>NC_091098.1:10016815-11479315 GCF_024713975.1 Paralichthys olivaceus | reverse complement strand
AACTCTGACACTGTTTCAATCTTTAGACTGGAAAGTCAGTGTCTAGCTCAAGAGCAGCTTTATGGAAGCGTGGGAGAGACTACTCATTCCATCTCAGCTACAGTATGTCAGGAGGCACACCTTACCTCCATGTTTAAGTGTTTTTTACAAATCTGTATCTCCTAAAATAAAACATGGTGCTATGGAGAATGCTTCTAAGCAGCAGGACTGAAGTCTTGTGGGTAGGGGATGAATGCAGCTATAGAGCAAATATGGTGGTGTCTATAAGAGACCTGCAACCTGGAGATTTGGAGATGTGTTGTCCAACATGACAGTGAGCCTTAGCTTGAAGCCACACAGTCAAGGTTCAGATTCAATTAAATTCAATTACATTTTATTTGTAAAGCGCTATAATTATTATAATATACATTATCTCAAGGAACTTTAAATAGGAGGTCAAGACCTTAAAAAGAGAAACCCAACCGTTCAACAGTTCAACAGTTCCCACAGTGAGCAGCACTTTGGACTGTGGAGAGAAAAAAACATGCTCATTAACTGGTAGAAGCCTCATCAGAACCAGACTCAATGTGAGCGGCCATCTGCATCAACCGGTTGGGGTCAGCAGACAAAACTGGGGAGGAAAGGACAGGTGGGTGGAAAAAAGGGGAGAGAAGAGAGAGGGGGAGGGTAGAGGGAGGAGAGGGGGAGAAAGATGAGAGAGAGACCATGCAGGAACAGTTGTGCACCATCAAGTTTCAGCTCTGACAGAGTAGTTGTTATAATGAAAACAATATGAGTGATAATTATGGATGTAAAGATGTTATTAATGACAGCAGTAACCGTTCATATGATGATAGTTGTTATCTGAATTCTGCAGCTTTGGAGTCAGAGATATCTGCAGAGAGAGAGACAGAGAGACAAAGAGACAGAGAGAGAGGGAAAGAGAGAGACAAAGGAAAAAACAAAGTCAGTGACATGCAGTAAATTAAATAAATAAATAAATGTGGGGGCAGAGAGACAGAAAGAAGGGGAGAGGTGCTCAGTGCATGATGGTGATGATAACTAAGGGATGGTTCCGGACTCACCTGATTCAGCCTTTATCAAAACCCTTTAACCTTAAATGTAGAGATAGTGTCTGCCTCCCGAACCAAGAGTAGGAGCTGCTTTCACAGGATATATGAAGGGGCTTGATTGTTGAATGTGAGGAGCAAGTTCTAGAATTCTATACTGAATTTTAAAGGGTGTTAATGCAGAGAGGCTAAGACAGGAGCAATATGATCTCTCCTTCTAGTTCCTGTCAGCACTCGTGCTACAGCATTTTGGACCAACTAGCAGCTTTTCACAGACTTACTGGGACATCCTGACAATAAAGAATTACAGGAATCCAGTCTGGAGGTAACAAATGCATGGACTAGTTTCTCAGCATCCTTCTGAGACAGGGTGTTCCTAATTTTTATAATATGGCACAGGTGGAAGAGAGCTGTCCTAGAGACTTGTTTTATATGTGGGTCAAATGACATGTCCTAGTCAAACCTAACTCCATGTTCCTCACAGTGGAGCTGGGGGCCAAACTAATACCATCCAAGGTGACTATCTGGTCAGACAGTGATTATCTGAGATGTTTAGGGCCAATTACAACGACAACAGTTTTGTCTGAGTTAAGAAGTAAGAAGTTTTGGGTCATCCAGGCCTTGATGTTCTTGAGACATTCCTGAAGTTGAACTAAGTGATTAGATTTATCAGGCTTCATAGATATGTACAGCTGGGTGTCGTCTGCGTAACAATGGAAGTGTTAGTGGTGCTTTCTGATGATGTTGCCTTAGGGGAGCATATATAAGGTGAAGCGTATTGGTCCATGGACAGAACCTTGTTGAACTCCATGACTTACCTGTGTGTGCATGAAAGAGTCATTGTTAATAAGAACAAATTGAAATCTATCTGATAAATATGACTTAAACAAGCTTAATGCTGTTCCTTTAATCCCTACACGTTGTTCCAGTCTCTGTAACAGAATTGTATGATCTATGGTGTCAAATGTGGCACTAAGATCCTGCAGGACAAGTATAGAGACATTATCTGATGCCATGAAAAGGTCATCAGTAACTTTTAACAGTGCTGTTTCTGTGCTGCGGTGGATTCTAAATCATGACTGAAAGTCTTCCAACACAATCCAAAAGATCTCACTCATGATCCCCCAAAGCATGAGTAGTTTGAACACTGCAGTGCTCAGATGTTCAAAGTTGACAGAGATCTATTCACAATGACTGAGGACATACTAATATACTAAATACTGACTTGAAGGTGGTGGATCCCAATCCAAATAAGAAGCCTTCTATATTTTATATTCCTTATTCGAGGTCTGATTTCTCTTTGACATAAAAGAATGAATGAATGTTAAATCATTGATTCAGTTTCAAAACAAAATAAGAAACAGGACACACAGAGTCATAACACATGAGAACTTGTACAGATCACAGATACTTCTAATGGGTAGAGATGATCCAATACAGCTACCTGGACCTTGCATGTCGGCTGATACTGAGTAATGAACCGATATCAGTGCATTAAAAAAGAAAAAACGTATATGACATAGTTTGACAGCTGTATGCGACTAACCCTGCATGGAAGTGATGATTGCTATAATTGTGGTGTGGTCTGGCTCAGATAAACCCTTTGAAAAACAAATACACACAGAGAAAGATGCCATAAAAAATATAAATATAGATAAATATATCTTGGAATATACAACAATGAACTCCTAATTTCTTGATTTGGGGCTGTCTACGTTGAATAGATCATGTCGTTTGAATGCGGTTTCCAAAGTTTGCAACTGCAGTTTGTTGTTCTTCCCTTCTCCTTGGTGAACTCCTCCTGCTCTTCAGTAGAATGGCTTTTCAAATGCTTTATGAGATTTGGTAGTGTTGTTATTGGCAACACTGATACAACTATTTGAAACAGCAGTATTTCATATGGTACATGTCACTGTTTTACTTGTGGGACTTTCTAGCATCGAATATTGTGACATTGCTGAAATTAGCTAGCACTGGCTAATGCTACACTACCAGAAATCACTTCCTCTTTGCAGATCTAAAAACAGTACTTGTCAGCGACACCAAAGTGCAACTGTTGTTTTGGAGCGGTGAAGATTAAGTGATTTCCAGGAAAATAAAGTTGCAGTTTTATCTGTGTGAAACTAATATGCTAAATCAACAAAAAAATATGGGAAAGACACTCACGTCAAGTTTTTCCATGGTAATGTTTCGAGTACACGTCTCAGCACATCTGAGGAAGAACCTTGTGCAACATCACTGGTCCAACCAACTGCCCAAAACCAAGACATATTCAGTTTTCTGTCATATATGATACACAAAGCAAGCTGTGAAAAACTGGAACCAATGAATACTTGGCATTTTAGCCTGAATTAAATTTTAATGAAAAAATGTCTCCAATTTTTTTCTGATTAATTCTGTCTGTTCACAACATTACACACAATTAGTGTTCATATGAAAATACAGTTTTAGTTCAGCTGAAGTTAATATGAGACCTCAGCCTCTGTAAGATAAATCAACTTGTTCTGTTTTCTACCAAAAGGTCTATAAACTGTGCAACTCAATAACTCAGACAATGAAGCCTCATATCAACTTTGGCTAAACTTGGGAATTTACTTTTAATAGAATGAAGATGGAACTCCCAACTTTTACAAACAACCAGTTACTATTTCAGTCGACATATGAGTATTTGATCATTGTTTTAAGATAAAAAAATATATATTTATATATAGAATATGACTATAGAAGTCAAATATTGAGGAAGTAAAGGTGGATTCTTCTTTAAAATGTGACTTCTGCTGTAACAAGAATCATCCGCGAAAAATAGGCTGTAAAATTGTGTGTGTTGGAGAAAGGAAAAAAACATTATAGACAACTACAGACATACAGAAATACTGCAGCCCTATAAAATTATTGGATTATTATACTGTGAAATCTTACATAGTGTGAAAAGCCATTGGTCTATTGATTTATAATTTATAATTTTTTGTGATGAGATGTGAACTCATAATTAATTAGATATTGCACCATAATGTGAAACCACTGGGAAACTAATACTGATCCTCATGGACATCATGTGTTACATGAATGCAAACATCATGGACCACTTGCATATAACTTACACAACTTCAGCACAATCTGCACAAAGATACCATTACATGTTTTATATTTTAAAATGTTTCTTTTAATAGTATTTATTGGAGCCCATAGTTCTGTTCCTGCTTCTTACTTTATTCTATGTTCCACTCTATGTTGTGATTGTGGTTCTGGAACACGCGTGTGTTAAATCTATCATTGTAATTCACAGCAGTGGTCCTCTCTCTCTGTGTGTGTCCCATCACACAACCAGTCTCCAACCTCTTCCCACCAATTTGGCGGCAACTAGAGAGGCGCCACACATCAGCAACAATGGAGCAGCTGCCCTGCAGCATCAATGGGCTCCGGCTGACCTGTGGCTTTATGCGTTTACGCGCCTTTTTATTCCTTTCATAACCCTGAGAGTCTCTTCAAGGCATCTGGGATTCATAATAAACCCGAGACACTTTAAACACCACGAGGTATAAAGATCAAACCACACAAAAATATTCAATGAGTGAACATTTATTGAAAATCAGTTGTCAGTGACAGAACATTTGTTTCACAAAACAGTTTGTTTTCCTCTTCTATGCCATCAATGTATAATAAAAAATCCTATTTAACACATAGTGTTTACAGACTATTATGTTGCACAGACCAAAATACTTTTAAGTCCATCGTGCAAACCTCAAATAAAATAACCCTTGGGGTTTTACAAAAGTGTTGTCTACAACCCGTATCTTTGAAACCCCAAAGAGGATTGCGTCTTAAAAAAGTTCATAGACTTTACCGTTTCTTTAAGATCTGTGCTCGTGTGCCCTCTGGCATTAAACGCAAAATGAGCCAAATGCTGAATTCCATTATCATACAGCAACTCAAACAATTCTTCTTCTTATGTCACCAAGACTACAGTGACGTTATTGTAATACATGTAGTAAATCACAAAATAAATAACACACATGAGAAATGAAATGTCCATCTAGTCTACCAAGGTCTCCACATGGCAGCGCTGACAGGCTGCGGACCTGGCTGTGCGCGGCTGGGAGCCACTGCGCTGTTGTTGCCGCTGCTGCTGCTGCTGCTGCTGCGGGACTGACTCTCCAGTCTGGAGCTGAAGCTGGATTTGAGGCTCAGGAGTCTCTGTTGGATCTGAGGGAGGCTCCTGGAGCTCTGAGCGCAACAGTTCAGGCAGGTTGGAGTGACGGTGGCGGACATGGACTGCTGAACGAAGTCGTTTACCCGCTGGCACGCGTCTTGATCCAGGCTCGTTTTGGGAAGCAGAGCGGAGACGCGCTGGAGGCAAGCTTTGTAGCCTTCTCTGTAACTGTCTGCGGAATCTGGAGGAAGCGAAGAAAACGTTCGATTAGTGACTGGAAATTCACGGGAAGGATGTGTGAAGTAAAGCATTTTGAAAATATGAATATCATAGTTCAGGCGGCGACGCTCACCTTTGACTGGAGAGGCAGGAAGATCTCTGAGGAACCGGACTGTCATTTCCAGAATATCAGCTTTCTCCAGTTTGGAGTAGCGTGCGTTGTCTTTGCCAACAAGAGGCAGAATGAGGCTCTTCAGATGACTGAGACTGTCATTGATACGAGCACGTCTTTTCTTCTCTAGCAAGGGTTTCAGAGTCTGGAAGAAATGATGAAAAACTGTTAATGGTTGCAATTTTAAAACAATCAGGACCATGAAACATATCCAAGTGAAATAGACAGTTGTGCAGTATCTCCGCATTTCTTACCTTTCTCAGTTCGTTGGCGTGTTTTCTCTGGGCCACGGTGGACCTGGCAGGGAGAGGCTGGTTGGCCTCTGTGATGATGCTGGGACTCATTTCGTTTGCTTCTTGGTGTTGTGCTTTTGGATGAGAGATAATTGCTCTTGGAGCGGCTGAGCTGAAGTGTGAGGCAGAGCTGGCGAGCCTCCTATTTATGTGGGTCCGGCGCGTCAGGGCGGGGGGAACACAAGCCACTGTGACAAGGGAGGAAAGGGGTGGGGGCGATGCCCCTGGGAGATGAGCGGTGCTTCTATCTGGACCATCTGGCCTCTGGTGGGCCCCTGCATCAGTCTACCTCTGGTATGCGGAGTTTCGCGAAGATGTTGCGTTTAAAATTTTAAGACTTTTCTATAATTTTCATCCAAGATCCGATTACGCACACGAGCCAATGTTGCTTTCCCTCTAACACAGCACATGGACCGCATTATATATACATCTTTCTGGCTCTTCCAATTTTCAAGGACTGCTTAATGTTTCGTCTGTCTTTGTTAAGTTTATTATCTTTGTGTACGATAGATAAACCGGTTTATGTTTTAATTCCCTTCAAATGAATGGGTAAAATGGTCAAAGATCCTTTTTTTGTGTGGTGACAATTCTGACGGTTATATTGGTATAAGCACTGAACAACTATTTGTATATGATTATAATAAAACATACAAAGCACATTTTTAATAATGCTCATGGGCTCAACTTGCCCAAAAACACAGAACCAGACGAGAGTTTCTGTGGTGACAGGAATAATCTATTCCTCAAATTAATAAATCAGCAACCCAAGCCACGCTATGTATGGATTAACATCTGCTTATTGAGGCCCCAGCAGCTTGTTTCCAATCCAACAACACGGTGTTTACCTGACGTGCATGTGGAGGAGGAGACTGAGTGATAACCTGCAACACAGGCACAGGACTGTGTGTATGACGTATGAACATATGTGTGCACAAAGAGTCATGCAACACACAAGTCTGCACCCACACTGGATAACACGATGAGGGACAGTGACAGAGGAAAAGACTGGACCTTCATAGAGTGATAGCCTATCCCTTGTTTGTATAAACCAACTTATAACAATGCATATATTTCAAACTCAATTCAATGTTATTGTGTTTTAATTTCAAAACCGTTGAGGAGTTTCAGTGAATCTCTGCTGTTCACCATGGAACCAAACAGCGCTGTGAGCTGCCAGTGGGATTCACGCGCTCGGCACGCGCCACAGCCGAGCAACAGATGGATGTAGACCCCCCCTCCCTCCTCCCCTTTAGCTCTTCCATGTCTACACACCCAAGAACACTACCCTCCCCCACTCCCACCCCCTGTCTGTCAGCGCTGCACCACTCCTCTGCTGGTCCCCATCAGCATCCCGGCTCCTGCTCCTCTTCCTCTGACCTCACCATCACTGTTCTCCTACAACGCTTTTTGTCTTTCCTTTTTTTTTGGAGGGAGTTTGGCTTGGGTCATAAACACAATGGTACCGTTGTAAAAAAAAAACGCAGCACCAGGCCTACAACAATATAAGGAAACCCTATGAGACACACAAAGAACAAATAAAACAAAATGTATTTAAATATCGTTTATATATAAACCAATGTTGTAGCTAAATGTTATAGATAATTTAATATATTTCAATCATATCCACAGATCTATCTTTTTGTGCTTAATATGATAAATAACATATCTATGCCAAATACTGCCTTTACGCACCAATTTTACGCACAGAACTGTTCGTTGAAGCGCTTCTATTTTACTTCTATTCAAATGCCACATTTATTTACATTCAGAAACAGATGTGCAGCTCAACAAGCTCGTATCATTTTGGTTAGAAGAAAAAAGACGCTGCTCTTCGGCTGCAAGCTGCCCCGCTGTAATTTGAGGGGTTTTCCACCCTTATTTTTTCCAGGCATTATAGATGCGGGGTTTTGCACGCGTCCTGCCCCATGGGGCCCCTCCACATAACTGCCATCAAGTCCAGTCTGGGATCGGACCCTGTGATATGAGACAAAAAAAAAGTTCAAGAGATGCTTCGGTTAGGAGCCTTTTTGTCCTGGTTTCAGCGTGGGTATCCATCTGTGCAAGCCGAGAGCACAGTGATCCTTTGTTGAAGGTCGTACAGAAAAGTGGAATCACCAATAATTTTACAGCAACTCAACGCGAAAGAGATATGATACTTTTCTTAGTTTCTTATATTTAAACCACAGGTTGTTGAACTCTCTGACAATAAGATTCAAGTCTGATAAAGAAAACTGGTAAATGGATTTATATATCATTAATGATTATTAAGAACAATAAACAAACACATTACATTTTTACAAGGCTATTTTATAATCTGGATCAAAATGTGAAAAGGTGAAATACATCTTAAATATATTCCCAGAAAACATTTTACATTTGAGTGAGTTTGGAGTAAAATAACAATGGGTGAGAAATAATTTGTGCGTATAAACGGCATGAGACTGACACGAGCCAACATGTCCAGGCAGATGGAGGCTGCGCGGGTTTATTGAACCGTGAAACCAAAAGCGTCACTGGACTCTTCCTCGCTGAAGGTGATCGTCGCCATCACGGCTACACGGAGGATGTCAGACCTCTGGCTTTTTCCAGACTCCAAATCGTGACTGCAGCTCGAAGGATGTCTGGCATCCCAAGCCAAAATCTACGCCAACATTATAAGAATGACTCTGAAGCATCTGTACAATAGACTGCAGGCTGGTGTTTGTCCCTATGCTGCACGTGGTTCAGACTGAGCATTATTGAAACTCTTGCTGTTTCCAATTTGTAATCAAATGTATCTTAAATGTAGCTGGTTAAAATTATTTTTTTATTATTATCTTAAAGCATTTAACTGCCAGGTTTGAATCATAAATCCTGTAAAGATTGTAAACCAAAAAAATATTATTCATATTTCTCATTTGGGTCAATGGTAAGACCCTATTTAATATAAATGTATAACAGTATATGCAATGTAAATACTGGATGTAGTTTGGTTTTTTAATGCTTTTGCAATTGAGAGTACTCAATTTCAAATGGGGAGAATTCTTAGTGAGTCTTGATTTGAATGTTTAAAATATTTGATTTTAACTAATAGTCAGAGCCCGTAGTGATTGTAATTCCAGATTACAGAAATTAGTACAAAATTGTCTTTTCTGGAAATATTCATATTGAAATTGTTGTTTGAAATCCAGTTTCACTTGAAAACGCAGACTTATAAAAAGCAATACGCACAGCAGTAATGCATGTGCAAGTTAAATGCTGTTTGCCCCTGAAACTCCAAAAGCGTTTTATGGACTCAAACATAGTGGTTGATGGATAATGAGTGAATTTTCATTTTCAGTGAACTATCCCTTCAATACATTAAAGCTTTTTGCAGAAATGCATTGTTATTGAATGAATCAAGAAGAAGAACCACCAGAAATCTCAAGTCTGCAGCTAAACTAAATGCATCTATAAATGCTCTGTATTTATATTGTGTTTTCTAGTCTTGAAACCCGCTCACAGCTCTTCACCATGAAGATTTTGCCTCACACACATTCATACAGTGCATCTATCTGCAGCCCTTTCTCCATCACACATCACTCAGTCACTAGCAGCACAACCATCAGGGGCAACGTTGGGGTTAGTATATTGTCCAAGGACCACGCATGTGGAATGGGGGAAATTTGGGATCGAACCCATGTGCAAAGTTGTTTTGGCCCACAATGACATTGGGCCCACATGCCATGTGGAACAATAGCACTTGATGGTCAGCTCCTGTTTGCCAGATCTGGGGCAGGTAAACCATAGCAATACTGCACACCAACCAAAGGTGCTAAAGGTGGGTGTTGTGTTATTTGGGTCATATTCACCATTTATCACATGGGCCACTCAGGTTTACATCCAGATTACACCTTGTATAGAGCAGCACATGTTTGCCAAAAAAGGCACACATTTGTTTTTTCGGATATGTGGGATATATTTACGATTGTAAAGTGGCCCACTATAGGGTTATATCCATTTTAGTGCAGCATCATTGGCTGACGTGGGCTGTACCTGTATATCTGGAAACTGCTGACCCCCTCGTTAGTGGACAACTCAGTATACCTCCTGAGCCAGAGGACAAACTCATGGTGGGATTACATACATACGTTAGAGTCATAGAACAAGCAGCCAATGGAAATAAATAGTTATAGCCAACAACACTGAGAAGACAGAAACACAGTTATACCAACATGTTTGGTTTTTGGTCTTCATTAGACTTTATCGACCAGAGAGGCCTGATTCAGCATTTCCTGACTCCTCCGTACACTGACACATTCAACTGATCCAAACAATCTTTGTGTGACGTTTGTGAGGTAACTGACTGAAGTAAAGTTATAAAGGTTAGAACACACAGCTTTGCAGCCTTTCAAACACACTAATCATGATCGTGATGGTGAATTGTGGATCGTGGTGGCTGCTGATCGTGTACTATGATTACAACAAGGCTGTTTGAACAATATGCCTACTCAAATATTGTACCATTACTGACACCTGATAGCTCTCATTGTAGATGGGAACTCTCTCTGTTTGCAGGACTGATGGTTCTCTGAAAGGCTATAGCACAAGCTACCTCATAATTCACTTGTTAGACTGAAAATATTTGTTTCCTAACTGCAGCAGTCCACAAAAACATTGATCAACTAATTGAGACTGTTTATATTTGATATTAGACTCTCATACACTCAAGAGTTCAGAGTGAGGCTACTTTAAAACCACTTCCACCGTGGTTGTGTAGCAGTTGTGTTGTTTTTTGACACAAGCAACAACAGAGACAATGGAGAAAATCTATTCTCTTCATTTCCCTTTGATTTCTATATCCAACTCTGGTGTTTTATCATTCACTGAATGCCTTGACCTTCCTGATGAATGAGTGAACTCTAGTTTGTTTAGCATGATTAAAGCCATTAGATTTTGTTGAATCCTCCAAAAAAGTAGGATTATATTTCAAGAGTCAGTTGTTTTTCTCACAAACATGAATGCTGGGATCTACTCAGACTGACGAATAAAACGACAGATCAGAAAATAACACACGCTGTAATGTTACCAAGTTGTTTCTGAGGTGAAGAGCAGGTCCCAAAGCTGTGAGACTTCCTGGTCAGACAATGAGCAAAGAAACGTTCAAGAACAGCTTCTTCCAAAGACCAAAGTAGAACAAATAGGATGGAATTTCAGATATTATAATGTACAGTAAGTGCATGCACTCCTTTCTCTCGCATCCATTTTGTCTCACATTAAGAGGAGTCATCTGTGGGTATTTGCTTAATGGGGTGACCTCTATAGTGCTGAAGAATGAGAAAGAGGTGTGAGAGGTAAAAGGTGAAAGCTGTGCTGCTATATTCTGACTGAAGTCAGTTCAGGTCTGACTACATGTTATGTTGGTCTGTGTTTCTCTAACAATGAAAAGGCTCAAAATCAAAAAAGAATATGAGGAACTGATGTCTGACTTCCTTCTTTGTTTGTTTAGATGCCCAATGTGGCATCGTACTTCACCTAAACATGAATGATATGGATTTAAATTGCTTTTCAGTTTAAGAGGAACAAACTAACACCCATCTAGAATGATTGAATCCTCCACCACCATCATAAACTCCAATAAAAAGTCACATTCTAACTTTCAGAATCTGATTTTGGTCAGAATTAATATCTTTTTAATTGGAGAGCTTTCTGGCAGAGACCTTGTCAAGACATTTTAAGCCTGTTTATGGGTTAAAATAGCTCTCTGCCCAAAAGCTCACAAATTAAAATGATTGTGCCCGAATACAGATGCTTTTTTCTCCCCTCATTCAATAACCATTTTGTTGACATTTTACATCATATACTCGCATTGTTTTGGTACATCTAATACAATCATACTTATAACATAACTTATAAGAATCAGAGTATTTTTATTCAAAGTGTTTCTATGATTCTGTCCACCATATGCTTTTATTTAATACCTCTCAGTACAATGCAAATCACCAATCAATGGTGCCACAATCTACATCCTCTAAAATGAGCTGCTGATCAACAGCTCTCCAAAAAACTGTTTCCACACAAACTAAACAGTAAAACTTTCATGATTCATTATTCGTTATACAACAGCTCTGTTGTATAACAGAGTGAATATGTTGTAGCCAGGTGTAGGTGACTGAGTCCTGTTTCCATTTGTAAATCTGTCCACAGTGTAATGTAATAAAGAATATCTCAAGTTTAACTCATGAGTGGGATCATATTTTATCAAAATATCCTCACTTGTAAACCAACTCGCTTGTATATAGAAAGTAAAGATTTGAAGGAGGGTATATAAGATATTAAAACTCCGCCTCATAGGAGTAAAAGGAGAATGAATACATATACATAAAATAAAAAGAATATATAGATAGAAGACGAATAAAACTCGAATAACGTGTCCACGTTGCTGGTTTTGTGTTTGCTCTCTTTGTTCACGTTAGTAAAGCTCTCATGTGACATTGCATCAGTTCTCCCTGTGAGGATGCAACATGAAGACCTATCAAAATTTGCCGTGAAGCTTCCCACGCCTAAAACAACGCCATTTTCACGAAGCATCTGCCGCGTGCAGCACTGACCAAAACCCAAACTTTTTTTTTCCTCCTATACGAGCTCCTGTTGACGTCACTCATTCTATAACCCGGAGTCTGCATCAGCATCCTCACAGGTCACGTGCTCCACAAGACGATGACAAAGGACGCTGGTAAATTAGAGTGATTTGTAAATAAAAAGTCACTCTATCAAACAAAACGAGAGTATAAAATATATGGTACTAGGATATATAAAGTATATGTGATGTATAATATATAAGCTATAATCCAAAAGTCTGAAAACAATTGATTATGATGCGTGATCGTTTCAGTTGCCTCGTGTCAGGTCTGAACAATGTCACGCTTCCTTCAAATGTCTCTTCATGTTATAAATTATATAAAATCAAAATATAGGTCTATTGGATGTTCCTGGATCAACGAGGTGAAACTGTAAGCTGTGCCATATTACGCATGGACACAGAGCATCATTCATTCTTTAAAAATATCCCTTAAAATACACCAGAATGCTAAATTATATACTCAAATTATTGTCTAAATTTTGTCTAAATGTGGGACGACATATTTGTGATCTCTGAGAACTCACTTATGTTTTGAACATGGCATGCAAACTGTAATGGTTTTACAGACACTTTATTTATCACATGCTTTTTAATAACTTTATATTTATAAATGTATTTGTATACAAACACATTTATAAATACATGTTTTGCAGGTATGTGCTTGACACAGAAAATACCCAGCTAAAGTGACAGGACAGTTAAATAACAGCAATGGAGGTAAATGTATATTAATTAGGCAAGAAAAAGATAAAACAGTACTTTAAGTGAAAAATATATATTGAAAAATAATATAAAGGAGAGGAAAGAAAGAAAAAAGGGGGAAATAATTTCTTCATTTATTTCTGTCACATTTAAGTGTAAATTGTAGAGTTTATACATTTGAAAAAGACGTCTGGACTATGGCTGTGCCCAGCATCAAGCCTGCAGGCGTCCTTTTCTGAGGCGCAGAAGTGTTTCTGCGTAATTGTACATTATAAACCAGAGGGTGAATGGCTCAGACAGGATTTGAATATCCAAATAACCAAGCCAAAAGCCAAGCTGTGTTCGAGCTGCACATCTGGTGGTGCACGTTTGTTTTTGTTCAAAGTGAAGTTGACAAAGGTAAAACTCACAGCGACGCAAAAAAGACGTCTCCACCAATAGCTGTCCAGAACCCAGCTGTGACAGACTTCTCTCATCCATGGCCTCTTCACCGTGCGCTCCACAAACACCAACACCAACTCTACAACACTGACATTTCAAACACACACTGCTTCAAACTTGAACAATAAATTGTGGTTTATTCCATCATCTTTCTCTAAAGTGCAGCACATTACAGGGGATTAAAGAGCGAGCCCGGCTCCAGGGGAGGGGATGGATGGGACACGCCGGCTTGTTGGCGGGTTTTTTGAATATTGGATTTCTGATGGAAGCTGGATCCATTGTGCTGCCATATCAGGGGCACGAGAACAGCACGAGCCGGGAGAACAAAGGCAGCAGATGGCTTCGCTGCTCCGATGAATTATTTTGAACTTACACAGACACAGGGACCATTAAGAGTTGTCCGGGGGGAAATTAAGGAGCAGGGGGGAGGATAATCAGGGAAACATTTATAGTAAGACATGCATGTTGCAGCAATGTGCAGTACAGAGGAAATCATCAGCAAAGTGCTCTCCTTCAATGTAAGTGTCTTTAATACTTCAGAAACTCACATTTATAATGCTGTAAGGGCTCATTTTCATATCTCCCCATTGTGGGACTTTATTATATTTTATAAAATATATAATATTTAGTTTTAAACGACTAAGAATCAAGGCTTCACAAATCAGTCATCATGATGATTATTCCTTGTTGCTGAGAACATCTCTGCCACTTTTGTTCGAGCATTTAAACGAGAAATGCACATTTTATATTTAACTTTGAATTAACAAAAGCAACAAATAAGCAGTGACATTGTTCTGCTTGAGATGAAATATATGCTGTGGGACTGTTGCAAGGAAATACAGTTTAATTAGTAAAATGTGTATAGTAATATTAATATTAATAAGTACATATTCTCTGTATTTGTATTTCATTTTAATTTTTATTCTTTTACCTTTTTTATTTTCTTGTCTCCACCATATTGACAATCTACTGGGAAAGTGGCATCAATAAACCTTATCCAATCTCTTATCTTTGAATCCACCATTTAAGAATAAAAGCAAAAGCAAAATAAAATCATCTCTAGTCTTATAGAATTATAACTAAAATGATGAAGACTATGAATATGAATTTTCAGAATCTTCTTCTCTGTGCTGTTGCATGTTCCTCAGATCCAGGGCATGGGTGGGCGTGGTCAAATGTACAAGGTGTCCGCCCACAAAGACAACGCGTCCCTGTCATTGAGCCTCAAACCTCGTGCAGGAAAAGGGCGCTGAATACAACTGCAGCCACCCTGCAGCCTGCAGCAGCCACATGGAAGCAGGCAGCGAGGAGGTGGCTTTAAATGGTGGGCATGAGGAGCAGACATGGCACGACCTGGTATGAGTTCTATATTATTATTATTGTTGGTATGATTATTATTGTTGTTGTTATTATTATTATACAGTTTAATAGGAAACGTAGGCTTAATTCGATCACATTAATCTCAACTTGTTATTCTACTATAACAAATGTTCATGACCAATGAAATATGTCAGTGTATATGTGCCAGTATTTCATGTTTTTTGAGCTTGAATTATTGGATTTTTCCACAGTTGTTCTGATTGTAACACGTGAATGTGAATGCTTGGATGAGATTTAATGATGTGAGTGAGATGTGTATATAATCTTTTTCTACATATTCATTATACTTCGCACCTTGCTGTACAGTTATTCTTACTGTAAAACCGAAAATACAATCAGCTGAGACGCAGAGAAGCCATGTAAAGTCCAGTTTGGCACAGTGTCTGGCACCAGTGGCCTCCAGCTGTTTTGACTCCTCACTGTAAACGCTGCTTTGTTGAAACGCCTGTCTCGTCAAATCTGTCGTCCTGTGTCTGTCTGCTGCTAATGAGCCTGAGTGTGAGAAAGTCTGACCAGAGAAATTCTCACTGCAGCTCACGGATGACTGGCTCGCTGTGGGAGAGACACCGTGGCTGCGTGCTGACACGAGACGTCTCACCGATGTCTCCAAGAGAAGACAGAAGAACTAAGGTGAACTTTAGGATGAGATGACTGTGTTCGTCACCTGCAGCTTCAGAAAACATGTCAGCTTGTTCCTGCTTTTATTATTAAGACGTTTGAATTACTTTCAAATGTGTAACTATCAAATCAACAATAAATATGATGAACTCTTTAGTATAGATCATTTACTTACAAAATGAGAATGAGCCTGAGAAATAAGATTTGTTTTTCTCTACAACATTTAGCCTATGCTCAGTTGTAGTTGTTTATTAAATTTATACCAATAGCATGATAGAGACACTCACATACTGAATATGCTCATGAACAGAAATTAAATGGAACTTAATAAATGTGTTTGGAATTTGATCTTTATAGTGAAGAAAACCATCAATTATTTGAAAAGATGTACTATAGGTGTTACATTTCTACAATAGGCTCATATAATCCTTGTGCTTCATTCATTGGCAGTAGCTTGTGAGAGTATAGATCTTTTCAACCAGGGCCAGATGCTTTGAGGAAATACAGCTGCAGTGTTTATTATAACAACAATTGTGACTAAATGTAATCCAGTCTTCATCTTCCTATATCCAAAACAATGTAAAACAGTCAGTGTCTGTATAATTTCAAATGTTTAATGCCTCCTGTACAGAATCCATCACAGGCCACTTGCTCTCAGGTTGTTTATGGTTTTCTGATTATTTAAGACAGACAGAAAGAAAGAAAGACAGATAGAAAGAAAGAAAGAAAGACAGAAAGAAAGGAAAAAGAAAGAAAGGAAGGAAGACAGACAGACAGAAAGAAAGAAAGAAAGAAAGAAGAGTGGAGGATAGCAGGGTGCAGACAGATGAATAAAGAAGTGTTCTCTCTTTGTGTGTTTGTCTTCTTTCACCACTTTAATAAAGCTAACATTGCCTGGTGTCTTTTTTTATTATGATACAATGGTTTTATATATAATCTTATCATTATATTTACCAGCTCGTGTTTGTGTGTTTTTTTTAATCGGGTTAAATGTGAAACTGGTGTGTAGTTTATATTGAATATTAAACCTTCAGGTGCAGACGTGTTTCTCTGGTTCCACGTAGAACGACAGGCTCTGCCCTGCACGCGCCCAGGTTTAGTCAAGCGAAAGCAATTACTCCACGGCACGCGCCAACCAGCTGAGCCGTTGTAGACACATGGACGCGAGGAGCTGCTCCATAACTACAACCCTTACAATAAATAAAGAAATATGTTTTTATTATATCTGTATTAATTATTAGTAGTGTTGTTATTGTTTCTATTATTATTATTGTTGTTGTTGTTATTATTAATGTTGTTATTATATCAGTGATAAGCATGGGCTGCAGTGTTTACTGGTAAATGATTCATTTAGAACCTGGGTTATTTGGGATTTGTCTCCTGTTTGTATTCCAGTGTTATTTAAGGTGGTTGGGGGGGGGGGGGGGGGGGGTCACACAGTGTCTTAAAAACACCATGCATTTTGCTGCAGGTTGAATCAGCAGCATGAACATGAGTAGAGGACCTGTCCTCATTTGAATGTTCCCGCGCAGCAGCAGATGTGACCATACAATAGATGGGGCCCACGCGCTGAATAGCTGAGTCCAATTTGAATAACTGTCGCACGTCTGACGCGTGCACGAAGTATCCCAGCTTTCCCAGGCTCCGTGGAAGAACCGTTGGCAGCCCCTTTTCCACTTGAATGGGGATTTAGCTTTTCTCATTGCCTTAAGTTGTGGGAGCGTCTTTGAAGGAGCCTGGGAAAGACTCCGCTTCACCTCCACATGATTAAACCCTGTGTTCGAGCCTTTATTGTACAGAGCTGCTGCTGCAGGCTGCAGCTGCACACAACATGTCTGCTGGAGGCAGCGTTTAATGTCTGGACCTCAATTAGCAAACGGACAAATATGCACAAATAAGTATGAACTTGAAAATACAGTGCAATAATATAGGAAAAAAGCTGGTCTATACAAATTTCAAATTTAGTGTAGCCTGTTGTCAATGTGTCATTGGGATTTTAAACTGTGGGTGTAGCCTATATTTGTCCTAAACGAAAAATCATGATTATTCAATCGAATTTACAAAGGGATATATACTATACATATACATTTATATATATATATATATATATATATATACGCTGACATACATACACATCCATATATATGTATATACATACACATATATACTGAAAACAAAATGCAGCATTCATAAGCTATAGCTCTATTATTGTATTGTTCTAATAATAATAATACATATGATAATACATATAATAATAATAACAATAATAATAATAATGATGTATTCGCTTATAAAGGCCGTGTATAGGCCTTCTATGTGAAGGTATATAATGGCATTGACAAAGGCTCCTAATTCGTGTCAGAGAGTCATTATCGTCCATGTCCTTTGGGGAGTTGTATCATTATTAGTCAAGAATGCTCGTGGGAATCCCCCCCCCCCCTGGTGTCTATGACAGTTGGACCTGTGCAACAGATGGGCCGAGGTGGCACGCGTCGAGCACGAGACTCGCCCTTAACCCCCACCCCTCATCCACCCTCAGCCTCAGCCTCAGCCCCGGCTCCGCAGCAATCGCATACACACACACACACACACACACACACACACACACACACACACACACACACACACACACACACACACACACACACACACACACACACACACACACACACACACACACACACACACACACACCACCTCTGAGCACAAAAATCAATCAACCTAATCTGACAGTGAAACAGGCACAAAGTGTCGAAACTGCTGTGAGGTTGTTAATAAGCATTTATATAACTATTATATCAGCTCTCACATTATCATATGAAAATATCCAATATGTAAACATTTTATACTGGCCTGTAATAAAGACTGAACACAAGTGTGCTGGTTTGAATTCAAACAGCCCTCATCTTTGTAATGTTTAGCCTGTAAGACTTATAGGAGCATTGGAAACAGGCGACAATATATACAAATGAATGATGGTAGTCGTTGATCAGATGGTTAATGTGCTGACGTGTGTGAGCCAGTTTACAGTGATTTAAAGAGGCCCATACAAAGTGATGGTAACCTGACACCTGCACACCTCTGCAGGTAGAGCTACCTTGCAGAACATGAACCTTTCCTGCCACCGTTTGGTGATCCAACGTATTGCAGGTCTCCATAACGTCAGGTTCATCATCAGGGACTATAATGCCTCCCTGTGTTTCAAACAGATATGAACAGTGTTACTGACTTATTGTTTAGGTTTGGACTTTCTTCATTAACACTGACAAACAATGGTGGAAGGCACCGATATTATCCTCAAAATAAAACCCACAAATCCTGAGCAAAATATTTATAATGCAAATCAGCCCCACTCAGATTTTAATACAATTATGATTCTGTAATGTCATTATGCTTTAACGTGCAAGCAGCGATTACTGTGGTTAATTTGAGGTACTTTAAGGTTGTTACACAGTTTAAACTGCTTTAAAGGCGAACATTTCTATTGGATATGAATTCTTAATCTGTATAGTACAGGCCTACTGTAATTGTTGGATAAATTAGTGGACTGTTAACCTTATTATATTTCCATCTGAAAAGTAGAAATGTTCAGGATAAGTAAAGTCAAAGTATACTATTTACACCACGGCACAGATCATCATATAAACTTGCACTTGTAATCTTACATTTTTACTAATGACACACAGTGACAACTAGTTCCCATTGTTTTCCAGTCCTCACACTGTAATTAAGTGGTTTAAAATAACTAATAAATAAATAGGTTATATTATAAAATGTATTGTGACACACTGGCTCAGCATAAATATAAAATAGTGATTGTTTTTATAGCTACAATGCAGGGCAGCAAAGATGCATCATTAATAAATAGTAATTTCATAAGAGGATCGTCATGTTAATGTTTTTATATCTCCAAACTGTGACTCGTGTTAAAAACCACAGGCTGAATAGATATAAGGGAACAGTTTTGCAATAGACCACCAGATGGACCTGTACAGGCTGCAAGCGTGTGCACAATGATGCTGCTTTCATGGATATAACCAGGAAGCCTGCATACAAACCAGAGCGGACGTATTCAAAAGGTTAATTGCTAAATTCGTTTTCAGCCGTCGGTCTAATTGACTTGACGCCCACCACCACAGTTGTGTAACTTCTATATCTTCTCAGTTTTAAGTTGTTGCACTGCGCCTTTAACTTCTGAGCCGATTTCCCAGAGAGCAACAACCTGTACCCGGCTCAGCGATCCTCCCCCTGATGGATTATTTAGCAGGCGCTCAGTCCCATGTCGCCATCTGCTCTAAGAAGAAAAACACTGCGGAATATTCTCCGAGCCAGATCATAAACTGGGTGAACTGGGTTTTTATTTTATAAAAACGATTTAGTGGAACACAGAGCAACTTCTGCAACAGGTGCTCAGCATCCTGCGGGCGTAAAATAGACAGGTAGCGGATTACTGACCCACATCGTCCGGTACAAACATAGACATCAGGCTAGTTTAAGATAAATAGAAGTGAGCTTTACTTCAACATGTGAAACAACACGTGTCATTTGTTTAAAAGCTGCAGCTCTTGAATGGAATCTGATCTTGCTTTGCGCATTTGGCTCTGGAAGGATGTGGGGCGGTAATTGAGCTGCCAGACCAAAATTAACTGACTGGAAATTAACTACAAAGTTGTGAGTACGATGCTGATCACATCCACACGGTGAAGCTGAAAGGATCGACCCTCACAGGCAGAAGGGAGGAGTGGTGCACACCGAGGCGGTCATGGTGGTGGAGGAGGACCGGGCGCTGCTCGCCGCCAGGCAGGGCGACGTGCAGACTCTCAAAGTGCAGTTAGCGGCAAAAGCGCTGAGCGGCGATGTGAAGGATGTACTGGGGGCTTCACCGGTCCACCACGCAGCCCGGGCCGGAAAACTGATCTGCCTGCGGTTCCTGGTGGAGGAGGCAGGACTGCCGGGCAACTGCCTGGCCAACAACGGGGCGAGCCCGGCGCATGACGCAGCAGCCACGGGCAACCTGGCCTGCTTACAGTGGCTGCTGACCCAGGGTGGATGTCGGCCAGAGGTGAGTGACCGTTGAAGTGTGGCTGACATCAGCCTAAGTCTCTGTTTCCTCTGACCTGGCTCACATAAATGTGAGGCCTGCGTGTCAAGCCTTCCCACAGCCAGTTCCTTTCCAGGTGAACCCATGTGGGGCTGGACAGGTCCAACTGGAGTTCAGTGGATCTGGAGTATATCCTAAATATAAATCACAAGTGTTTCCGTAACAGAGATTCCAATTTGGACTTAAAAAGGTCCTGATACATCGTCAGACAACGAAGCCATAAAATCTAAAGGCAGATTCTCTCATCTCTTTTTT
Organism: Paralichthys olivaceus; assembly: GCF_024713975.1. Taxonomy (NCBI): domain Eukaryota; kingdom Metazoa; phylum Chordata; class Actinopteri; order Pleuronectiformes; family Paralichthyidae; genus Paralichthys; species Paralichthys olivaceus. Next base: position 11,458,334 of record NC_091098.1, on the reverse strand, counting down.
CATAGAGGAGGAGCTACAATACAGTCAACCTTTAAATGTGAAGTGGCTAAATATTGTGTTTCACACACAGTCTTTTTGTTTCAGTTTTAAGAGGCATTGTGACCACAAGGCCAATAAATATGGTTTAAACCTGTTCATGACGTTACCATGATGCTTCACAATGGTTCTATAAAACCAGAATCCATTTATCTTTAACGGGTGATAAGTAATTGATCCGATTATGACAAAAGATAACTTGTTCATCCAATATGGCAAATGTCTACAGAGGTTTATCAAAAATAATTCAGTCATCAGAACACTGTTGGTTCAGAAGCCTGTTTTATATCGTTTGAGTAAGAGGTATTGAAAACTAGGATCTGCTATCACTTAAAAATAAGTAACACAGGAAACTTCAATACATGGAAATTATTGTCAACTGTGGGTCGTAAATAGATGAATATGCTCTCTGTTAAATGGGACTATATTGTCTAGGTTCTAGTTTAACTGCACTGCCTCATGTTCCCATGGTAATGAAGTATATGCAAAGCTGGATTTGCAAATCTAATAGACTTTTACAATTACCTCACCTCCATGTGGCTGCTGGTTAGTGAGATGCAACGTTGAATGAGTCTCGGTATGTATCACAGTATGTGCACTTATTAACTGTCACTTATAATGTGATCATTAAATTGTTTCTTATCATTTCCCTTCAACTTTTCTCTTTTAAAGCACCTTGTGCTTTGAAAGGTGGTTTATGATTTAAGTTTATTATTATTATTGTTAAACCGCCATTATAGTCTGTTGTGTCAAATACTTTTCTTTTTGCAGAATGTGTTGTTTTTCTGAATAATAGATACATCTGGCCATTTTCAATGTGTGCTAATACTACACAGGTTACGCTGTAGCATATCCTGATATTCTTTAGTTTTGAGAAAGCTGTCGTTTTTGTTCAATCGTGCTAAATACCTAACAAACACTGATTAAAAAATAACCTTGCACTAGTTAGTTGTTATGTCAGATTCATCCCTCAGACTGTGTTGGTTCTGAATCAACAGTGCTCAGCCAATACACTGATGCTTATTATGCCTCCTCTTCTTCAAAAATGATTTAGACCAACACACAAGACAAAGAAGTACCACACCTGAGCTGGTCAGGCTGATCTCACCTGTAGTCATCTGTGATTCTAAATTTAAAACACAGTAATAAGAGCTGCATTATCTACTTACTGTCTCCATTACTTTTGAGGACTGCTTGACAGAGCACTGAAGAGCAACAAAGAGCCCCCCCCCACGCCAACAACTAACTGATAAGATACTTGGCTGACATTTAGTAAAACCTATCAATTACCACTCGCAGTGCAATTTACTTGATGGTCGATCATAGCTTCCACTTTTCACTATTATGTTTCTGCACTGTGATGGCAATTCTATCTGATTTTAAAGCTCACGTGTTTCATTCTACTGCTTCAGACTGCAACTTTAGATTATTTGATAAGACTCCAGAGTTCATACACATGCAAATGATTTTTTAAGGTTTGGATAAGACTATGATCTGTGCCTCATTTATAACCACTTTAGTTGCGACAGGTACTTGAGTATGTCTGAATAGTTTCAGAATCTCTCTTTCCGGCTTTAAAATCATGATGTTTGAGTTCAGTTCTTCGTCTATGCTGCTTAGAAATGCAGCATGTTAAATGCTGAAGGATACGTTAACACACTTAAGTGTGTGTGTGAGGTGTATTGTACACAAGCTAATTACAGACTTACATTCTTGCTTAAATATTTACCTATGTAAGTTGTGCAGGTTCGTTGCACACTTACCAACTTTCATCAGCTTTTGCTTGCAAATATTTTTAACTATGTATATTAACCTTCTGTTTGCATTTGAAAAGCTTTCCGTATTCACTAATTTTGTTTTTGTTTTTATATGTCACCTCATCTGTAGGAGTAAGTTACTGCATGTAAATGCTAACTTGTTTGAGTAAATCTTGAATGATTCATCAAACGGAACTTTGATTTTAGAACACAATATTCAAGCTGTGTTGCGTTTGCTTTATAGGACAAGGACAGCTCTGGTGCCACTGTTCTCCATCTTGCGTCCCGCTTCAGTCACAACGAGATCACAGATTGGCTGCTGAAGAGTTGTGAGGTGGACCCCGGGGCGTCCACCGACACGGGCGCCATACCTGTTCACTATGCTGCTGCCAAGGGAGACCTACCGTCTCTTCGACTGTTACTGGGGCACAGCCCAAAGTAAGAGCAACTTGGTTATGCTTCCTGTCACTGTGTTCAGGATGTGTCATTTATATGTTGTTGATTTCTTCTTGCTGTTGAGTCTTATTTTACTCCAAACACACTGTCTATTACAAAATCAAGTACTGCTGCAAATAATGATAATTTCCATTATCAATTAATCTGTTATTTTCTCAGTTGAATAAGTGGACTGTACAAAATAGTTTGGCGTGTTTTCATGAAAGATTAATTCTTTCTATATTTTCAATATTTGTATTTTAATGAGTGGTTATGTGGTAATATATGTGATATTTACCTATTCCAAAACCTACTCAACCAATTTCCATGAAATATTGTGGAGCATGATCCAAGGAAGAACTCATTAATATTGGTGTAGATCATCATTAGGAGGTGTTTTTTTGGGATGGGGATTCTTCCACATTTTGTTGATTAAAAAAAACAAAAATAATTTACGAGTGAGCTTTTTAGTGCCAAATACAAATCTGGATCTTGTGTGTTTCTGTGCACCTCTGATTTCCCCTCGATGAAGAGCGTCCTTAATCAGTGCAGTGGCAGACCCACCAATGCCTTACCAATATGGAACACATAATCTACCCGGGTGAGGTGTAAAGAGGACTCAATTGTCTTTTCTGGGAAGCAGCACTAATCCCACAAGCATTAACTAACAGCACAAACTCTACATGATGCAGTCAGTCATCTGCCACAACGAAGCCAGGTTTAAAGCCCCCTACTCTCTTTCTCATTTCAGTCAGCTTGAAATTTTGGGTTTGATTGTATTAAAATGTGTAATGATCATGAATGATGACGCAATTTATGCACTGAGTTGGCAGCTTAAACATCTCAGTATTAAATGGTGGTTACACAACTGTAACCGAATGCGTGTTAAGTTAATTTAATTGTATTGTTCAGAGTATTATGAGAAAAGTGCCAGTGGAAAAGCTCCTTGGCCAGATTTGTAACAGGCCAGCATCACTGAGCCACCAGCTGAGATATATCTTAACATGCTGCGTTGGCAAAGTGGGCTGCAGCTTTGATTGACAGTGTATTATCAGATCACTGTAAATACGTATATTAGTAATATTGACAGGGATTTGTGCTGCCATTGCCAAGTAGGTGAGCATGTTTATTAATTGTTAAATATTTCATCTCAGCACCATATACACTTTATCTATATTCTGTTGTGGTCTAATTCCAGAACATTGAGAGATACAGTAGGGTTCAGTGTCTTGCTCAGGGGCTTCTCGGTGGAGAGAGTAGTAGTAAACAATTCTTATTCTTTTTATTTTTACTTTATTACTATTCTGTTAAGTTGTTCTGAATTAATTGGGCTTGTCCCGGCACTAATACATGCTCTGCACCTCTAATATTGTCCGGTTGCACCCCAGACAGGTGCATAGCTGCTGAAAATTTAATGAGTCTCAGGGACACGGTAGCACCCTGATAGCTGGGTCCCATTCACTCTTCTCCACCACCCCCCCGCTGATGCTGTTTACCGCTGTCTCCATGGTGACAAACAGTAGCGGCAACCGGTGATAAGATAATGAGGGAAACAAATCCGTTTGAATAGATGGATAGTGGCTATCCTAAGGCATTGTGTGGAATGGAACTTTGCAGCGGCGAGATAGCATTGTTGTCTCAGTCTTTATTACAAGACACAAATTTGTATCAGCGAGTTTTAGGAGGTAATTGGATAGCTCAGTTTGTTCGACTTCACAAGGATAATATGACCCCCTGTGTTACATCATCGCTTTAGTAATTGGCAGCCGCATGATGACAACATGGTGAGAGTGCTGCTGCACAGAGGTAATAGTACATATAACAACACTTCACTGTAAATTAGTAAATAAATAATATCCACTACATTTACGCTGCCAGTATTATTACCGCCGGTTAGGTTTTCATCTGCATTTGTTTGTTTCTTTGTTTGTTGGAAGGATTTAGCACAAAAAAACAGTTTCCATGAAATGTTGTTGTGTTGTTTGTGATATAGGGCATTTGACATTGAATTCTCAGAGAATTCAGGGATGTTTGGGGGGACATAGGTGATATAGTGCATGCAATTTTCTCTTGCAATTTTCTCCATTATGCAACCCCTGTCCCTTTGTGTTGAGATTAGAGGAAGACAGATGTGGCTTTGTTTCCACATGTTTTAGTGTTCTTTAGATTTATAAGCTACGTCTGAATCGATACATCGTTTGCACATTCATCCCAGTGAAGCAAAAGCCAACAGGCTCATGTGCTGTGCCTCTGCTGATAGTGAGTTAGTACACAAAAGACTGTATGGAGGAGAGAGAGAGAGAGAGAGAGAGGGGGGGGGGGGGGGGGGGTAGACTACAGACAGGTTACGCAATCAGCCATAATTAACAACATGCAGTTGAGAAGAGAAGGATTGCATTAGGGTATTCTAACACTGGTTCCCTAATTAGGGTTAAGGTCGGGATCCCTTAGGTTATCACAAGTCACAGAGGGGAGCCCTGAGATGATTTCAATTAAACAAAAACATTTCAAACCTTGGGAATTGGGGATTTTCAAAAATGGGAATATTTTAGCCAATTCAATCAACGTTGTGATTTTCTTTGTTACAGCAGGTTAATTAATAGTAGCATAGAATAGTTTTTGGAAAGCTTCAGTCATCTGGAAGGATGGGCGTCCTGGGTCTCTAGCACCATTACGTTGGTAGTCAGGGATGAAAAGTCTGAGAACCCCCGTTCTAGAAGTTCACCTGTCTAAATATACATGGTGGACTCACAGGGGCAGCATCACTTTCTGTTTCCTTATAGTCATTAAATGATAAATATGGATATTCTCCCCTTCTTGTTTCAAGATGAGGCAAGTATTCACCCTTTGTGTGAGGGAGAGAGACAAAGCTCTACAGTTCACATTGATAAGAAAACACAGTTTATATGACCAGCACCTCTGAAGGTTGTTCATGTTATGATTAGAATGAACATTTGAAGTGGATGTACTGATGCTTATTGTGCAGCAGGTCACAAAGAGGCTCTATTACTGCCCTGTCTCACTTCGAGCTGATGAAATGAGTTCTTAATGTGATGTGTAAGTAGCAAGTTTTGATTCATGGAGAGCAAAGGGTAAATAGGAGAGAAGGGGTTTTCATTCAGCTATTGGCTGAGTTGCACCTATTTTCTTCAGCTTTAATCTTCTTAATAACTTCTTGGTACAAGTTGGATAAAACCCCTTTCTGTTCTGTTCTACAACCGGAGCTTTTGTATGTTCACATGCTTTTGGGCGAAGAGCCCACAGTATTACAAGTGCATACTTTGTTGGAGCATTGTTAAGTTAATTGTCGAGTTAAATCCTTAGATGTGCATTCTTAAAGTGAAGGATTACATGATTACATGAACATGAGACTGTTGTATCTAGTTTTAATTATCTGTTTCAGTGGGAGATAAAACAAAGCCCTGAAGTGACAACATAAAACATCCCTATTGTGTAGCTTTCTTGCTTTGGGACACTGTCAATAACTGCCTCTATAAGAAAATATAGACACGAGTTGTGTGCGTTATGTCAATAAATGTCCATGTTGGAATAAATAAAACCCTTTACGTCATAAAGAAGCCACAGAGGTCACATAATTAAATAAAGTGTATACAATTTCAGGTTTTCATTATTTAGACAAGAAGCTAACACACCTTTATCAGGCAAGAGGACCATTAGTATGACATCAATTACTTCATTTGTAATGAAGATAACCCTGTTCTTTGTTACCATATACATAGTGGATGGGAGGAGACAGTGTACAGATAATTACTGCGGTAAATTACTCATTGGAACTGAACTGGAAATATATCAAATGTCTGCTACCTCAGAGTGTGTTGGTTTTTCTTTGAGTGACAAAGTGATGGACGCTTGGCCATATGTGTCACACAAGGCTAACCTCTTTCTTAGCTCTTTGAAATCTACACCTGTTCTCCAACAGCACTTCTTTAGTGGTGTGTTCAAGCCTCTTCACTTTGGAGAGTAATGACAAAGGTAGTGTTGTCAACCATCTATCTTGTATCTATCTATAGACTCAACTTTATCACTGTCAACGTTTGGGGTTTGGTTTATTGACAAATACAAAGCTCCTGTCCTCCACAGACCCCAGTGCACAGATGAGCTTCAGCCCACTTTGGTTACAGCCATAAATAATTAACATGTCTGCCCACTTCCTGATGACAGAACAGCATATTACTTCCCTCTCTTATTTTGAAACATTTAAGCATTTGTTTTTACGTAGAACTTTTACCTCCATCCCAAAGACAAACCTGAGCCATAGATTTATCTGACAACTTATCTGTTACACCTAAAACCTGAGTGATCGTCCCTAAAAAGAAGCAGCCTTTGGACCAGAACAAATAATTAACTTCATGTAGTAGTTTTAATTCGGGATCTCTAGTCTGTAGGGTTGGCCTTGAGCCACATCCTTGTGCGAGAAAGCTTAGCAGGTTCATGTTTGTGTCTACAGGATCCACCCACCCTGCCTCTCAATTCTCCCACCTTCTCTACTCCTCCTCTTCACCTACTCAGTCTATCTTGTCCACTGGCAAACCTGCGTTAAGCACATGGCAAGTCAGGCAAAGCCAGTGGAGTGATAATCCTCTTAGGAGACTCATTGCTCATTTGTCAGTATCCAAATAAAGCATGACCTCATGGGATTTACTGGTGAAGCACACATTCACTCCCTGACCTCCCACTGTGACTGAAAAGATCCGGGACAAGGAGGAAAATACGCATTAGATGTGCTTTTTCACATGAGGCGGGGCGAAGGGCCTTTGAAAATAATGGGGAGAGGATTTGTCTCAGCATCACTGCTGTCTGGTCTCAAAATAGTCAGCTGTTGACAAGAAAAGACTGTTTTCCTGTTACCTGTTGCCTTCAGACTACATTTTACCTTCAAATACATTGAACCTTGTGTAATAGTTTTGCATCTAATTTAAATGTTGGATTGTCATTTGAAACTCAAGTTGTCTTAGTTTACAAAGCCTGAAAGAAAATATTGCTGGAAGAAATCCATGCTAAATCATGCTTGCTTTCTCTGCAAGAATGGGTCTGTACATGATATGGTTACACGCAATTTAAATCCCAGTGAGCTGCATGGGAGCGTAACCACCTGTTTATTTCCCTGCAGTGTTGTCAACTCCAAAACTAAGAATGGTGCCACGCCGCTCTACCTGGCCTGCCAGGAGGGTCATCTTGAGGTTGTCCAATACCTGGTGAAGGATTGTGGAGCCGATCCAAGCATCAGAGCCAATGATGGGATGACACCACTGCATGCTGCTGCCCAGATGGGCCACAACACAGTCATCGTCTGGCTGGTACACTGCAAATCTTATAAACAAATGCAGAATGCATTTATTTTGTCCTTGATTGTATTATACTAAATGATGCAATTAAAAAGACTTTGGAATTCATGTTATGCTAATAATACTAAGTTCTAGTCTTCAGTCTATGTATTTATTATTATTTTGCGTCTAAATGACTGTTCATCAACATCAGAAGTACTTTTACTCCATTATCTAAAATCTTGAAGTGGTTCTGAGGCTCCTGAGTCATGGACTATTGCTATGACATCATGGAAACAAAACATCTCTAATGACACAAGCAAGAACATTCCTCCAACAATCTCAAATAACTGCTCCTCACCTGTAGAGTCCTGACAGTAAAATAACTTGTCTGCTCAAGGCCACAAACAATTCAGAAAAGCCCCAGTCAAAGAAAGTTGTTTGATATAGACTACAAGTGATGCTGCAGTTCTGACCACTTCAGGCTTTTTCCTCTTCTACATACATCCTTTACTTCATCATTCCCTTAACAATGTACTGAATTTCTGTTGTTGAATATGACTGTAACGTAGGTCATTATTCTCCCTCCCTTAGATGAGTTTCACAGAGATCAGCCTGACGGGCAAGGATAGCGACGGGGCCACGGCCATGCACTTTGCAGCCAGTCGTGGTCATGCAAAGGTGCTCAGCTGGCTGCTGCTGCATGGAGGAGATATAGTCACTGACACCTGGGGAGGGACCCCCCTTCATGATGCGGCAGAGAACGGCGAACTGGAGGTGTGTGTGAAACAAGTCAACACAGAAACGTGCTACATGATTTTCATATAGTGAAGATTTGCCACGTGTTATAGTTTATATTAAACACAGTATGTTAGTCAAACCATCCATAATCCACATGTAGAGCTGATTCAGTTGTATCATTATTTCATCTATTATGTCTACAAACCCATATAATACATAAGAAATGTAATAAATTGGCACAATAATATCAAGGCTTTCTATAGATGTATGATATCATTTGACAGGTCAAGTACTTTACCAAACAATATTCACAGAGGTTGTGTCAGAGTGTTTCTCTATGCTCTCTGATTTGCACTGACAAATCTTGACCATATGTTTTGAATGAAAGGCCTCTACCTTATGGTTTACAACTCCGACCTAATACTTTGACTAATGTTTTGTTGTATCAAAGTCTGGTCAGCTCAACTGTTTGTTCCATTGAACCTAAATAGGAAACTGTCCTATTTGATTTATGTTACTGACCATGAAAGTTTAACCCATTATAAAAAGCCATGGGAGGATAATAGGATATTTAGTCAACCATTATCTGCTATAATATATGAGCAAGAATCAGGTCCACAACCTCACTGATGACAGGAGGATATGATCAGTGAGGTTGTGGTGACTAATTCAAATTTTGTGTGGAATAGGGTTACCTATAACCTTTAACAGTTTACATTATGGGGACTTGTTTTTGTCCACATAATGAGGAGGAGTCCCTAGAATGTGAAGTGCGAACAGATTTAGGTCTTATTGAAGTCTTCTTCACTGTCAATGTATTTTTGTTCACATTCTTCCCATCTTTCTATCACTTTGTCTGTTCCTCTGTCACGTCACCGTCCAGTGCTGTCAGATCCTTGTGGTGAACGGTGTGGACCTGGGCATCAGGGACCAGGACGGCTTCACAGCAGCGGACCTGGCCGAGTATAACGGCCACTCCCAGTGTGCCAAGTATCTGCGCACTGTGGAGAACATGGTAAGAGACACAGCGACGCCACGCTGCATTCTGAGACCTAGAGAAAACTATATAATTTATTTTCTTTTACAGCTTTTCTCAAATATTTACTGTTTTTGTCAAATTTATATTTTCACCTGCCTTTCAAATCTCCCAGAGTACAAAATCTGAGTGCTGACAAAAGCGAAGTCTTTGGTTGATGTAATTAAACTACAACTATAAGATATATCAGGGGAGACATAAGCAGACTGCTTCATTTCTCAAGTCAAGAAGGCTTCAGTTATTACAGTGTTTGTTAAATAGTCAGACACTGGTTGGGTTCTCATTAAACATGGAGACACATGTCTTACCAATGTGCTTCATGCATTTACTGTTACTAATTAGTCCATTGGGAGCTCAACTCTATCAAAACAAGACATTATTTGTTCTAGACAGAGAAAATCCAGAAGGGTATAAATGCCGCCTTGTTTGTTCCATAAGTAGCACAAATACCTAGAAATTAAAAGTATCATAGCTGCTACAGGGACATTTGATGAACAAACTGCAGTCAATATTCTGCATATTAAGTTAAAATGAAAATTATAATCTTGAAAAACACTTTGCAGACTGAGCCAACGTGTTTCTTGAGTTTTCTCAGCTAATTACAGCAGATACTAGAGTTATAAACACTTGAGCTACAGAGGCCTCCATAGCTTCAACCCAGTGAAATCCCCAACTGGCCCAGGGAATAATAACTCCTGCACACTGAACTGTCTCTGGTGTGCAGGAACCCCTGCCCCCACTTCTATTCTTCCCACAGGGGACATCCAGCCAACTGAGTCCTGCACTGAGGGGAAAAGCAAAGGGCCCCTGAGTCTTTCTGATCAGCTGTGAGACACGTCATTAGTGTGCAGTAATTAAACTCATAAAGCTGTTCTCCTCATGTAACTCATCAGGGACTGAGAGGAGGTGGGCTGGGAATTTGTGAATGAAAAAGATTGTTTATATTAATAATAATTCAATAATAAGCAAGCTGTTGCCGCAGAGACAAAAGTTTCCCGGTCTGATTCCCGGTTAGGCCATGGTCTTTAATGTGTATGAGTTGGATGCTTCCTCCCGTAGTCAAAAAACATGCAGATTATGGTGAAGCTAGTTGAAGACTCTAATTGCTCTTCGGTGTGAATAAGAGTGTGAATGGTTGTTTGTCTCTGTATGTTGGCCCTGTAATAAACTGGCTCCAGCTCCCCCCCGTGACCCTCAAAGAATAAGTTGAATAGATAGGTGAAGGATAATTCATTTTCTAATAGCACTAAAAGCAACTAAATTAAAATGAACCAGACACATTTTTATAATAAGAAATTAATTGAGAATAAACAGTTGTTTTTGTAGTTTTTATAACTGTGTGAATCATGTCCACTCACATCCTCCGACAGAGCGTTGAGCACCGTGTTTTGTCCCGGGACCCCTCAACCGACCTGGAGTACAAGCAGCCCGACTCGGGCCTCTCGTCCCCAAACACAACTATGCCCCCTGCCAGCCAGGTGGCACACTTTGACATCAGTTCACCATCCAGCTCCCTGTCCAACTACGACTCAGCCAGCTCCAGCCAGTCCAGCACCGGGGAGAAGAGGAGCAGCTTAACAACGTCTCGAGGGCCGCCTGCTCAGCTGAACACAGTTGCACACACAGGTTGGAAACCTTTTAAACCTAAGACTAGAACAGGTGAACCATGTCATGACTGGAAACACACTTAGCACAATGTTTTTCTTTCAATCAAAGGAGTTTATGTGAAAAAACAAGCTTTGCAGTTTTCAATCATAAATCCTCACTGGTTGTTTGTTGCATGCCTCAGCTATTTACTGAAGTAGAGCTAACAACATGCAGCAAATGTGTTTCCAATTGTTCTGGGTCACAGGTGCATGATATACTGGTGCTGCACCCTAGTGGTCTGTTAAGGTTTGTTAAGGATAGAGAGGTGGACCAACCAAGTAAATCACTCTTGTGTGAAAATTGAATGGAGTAAACGACCGATTTACGTAATGCTCTCAATTGTTTAACATGTTTGGGTTCCTGTAATAAAACTCAGATCTACAGTAAACATGCCAACAAGGGCCATGTCTTTTCACAGGTGCATCAGAGTCGGCCATTTCAGACATGCAGGCATACATGGACATGCTAAACCCAGACATTGGCTCTGACGTGCTAAAAAAGGTGGACATACCGGCCGATGCCACCACAAAGGCCCCGCCACCACCGACCTATCCACCCCCACCTCCCCCACTGTCTCCACCGCTGCCACCTCCGCCTCCGGGCTACCCAGCACCCCAGCCCCCTCAGGAGCCGACATCAGCAGAGTTCCTGAAGGTGAAGAGCAACCTGCGGCATGTGGAGAGTAATGCCAACAAGAAGGAGGTAAGGTGGTGAGCTCCTACATGGATTCAAGAGATGAAGCTGTTTATATCTTGAGCATCAGAGCTATGCAAAGATTTTCTTGTCTCAGTTGCATTTGCTGTTGGGATCCCTGGTAGTTCTTTGTCCATCAAACAGATGCACTGTACAGAGGAAGAGTTGTAATATAACGATAAGCAATTAGGAGAAGTGATTCCTGGTCTTTCACATACAGGATGATAATGCATGTCTAATAGTTTCATAGCTTAAATACACACACACACACACACACACACACACACACAGACAATTTATTAAAACTCTAGATATCCAAAGAATTAACATGAGTGTAATGGAATAATCCTAAACAAGCAGAGGAACCATGGTGTTTGGGATAAATTGGCCCTTGATGCCATATTCCCCTGTGTCTAATAAGCTGGGCTGTTGCTCTGATGTGTAACAATGTGCTTTGTCTGGGTGCTCACAATGATGTTATTGTGTTAGCATAGTTAACGAGGCTAACGAGGATGCTCATTACCGTGACAGGCCTCTGGGTTGACACACAAAGGTTGTTGTGATGGGTTCGATCTTAATTCCAGTAATTAATCTGGATCTGGCCACAGATCACTCAGATGTGTATAAAGAGCTGACCAGAAGGAGCAATTAAAACTCAACAATGTTTTGGGTGAAGTATCTTGTCGTTCAGTGCTGTTGTAAACTACATACAAACTGGATGTGAAGTTGTATTTCTAATTGAATTGAAAGACAACTAATCTGAGGGATCACTTTCACCTCATGAAGGATTTATTCTCTGATTGTTACCATGTGACATCTGTCCAACACAATTGCTTCATAGCTTCAGCCAAACACAACACAAGATACAGATGTGAGGGTTTTTTTGTGTTGGTTTTCAACCTTAAGTGTTTTATTTTAATTACTTTAAATGTATAACAGAAGAAAATAATAGTTTGTAGTAAATAATAGAATGTAGTAAATGTCAAATGCCCCATCTCGAAAAAAAATGGAGAAATTATTCCAAGGGACATATGCAGGGATGGTTGGGGAGGGGGTCCGCCAGAGTATTTTTTATCTTGTAGGGGTTCCTTGGCTAAGGAAAAAATAGAGAACCTCTGCAATAAAACTTTGGGTTGCAGCAGATCCATCTGATTTGCAGGGGAAAATCTTTTGTTCAGACAAAACACAGAGGTCTGTTTGTATAGATCTGCCATTCAAAGTGCCCTTTAGCTGTTAAAGTCCACAAGCAGCGACAGTGTCCCGTCTCCTGGGTGAGCTCTGTGTCTTCATGTGTGCACGCATGCCCCATCAGCTACGTGGGAGAGACTTTAATTAGTGCCGCCCCCTCTCCTCTCTGTACCCAGGTGACCGACCCGGGGCGCGCCCTCATTAACAATTTAACTAGGAGGAACATGCGCGCGCACACACACAATCAAGATTAGTGTGTACTATATACATTGGGAAAAACAATCTGCCTTGGGCGCCATAGTAACAGGGAACAGTAACCTCATCCAGGGACAAAGTAGATCAGATAGATCAATCTCACAGCCTGCAGATAAAGTGTAGAGTCCAACTCTTATTGAATCTTTAAAAAGGACAGAGTAGCTAAACTGTTAAATGATGGTTTGAGTAAAATAAGTTTCCTGTGTTTTGTTTGTTTCTCTCCTCATTTGCAATTTGTATTAGCTTTGACTAAAGTCAAATGTTTCTTGTGGTGCAGGTGACGAAATTGTTTCACCACATATCATTTATTCTTTATAATTTTTGTAGTCTCTCCAGAAAAGTTGGACTGTAACAAGCAAACTTTCAGACATTATTGTGGCATTGAAAACTATTGTAATATAATCATCAACTGTGAGATTTGCGTGCAGTCAGCCATGGTGAGGGCAGCACCAGGGACTTTGTGTTTTGCATAAGAGACATTGGGAGTGGTTGGTCTGTGGGCTCCGGGTGACATCATTGTCACTGCTGTGGACAGCCCGATAGGTTATTGATGAGGCCTGTGCGTAAAGTGAGAGGGTAGGTAGAGTGGCAAGTGTAGCGCCGAGTGGAGAGGTGGTGACCACTACTCTCTGTGCTTTGCTGAGCTGAAGGCTCTGTCCAGACTGGAGCAGAGCTACAGGGGAGGATTTCTAACCCTAAGGTAAGATGTTAAGTTACTAAAGGATTTGTTTTTCACTAGAGGCAAAGGCGATGTAGAAGAAGATGCAGTAAACATTAAAAGTTTCTTTGTCAATTTTCACTTATCTCCAGCTTCTGCAGCTGTTCTGTTTGAGATGCTGCACGGCTAATTGTGTTGCATCTGTTATTTTTAATTGTCTACTTTGACTCTGTTTTGATTGTTGTTTAAAAATTGCAGCCTATACCTGTTATAGCATAACTATTATAATCTGAGGCTTTTGCAAAACCGCATTCAAACATAACTGAACCATGTCAAGCGGTAACCAGGCTAAATGATCTCTCATGTTGCATACAAAAACTGTGTAAGAACAAATATATAACAATGACTTTATGATGACAGACAGATCCACATAATAGGGCGATAGCTTGTCTGTGTGTGTACGTCTGTGTGGGGGATGGGAAGGTGCCGCTAATATGCTTTGTGCATTTGCTATTGTCGGCCCACCTCCCCGGAGGATGACAATGAAACCATCTGTAGCGCTTGCCTGCTCACATTACCCTCCCACCTGATGAGTGCTGAAGGACCATTTCTTTGACAGCAGACATGAGTCAACAAAACTAACACTGGTTGATAAGAACTCAGAACACGACACCACAAAAGGAGGAGAGGTCAGGGGTCAGCTGTCAATTAATTCCTGCTGACGTTCACCCAGGACACCTGCTTGATGTCTGAGCCTCTCGATTTTGTGAGAAGTTATGACAGCCATAAGCATTGAAGATGTAAATTAGCTTACGTGAGATTTGAATGTCAAAGTAACTTTATATTTTCCTATGCTGACTAAGCACACTTGTAGTTGACAGTTTTGAAGGTTACTTTTTCAAAATATATTGTAAAAAGGGTCTGTTTCACATTCAGGGTTAGCTGACATTTGGGATGATTACGTTACGGAAAGTAATTTCTTGGGAAAAGGTTTCATGCAAAGTTAATTTTGCAGAGAAATTCATGCAAATGCAATGGTTTTGCATGAGCGAAACATCAGCACATTGACTCAGAGATGCATTTTAGTCAAAATGACAAAAATGCAAAGTGAACTTATTCCTTGGTAATATCTGAGAACCCTGAAATATTTAGAGTCTGATCTAACAGCAGCAAACAGTGACGACTCCTCATTGACAGAAGTTTAATATTCTGCGTTCACAGCTCCAGGTTCAGATAGATGTCAGATGTCGGAAAGTAAGAGTGCTCAACTAAAACAGCCGAGTTAAACATCTGACTCCGTTTTGTGGATAGAGGGGTCTCTCTTACACCGGACCTAAAGCTGCATGTGTATAATCTTAACATGAAACATGCTCCTTTTACATGAACTGAATCAAAGCCTTGTTCTCTTACTCAAATAAAGCTGCTTTGGTCACACGAGAGAGCTAATCTGCCAACAAAACCCACTAAGAATATTTAACAGCGCGTGGTTTCACAAAAAGTTCACCACAAAAGCAACATTCAATCCATAAAAATCTATTTCCCATCTTTTTATGATTCTGTTCCCTTGTCTATTTTTGTTTTAGAAAAAAAAGATGAACTATATACATATTTATTTATTACTGAATAAAATGTAACTAATTTGTGTTTCGCATCGTGAACTTGCTGAATATCAAATTTAACTTCCCATTTCCTGTCATAAAAAGAAATGTACTACCTTGTATGTAGTCTTTGGTTGTAAATAAGACATATCAAACAATACAATACATGTCTTTTACGCAAATCTGGGGAAAGATTTTATAACATACAGTTGGAACTATATGTAAAGCCAAGTCATTTATAACTCTCACTGAATTTTTAACATTTGTTATCTCTATCTCTTAAGCAGCTCACCATTGGAGAGAACCACGAGAAACTGCGGCGTGTGGATTCAAACAGGAAATCAAGGAGCTTCAGCAAACAGCCCAGTACTGGGGACTACTATAAGACCCTGGGCAGTGACACTGCAGAGCCCCGGGGGAGCAAAAGCATGGCACCCAATGAAGAGGTACGACAGATCACTACTGTTCAATGTTGTTGCATCACACAGCATCAGGTTCTTTAAGTACAGTAAGCACAGTGGCATGGAAACTATGGGTACCTGTGGTCAAAAATTATGATAACGTGAGAGTCTAAATAAGTTAAAGATGACCCAATTTCCAAGAGGCATAAAGATAAGGATGACACTTTATTTAAAATTACAAAAAAGATCTAAAACAAAAGTGGTCAGTACTAATTTCCATCTACTTTCAGAGCTTGTAGCACATTTCTTTTAGAAGCTAAGAGTCTTTCAGTTCTCGTTTGGAGGATTTTTCTTCTGGTCGTTCTCTATAAAGCCTGAGATCATCATGCACTGCTTCCTTTTGAATTTTGGATAATGTTTAGGTCTGCTGACCTAGGTCAATAACAAAACCTTCAGCTTGGGCCTTTTGAAGTAATCCTTTGTGAATTTATAGGTGTAGTTAGGATCATTTCCCTGTTGTAGAAGCCATGATGCTCGTTTCATCCTAACTTTTGTGCAGATTTGTAATGTTTGCTTCCAGACATTGAATCAATTCTTTAAACTTTTCTTATGAGACAGGTTGTAACCAAACCATGCCAGATCCACTCTCGTGCTAAACAATTGGAAAGGTGTTATTTTCTCTAAGTTCATCCTTCCACAGTACTCATTCCCAAAACACATCAGGCTAATTTAGATGTGCCTCTGCAAACGTCTGATACAGGAAAGATTTTCTTCTGATGACTCTGATGATTAATAGCTGTATACTGCTTGAAGGGTATCAACAAGCACTGACCTCATGTGGATTATTTTAAAAGAGGGTGGTGAAACACTGCGCACTATATGTGTATCCATTGGGAGATAATCTCTCAAAACCACATCATCTCACAAAGTTAGTTGCATTTTCACTTTGATGTGGTGTAACTTAATTCAGAGCAGCGGCTGATTCCAGATCAGCATTGATATTGTGTTTTTGTTTTGCTTTTTAATGGCTACATTTCACAAACAATTTAAACTTTACTGTCTAACATAGCATAAATTGTAAATTGCAAGACAATAGAATATGGGCTGAAATTCAAAGGAGGATGTTGGTATAGGTTTTAAAACTGGTAACTAACAACAGCTGCCTCTGTTGTACTGTGCTGTGTGGGCATCTCAGCTCCTTACAAGGTGTCTTTTCAGGATTAGGTTTGGCCGGGTGACGGCATGTTGGCATTAGGTTACCACTCTGGCTGCTGCACTATTTGCCTGTGCATTATGCTACTCAGCATGTTACATAATCTTGTGTCTTCTTGAGCTGTTTTTCCCCCACTTGATGCAAATACTTCCTCATTTCCATCGTCTCTTGAGTGACCACTCTGTTGTGTAAACTTTGCAAGAACCTACGACAGAACAAACCCGGGACAATTACAGACAGAGCAACAGGGATTCAGTAACCAGAAAATACATCTAGGGCTAATGATCTGTTTTATACATAAGTGTGCGTTAGTCCCAGCTCATGATATTCTTGTGATTTGTTGTATTAATTTCTCTTATCTTGAATTGAGGTCTCTGAGCTGGCATTAGTTGCTGTTGCTCTGGAATAAATTTTCTTGTGAAAACACGTTTGGACAAAATGCAACATTACTAGTAAAAATAAACATTTCTTTTTGAACGTAACCTTAAAGATTCATCAAAGAAAATTTCTGACTATGACTTCAGGTGTTCCAAGGTTATTGGTTTAAACCTGTTTGCTGCTACATGCCAGCACAGGCATCTGAATGAAGAGAGTCTGTTAGATAGTCATCAGTGTCCCAGGGGATTATAATCTCCTGGGTATCAGGGGTGGGGGTGTTCAGGGTGATACAGGGTATAATCCACATTTAGCCAATTAAAGCCTCAGTGGGGACTTCCTGGTCTCAGAGGCACCGTAGCAGATGGACAGGCTAATCAACAGGAGCAACGGCACGTGCTGCCAAGACCCATCTGGACATGCCCCCACTCCCCAGGTCTCTGGGGGGTATGAAAAGTAAAGGGGGCAACAATGATGAGCACGCGTCTGAAGAATACAGGAGGGGCGGGGTCGAGTTAAACGTCACGGCCTATTAACTTGCATCCAACAGGGTTATGGCACGCTTTCAGAGTGTGTCAGACGCGTGCACGCTGGGGGAGTGCAGGGCGTGGGGGTTAAAGCACTATCACTTGCAGTGACAGATGGCGCCTTCTCACAGTTTTCCCTGTGAAGTTCTCCCGAGAGATTAGATCATATTAGCGTCATTATTAGCAACAGGGTATTATGTCTTTATGGGTTGATTAAAGATGGCAGGAAGCAGAGGGAAGGGGGTTCTATTGTGCTGTATACATCTGTCACAGTCAACAGTCGGTGTGCAAGAATTTAATGATTGCTCAGCACAGCAGGAGTTTGAGCTGCAGGCCAATGCAGGCAGGGAAGCCAACTCAATGTCACATTCATTTATTTGATTTATTCATAAACTCATTTATTTGTTTTCAATGTGTGAATAAAAACAATTCAATTATGTTTATGTTTTAATAAAATAAAATCTGATAAATGAAATGCAAAAATAACACTAATTAAAAAAAGCAAAAAATAAAGATTTGTTATTTTAATTAATTATCAACATTAAAGTGTTTTTAAAGTGAACTGCATGGTGCACCTGTCTCATTCCTGTTAGCAGTGACCAGACAGGGGACAACGGATAAATACATTTAATATGGTTGCTAAGAGAGTCCAGCAGGGGTTACTACAACAAGTGAATGGTTTAAAACATGACGGACTAATTCTGCCCCCGTCCCTCCCTCTTTCAAGGGCTCTGTGTTATTGGAGGAGCCAAACGACAGTCCCGCCCACAGCTCTGAGAATGGCACCATGGAGGAATCGGTCCCGCCCCCGCCTCCACCACCTCCACCGCCTCTTCCCCCAAGCAACCCAACGCCAACCCCCCCTCCACCTCCTCCACTGCCCCCAGAGATGCCAACCACCCACAATAACGCCAGTTCCACCTTCACCAACCAGCGACGCCCATCCTCCTCATCAGGAAGTGAGTGTTCCTAAAAAATGTCCCCTCCATCCTTTCAATTTTTTGTTTCCCTTTATTTCCTACTTGTTTTCTAAGACTCAACATATATTCACAGTCTTTAACAAAGAAGACAACACATTTATTCATAGTCTTTTGAATGAACATTGCACAACTATTCATAAAAGGATCATGTGCACATGTAAATCTCATTGGGTACAGATGAGTTGAGTCTGACCCTTGCATCCTAAATAACAGATTATAAATTAATGATGTTGGGTTTAGATTACCTTGACAACTGGTTTAGTATTCATCCATTTCCTTAAGTGCCCCGCTGTCCTGGATGCTGCTGTCTGATAGTGAACAAGCCTGTTTTAGATACAGGGAAATTTTAACTGTGAAATGTTGTGTTTTTGTTAAGTGTTTAAAATTAAATGGGAATCAGGGGTGGGGGTGTTCAGGGTGATACAGAGTATAAACCACATTTAGCCAATTGAAGCCTCCTAAAATTAAATGTAAAGGAGCCCATGAATCTTGAAAAAGTGCAAGGCTGAAGAATTATGGGGTGAAATGCAGCAGTTTGACCAAAATACACAAATTGATTCAAGATTCAAAAGGTTTGTTAACATTTGTTGAACATCTTTAGTGGGCTGCATGTCATAAAATCAGTAATCCCTGCTCAAATTAATTTCAATTCACCATTTCTCACCGACATACCACAAAAGACTTTACAGAAAGACATTCTGCCCTTTTCTAATGAATCGATAATCAAGCAATAGCAAAAACAATAAATTATATAATGAACAAAGGCCGATTTAGCACATAGGTATGAAGGACCCATAAGAAATCTACATAACTTTGTCCAGTCAACCTCAAATAAATAAACCATCAAAAACATCGGGTCTGTGTAACTGGTGCTCAGACGTCAATCAACAGTATCATGCTGATAATTGACTGTGACACAAGCTAAAAAAAGGGCTGAGTAATAACTCAATAATTATTGCAATAAAATCTTAATCAATAACAATATAAAAAAGTCCAGTATATATTGATATAATGCTTATGCACTGTGCAGTGAGGAGATAATACATCATTGATGTACCTCGTATTTATAAAATGTTCAGCTGTTTGTCAAGTGTTTGTCTTTTGTGAGTCTAATCTTTTTTTCCCCATTATCCCTTTAATATACGTCTCTTCTACCTACATGTTCCCTCTTTCACCTGCTCCATTTCCACTTGTTTCTCTCCCAATTTTTTTGGTTTGTTTGATTTCTTTTTTTGCATGCCATGGTTTTTCCTCACTGCTGCTTCGTCAAGGTGGGGATATTTCCGCCTCTCAAGCAGAGGGAGTGGCACTAAGACAGATGAAGAGTAAGTACAGATTGCCAAGCAGTCTTTCAACTAAATCAGTTCATTCAGTTTCAGCTTATACATCACATTTAACAACAGGCCTCCACACATTCCTCAGATGATTATAAGACCTTAGAAGTATTTGGTCTGTGTCGTTGACCTATTTCAAACAGCAGTGAATCAACTTGTGTATGCAGCTTTTTACAGCAACAAGTTGTTCTAAAAAAAAAGATTTTACTGGAAGTAGTGGGTTTTCATTTCCAATAGGACAAAAAGCCCATTGTTCAAAAGAAATAGAAGCGTGTAGATAGCCTGACATACAACATGGCTCAGCAGACAAAAGAACAACACCTACAGGAAGAAGCTAAATCACCATTAATTCAACAAGTGAACACCACAATTACCTTCAACAACAACCCATCTGATTCATCTGGACTGTGGCAACAATTAATCACGTTCCAACTACAACTTATAATGTTCTGTTTATTTTCCTAAATTTTTGCCAATATGAAAAACAGCCATCACAGAAGGAATTATTTCCATTGGACAAGATAAAATATTTACAGTAGGAAATATTTTGTCTATTTGTTTCCTTAAAAGAAGGTTTTAAATATTTATTATCACCAGGGTCAAGTATTTCAATTCACATCACATTAATTGAGCTGTAAATCATTAATTTAAGCATCTTGTTACACTTTGTTTGCTAAATATCCCTTTGTGCCATTTATTTATGTTCCACCTGCTGCCTAATGGCTGGACAGCAATAAAACACTTAAAGAGCAGTGTATGTTCAGTAACGGCATGATTTGTGCTGCACCGTTAATCCGGTAATAAACAGGCAGTTAGGTGGTCATAAAATTAAAAACAATCGACACATCCAAGTGCTCAAGAAGAAGCTCAGATAGTGAGACAACAGCAACACAACAGGTGGCAGAGAGAAAACGCTCTTCGTGAATAGTTCAAAGCTCTATTGTTTTCCATTGATAAGAGAGACGAGGATTGCAGTTTTTATATTGTACAGGATGCATCTTTATGTTTAGCACTAAAGAGCAGCGAGTGCTCTCTAATTATATGATTAGTTCTGTAGCATTAACAAGGTAATAAACAGGCATTTAGGTGGTTGTAAAATGAAATGAAACCAACACATCCCAGAGCCCAAGATGAGTTTACAGCTCAGATGCTGATTGAGAGGAAGGCAACACACCAGGTGGCAGATTTAAAATGCTGCAAGATTGTAATGGTTAGAGGTCCACTATTGTTTGCACTGATTAACAGGATAGAGTGGATCCTACTTTTTTTACGAGACATTTACAGAACACAACTATATCTGATTGCTTTGCGACCGCACAGCTGTCAACAGATACAGCAGCTCGGCTGCTCTTTTAACCCAGAGCAGAAAACTTTGTGCTGTGATGATGAGAGGCCATTTGTCAAATGTTCTCGACCTGTCAGAGCTCCACCCTCCTCTGCATTCACTGTGACAGACCTGCTCAGTACACACCCCTAGCCCAAACAGAATTTAACTCGCACGCATACACGGCCTTTGACTTAACACATGCATATGGAGGTGTAGTGAAACTGGTGTGAGCTCACCAGCTTGAGTGCAGCATAACCTTCCAGTCTTACACATCTTACTGTGGATACTCAGCCATAAATGGGTGAAGGTAGGCTCTTTATAATGCCAATAGTTTAAGTTGCACGTATTGGATGCAATAAAAGTTTTATAATTCTTTGCTCTCACGCCATTCATCTGTCAATGAAGATTTACTGAACAATATAACTTGCTGACTGAACATTGAAGGAGCTGTCACATGTTGTAAAAGTGTGTCAGGGTTCAACAGTTGTTTCTTTTATCTGCAACCTTTTTACCAGGAAAGGTGTGCGTGTGTACAAGTGTTTAAAGATATAATGGATTGTATAATGTGTAAAGGATGTTGTTGACCAGTCTCTCTCCCTCTCTGTAATTCAGTAAATGTGAGGCGAGACTGTATGCTTGTCATCAGTGCATGTGTGAGTCAGTTGTGTGAGGTTTTTTGTGGATGGGAATGGTCCAGTAGGGTGGACTAACGAGCTGGGGATTGAAGGGTAACTTTGTGTGTGTGTGTGTGTGTGTGTGTGTGTGTGTGTGTGTGTGTGTGTGTGTGTGTGTGTGTGTGTGTGCGTGTGCTTGCAGCTGACAGAATCTGTCCAAGTGTGCGCGTGCGCGTGTGTTAATTCCTGGCCAGCTTGCCATTGGCTCGCTGTCACTTCCAGTTACTGGTGATTCCTTTAGATTTCCCCCAACTGTGATGATGGTTCTTTAATAGAAAGCTGGTCTCTCCTCCCCGAGAGAGAGAGAGAGAAAGAGAAAGAGAGAGAGAGAGAGAGACAGAGAAAGGGAGAGCGCGTGAGAGTGAGGAGGGGTGGCAGGCTAGTGAAGCTCTATGTCCAGCAAGACCCCATTGTGGTCGCCTCAACAGGGAACATTTTTACGAGTGGACTTTATTCCCCAAGTAGAAAATGAGAGATCAATGAGGCATTGAAGAAATTCAATTCATTGGAGGTTTACATTCAAACAGGTGAGGTACTGTCGCTGTTCAATCTTAATGTATTTGAGCCACAATGTGTGAAATTTAAATGTTGTAAAACTACATGTGTAGCAGCTATAATTTTGGTTTATTTGTAAATTACATTAACATTAACATTAATTATGTTTGATTTGGATTTTTTACAGTAGACATACAAGTTAAAAGCTACTTGTATGAATAATGCTAAAATAACAGCTACATTGTTCCATATTTTTATACATTTCAATTGTTTTGCTGTTTGTACGTATTTGAATAGGGTTGTCATGTAATACTATCACCATTTTGAAATGTTGCTCATTGATAGATTCATGTGGCCTCACATAGAAGCACTACTTTGCCTGATTGACATTTCAAATTTCATGAATTATCTGAAAACAAAGTTCCTCTGTGTAGCATTAGAGGTTAGAGTTGAAATCTGTCTTAAGTTGCTCATTCTTCACTATAAGCTGATTAGGATCCATGGAAGCTGAATGTTTAGATTTTTACATTAACCTACTTTTTAAAAAGATGAAAGCTCAGCTGCAGCTTAACTGTGTATATTAAAATAGGGCAAAACTAGACAGAGATTGTGCGCCTCCTCTCTTTGGACTCACTGTAGTGAAATGATTTGGAATTGCTCCTCCCCATCTAATCCTGGCTCAATGCAACTGCAGACTGATGCAATGGTTGCCTGTTGTGCCAAATTCTCACTGGTTTATTTGCAAAGTCAGTAACATCAGTTAAGATGTAAATCCTTCATTTAGACGCCTTTTTTACAATCTATGTATTGCACTTTGTTGACCAAATATCCAATTGTGTCGTTTATGTTCCACCTGCTGCCTAATGGCAGGACAGCAATAAAACACTTAAAGAGCAGACAAACGCAACAAAACAGGTGGTAGAGAGAAAATGAAGTTTCTGCAAATGGTTAGAAGGACAAATATTGGAGCAACTTAAAAAATTCAGTTCAGTTACATCAACTGATAACAGAAAAATTAAATTGAACAAGTCAAACAAATCATAACTTTAATTTAAAAACGTGACAAATTGTGGTATTTTTTCGAAGTTGATGAACAATTTTCTTTTGTCTGTGTACTCTGTTGTTTGTCTTTGAAATATATTGTGAGGTAGCTGGTTGACCATTTGATTAATCCAAAGACGGTTGAAGAGGTTTAAAAGAAAATAACATAATGAAACCAAACAAATCTAAAAAGAAATAAACGCGTCCATGAGACAGTGGCTCAGTACACCACAGTGACCTCCCATGACTGTCCAATCTGCTCCAGGTCAGCATTGTTACCTGCCTGATCGGATGAAATATTTAACACTGAAATGCCACCCAACCCCTCTCTCACTCCCTCTTCTTCAGTGAGTCTCTCTCTCCCTCTCTCTCTCACTCCATTCCTTCTTTCTGTCTACCTGGTTTCACTTTTCTGCTCTGTCCTTTTGTCTGCAGGTACAAAATCTTTCAACATGATGTCCCCCACTGGCGACAACTCGGAGCTGCTGGCAGAGATCAAAGCAGGAAAGAGCCTGAAGCCCACACCTCACAGTAAAGGCTACACCACTGTGTTCTCCAACAGTGGACCCACGGGCAACAATGTAAGTCCACTACTGATGATACATTTATGTAACATTCACTGTAAATTACAAAATGGCCACTTTTAGAAATGTAGGCAAGGTTTTTGCTCTGCCCCCATTTAAATCAAGAAATGCAAACTGAGTTGAAACTAATGCACAAGACACAGAAATGAAGTAAAACAATCGAAGGGGCAACTAGATCTATAGAAATTGTATATATTTATCAAGGTCATCAGATGATCTGCAAAGAAAAACACCACCTGCAATACTTTTTTCAAAATATATTGCATTGTTCCCTCTAAATGGTGCATAACTGTTATGACTGCCATCGTCCCTAAAGGCTGAGGAGTAACTGTCACCTTATGAAGAGTCAACATGGTCAGCATGGTCTCCACAAAATGTAGCATTAACCTTCAGCTCAGTAAAGGATGATTAAAAGATGGATCAGCTCTCTCAGGAAACTGGTTCATGTATCGTGATCTAAAGAAACCTCTACATCATGTGACACATTTAATGTGCCCAGCAATGCTTAGTAATGTATTCTGGCTTGATTTGTCCTAGGATGTAAAGAAGACTGGTTGTTAAAGAAAATAAATCCAGTAATCAGTTGTCTTGTGACCCATGCTCCTCTGTGTATCTTTGTTTTTATTTTCCTCCAGGGTAACGCTACATCTCCACCAGAGACACGCAAATCTAGCCCACCAGCCAAACCATCATCTCCACCACTATCCAATACGCCTGTCACCTCCCCACCCACCACCCCAAGTCCCAGCCCTAGTCCTACAGGCTCTGGATCTGGCAGAACCATATCGACCTCTGTGAGCTACGAGCAACTGCCCTCTAACTCTGTGATCAATGGGAACAGTGGCGGTGGTGGTGGCACTGCAGGAGCAGAGTCGGGACGGAAGACCAGCCTTGCTGACGTGGAGGCGCTAGTGCCTACTCATGATGAACAGGGAAAAGCAATACCTGAATGGAAGAGGCAGGTGATGGTGCGGAAGCTTCAGGTCAAGATGCAAGAGGAGGACGAGCACAAGCGCAAGGTAGGCATAGAGCTGCAAGGCTTCACTAAGGTCCAGATGTTTTGTTGTGTCTTAGCTATCCCCATTTGTGGTCCTGTAGATTTTAAATGCATTGTAATCTTGATGGCTTCAGTTAGTTTCAAATAATTACCACCACAAAGGGGATAACAGGCATTTGAATTTGAGTGTGGTCTTTTGTGGTTTTGAACAACAAGGTTGTATTAATATGTTTTTAATATATTCATGCATGACGTATGTTTATTTGACTTGTTAGTCAGTCGGTTATTTGAGGGTGAAGTCAAAAAGCTTAAATGTTCATTTGGTACCAATGCATGACAGCTGAGGGAGATTGTTGAATTATGGCTTTTTGAGCATTTTTGCAGGTAATAGCCACCACCTTCCTTATTCTCATCATCAAAACAAATTGCCAGAGCCTAAGCTGCCCATGGTTTCAGTCAAATACTGAAATGTCGTTCTAATTTTGATAATCTGGCATCTCCCAATTTCTTTTAACTTTTTTTTGCATGTTTACTTTTGATATTTATTGAACAGATGTTTGGATTGCAGTGAACTGAATACTTGGCTACAGTGCCCATCACATCATTAACACACTTGGCGTACGGACACAGTGTGGGCTGGTGTTTGATGGGAGTTTTGCGGCTTCAAGTTGTTACATGCCGATTCAGTGGTGTGATGCCGGACCCATTCACACTACAGGTCAACCAGTAATAATAACAATACAGAAAGAATAATGAGAATTTTACTAACTACATTTGTAGTAAAATACTGAATTTATAATGAACATTATTTGTATAAACTTTTTGGAAAGCAGATCATGACCTTGGTAATTCTTCACCAGGTCTATTATTCAGAAAAACATTTTGTTGCATTGACCTCTCTCGGTTGACAGTTTCAACTCTTGCACCTTTAGCGACAGTATTTTCCTGTCACTGTTGGGTGTGGACTGAAGTGTGTCTGTCAGCTGCACTTGTGCCAGTACCCGACAGTGATGTCACACTGCAGTGTTACATCGTGTTTGGGTTGCAGACTGAACATGCAGCAAGATGAAATTTTCACCTGCTTGATATCAGTAGAAACAAAATTCTCAGTGTGTTCAAAGTCACTCTTTAAACATCAAAAACTGACAAGAAAAGAAAGAAAATTAGGAGAAAACTAGATGATTAAGCAAAAAAAGATGTTAGAATGTCTCAGTGTCAAATGCCTAAACATACATAATGTAATCTTGTAACTTACAGCAAAATTCTACATATCACTATTGATATATTTTAAATATAATTTCAAATATTAGCTTTTAATGTTCTTTCACTCAAAATAAATGTAAAAAGATTTATGCTTTTTAATGAGGCAGTGCCATTGCACCACTAAATCCATGTAAAACCTGTGTGTGAGGTTGGACTTGCACTGAATCATGTATTCACACCAGGAAGTTAGAGCTGAAGAAACCTTCCCTCCTTCCCCTGTTTCTTGTCTTCTGGTCTCCTTCGACCTCTGATTTAGTTTGCGGCAAGTGGACACTACCAGCCTCAGGAATGGCACTACTCCCCCACCCACAATGCCATTTTGGGCCCATTTGGGGAACTGATGACAGAGGCTGACCTTAATCGTATTGAGAAGCAAATTGAGAACCTCCAGGTCATGCACAAGGTGTCAGAAGTCGAGAGGGAGCTGGAAGAATTAGAGCATGAGCTGCACCAGCTCCTACCAGTTTCTGCTGCCCTCCATCAAGGGCACTTCTCAGTTAATCCAAAGCAGGTGCATGGCCAGGCTGAAGATCTTCCAGCCTGGTGCAGTAAGATTTCCACACTACTCAAGAGTATGGCCATTCTTCTCGCCACACTGGGGGGAAAAGAGATAGATATCTTGGATCTTGTATGCCCAGTATATTCTCAGGAAGAGGCAAGGAGTGTGAGCACAGGTCAGTCTGAAACAGCAGGATCAGCTGGTACTGGATTTATTGGACGGTCTCAGTCCTTCTCCACGAGAGAGGATGTGGAGAATGAGATAAAGCAGTGTGGGGTTTCAGTGAAGAACCTCAAGGCCAATTATGAAATTCAGAATCAGTCACAGTCTTTAGACAACAAAGCAAATAGGGTTTACAAACGTAAGAGATCCCTCCCTTTGGTAAGTGAGTCTAATCATGTTCCAGAGACAATTCAGGAAGCTGTCCCTTGTTCTTCTGCTACAGTCCTTGAATCTAATAGCAATGGACATTTACCCTCAGTGGAGGAATCAGTTTTACCAATGGTTGAAGAACCCGTTATCATTGCATCTCATGCCCCAAAGACATATGCCCCTCATGAGATAATGGCTCCAACTAACATTGAACAGTTCAATCAGGTTCTGTCTGCAGACCCTATTTTAAATAATGGCCAACTAACAAGAAGCTTAGAGGTGCAGACAGATCTAAGCTATGTCCAGGAATGCATTGAAATGAGGAAAGAGAGGATCGTATTCTTGTTCCTTGAACACTGGCGAAAGTACACAATCTCTGAGTCTTATCGGACTAAATATGGAAGCAGGAGAGGAAATCATTTAGATGTGGACTGGGAGGACTACAACCAATTCAGTGAACAGATTGGTACGGAGATAGAGAGTGAAGATGACAAGCTCCTCCTTTTCATGAAGTCAAAGCAGGTAGTAGGGAATCTGATCGGCCACTGGAGGACAATCATGAGTCAAGTGCCCACACGCCAGATCCGCAGACTGAGTCGTGCCCAGATGATCTACTGGCCAGAGCACTTCTTGCCGCACATCAATGGGTCACCTGTGAGTTATGAAAGTCTAACCCTCGACCTTTTCATGCTGGGATACTTCCAGTTGCTGGAGATGAACATGTCTCGCAGTGAGCGGAAATTCCGCCACCTTTTGTGCTATGAGATGTTTGACCGTCTTGGTAGCCAGAAATGGGAGTTCATAAGGCAGTTTCACAAGGAGGTCATGGAAGAAATTGAGAGAGGGAAACGAGACTGGCCCGACGGCTTTGAAGACATAAAGTTGAAGTATTTTGGAGACTGTGATGAGGGGGGAGGTGTAATGACAGCTTCACTACATTGTATGTCTCCTGAAATGCCCATGGCAACCCAGGAATCACTTCCTCCCCCACCTTCACATCCTCCACCTCCTCCGCCACCAACCCATGCTGCACCTCTGCTTCCAAACACACAGTCTACTCCACCTGTGCTGCCTTCCCCACACAACCCATCAGATGGGTTACCCTCATCACCTGCTGGAACCCATGATGGTGTATCTAATAATGGCCAGTGTGTAGAGCAGAGAACCCTGAGAAACTCAATGGAGGACAATGCTCAGGGGGATGTGAAATCCATTGAGCAGAGGTCATCAAGTGAGACGGTGGTTTCTAATGGAAATAGTTCACTCAAGGATCATATACAGAGCTCGACAACTGAAACTCTACAACAAGCTGACACAACAGCAAAAGCTGAGACAACACAGCACACAACAGAAAGCTCAGGACTAAATCCAGTGAAAGATATTCCACCTGTTACTGTTAAAATCCTAGAGGAACCTCATGTTGATAAACCTCCACCAAGAGATGAAAGTAATGGAGACTCAATTAAACTTATCTACGAGCTAAAAGAGTTTAGCAATGAAGAGATCATCAGATACATTGACCGAAGCTTTGCTTTTTGGAAAGAAAAGGAAGCAGAGCTTTTTGATATTTAACATCTATGGATTTGGGCTTGACTAAAAGCCCAGTTCACCTGTACAACCAAAGAGAGAAGAACAGGACCAGGAAAATCTGCACGGTGGAGTATGCTGAGGGAGGAAACTAAGCTGGTGTATTCGCGTTTAGACAACATAAGGGACTTAACTACAGAGAAGCAAAGAGCATCCACTTAGCTGTGCTGACTTTTTGATTTGCATTTGCCCTAAGTGGATGAAAAGATAGAGTGTGTATTGCCATGGTACACTGCCTATGGGAAAGCAAGTTTTTAAAGCTGAAGATTTGCCATTGCAAATGCCAAGTGCATTGTTTATCATTATTATTTTGATTTTCTGTTGAATGAAGGACATAACTTGGCTTGAATTATTGACATTGCATTTCATGTTGACATCACCACCTCAGAAGACAAGCAATCACTTCACAATTCAACTCAGAGCTTCTACAGCTGCTAGAGATGAAATGGTGATGGTTTAATGAAGTGGTATAATTCAGTACACTTTGTTGCTTGACTCAAATGCAATGAATCTAGGTCTTCAGTTGCTTAGGATTTTAAGGTTACTTAGTGGGTCCCTTAACACAATGAGTGCCTTTCAGTATACATTGCAAAGATTAGCACTGTGGTAAATGAAAGGTCCTTTGTGACTTTTGTTGACCATTTTAGTGACCATGTATTAGTACTTCAGAACTTGAAATTTACAAATTTATATCAAATGGAATAATTAATCTTACAAATTTATTATGTGAATTAAACATCAATTTAAGAGTTTGTAGTTATTTCATTCCATAATTTTGTTACTTCAATTGTTGTGATCTTAATTTAATTTGTGGTCTTTTATTATTTGATTTCTATATTGCTATTAGAAATAAAGTTTGTGATTATAGGATTTCAGTAGTTATTTCCTTTACATTTCTACACTAACTGTTGGAGGTTACTCTAGTGATAAACATTGAATTTACCTGACTGACTGTAAATCCAAATTAATATGTGTTGTAACATGTTGTTTCTATCTTGGAGAGAATCCAAACAATCACCTCTTGTACCAGTAAATGGGCCACTTTCAAACACCAAGCTCTTTTATGTGTAATCCTCCACTGCGACATTCGTAGCCGTCAAGAACCACACTATTCTCATAGTGCGGCCTCTGCAGCATCAAGATTACCTTCAAATAACCCTCTTAGCACCACCCGCTGTCATGCTATCCGTGGCTTACAGGAGCTATAAGGAGGTTACAGAGAACCTTGATCAACTCACAGCCCAGAAAGGAAGGGAGTCAGCTGGTAAAACTAAAGGTATATTTATAGATTTGCATTTATGTAAAGCATTTGATGAATGGAACCAGCACACCAAAAAGTGTGGGGTGACAATGGAATTATACAGTCTAGGTTATGTGTAGTCAAGGTACAAAGTCCATGTAATTAGGAGGATTAGCAAAAGAACAACAAAAAAAAATTCAAATTGTCCATTAATTCAAGAGAAACTGCGATTCCTGATATAACTATACTGTTATTTGAATTCTCTGTCCACTTCAACAGTTGTCCAGACCATACAGTGTTAGGCCTATTTGCATTGTGTCCTTTATACAGTTTTCTAACTAGTACAAAATAGATACTACCCTGCTGTTAATAGTTACTTAGATGTATCCGAAGGTATGAAACAGATATTCTAATTTGACATCTTTCAGATTAAAAAAGTGACCCAACATACAAGTAACTTATAGTTTCCACTAAGGTATTCTTCTGACATTTAGTAGCATTATCACTACATAAATACCCAGCACATAACAACTCATATTTTTTAAATAATAAAGCATCTGTCTAACCAGAAATTTCATCATGTGAGCCTGATAATTCCGGAAAAGTTAACAGGCACAATCATTGGTCATACAAGTTTCAACTGATACATCAGGAAGTTTGAGAAGCTCCCCTGAGTTATCTATTATTGGTTGTAATGGATGCTTGCCGGGCTAATGCAAAGCACTGGCTACCTGGCTCAGATGGATACACTCCTGGCAATACATTTCAGTAGAGATTCAGCTATCACTGTCGTTATTTGTAAACTGGCGTGGCCCTGCAACTCTTGATAACTACTGCAGAAAATGAACTTCACTTTTACCTTTACTTGTTAGTTGTTCTAGTGTTTATTGGAAACAAGTTTAAATTTGAAAGCTTTCCGACAGCAGTGATATCTTTCAGAAATAAAAGTCTCCAATCTTTTAACTTATGTAAGGTCACAGGTTTGATTCTTATCAAGTGCATTCACTAATGCTGTTCCTTAGGGGATATGTCAGAGTTCAATAATATCTTTTTCCAAAATTAGACTAAAGTATGGTGAATCTATAGCGTCACTAAATCATTGCAAAAAAGGAACAATATTGTTGCTATTGTTGCCCTACATAACCCATTTAAAAGGTAAAACCAAGGGACTGTTGACTATTTTCACATCATCGAAGAATAAATAGCTAATTAGAATTTGGGATTTTTTTTTTTTTTTTTTAGCTTTTTTTTTTCTTGCTCTGTAATTCCCAGGGGAATCATTAAACATTCACTGTGTAGATAATCTTACCTGGATTTGGGTCTGCCAGGGCAAGTGAAATGCTTCAGTTAAAGGAATGCAGAAAGGATAATGTATCTTCTCAGGTGAAGATGAGATATCCAAGATGGCTGCCCTCTGGCTGCTGCACCTCCAATTACAGGCTGAAAGAGAGTAAAGGATCCAGTTACTGTGTGAGTGCACAGTCTGAGAGAACGTCCTGTAAAACAAAGTCCTGTCTATTGAAAAGGCTTTATTTTAACTCAAAGACACAGGAGACGAGTACCTGCCTATTGTGAGTTGTTTGCTGTTGTAAGTACTCATGTGAGTTTACTCAGTATACTACGTGTATTTTCAGCATTTAGTCCTATAGGTCTTCCATAAAGGCTGTTTGACAAAAACTTGACATTTGAGAACGAATGTGTTGGTTGAACTAATAGGTGGACTAACATTTCATTACTTTTCTCTGTAAGCAGATGTTTACCACCTTCTCCAACATTTACAGAGATCTTATGTGATGTGGAAACACCTCAATCCCACCTGTGATTCATTACCTTAACCAAAGGGGTTGGGTTGTTTGTCTGCGTTTGTTTGACTGTCAGTTAGTTTGCAGGATTACGCAAAAAACGTCCGTACGGATCAGGATCAGGGGGTGGATCCAGGATTTTCTCTTCCTCTTTCTTTAACATTGAGTTAACTGATATTTATGAGTGTTTACAATTTGGTGCATATCCAAAACAAAATCTGGAAATGGAGAATTTAATGTGTTTAATGTTGTGCTGGGCAATTAACCGAAAATCTATCGAAAACAACATTTATAACCTCTAAATGATGTAATCTCATGTCGCTTATTTGGTTAATACCTTCCCCAGTGCTCACATTCACGATTTGTTGGGTTTCCACGACCTTCCTTCATGTCCTCCCTCCTCACTCTCCCACTGATCTGCCCTCACTTTACAAGTTAACAATAAACACCAGCACTAATCTAATTAGGACGTTATTAGGACACGTACAGTACTGAAGTTTCCTTTGTGTTTGTTTGATTCGCTCTAGAGTTTATGAGACATGTATTTAAAAACACAGAAAAAAGGTCCAACATTTTGCGCAGACACAGTTCACCTGCTGCCCACAAAATGAGACCTAACATGACGCGCTGATCACGATCCTGTGGGGGGTAGGGTGCCATAAAATAATTGTCATTTATCGTAACTGAGGTAAAAGTTTGAAATAATCATGATACTCATTTGAAGTCATATCACCCAGCCTGTATTTGCTCCACTGAGTGCTTTCTATTTTATAAAGTAATACAGAAACCTAAAGATTCCAATTAACTCCAGTTTCAGTGAGAAGGTTTATTGAGTCAGTGAGAAGGTTTATTGAGTCACAAAAAATAAATAAAACACACCATCAAAAACTGAAATGAGAACTTTCAAACATGTGCAGGTTATTGCAGCAAATATCAGTTTCAAAAGATTTTTTTTTTGTTAGCATACAAATTTCGATTAAAACTAGTGATTGACTGATGTGACTACAGTGTTTCCCCTCGGATTGTGTTTTGCAGTGGTAGTGGGTCTTAGGGGAACACTAGACTATATAACATTATTCTGCCAACCATCGGATGTTCCACAACAACACAGACTGTATTTTAGGAGGGTTACTGTGTTGTTTCTTACCCACACCATCTATAAATGAGCATTCTTATTTGACAGACAGGTAACATTTTCAGGTAACATTTCTCTTCAGTATTTGTTGGAGGCTTATCTCTTCACTATGGGGGATATGGTCATGTAAAGCAGGATAATAGGGCTGCTGTTACTATTACGATCCTTTACCAACTGGTGTGGGCCCCTATCTGTCTCTCCCCTCTGTCCGTCTACAGGCAGAGGAGGAGGCAGCACGCCTGGCCTCGATGCCAGCCTGGAGGAGAGACATGATGAAGAAGAAATTGGACGAAGAGAAGTGAGTAACAAAGCTGTGTTGTGCTGTTTAATCTCTACTTGTACCATATTTTTTGGGTCATTGGGGGAAGATTAAGTTTGTATATGTTAGTGACAAGTTTTTTAATTTTGAACACACACACACACACACACACACACACACACACACACACACACACACACACACACACACACACACACACACACACACACACAAAATCCCAGAGGAAATATTTGAATACTAACCTAATACAATGCAAATCTAAAAGCTCATCTAAATAATAACCATCTCATCCTGTTTACCGACCTGGTAACATATATCTTGTGCATATGTTTAAAATGTTCAGAGCCAGATACTTCAATATTTTAATATCTTTAATCCTAATTCAATTGTCAGACTGAATACTCTTTAAGTACAAACAACATAAAACACATTGCCAACACACCAAACCTCTGGATCCACAGGAAACACTGCATTTGAAACACCTCTCATACTGCAAAAATGCTGTATCCTGCATCTGTTAGTGTGCAAATCTATGTACCGATCCAGTACCACGTCTTTACAGTTTATTAGTTTCACCCAGATGAAACTACAATTTTCTTTTCCTGGAAATCACTGCTCCAAAACAGCAGTTGAGCTGTACTGCCACTTGCAGCAGTGTGGTGTTAAACAGTGCCTGATAAAATGGCAGCAATTTGGAAGTGGAAGTGCACATCAACAGCTATTCAACAGGAGTAATTGTTTTTGAAGGAAGTAATTGTTATGACTGTCAAACTAGATTATAACAGAAGCTGCATTCATTCTCTGTATGTATTTGTTTTTACCCCGAGCCAGACCTTACAACGATAATAGTATTTTATTGCTATATAATTGTGCATCAACACTGTTTTTAACTTGTGGAATAACTTGTTGTTGCAGTGCACGATATTTACTCCTTTTCTTCTTGTGTTTACGTTCTCCTGATGTGACAGGGAACAAAAAAGGTAAGAAAACACGATGCACTACACAAAGAGATGTTTACATGACATCGTAAACATTGTGAACGTGTTTAATGAAAAGATGGGAACTCCTCAGAAAATCATAAATTGATGAATCTCTGAGTGTGAGATAAAGTGTTGATTCCACTGTTAAAACAAACAGGGTTAAGACAGTTTATCTAACATGATGCTGGAGACTGTAACGAAACAGCTCGTTAATTAATGGCCCCAAACTAGATACTAACTAAGTCAGTGTTAAAAAACTATGAGGAAACTTGTCTGTACACAGTCAGAAAAAGTGCAGTGATTTTGTAAGTACAACCTATACTCTACACCACTTCCTTCTCCATGACAGAGCTAACACTGCTAAAGAATGAGGCGCTCGTCACACATAGATTTGCATTATTGTCTTCTTAGAAGTTCCACCTTATTTGTAGAAATGCTTTGGACAGAAGCAAATACCAAATGATTATATGTGAATACAATGTAGAAGATGAATGAATTGAATGTGGACTTTTCCTGTATGATTCTAACTGTTTTGTTTTTGACCTTTCCTTGGTGGCTGCGTCTAGAAAAGCAGATGAGAAGGCCAAACAGGCCAAGGCGATGGAGGAGAAGACGGAGCTGGAGCGGCTGCGGACCCTCGGCTACGACGAGACCAAGCTGGCCCCCTGGCAGCGGCAGATTATCTTAAAGAAAGGGGATACAGCCAAACAGTGAACTGGGTCATCTCCCCCTCCTCTGCCCTGCAGAACCTCCCCACCCTCACACGCTCACCCCAAGGCCTTCACTGAATGCCTCCCCTTCTTTAAGCCTCCCCCTGCACCCTGTACTAGACAGAGGAGGAGAGCCCATCTCTTCTGAACCTCCAGACACACAGGGAACCGTGTTGTGGCTGCTGCTTTCCACTGGGCCGCCGAGGCTCAGCCCTGATGAAACATAGCAGCGTAATCCTCCACCTCCCACTGAATGTCACCTAAACACAAACTGTCGGCAGAGATTCTCCTGCCTCAAATAATGATTATCTCTAGTATCTTTCCATTGGATATTTTTCTGCAAATCAATATAAGCTATTCTACATACAGTAGGAGATTTAAGAGGTGTGTGATAGATTGACAAGGTCATTTTGCCATGGGGGGAAAAAGCCTGTTATTGCATTCATATTTTCCCTCTATTATCCCCACTCACTGTTAAGAAAAGCTTTGACAGGTACTGTAGCTTCATAACAGAATGGATGGACATACTCAGCAAAGGCTTAGATCACCGCAGAGCAGCTAATGCATTATGTATGTAGACAGAATCACATCTTTATCATGTTATACACTTAGTCATTAGATATTTTTTTATCAAACTTGTAGAAGCACTTTCTAATCGGCTTGGTTTTACTGCCACAGTCATAATCTTACGATCCTAACACAGCTCAAACTAATCGGTTTCTTTAGAACAGCTTCTCTGTGGATTTGGAATATTGATATTTGTATATCCTATTTGAAAGAATGAAAGAAAAAAAGATTAAGTAACTGCAAATCAAATTTTATTAATTGTCACTCAGAAAAAAAGCTGCAATGTTTCAATTTCATTTTTCTATATGTGACCTAAATGTTAAGCTATTGTGATTATGAATGTGAAATGTTGTGTGCATGTGTTGCAGAATGTGTATCGAGCATGTTGTGATGTACTATTAAGCCCATTCGACCCCACGGCCCTGGATTTTCAAAGAAACAACAAAGACACATAAATGTGTGAATACTATCCTGATGGTTTCTATTTGAATAAGGACTTTTCCAAATAAAATTTTTAAAACGTATACATGCATATGTGACCAGACAGTAGACGTGTGCGAAAACTGAATATTGCAAAAGCAGAGAAAAGGCATCAGTTTGTCCTGTGTGCTGTTCTGCCCTCTGTCCCACTAACCTGGAGGATAAATCTTTGATGAGCAGATCTGCTTACACAGCGCTCTCTGTCTGCCAGAAACAGCAGCAACATCAGAATGGAACATGTCCTTATGTTGTGTCAGTTTCATGTCAGTGTGTCAGTAATAATCTGCCGCCACTAATGTGGAGAGTCCAGTTTCAATACTCAACACGAAATCTTAGGTAAAACACCTGATCAGAAATATGATACAAACTCTTTAATTAACTCTAGACATTTCTCGCAAATCATTTTACATGACTGATCGGACACAAATGCCAAGTTGATTATCCTACATCTTATTTCCATGGTCTGTACAGTTCAAGGTGTTTGAGAAATTACAGGATTCATTGGTGCAAGATTGTATGAAAATGTGGAAAATCTGAGATGAATATTTGTGACAGAACTGAGGAGACATGCACATTTTAAACGTTAGCAAAGCATTAAGCTGTGTACTGACATTTAAAGTAAACTCACGACCATGAGTGCGTCTTTCTGAATACGACACATTGATATTCCCACATGATGGAAATTATTCTCTATGTTTACAAATGTAGGTTATGGAGCTTATATATGCATGATCCTAGTTAGGGAATCATTTGGAAATATTCGAATTCACTTTCATCGGATGCCATATATGATGTTAAAAATGAAAATGATGTGAATGTCATCGCCATTTTATTATATACATATATATATATATATATATAAAATCTCTGTATATAGTGACCCTCTCAGAACTTTGTCATTTCATTGTTTCCATAATATTACATGTCTCAGCCTTGCTTGAATAGGATGTTGGCTAATTCATGTGTAATTATATTTTCAGACCGTTAAAAATGAAGAAAATAAATCTGTAATCAACAGTTCAGAATGTGCTTGTGTTGTCACCAACAGAAACGTGTGTACGATAAAATCCATGAGTCGTACAACAATGAAACTCATGAATAAATCATATCTGGATTAATATAATGTTCAGCTTTTGATGAGGCTGAGTGACCTTAGATCAAGCAAGCTGAATTTAACTCAGAGTCGGACATACAAGAATGTACATGTCACCGCTCAGGGAAGAGGTCAGGGGGATAAAATGTCAAAATAAGATTTAAAATAAACTAAATACAACAGAAAAGGTGCCACAGACAGAACAGTTTCCATGGTTACTGCTGTAAATTGATCATTTAAATAAGAAACATCAAATCAAAACCTCTAAACCCCCTACTGTTGATATTTTTTTGTATATAGAGGTTTGCTACAGTACTGCTCCATTTAAATATTTAAATATCTAAAAGTTTGGAAAGACTGCTAACATGTTTGTATATGAGGACTAGACTGTAGTCTAATTTCATCCGGTGGCCACTAGAGGGAGCCAAACTACTGCTGCTATTAAGATAAACAAACATTATAAATAAAAACAATGAAGAAATTCACTTGGAGTTTAGAGAGTGACGTAGTTAAATCTCTTAAAGCTTGCTAAGACTGTTGATATTTCTTATGTCTGCGAGTGGCTGGTGGCCAGAACATGTACTAGTGGTCACTAGGGGGCGCTGAAGCGCTACAGGCATTTAGGTAAATAAACATCAGAAACAAAGAAACACAGCAGAAATCAAATGGGACATTGAAGAGATAAGTAGTTTAAATCTCTGACAGCTTGTTTTGGCTGGTGATAGTGTTTATGTCTGCATGTGGAGGTTGCCAGAACATGCATTATATGGAGGGAAGGGTAATGTCTCCTAATAATCACTAGAGGGCGCTAAAATACCGCTGCGATATCGATAAACAAACATTTACAAATAAAGAATAGAAATTCAATGCGATATATATATAGAGAGAGAGGGGGGGGGCGGTGTATGTACGCGTCTTTTTGCAGGAGGGTTGTGTGCACAGGTTAAATCAGTGCATTAGATTCAAAACTGGGGTTGAGTTCAAAGTGCATAAACCAGACTTGGTGGGGGGGGGGTCCAGTCACATGTGGCTGATACATCCAAGTAAGAAGCTGATCCACAAGTTCCACCACCCGTCCTCCCCTGCATGTGCTTATGCATGTGTTTAAAATGCCCCCCTCTCTTCTATGATTGATTGACACTCACCTGTAGTGACGTAGACAGCTTAATGGGCGCGTGCGGGCCGAGGAGGAGGAAGTGGGTGAGTGAAGAAGGAGAGTGACAGAGGAGAGGAGAGGAGAGGAGGACTGGAGCCGTTCAAACCTCTGCTCCACTTCCACCCACCGGCCCGCTGAGTCTGAACCACACCAGGGATTAGACGAGCCGCTCACCTCGCACAGGTAAGACAGATGTTCCCCAGCTGCTCCGCCTCGGTGTCGCGGTGCTCCGCGCGTCACCTCGCTGTTGTGAACCGTGGGAATGTGAGTGAGGCGGACATTTTTTCTTGCTCTCCCTCCCTAATCCGTCTCTGGAAGTTTCAGACTGCGACTGAGCACAAGGAGAGAAAAACAAGCTGGTCACTTCTGTCGCTGTGTAACTTCTTTTCTAACTCATTTCTGACTGTGTGTTCTCCATGTTACTGTAAGGCCTCAGCTGTGAAGTGTTTATTATGGTTTGGGTTGAATAATAACACAGTGTACTAATGTGTTTCTGCACTTGACCTTATAAATGGTCTGGATTGACATAGAATAGAAGGTTTTCTCCTCCTGGTGACCAGTCAAAGCGCTTTACAGTAGTTTTACATTCACACACACATTCATACAATCTGTGTGCATTCTATAGGAACAGAACAATGTGTGACATGTTTTTGTGGTGCACAGATTTGTTGGAGCAGGTCTGTGTGTGTGTGTGTGTGTGTGTGTGTGTGTGTGTGTGTGTGTGTGTGTGTGTGTGTGAGTTAAGTGTAGAGGGAATGGTGAGTGAGTCACAGGTTACAGCTGACTGCTCTGTCCTGACTGAATGTGTGAGCAGGGATCATGGGATAGACTCCCCCCTTAGATCTGGGAGCCCCTCTGCAGGTCCCTGGTGGTATTTGAGGGTTGTCTGTGTTATCACTGCCATCTCCCCTTATCTCCATTTAAGGTATAGTTCATATATGTTGTCTACTTGTATGTCTCTTCATTACTATGTTATTTTTTACCATCCTCCTCAGACTCCTCCGATGCTGTTGTAGTTGCTGAAGTGAACACTAGACACAGGGCAGAGGACACGGCACAAGGACGCAATGTCCAACAGCCAGTCAGACGGTTGCACGGGCGACCATGCCCCTCTGATTCTGGAGGGCCACTTAACAGAACTGCATATATCTGAGCCGGGCGATGAGGACTACCAGCCACAAAGCCCCTCCACACCCAAGTTGGAAATATCCCCACCCCAGGAAGATGCAGTCGACAGGCTCGTGGTGCCTCAGCAGGTGGTTCTGAGCACCCAAAGTCCTGCAGCGCTGAAGGTTGGCACCCATCAGCTCATCCCCAAGAATTTAGCGACGCCCAGCCGGCCTAAAGTCCGCCACCACACCACTGTGGTTACATTCCCATTGGGACTGGAGCACTCCAGCAATGAGACCCGCAGCCGTCACTCCACCCAGGGGACAGATGTGTCCTGGGAGGATTATGACAGCGATGGAGATGGTTTATCTTTGAGGAGGAACCGCAGGAACAAGTCGTACAGAGCTGCAGTTACCAGCCTGGACATCGAAGCCATGGCCTCAGGACGAGGGGCTGAGACCACACTGAAAGCTGTCAGAGAGGACAGAGCACCCAGTCCTGGTCCAGCTCGCAGCCCTAGACGCAAGGTGAAGATGCTGGAGCTCAAAGGGCAGAATTGTCCATTTACCACAGAGTCATAGTAATTTAAATCAGATCACAATTTTTATATACATTGTAAATACTCTGTACTCTGGATTAGAAGCATTTTCTAAAGTAGTCTATATTTGAGATCAATTCTGAAATCCTGTATAAGTCAAAAATGATGTTGATTTTACTGCCGGTGTTAAAATGAAAACAGAGCCCAGCTGATCCAGGTTTGTTATTCTACTAGTTCCGTAGGTCACAGCTAGCAGAGCAAACAGTGTTGGCAGTATCCTCTGTCAAATTCTCCTTTAGTCATAGGGATGATGGCTACTGTTTCCAGTCTTCCAGACAAGTACTAATGTTGAGTAAGACCTGGAAGCTTGTTTTTTTTTTTTTTTACATGTGATTATGATTACCAATTAAAGGATTGAGAGTAAGAAGCAGTGCAGAAGATAGAATCAGGTGTTGGGAGAAAAACTGAGTGTCACTGACTCGCTGCTCCGGTGATAAACTCACTGCTGTCTCCCCTCTAGAGAACCCTGGGGAGAAAGAGGAACCAGAAACAACGTGGATCCTTCAAAGATGGTATGTTCACTAATGTGTCATTCTGTCCACTGCACTAAAGTTAACTCCATCACTACAAATAGCTGGGAAATTACAAAGGTATTTGATGTTTTTCTGTTTTTGTGGTGGCCTTGATCTACATGTCATAGCCTTAAGGCAACAGTCGAAGACAAAACAGGAAATTATACTGTCTGAATACTCCCAGCATGCTGAGAGTCTGTGGTGTCCTAAAGGTGGATATTAGTTATGTACTCTCAGACACTGACACACTAAAGCAAATGTTCAGTTATATCTATGTTGACCTGATTTGAAGACACCGATATTTCTGCTGCGAGGAATGTTTCCACCTGTTTTTAAAAAAAATGTGAACTTCAAGACTGGTCATCTTAGAAAAAAATTTTAAATCTTTCTTTTGAGCTCTGAACAGCTTATCATGTTGATACCAAAAACTATCAATTTAAGTCTAACTCACTTTATTCCAAAGAGAAGCATCCTCACCTCGCATCTCTAATTCTTAAAATGGCCCATGTTGTTATGAGAACTATATACGTCGGTTTAGAAACCAGGTATTTTCACTCTTCCCACTGTTGCTTAGGAATGATTATGAAAAATTTGCTGCGTGATGTAAAAAGTCATGTGAGTCCATCACACGCTAAGTGCTGTTTGTTGATGTCGATGCACACCTCAGCTACGCCGCAGCTCTACCAGGAGATCCGTGAGCGGGGGCTTCACTCCACCAACCAGGATGAGATGTTGGATGACTTTGTGGTGGTGGAGCCCCCTGTGGAAGACCAGGGCATCGTGGTGAAGAACTACAAGCCAGCATATCATACCTGGAGCCAGCTACCTCAGGTACAAATCACATGTTTTTGATTTGAGCACATCAACATGTCGGCCCATGTCACCAAAAGCTAAATCTCCTGACATCAGGGCTAACAATCCTCTAGTACG
Source organism: Paralichthys olivaceus (assembly GCF_024713975.1). NCBI lineage: Eukaryota > Metazoa > Chordata > Actinopteri > Pleuronectiformes > Paralichthyidae > Paralichthys > Paralichthys olivaceus. The sequence continues at coordinate 11,416,743 of NC_091098.1, read as the reverse complement.
ACTGCATGTACTTCCATACTACATGACCCTGTGTGAAAATGTTCCTGTCTGACAGACTAGAAACATTTTTCAAATAGTTTTCAGTCTTTAAGGTTGTTTTCTTTTTTCAATCTAACAAAGGTGAAGGACACAGGTATCCTGACACTGATCTCAGCTCAGGAGAGGAAGAGACAGGAGGTAAGAGTGTGTCCGTCCCATTCGTGAATGCGATATCTCAAGAACGCCTTTAGGGTTCACATTTGGTACAAATATTCATTTGGACTCAATGATGAACTGATTAGATTTTAGTTAGACAAAGGTCACGGTGGCCTCACAAACATGTATCTGAATGAAACCACAATGCCTCCTTTCTGCACCCACTGTTTTTGCATCCACGTCCAGCAGATACACAGAGAGGCACTGATACCAACCTCCATAGACAATAAACACCAGAATGCAGTTCACTAATAAGACACGTTGCATTTTGATTTAGGTTCATTAACACAGTCAGGACATTTTGACAAAAGAAATGTGCACTTTAAGAAAACCAAGCTTTTCACTAATCACAATGTTAAGATGAATGAATAAACAGTAGAGCTGGAGAGACGATCTGAACCTTATATTGATCAGATATTTATTCCCCATCATGTGTTGTGACAAGTGATGTCAGAAAATGACGTCATGCATAGTTGAAAAGTGCATTTTTCTCATAGATGCAAACCAAAGCTTATATAGATTGACAAATAATTATGATCATATGGTAGGAATGATGTCATCATGATATTAATATTAAGTTAGATAATGAAGTCCAGTGGTGGGATGTAACAGAATACTTTTACTTAATCCCTCCTTTTTTATGTATCTGTACTTATTTACTTAAGATTTATTCTTTGGTACTTTTCACTATAACTCCACCGAGTCTTTTTAGGAAATTTAGCGACTCACTGAGCAGGACCAGAAGTAGATTGGGGGAATGTTGGTGTGACAACCTCTTTATATACAGTCTATGGTTACAACAAACCCAGTTTCAAAAATGAACTGAACATCACAGACTGATACCATCTATACAGTGTAACACGATCTGAGGGTGGATTTTCCCTTTTGTCATCTGTATGCATTTCTTGTGTCAACAGCTAAGGTTCACCCTGTGTGCACTACAGTCCTTGAATAAAGCCACACCCTGCCAGTGTAATCACAACTCAGGTCCTCTCCTGAGCAGCTTCTAATGTCACTCTTATGTTCCTGGGTCCAGAGTCCTAGAGCTCTATTATTGTCACACTCACAGGGATATGAAAGCTTCTGCGTGAAGTTTGGTTTTAGAAATTAAGATCAGCATCTAAGGAACTGTGAAAAAGTTCAGCAAACAAAACGAACCATTTTCTGAAATTCAGATCTGTTTTGCTTGAAACGTTCTTGTTGGTCTGAGATTTTTTAGTGTTCTCGATTTTAGTTCAGCTACTGCCCTTCTGTTCTTTGTGAGCCACAAGAGTGTGGGAGATGCGCTGTCACCACCTGGTTGCTCACTTTACATCTTGACCACACACAGCACAGGTTAACCAACCCCTCATTACAGAATATGTATAGTGTCATACAGGAACTACTGCACCTTAATCGCTGCTGCTGCTCGTGTCTTCCATTTCTGCACCTCTGTTGTTGTCTGCTGGTAGATTTCAGTGCGTAGAGATTACGTTCCTGTGGACTTTAAAACATAGTTAACATCAGACCTCATCAGTTTTGTACCAGTATTCAACATGTGAGGAGAGCAGAGATGCAGATTTCTCCAGCCTCAACAGACCAGAATGCATTGCATGATGCGGATTGTTGATTTCTTTATTTTTTTCTAGAGGAATTTGGGGGAAATGTAGGAAGTAGAAGGAAAACTTATTCAAGAAAAAGTTAATTAAAGACGATAATAACTAAAGAACACAACTGGATGAGTTTTATATTTTTAAAGGTTAAAGCTGAAATAAATGTACATGTTGCATGTGTGCATGTGAATGGTTCCTCATGCACAAACATTTGTGTGGTCACTTTACAGGCCATTTTCGAGATAATCACCTCGGAGTATTCGTACCTGCACAGCCTGGGCATACTGGTACGTCACTTCAAGGAGAGTGAAGCCCTGAGAAAAACGATGACCACCACGGAGCACCATCACCTCTTCTCCAACATCTCTGTGATCCAGAAAGTCAGCCAACGGTGGGCTCCACGTTCTTACAGCCTTACTTGTGTGTGTGTGGTTGTGCGTGCGTGCGTGCGTGCGTGCGTGTGTGTGTGTGGCTAATGGAAAACTAGCCCTGGGGTATGTTGTAAAAAAAAAAAAGGTAATGATAATGGTGTCTGTGTGAAGCAGTGCAAGATAATTGTTTGTTATCTGCAGACATTATCTACTTTAACTCACAGATTTTAAACAGAGCTGCATTTTAGTGTGTTGTCTTTACATTAAGGTAAACGCATCAAATTCCCACTGGATCTGTGGTTTCAAGTAGAAAATGGGTCACAAGTTTCAGGTTGAATATTTGCCTGTAGCATGTCTCTAGTATCCTGTGGGTTGCATGGACGTGTTAAAACATGCTAGTCAAACAGGTTCAGCTGCAGCTCTGAGTGGTATTCCTGGCTTTAAGATGATAATTTGTGATAGAGCAGCCTTTGTTGCTCTGCATTGCCAGCTACTTGATCGTGAATGAAAATAGATTCAGTTGCAGCAGCAGGAGAAGGCTTGTTTGTCCGTCTTTGTTCCTTTTGTCATGTGTTTCATAGTAAAACAGGATCTGCAGAAGCTACTGTGCGACATGTCTGTCTCACAGTGTATGTGTTTTGTATGTGTGTCCTGTTGTTAAGTCATTCAAACCACTCAAATCAGAGGGGACAGTTAAATTGTCTCAGTAAACATCACTTTCAACAGGGACACACTAATGTTGTTGGGCTACTACAACTTTCTTCTCCTAATATTCCAAATGTATCCTTGGAAACTTGGAAAACTTCATTCTCGTAATATTATAACTTTATTCTCATAACATTATAACTTTATTCTTGAAATTCGAATATTGTTTCCCCTTCATGTGGCCCTAATACTCTTTTTGAATTAAAATATTATCAAGATAAAAATGTTCATATCAGTCCATATCGATAATTATCACAATGAATGTCTGATTGTTTAAAGCTTAAAGTTTCTGATCTTGAGTGAAGGTTGAGGCTTTGTTATCGTTTTATTGCCCAGTCTTGTTTTGTGAAATACCTTCCACTGTCCTCACGCAGTTCTGTGTATCCTGCTCCTGTAATTAGTCTGTGGGAGGAAAACCAGTGTCCTCTCACTTCTTTACCAACCTCCCCCTCTGTCTCTCTCTCTTTTCAGGTTTTTCGAGGACCTGGAGCGGCGTCACTATGACAACCCAGTGATTCGGGACATTAGCGATATTGTTCAGAACCACGCTGCCCATCACTTCGAGCCTTACATTGTCTACTGCTCCAACGAGACCTTCCAGCAGAGGACGCTGCAGAAGCTGCTGTGGGTAGCAGAGCGAACTGTAACATGCTGTTGTGTTTCTGCAGTAATGCGGCACGATGAGCTGAACTTCCCTTTTTCTATGTGTCTCTAAGGACGAGCAACACTGCGTTCAAGGAGACGCTTAGGCAGATTGAAGGGAGCAGTGAGTGCGGAGGCCTCCCCATGATCTCGTTCCTCATCCTTCCAATGCAGCGAGTAACCAGACTTCCACTGCTGCAGGATGTGAGTTACTTCTAGAAGGGGCCCATGTGATTGTCAAATCAAAAAAGATTAAAGTCTTTAGTTAATAGATAGTTTTTAAGTTTTTAAGCCATAATGGTAATTTTACACCCATCTATACATTATCTATGCTGCTTATCCTTTGAGGGTCCCGGGGGGGCTGGGGCCACTCTCATCCTTTGTGTCACTGTCATTGAAATATGCATTTATGTTATTTTGTTATTTATAAAGTCATGAAAAGATGCACCCACTAAAATCAAAATGAATTTCTACTTATGTATGCATCACATCTCACATTTTCAAGAATCATGTGCCTGTATACACACAACTACAACCTTTCATATACCGTGTATGCGTGTACTGTATACAGTACTATAAGTACATAACTTAACTACCATTGTTTTCTCCTCGTAGACAATCTGCCAGAAAACTCCAGACAAGACAGCGGAGTACTTTGCTGCCGTTTGGTCGTTGCACGCCATCAGCAAGGTAAAGATACTGAGAACAGCCTGCCTGTGAATCTCCAACTCTTAAGCAACCACATGAGGTTGAGTTGTGTTGTGATGACTATCTTAACAGTTGGTCAGTAGCTGCAATGATGGAGCGAGGCGGATGGAGAGGACAGAGCAGATGTACACCATCCAGAAACATATGGACTTTGGTAAAATCAAGGTCAGAGCAAACCACATGTTTCTGCACAAGCAACCTCAAAGCAAACCGCTTTGACGTGTTGGATGAAATGTTGGTTAAATGTGTAGATATGAAGAGCGAGGAACATAATGAGACGTGGTCCGGTTTGCTTACCGGATAAATCTTGTGTCCTCACAGCCTTTTCCTCTGGTGTCATCATCGCGGTGGCTGAAGAAGCGCGGCGAGCTGGCCGTCTGCACCGAGGAGCTCAGCATCTGGAGGGCTTTCAGCAACAGGAGTTACTACCTGTTCCTCTTCAATGACGTGCTGATCATTACCAAGAAGAAGAGGTCAGTGGGCCTCAAATACACACACAGATATGTTTCTTTAGAAAAGGGGTTTTATAAAAACAATACTCAGAACTGATTTTCATACTAAATCATCACCAGGGTCGAGTATACAGATCACTTAAGGTTTTGCCTTCTGTGATATAGAAACTAAAATGTCAGTCAGTAGAGTTTACCTCTGCTATGACCAACAGTCCCCGAATGGATCCACATTTAAATTCACTACTTCAAGATATTTATTTGGATCTTCACCGAATTGCACACTCATAAATATCAATCCTCACAATATCCTCACAATTATTCTTCTAAATGTTGAAAAACACCCAAACTCACAATGTGAGTAAAACAAATCCTGGCTCTACCTGCTGGATGTGCACCAAATTAAATGAGGTCTTACTTGGGTCATGCCCCACAGCTCCACTAAATTCCATGGAAATCGGTTGGATTGTTTTTGTGTAATCGTGCTAACTGACAGAAGCAGACACCTAATTTATGGAGACAACATTAGAACCAGAGCCGGAGGTTTGTTTTTAGTGTTAGTTGTTATTGTTGATTTTGAGTTCTAACCTTAAGGCTTCTTTAACTAAACAAATACCTGTGGACTGCAAGAAGGTCCTTCTGCTGGCAGGGAACATGAGAAACAAAGTGCAGACAGGAGCGGGAGAGCAAGGGGACAGAGAGAAGAGAGCAGTGTAGGGATGTGGTGTGTGCATACTTGAGATTCTTCAATCTTGCATTCAACATGTCAGCTCGACTGGACTACAGCTTTCTGTTTTGAGTTAAGGAGAAACCAAACAATGTAAGCTCAGAGGAGCGACTGAGCCACAACACTGGAGTCATTCTGAGTCATTCTAAAGTCGTCACTGTGACCCCGTTCCTCAAGTGATAATATGCAGTAAATGTTATCAGCAGATAGTCAGGATATGTGGCTCTTTTTGCTCTATGAGTTCTACACAACTACACAGTAAACTTGTTTCAGCTGGTTACATAACATATAAGTGGAAAAATGATCATTTAAGTTGCTCTGTTTCTGCGAATAACTATGATGTAGTCATCCAGAGGTGTCTTCAGGAGTTGTGTTCATAGGCGAGACAAGTCCACAACTCCTGAAGACACCTCTGTGACTGCTCATTAAAGATGGACGACACGTCTCCTCATCCTAAAATCCCGGATTCAGATGCTGCCATCTTGTGCAGTCAGAGCCTGCACAGTAGCGATCTTGGGATGAAGCTGCAGTATTTAGGTTCAACTGATACACATGCTCGACCAATCCTGTGTCAGTCTCAGCTGTCAATCATGACGTTTCACCTCGTTTTTATATCATCAAATAACTAATTGAAACCTAACTTAGATAAAAGACACTTGGACCCACAATCCGTGTAATGACAATTACCTAAAATGGCAGAAAATGTATTTAATGTGTTCCTTTACTTTTTTGTTTTGTCCATATCCCAATTGCTAACATGGAGGAGGCAGGATTTATTACCAATACTGCAACCAGCCACCAGTTGGCGATTGGCTTCACAGCTGTCTATGGTGTCTATGGTTGCAGCCAGAGGATAAGATATGTCTGGGGAAAAAATAAATAAACTCTAAATCTGAGTAAACACTGATTCCAGCGAGGAGAGCTTTGTGGTGATGGACTACGCTACTCTGGAGAATGTGGAGGTGGAGGTCGGAGAGGATGCCGAGGGACGGATGTCTCCACCTGCGAAGAACAGCTACCATCTTTCTTTTAAACTGCTGATGAGCAAGAACAGCGAGGGGAGATCGGAACACATCTCCCTGATGGCCGAGTCCAGGTACTGCTGCTCTCATCCCCCATCGTTCAATTGTCCAAGAAGGAATTATAAGATGATGTTAGCTGCTGTTTCTGTCACATATTGGTTAATGAATATATCTGAATGTTGACAGTTTCTTCAATTTTCAATTCAATTCAATTTTATTTGTATAGCGCCAAATCATAATATACATTATCTCAAGGCACTTTACATAGAAGGTCAAGACCTTAAAATCGTATTATATAGAGAGAAGTGGAGAAGTGCTCAGTGCATGATGGGAGTTCCCCCAGCAGTGTAGACCACTAGCAGCATAACTAAGTGATGGTTCAGGACTCACCCGATCCAGAACTAACTATAGGCTTTATCAAAAAGGAACGTTTTAACTTTTAACTTTTAACTTTAAATGCTGAGATGGGGTCTGCCTCCCGAGCCCAGAGTGGGAGCTGGTTCCACAGGAGAGGAGTCTGGTAGCTGAATGCTCTTCCTCCTTTTCTACTCTTACAGACTCTTGGAACCACAAGAGAGCCTGTGTTTTGTGAACAGAGTGATCTATTTGGATAATACGGTGTTATCAGGTCTTTGATGTATGAAGGGGCTTGATTGTTAAGGGCTTTAAATGTGACTGTTGAGGCGTCCTCTAGGAAACGTTGTCCTCCATTCCCTTACATGACCTGGAAGCTGATATGCTGTGTCAGACTCCCTCTACTGACAGAAGTCTGAACACCAACCTAAATAATCCAATGCATTTAGTTCATGAGACGTTTTTACCCTACCACACGCACAGTGCACTGCACAGGGTGTAGCGTTGTGTTCACCGCTTCTTTTTTGTGTCTGTTACTCAGGGTGGACCGTGCACGTTGGATAGTCGCTCTTACAGAGCACAAGCAGGCAGGTGCCGTCACTTCTAGAGGTGGTAAGTCAGCATGCTTTGTTCACTTATTCAAGTATGTCATTGATTGGAATATACTGAATGAAATATAAATCTGAAATGACTAAATTGACTTTGCCAGTGTGTTTGTGTCTTCTGTGATGTTTGTTCTCTTACCTCATGTGGAAAGAATTTATTTGTCATGGAAGCCTTCAGTGTGTGGCACAGATAACAGATGGTTTTCATTCGTTTTCCAAGTCTGTAACTATTCACTTGATTCTCAGGACTTCTGTGGTATTTAAGTTTATTTTTTTCCAATTTGTCCACAGGCCAAATATGATGAAAACACAAAATGTTTTGCATGATCTAAATATTTTTCTTCTGAGTGCATGCCGTCATGATGCTCCCTGTTAAAGGCGTATTTAAAGAATAACCCTCAGACTGGCAGCACCTGGACCTTGTTAAGATCCGTTATTAACCTCTGTCCTGAGGGATTGGATCACACAGGTGGTCAGCACTAAGTTCAGGTCTGATAGCACCTGGATTTGATCACTCAGACATTCTGAGGTCTAGGAAGCACGTAGGCCACAATCTTTTCGCCATCTCTTATCCCTCACACTGACACACACAGATATGAGACAAATCTGTAAACTCACACTGGTCTTTGGTCATCATACACAAATGGCATGTTGATTTGCATGTACAGTGCGGAAGTGAGATTTGATCACAAGTGGTCACAGCAGACACATTCAGGATGTATTTAATACGTGTGAACACTCACTTAGCACTGATCACATGATCGGATCACTCAGGACGGATGTTAATACCAGGTCTGAACAGTGTCAGTGGCCTATTGTTTGTGTGTTACTGACGTCCTTATCAAAGGGTGTGCCTTTCCAGGAAAAATTACACATCCTAGGAAGTGATGCAGTGGGCTGAAGATATTCAACAGGGCAGCAAAGGATGTTCATGTGTTCATGAGCCTTCACAGAAAGTCATTCACAAAAAATTCATATAAAGTTCTGAAAACAGAAACAAAAACCCTGGAATACATAGAAAATATACCATATGCAACATAAAAGCCTTTTTTCCCCCACCACATAGTAATATGGGAATGTTTCAGGTCTGCCACAGTACGAGGCCACTAAAGCCTACATGCCAAAGGAGCCAGATGAGCTAGGGCTGAAGCAGGCTGAGCTTGTTATCGTCCTGCAGAAAGAAGAAGGTGAGGCCTTGGTTGTCAGTCCAGTCATTCCAGCTCAATGTCCTTCCTTCTACAAATTATATTTAAAGAACATGCTGCAGTGCTCAAACAATCTTAAACTGTCTGCTCCTTCCAGACTTTTGCTATGGGGAGAGAATGCGAGATGGCGAGAGAGGCTGGTTTCCAGCGAGCTGTGCCATGGAGATCACCGACCCGACCGCCATGGAGAACAACGTGCAACGCATGAAGCGTCTGCGCAAAGAGACCAACGTTTAAATGTGACTGTCATTGACATAATCATATCACCATGTAGAGGGGATGGAGAAGAAAACACACCTTCCAGTAGATTTGTGATGCTCACCATGTTCAGTTTTTGTTGACTGCATTGCAGATGAATAACATTGGACACAGGGATAATATGAATTACTGTTACAGTGGTTCAGAATTCCTTTAACAGACTGAAAAGCATTTTCTGGGATTTATATGCAGTTTAAGAGGCGTTTAATCCCAGCCTGGTGCTCCAGTGGTGTGTGTATACAACTGAGCCATGAAGGTTTTGAGTGTAAGTCCAGTCAGCGTCAATGTTTCGTGTTGCCCTTTAATGGTAAACTATCCCAAGTAACTATATTAAAACAGGACTGTCATTTTGAATAGGAAGTTTAATCTCCAGAGAAACTACTTCTAGTTAAGCTGTTTTTGTTCACCCACACTTAGTCCTGCAAATGTATCAGAAACTTGCAGGAGCAGGATTTTTAGTGGCCAACAGGACATTTCACTCAACTTGAGCCACAACAACCTTTTACGTTCCCGGAAACACATCTTAACTTACAGGCAGTAGGAAACAATCCACCACAGATGTGGCCTTAGGTTTTATTTCAAATCTAGGAGCTACACATTGTAATTGTGCCTGCATACTGAATAGTATGAGAAGCTACGTCTAGAAATTATCCAAGTGTTAATCATGTTTAAATTTCTGTGCATCACATTGTGTTGGTGTCAAACAAATTGTTGAGTTTCTTTATAAACCAGATTTTGCTAAACATTTTAAAATATAGTTTGAAATAGCTCACTGGGCCTTGGTTGCATTTGGTGGATTACTAAAATTTACTGCAAAGGTTATGTCCAAATATATAAATAAATTAACTAAAATACCAGTCTACTCTGTAAATGAGCCAATAAATGTGGTTTGGAGCCAGTGCAAAAGAAAAATCACAGTAGAGACAGTTTCCTGGTTTCTGGACTTTTATTTGAGCTTGCATTTTGTTAAAATGTTTGAATACATAAAAAGTTATTTAAAAATGTCAAACTGACCAGATATCAAATTCCATTTTTTTCTTTAAAAACCATTTGGTGTAAAAACTTAGGACACATTTAGAAAAACATTTGCTGTTTCCCCGAAACGTTTGTAGCTGTCACATAAAAATAATGGAAAAAAAACAAGTCTGCATAGATTCTGCAGGCAATCGGTGGTAATCTGGTCAAATGCATGGTGCAAGCTTGTGACGTTCGTCAAGTCAAATCTTTATTGCTCAGATCTTGTTGATGTTTCTTGTTGACAAAAAAACTGTAAAAGAAGAAAATGGGTACATTAGTCTGTTGTGTGGAATTTTCACATGACAGTAAAATAAGTTTAGTCATCTTTTAAACATAAGTAGCTTGAAAATGTGCTTCATCTCCAGATAGATAAGAAATCTAAAACTATTGCTCATACGGAAGTCAGACAATGGCCAGTAGGCTTTATGGTGCCAGTTTCCTTTATCAAATCCACTGCATTAGCCCATTAATCACAAAGCCAAATGGTACAAATGACTGAGGTAGGCAGTCTTAAATAGATTAAAAGCAACTTTCAGCAATTACTGATATTGTATGTTTCACTATTCCCAGTATCCATCGTCTGTATCCTTAACTGTCAGCTCCAGATGAAGAATGTAGAATAATAATGCAGCTAAAGCTATGGAAGCAAAGATCAGCCACTGTGGACTCACCCGGACGATGGTAAAAGATGGTAGGTGCCGGTGGGCAGTTTTCTTCCTACTCAGCCCCACCCTGCTGGGCCTCGGGAGCGGACGTCTTCTCTGCAGATGGGTCACCTCCTGCCTTGGCCTCCTTGGTTTCCTGGCCGGGCTTGCCACCAGTCTGTGGGCGTCTGCGGCGGTAGTTGAAGTTACGGCGGTAGCGACGCTGGCGGGGCTGTTGGTCCTGACCACTCTCACTTCCCCGATTCTCCTTGTCCTCCTCACCGTCCCGCACCGGTCTGGGACGGGGTGGACCCCTGCTGTGAATAAGAAAAACAAGGCTGTAGCACACATGAAGTCAAAGAGGAGCTGACATCCACTGAGGTGAGATGCAGTTTTTTTGGTAATACAATAAAAAAAAATTAATGTGAGTCAAATTTGAATGCACAGCTGCTCTTTGAGGTTAGGCTGCAATAAAGGGAGAGCTTTTCTTGCCAAAACAGGTGGCATTTATTATTGATACTATAATTTTTTTTTTTTCTGAAGATAAATTCCATTAAGAGGGCGTGAGACTAGAATCCAGAAAGCCCAATGTTTTACTCTCCCACTATTGCAGCCCTGCGTCACTGAAGCCAACATGCAAACCTTGGTCTGAACCTTGGTCGGAAGCCTCTGTAGTAGTTCTGCCTCGCTGGTTTGTTGCCCTGGTCTGGTCCTCCCTGGTTTTCGTCACCCTCACCTCCCTGAAAGCAAACATATGATACTGACAAACAGCTTTATCCGGAGTCTGTTCAGAGGCAAACAGATGTATGGAGCTTTATGACGTGTAGTTTGAAATGAAAATGGCCACGCCGCAATTTGAGTTGAGGGGCCTATTTGAGTTAGTTTGCTAAAATATTGGCAGACCCCCGATACACCAAGATTAATTGTTCACAACCACGTGAGCTTACAAAGGAGAGTGTTCAGAGTCGAGTATGACATCAACATATCAAGAGTCACGACTGTTACTGGACAGCTGGGTGCCTGCTTCAGGATGGTAGACCTGTGCCTGCGTACCTCAGTCATCTCTCCGCGTATTGCGTTGGTATAAGGGGGCCGGCGGCCGTAGCGTCTACGTACAAAGTATGGCGGGTAGCGCCGTCTGCCAGGGTAAGCGGGTCTGCGCTGCTGTTGCTGCGTTTCTCCTTCCGGGGCGCTGTCTCCCCCGTCTCTGCTGCCTTTGTCACGACCACCACTGCTGGGCTCACCCTCTCCATCACTCTGGTAGTTCTCTGGGTAGTCTCCACCACGGGGAGGGCCCCTCCTTCTGGGATAGCGCCTATAGCGGTTCCTGTCTGCGGCATACTTACTCCCCTGGACTGCAACGCCTCCTGGGCCGGTGACATTTGCTGCCTCTGCTCCCTGTGCACAGCAGAATTGTTTTAAGAAATGTAATTAAAATGTAATGTAAGTTAATCAGTTCAGCAGATGCATTTTTAGAAGCTGCAAATTAAAAGCAGAACTTTGCACCTAGTCACAAAAGTATATTTTACCTTCTCTCCCTCAACTACATCAAACTCCACAGTTTCTCCATCTCCAACACTGCGAAGGTATTTCCTTGGGTTGTTCTTTTTGATGGCTGTCTGAAAACGTTGAGTTCAGAAGTGAGATTTTATAAATACAGAATGTTTGAGGGGGGAAAAAAAGACGAAAAATAAATAAAAACTTACCTGGTGTACAAAAACGTCCTCTTTTGTATCATTCCTAGAAAGAAAGAAAAACGTACTCAGTTACTTCTAGTATAAAATATCCGGCTGCACCACATAATGCCATGATGCATATAGCAACTGAAGTATCAGGGTTTATAAGCACTGCATGTAACAACGTATGGAGACCAGCAGACAAATCGTCTGGTTAGCTTTGTAAGCAAATCAAAGCCATAATAGGATTGGGAATGTTCCTTCCTACACTCACACAGATAATATCGGGGAGGTGGGGGTGGGGTTCACTTACCTATTGATGAAACCATATCCATTCCTGACGTTGAACCATTTCACTGTACCCAAGACTTTTGTTGCTGCAAAGAGATACGACAAACCTGAATTATTTAGGAGGTAGAAGAGTGAGTCGCTTCCTTTCTGTTAACACTGCTGAGATATCAGAAAAGCTCCAGACAAGCTCATCAGCGGCCTGCATACAACTGGTATTTAACATCCGTCCTGGGAGATCCGATCACAAGTGGTCGGTGTTAAGTACGCGTTAAAATGCGTCCTGGAAGTGTCTCCCGTGTGTTCGGATCTCACTTCCCCGCTCGACATTAAAATTGGCATGTACGTCATTTGTGTTAGTCAAGACCAAACGATGTTGTTTTGAGCCGGTCTAAGTTTACACGTGTCAGATGTCACTGTTTGTGTGTGACTCCGCACGCTGAGTGAAAGACAGTCTGAATGAATCACGTGCAGCTCTGAAGAAAGAATTGCAAGTATCGATCATTACGTCGTGATCAGTGATGATTACAAATAAATCAACGAGAGACAAATGCGTTCGATTCGTGGTGAAACTGCGGTGTCTCAGAGTACGACAGCTGAGATTTACGTTCACACCGCTAAAAGAATGTGGTCTGGCGTGATCGGATTGCCATCCGATCTGAGTGCGTTCACACTTAGAGCTGTCCACTTGTGATTGGATCACACAAACCACATGTTAATAATAGCGGGTTTGTGCGGGGCCAGTGTTTCACGAGGCCTCCACTGACGAGAAACAGTTGAGGCGTCAAATAACGACAGATGATGAAAAACTAAGCATGGTCACAGATAATGTGGAAGTTATATTTAACTCCCAACTGTCGACCTTTTTATAGCCCCTGGTACTTGGGGGGTGTCCAGTGCCAGCTGCCCATGGTGTGTGGACAAGATAACCGAAATGTTTAATCAGTAATGATCGCGCCACTTATGTCATAATATAGACGACATTTTACCCGCATTGTCGGTGCCTGTGCCCTGTGGAGCAAGGTCCACCGTGGTCACTGACGGGGTTTCAAAGTTCAACCGCCACAGACCTACTGCCCCATTTTGAGCCGCACTGCTCACAGCCTGAGCGAGCACACGTGGTACGAGTCGCGCCCGGAGACGTTAGCAAACTGAGCTCAGCTGGCTTGTTAGCATTAAGCTAACTGGGTCTCAACCATGTGGTTGGATTAGAGCCAGCAAGCGGAAATGACCGTAACACATCAGAAAGCGTGTACGGTGACCTGGAGTATTTTAATAATTAATATGAATGTGTCACTGGTCTAATTGTTTACTGTGGGAAAATAACTAAATCGCTTTAGAAGCCAGTGGAATCATGCGGCGGACATTTTGGGTGGCCCCATCAGCCATGTAAATAGCTAACATTAGCCCGTTTGGCTAACACGGGTTCGTTAGCCAACGAGCTACATTGCTTAAGTAGCTAGGCCGCAACGATAGCCCTCAAATTCCCTCAAAAACCCTCAACCACTGACTGATAAATCCCCGTGTCCAGAAGAAGACAGGTTTGATTTGACCGGCTCACCGCCAGCACTATACGGAACTTTCTATATATTTTTCGGCTATTGTAAAGAAAAAAATATCATCGTGGAACCGGGTTCTCGTGTGAACAAAGGGACTAGCAGCTATCGTTAGCTTGCACTCGACGGCAGCAGTAGCCGGTTAAACGAGCAGTGTGCAGTAACTAGCTTCGACACTGTTGGACGGTATTAATGATGGTTACTCCATCGACGTCAACTACCACTGCCCGACAACCTGACGCACAGACGCGGCTCATTCTAACAGCTGAGCATCACTTACAGCGGTCGTACATGTGACGGCCAACCGGCAACATGGGACTCTACGGCGGATTCGGATCGTGGGGAGGCCGGTGAACACACTAAATTCGGATGGACATTTTTTTTACCCATCACATTCTCTCATTTTAAAACGTAATTAAAACATAATTCATCACTGACAATATCACCCTTCCTTCACATGTTATTTGACAGCGAGGAGAATTTGATTTTACTTTATTACAGATAAAACCTCAAATGGCCACTTAACATTGATCACCACAGACATCCCACATACCTATATCTATAACCATGAGAAATCAGTCTTCACTAAACCAAAATTAACTTGAACCGCCAATTCCTTAAATGCAGTGCTACTTTAAGACAATGTCGATTTATCATTTGTATCAAATTGTTAATTAAATCAACCGTCGGCTCGTAAACATTAACAACCGCCGCATTAGCGCATCAACTGGGTCCCAACCACGTTAGCCATGTTAGCTCACAGGCTAATTTCCCGTAGTCTTACCGATGACCTTCTTATCCGCCGTGGAAGCTGCGGCTTCCGGGCTGGATGGGCTCTCCGCATCGGCAGCAGGCTGCGGCGGTGGCTGTTGTTGCGTCTCGGCCTCGCTGCTCATGGTTACTATTGGTTGGTAATGGCTTCTGCCGGCGGCGGCTCTCTGCAATGTTTCCCGGTGCTAGATGGTAACCTGGGCCGGCGGTGGTGGGGGCTACTGCCTTCGGGCTCTCAGCTTTCCTCTTTCCGCTCCCGTTGCCGATCTAACTGGGCAGAATGTGAAGCTGTGCCGGGCAATGTTCTCGCCCGGGGTCCCGCCCAACGACTCTTGGGATTGGCTGGACTCGTTGACAGCGATCAAACTGCGGCTCCATTGGTTCAGACAGCTGCCCGTTTCCCACGAGTGACGCGTTTGCTAAATGTGATTGGCTACGGCACAATGTACCTGTCTATCGTCACCGCCCCGCAGTGATGTCACAGCCAGACGAGGTAGACGGATCACCGCGACTCTTTGGGAACAGAGTGTCTGCTTGTCTGCAATATGTTACTCTTCTGATGGATTTGAACAATCTGTACAATTATGTCCAAAATCAGGACGACTAGAATGATAATACAGTCACATCTATTTAAAATGGCGTCGCGAAACTGTCTCAAAACACAACAAAAGACATGGAATATATTTTAATGTTTGTGATTTGAGGGGAAATCAGGTCTTCACCTCATTTGACTTGTTGCCATCTGTCCATCGAGAAGCAAAATTAAAGTGTAATTTCTCAGAGTGGTCCCTCAGTCCATGGAATATAATTTTATTTATTCTAGTTGTTAAATAAAGGATAAATAGAAGGGTTGTTTGTATGGCTGCCTTCACTTATGTCAGAATATTAAGCATATTGCTGTACAATATATTAATCCCCACATGCAGCCCAGAAATATATCAAATGACCTAAATTAAGGGATACATCAGGAAAGCATACATATTTAATTTACTGAACATTATGTTCATGTTACATAATATTTATGATCCTGATGAGCTCTCACAGTTTCACTGGTTTTACCTCTCAAACATAAACCATGGAGGCTTTGAGAAGAGAGCTCATTTTGATAAACTGTACAGAACATCAAGTTCTCACCAGTCTAGACAGCCTACTATTGTCTTTCTACACAGCCTGCTGTCACAGCAAAGAGAACATATGTGTTCACCAAGTCATAACAGATAATTCAATGATTTCATTGTTTAGATGTGATAATATAATTTACATCAATAAATGACATTTTTAAACAAAGGTCATTTTGGGACACTGTACACTCGATGAATAATATCTGCAATTTCCCTTTAAAATTTTAAACACCCTAACATATGACTGTTTCTTGAAAGGATTCAGGATTCACTGGTAGAATATTTTAAACTATCAGTCCTACTTTCTATGACTTGCTACATTTAGATTTAGATTTAGATTTCCTTTACATGATCACCCCTCTTGAATTTTGTAACGCTCAAAAGCTCACATAAGGACACTGAATCCTGATGTAATACACACACATTGTCCAGAATAATAAAGTAGTTAAATGCTGTCGTTATCCTGAGTGAGTTCAGAAACTCCACTTCCAGTAGCACAGGCAGACATAGACTCACATGAGTGTGAGGACACCCCCCCCCCCCGCCCCCCACCCATTGTCATGTTAATGCTCCACTGGCACTGTTTATGAGCACTGGCTAATGGGTGAAGAACTTGGTGTTAATGGCCGAGCCCCATTCTCCCACACAAAGATGGGCTTTAGCATTGACCCCAGAAAGGCTCCCCACGAAGAGAACCCCCCCCCCCAAAAACCAACCTTCTTCCTGCCTCCGTAAGAACAGAGCCTACATCTGAAAGGATTCTTTTGTGCTTATAGGGAACGAGGTCCAAGGCAGGAGAGGGAGAGCGTGGATGGGGGAGGGGATCTGGAGGCTAAGATTTGTATGGATGGCTGGGACAAGACGAGGTAACCGTAAGTTCAGCAGAGGATGCCTTGGCACCGCAGTGTATGCCTTTGAGGACTGTCGTCTTTTGCCGCAAAGTGTTTTCCTCCTCTGCACCAGAGAGGCGGAGATTGATTATGACCCACTATCCCCATAGAATCTGTTACTATAATTGTCTAATCAATTCCTTGATAAATTAAATCTTTTCCCAAGCCATAGAATCAGGAAAAGATCAGTTTTTCTCCAAGGTCACAAACACGAGGAAGAGAAAATAAGAAATAATTACATTAGACAATGCACATTACACTGGGTACACAATGTTCCCGAAATGCAATGTGGAACTCAGTTTCCAACCATGGATATGCATTTTAAATACACATTAAGTGAATTTAAAAAGACAAATAAAAATTGATCTAATAGATTACAACATATTTTATGTTTTGCTACCCATTTGTAATTGGTCTTATGCTCCATCACTACTTGTGGCAAAAACATTTAAACTGATGGACAGCAGTCCTTGTTATTGCTGTGATGTCCTATCTAATATTCTCATGCATACTTTAAATAGTATGGACATGTTTACTGTTTGGGGATGAGGAAACAACATTAAAAATTAACATGACAATGTTAATGAATAGATTGCTTTTTTAAATAAACAAGATCGCTTCAAACAGTTATAAAAAATGTAAAACAATTTATTGAAAATAAGTGAAAGTGTGTTTAAATTTCAGTCACAGGACACACAAATTGTCAACCACATGAAGTTTCAGCGAATTAATTTAAAACCCACATGACATCCTTCAGGTACCAACACCCACCTGATATGCAGCTCATCTTATCTGGGTTTAGAAGCAGCTATCAAGTGGGGATTAGGTCGAGGAAAATTGCCAAATTGATCGAATTAACTTTATAATGTCATTCATAGAAAAACATTTGTAGATTGACATTTGCTGCGGTGCATCCAACAACATTTAGACACAGCTTCATGTTTACAGAGGATGTGTAGCTTTTACACTGGTTGTTGTGAACAAGCTGATCACATCTCTCCACACTGCGCGATGACGATGGGAAGTTTGGGCTTGTTGTTGGGCCCCGTGGCGACATGCTGTTTGGAGGAAGGACAAAAATTTCAGTGAAACAAAATCAATCACGTAAACACCTAACTTCAAGAAATGTCAACGACTGGATTTCAGTCACAGGTGGAAGGTTCAGCTGTGAAATATTTGCGTTTTAAACATCAGCACGGAGGTGGTAATATTCAGTACAGTGAAGACTGTCAAAAATAATAAACAGGCATTTATGATACATTCTGACATTGATGTTAGGGATAATGAAACAATCAAGAGGACATAACAAATGCTGGCACAGCTGTTAGAAGCTAAATATATATATATATATACCACCTTACTGTCTTTTTCTTATTAATCTAGTCAGTGTACAAATCAGTTTAAAATGTCTTTTGATTTATTCCTGGAATCATTTTAACAAACATATAACATAAATTAATATTGAAATGAGTATTTACCTCAATTTTTCTCACCATCAGCAAACCATCCACCACTTTTCCTGAAACAGTTGAGAACACGACAATTAAACTCTGGCACATGAACGAAGCTCTAAATGAATGTTAATACAAAATGAATATTCAAGACTTACCGAAAACAACATGCTTCCCATCTAACCAGTCACATTTAGTGCAGGTAATGAAAAACTGACAGCCATTTGTTCCTGGACCACTGTTTGCCTGAGGAGCATTATTTGGGAAGATTAAAGTCAGACTACTGAGAAATAAAAGCTTTAAACATATTAATGTTGGGTCTAATTCACTCTGAATCTATCAATCAAATCCTATTGTCTGATATAATGGATTAATCACATCCTAAATAACTTTTTACTTTGTGCAGTATAATACAGGTTATTCAAAATGACTGTAGGAAACGCCTGTCTTGTTTGGTTAAAGTCCAAGTAAATAAACCCTTTCCAGATTCAGGAGTGTCCCTGACTTCAAGATTAATCTGCATACATACCATCGACAGAAGACCAGGCGTGAAGTGCTTCATTTTGAAGTTTTCATCTGCAAAGGGACCCCTATAGATGCTGCAGATACCAGTGCCATCACCCTTCATAAAAGACAAGCAGGACGTAGGATAGGACTCACAATGAAGAGGGCTGAACACTGCAACTGTTTCGATGTGCTGTAATTCAACACGCTTCCCCCAGAGGGTGACAGAACAACGTTTTTTCCTCCAGCTCCGTTCAAACATCATGGCAAGGTTTATACAGTCTAACCAGGAATGGCAGATAGTTTTATTGCACTACTTGTGCAGTGTAAAATTACAGAGCAGCTGATTTGCACACACACTAGAGTCATGGTGTATTAATTTCCAATTCATCACTCTTTTTACCTATTGTCTACTGCTTTGATTTTTGCACTATTCCTAACTTAATGTCTGCTGTTTTTAAACTATGTAAGTAGACATACAAACAGATACTTTGTCTTTGTACGCATACAGCGAAGGTTGTTGGGTGACTCTCATAACATCAGCAGCAGTAAATAGTACATTGAGAGCAAAGCTAATCTAGAGTTTAATTTCCTGTATATGCAGAGATACCTGGCCAATAAGACTGACTCCAATAGTTCTGCAAGCATGTTGAAGGAGTGTGTAAAAAGCTACCGTGATGCAAGGTGGCTGAGCTCAGAGACATACAGAACAAACCATCTGCTGAACCAACCTACTATACATTCCTCAGGGTTTTGGTCTTAGTATAGAATATTACATATATATGATATGAATATTACAAATTATTTGAGTAGTTCAGTGTTGCATTAATTCAAAATATGCATGCAAACAAAGACAGATACTAAACATTACCCCTTGAATGACTCTGTGACATTTTCCCCCAGAGGTGACATGAACATGATGACAGCAGATGAGGTGTGCATATACTTACGTTTACAAAGTCCCCTCCTTGTATCATGAAACCTTTGATCACCCTGCCAATGAACAATTGAAGACATGTGAATAAATTTAGCTTAAGCGGAGTAAAAGTTCACCTTTGGTAGAAGATTAAGCCGGGCAGTCTGAAAAGTAGTGATACAGTACCTAGCATTCATCTTTCTCCGTTCATCACTCACCAACAAACCATGTCGAATAAAAAATAAAACTTTCAAAGAAGGTGAATGCTTTTTAAAGAAACTGTGATTCCCACAAAGCACTGCAAGATAGGACCCCTGTTAATTAAAAAAATCAATGCTTTCCACATTTTGTTGATTTGCTCATTCTAGCACTTCAGGACTACCAACAGGCTCTGAAATATCATGTGTTTAGTAATTGTAGTAGAGAGTTTGCTATGTTTGCACAATGTACAGCAAATATTCAGTGGATATAAAATACCAAGCCTGAATAAAAATCAAGTGAAAATCTTTGCTAAATGTGCTGTTATAGAAACAAACTTCAAATGAGTGCCTCTACAAAAGAAAAAAAATACTGGATAGGAGAGGATGTTTAAATACCAACTTTAAAATCTTAGGAGGTGGTAGGTTTCTAGATGAGTTGACATGATTTTGAAATAACTTTATAAAATAAAGAAAACAAATAATCTTTCCAACATCTGAGCACAAGGTGAGCTTAACAAAAAAAGCTTGTACCTGTGGAATGTGCAGCCTTTGAAACCAATCGGGACCCCATCCTTTCTGTGGTGCAGATGTTTTAAACAGAACAAATTGATGTTAGCCATAAAGATAAAACCAGAGTATATAACATGAGAAGCTATAACCTTTAAGCAAGTAGGCCTTTCTATGTGGCTTCATTTTTGACAGTAAACAGGCCTCGGGTCAATCAATACACACAAGGCTGCAGGCAGATACATGACGGCTGGCAGCCATCATTTGGAGGATCCTGCTATCCTGGAGCTCTGTCTGAGGTGTTCATGACAACACACTTGTATCACAGTCTACACCCCTCGAGGGAAGAGTGCTGGCATAAGGAGCACTTGGTACTGTTAAATGGTGACATGTCCCTTCTATAATTGTCCAGCATGCAGGGCATTTAAAAGCTTCCTACTCTGGAGGTTTTGTACTCCTGGCCCAACAACTCCATCCCTGATCGGGCATCTGTACCATGAAGCGAGAAGCTGGGTGGGGGACTAAGTGGTATCACAAGCATGTGGACTTAAAACTGAGAGAGATCTCCATGGCAACCATAGACGATATAGCTATAGAGATGGATGACATGGCAGCGAAAGGCGAAGCCAAATCATCCTGATTCCTCCCTGGTGGCTGGCTGCAGTATAGGTCATGAGCCCAGCCTCCTGTGTTTTTGGATGGGAATTTCACCAAACTAAAAAAATCAAAGTACACATCAAACACATTTTTCTCAGAGATGGTTTATGTCATTGTATGTTATATTTTTTGCAGCTTTAAAAACATCATGAATGAAAGCTGAGACTGACTTGTGATTGGTCAGGCACGTGTATCGGCTATATCATCGCTCCTATCCCAATCACTACTGAGCTAACTCTGGCTGCAAATGATGTCAAAAACAAAATATATCCTGAATATTTTATATTGTATCATTATTAATATTATTATATTAAAAAACTTGTACAAAGGGAGGAAGTGGACACATCTTTATATACTACAGAGTTTATGATTGCAGCATGACTAACCTGCGCCAGAGGTTAAATATCTGGAAATTATTTCAGGTCTTTTTTTAAAAATAATTATGGGATCATATTTTTCATGTGCATGTATGCAGAATATCACTTTTTGCTGTCACCATTACTTAATTTACATGCAGGTATTAAATATAAATATAAGATATACCATTGACTTCCCTAAAACTCCTAAAGTGATTTGCAAAAAGTTGTGGTTTGAATTTGAATTTTTCTGTGAACTATCCCTTTAAGAATGGTTCCAACAATGCCACCTGTCATGAACAACTCTGCCTCTTTTGCATGAACACACTGAGTCACTTGATAACCAGCTCTGTGATACTAGTTATTCAGGAAGAGTCATGTGCTCAGTGAAGCCACACAGAAGCAGGCCCATGCTTCTTTGATATACATGTAAGCACTCCTGAGATCTGGTTAGGCATAGGATGTGACCTACAGAAACCTATTGTGTTAACCAGGTTTCTCCTTATCCTTTAGCCTGAGACAGGGAGCAGTGTCATGTTTCAAATGTCAGGTTGTTTCTTATTAAATGCTGGGATGAATGTGTAGCACGTTTCCTCTCTAGTGTTTTGGTGAAAAAAACCTTTACTGCCTTACCTGAATTCTCCAGTGCAGAACTGCCTGCAAGAGATGATGAAACTGTAAGCAACAACTCTGAAAACTCAGAAAGTCTATTCCATTACAACACTTGAAAAAAAAATAAAAAAATTTAAATGCGAATTGCCATGAAGATAAAATACATCATCTTTCTCCTCACCTGAAATTCTCTGCTGTCTTTGGAACCACATCAGCAAACAGCTCGATCTTCATCCGTCCAACATCCTGCAAACAGTTAAACACACAAAATGATATATCATGAAGACAAAAACATACACACCCAAAAGGAGAATTCTTTCTATAATACTCATGGCCTTGTCTGGATTAACAGGTTATTATTGTACTTGGCAACAGCATCCAGCTGAACCTGAAATATGTTTAATATCTACTGATACAGACTGTTCCTCCTCCTGTTAATAAATGGTTTAGAAAATCATTCTCAATCAGTCTTCTTCATTTCTGTCTTTACGTGCACATTTAAATGTAAACTGATTCCTTTTACATATTTAATTTCTCTGTTGGTTTCACTGACAACAATAAGTCGACGCTGTTTCATTTCAACAATATGTGGCACTTTAACCACCACTGATACCATTTCCCTGTGGTCAAAGCATGCATAATAAAAATATGTAAATGGGAACATGCCACATCATTGATGTAAAACATTACTGGACATTAAACTGTCTGTGTGTGTGCCTGCGTGTCTGTGCACCCAGGCTTCCCTCAAACCAGTGGGGGGAATGCAAGTGGCCGACCACTACAACAACGCCTGTGTGTGGACACAGACAATGAGCTGGTGTAAAAAGATGTCCTCATGACATTACTGCACAACTGTCCCTTCACTCCATGCAGCCGACTCACTGTAAAACACTCCCATCTTTGCTACGACGGCCGTGCGGAGTATAAAATATCCCAGTGACAAAATGACACACAGAGGCAGAGTAACATGGAACAAACATTTGAGCTGCCGAGGGTTTCCTGTGGCTGGAGGGCAACATCCACCAAAGTCAATAACCGGTAAGACAGCTTTTATCAAGTGAGACAAACGTAGACTATAGTGTTCCCACCTTGGCAGATCCATACTGATGAACTACTTTTATTGGGCTGGTATGAGAGTGTCGAATTGAAAACTTAAAATTTAAAATCCTGAGGAAGATGAGAAAAGGTGTAATGAGCCCTGAACAGATTAGGACAAAAGCCAGTGGGTTTCACCTAAGTCGTGTTTAATGGGTTCACAGTCCAGATGCAGCCGCCATCTCCCCGAGCCACTTAGTCTTTTATTGACACTTAGTATTCACACCGAGGGCAAACAATCATTTAAAGCAAACATTACACGTTTCACCCCTTTAGCATGTGGAGTATTTTTCTAACATAATACAATATCCAGAGGTTAAGTACAGTCAGTCATAACCTCTGACTGTGCTCTGACACATTGAACAAACAGAGAATTTCATTGAAAGGACAACAAACCAGCTGTTTTTCTTACAGTCAGGTAGCAACTTCAGGCCTCAAACAAGCAGCATTTGATGCCATTTCCTTGGATTGTCATGTAATTGTATAGGGACACGGCGTAAGCCCCAAACAAAACCTGTGACAGGGTTTGGTTTCAACCAGCAAGCGTTGTTATGAGGAAGTGAATCCAGGTTACCAGTCATTGGATATGCAAATGGACATAACAAGAGGTTGTCACCTCTGGGGCGTATGGGAGGGAAAACAAGCAGATTTCCTTAAAGACAACATAGGCGTGTCCAATCAGTTGTTTGCATTCACAACAGAAAAGGTGGGGCTATAGAGGACAGGTCTACCTGACAGAACTCACAGACCTGCACAGACGAGACGTGACGAGCACACACAGGACTCTAAGCTGCATCACTGGACAAGACTTGAGCATCTGTACGTCTACTACGTCTCACTGGACGACGATAATCCTGAGCACAGAGGTAAAGGCTTCTTAGAGCTACACAATATCTTACTTCTTTCACCTTGTTGAATAATTCCTTCATACTTCAAATTAACACGTACCTGTCATCAATTTTAAAAGTACATGTAGTATGAATGTGTCTACTGCTTTAAAAGGGAAAGGGAAGTCAGAACTGATGAAAAGATAAAAGCTATGTTTTCATTTTAAGTGAGTAAACAACATATTCCAGAAGTGAACTGCAGTTATTAATTATTATAATTTATTTTACAGAAAAACGTATATTGCTAGTGAAAATCATCTGTGTTTTAAATTTAAAATTGTGAGGTAGAATGAGATCAGTGTTCTGGCTTTTCCTTAGACAGAAAAGTGGAAAAAAGATGTGGATATATAACACTGGCAACTACTCTACATTAACCTTATACCTGTTTAAATGAATAAAATGTTAATATAAACATTTAAATAAATATAAATGATACTAATAATACTAATACTTATAATATAAACATTTGCATTTACCATCAAATGTTTCCTCTGACAGTTTAAGGTCAGTCTATATCTCTCTATATTTTGTTTAGACACATTTTCATGAAAGTAACATTTGCATGACAGAATATTCCTCCCGTATATCAGCAAACTATGGATGTTTTATCACTCATAGGCTAAAGTTTCATAACCATTCAAAAAGCAGAGCTTTTAGTGTACAGATTTAAAAAGCAAAACTAGAATTTGTATCAAGATTTTTTACTGATCTGCAGCAGAGGCAGGCCACCTGAGCTGAAACAAATATCACTGCATCATAAGATCTGTATGTATATATATATTTATAAAATATAACATAGAGCAAAGGGGAAGAGAGCAACGGTCATTCTAAATTGTGGAACTGTTTTTAAGGCCTGAGGAAAATTTTACTGCTCATAGTTTGTCCTTCTACAGCTTGAGAGACAAAAGTGTGAGTCTCACTTCTCCAGCCTCATTTGAATTTCTTTTTTGTCCAATATGCTTCTCACATTTTGATCCTAAAATTAAGGGAGACTTAAGACTAAAGGAAGATACCATTTCTCTCTTAAGTTTCAAGTCTCAAGTCCAAATGACTTGTTTCATTTCTCCTGAAGAGTGGGGGAAGTGTTGGGAGTGATCCTTTCACTTCACCCCTTCAGTTATTGACATCACTGTCTACATTTTGGCATCAGATTGGCTACATAAAAAATACATGTAATGATGCAAAAATGTTCCTCTAGAAAAGTCCATGTGAGAATATGAGAAATACATTACATATTAAATAAAATATATATAAAATAGAATAGAAAGAGGCTGAAGTGAGGATGCCACGTTTGTCTCCTGCGCTGTAGAAGAGCAAACTTAGTTTGTGCAGTAAAACTTTCCTCTGGGAGCTACTGACTATATTGATTATGAGACCAGATGCATATAGATCCGCTCGACTTTGGCTGAAAACTTTTTATCTGCGGAAACCTAATACCTAATCAAACACACCTTCCCAGCATGACCAACTAAAGTTTGTCCACATGCCACACCTACACGCTTGTTGTTTTTAATTATTGACCATATCCAATATTATCTTGCCTTTCACAGCAATCCCTGGAACGTGTTTATGCTGACCTGAGCACTGCCGATAACTTCAATGCTGCCAGACTTGCCAGTGTATCCTGATACTAGCCACACCTTCAAAATGCTAGCTATCTTGGAGCAATGGGATGAGAGGTCTGGTTACAAAATAGACAACACTGGGAAGTACCTGTCGCTTATGCTTATAAAGTTGGGAATAGACACAGTGGTCTTTGTCCTATGCTGCCGGAAGCTGTATACCTCCTTTTTGAACATGTGCAGCCTGTCCATCGTCCTCGCCGACCTGGCGATGGTGCTCTGTATGACAGCTGTGTGGCTTCTCGGGCCTGAGAGGTCTCCTCTGTCCCCCTGCTTTGTTTTGGCTCACACCGCAGCAACATTTGAAGCACTGCCCCTGCCGGTGATTGGCTTGGGTATAATTGACTACTGTATAGAAGATGCCTGCCTTGCCAATAAGAACACCTTTTGCAAATTTCTCAGGAACGTGGTCATGACATTGCTGGTGTGGATGCTTGCTGTTATTTACTCCATTGCTTATGCAAAAGTTGAGCTGATGGAACTGGTTACTGTGACAGCAGTAAAGGCTTTGGTGTGTGAGGAAAAGGAGTCCATGCTGATTACATACTTCCTTTTGGGGCTTTTTGCTGCAGTAACTTTGACGATGCTGCCCTTTTCAACAAGCATTCCCATGTGGGTGAGGGAAGCCAACAGGTTATCTGAATTGAGGGAAAAACATGTGGACCAGAGGAGTGACTTGTTCACTGTAAGCCCGTCCACTGAGACAAAAAGCAGTAAGGAAAATGATCTGGGGGAGACCAACTGGCAACGACCGCCCCTGTGGCTCAGTCTAACTCTGGGCTTTTCTTTATTTTGGATTCCTTATCTCACAGTGTCTGTGGCTTGTCTGGTCCTTGGCTTTGGAGTGCCTGCCTACATCACTGTTAACCTTCTGTGGATCGAGTGCACCAACAGCTTACTGGTGGGAGTGGTGTTCTGGGTAAAGAGCAGGTCGCTCGGGCCATACTGCCATCTGCCTGAAAATGTATGTTTATGGCATGTTTTCTGGCATTTGAGCAAAGGAACATGGCAGCAGCAACCCCCTGCAGCTGTGTTTAATCCATCAGAAGGGAAGAGGAACCATCTTTTCTACATCTGACATCAAATGTTCTCCAATAAACTTCTTACATCACAGAACTGACAGAGTTGAAAACCATGAGATAGGGAAGTGAATCAGGACTTGTATGTATCCACTACACATTGTTTACTTATGTGAATGTGATGATAATGAAAACTCCATTTACCATATATAGAGATGGATGAATTTTTTAGAGAGGAGCAAAGTACTGTGAAAAAAAACTGCAATACAAAACGTTTGTAAATATTTACAGAAATAACTACACATTTTATATTCTCTGTACTTTTATATGTTTGTTATACAGCTCTAAAGATGATTTAGGACTTTGGGGAATCGTGATGTTAATGATATGTTATGATGTTTTAAAATGGTGTGTCTAAATAAAAATATTCAGAAACACAGTTTCTTTCACTAAATGATGTTTATTTTGCTACCCTTTGCCACACTAGGCCTAATCTCCACCAATACAAAAAGGTTGAATGTTCATTTCTGCCATTGATGAAGATGAAGAGTGAGTTATGATCAAAAAGCTGCAGGAGGGATGCAGATGGAACCGTTTGCTCAGCTGCTGTCTAGGAGGTCAAGAATGAACTTTAAACATTTTGGTATTTTGTGTCCCTGATAGACAAAATTGAAAATATACAGGTGGGTCTATTTTACTCTAGTGTTTACAAAAATTAACAAACCTTTAACAACATTAGAAAATATTGACTTGCACAAAACAATTTTGAATTGGAACACAAAGTCCCAAACCAAATCTGAAAACAACTGGTTCGCCTTTAACTTATCAACCTACACAGTCCTGATGAGGCTACATATTTGTACCTGTGAATACCTGAGGGTGTTTTGATTGTATTGCATTTTCCTCTTGTCTTTGTTTGGATGAGCTTGCAAAGTCAAATTTCAATCAACTTTGTTATTATGGCAGTTGCATTTTGAATATGTTTTTTCTCACATTACTGAATTCTAGTCATAAATATTTCATGGTAAAAAAATATTTTGATGTGAAGTAGCAGACCCAAGGAATGACAAACTATCACAAAGTCTGTGTCATGCACAGAAGATTAGTATATAGCTCAGAAAATCAACTCCAGAAAATGTCAGATAAATGGGTCCAGACAATATCCAGACTTTGCCTTTCACATATGAGGAACACAGCAAAAGATTGTCCAAGTCAGACAAGTTAATAAAAACACAAAAATCTCGAGTGCCATCGATACCTGGGTAGAAAATGCAGAAGTAAGTGATGTATGAAGTTCACTTTGGATTTTTTTTTTTTGTGAATTTTCAACAAAAGCTCTCTAATCTTGTCTTTGGCATCTTACATGCACTGCACCACTTTTTCATTCCAAGATATTTGTATCAAATCCATGACGTCTTTGAAAAGTTTCTGCTTTTGCACCGTGAACATTACAACACACAGGAGAAACTCATCGAACCAGAAGTCAAGGACGAGAATCCAATGGAGGAGATGCTGCTTTGTTTTATATCTATACAAGTATAGATCAGCATCAATGGTGGGGAAAGGGGCAGTATAGGTTGGATGATTACCTACTTTCTAATTTTAAAAATGTTAAGATTGTGAAATAAGTTCAGATTTGTGCATAGAGCTGGACAATAAGGCCAAACATCATTAAGATGTTCATATCAGTCAATACTAATAATTATCACAAAGATGTTTACATCTGAGTGAAGGATGGGGCTTTAAACTGTTGTTAGAAAATGACAAACACTTGATATACAGCAAATCAGTTGGGTTTTACCTCCTAACTAAGTATATTATCAATACATATTGGACTTTTGTTCAATTATTTTATTATGAAAATTATGTTGAGATTGTATTGATACTGTTTTGCCCTAGTTGTGCATTAAAGTGAACTTCTCTTAATCGAGTGAAGTATCAGGTCAGGTTTATTTAGCTTCAGAGACATTTGTAATTCCCAAAAAGTCACGTGTTTCCAGTTACGTGTTGTGTTCAAGGACAGGGGCTACAAGAAAAGACATTTCCGTTTATTCATCTCTTTTTGGGAGAATGTTAGTTATTATTTTAACCATAACCATCATCTCTGTTTTAAAAAGATAGAACCGGAAGACAGTATTCAACTTGCTCAAAACAATAACCTCCATCTCAGTGATGGCCAATATAAACACCACAACATAAGCAGCTGATAGAGAAGTAAACGATGCGTCGTCGCACAGTAGATGTATGTTTTTTAAACGGAGAGGTTTAAACACCACCAACGTAGTTTGTAACTTTGAACCAGATCGACTCATGACGATGAGCGACGTTGACGCAACGTTAGCTTGATGCTAAAGTCCCAGCAGCTCCACTCACCTGCCCTCCGATGGTGATGTCGAAGAACACGATGGGGTTGTTGGGGTTCGTCGTTTGAACAGACATGTCGATGGTTCTCTCGCTGTGAGAGGCTTCTCTAATTCTCTGTTTGAATCAGTGGACACGAGTTATTTGAACATCCAGCCTATGCGCCGGTTTGACACTACGGAGGCTCGGGAGGGACAGTTTACGGTTCGCGATTGGGGTCAAAAATGTGCAATCGCGAAAAAGCGCTTTGAGTGTGCCGCCTGGTGGTCAACTTAACTACAGGCAGAGACAAAAACCTGCCATTTATAATTCTGCACTTTTTAAAGTCACTAATACTACCTATTTGAATTTTTCATCATAGTGGAATATTTACAGCTGTTCTACATCAGCCTCCGACACAAACATGTATGTTAACAAAACACTAAGCAAATAACAGTAACCTGGCTTTAGGTTAAACCCTTTCCGAAGCAATATTACACTTTTTTTTTTTACTTCAATTTACCCTCTCTAATAGTGATTCTAATTAATGACTGCTATAGTAATATAATTACATCTATAAGTATCATTATTATTTTCATTTTAACAACTAAATAAGATTGTTAAGCAACTCCTGGTGTCTCTCCTCTCGTACTTCCCCCCACCTTTCAAACCCTCCTCTCCTTCTCCCCCATTTTCCTCCTCTAATCCTAACCAGCCAAGGCAGATGGCTGCTCACACTGAGTCTGGTTCTGCTAAAGGTTTCCTCCCATTAAGTGTTTTTTTTTCTCTCCAATCATCAAGTTGCTTGTTTTGGTAACTGTTGGGTTTCTCTGTCATTTGTAAGGTCTAAACCTTACTATGTAAAGTGTCTTAGGAACATATATGTTGTGATTTGGCACTATAAAAATAAATTTAATTTAAAGAATGAGTTACCACTGTTAAGTTTCAGTTACATTTAAAGAGGCACTTCCACTTGTGTTGGACACTAGAGACCTCTTTCCACTATTGCAGTCAACATCCATCATGTATTACTGTCAAACGCCAGATATAACATCTATGACAGACAAGGTTTTTGTTAAGGATTTTATTTCCACAATAAAATGTAATGTGGTGGCTTCACAAAAAATAACAAATGGCAATGTGACTACAAAGATTTCTCAAAGCTGTACTAAAGTATGATGATCCAAAAAAAAAAGACATCAAACAACAGAGATTTTTTGCTGTTAACAGGCTAATCGGTCAGCAGGGCAATAAACCTAGCAAAAGCAAAAAAAGCCTCAAAGAAAACAGATCTATGTGAAGTAATATGGCTTCTTGACATTGACGCCATATTCTGAGAGGGCAGGAGACAGGTCTTCCATGGTCAGAGTGTACTTCTTATCCTTAACAGGGAAGAGACAAAAGATGAACACCATGAATAGAAGAAAGATACAACTGTCACCATCTTTAACCAACACTCCCTTTTTCCTCACATACAGGAGGGATTATACTTAAAGTGCATGTTCAAAATGAGAGAAACACATACCTTTGTCTTACTCCTTGAGCTTCCTGAGGCAGTTCCCTTCATTTTACAGTATTGCAGTGCATCATTGGCAATGTCTGAGATAAACTTCTGAGAGGCAAGGGAGATCAGTCGGATTCTGTAGAGATGGGAAAAAAAAGGATTGCTGTGCTTTTTCCTTTTCATATCGACATATTGTGTCTAATATCGTGGGAAAAAACAAGGCCGTCAGACAACAGCATCTTTCATAGAATGACAATAAATGGCCTACGAGGCTTTAAGTGTCTGTACTTTATGCCAATACATGCTCTTGACAGTAAGTATGGGAAATAAGTTGCTACAGTAATGTACAGTGGCAAGAAAAAGTAAGTCAAGCTTTTGGGTTTACCTTTTTTTTTTTGTTGCAATAATTGGTCACAAAATATGATCTGATCTTCCTCTAAGTCACATGTGTAGACAAACATAATGTGCCAAGGCTAATACCAAACAATCAATTACAATCTATAATTCCTTATTGAACAAACCCGTTAAACATTCACTGTTCCCGTAGAAAAATAAGTGAGGAAGTAAATAAGAATATGTGATGTTTATTTTGGGAGAAGCAGCTTTCTCCATAACCTCCTCCTACCTTGACACCATGGGCCAGGATTTGTTTATTGTAGACTCCAGAATAGAAAAAAATAACCAGCTCAAGAGATTATTTTGAGCCTTTTCCTGTTACTCTGGCTTCATTTTCACCCCACTGGGTGACTCTGTGCCTTTAGAATAATCTGAGGTAGATGCAGACTATTAGGAAGAAATCGCCTCAATACGTATGATTCCTTGTGATCACTGTAAAAGTAGATTGTTTATTTTCTCAATTCCACATTCAAATGTGTCAGTTAACAAACTGTGGCCCTTGCTTGTCCCAGCTGTTGTTCAGATATTGCTTAAGCACAACAGGACAAAATCAGTTTTAAGACTCTACAAAGGCATAGCATGTTTAGCTGATTGTGGATATCAGGCAGACTCTCACTGAAACCTGCAGGTAACTTTTGCATGACTTACATTCTTGGATCAGAGGCCTCAAAGCCAGCCCGGTTGAGGTAGTACCCTGTAACTGCATCAGGAATCTGAAAAAGAAAAAAATAGCAGATTTCATCTTCTGGTCAAGTTTCACATAAACTTCTTTCACTTCAATGGACAAGTATATCTAAAGAACATTAATATAAAAGGGGATATGGAGTTGATTCTCTTCATTTATTGAAAAGTATTTGATCATTATACTACACTGATTATACTGAGGCAAATTATTCAACAGTGTATCTTATGGCAGTATTGAATCTACAAGTCTTAGTTGTTAATGTGATTAAGAATCTTGATTTTCTGATTATTTCAGTGAATGAGCCAAAAACAGATAACTGTACCCATCTTTATACATTTTATATACAAACAGTTTTGTGACTTTTAGTGTTGGTTATTAGTGAGTTCTGTACTCACAACAGAAACACTCAGGTGTTTCCAGCAATAACAGGGCAATGTTTTGAGTTCCTGGTCTTTCTGACCAAGTATCCCCATGTGTGAACGCAGTATTACACAAGGTGACTGACAACACTTGACCTACTGTGGGAGTGTACTCTTCCAGCTGCATGAGAAAATCCGCCAGGGGTGTGGTGGAGATGGAAGGTTTAACATCTCCGTTGGTGATGCCGCCGGGCAAATAGACGCCATTGGAGACAGATGTGTCTACGGATGGTGTCACCATGGCCGCTGACGTGGAAGCTGTAAAATTTACTGAGATGAGTTTATTTTGAACCAAAGACACAAAATTGTTTTAATACCTGCAATATTTGTGCTAAATCCCAACACTGCTTGCTAAAAGGTGTTGCACAAAATCCTAAATCCATACATAATGCATGAAAGATGCTTTAGCACTTCCATTTACAATAAGATGTCAGTTTATTAAGAACATTGATCTTAACAAATGCAGTCTGACACAGCAGTCCTCGAATAAATTCTGCCTTTACTTAGGTTATAATGGTTGCTTTATCCTCAAACTGTGTTAGAGAGGCCTTGATTCAACTGTACTGAGATAATAAGAATATGATTTCTATTATATCTATAATATTGACACGTGTAAAGCGTCCCTGGGTCTCTTATAAAGGCGCTATATAAATTTAATCTATTATTATTATAATGCCCACTCAATTCAATACAACTCAGCGGCCCCACAGTCATTCAAACGATAATACTGCTGAGTCAACACTTATCTAAAACACTTTCAATAGAAGCTGGAGATTATAACCTTAATGAATAGACTTAGACACAGGACTGTTGGAATAGACTGCATTAGCTTGATCTCTCCCCGTGTAGCTAACAAACTCATCCACCCTGGGCAGAAAACATCTCTCCCACCTTGAACTGAGCTAAGACTTTAGCACAACATTAGCCAAAGTGATATAACGTTACCATTACTCGTGACCGAAGGGATGCTGCTGACGTTGGATGTTGCATTATCGTTTGCGATACAGTTACTTGAAGTTGAAGACGTCGTGGATGGCACTCCCGTTGTGACAGACTGATTAACGTTGTCAATGTTCATGTTGTTGTTAATGTTAGCTAACGCGCTAACCGTAGCTAGCTAGCACGAAGAAAAGTCCAAATATGCCCAAAAGCGCAGCACCTCTAACGTATAGCTCTAAGAACGGGTTGTATAAAGTAGTTTGTTGTAGAGTCGAGCTGCTTTTTTTTTAAATATATGAGATTAAAATAACAAACACGAGCGTTAGCTAGCGTCAGAGAGTTTGTTACCGAGCTGCACAAAGCTAAGCTCACACTGCAGAGCTAGTCGCGTCACGTGACGCTAGCTGTGTGGATCGGCTCTCACGAAGTCAGCCGAAGATCTCCGAGGATCCCAAATAAGACATATATATATATATATATATATTTAGTTTAGTTGAATGTTCACATTATATGTTTCTCTGTAGACTTCTTTAAGTTCAATTTAATCTGTGTCGTAATTATAAATTAATTTTAACTGTGATAAAATATAAGTTTACACATCCGTCAATAAAAACACACAAATCAAAATACACAATATATAAACCACTGAAGTATTTTTCTCTGAGAAGCAACTGTTCAGTGTATGGAGGGCAAATACATTTAACCAAAAGGGGACAATCGTTGACCTTTACGTGGAAATGTATTATTCTTTTTAAGAAACCTAAAACACAAAGAACAAGTTTCTAGTTTTTATTTGTCATGTGTAAGTGAACACAGGGTCAACAGTACAATATACTGTTGGACGAGGACAGGTCATCTTAGCGATGCAAAAGAGCAATAACATATAGAATAAAGATAAACATTTAAAAATAAATCAAATGTAAAAGCAACATCTAACATAAATGATTAGAGGATGCAAGTGTAAAACCAAAGTGAAGAGTGTGCTGTATAAATATGTGCATACATATATAATTATTTGTTTCAGAGGCTGGGAAACAAACAATGAACAACTCACACAGAATGTGATTATACTTGTGAGAGTCTGTTTGTATAAAATAAGGTCCTGGTGATTGGTTATTTTGTCTAATTTCACAATTATTAAAAAACTTTTTTTTATTTAGCTCGGAATGATGCCTATAAAGTTAATACAGTTTCCATCTTCCTTTAACACAGATTAATTAACAATCTCCTGGTGAAGTGGGATTTTCAGACTAAGAAGCCGCCGTTTCCGAGCAGCTGTGAATGCAGCAGCTGTACCTCCTGCTCACTATAGGGGGCGCTGGGACACGTCATGACTGCTTTGAGGTTGTATTCAGTGCACGAAGAAGTGAGCTCTCTGTTGTTGACCATTGACTGGACCAGCGCGGGAGACACGTACACACACAGGAGGTCTTGACAGGTGTGTGGGACAAAGCAGGTACTGATCCAAGCAGACATGTCTCAGACCGACAGACATTATTCATAGAAACACTGTCCAACACATGGACTCTGTATTCTTACTACGCTAGTGTGTTTAACCCATAGACTTGTTTATAAAGAGGTTTAACTAGTGTATTTAGATGGATACAGGGGTGTTGTGATTGCAGCCTCCAATCATGATCATCTGTACCTGGTGAATGATGTCATATTCTAGGGGCAGTCGAGGTGAACAGCCTGACTGACTGGTGTATTATCTTCCCCTGCATTGAGCGAGGTGTGTGTTTGGGTTAAAGGTCACAGGGAGCCACAATGACCTCCCCGGTCAGCGTGATCGTGGTGGGAGCTGGATGTCGAGGGGAGATCTACTCCAAGTTTGCAACCATCCATCCTGAACGCATGAAGGTCAGGAGAGAGGGGGTCCTCGATCTGTAGCCCCCCAGAAGAAACTCATGAAAAAATATCTGAGAAAAGTTCATGTCACAATAGAAGATCCTCAAATCCATTTTCTCTTTATTGTGACCAAATTTAGTTTGTGTTTTTCTCCTTCTACAGCCACCATGAAGGTGGTTACAGAGTAGATTATTCACATATATAAAAAAGGACAAATAAATATCTTTGTTGTGTTTACTCTTCACCACTTCAGGTTGTAGGTGTTGCTGATCCAAGGAAATTTGCTCGCTCTAAACTTCAACAGCAACAGGGGATTGTAGATGAAAACGTATTTGACGGTGAGCATCAAAAGAATAAAAAGTCTATAAATATAATAATATTATAAACCTTGTGTTGAAGTATTGAATTACTCCTTTTTTCTTTTTAATTAGACTGGCACTATATAGTTGAAAGAGAGAGGTTTGCGGATGCTGTGGTAATTTGTACTCCAGACAGCCTTCATAAGGTAAACATACAATATATACACACACACACACACACACACACACACACACACAGAGACGTACATTTATATAAAAACACTCACATTTTGCTGCAGAAGAAAAACCAAACTTTGAGTCAGTGTGTTATACAACTGATACAGCTTCTCTCTAATTCTCATATGACACTTTCCATATAATGTATCTGTTTCAGAAATATCCAGCTACTGCTCAAAGACTCTCACCTCAATATTAGTCTGAAACTGAAAATAATTCGTTTGGAAACTGCGTCTTTGTTTCTTGTCTAATCATCGTGGTTATTCAACCGTTTGTTCTCCAGGAGCCTGCTGTGGCCTTTGCAAAGAAGGGCTACCATATCCTGCTGGAGAAACCAATGGCAGTGAGTGTTTTTCAAATGAGCTTAAACACGAAGCATCTTAACATAGAGCATTCGTTTAACTTTCAATATTGGTGTTAGTGAGTCTACGTGTGGATTTTTGTAGTAATTTGTTACATTTAATTTATAATTCAGACCCTTTAAAGATATAAATTCATCCTCATTTGTCAGTTTCTGAAAGACTAAAATTCTGTGATTGCATTTGTGTGACTCTCATGCCCTCCTTACACATTCATGTGTCCACATGACTTAAGACAACTGCAGAAGACTGCATGGCCATTGTGGAGGCTTGCACTAAGAGTGGTGTGATACTGTCGGTGGGTCACGTTCTCCGGTATGATCCCACCATCCACAAGATAAAGGTGAACACTTGATTCATCAAGACATCTGATAGTTTTTTTCCCTTACCCACCGTTTTTTGGCTCAAGATTTAAATTTGGGAATCTTACAATCTTAAAAAATGAAATTCTTTTCTAGGAGCTGATAGTCGCTGGAGTCATAGGTGACGTGATCCATATTCAACACCTTGAGCCAGTAAGAATGAAATATATGAATATAATATAAATCTTCTCCTCATCAACCGATTTAATTTAACAGTAATATTATTCTTGTTTTTTATTAATTCACGTGGCCCAACTGTTAGTTCTACACATTATTGTGATGATTTAAAAAGATCTTCATAAAGCTGATATTGTTCCATTTCATACTTATATGCACCTAAACGTTGTACAGAGCTATGAACCCTTGAAGTTAATATGATGTCACATGTGTACAGTTTGTTTAAAAGCAGCATCGACCTATGTTCTAGGTTGGGTTTTATCACTTTGCACACTCATTTGTTCGGGGGAACTGGAGGAATGAAGCCGAGAGCTCTTTTGTTCTTTTGGCCAAGTCGTGCCACGACATCGACCTGATACATGACTGGGCTGGAGCACGCAGGTAAACCATCAGACAGGAGTCAATGCTGAACTCCACGCTGGCTTTAGGTTTAGAAATATAATGTTGAATCAAGGTTTAATAGCTTACAATTTATCAACAGACTTTATGATAAATAACTATGAATAATGACACAACACAAATACAACAGTTTTTCCTAATATTAAGCTTGAACCCAACAGTTTTTACTTTGCAGGTGTTTGAAATTGTCATCATTTGGATCAGTCAGCCACTTCCGAAAAGACAACAAGGTACGTGGTCCAACACAAATAATCACTCATATAACAACTGCTGATAGAAACAACCCGTTTATTCAGTGTAGATCTCTGAAGCAGCTTGTAGATCCTTGTGAACCAGCACATCACTTTGCATCACAGCACTTAACACCCTTTCACCATTTTGTTTTGTGTCATCAAAAGATGTATTACATATATGACAGTCCTCTGCTCTACTGTGGACAGAACTCTCTGTCCCGAGCATGAATATTATCAATGATATTGTTTGTGGTCTGTCAGCCTGCGGGTGCTGCAGATCGCTGCCTGGATTGTTCAGTAGAAAGAGACTGTCCATACTCTGCTCGCAAAATCTACCTGGACAGAGTGAAACAGGTGAACACTTCTCAGATGATCTACCACATTGATGAATAGGACCATTTATCTGTTATACATCATCTTTTATGTGCTGTGTGTATATGCATATATTCCAGGGTCACACTGGCTGGCCTGTATCAGTCATATGTCAGAGCTCGCTGCCAGACATCGAGTCAGTAACCGAGGCTCTCAGCGCTGGACCATATGGCCGCTGCGTCTACGAGTGTGACAACGATGTCTGTAGTAATCAGGTAACAGTGGCTTCATAACGGATTCAAGACTGACTCTTAATTTCCTTGGCACAACTCACTATTGAGCTTGAACCCTCTTTGTTTCTGCTTGAATTAAAGGGATAATTATTGTCTGAATTGTTTTACAGCATCAACTCACATTCCTTCAAGAATAAGCCGCACATTGTCCCAATGTTGTTTGTATTTTGGATGAAGCCACAGGCTGTATTGCCCTTTTGTACCTGTCCACTCTGAACTATTGCTCTAGTTGCCATTTTGTTATTTACATCCTTTACCCTTTCCCCTCTATTCATTTGCTGATGTAATATTTCTATCTCTTTTGAAAAAAGACATTTTAACCATTTTCCAAGATAGAATTTAGAAAACTATATATGTGAGGTCATTATTTACAGTTAGAGGCATAACATACTTCCCACTTTTGTTTTGTTCATCTGTTGTGTTTGACCAGGTTGTTAACATGGAGTTTGAAGGGGGCCTGACAGCGGTCTTCTCTATGGTCGCCTTCACTAAGGAAATATGCAAGCGAAAAACAACCATCTATGGCAGCAAGGTAGGACAGAAAGAAATGTGGAATTCAGAAATGAAAATGAAAAAAATTTAAAATACAAGAGGAAAAAATAGAATTACACTAAGTAGAGCGCATTCCTCCACCAAGGCCCAACAGCCCCATTTGTTACCATACAGCAGCTGAAAAAACGACAGTGTATGTCTGAAATTTTCACAGACGTTCACACATGATTCTCAAAAAAAATCTGCAAAAATGTTAAAGACAGTGGAAAAAATGAAATCCTGGATCAGCCCCCTGATCTGGATCCACACCAGGTCAAACGCAGTTAACCATTAAAACGCAGCCTGTAAGACGACAATTTAAAAAAACACACAAATCGAAGCTGTACTGGATTAAGAGTTGTCTAATTGTGATGTATGTTCCCGATCTTGTACTGCACATCTCTGATGGATGTATCAGCTACGTGCTACAGTTTCTCTGTACTGACATGTGTTTTCCCAGGGGGAGCTGTCATACGATGGCCATGATGTCTGCGTGTTTGACTTTCTGACCCAGAGTTCTACGAAGTACACAGTACAGGATAATACTCCCTCACAGTTTTGCATGAGTGGACACGGTGGAGCAGACTACCACCTGATGGACGCTTTTATTTCTGCTGTGGCAGTGAGTAAACTCTATAGAGCTGTTATTTTCCTCCTTTGCCAAAACCATAATTAACTCATTTGGTTTTTGCAAAAAAAGAAAGGATTTGATTTGAATCATTTTTGAACAGTTTTGTCGTTCTTGTAACTGTAGCTATTTGGGATAAACACAGAAACTATGTTTCACTGTGATTTAATTCTGTGTGTTTGCGTGTGTGTACAGAACAATGATCCATCCCTGATCCGATCGGGTCCTGAGGAGACGCTGCTGAGCCACCTGCTGGTGTTTGAAGCCGAGCGTTCTCGTCTGGAGGGCAGGGTGGTGTACATTGGTAATGGTAGCCAAAGCTAGATGAATGTTGTGCCATGCACCTAGAGGAGATGTCAAAAGAGCTTTAAATGATAAGGGGTGACGTTGGTATTGATGTGCCACAAACAAAAAACACGTGATCTCCGCAGGGGAATCAATACGTTACGTTCTGCCTCCTACACGCTGCGCCACCCCTCTCCTGAATGCTCCAGAGATTTCTGTGTCGTTGTGAACGTGTCCGAGCTGAGAATCTTCAGCTGCATTGGTCACGTGTAAAAGGCAAACTCCGGAGAAAGTCGGGACCAAATTTTGCAGATTTTCTCCAGAGGTCATGTCTGAAAATGACCTATGATACCTGGATGATCAAAGACACAATTAGACTAATGAATGACTGAACGAAGCTTTGTGTTTTGATGCTCATGATTTTCTTCCATTTACTCAGGGAATCTACTGCTGTCTTTGTTTGTGTGACTAATTGAAGGACTATTTTTTAAATTAAATCATGTTTGCCACAACATTTGTTTTTCATTATAATGCCATCAGTTAGTCAGGATAGCTGAAGACAAAAAGTACTAATGAACTAAACTACTGGTTATTTGACAGAAAGCCCTTCGCCCTATGGGAACCAATGTGATCCAGGGTTTTTACTTTACCTTTCAATGGATAATTCTTGCTCCTATGTCGCTTTGTATAAAGAGAGATATACTGCTTTTCTGATTTCTGACTAAAATATAATGTATTAATACAACTATTTTCTACAAAAGGCATTTACATAAGTTTTGCTGAGTGGAAAATGATCATTGTGTAGTTATATTGTAATCTGTGTTATATAAACAATAAATCATACAATCAATAATATAACCTCCCTTTAGTTTAAAACTGTTGTGATCTCATAGATAATGAGTAACAATAGAAAAACCTCTCCTCTGTCTTCTCTGCCAAGCATTTGTTAGTAAAGTAAAAGTATCCAGACTAATTTCACAGCACTGTCAAGTAACATGTTTCAAACACAAGGTGTCACTGTTTCATTTTATTACTAGTGAACAGTGGTCTGGGGTGATAATAGTTTATTGTGTTACAAAGTAATTAGCACTTGTGAAAGCCACAGCAGTAATGATAAAGCATATAAGGACTGTGTGGAACTAAGAGCAATGCACTGACGACAACAGGAGCAGGCAGCCAGTAGCTTTGGTATAGCAGTCAACAAAATAAGGTGCATGGTGCCACTCTTTATGGGAACAGTGGGATGGTAGAAGTTACATACACTCAGATCTATGAGGTAGCCATGAATTAATATTTTAACTCCTTCAAATAGGTGACACAGTGTGGTCACAGGAAATAGGTTGCTGTTCTATGTAATGTGGAGTGTATGTCGTGTATGTTTGTATGTTGTTCTCGTATAATGTGCCTTTTCCTAAATTAATTTTGTGTTACAGCATAAGATTTATAATCACTATTTCTTTATTTTAAGTCCTGGTTGATGCACTCAATGTCTGGGAAACCTTCAAATGAAAGCATTAAGTCAGGCTGTTTCAGGTCTGAATCAGAGACTTTATATAAGGATGGACAACATGACTGCTCCCCAAAAGTGAAGCCAAAGCCTCCTCCATGTTATTGGATTGGACATGGACCAAACCAAAAAGTATATGTTGAAGATTGGTTGTTTGTGTGTATCAGCTGGACCTTGTTACCACAGCTCCATCTTTTGACATTTACTGCACAGACTCTGGCTCCAAAGGCACAAG
Source organism: Paralichthys olivaceus (assembly GCF_024713975.1). NCBI lineage: Eukaryota > Metazoa > Chordata > Actinopteri > Pleuronectiformes > Paralichthyidae > Paralichthys > Paralichthys olivaceus. The sequence goes on along the minus strand of NC_091098.1, from coordinate 11,376,133 downwards.
ATGGCGGCGAATCTGGGATATTTTCACTTAATTTCTGGAGAGGAATGTCAGATGGTCTGTGGTCTGAACACGTAGAGGCAGATGACACCTGCATTCAGCCCTTTTTGATTGTCATTTTTGGCTTAAAGGCAATGTTGTTGAGACTAAATTTAAACCAGTGAGTAAAACCGAATCAGGTTATTACTGTTCATGGATATAGTATAACTCACACTGCATCACACACACAAAAAAACTGCTCTGCACTTTTATCAGGCAATCACATTCCGTTATGGAGGGAGGCGTCCTTTCTTAATTACTCCCTGAACAGCACACCACTCGTGGACCTTGCAACACAGCCAGGATGACTAACTCTGGAGTGTGGCCAAGGGTCCATACTCCCAGATGGATCACATTGTGTTGATGGTGGGACTAAGAGTCATATGAGTACTGTGGCAAGAAGGGTGTGTAAAGAAAACTGAAGGTATGACGAAATTAATCACTGTGCCAGGATGTGAGTATACACCACTGGTGTGAATGGACACTCAATGCTTCATTTTCCATTTGATGTAATCACCTCCTTAAAATTTGAACCTCTGACTATACATTTTCTCTTCTTCCACTAAAGACCAACATTTAGAGATTTTCTCAACCTATCTGTACGAGGATGTTTGCTCTCTCTTTCCCTCACACACACTGACACAAGATGCCAGACTGGCTGGCAACGTGCTCCAGGACGAGTTTGCAAACTGAGTCAGCAGCTGTATTTTTCAATGACTCAACCAATCCGCCACAGAGCCCTTTCGTTTCTCTGAGCCCTGCCCTCAACCCTCTCTCACTGCCTTCATTTACTCGAGTCCTTACCTCACTTCAGCATCACTTCCTCCCAGCTTACTTGGATACGCCTGAACTCCCAATAGCTCTATGAAATAATATTATTCCAAAGAATTTAACTCTGGTCATAATTTATGGAAAGGTTATGTAAAGACTTCATCTTTTCTGTCATCAGGTTACTTTTTACCCTCATTTTGCTTGAAGCTCTACTTTTTCCAATACTGATATAGACTGGTTAGATATAGACTTAATGTGGCGAGTGATGTGGTCATTTTCAGAGCTAATAATCAAATGATTCTGTGAGTCATTCCCTGTATGAATCAGTCATGTTGCCCGGAAGAGACTCCTACATCTGCCTTGACTTTTCTCTTCACGCAAAAATATCTGCTGGAGGGCTGTGATAGAGTCACACTGCTATTTTTCTACTTACAGGACTGGCATCTTCGAACGAGGAAGTGGAGGAGGAAAGCACAGAGGGGAGCAGTAAACTGTAAAACATTGGTGCAGTCTGGCTCTATCTGTGACTCAACAGGAAATGATGGAGCTGCAGTACGTAAGGTGAGAGAAGGGTGGGAGTGAGAGATAGGGTGAGGGAGCAAGAAGGTTGACTCTGTCATGCCTCAGGACTCTGAGCTATGTTGCGTGGAGAGACAAAGAGTGAGCATACCATGGTTTTCCTGAGGATATAAAAGGGGCCATGAAGACACAGCTGGCCTCACCCCAGCAGTCCGCTGCTACTCTGTACAATATAGAGACATGACACACGTCCACACACAAGGTACAAAAACAAGAGTCGAACAACTATATTAGCAATAGTGTCGGATGTTGCCCTCCTGAGCGACCGCTCTGGAAATCGACTTTGGCCCCAGAACATGCTGCAAACATTGTGAAGAAAAAAGCAAATATTGACAGTGTCTTCTTGTCATGTTCATTTACCATTTGCACAAAACTTGATCCATATCCAGCAAACTTGTGTCAACAAATCCTTTTCATGCCAAGCACAGACCATCTACCTACTAATTCCACAAATGTCTGTCTGTCTGTATGTGGAACGTATATCTCGCAGAATATTCATCTTATCGGCTACTCCCTTGGAATGTGTATCGTAAATAGCCCGAGAATGTGCAATGTCGAATTTGGTGCAATTTGGACATTCACTATTAAATATTAAAGTTCTAATAAACAGGCGACCAGCGCTCTGTAGCCTTCAGTGGGTGCGGGCAGTGAGCCTTCAGCCTTTGGACCGATTTAAACATGTTTTCTAAAAACTACAGCATTGGGCGGCAACTGGGTCAAATCCCAAGCCAAAATTGCAGCCAGATAATTCACAGGTGCTTGTCTTCATGGCAGCAACATTCATTGAATCATTTCCTCTTGAGCAAGTTGTCTTCAAAGTCAAAGCACAGTGTCTGTTTTGTTGCTGTAAAGCTTTCTATCAACTGAATTAAAAAATCTCCAGTTAAATAAATTGTTCAAACATATTCAGTGTCATTTTAAAATCTTCAATGCAGATAAACCAGGTAGGATGATCACAAAGTTTTCACACTTCACTGTGCACCATAGACTGTTATAAAAAGCCCTGCACACACACACAATAACAAATGAGAGTATGTTGTAGAAGTGTTTGAGGAGGACTCACTAATTACAAGGAATAATTATGAAGTAGCTCCTGAGCATAAAATCACCCAAGACGCCAGAACATCACAAACAGACAGGTTTAAAACTCTGCTACTATGATAACTCTTGAATTGGAGATCAACTTCACACACAGCGGAAGGCCTCCTGCTGGGCCTGCACACACTGCCCTGAAACCATGGGCAGCGACGTTGCCCAGGCCCCCTGTGTTGCATCCTGGGTAAAGAATTGCTCTTTTCATGCTTGGTTCTCTGGCATTCATTGAAGCTGTCACCATGAAATCAGATGTCACAGAGTTTAAATCACTGTAATCCAAGCCACTTCCTCAGTCACTTCTTTTCCCCCTGACCCTCTTTTGTCTTTCCACTCAGGGCATGACAAAAACTCATTTGTTTCTTGTCTTTTTCAGGGATAGCCTGGCCACACATAAAGCTGCGTATTTGTACGTGTTTGAATTGTGTGTTTTCCATCTCTAATCCAGTCATTTGCTTGTTATTACATTTTTTTCACAGTCCATTGTATTAGTAATACAATTGGTGCAATTACAAAAGTCAGTTTTGCGTTAGAATAGATAATAACAAAATAGATTTTCTTTGGCAGTTGCTGAGCTATGCAACAGTTAAAAGCAGCAGCACTAACATCATTCTTCGGCTCATCCTCTTCTTCCCAGTGGCTGTGGCTTCTGCGATAACTGAGCTGTCTCCTCACAGGATGAGGTCAAAGGCTGTGGTGCGAAGCCCACTCAGACATTTGAGGAGCCCGAATCCTTCCTGACGCCTCCAACTTGTCAGACCCAACCGCAAATCCATTAAATTAAAAACGATTAAATGAAGGGTGTGTTTTTCACATTGCGCACAACTCAGTAGGCAGCAGCGATACATTTATGAATGGTGCTGATCCAGAACTTTACAGGACAGAACTTTTGGAAACCTCTTTAACCCCTTATTTAAAACACATCCTCTGTTTGGCCGTGCACTTTGAAATGAAAACGTCAAACATGACTGTTCCATGTCAGGCAGAAGGAAGTGGTGGGTGGTAACAGAGAAGCAAAGAAAAAGAAGTTGACAGCAATCAACTTGAAAATGTCCTGATAACTAACTTCTCTGGAAGTAGTGCAGCGTTGGATGACAATGCCCCAGTGCCCTACCACAAGGTTTACTCATCCGTTAATAAACTTCTGATTTAATAGATAGGAATTTCACCTCCTTATACATGCAGCAGCTGTAACTGAGGCATTTCACAAATTGATTATTTTTTAAAAGTGTTTTAGCTTCACAGGGCGACATCACCGCAATTGCAAGAAATGTGAAACTCAAACATAAGATTGGTCGACCGTGACTTTGGAAACAGCCACAGGCCTTGTCTGTCAAGTCTGTAACGGTGCTCTAATTACTATTACATGTTTGTACGCAGCTGGTTCTTCTATAAGAGAATTCCCTGTGTCACCATGTCAGCACACCAACCTACACAAATGTACTTACCATAGAACACATATGTTAACACCTACTTACTTCATTTCATATTCCAGCTTGAGAGGTTGTTAGATAGGGGGTGGGCAGAGATCAATCTTCTAAAATGTTTTTCATTTCAGGGATTATCTGCTGTTCACAGCGTTTTCATGGAGGGACATGGAAACTGATCTGCTCCATCTATCCAGCTTGATATTTCCTGAATTATCACCGGTGTGTATTTCTTGCTTTAACCTTGAAGTTTCACCTCTTTAATCAGACTGAGCTCGTGAAAAAAGAGAGTTATGATGAAAAGAGCTCCTTGATGTGAGGGACTTCCTTCAGAGCCATCCATCATGTCTTTGAAAAAAGAAAAGCACAAGGGAGGGTGGGGTGTGGGGTGGTGGTGGTGGGGGGGGGGGTTACAGATGTGGGAGGTGGGCTTCTGACTGCACTGACATCTGTGAGGGGCGGAGGTCTCTCAGAGCAGGAAATGACTTGACCTTCCCTGTGGGAGACTGGCCCGGCCCGACAACAACCCCCACAGCTCTGTGCATCCTGGGTCACCGCGGGCGCCCACCGAGGGCCATGGATCTACAGCAGAGAGGCAGGGCCGAGACTATCTGCTGGTCCAGGTGGCAAAACATGAGGATTTTTGGGACGACGCTGTCTGACTTTTAATGGAACAAATGAGCAAACTAAATTTGACAAGGATTGATTGTATTTAGAAACATGTTTCAAAATCAAGATGAGAGCTGCAGCTTTACCCTTTAAGGGCAAAGCCTGACGTCACAAGTGACGGCAGTTTCTTTTTATATGTCCACACTGGACTCACATGTGCTACCAATCACTTTATTGCCCAACAGGAAGTTGATCAAACTGCGTATTTACTCAAAAGCATGAGTATGCCTTTAAGCAAACAAGTTACGTTAGACTTGATGATTGCAGCAATATGAGCACAGCAGAACATTAAATGTGATGTATTTATTTTGTGGGTTTTTGATTTACAGTGGGTATAAGGCACTCCTTGGTCCATATATGACCCTGTGTGGATTTTATTGGTGTATTGTGGTATGAGTGAACAGTAGTAGAGAAGGAAGGAAGGTCAAAGGGTCATTAGTTATCTCTCTTACACTTTTATAAGGTGGTTATATTATTCAGCACATTAAAATATTAAATATGTATTTGTCAGATTGTTGCTACAATAAAAAATGATATGATAGTTTGGTGGACGACTGTTGGCTCAGTGTGGTCTGGACTCTGTGGTCAAAACAAGAACGGCCTGCACTCACTACCCTGTTATTTTCTGGTAAACGGCCTCGTACATGGCCCCCGTGCCTCTCAACGTGAGTGAAGACAAACAGACAGTGAACTCTGATGTGACATGCAGGCTTCAAAACAAGTCCTCATCCACCACGATCTATATTGTACGCACGCCAGAAGCCACCCACACACTCTTTCTGACTCCCACACAGGTCAAACCAAAATTGTTTATGAAGGGCAATTTCCCATACACCCATTCACTACAGCGCAGATTTGAATTCTGATTCCGGAGACTGCTTTTTCCATTTCACCTATAGAGTTCATTTGCATAGATGAAACATTGTTTTCAAAATGTTGAATAAATGCTCCGTAGTATTGAGAACAGATATTTGTCTAGACGTGAAGTATAGTCACATGTCTCTCACTGATTTCAACGAACTTGGCATAATGACAGTTGGCGTATACACACTTCTTTCACTTGCATATTGAACTGAAAACTCACCAGGCTGACAACTTCTCTGATTTGAAGTGGTCGAGGTTCAGATCTTTTAAATACTCCATTACTGGACAAATTCCTGATAAAATAATACAGACATAAAAGCAATTAATAAATGATCACAAATAAAACTACTAATTATGCTGAATGACACCTTTCAGAGTTTAATTGGACTATAACAACTAATACTTTAATATACATGTTACATTTTAATGTTGTGGCTTAAATGGTCAGTAAGAAAAATGCATTGTATTTTAGGGGACATTGATTTGTCTAAAGTCTCATGAAACATATGCCATGTTGTGTCTCATTGTTTATACAATATATTAAATTTAAATTTAGACATACTGTAACTCCACCTGAGTACCTCAAAGGCAAATATCACCCTAAAAAAATGTAACAAGAGTGAAGTAACGAGAGACAAATGCAATGGATACAAAATATAAATAAATATTATATATAATATAATAAATAATATTTTCGTCTGGAGCATAATCAAGTAGCAAATCTCATCTTTTAAGTCCACACACAGCCCAGGATGCAGTTTTCTGACTTCGGTTGAATTGATCCTGGGGATTTTTTTGTCAGGGAGGTTTTTCCTCTCAGGCTGCTGCAGCAGGGTGGAGTTACAGTAACGTGCTCGGGTTGTTGGACTCATTTATAAGGAGATGTGGAAACTCACGTCACCCTGACATGATGCGTCTCTGCTGCTGGTGACAGAGGAGGATGTTGTGGCACATGGGTCACATCTGACCTGGAGTCTGTACTGACACACACACAGACAGAGTATATCGCTGGACTGGAGCAGCAGCAGCAGCTCTACGTGATGGAGGAGTAATCCGCTTCTTCACGGTAGGACTTCTCTTCCATTTACCCATGAAAACAACAATAACTAATGTAAAGTGAGAGTTTTATAATCTAATGAAGTCAGGAGAAGCGTTTTGTGTGATGTTATTTAAATAGAGAAGAAAGCAACATTACTTGATTCTCTGTCTCTCTGGGAATTTAGATGAACGAGAGACGCGGTCCGTATATATATAGAGAGAGAGAGAGAGTACAGAATATATAAATATAAACAGTGTTGTAGTTGTTTCTTTGAGAATACTCTTAAGTTGGACTGAGTGTGGACTGGTACAGCTCGACTACGGGTCATCGTTCTGTGAGCAGCGGGACAGTGTGCTCCTCTGAGCCGCTGCTTGTCTCCCGATGTCCGCCCCGAGGATCCACACAGGCGGGGTGTTTGTGGGACCGTCCCCGCTGAGCCACTAGTGGGCGCTGGAGAGGGACTCATGTGTTCCTCTAATACATGTAGCTCATGGACAGTGGGACATTTATGGACACCACAGAATGTTTCATTCATATTTTAATCTATTTTAATTTGAATCAATCAATTAAAACATAGTTAGGCTCCTCCAACCCTGAATGTAAAATTTAAATCAAATTGTATAAAATTGTTAACATAAAATCCAACTGCTGCTTTAATATTGTTCCCTTTCCATCACATTATGATGGTTAAATAAATATTGTCCCTAACTTTAGCTCACTCAGGTTATTTAAATGTTTTATATGCATGCAAGTACCTGTGAAAGCTGCATATAAACATATGAAGGGACATTTTGAATTACTTCATCTTTATAGAAATGTTGGGCCACAGGTATAATAATATATGTTATTGAAAATATTGTTCTGCTTTTTGTTTTCTACTACTACTTATGCTGCTTATATCCATTTTGTGATATTTGTTCAACAAAGGTATTTTTATTTTACCTTTTAGAAAAAGTTCTAAATAAACTAAACTAAACTAAGCTAGATTAAACTAAACCAATAGTACCAAATAATTATTGTAAATGTGTAATTCAAAATTAGGTTTGTGGCCAAAAACAATATCAAGATTAGATTTTCATTTTCTATAGATGATAAATGTCACATTATAATATTTTATAATATTTTTGCTACTGAATGCAGGTTGTAGTTTTAAACTCTTCTTCATTGGTAGAGAAACTGTAAAACATTTAACAAACAAGAGGTAAATCAATTACGTGTTACCTCGTCAATGTCTTTACTCAATGCATACCATTACATAATACATATTGAGCTTTTGTTGTACTGTTATTGAGGAAAATTATAGGGCATTAATTATTGACGGTGTTTTATTGCACAAGTCAAAATTACTGCCCGGAGCTGTCATTCATAACTATCTTCGAGGGTAACTTCCACCAACACCTACTGAATCAGCCTCTACAATCAAATATGGCTCTTAATTATCTGAACAACCTGAACAGAAAAATGATTCATATCGTAACAAACTGCATGAGTAAACAGTATACTTCATGAATGAATTGAGCCGATCCCAAAGACTAATGATTCACCAGCATGTCAGGAGGATTTACCCTACAGCACCATGTGTGCTGTAGGGTGTTACGCTAATGTTGAGGTGGAAATATTTACATCAAGATTTTGCTTCAGAACGTTAGGCTGTGTATTATTTGGCCAGTAGAGTTTAAAGCAAGTTGTAACAAAGTGATGCAAACACATACCTAATGGTAGCATCATAATGAAATCATCTTTAAAGGCCCCTACCATGGACTGTATAAAGTTTCTCCACTTCCTCCCACTATCCAGAAATGAAGCCAAAAATCACAGATACGAACACTGTCATCTTTTCTCATTTGGAGCCAGAGTCTGTGCTGTAGCGATCATAGCATAGAGCAGCGGTAGTGAGAAAAAAAAAAGAAAACACTTGGACAAATATCAGTATGATAAGAACTAGGTGAAATGGCAGTCATGTATTGTGACTTTTTAGTGGAACTCATGTCCCATTCACCAACATGGAGGGGACAGCATTTATGACCTATACTGCAACCAGCCACAAGAAGGCAATCAAGACACTTTGGCTTCACATTTGGGGAGCAGTCATCCGTCCATCTTTATATAAGCCGTTTTCAGACATGACCTCCGGATAAAATAATACGTCACTTCCTGTCTCTTTCTTCTGCCCCGGACTGCTCCGCCTCTCACCTGAATAACGTGGAGGAACTGTTGCTGTTGTGAACGTGTCTGTGCATAAAAGCTTCCGCTGTATTGTGCATGTGTGAAAGGCAGACTACGGGTAAACTCTGTAGCCAATTCTTCGGATTTTACCCGGAGGTGATTTCTGAAAAGGGCTTCACTCAGACATTTGCGTTCCACATGCATCTCCTCTGGAGAAAATACAGAGGACCTGTGGAGTCCATTGCATGTCTGAACTCAGCTTTAGAGTCTATGGTCCAGTCAGTGAATGGCTTCTTGCCTGAATAAAGTGAAGTGGGAACAGCCAACGACAACACATCAAGGCTCCCGCAAGAGATAAACAAACAGTGTTTTGGAGTCTCTGGTTTGTCCTTCCAACACGTGGTTGTCCTGCAGGGGATTTGTGGTGCAGGCCCATACCTTGGCTCTGTCTGCTTGTCTCCATGGCGTATCTTCAGTCCTAACCTCATGGGAGAGTTCACTTGGATTTTCAGGCTTGTTTCGCTGCACACTAAAGTGACACAAAGGCCCATTCATGCCTGAGAGTGGCCCCATTCATGGACACTGAGTAATTGCCGGTAGAATTCATAATTGTTCAGCGTCTTCCATCTCCGAGGTTCACTGGCGGAAATGACGCCACAGTCGGTTGTTTTAAGGATCACATGAATATTCAAATAGATGCACGACTCACTTCGTTTTGTTTGTGGAGTGTTTCTTTTTTGTTGTTGCATTATGCATGCGCTGCATTGTTTGCTTCCCACGTCAACTGTAGGGACAGGAAACAAAGCAAGACTTTGAAGAGTAAGATGGAGACCTTTAGGCCTCCAGGCATGTGTGTGTGTGTGTGTGTGGGGATTTGTAATTAGTGGTTTTGCAGGTGAATTGCCGCAGGCTTATACAGACAGGAAAGAGAAACTCAAGTGAGCATTACCTGAAATTTAATATTTTATTGTGAAATATAGCTGTTCGTGTTATTAACTGGGGCACTAAGTGTTTGTGTCGTATCTACGTTATAAATATTGTGTTGAACCCTAGAGGAGGAATATTCTGCACAGTTTGATGTTCAGAATTTTAGATTTTTACAGAAATTACATTGCTTTTCGAAGACAATGAGTGCTTTGCTCATGGACATGCCATCAGGGTAGAGTCCTGCCTGCAGAAGGCCGTCACTCAATTTTAAACCCCGTCAGTTGTCAGACGATGTGATTAATCTAAGCTTGTGCTCTGGCTTTACACTTCAAAGCCAAGGGAGCAAAGCTGATGTTGTCACCTCTCGTATAAAAGCAGGATGATCCTCACCTCACCCAGAATACACGTGTCCGTCTCCAATTGGAAATGTGAACAGCTGCTGTCATATCAGGAAACAAGAAGAGGCAGTCACTTATGTACCAGTAGTTTAATATTAAAAAGACGAATATCTAAGAAACATGGAGATTTGGATTTGACATATAACAAACACACTTATCATATTTTTCTGACAAGTTTCTTTAACCACTCTGTAGATGGTGACATATATTTCATGCAATACCTCCAAGCTTCTACTATTTATTACACTTAGTATTTGTTGTAGTAGTAAAGTATTTCCTTGTTAGTGGTGGTGTGGTGTTTTTACAAGTCCCTTTTCTTCAAATGATAAATAAATGAACTAGAATGACATATCCACCAATCCCAACAACAGTCCCCTTAAATTCAACCAAGCTGCACCAGATTTCACACGCTCATAGATATCAGTCCCCTAAATATTTCACCATGAATCCATGAATTATTCCCTGGAAAATCAGTGAAAAGTGTTGAAAAGCACCATACTTCGATATTTGTTAAAGAAGAAAGATAGAACGTTGTCTAGGTCCACATTAAAGTTTAATGGATTGTTTCTTAATGGAAATCTGTTCAGTAGTTTTTGTGTAATCCATCTGACAAACAAACAAACAAACGGTCAGGGGTTAAAACATAACCTCCTTGGAAGGTAATCAAAATATAGGAACCACAGCCAAATCTGAATGACATGAACTTTTCCTTAAGTTTCTGTGTGCGTATGTGTGTGTGTGAGTGTGTGTGTGTAAGCACTGGCGGGTTTGTCATTCAGCATCACAGGAATGCTGCACAATTAGCCCCTGTTGTGAGGGCGGATACTGCAGGGTTTCATGGTCACAGAGAAGGAGGAGGGTGAGGAGGGTGAGGAGCGCTGCCTGCTGCCCTCCCACATCTGACCCAGAGGTTGTGCAATAGCCTGCTCATCAGAGAGATGGCTTTAAGCTGGAACCACAAAGAGATACACATGGCAGCTGCCCGAGCAGACTGAAGTCATTTACTGAGCTTTTGTTGTGACTGTTGTTTTCCTGGAGGCTCACCTAAACTATGCAGCGAATGTAATGTTGTTATTTACTGCAAATAATCAGGACAAGATGAAGATGTGATGGTTTTTTCACAAAATGCTTCTGATGCACTCCGTGTTGTTTCAGTGCACAACGTAGAATGTAAGTGTGTAGCCATGCTGTGTTGATCATATAAATTAGAATGGAACTCAGTAGAGCATAATCCTCCACCAAAACTCAAGAGTCCCCTTATGAAACATTTAAATTAAATGCATCCTGATATTTATTTGGATCTGCACCAAATTACATACACTCCTAAATATCCGACAGTTTATGTGGCCTGTTTATGAGCATTTCAAACTGCTGATGAAGGCGTGACCAGAACATCTGGATGGAGTCCTGTCACGCAAAATCCGAATGTGGTGGAATCATGTTTTTAGCGTTTAAAGCTTCGTTCTGACTCACCTGCTGTAACGAAGTGTGGATGTTTCAGCTCTATGTTCTCTCTCCCCCTGGCTAGAATGAAGCGGTGATGGGTTTGACGAAGCTGAATTGTGCTGGAGCTCTACCGATACAGACCTTCAGGATATTAAAGAACACGACTGACCATGAGTCAGAAACACAGTTGGGGACAGCAGGACCTCAGGTACACCAACACTATCCTGACACTGACCAGAACAAACCATAGACGTTATATAAAGATGGACCAAACAGCAACTCAGTAAAAGTGAAGCTAAAGCATCTTGATTGTCACGTGGCTGGCTGGAAATAAATTTATTAACCCTGCCTGATAGCAGTTTGGACGTGGACCAAACAAAAAAGTCAAAGTACATGTTAAATATACTTTTCTCAAAGGTTTCTGTCGTTTTAGGTATATTTATATAGTTTGGTTTTGATTCTATAAAAAACAAGGTGAAACATCCTGATTGACAGCTGACACTGACTCGTGATTGGTTGAGCATGTGTATTAGTGGGACCTCACTACTGCTGCTCCATCCCATGATCACAGGCTTCAAATGCACAAGATGACCGCATTCTTATCTGGGATATTTTGGCTTCATTTGAGGGAGTGGAGATGCATCATCCGTCTTTATATACAGTCCATGGAACAAGCTGTGAACAGCAATCAGTTATTATCATGCAGTATAGTATATCATATCAGGGGTATGACTCTAATGTTTCCTTTTTTTCATTGTTTTTCATATCCTTCTACCTTGTTTGATGTAAGAAGAGACAAAACAATTACTAATACTATTTTAAAAGTTTTAAAGCAACTCAACAGCAAGTCTTTAAGATGTTATTAAAATAAGAACACCTTTCATTTAAAGTTAACTAACTTTAACTTGCACTTTAAATTACTCCCTGACATAATCCTCTAGGTGTTTCCACGTCTATTCTTTTTAAAAAGGACAAAATCATAATCTTGCCTTTACAATCTATAAACGGTACAACATCCTCTATCCTTAGACTGTTGAGTTTGATAAAAACAGACAAAAAAATAATTTGAAGAAGCAAAAGTAAAATGAAATATTGATATGGAAAAATGACATCAGGTAAACAAAGAGCAAACATACGTGAAGAATACGGTTCAGTGAAGATGTTGAGTTACATAATGTAAATAATGAACGGAACATATATTCTGTTAAAGCATATGTCAAGCATGTTTTCTCACATATAATGACTTACTATGTGCAGGAATGATTTACACACACACACACACACACACACACACAGTATGGATTTCTCAACCTCTCTTACTTTGCAGCATGTGCTTGGGCCTAAGTGCTGACATGGAACACAACCTGACGGAGCTTCAACAGCAGCAAATGGCCAAGGAATTTAACTGTGAGTCTTTTACATATGATTTTTTACACATTTTAAGACATTACTCAATTATTTTCCCTCAGATTGAAATGTATTCACTAATACTGATTCATATGTTTTGTAAATTTGAGTCAATATTTCTTTTAGTCAAATTTACCGAAATATATTTTGTGCGACATCGTACTTTAAAAACACACAAACATATCCATGTAAATTTGTTGAACTGTTTTTGACTTTAACAAGTGCTATAAATGTTTGCGATAATAAATCAAATATTTCCTGTACATACGCCACTAGAATGAATAGATTTTATTCCAAAGTTTTTCATGGCCTGTCAAAATACAGTGTAAACCCTGGTTGACTAATAAAACAGCATGTGGCCAGGCGAGTGTTTGCGAGCTTGTCATCAGTGAACTGAGCAGTGTAGCAGAGAAGCGGAGTGGAGATGGAGGGGAAGCTATCGCTCCCTGGTCACCAGCTGTTCCTGCAGTCTGGAGCACATCGGATGTTTCCACAGAGAAGGTTATGGGAAGCTCCGTTAAGATTGCGGCCCGTCCTGCAGATAATGACGATTCCTGTGTTAATCAGGGTGTTGTGGCTGATGTTTGACGAAGAGGGTGATAGGTCAAGCGGTTGTTTTCGACATATTCTTGCTCCAGTTTCCTGTACGATACCTTCATTAAAAACAACAAGAGTTTTTTTCTAAGAGTGGGCAGCCCGCTCCCTCTGGTATTTTTCCCTCCTACACCATCACTTCTCTCAGGTTTTCTCACTGCAAGTTGTTTTCCATGTTTCTTCCTGTGAGAGTTGTTTCCCCTCTTCAGGAAACAACAGTGATAGCAAAACCTTGTCTGTGGTTTCTTGGTGTTTAAGATGTCACGAGGACATGGGTTTGATATGTGATTCTTTTTTCTCTTTTTCAGCTAATATTTCCTGCCCTCAGTCTCCATTCTACTCTGATAGTTATTGCCTGATGTCAGATAACCTACTGCGGCCCCATGAGGGAGACCAGGTGGTCCCTTCTTCCCAGAGACGGACAGTGTTCGGGAGCTTCCACAGAGGGCCCAAACCCCTTCCACCTCTCCCTGACCCTGAGGAGCTCATGTCGGACGAAGCAGCCGATAACGAGGTTGAGTTTTTTACCAGTGACCGACGGCGCCTTTTGCCCAAAAGCTGCCCCAAGGTCATAACCAGGGGCAGCAACAGAGAGTGTGGACAAGTGAATCATGCCTACCAGGAAAGGCTGGTGGAGCCAGTCCCAGCAGGTGGAGCTGGACTCGGCTCCATGGCTTTCTCTTGGCCAGGCAGAGAGGACAGACCAACAGGTAGAGGAGGAGGGTTCGAAGCCAACAACTGGGCACCTGCTCTCCACAGAGAGGACCAGCAGCATGTGGCGTCAGCAGTTGGAGATTCTTTGTGTAGCAAACAGTCGGATTCCCAGCAATCAGCCAGATTTCGTTTTTCCTTCTCAGGCCATGCTTTCCAGCCACACAGCAGCACCACAACCTGCCCCTCCGACAAACCACTGATCCCTCCTCGCATCCCCCTCCCGGGAAAACCTCCTGCTCTAGTAAAGACAGTGAGCGCCCACAGGGAAGACAAGCCTCCCAAGATTCCTCCGAGGGTCCCTTTAGTCCCACCCTGCCCACCACGCACCCCTAGCCCCAAAAGCCTTCCAATTTATATCAACGGTGTGATGCCTGCCACGCAGAGTTTTGCTGCTAACCCAAAATATGTGAGCAAGGCCTTACAGAGACAGCTCACTGAAAGGTCGCCCCCCGCAGCTCAGTTTTCTCCCTGCATCGTTCCCATCTTGAAGGACGGGAGACAGGCCAGCGCCACACACTACATCCTCCTGCCACCGGGCCGACCGGCACGCACAGACCGACGGGAGAGACTCCACGGTGAAACGTCAAGGGTGTGGCAGAACAGATAGAAACTCTCACACTGTGAGAATGTTAACTGAACATTTTACCAGTCAGTATTTTAGCAACACGTTTTCCTCAAGTTCAACTGGGAGAAACATCATAACATTCCAGTGTTTTCAGTAACAGGAGAGAAATATTCACCTCCTATTCCCAGTTTTAATTTTGGTTGCTGGGATACTGCAGTTATCTCACAGGGAGAAAAAGTGTCTGTCAGTCAGTCACTCACTCACAATAGAAACAGAGATAATACGACATCTCTTATAAGTGAGCAAATAATTACTGTATGTACGAGCTGGGCTTGTACGTGAATTTTTTGACTATGCTGCTTTACATCTTAAGTATAATATTTTTGATGGATTTAATGTTTTTGCAGAATCATTGTCACACTAAGATAATTATGATTCATAGTTAATTTGACAGTGAACTCCTCTCATATTGACTTCACCTGAAAATGAACTTTCTTTTATAAGTTTCAATGGATTCTAGTCAATTTCAATGCTAATTAATTTAGCAAATTGAGTGTAATTGTGCAGTCCTCAATCAAAAAGCTGGTTTTACTTTAAACACCAAACCACATTCCCCTGCTATACACTCACAATTATCATATCATTGATTGATTGCTTTCATATTTCACTATTATGTGGTCAGTGTTTCATTTATTTAAAAGTACGTTCAGTGATCCAACTAATTTATACCTGCCATCATACTTGATAATGATTGACAGGCCTTTTGATATCAGTGACATCAGCAAGTCATTAATGTTTTAAGATTTCACATCAGCTGTGTTTATATACATCTTTGTAAAAGAGGCAATTATTTTTAATTATGATCTGTTGACAAATACTAAATATTGATCATTTTAAAGCAAGGTATTTAACAAAGTGTATGAATTTAACTCAAATACTGCTTGCATGGTCACATACGTAAAGATCTGAAAGTGGATGAATGTCAGTGTGCGGAGAATAATTATCATGTTACATTAGTGCAGACCAACATTTACGGCCTCTGTTACACCAGTGAGTTGGAAAGTTCTCATGAAGGTTCTGTGGCTGTTTGTTAGTTCAACATGTTGCTGTGTCAAAAGTGAATCATTGTAAATTTGTTTTTAATATATTTATAGAAATAAAATAACTTATTAATTCTATCATTGGGTCATTGTGCAGTGTTTTGTTTTCTTGCTCTGCCCGGATTCTCACAGACTTGTTCTGTAATAAAAGTAAAACGTTTTCACATTGTGAGACAGGGTGTTTTTCAAGATTGCTGTGGATTTCTCAGAGGATAATTGGATCATGACAATGGATCTTGATGGAAATCAACAGACATATCTAGGGCATTGGTATTTAAAAGTGTGGGAAATTTGGTGCAGCTTGATTGGACTAAAGGAGACTCTATTTGGAAAATGCATTTCAACCTATTCATTGTAAGAAAAAGTAGACACATTACAGATATGTTTCCTGATCCTAGCTTACTACATGTTTACTTATATAATGTCAAACCTTAATCGAACTCTTCTCTTTTGTAAAAAAAAAAACATTAACTGGAGATCTGAAACTAATTTTAATGGAGCATCAACAACAGCAGATTGAACACTGCTCAGAAACATGAGCTGGTGGATGACTGATACACATAACATTCAATAAAATTTACTGTCGATCATTTTCCTTTATCAGCCACGTGATGGTGTAGACAGTGTGACATTTTTTGTCACCATCTTTGGTGGGAGTGTCTTCAGGAGAAATAATATAATATTCACAGTTCATTTGCCATCAAAACAAAGGGCATTAAGATATCTCAGCAGGCCAAAGGTATAAACCATATAACTATGGCATTGAACCAAATCATGCTCACGTGTTGCACGCCTTCTTTTACCTGATCTCAACATTTATTATCACTCTCCATTAGAGCTGTCTAACAAAGCAGAAACATGACAAAACAAATTTGGGGAAAAAATTCATCATTGCTAAACTGTCTGATGTTTACATATGTTCACAACAGGAGACGGGTTCCCTTCTCCTGCACTAAAGTTCAGCTGAGTCCTCTGCCTCCGAGAAAAAGGCAGTGTCTATATTCTCCAGGTCCAAGTTAGGGGAAAAACAGCATTGTAAAAAAACAGCCACCTGTTCTGTTTTTTTTTCAGCCTATTCATTGTTAATAAATTCATCTAAAAAAGGTTTTGTCCCATCTTGGTCCCGGAGAATTTAAACACAAAAAAAATCAGTGTTGGACTTTCCATGATTTAATAGATCCAACAATGTTGCATTCATTTGTAATTAGTTAGGTGTTAAAAAATGTCATCAAATCGACATGGCACAAAAACGATTATTCTATTATGAAATTATTCCTTGTGGTTGCAAAATAAGTTAAAAAATAAACACATAAAACATTTTCTAACCCCTCTCGTCACCCCCACCCTGCCGTCCCCTCACCCCTGCAGTTGCTTATGGGCCTTATTGAACTTGGACCTTGGTTCTTCTACAGGCACGGCCTGAGCTACCTCATCTCCTTGGGCTGAGGTCCTCTGTGCAGCCTCTGGGCTTGTCAGAGATGAGACTTTTGACGGTCACTTTACCGCCAGGCCCGGTTGAGCAGTTTGACTTCGGCCAGGCGTTTGCTGATCATGGTGGCGAAGAAAAGAGCGAAGAGCACGCTGCTGATCAACATGTAGTCGTAGTCGTCTTTTAGCACGTCAAACTGCTTCGAGGGATAAACACGTGTCTGATAGATGTCGAGACCATATGCCACCACCTGCGAGGATAAAAGTAACAGTCTGACTTTTGTTTGATTTAACATGAGAGAACACTTTGTTACAAAAATCTTTGTAATCTACATCTACTATGTTTCCTTGGTATTGTGATGGCAGACTCACCAGGCAGGTCGACTCAAGCCCAGAGGGGGCAGTGTGAATTCCTCGCACTCTTGACACAGTCTGATTGTAGTTGATGAACCACTCAGTACGGATCAGCAACTCTGGTGCGTACGGTATCAGATTCTCTTCTCTGGAGATCAATTGAAAAGGTTAGGCAGGTAGAGATGAAAAAAATAAAAACCTTTAAAAATGTTTTAAACCGAATCTGTCTCAAGGACTTACCGGATTTGCTCAGACACTATTTCTGGCCTACGAGGGTCAAGGAACATCTTGGGTAATGACAAAATCCCTCCAGATGGCAAACCAACTGTGAGATAGCAAAGAAACATTAAAAAAGCCAATGAGACAAAAAAAAAATACTTTTCTGTTGATGAGAAAAGGCAAGTTATCCTAACAACTGTATCTAACTGGGAAAGAAAATGTGTGGTAAACAGGAAAACATGTCACTGAAACATACTGAGCAGATGTCGGCTGGTGATGCCCTTTTCAGTCAGAGTGGCCTCCATGGTAGAAATGGAGGAGGGGAAAATGTAAGACTGCTGAAGTACTTGAGGAGCATGTGGTCGATCCAGTGAGCTGAACACGGTGCTGTTGTACAGCTCCATTCCTTCATACAGCTCAATTACAGAGAACTCGTTCCTGCGAGACTTGGTGCTCCAGTATTCGTACTGTGGAGTCAGGGGAGACGTTCAGAGGTCAGATAACAAGACTACTGGAGGCTTTGCCTGTGTTTCAACTCTTTCTGTTGAATATGTCTAATTACAATGTGGGTGCTTAGTCATTTTTATACATCTGCCATGAGCAAACACCACATTCTTACTGTAACCAAGCAACGTAACAGATCTTTATTTCTCATCTTTATTTCTGCCAATAAGAGGGTCAGAGACTACAGCCGTCACTGATACTTACCACCACCCAGTTTTCAGAGTGTACAACATGCACTGGTCCTTTGGCCTTTCTCTGAACAGCCTGGTGGAAGATGCGACCAGTGACGCCATCGATCAACATGATCTCGACAAAGCTGCGCTCCTGATGCAAGTCTGTGCTCTCAGTTACCACTGCCAGGAGATTGGGATTCAAGTACTATAAAAGAAAAATATATAAATTGAAAATTGTATAAAAAAATACTTAGTGAAATACTTTTAGCCAAAGGTATCTATCATAAAGATAAATATAAACAGGTTTCTGATGTAAAATGGTATTTGTTTACATCTAGGGAAAAAAAACATTTTAATGACCAATTAATTTTAAAAAACACAGGTCCTACTATATAATCAAATGGGCTTCTTGGCTGTATCGGATGAGGATGAATTATTTTGCAGTTACACCTTTGATGTCTCAAAAGATCATGAATAAAAATATAAATAGCAAATATCTTTTCATCACTGTCCTAAATACGTCCTTGTTTGCCAAATACATCTGTGTGACAAGTTAATCAACACAGGACCTGATGTTCCTGATTGCTATGGGACAATAACTGATGATGTTAGGTGAACCTCAGGACAAAATATTTTTTTGCCCACAACTACTGACAAAGCTCTAAGAGTAGATAGGACACCAGTATGATGTTTGATCTATCCCATACCTTTGTATTGTGAGATTGTATCAACAGATATTCAGACAGACTTTTGGTGTTTGTGTTGTTATTGTAAATTTTAGGCATGTACATGTAAGTGTGTCTGATGATAAGAGAAGGCATAGAATGATTCATATAATATGTCACAAAGACTATAAACAAGAACTATAACACAGAGTGCTTGAGTCTGAGAAAAAAACTGTGTTGTTTCTTATTCCAAGTCAGTGGGAGAGAGTCAACATGATTCACTAGGGAAACAGAGACGTGACGTTCAGTGCTTCTCGGAATGACGAGTTCTCCGTTTACATCAGAAAACAGGGAGTGACTGTCTTTGTGACTGAGGTGGGAAAGATGAGGCAGCGCACTGACCCAATCCAGCACAACACTCTTTCCACACCACAGTGTTAGTCAAGGTTTAGGTGAATTTATTGTACCTTATACAGGACGCTACGGTCTCCCATTACTCTGCCCTGGGAGTGCACATGCTCATTGGGCCTCTTCCCTTTGATAGAGACGATCCTCTGCACCTCGGTTGGAACGAAGACCTCCCAGATCAGTTCAGTGGACAAATCCTGAAAACGAAAAATGTTTTTCCATTCAGTCGTGCTTTTTCTAACTATCGTTTTGTGGCACCTCAGTGTGAACAGGCACAATGAACGCTCAGGATATAATTGTTATTCTCAGAATATTTTACACATTATTGAACACATCCTCTTGCTAGTCACACGTAAAGGGGTTGTATTGATTTCCTTGATTCCAAGTAAATTAAATTGACACCCTTCAATTACATTGTCATGTAAAATATATTCTACTATTTTGATCTTTTTTCCATTACTGAAATATGGAGGAAAATGATCACATCAGTTAAAAACAATTAAGATATTGCAACCATTGTCATCAGCTTTGGCAACAATCTGCCACCTGCTGGTGGCTAAAGCTTGTCCAAACCTCTTTGAGGCTTGATGTGCAAAGAACCTTGAAATAATGCAGCAAAGATTTGTTGACTTGCCGTTCGTAGCCTGTAACCAGAAAGTCTTCCCTGACTGGAGTCAACAAGGTAAAAGAATATGGATGAGGCCATGTCCTGGAGCTGCTGCAGTACATTCTTTGTCGAAGGAAAGGCAGACACCTGAGGGAAAACCAATATGATAAATACACTTTTTAGAAGCTATTTCTCGATAGACAATATCACTCACCCAGTACACTCACTATAATTAAATTCTATATTTTAGCTATATTCTATCATAAAATGTAGACAGAAAGAATGCAGCTAAGAAGAACAAAAGAAAGTAATAATTATAATAATACAGTGGATTTATATAGCACTTTTCGAAGTTCTCAAAGACCCTGATGGCTTGAAGACATACCCTACAGTACATTTAATAGTTCATTTATGATGTTGATCTGGTTTACAGTTTGGCACTGACCTTGTACTGGTCATCAACCAGCAGTAAAACCTTTGCATAATCCTGGTCCATGAGCGGCAGAATGAGAGACTGAAGTATTGGCTGAGGCAGAGTGGGTGGAGTGATGTGACTCTTCTTTCCAAAGATGGGGTTAAATACATGAAATGTTGCCAGCCCTGTGTCCTGATGAAAAAAGAACAGAGCAACAATTATAAGAAGTGATTAAATAGATTTACACTGCTTCTAAAGTTACTCGGTTTAAACCAAGTATTTTCATGTAGGTGCTGGTAACTGCAGGGGGAAAAAAGTACTGAGATTTGACTGTGTTTATAAAGACAAGATGAGTAACAACGCTTTTGAAACTCGCCACTCTTTGTGACTCACAAAACTTGTGATTTCACAGTACAGTCATTGGCTTTGCTAATGGTTACTCTGACCACAAAATAATGAAATGTAATTCTTAAGAAGCCTTGCTATTAAATACCTTGTCTTTGATGAGCAGTGTGCACTGTGGGGGATGAGGAAAGTGAGCAGTGGTCCGCTGCACCATTAGTTTAAAGGCGGCATTGGGGGGGATGTTGTCCAGGTAGTGCCTCCATAAAATACTGCCAGTCTTGCTGTCAATCCCAAAGAGCTGAACAGAAAAGAAGCAGAGGATGAAATGAAGAGGGAAAAGTGAGTTTCACAGAGATCTGGTAGACTCAAGTTATTGGGGTGTAATTTGGGTCTGGCTGATAAAATAGACACAATCTGAAACAATGCAAAACAAATACAAGGTTAAATATAGAATATGTAACTCTGACGTAGTTTGATGACGTTGTCAAGCAGTGTGAGATGATCGCTAATGAAACATGAGCAAAACCTCTCTATAAGCAAATCATGTTTATAGATGAGGCCGTGCATTGGAGTCTTCTCGTGTTACATAATAAACAGAGAATAATCACGATCCATAATGAGTGACCAATAAAAACATTGGAAGGAAAATACAGCTGACTGGCTGGCTTGTTTGTCCTTCTTCATGTGCCCCGGTAATTATAGCAGAGAAGCCACTGGTGAAGTTGATATGATGTAATTTAAAGGTGAACAATATTAAAACTTGATTTATCTGGTTTGAACATTGTTGGAAAGTTTTGAAAAAAGGTCAAGTTGTTTTAAAAAACAGAAGATTTTAGTTTCTTACTTTCCCAGATGCAGTAACCATAACCATCATCTTCTGCAGGTTGAACTCATCTCTTGAGAGGTTCTCGATGGTCACATCATTTTTAACCTGACTGCGAGGCTTCCGCGCGTCATAGAACAGCTTCCAGAGGTGGGTTACCCAGGCCTGCAGCAAGATGAACTGAGAGGAGAGCCTCTTCAGCACCATGGACAACAATCCATCTAGTCAAAAAACAGCAAGGGCAAACAAGCTGCTAAATGACTCTCAGTGGATTCACATCACATTATGGGAACAATTTCAAGAACACAATTTAGTAGATCTGTGTTGTGGAGGACATATTGTCATTGCAAGCAAATCACAGGTGCACATCACAAAATTAAAAGGCTCTATTGATCACTGATGACTGTATAAATCTCAAATACAGTAAAATAAAAGGCTGCAGAATATTGTTTGAATCATTAATTAAATAGTGAATTAAACAGAGGAGGTGCAAATTGACATACACAATCTGCAGGAGTATAATACAAGACTAATCCTAAAAGTGAAATCAAGTGTTGATTAGGGTTGACATAGAGAAAGGATAGAGCAGGACACCCTAAACTTAGGAATCGAAATAAGAGTTACTGAATAGGAGCAGATAAGTATGTTACCTTGAATGGCTGAATCCAAACGCAGCAATAAAAACAGGACAAAGCAGAAGAAGGTGAAGCCAATAGCAACCAAGTGATTCATTGTCTCATCATACTCAAGAATTGTTTTTTGAACTGGCTATCGGCCTAAAGCAACAGAACAAATCATGACAAAACTAAATTTGGGCAGCTGAAGTGAGGATCAGGTAAAAGCAACAATTCACAGATTTAGGTTTAACTATCAATTCAAAATCATAAATATCAAAATAATGAAACAAGCAGGAGAATTTGAAATAGCAGATGAAATACTCAGTACTAATCTACAGCAGGGATCAGCTGTTAATGATGGAACCTCTGGAGTAAAATATAAAGGAGGAATTTTGGTTTTGACATTTACCGGCCTTTTTACCGAACTCTCCCTCGAGCTCTGCCTGCGTTCCTGTGAGGGGCAGATCCACCATTTCCATTGTCACCACATCTGACAGTGCCTCTTCTCTTATCCATATTACACGCCCTGGAAAACAAGACTCATTATTGTTCTGTACTTGTTCCACTTTCCACACCCTGTGACAGTATGCAGTTTATGCTGACGCTTTCTGTGAATTATGACATGACCCATTTTTTTCCTCCTCACGTCTGTGGAGGCGGCCAGGTTTGTGTGTGTATTATGAAATCTAACAACATGCCCGACCACTCACTTGCCAGACACTGGCCTGACAGTATTAACAGTGTTTAAGAGATGAAAATATTCCACAATGATATGACAAGGCAAAGCAAGACTCAGTCATCTCTTTGAATTTTAGAAAAATGTACTTAACAGTAATCACCATGAGAGAACAACTCTTCACAGAAATCAAAAGTTTCAACTATTTGTGATACCAACAAACCACAAGTAGAAAAATATAACGCCCAGACTTTAGCATAGTTGTGGGGTCTGGTCAAACTACATCCCTGGAAAAATTCAGTCTGCATATCTATTTTTTTACTAAGAGTATGTCAAAAATGTTTTGCTTTACTTTAGCGCCTCTCAGTGGTAGAATAAAAACTAGCACTGTTGCAGGCAGAATAACCAATACTTCAGATGACAGACAGATAACTATTTCCAATACTGATAAAGCTGCTTGTTCTACCATCCATACCTGGCTGTTGTACGAAAGTGAGTGTGTGGTCCTCTGTCTGCACCATGACCCTGTAGCCAACTGAGTCATCTTTCTTGAGAAATGCCTGCACATAAAGCTGGAAGACAGAATGGAAACTATGTAAAGTGCAAACCCATTGGTAACACCATGAAGCTTATTCCAAAAGTAAATATTTTTTGACTTTGTATAAAAGCCATGGTTGCATGACGAGCCACAGACTCTGGAACAAACCAGACATACCTTCTCTGGTTTCCCACCATCAGGATCCAAATTAAAAATCACTGTTGTGTCTAGAAGTCTGCGTCCTGTTTCTGCACTGAAGAGGTTAAGACTGCAAGCCTATAGGGAATAACCAGATAGTTATATCTTTGACAAAGGTTCAAAAAGAAATTGATAATTTGATTTGATTTTGATGTGATCATTTTAACATTCTCAACAGCTTAACAACCATGGAAAGATTCTGCACTTTAGTGCAACACCTTTGATTTCTAAATCAATCTCCTATGTCAGTCATGTATCAAGCACAAGCAGGAACAAATAAGACTGGACTAAACCACACATAACAAATCTGAATGTATGGTTTCTCATTAACTCACAGTTTTATTCTTGGGTGACATGACAGCAGCAACAGTCTTCTCTCCAGTGGTAGTAAATGAAACCAGCATTGCCTATAAGACAAGAGTAATTAAATTAAATGCGTCATCAAACATTTACACAAACTTTCTCTTAAACTAACAACTGCAATATCACAGAATGGCACATTGCGATATACGCTTTATGGAAATCTTCTAAGTATAAGGACATATTTATTATTAAGACATATTTAGAACATAAGAAAACAATGTGAACTTTTTATATTTGGGGTATTTTTAACATTAAGACAATCATAACTTACAGTATAAACACACACTCTTGAAAAGAAAATATTAGAAAAAATAAGTAATTTGTTTTTTTAATATCAGAATCTCATGTATGAAATGTAAGTGCAGTGTAGGGGAACGGTTACGTACTGGCTTAAAATCCCTCAGCGTAACTATCTGACCATTGTTGAGCTGAAGGAGCAGGTGGTGTTCAGGTCCGAGCTGGAGGAAGAACTCTGACAGTGGTGGACGAGCTGGGTTGGGCTGAGTGGACACAAGTGCTGGATGGAATCCAGGGGCAGCTTCAAGTCCCAGTGTCTAGAGGAAAAAAATTCAAGAAGAGACAGAGATTGACAGAGATATTGAGGAGATGTATGGAGACAGTTTAATTATTTTGGAAGGAAAATGCAGAAAAAAGAGAGGGTTGGAGAAAACAAGCAAACAAAAGCAGTAGACACATCTTTGCTTTATTGAGTGGAAAAGTTTTAATTTATTTTTGTTATATTTCAGTGGGCACCTGCAGGGGGATCTGGGTCATCTGTGATTGTACATGTAAGTCAAGCATGTACAAGGACACAGTTGCAGAGTCCACACATGTCAACATCCCCTGGCCAACCACTGCACAGCTGGCCTGTATGTTGGACAGCCATGGAGCTTCAACTGAGATCTGTAAACAACACAAGCAGAGACGTGACAAACATGGAAT
Source organism: Paralichthys olivaceus (assembly GCF_024713975.1). Taxonomy (NCBI): domain Eukaryota; kingdom Metazoa; phylum Chordata; class Actinopteri; order Pleuronectiformes; family Paralichthyidae; genus Paralichthys; species Paralichthys olivaceus. Next base: position 11,351,064 of record NC_091098.1, on the reverse strand, counting down.
TTTAATCATACAAAGTTTTATCATTATTTTATGTATTCAAAATTATGTTTCCATTTTATTTAAGTAACTAAGTATCAAAGTAGTTATATTCTACAAATGTATTAAGATTTGACATTGGCAGGATAAAACAACAGCCTAGAAGGTTTTAGCACATAGAGAACACTTGTACTATGTATGGCTACAATAAATAAGGATTACCTGTTTGATAATCTCTCCATCTTCCACACTGTAAGCAACAATAGTAATGTGGGAATGGGAAACGATTCCCAGTGCATAAACTTCACCATTTCCACCAGAATACACAGCCTGGTAATCCACGGTTTCACTGTTGAGATTAAAGTCAGACAGATGCACAATGTTATAATGACAACCTTCGTTATTACGCTTCTACAAATCCAATTTTTACTTAAATCTAAAATTTTGGATTTGTCACTTAAATGTGAGCATAACTCAGAAATGTAAAAAAAAAAAGTATAATCAGCTTTTTAATGGAAATACATTCAATATTGCTATGAATACAGCAATGAACTAATATTTAAAGTGCACAGACAACATCAGGGCTTAAATTTTGGCATAAATATGATTATTTACCTTTCAGGAAGATTCTCTATCCATTTTTGATGGCCATTGAAGAGGTAATGGAAAGAGATGGCAGTTTTCTTCAAGACAGCCACATGTTTCACTGTGTCATGTTGTCCAACTAAACACGCTGACTGGAAACTAAAAAGACAACAAGACTTCTTAATGCCTGATCAAAATAAAGGCAATTATTGTATATTCTCAGTCACTGCCAATCAAAGCGGTAGTCACCTGCCAGAGTCAAGCACAACCTCCCAATTCAAACCACCGACATCTATGTCCCAGGAGCGCAGCAGACGGCCGTTGCCTACGACCAGCACCGCATCTAAGGAAACAACTCAATGAGTTATCTGCTCCCAATAGAGGAACTAAGAGCTCAACTCGGTGACAACATTTACCTTGTCCATGCTGCAGGTAAGCGTCAATGTTTCCCTCTGGCCCTGTCTTATCCACATGTCGCCAAACTGCGACAAACATTGAAAAGCAGCAGTTTAAAACAATTGATATCATTGTTATTATTACGTAATTGGCCCAATAGGACTGTCTTTTTCAGAGGGATTAACAAAATACTCACATATTTCTCCAGTCCTGGTGTTGAGTGCAGCAAAGACGTTGTTCTCTGTTGCCAGAATGACTTTTTTGGACGACTGCACGTGTGTGTCGTAGTGGGAAAAACGAACTTTGCCTACATACTGTTGCCTCCTGTGAATCACAATGGAAAGATTATGTCAGAGGGTGATGAAGCTTCTTTATATTTATGAATAAAACCAATGCTTGTATCAGCACAGGGACCGAACACCAGTGTCACTATGACAGCTGAAATGGAAATAAATAGAAAATATTGGTGGACAGTGAACTGGTAATTATCAGTTCGATTACAATGAATCCAAATGCTGAGAGATTTATTCAGATTGTTCTCATTGACTTAAAGAGGCCTTTGATTTCCTACAAGCAAGCAGCACCCGAGGAAAGCTAGTTCATACAATCTTTGTATTTAATTGTGTTTTTGTTTTATTTAAGTATTTATTTTTGGCCTGTTCTCTCACACAAAGTCCAGCAATAGCACACCGGGTCGCAGCTAATGGCTGTGACAGGTGTTAGCATTCTCATCCCCACATTAAAACATGGCTCTAAACAACACACGGATGCGGCTCCTTCTCCACATTCATCTTACCAGTCAAATTTCCCCACTTGATCCTCAAACACGGCCTCGACGGTGCTGCACAAAATAACACATTTCAGCCACAACGAAATTAGCTTCTCCATTGCAGCAGTAGCTTTGACTTGCTCTTCATGGGAAGGAGGAAGTCGGAAGTCGACGAGCCTCATTTTTGTCTGGTGAGCGAGAGGTGCTGCCCCCTTCAGGCAAGCAAGGCACATAGCTCCATAATACATTGTTAGGTACAACAGTACATTCTACCTCCATGAGTGTTATAATGTACAAATTCTATTAAACAAATAGATGAATAAATATTAAATCCTCAGATGTTAAGCTACACCATACACTGTCATTAAAATGTCTTCAGTAAACACATGCAGGTCCAGTTGCCTGTCATGTCCCTGTGAAGGTTGTTTGCAGACAGTGGGTTTGCCACACAGGTTGGGTTGCATGGAGGTACTCTGATATAAGTTACTTCATATCCATAGTGAGTGCCATTCTAGTTATATATCTGACCATTTATGATTCATGAGGCATGCAGTGCACTCAGGGAGGCCATGGTGTCACTGTAATACACCACATTCAAATAAAATGTGTCTAATCACACACAATTCATTTACAAATATATCTTATGGAATCAAAAAACGATTTGAAAATGTTGTCCAGCTGTACTGTCCAATGGGAACAACATCAGGGAATAAGTGATAATAATAAGTGCTGTTTGTGTTATTTGTGTATGGAAAGAGTTATTATTATTATTTCTTATAATCTAGGAACTGCACGATCTGCGATGATCAACCCTGGGATGTAATATTATTCGTTGGAGGCCATCGAAGTTACGTTTTTGCCAGACTCGAGCGATGTGAGCGCCCCCTGCGACTCACAGCTTCCTCTTCCACTGGCTGTTTTTTTCTACGGGAGTCCAAGATGGCGTCGAGCGGAGGAGATGGGGAGCACGAATGGACAGCAGCAGTGCGGCCGCTTCTGTCGGCGTCGTACACCGCGTTTGAAACTAAAGAGCTACCTCAGCTTGTTGGGTCTATAATCAACAGGTAACCAGTTACATGTCAGGGAATCGCGGGCCTCTGTCTGCTCGGATACCAGCCCAGGCCACCCAGATGTTAGCTGGCTGGCTAACGTGCTAACTTAGCTCAGATAGTTGAGTTCAATGGGAAAGGGCTACCCACTTAGCTAACTTTAGCGGCTAGGACGCTATCTCAGCTTAACTTACACTGGCTTCGAATCGGGTTCATGACGTTGGCTAAAATGCTAACGTCAACTAACTTACTTCAAACGTTAAGTCGTCTGTAATAGTGTACTATCATGGGACTTTATTGTCGTATGAACCATATCTATGTCGCATTGTAGCGTGTAGGAATTTTGCTTCATCATTAGCTAGCTAACACAAACATTAGCCACCAAGCGAACTGATGGGCCTTCCAAACGTACAAGATAACGTAGCGTTGAAATGACGACATTCGTATTTGACCACATCAGCTAACTTGGCTAAATGCGATTCGGCTTGTGTGCTGAGCTTGTCACATACTCGGACCATTTCCATATACTGTTGATGCATTAGCTGGCTAACACCCAGTTAGCTTATCCTTATGTACTGTGTGGTTGAGCTAAGAGTAGGCGGAGATCCTGCTCTCGCCTCTCAGTGTTGATGAGGTGATGATGGGTCCCTTATGTAAATGTGCAGTCTAATGAATGCTACCCCTTCGATATCGCTATCCCATCAAATGTAAGGCCACCGGTTAAATGGGAAACCCGACACTTGTAACCCATGTCTGTCTGCTGCAGTGGCTGTTACGCAGGAGGAACTTATAGCAGGGCACCTGTGAGTGATCGTCTCTTCAGACTATGCAGTTTGTGCACATTTCGTCCTTGGTGATTATCAAGTCAATAGCTTGGTGTCAGTGGCTCTGTGCGTTGGCCAGGTTGTCACTTGACACAGTGGTTACATCAGCTGATCCATCTGGCATCCAAGTGAAGAGCTCGATACTGTGTGTATAAGTTTCGTTTTCGCAGGCAAAACCCAATCTGAGCACAACTGCTACTACTGCTGTTAGTTTCATTTTTCAAGTTAAGCAAGTGACCAGCAAGAATCAACAGTATTATTGTTGTATATGCTACTGCTGGAGTAAAAGTAATAGTCTGGGTTTTTATTTGAGTAACCTAAAGTATTTTAATCACTAGGCCCCAGATCTTAGGAAAGTTCAACCTACACTAAAAGAAAACACCAAGACATTCTACTAATTTCTGCATTAGTGGTCAAGTTTGATCTTTAATTTGATATTTCCAACCTTGTTGACAAACAAGTAGTTCTATGTTGCTCAAGTTATAAATGATAAACATACACACTTGCAGTGTTTTTATTCTGTATGTTATGCATCATGTGGATATGGTTTAGCCACACAAATTCATTTGGTAGATTTACATGTGACTTTACGGTCATGCATCGCCAAAAGTCTGCCTATACAGAAGGATTTCACATAAGAGAATGTCCATTGTACTTCAGCTTTGCTTTAGTAGTTATGTATACATGTTTGATGTGGCCATTACTTTACTGATGTTCACTCATTAGCTACATTATGAACTAAATTTAAAGCATTCTTCAGGCGAAGTTTGTGACAATTCAAAAGTCAACATCCTTAGCATGAGAGATGGTTCAAGATGGCTGAAAGCAGTAAGACTAGTTTGGTTTTATTATTCGATCTCAAAGCTGATTATTCAGTGACACACATTTGGGGGAATTGTTTTCGCTTGTTGTTTGCATTTTTTGATTTAATCTTTATTAACACAGGATATCAAATTAGGTTTTAAGTAGTTACATAAATACATCATTAATTGACTGAAATTATATATAGCACTCAAGAAAAAATGAAGCCAGCAGTTGTAATGTTCTCTTTCACAGGGGAGAAATTGTATTGGTTAGATTCAAGTTTGTTTGAATATCACAATATCATACAAAAGTACTTGCGTAACACCAGAAAATAGGTATTACGATAATAAAGATAAATACATGAAAACACACAACATAACACTGACACATCATGCAGCCAACAAGTTAAAAGTCCATTTAAAACGCAATAGGAGCTTATTTTTATAATGATTTAGCAGGTGGGTATTCAACATATAAGTGGAGAAAAATACTGAAAGCTCTGATGTCCAGGTTTTGATTGCACTGGAGGAAATGGCTGTCTTGTGACCTGAGTGATCTGGAGGTTGATAAACTGGTAGCATGTCGGATATTTAATCTGGAGCTCGGAAATTCACTGCTTTGTAGACCAGGAACAAAATGTAGAAGTGGTTTCTTTAGCAAAGAAGAAGGAAGTGGAGTAGATAGAGGACAGGCATTGAACTTAGATTAAACTTAAATCTTAAAAGGCTTAATTGCGAAGACTAGCAGGTCTGAGGTGTTAAAGGCTTAATGTCATTGTAGCATTTCCCCCTGGACCGTTTTCAAACTTGCTAACCAAGGAGTTGAATGAAACCTCACTGTTTTGTAATCTCAGAAAGTCATTGGTTTATGGTGATTGTAGATATTAGGGGCTGTATGTTTTGTATTATACAGTGAAGTAGTTTTGCACTGCCGAGCAGATAAATATATTGGAAGCTGCAGAGAAATGATTTGTGAAGGATTTATGCAGACAGTAGGTTGGCCACACGGGTTGGGCTGCAGCTATAATGACAGCTCTCCCTCTGCATGGGAGTATGCTGATACAAGTAATTGCATATCCATATAATGATACAGGTATGAGAATGACTCTGTGCTGTGTCACATTATCACGCCTTCATGTTTATGAGCTTTATGCAATTTCCAGCTTGTATTTGGGCCAAGTGGAAGAACAGAAAGCTTTTTGCTTTAAAATATGAAGCGATGGAATTTAATATCATAATATGTATAATACAACATGTAATGTCACATCATTTTGGTTAATCTCATTTGCACACTACCTTTTATGAAGGTTTGCATGTGTGTTTATCGACTCAGGATTTTATTTTTAATCATTAAGAATGTGACTGTTGTTTTTCTAAAGCTGCTTTCAGACATCCACTGAACATCTCCTAACATTAACTGGGAGTGCTGTATGTGACAATGCAAATGTCCAAATCTGTTGTTGTGGATATTTTTGGATTTTCTTCTGCCAGGCCCTAGTAAAATCTCTGGTTAAAGTCCAAGTGATCCCATTTGAGAATACAGCAAGAGATTATCTGGAGGATTCGCCCCGAGTGAGTGTGCGTGTTGACGATATGCTATACATGTAGAAGATGCAGATGAAGATGTCAACTTGGAAAGACGACAGGATTTGAAAAACTTTTCCTGAAAATGGCCATTGCCAATATTATAACGTACTGTAAACAAAATTATTTTATCTCTGCAGCGTAATTTATATGTTATGCGTCCTGCAAGCTGTGCCTGCCCCTCGCCTGAACACTGCAGATAATTTTCTGTCTTTAATGCATGTTAGCAGAGACTCTCCTGCTGCATTCTTCAAATGTGAAAGGAAAACCCTGGAGAAAGTCCGGACCGCATTGTGCAGACAACCTCTGTAGTTCATGTCTGAAAATGGCTTTAAATGACACCATGATGTCTGTCTGTTCTTTCTTTCTCACTCTTTTGTCCAGAAATAAATTGCTGATATGTATTTGTCATTTACAGTGAATCTGACATTCTTCACCATGACAAACAGTATGAGCCTTTCTACTCATCGTTCGTGGCACTCTCTGCACATTACATCACCACAGTATGTGGACAAAGTATGTATTTTTCTCTTTTCTCTTTGGGGTAATAGATTAGAAATTACTTCTGGGAGTCAACTATAATATTTAAATGTAGGTAAAGTTCCAGTCAGTTAATAATTTTTGCTCTATCTCTTTAGTACCGAGAAATCAGTTGCTGTCGGTTGCTGCGGCGTGCAAAGTATTGATTGAGTTCTCATTGCTGCGCTTGGAGAACCCAGATGAAGCATGTGCCGTATCACAGGTAAGATAAATCTGCTGGGAAGAGTGTCATTGTGGGGCTCTAGTCTGTGGATAATTGCAAGTCACTTTTTTGAAGTTAAACATTTTTTACATCAGCCACATATAAATGCTGCTGAATTTGTCTGTGTCGGCTACGTTGGCTCAATTCTTGGATTTTGAAATTTGCATTCTCTTGCTATTTCCTGCTCATGTGTGTCCATTGTCTTTTTTAGAAAGCACATTATGTACTGCATAAACCCACCAATAAAACAGAAACTTTTTCCTCAGAAACACCTGATTCTTCTTATAAAAGGACTTTGCACTGGCTGCAGCAGACTAGATCGCACAGAAATCATTACTTTCACTGCTATGATGAAGTCTGCCAAGTTGCCTCAAACTGTCAAGACCCTTTCAGATGGTAAGTGTCCAATTAGAGATGTACCAACGTTTATTTATATTAACAGAATAGGGCACTGAATTACTTTCTCTTCATATAAAAATCATTGAAAAACTTTTTGGGGCTGTAGCTATATTCTGTATTTGTCTCTATATTGGAATTATTTCTTGAACTCTTTATTCACTTGTTTCAGATTGATGTATTGATTGTTCAATGATACTCACTCATGTTGGTACTTATACTGGGTCTGATAAAAGACAGAATATTCCTACAGGCCTTTGTTCAAAACAACAGCAAAATTTGGAATGTGACTGAGAAAATTGTCATTGTTTATTCACTAGTGGAAGATCAGAAGGAGTTGCCCAGTGCTGTCAATCCAGAGCTTCGACACAAAGAAGTGCAAATGAACTTCTTCAATCAACTGACTTCAGTTTTTAACCCTGACCTTACGACCATCTTGGCCTCTCCATCAGCAGCTCAAATGCAGGTCAGTGTCTTAGAACAGGCCTTTTGAATTAGTAATTGATACACTAATAATTGATTGGTTGAGTTATTCAGTGATATTCACATTCATGCATTTTCATTAATAGTTGTTAATTTTCTTTTTAACCCTCCCCAATCATAGGCTGAGAGTGATTGTGAAGACCAAACCACAGATCAAGCGCTTCAGGCCAAAATGAAAAATGCCTTTGTCTCTCAGAATGTGTCAAGCTTACAGGAACTTGGTGAGTAGCATCTTGTTGCTTTATTTTTATGGTGTTTTTTCTCTCGTTTTCTCTTTGGAGCTAATATTTCCCCCCCGATGACTTATATTTCCAGGTGGGTCCGAGAAGTTGTTGCGGGTGTGCCTCAACCTACCCTACTTTCTCCGCTACATCAACCGTTTCCAAGACGCTGTATCAGCCAACTCTTTCTTTATCATGCCTGCCACAGTGGCTGATGCCACTGCTGTCCGCAATGGGTAATATGTTTTTAATTACTAAGGTCACAATTAAAAATACTCTATATTGTCATACTATTATTTATTTTAAAAGGGCAACATAATCTGCGTACATTTCTGCATGAGATAGCTAGTGTTGAAAAGTTTTTTCTTCCAGACATTCCTTTAACTTTCTATATTTAAAACCTGTGCCCAGATTTCATTCATTGGTGATCGACGTGACCATGGCTTTGGATACACTCTCCCTGCCTGTACTGGAGCCCCTGACACCAGGGAGATTGATGGATATGACCGTGCTGGCTTTGAGCTGTCTCTATGCTGGTAGGTTGTAACTCTCTGAGGTTAAAATAAAATGGCTGGGTTTCCTCCACTCACAACAATCTCAAGAGACAACAGTGCAGGAATGTGCTTGACTGTACTAACACCAGCAGGAAAAACAGCGGTTGCTCTTTCCCCTATTGCGTCAATAACTGAAAGCAACAGTTTCATAGTCATTATTTGCACAGTGTTGAAAGTCAAATTGTGTAAATGTAAAAAATATCTTGTACCCATTTAGGTGTGAGTGTGGCTACTTGCATGGCCATTCTGCAGGTAGGAAGTGGCTTGCAGCTTCGATCTGCCTCCACTGGGACTAAAGAGGAGGACTATGAAAATGATGCAGCAACAATTGTCCAGAAATGTGTGAGTATTCTGAGTACAACATTATCAATGTTTGGTCATGTGCTAAATAGAAACTATAATCACTTTTGCCAGTTTTATTGCAAACTGGGTTTTTACAGAGTCCCTACTTACCAAGAGTGAGAGAGTTGTGTTGATGGGTGAAACTTACTTGTATCCTAAAAATGTCTAGACAGATTATTTTCTCATTTTCACACTGCATCAAATCTCTCCATGTTTTTTTTTATAGTTGCATATAACTGATCCTTAACATGCGTACCATGACCAATTATAGCACATTCAAAATAGTAACAAGTGCAACATTTGTGTTGGCAACAGCTGGAGATTTATGAAATGATTGGACAAGCTATCAGCAACTCCCGCAGAGCTGGAGGAGAGGTGAGTACCGGGTTTGAGTACTATACTACAATAGGAGACTAATATCATAGCAGCACCTTTTCATTTCGCTAGACTGTGGCACTTCATAGGTTCTCTCTTTTTGAAGCTAAGCGCAGTTAAGAACGGTGTTAGAGGTGTCTATGAAATCAATTTTCTGATTGATGATTAATTTTCTTTTTTACTTGTTTGTGTATACAGCACTATCAGAACTTCCAGCTGCTTGGAGCCTGGTGCCTTTTAAACAGCCTGTACCTGATTCTTAACCTGAGCCCGACTGCCCTGGCTGATAAAGGGAAGGAGAAAGATCCTCTGGCTGCCCTGCGTGTCCGGGATATTGCTGCTCGCACCAAGGATGGCGCGGGATCGCCTAAACTTGGTCCTGGCAAAGGGTAATTTTCAATTAATAATAAATATGATCATTCTATGCTGTTATTGTATAAATGAAACCTCTAATAGGGCCTCATTTTGTACAGGATTCCATGTATCTTGCAGCAAAGGTCTATAAAAGCACCATTTGATTATTTCAGACATATCATTTCTTTAAATGTTGATATATTTTTAAAGGTCGCTTTGATAATTGATTTGTGTTTTTTTTTCCTCAAGACACCAAGGGTTTGGAGTTCTGTCCGTTATCCTGGCCAATCACGCCATCAAACTTTTGACATCGCTTTTCCAGGACCTGCAAGTTGAGGCTCTCCACCGGGTAAATGATGTACTTACATACTTATTCAATACAGTTACAGTCTCATTTATTTAATAAATAAAATAGAAATGATTATACCACATTTGTCTTAATGATGTCTTGTGGCCAATATCTGTTTAAGTACAATGGTGACTTGTGACCACTATTATAGAGATGGAAACATGTCCTTGTCTTGCATAACTTCTCAGTTGTTTTGGCCAAATCATGTTTGATTTATCACAAAAAGCAGACTCACATGTTTTCAAAGATACATACTCATTTGTTGTAGCTGTATACAAACGATTTTCATCTTATTAATTCTCAAGGATGGGGAGAAAGTGCTTAAACTCCATGTTTTTAAAATAATTATTAAATAAATAACATATTTAAGAAAAGACCCAATGAGGAATCTTGTATTTTTATATTTTGATCCCGTGTTTTTTTATTCCAACCCCTCTATCCCTCTACCTGCAGGGTTGGGCAAGTGACGGGCCACCAGCTGAGCTCAACATCATGGCACAGAGCACTTCCATCCAGAGAGTCCAAAGGCTCATTGACTCTGTGCCCCTGACCAATCTACTCTTCACCCTTCTTTCCACTTCATACAAAAAGGTGATATCATTTATATCCACATATCTTTATTTAGTGTTATAATGTACTGTTTTAATAGTCATGTGCAGTGTTAAAGTGTAATTTGACATAACACAGGTGACATAAAATACGACAGAAATTTAGGATAACATGTTACAAAACATTTGATAAACCAAAAACAAGAACTATTTTGCTGCTTTGTTTATCCTCTCCATTCAGTTTTTCTAACAAAGTGGTGGCTGATTGACAAAACATGTGAAAAGGTGGATGAAAGATTGCGATGTGCGATCATCTTTTAAGAATGCTCTTGTCTTTGCTGCTATCAGGCCTGTGTTCTCCAGCGACAGAGGAAGGGTTCAGTCAGCAGCGATGCCAGCGCCTCCACAGATTCAAACACCTACTATGAGGATGATTTCAGCAGTACAGAGGAGGATAGCAGTCAAGGTACGTTCTCACTCTGGATTTAAGCAATTACACCACCACTTCAGAAAGCTCCCTTGAAATTGAAGGTTCATGCTAACACATGTACCCACATAGCAGCATTAGGCTTGGCAATTGTTTGGACATCAGTTTAACTTGAGTAGTAACACAGATTAATTAATAAACGGTGCACCTATTTTTCTGCACAGCATTAATAATATGATGAAATGAACAATACATTTAAACATCTAGAGAATTAAACATTTTATTCAGAGGGAAAGAAGCATAGGACTTGAATTGTCACAATAGGGAAAAATAGAAACTGGTCTAGTAAATTTAGTTATTAATGTATTTACATCATCCCATTCTCATAAAAATGTTTTGCAGTTACAGATCATTGAGACGGGTGTTTACTGGGGCATTTAGGTAACGTTTTACAATAAAGGACTACCTACAGTCCATTTATCCAAAGATCTGTCATGATCTGTGTATATATATATACAGATGGATGAAATGAAATAAAGCCAAAATATCCCAGAAACCAACGCAACGTCATAAGGAGCCAGAGTCTATGCAGTAGCGATCAGGGGGTGGAGGTCCCAGCGGTTCACACATTTGACCAATTGCGAGTCTGTTTCAGCTGTCAATCATTATGTTTAAAACCAAAGATGAATGGAGATGGTTGCATCTAGAAGGTTTATATAATGGACTATTAAATGAAGGTATAGTTAAAGCACAATGTAATTGTAGATGTGATGCAGACACAACTATGTTTTCATCACTTAATGCGTAACTTGACCAGGAAGCCAGTATCCCAACAACAATGTACCATGCCTTCATAGGTGCCTCAGTTTTCACAGTGTGGCTGCAGGTGCTGTATAAAGTCATGTATGTGTTTGATCTCCAAGCTAGTGTCAGTGTTGCGCTGTATCTGCAAAGTGGTGAAATGCTGTCAGTGGATCAGTCAGTCAGGTTATGGCAACATGGAGAAGGGTAAACACATTGACATGCACGCAGATGAGTAAGTAACTTTGTTTGTCCCCCTCATCACATGATGACAGTGTAGTTGACAGTGTCTACTATTTCACCAGAGAGAAGACAGGAGAAGACAAGTGCAGCTTGTGTTTCAGGTCAGCAGTTTTCTGTCCTCAGGTCAAAGACTTGGTGTCCACTTCACTGTCCTAGATTCATTTTGTTATTGTTTGTCTCACAATATAGGCTTTGAGCTGTGGTCCTAATAGCTTAGAAAATGAAAGAGCCACAGGTGAAAAGGCTTTGGCAAAATAGCTCCTTCTCTGAATCATGCTTTGCATTGTAATTGACATGAACTAAATTTAGATTGATTCTTTCTGTCGAAGAGGTTCAGCTGTGGCTCGGTGTGGGTCAAAGGATCATACCAGTGGTGTTGACATGTGGGTGCTCATAGTCTTTACAGGCCTTATTATCTTAAAAAAAAGAGAGCAGGCTGGTGAATAGAGAAGTCACTGATGACCACCGTTTGCAGTAATCCACCAAATGTTGTGGTATGCAAAAGATTTTCCCAGGTGCCCCTGCCTTATCTTGTAGTCATTCCGTATAGTCATTGCAAATTAAGTAGCATCAGACATGAGGGCCACCAACAGTAATGATCTCAACGTAATCTCTCTGAAGATGTTTTATTGCAGGCCTCAATTACAGATATCTGATTATTTCCTTAACACAAAAATAATGTAGCACCTACATGAAAACATTGGTATTATTCTTAAATACAACAAATTCAACTTTTACTTGTAAACTATGGGCTTACACACACTATGCTATGTCTTGCTGTCACCTTGATAGTTATGAAATTTGTATGTTGCATGCAAATGTGAATATCAACTTAAAGTGATATTCTTGTAAAACTTAATAGTTGTTTCTTGTTTTTGTTTTTGAATTAATGTGTACATACTTCAACTGACAACGCCTGCAGTCAAATGCTTTTCTGGTCTAATCATAATGTTGGTGAAGTGTTTCATTGATTCATATCCATTAAATTCACAATGGTAGCCACCACCCTTGAGGATATGCTTTATCTGAGGGTTCAGTTCTCTGCTATTTATGTGGCAAAGGAAGGCTGGGAATTTTCAGGCCAAAAGCTAGTTATGAGGAGTAGCTTATATAATGCAACATATATGATGGGGAAGGACCCAGGGCTGGTGAGGAGGTCAGGCATTATCTCCTTTTGACCTGTTCATACAGAGATGAATAGAGAGACAGATGGAGAGATTAAGAGACAGATAGAGAGAGAGAGAGAGAGAGAGAGAGAGACAGAGACAGAGAGATGGATAGAGATACACAGATGGATACATACTCACTCACTATTTAATTACTTACATACTTACTTTATTTATTAATTGATCCAGAGGGAAATTTCGGACAGATACTTGATCTTATTGGTACTTGGAGTATTGTGACATTATACCTTCCTACCATAGCTCCATTCGTTTTCAGTCTTATAAGGTTCAAGCTGTCACAGTGATTGAAAACCCCCCTGTGGGTGTGTCCCATATTTCAAACTCACTGAGTACCCATGTTAATGTTTTCTATGGCATTCTCAGAGAAAACAATAAATAGTTAATTTCTTCTGTGAAATGTTCTCAGAAGATGAAATCAGTTGTTTTCTCCTTTAAGTGGATATTCACCAACAGAACATCAGTTTATGTTCACTCTTTTACTGCAGTGTTTGCCTCTTGTCCTCCACCTGCACTGTGTTGTAGGTGTCATGAACTAGTTTGAAGCTTTTTACATTTTGCCTGTTTGATGACACCGCTACCACGCCACACATATCTTGTTAGTCTCTCATCTCCACTGTAAGAAATTCATGCAGCTCATTTTGACTCTCTTGTTATAGATGATGACAGTGAACCCATCTTGGGACTTTGGTTTGAAGAGACAATTTCCCCCACCAAAGACAAAGTAGCTCCCCCACCACCGCCACCACCCCCACCACTGGAGATCTCTCCCAGACTGAAGAGCCCCAGCAAGCAGAATCCCAGTGAGAACGGCAACATTTTAGCTGGCCGTAAAGACCCAGAACTGGTGAGGACTCGTTTGTGTGCATCTTACAACATACTGAATAAATCTGCTGCAAGTCCGTAGTAAACAGTACTTGTATTATATTTGATGCTAGCATACATTCGAAACGGCTTATTCAGGTTTTTATATTTTAATATGTGACAGCATTAGCAACTCATATTTGTTTGTTCTTGTAGTTCCTCAGTTTGGCCTCCAGCATTTTGAACTTCATCACCACCTCGATGCTCAAGTCCAGAAACAACTTCATCCGCAACTACCTGAGCGTCTCTCTTACAGAGCAGCACATGGCTACACTAGCCAGTATCATCAAAGACGTGGACAAAGATGTAAAAGGTACGACTAAAGAAAATCACAGATTGTATATCATACAATGGCCTTGTAGCCAGTGATTGGGGTACCCCATGTACTCCACTAGTTTTAATGCATGTTATTGTTTAACAGGCTCCTCAGATGAAGTGTTTTCTTTAGCACTGTATCACTTCAACCACACTCTGGTGACATCAGATCTTCCATCCCCTGCCTTGCAGGTAAGAGGATTATCAAAGTTTACTAATAACATGACACAAACAGAAACCAAACATTGCTACGATAAACCAGTAATAATGAGAAATTGTTATTCAGTGTCATCATCTTATTATTGTACCTCTTGTCATCCCCAGAGCACTCTTCTCCAGCAGTTAGGTGTTGCACCCTTTTCAGAGGGTCCCTGGCCTCTGTACATTCATCCACAATCATTATCAGTCCTCTCTAGACTTCTCCTCATATGGCAGCACAAAGCTAGTTTGCAAGGGGAACCAGATGTGCCTGAGTGTATGAAAGTCTGGGAAAGGTATGCCAACCATCACATCTGGCGGTTCTGTGCCGTGGAGTGGTTTCTATTCTATTTGTATTGCTACAAAGTTATCGAGTTGTTCTTTTTTTACCAATAATTTCATTAAACAACTTGAGCTCATAGACAATGTGCTGCTTGACTTTCACATCCAGGTTAAGTTATAAGGTTTTGGTGTAAAATGGCATTTAGTGTGAACTATAGCTTGTAAAACCACTGCTGATTCCTAGTACTGCGTTGACTATGTATTAATCAAAGAATATTCTATCTTACACTATGTCAGGTTTTTGGGAACATTGAAGCAACACACCATCCAGGGTTCAGTTCATGGTGAAGATGACCTTAATGTGGAGCACCTCCAGCTCCTACTGCTCCTTTTCCATAATCTGTCAGAGCGCGGACGATGGTCAGTCCTCACCCAGGTCACCCAGGCCATCACTGAAGTGGCACAGAGCAGAGACTCTCAACTAAAGGCTGTGCCCCTCAACCTGGCGCGCCTGCTGCTGGTTTTTGACTACCTGCTGCGCCACTACTCCAAGGCTCCTGTGTACCTTTTCGAACAGGTTAATGCTCATTTTATAATCTTCAACATCTTGTCTTGATGGTAAATTGCATAAGCAATGCTTGGATGTATGTATTCGTCTTAAACAAGTAAAATACGACTCAGCAAATACATTGATTCAATATTTTACTAATCCATAGCAAACTAAAAGAACCTTTCTTGATTATAACGTGTGGCTTCAAAATAGTTATTTTCTCAATAAGTTGCTTTGGCTTAGCTTCTATTTTCACCTCTTGATGATAACACAGTCAGATCTGTGGTTTCCAGATTTGATGAATAGTTGTTTTGTTTGCTTTCGATTACATTAGTTACAATATGACAGCCAGAAAAGTTGGTTTTCCAAATCATCTATTTTTAATGCTGAATCTTTAAGTACATTTTTGTGTGTAGGACTATGATGATGGTAAATTTTGCTTTTCTTCTCCATGAATATTTATAGGTGCAGTACAACCTCCTCACCCCACCATCCACTGGGCCAAGTTCTGTTCAGGATGGCAAACGCAGCAGTCTCCCACTTTACTATGGGTTCAAAGAGGTGGAGGAGAACTGGGCTAAACATTGTTCAGCAGGTAAAACCATTAAAGGAATTTTACTTTTTTAGTGGCAAGAACATCTACAAAAACTCAGCAGCTACTTGGGCCATCTTTGCTTGCCACATTTTTTACTATAGGTTTTATCTGAGTGCTGGTTAGCTACCCTCCAACTGGTAGAATAGAAATATTTAATTAACCATAGCAATTGCCAGCATTTACATGGCTGGCAACTACTCTCTTACACAAACCTATTTTCACGCAGTCTGTGATCTTACTACTTATCTGTGAAGAGGGTGATGGTGTTTTTATTGGTGTTAGATGTGAAAATAACATATTTTCATGTATTTAATCCATTTTTAGATTCAAATGTTCAGCCCAAATTCTACTGCGTTCTGTCCCCTGAGGCGTCTGAAGATGATATCAGCAGACTAGATGGCAAGGTAAGAAATCTTGTATGGTTTTCATTCATTTAGAGGTGTGTGTGTGTGTGTGTGTGTGTGTGTGTGTGTGTGTGTGTGCGCACAAATGCAATATAATTGCAGCCCCCCGTGCCTTATATATACATTTTGTTAATGCTTTATTTGGTGCACTATTGACCTTGTTTCTCATGGCAAATATTGATATATGCGAATAATTTATCAGAAGGCAAAAGCTATGCGTGAAGGGCAACAGGGTGGGAAGCAACAATTGTTTATTTGCATAAAAACACACTGTGAGCATGATATATACATATAAAATCTATCCCTGTGCCTCACTGTATTCAATCTGCATCATTTTCTAAGGTCTTTCCAAAGCTGTTCAATGGAGCAGTAAAATATGAAGAACTGTACGGGTGGCTCATCTCACTCCTGGCAGCAGGGTCTCAGTTTGACACAGCAAGAAGGCAGGAGAACAAGCCCATCTCTCCTATGGTGAGAACACCCTTTATGATCAAACCAGAAACTGTGCCAACAGTAAGTAAACAAGTAAACAAGCTCATGACACAGGTGGCATCACAGGTTTGTCCAAACTGGTGTAAACAGATTTAATGAGCCATTCACAGTTTTCAGTTTTGAATGTGTTTCAAATAAGTGTTGCAGTGTTTTGATTTTGAAAGCTTTTTATTACAAGGACCATTAGAAAGTTTATTAAATGAAGCTGAGCAGCAGACTTCAGCTCTGACAACAGCTAAGTGCGGTTTGTTTAACAGTGTATGTCTATTACTCATCACAGGAGGCATGCTCCCTTCAGTACTACTTCCTCGTGCTGTGGAGGATCCTGGGTGTTTTACCTCCCTCAAAAGCCTACATGGAGCAGCTGAAGTCTGGGTGCAGCGATCCTAGTGAGAGTGACATTCTACATACACTGCGATGGTCCTCACGTCTCCGAGTATCTACCTACGTGAACTGGATCAAGGTCTGTTCACAGCTGAAAGTACTACAAAATACCATATAAATATATTTTTGATCTACAAAATATATTATTTTACTTCGTTTCATGATATCAAGTTATTCTACACATAAATATTTTGTCTGTTAAAATAAATTTGTTGACACTGGATGTTTCATATTAGCATTTTTGAATCTGTGACTGCAAATCCACACTATATGCTGTAAGCCTTCTAATGTTATGTCTTTTATCCTTTTTCATTGGAGTTCATTTTGTTGTCTGACTATATCTATGTCATTACTGACAGGAACACTTGGTGAAGCAGGGAATGAAAGCAGACCAAGCAGCCTCACTAGTTGAGATGACATCTGCTAAGTGCAATGCCGTTAAATATGATGTGGAGCTAGCAGAAGAGTACATTGCCAGACAGGTAATAAATACAATGTAGTTACTGATGTGTGTTTCAACTGTTCTTCAAAGTTTTGAATTTCTTTATCAGTGTTTGACGACTTTATTCCGTTACAGATTTCCACTTTCTCCAGTGTAGACCCAAACTCCATTCTTCCACTTCATCAGTTACCCTCTCTACAAGCCATCTATACACTGGACGCAGTCATCTCTAAAGTCCAGGTTTCCTTAGATGAACATATGTCAAAGGTTGCCGTTGAAGCAGATACCAACAAGTCTTCTGAGATCACAAAGAACCTGTTGCCTGCCACGCTACAGCTCACTGACGTATACACAGCCTTCACAAGGTGAGAATGACTTTAATTGTGAAAAGCTGCAGTGAGAGATTGTTCGGTCACTGTTTCATCCTTATAAGACAATATTTAAAGCAATCACATTTTATTTGTATAGGCCGTTTTCACAAATCAGTTTAATTCATAGGGTCTATTCAGGAACAATTGTCTGTATATAAACAAATAGAAAAGGCTGACTTTAAAAACTGCCATGTGGAGCTCCCGTCCTGTTTTTCATCTCCAATCATGTTTTAAAGGTTTTATTTCAAATATTTACAATATTAACTATGGACTGGACTGTTTCCTCTTTTTGCTTTTTTAAAATGTCATCACTTCCTTACATTTTGCAAGCAGCACAACATTGTAATACAACCTCCAAGCCAAACTATTTTCCAAATATTGAATCCAATAAGTAAATAAATGTGTATTAATCATTTTATTTCAAAGAGTTAAATCTTAAATCCTAAAACATGCATATCTGTTTTGGAAAAGTAAGGGAATCTTCCATCTGTTTAGAATTCTCTTAACCTTATCGAATAATCAAACCGTGTCCAGGTCTTACCTGCTGATGAACATCCCAGAAGAGGGAGAAAACAAGCTGACAGATGCCAAGCTCCAAGGTTATGCTGCAGTTCTGTCTATTGGCTCTACTCGCTGCAAAGCCAACGTGCTGGGTATGTGGAAGAATCACTCAAGAATACATTTGTTTAACGAAACTTGAGCTTTGACAACTTCCCTGTAAACTCACTGTTTTAACCTGAACTTTGAAAATGAAACTTTTACAGGTCATAGCATTATGCAGAACTTGCCATCGGCAGTGCAGACAATATGTGAGACTTGGAACAGCATCCACACCAATGAATTCCCCAACATTGGTTCATGGGTACGTGAGTGAAGATGATGCTCTCTGCTGTTTAACTTCTTCAATCTTTGTTAACACCTTAATAAAGGAAAATAGCAATTTTGGCTCTGGCTAACTCATGCTTAGATTACTATATTTTTGTGTTGGTCATTTTATTTATTCATTTATTCATTTCAATATATAATTTATTTTATATCCAGTTGAATTTAATATTGTATGTTCATTTTGAATTGTATATTTTACTGAACTATTAAATACCTTAAAGTATCTAATAGATATCGAGATAAAAGTAATTGTATCAGCATTGGTTAGAGTAATAATCTGGGCTTTTCTCTTTTTCAGCGAAATGCATTTGCCAATGATACCATTCCATCAGAGAGTTACATCAGTGCTATCCAAGCAGCTCACCTGGGCACACTGAGTTGTCAGTCCTTGCCTCTGGCCTCTTCTCTTAAACACATCTTACTTTCGCTGGTTCGCCTCACTGGGGATCTCATTGTGTAAGTGTTTGTCCATTCTTGTTTAAAATCTAAATCCTTAAACATCTAACAAATAATATGTGATGAATATAGTTAATTAATTAAAGTAAGTTTTCGCTGCATGTTTGTGTCCCCAGCACAGAGGAGCTGAATCCAACACAGGCTGTGCGCAGTCTGCTGCCCCTCCTCCTGGAGAGCAGCACAGAGAGTGTGGCTGAGATTAGTAGCACATCACTGGAGCGTATCCTCGGCCCATCAGAGTCAGATGCGTTTTTAGCTCGCATCTATGAGCGCTTGGTGACTGGGTGCTACAACATCATTGCCATTCACTCAGACCCGAACAGGTTGGTGAGCTTGTTAAGTCTGCATTAAAGGACCAGTGTGTGGGGTTTTGGAAGAAATTTAACATAAGGTCCAAAATATCAGTTCTAATCGACTGAACCAAAGACCTAGGGTGTTTTTGTTAGTTTAGAATGAATCCTGTAGTGCATGGGGTGTCCTCCTCCGTGTTACACCTTCATGTTTCCACTGTAGCCTACAACAAGCAAACACAACACGGGCTCTTGGGTCTTTCGCATTTGTATGTTACCTGAAGGCCATGGTAGGTTCTCCTACATGCATGGAAGAGTGAGGGGTATTCACCTGGTTGCATTATGCGATCAACCATCAGATGCTACATCCTATACGCTGGTCTTTTTTTACAACATATTTGTAATGATAAACATTGAATCATAACACTTTTTTGTTTGATATTGGTGTTGGTAGTGACTGTACGCACTGAGAATAATGCATCATAGTGTGACCTTTTGTAGCTTTTAGCCCACTTTTGTGTTTACATGCCTCCACATTTATTGTCTGTGTTTTTCTAGTGGTTTGGATGAGTCTGTTCTAGAGGAGTGCCTTCAGTATCTTGAAAAACAGCTTGAGAGCAGTCAAGTCCGCAAGGCCATGGAAGAGTTCTTTTCATTCAGGTATCTGCTCGTCTGATAACTCATGAAGCATTATTACACATTTATGCATGTACCATAATCATTTTGTGCGCTTATTTTTTCAGAGGTGAGCTTGTGCAGATTATGATGGCAACAGCCAATGAAAACCTGTCAGCGAAGTTCTGCAACAGGGTGCTAAAGTTCTTCACCAAGCTTTTCCAACTCAGTAAGTCAAATCATTTTCATTAAGAAAAGTACTCACAAGGTTTGATGGTAGATAGAAATGGGGGTGGAGTTCCACACACACTTAATTTGTAGTGTCAAAAATCAGAAATCTTGACATCTGCAACTTGCAGATGCATCAGATGTCTCTATAAACTTAAATCTCATGATCATGCTGTTGTTTCCAGCGGAGAAAAGCCCAAACCCCAGCCTGTTGTGTCTGTGTGGCTCTCTGGCCCAGCTGGCCTGTGTGGAGCCCTCTCGTCTGCAGTCCTGGCTGACACGCATGACGGCTACACCACCAAAGGACTCAGAGCAACTGGAAATAGTGCAGGAAAACCGACAGCTTTTGCAGCTGCTCACCACTTATATTGTACGTGACAACAGCCAGGTGGGAGAGGGAGTGTGCACGGTCCTCCTCAGCACGCTCATTCCAATGGCAACAGACATGCTGGCCCATGGAGATGGTACAGGCTTTCCCGAGCTCATGGTCATAATGGCCACACTTGCCAGTGCTGGACAGGGGGCCGGTCACCTGCAACTACACAGGGCAGCTATCGACTGGCTGACCAGATGGTAAGAAATCAGTTTCACAGGCCCGCCGATTGAATTTACATTTGGGAACTGCCTGCTTATTTACTCAGTACTCAATTTTGTAGTCACAAATTGCTTGGTAATGGGACATAAATATTTATGTATATTGTTTTGCTTAATTCACCTAACCCCTCAAACTATGATCATTCAGTTAGGATTTTACATTTTAGAATATATATTTAGATTGCTTTATGTTTTTTCTGCAGCAAAAAGTATTTGACACAGAAGAATGTGGTGGAAAAAGTCAGCACAAACGTGTCCCAAGGAAAGGTAAGTGCAGCACTTTATAAATACCCTTTGTCTCCAGCCAGGTATAGTTGTGTTTTAAACACTAAACTTACTTGTTTTCCTTTTAACTTCTCTAAATGGAGGCATTAGCTTTTTCTCCATTAACCGTCATGTCGTGATTTGTACCTGTGCCTTTATTTCAGCACGCAAGCATGCTGGAATGCTCATGCCATATCATCTCCTATCTGGCTGATGTGATGAATGCCTTGCGCCAGAGCAGTGGACAAGGCACCTCAGCACTGCTGATGGAGGGAGAAGAGAAGGCCATGGAAGTGGACTCAGACTGGGTGGAGGAGCTTGCAGTAGAAGAGGATGATTCCCAGGCAGAGGACTCTGTGAGAATTCATCTCTTTAAATCTGTCCTCCTCAAACAGGGTCATGTTTTATATATTTGCAGTAAACAGAAATGAATGTAAAATGGAATATTTGTGGGAATAGTTGTTAAAACTAGTACAAAAAAAAGATCTATGCTGAGTGGGCCACTTTGTAATCTCGTATTTATTTATTGTTTAATCAGGAAATAGAAAAAGTTGCTTTAAACCAGTTAAATACCACTAGTCCCAGAAAACATATTAATATTTTAATGGTTTGGTGCACAGTATGTTTTGGCTCTTAGTGTAGCTCAGGGGCATTTTCCAGTACAGCAAAAAATTATCTGCTACTAACTTGGTTGTTAACTTTAAGAAAGCAACTCTGTGTCTTAGTTCTTGTTAGATAAACAAAAAACAGTCTTTGAGAACATCCAGTCAGGTCTGTTCAGAGACTGAATAGCATTACAGTATGACATATGATATGAGTTTAATAACACTTGATTTTCTCTCAAAGGGCTTTTGTTGGCTTTACTTCATTTCCTCCATCAGTTGTCAAATAGAACCTTGACTTAACATGTTTGTCATTGTTTGATAGGATGAAGACTCCTTGTGCAACAAACTCTGCACCTTCACCATCACTCAGAAGGAATTCATGAACCAGCACTGGTAAAAACAAAAAAGAAGTTGATTGTTTCCCGTGATTTCAGTTTCAAGTTCAGAGGTCATTTTTTGTCTTCTTAAACATTGACAATTTCGCAGGCAATTGGTCTTTTGGTACAATTTAGAAAGCACAGGAATCATCCATAGCTCAGAATAAAAAAGTAGGTCATAAAAATCACAATAGGTTTACATGAATCAAAAATGTTGGCATTTGTTTAAAACAGTGGAAAGCCACAGCATTTTCAGAGTGAAGAAACGATGCACAAAATAATACTCACCTGTGATGTAGTTGAGTAAATGACAGGAAGATTTAATCTATAATCAAAACCTTACATGCGAGCAGCACATTTTAAGGATTTGTTAGATGTGGTCTTGTTGATTTTCTCTGCATCTGTCAGGTACATACACAAAGGAGCTTAAGATGTGGGCATTACAAAAAATCATTTTTGTTTCCTGCTTTATGTGCTTCAGGACTTAATATAGAAAGAGACTCTGCAGATGACATTCCTTACTAAAACTGACATGTTATACACAGCCTGCCATGTTCCTTTTCATTCTGCAGGTACCACTGTCACACCTGTAAGATGGTGGATGGGGTAGGTGTGTGCACAGTGTGCGCCAAGGTCTGTCACAAAGACCATGAGATCTCCTATGCCAAATATGGCTCTTTCTTCTGTGACTGCGGTGCCAAAGAGGATGGCAGCTGCCAGGTGAGACCGAATACCTCAGGTCATCATGGGAAGAGAACAACAGCGGTAACTTTGGCTTGCAAGTCATTCTCCCATTGACTTCCATCCAGTCATTTCATTTGGTCAGGGTAATAGCTAGCCCACAAATGTGGCGAGAAATCATGTTACAAATGTATGTTGTCAACTTTTGTGTAAAGAAAAGGCCAGCTTTCCTAGTTAAGGTTAAATGAAGGGATCTCTGAATGTGCATGTAATAAGAAACAAACCATCAACTACATTTAACCTTCAGTTTAGTCTGATAAGATGTATGTGTTTGCATTATTTTTTTGTGTTTGCAACATTTCCTTCTGTGTTAGTCTTGTGATTTATATTGAGTCATAATTCGTCTTTTTCACTCTAGCATTGATATACATCATGAGTTGAGCTATCCCACAAGGGCATAATGAAGTATATTTTACTGATATTCCGAAAATACCCTCTAAGAGTCTAGTTAATTGTTCCAGTGCTACCAAGGGTCTCTTTCAATTTGTGATTTTAGTTTTCCTGTGAAAGCAGTTTAGATAAAATGTGTTGGATGCAACACAATCTTAATGACAATATTTTTTACTTTAGACTCTGCTTAGTGGAGAAGCTAATGAAAACAAAATCAAGTAATTCTTATTGTAAAGAAGTTAAACAATGATGATGCTATAATGTGAAAATCTTGTATAGGATGCGCTTTATTTAAACATTTATCAATGCTTGAACAGAAAATGTTGCTCTTCTCACTTCTCTACTTTGTGTTGTATCATTTACAGGCCTTGGTCAAACGCAGCCCCAGCAGTGGCATGGGCTCCACTCTCAAAGAGTCTTCTGCGTTCCAGAGTGAACTGCGTATGCCGGAGAGTGCTATCCGCCACCAGAATGCCTCACCCTCCGACAAGGGCAAGGTCACGATCTGCGACGGCAAACCTGGTGATGAGGACAGACCTAAAAAGAGCAGTGTGTGCAAAAGCGTTGAGGGCTGTCAGGAAGAGTTGCTAGCACAAGTGGTGAGAGAAAATGTGGACTTTTAAGATTCCTTCTACATGCTAAGCACAGTATATTCTGTTACTCACATTTTGGCTCTGGTTTTCCACGGCAGATTGGATCATCCACTGCAGCAGCCATACTGGAGATGCTCATGTTTCTCATGGAAGCCATCCAGACCAACTTCCAGCAGGCATCAGCAGTGGGAAGCAGCAGCCGGGCTCAGCAAGCCCTCAATGAACTACACACTCAAGACAAAAACGTCGAGATGACAGACCAGTTAATGGTATGATGGTTTTTAGAGTTTGATGGAGTTACGAAAATCACCTTGATTTGACAAGTAACACTCTGTTGTTTTGTGTTGATTATCAATCTCTCTTTTACTCAGGTGCCCACACTCGGCTCTCAGGAGGGGGCTTTTGAGAATGTGAGGATGAACTACAGTGGTGACCAGGGGCAAACAATACGGCAGCTCATCAGTGCACATGTCCTGCGGCGTGTTGCCATGTGTGTCTTATCTTCCCCCCATGGCCGGCGCCAGCACCTTGCAGTCAGCCATGAAAAAGGAAAGGTAAGTGACACAAACCAGTTAACAAAATCCCATTTTTCTCTTTGGTTCCCTTAAAGAAGCTTTAGAGGAGAATTATTTGTCAATCTAAGTTTTCAAACAAGATTGGACACATTGGCAGTCAAAGCTAGCACATCTGTTTATGCGTTATGCAAATGTGATTTTTTTTTTTGTTGCTGATTTCACTTTTGTTACAAATACCCATTAAAGTTGCAATTTGCTTGTTTCCCTGTTACAACACCCCAACATGTATTTTCCTGTATTTCCAATTTGACAGATAACAGTTCTGCAGTTGTCCACTCTCCTGAAGCAAGCTGACTCGAGCAAGAGGAAGCTAACACTGACCCGTCTGGCCTCTGCCCCAGTCCCTTTCACTGTCCTCAGTCTGACAGGCAATCCTTGTAATGAAGATTATTTGGCTGTGTGCGGCCTCAAGGTCAGTAGTGGATTGGATTGTTGTCTCAAAAGTTATTATTTTATTACAGTTACTAAGCATACAAACAAAGGAACAATGTAGGTGTGGTTTTGCAGAGAAGAAGAATCCTTCATTATTGTAGATTCCATAGTAGATAGTCCTTTAGGTTACACAAAACTCTTAAATTGAATATTTTGTAATTTGTTAGTACTTTAGAGTTCTGGTATTTGACTGTCTTGTTTTTTCTGCAGGACTGCCATGTGCTAACTTTCAGCAGCACAGGGTCTGTGTCAGACCATCTGGTTTTGCACCCACAACTGGCTACTGGCAACTTCATCATTAAAGCTGTCTGGTTACCAGGCTCACAGACTGAACTTGCCATCATCACTGCTGACTTTGTAAAGGTATGTTTTAAGAGAATAGTTGAATGTGTACTGAATACCTGTTGGTATTATTGTTGATGTGATTTAAAAGTTATTGCTGAGTAGGAGACAATCACGATTGTTAAACATGATGACTACATCCTACTGATTTTTGCATGATGGGAAAAATGCTACTCGTCTTTATATATATATTTCTCTGTTGCTTCACAGATATACGACTTGTCAGTAGATGCCCTGAGTCCAATGTACTACTTCCTGCTTCCAAGTTCCAAGATCCGTGATGCTACATTCCTTTTCAATGAGGAAGGGAAGAACATTATCGTCATTATGTCTTCAGCAGGTTATATGTACACACAGATCATGGACGAATCAAGCAGTGCCCAACACGGGCCTTTCTACGTCACAAATGTTTTGGAGATAAACCACGAAGACTTGAAGGTAAGTTGGCCATAAATTGTACCTTTCAAATCCTGTGATGTGCTGAATGTTATCACATCAGTAGCTGAAGAAATCACTGCTCGATGAAAGAATCTACAACAATATATCTTCTTTCTGTGTTTCTCCAGGATAGCAACGGGCAGGTCGCTGGGGGTGGTGTGTCAGTCTACTACTCTCATGTGCTTCAGATGCTTTTCTTCAGCTACAGTCAGGGAAAGTCCTTTGCTGCCACAGTGAGCCGGAGCACATCCGAGGTGCAGAGGCTTTTCACCATCAACGTCAAAGGGTAACTACTCTTCTTCATCAAACACAGTCTGATGCTACTGCACTGGATATGGGAAAATGGAATTGGCCACTATGTCACCATCTCTGTCTTTTCTTCCTGTCCTTTTAAGCTCTAACGGCGGTAGCAGTAAGATGTCACCGGCTCTGTGCCAATGGTCCGAGGTCATGAACCACCCGGGTCTGGTGTGCTGTGTGCAGCAGACGACAGGCATCCCGCTGGTGATCATGGTCAAACCTGACACTTTCCTCATCCAAGAGATCAAAACTCTGCCAGCCAAAGCTAAGGTAATGTGAAATGAGCTGCTCTAACATAGAACTGTCACATACAGTAAAAACATAGTAATGAGAATGATAAAAGAAATAAAATAGGAAAAGGAAAGAACATGTTTCTCTGAGTTCAGTGGTCCTATTCTGTATATTCGCAGGATGAAGCTTTTTATGTCTGCTTCACAATATAAAATACATACATTTTTGGTAAACTGGTAAAATTTTAGTTGGATGTTGATGAAACACAGTACCAATAAGTGATACATGTAAATAGTAATTGTGAAACTTTGTATGTTTTCCAAAAATTAATTTATTCTCTCTCTTCACCAGATTCAAGACATGGTAGCTATTCGGCACACAGCCAGTAACGAGCAGCAGCGCACTACCATGATCCTTCTCTGTGAAGATGGAAGCCTGCGAATCTACATGGCCAATGTGGACAACACCTCTTACTGGCTCCAGCCCTCACTGCAGCCCAGCTGTGGCATCAGTATTATGAAGCCAGTCCGCAAGCGCAAAGCAGCTGCTACCAGTGAGTCTGAGAAATGAAGAACAACTATTCTTGGTCACAGGAATCATAATCATGGAACATTGAAGAATAACACATAGAATGTTTATCAGACTATATCAGACAAAATAAGTCCTCATCACAAACAATGTCTGAAGAAAAAGCTAACTTACATATTGTATGCTGTGTCCCTGGAAAATGTTCATATATTAATGTAATGGTTTACTTTCAGCCACCCGGACTTCCAGTCAGGTGACATTTCCAGTGGACTTCTTTGAACACAACCAGCAGCTGACAGAGGTGGAGTTTGGGGGCAATGACTTGCTGCAGGTCTACAATGGACAGCAGATCAAACACAGGCTCAACTCCACTGGGATGTATGTGGCCAACACAAAGGTAACAAAGTTTTACGATTCTGTCTTAAAAAAAACGACTGCTCTGCTTTTTTCTAATGGAGTGAATTACTGCTGTCAGTTATCTGTTAGCTTCTTTTTTCTATTTTTAATTAAAAGCACAGATAATATGCTGCAAGTGAAACTAATTAACAGCTAAAACGAAGTTAACTAAATAAATAACCAACGTTAGCCTCGATTTAACAGTGGAGCTGTGAAATGTGAGGCCATGCAGGCTCAGATAGATAAATTAGGTGCACTTACAGAGAGGTTGTCTAAAATCTGGTTGTTTTCTTCTAGCCTGGGGGATTCACAGTGGAAGCTGTCAACAACAACAGTTCAATGGTGATGACGGGCATGCGGGTGCAAGTGGGCACTCAGGCCATTGAGAGGGCTCCTTCCTATGCGGAGGTCTTTGGCCGCACCATGCAGATAAACCTGACAAGAGCCCGATGGTTTGACTTCCCCTTCACTAGAGAGGAGGCCCTGCAGGCGGACAAGAAGCTGTCCATCTTTAGTAAGTGCCAGAGTTAGCTGGGATGATGATTTCTTTCTGCCACCTCTATAGTCTCAATTATATGCACTGCCTATTATTTTAGTCATTATTGTAGCTTCTTGTAGCTGCTCTGCAAGTTACAAGCATTTTCACAAAAAAGTAAAAGCTCACCTCTTGTGTTCACGTCTGTGTTCCTTTCATCTCTATTCAGCCTTTCAATACCAAGATTGCCATATGTATGTTTTTGCGTAATACTTGGACTATATTTAAAAATACGGTGCATTTTACTTTCACTGCCCTTCTTGGCTTCCTTCAAAACAGTGCAAAATGTTAAATGAAATACTATTTCTTATTTGTCCAAAAAGAGCACATATTGAGTGTCTGAAATTGGTTTGCAGCAAAATGTAATTATTAATAAGTGTACTCAACTGCTCCCTTGAACTTGGATACCTTTCTGCAGACTGTTTTCAAACCATCTACTAATTCAGATTCATCTTTCTTTTTCTTTTACAGTTGGGGCGTCTGTTGACCCAGCTGGAGTCACAATGCTTGATTCAATCAAGATCTATGGTAAAACCAAGGAGCAGTTTGGCTGGCCTGAGGATCCACCAGAGGACTTTTCCTCTGCTTCGGTTAACAATGTCTGCAGCCCGAACCTCAACCAAGGCAATGGTGCTTCTGATGGAGACATAGCCACCCCAACTACCACTAGCGGCAGTGTACTAGAGAGGTATGTGTTTTACACTTACGGTTTAAGTTTAAGTATACAGATCTCAATCCCCTGTTGTTCAGTTAATCACACATGATCTGATGAGACAGTTTGACAATTTATTGGACTTAATAATAAACCAATTTTTCACTTTTCAACTACCTTTAATCTACACTCTCCGATTTTGAGATAGCATATATACGTCTGTCCTTTGTCCTGTGGCTATATAAGATAATTGATAATCATGCAGTAAGCTGCACTGATGTATATAATATACATGAATGTTGCGATGTTATAGGTTCATATCACCCACTATTTCTTTACCCTTCATGGGTCCAGCTATGTGGGGCAGGAGTTGTTGAGGATGAGCAGGTGTTAGGCTCTCTTTAGAGTATTTAGTGCATGGCTATCGTGATGTCATCTTTTCTTGCATGCTTCTCTTTTGTTAAACTGAATCATTTAATTCCACTTGTTTCTTTCTGTGAACCTCACACTTTTTTGTTCTTTTTCTTTTGCTCCCAAAAATACAATAAAAAGTTGTGAAACTGAGTCCTTATCAACCTTGGACCGGTTAGTAACTGCCCTTTCTCTGCTTGTTTGTACGGTTTTGTGCATGTGTGCCAGTATGTGTGTCCTTGCTTGAGACTGTGAACATGCCACGCACCATCTCCACGCTTGTACAACAACATTTTTTCTTTTCCTTACTGCATTTATTCTTGCGTTCAGTGTTGTTTTGGCATTTAGAATAGCACAGACTGCAGCAAGTTGAGATTTTGTTTTTGTTTGATGGTTTGGTCAAGTTAAGGTGAAACCATCAGGAGCCGTCTGTTGATCTTGCTTCTTGTTTCAGGTTGGTGGTCAGTTCCCTAGAGTCTTTGGAAAGTTGCTTTGCAGTAGGTTCCTCCAGTGAAAAGGTAAATGAATAGAGATTATAAAAGCATTATTGAAAGAAAGTCCTGTTTAAAACTGTCTTGTGCTGAATTGGTAACTACAAGTCTTGTGGTTGCCTCTTTGTAGGAGAAGAATAAGGCTGCAGCTTTGGAGTTAGCCACTCTACTACTGTCCATGCCGACCCCTGCAGGTGTGCAGCAGCAGACCAAGGGACTTCTTGCCAGCCTGCACACCAGTCGAACTGCTTACCACAACCACAAGGTATGTATACATCCCTATGTAAACCTAAAAAATGTAATTATCATTCTTAAAAACAATTTAATCAGTTAGGATTTTAAGTCTCAGTGAAATGGAACATCTAATTGCACACATTGGACATTTAGCTTGAAGAACGCTGAGTACTTTTTTAAGCCTGTATGATTGTAGTAAGCCAACACAAGTGCTCGGAAATTTGACAAATGGTGTGTAGAATTCTTTTAGTGCTTGTACATAATTTATCAGTTACAGTTTGTTCAGCCACCACATTCTCAGAAGTCTGTTGGGATGCACTCAAGTATTTTGTGGTGGTAGATCTGCCTATCTTCTACATCACTTGTGAAACATTTCTTGTAATGCTTGTGTGCTTCTTTCAGGACCAGTCCTTGTTGAGTAACGCAGTGCAATGCCTAAATGGCTGCAGTCGTGAGGGGAGGGAGCTCGACCCTGATGTTTTCCAGAGGCTTGTAATCACGGCCCGCTCCATTGCAATCATGAGACCCAACAACTTGGTGCATTTCACAGAAACAAAGTCATTACACCATGACTCTGGTAAGATAATAATTAGCTGTTGACAAATTTTGCCCAATATTAAGGAATATCCATTTAGTGTGAGTAATGGATCAGCTAAAATGGGTTAGGGGTATGTGTAGTTAGGAGACTAAGTGGTCCAAAAGTGCCAAATAAGAGTCATTCATGTTTCTCTGTTTTAATCCAGAAATGACTGAAGATGGACAAAAACGTGTGGATGGTGAAAGCTGTAATTTCATCACGCAGCTCATGAATAATTTCTGGAAGCTTCATGCCCTCAAACCAAAGAACGCCTTCCTTGCCCCTGCTTGCCTGCCTGGTAAATGCAAACATTTAGACACCAACGTTTTTTGTGTTTTATTTATATATAAAATGAGTCAATACTGTGTCGACAGTTGCAAGATTGTAAACATGTTTTTTTCTCTTACTAAGGCCTCACTCATGTGGAAGCAACAGTAAATGCCTTGGTGGACATCATCCATGCGTACTGTGCATGTGAATTGGATTACATCAATGTTGCCTCCAAAATCTACATGCAGATGTTACTATGTCCTGTAAGTACCAAACCTTTATCACTGGAATTACAATTTTTGATATTGTAAGAATGTGTTGAAATATTGAATCACAAACGTTGACAAATTGTGATTTTCTACATTCAAGGTGAGAAAAACACTGTTGCTGTTGAGCCTCACCACCATAAAAGTTTATCTACTTTCTTATTATTTTTATTTACAATTAGGATAGTAGGTGTCAAAAGCACTTTGAACACATCCGGTAACTATTGTGTATTTAAACCAATTCCAGGACACCGCTGTCAGCTTTGCTTGTAAGCAGGCTCTGATCCGAGTTCTTAGACCAAGAAATAAACGGCGACATGTGACCCTCCCGTCTCCCCCACGCTCCAACACACCCATGGGTAAGTTTGTACATTATTTTATAGAAAACCTCAATTAACAATATAAACTGTATGTTGCTAGATGTGATTGAAGGCAATTTTGTCGAGTCAAGTATAATAATCTTCAAGTTCCTCTGGTTTCGATGTTACAAGGTACTAGATAGGTTCAGTAAAAAAAAAAAAATCTTTACAATCTCAATACATGCCAATAATAAAACAAAGTTTAATCAATTATCTGCTGATGCTCCTATGATCACATATGGATTCAGTTCAGTAAAACTGTTGGATATTTTCTTTTACCAGGAGACAAGGATGATGATGACGATGATGATGCAGATGACAAAATGCAGTCATCAGTGCTGACCGGAGGAGAAGAAAGTAGACAGGAGAGTCAGGAGCAGAATGAAGTGGACCACGGTGACTTTGAGATGGTGGTGAGCAAAAAGGGGCGATTTATTCTGCGGGTTGTGATCGACACTTCTCCTGCATTGTTTTTACTGTGTGAGGACACTGATGTTGACTTAAGTCTTCACACAGAGGAAAATAAATCATTTGAAATGTATAACTTAAAAGATCTTTTTGGAATTGTCATTTAGTCAGTAGGGATGCAGCATATAACAGTCATATACAGCCATGTCAGGCTTTATGGAATATATCAACCAGGTGCATCCCTGATAGTTGGTGTATGAGTTTATTATATCTTCAGATATACATTTTAGTTGCACACTGTTTTCTGTTGAGAAACATGGCACAGACAGAAATGTTACAATGTTTGTTGTTCTGCCTCTTTAGTCTGAGTCCATGGTCCTGGATACAGCAGAGAATGTCAATAATGGAAATCCGTCTCCCCTTGAGGCTCTTCTGGCTGGAGCCGAGGGTTTCCCCCCCATGCTGGACATCCCACCTGATGCGGATGATGAAACTATGGTCGAGCTCGCCATCGCTCTCAGCCTTCAGCAGGATCAACAAGGTAAGAGGCCAGACATGTGTGGTAGTCCTACTTTACATTCCAACACACTGCACTGCATGGATGTGTTGAGTGGTTGTAAGTCATTCTGGGAGATAAGTTTTGAGTGTCCTATAACCTGAAACTAATATGGACCTTGAAATAAAGCTAAATAATGATAACAATGCACTTGCCGCAAAACTGAAACTTTGAAATCTTTAGATTCAACCTTAGCCTTCTATTTCCTTGAACTTAGGTTACATTGAATTCCTAACTTGTCAAACATTATTGAATTTGCATGTCATTTAGGTCACATATTTCTATAAATACTTCCAAAGTGAGTTATCATCTTTGAGATTGGTATGTTGGGTAAGCTTTTCTATCTTTTGCCATTTTTCAGGCAGTAGCAGCAGTGCCCTCGGCCTACAGAGCCTTGGCCTGTCTGGCCAGGCTCCAAGCTCCTCTTCACTTGATGCTGGCACTCTTTCAGACACCACAGCATCAGGTAATAAGACTACCTCTGTGATAGAATATGTAATATGTAAATATGCTATAACTGTAAGCTCACAGTGGGGATCTATACCACAAGATGCTTACATTTTTTTTAATCTTAGATACAATTTTTACGTATAAAATGCCAAAATCTAACGGTGAATGTAAATGACCACTGATCACACATCCAAACTTAAAGAAGAAGAAATAACAACCCATCATTTCAGGTCTTATTGATTGCAAGTGCACAAGTGTAGACTAAGATCATATATCATGGCCAGATGAATACTGCATATTTACTGTTACAGTTTTTGCTTTGATTTCAGCCCCGGCGTCAGATGACGAGGGCAGCACAGCTGCTACTGATGGTTCCACGTTGCGGACATCCCCAGCGGAGCACGGAGGCAGTGTGGGCTCAGAGAGTGGAGGGTCTGCAATAGACTCTGTTGCAGGGGAGCACAGTGGTAGGTGGTTTCAAGAAAAACAACCGTAATTGCCGACATTACTTAATGCAAGATACTGTTTTTCTTAATGTCAGACTTAAATGTCTTAAATGATAGGGTTGATGATTATTCAATGTTTGTAGACTAGTTTTCAGACCTTGCCCCTTTTTTAATGAAATATAATCTTAACAACCTTCTTAATACAGTTGTCTGTAGTTTATATATCAGTACACATGGTACTTCCCACACCCTTTCCTTTCCCCATACCGCAGTCTGAGGTTATGGTATCCCCATAATCTGGCATGAAGGTTAGCACTTACTTATTATATGCAACTATGTTTCCAGTTTACTTAGTTTCATTTGTGCATGCATTTGTTCAGTGTCAGGACGCAGCAGTGCATATGGTGACACGACGGTGGAGGGCCATCCTGCCGGTCCAGGCAGTGTGAGTTCCAGCACTGGAGCCATCAGTACCACCACAGCCCAGCAGGAAGGCGAAGGCTCGGAGGGAGAAGGGGAAACAGAGGGAGACATTCACACAAGCAACAGGTCAGACACCCCAAACTTGAATGAGGAGTTAAGATCAAATAGAAATGTTCAATCTCATTGACAGCTAACCCCTGCCTGCTTAAGTGTAGAGAGACATTCTCCCACCATTAATGGGTATTCATGTGTTTGAGGGCAGGAAAGAGATGTCGGAAAATGTAGTTGCATTTGATAAGAAAACTCGACATGGTATATTCAGATGCAAAACTGTTTCCCCCTTTTTGTTTTCTTTGTCATTAGGCTGCACATGGTTCGTCTTATGCTCCTGGAGCGCTTGCTTCAGCACCTTTCTCAGCTCCACAATGTAGGTGGAGTCCAAGCCATTCCTTACATGCAGGTAATCCTCATGTTGACCTCTGACCTGGATGGCGAGGATGAAAAGGATAAGGGCGCCTTGGATGACCTGCTTGCACAGCTCATTGCCGAGCTTGGCATGCACAAGAAGGTAACCAAGGTCTCATTATGATGAATTAGGCTTTGTGTTTTCGTTTTACTGAATCCATGTTATTCTTTTGCAGGATGTGTCCAAGAAGAATGAGCGTAGTTCCATCAATGAAGTTCACCTGGTCATCATGAGACTGCTCAGCGTCTTTATGTCTCGAACCAAGTCTGGATCTAAATCTTCCTCTGAGGTACCTCCTCTTTCTTTTCTTAGTACTGAATAACTAATGAAATATATTATTATTTTAAACCAATATGAGCTTAGTGCCAAAAAAGACATGTCTGGATTTAGATGTTTCAGCAGGAGTTTTGGTCTCCTGAACTCGACACAACACTGTGCATAATGGACAACACCAGCCAATAGAACATGACTCAAATGTAGTTTTCTGTGTGGAACAATTTGTGCGTAACACACATACTTTCTTGCTTGTTTAGAAATAAAGTTGATGGCACTGCTATGAATTTTAACAGCTGCTGTATACCCCTCTCTCTTCCAGTCATCCTCCCTGATTTCCAACGCCACAGCGACTGCCTTGCTTAGCCTGGGTGCCATTGACTACTGTCTCCATGTGCTCAAGTCGCTCCTGGAGTTTTGGAAGAGCCAACAGGGCGAAGAGGAGCCTGTGACCACCAGCCAGCTCCTCCGTCCACACACAGCCTCCTCTCCTCCAGACATGAGTCCTTTCTTCCTACGCCAATATGTCAAGGTATCACACAACAGCAATCGTTTTTAGCACTGTAACATGAAAGCTTATTGTTTTGTAAGTTACGTTAATGTGAACTAACTGTTGTTCCTGGCACCAGGGTCATGCTGCTGATGTATTTGAAGCCTACTCTCAACTGTTGACGGAAATGGTGCTGCGGCTGCCATATCAGATCAAGAAGATTGCGGACACCAACCCTCGTATCCCTCCTCCTGTCTTTGACCACTCCTGGTTCTACTATCTGTCCGAAGTAAGCTATTGAGTGTTTTACTTGAATTTTCTTTTAGATTAAGATTCAGTGTTTGTCTTCAGGTAAGAATAAACCTTTAACTCTCTGACTGTTTTTTCCTCAGTATCTGATGATCCAGCAGACTCCATTTGTCAGGAGGCAAGTTAGAAAGCTGTTGCTATTTATTTGTGGCTCCAAGGAAAAGTATCGTCAGCTGCGAGACCTGCACACTCTTGACTCCCATGTGCGCAGCATCAAGAAGCTTCTGGAGGAACAGGGCATCTTCCTTCGGGCCGGTGTGGTCACAGCCACATCTGGCTCAGCTCTGCAGTACGACACTCTAATCAGTCTGGTGAGTGTCCTGTGAACAGTTTTTAGAATAACTTGGACAGAGTAAATACCCCCTTTTCACTGTGATTACGTCTGCCCATTGCTATAAGAACTGTGATTCTTATCTTCCTTCATGTGCTTAAATTGAATATGTTTCTCTTGTTTCAGATGGAACATCTGAAAGCTTGCGCTGAAATTGCCACTCAGAGGACAATCAACTGGCAGAAATTCTGCATGAAGGACGACTGTAAGTTCTTTCATATCAGTTTTGATACTGGAAACAAACAAATGTTTAAGGCCAGTACTGTTAACAGTATTTTTCCCTCTTCACACTCTTCTCGTCTCTCTCCAGCTGTGTTGTACTTCCTGCTCCAGGTTAGCTTCCTTGTGGATGAGGGCGTTTCCCCAGTATTGCTGCAACTGCTCTCATGTGCCCTGTGTGGCAGTAAGGTGTTGGCAAACTCCTCCTCTTCATCATTCTCTGGAGGCTCCAGTAGTGCTGGACAGACAGGAGGTTCTCAGTCCTCTCAGAGCAAGTCCTCCAGTAAAAAGAGCAAAAAAGAAGACAAGGAGAAAGACAAAGAGGGTGATTTCTCATACTACATGCTGCTTCAAGCCACCCTCTGAACCTGAACAGGATATTTAAAAAATGGACAATAGATGCTAGTGTCCTGACTGTGTTGTATCTTTTTGAACTGACCACAGGTGATGGTGTTGGCAGCCAGGAGGATCAGCTGTGTATGGGTCTAGTCAGTCAGCTAAACAAGTTTGCAGACAAGGAGACACTCATCCAGTTTCTGCGCTGCTTTCTGTTGGAGTCAAACTCATCTGCTGTGCGCTGGCAAGCACACTGCCTGGCTCTTCACATCTACAGGTACTGTTAAAACACATGACATAGACAGCCTTATTGAGTATTTGTCTAAATATTGACTAGTTTAACTATAATACAAACAGTTATAGCATAAATAAACTGTTAATCCTTTAACAAAAGCATGACTAAATTAGTAAATAGTTGAATCATAACCTGGACCACTGGCTGACATCTGAATCTCTGCAGGAATTCCAATAAATCTCAGCAAGAGCTTCTGCTGGAACTGACCTGGGCCATCTGGCCTGAGCTCCCTGCATATGGCCGGAAAGCTGCCCAGTTTGTCGACCTGCTTGGATACTTCTCACTCAAAACTCCTCAGACAGAGAAAAAGGTTTGTTTCAAGTTTTCACAAGCTCTGGTTCTAGAGATGTCTGGATATTATTTTGTCTGAAATCAGATCAAACACATTCTACATTGGAACGTCCTCACAGCAGATAAATAGCGTTAAATTGGTTATTCTGGCACATTTTCATTTATGTTTATTAATATGTATCATCCCTCCTAAATAAACCTGTAGATAACATGGACTATATGTCTTCATGTTTCTACTTTGTTTGAAAATGTAATTTACAAGCCTTGTTTTTGCCCACAATTTTTCAACCAGTGAATTATTACTCAGCCACAGTGTGGACATGGTTGTGTTTGTAATGTACAGGTTGAAGCACTTATTCTGGATGTGTTTTCATAATTTGTGTAAATTGTTTTTCTTTCCTGTTCCAGCTAAAGGAATATTCCCAAAAAGCTGTGGAAATTCTGAGGGCACAGAACCATATCCTGACAAATCACCCCAACTCCAACATCTACAAGTATGTCTATACAAACATGCTATCTTGAATAAAACAATTTCAACCAGTGGACATCTACATAAAACTCTTCTGTTGTCTTTGTGTTCTCTCCTGCAGCACTCTGTCAGGTTTAGTGGAGTTTGATGGTTTTTTCCTGGAGAGTGACCCCTGCTTGGTATGCAACAATCCAGAGGTTCCCTTCTCGGTATGTGCAACACAACTTCCCCTAGTGGACTCAATATATTTTAAAACTGTTTCACAGCAAATGTCGTTAAAAGAATCCTAATGCAAGTTTTCTACATTCCTGTAAATATGCATTTTGCATTGGTTAAGTGTTTCTATTTCATCTTGGCTTAGTAATTTGAATAGGTAATATACAGTGTGGCAGGTTTATGCTTATTTCTCTATCTTATAAAAGCCAATTATCACAACAATCATAATAAAACATTAAAAACAAATACTGCTACTTAGACTTTACTGGCATAATCACAGTTTATCAAGGATTTTTAAAGTTTGAGTGTCTTGTATTTCTCCTCTAGAATATAAAACTGTCATCGATCAAAGTGGACACCCGCTACACCACCACACAGCAAGTCGTCAAGCTCATTGGTAGCCACACCATCAGCAAAGTCACCGTGAAGATAGGTGACCTCAAACGCACCAAAATGGTCCGCACCATCAATCTGTACTACAACAACCGGACAGTACAGGCTATCGTAGAGCTGAAGAACAAGTATGTCACAACAAAGAGCTGCTGGTCTTATTGAACAATGACATTAAGATACTAAGATTCCATAATACCTGCACTCACTTTAACAATATAAAATTAAAGGTCTCTGCTGTATTTTTGTAGGCCTGCTCGATGGCACAAAGCCAAGAAGGTTCAACTGACACCGGGACAAACCGAGGTGAAGATCGACCTTCCCTTACCCATTGTTGCTTCCAACCTGATGATTGAGTTCTCTGACTTTTACGAGAACTACCAGGCCTCCACTGAGACCCTGCAGTGTCCCCGCTGCAGTGCTTCTGTGCCCGCCAACCCCGGGGTGTGTGGCAACTGCGGTGAGAATGTGTATCAGTGCCACAAGTGCAGGTGAGCAACAGGTTTCCTTTGCTGTTCTGAAAAGATAATTGGAGACAGTGAAGTTGAATTATATTTAACCTTCCTGGTTGTCTTCTATTAGGTCCATCAACTACGATGAAAAAGACCCCTTCCTGTGCAATGCCTGTGGTTTCTGCAAATATGCCCGATTTGACTTCATGCTTTACGCTAAGCCATGCTGTGCTGTGGATCCCATCGAGAATGAGGAAGACAGGAAGAAGGTAAGCAATTATCTGCTGAGAAAGACATGAAAGTGTAAAAGAAAGAAGGCAAAATGGCCTCTACCATTCCTAAACATCAGTTTACATGCCAGTTTTTTTTTTACTGATGAAAGAAGAGTGAAGTAAATTTTGCTGAGTGGATTTTGGTGTCTATCTCTTTGCCTTCATCTTTTCTTTCGTCTGCCTCCATTCATTCTTGTCTTTCTTGTTTCTGTAGGCTGTAACCAACATCAACACACTGCTGGACAAAGCTGACAGGGTCTACCACCAGCTGATGGGACACCGACCCCAGTTAGAAAGCCTCCTGTCTAAAGTCAATGAGGCAGCACCAGAAAAGCCACAGGTCAGTCTTCACATGGAGAGCATGGATAGTTCATGTTCTTATTCTGTCTAATATTAGATGTTGTTTCAAAGGGGGCATAAATGTGTTTTAGGCCACTTTGCACACATTGTACATAACAGGGCTATTTTTTTGTTTATTGTTTAAAAACATCTCTGAAAAGCTATAATAGCAGTTGACCTACGGTATTTGGTATATTTGTAATGCATGATAGTGAATGAAAAGTGTTTGAAGACACTTCAGTAGAAAGTAACATTTAAAAGCCTGTTTTTTAATATTTTAATCCCTTTAGGATGACACAGGAGCAGGTGCAGGACTTGGTGCATCCTCTGCTAATGTGAACCGGTACATTCAGCAGCTGGCTCAAGAGTACAGCGGTGACTGCAAGACATCATTTGATGAACTCTCCAAGATCATACAGGTTAGAGAGGAAAAAAGATATTTTATTCATAAACTGGTAGTATTTGTTTTTACCTTTATTTCTATTTTCTTCTCCTCATATGCAACTCTGGCATTTTCTCTTTGTTTACAGAAAGTGCTTGCATCTCGCAAAGAGCTCCTGGAGTACGATCTGCAGCAAAGAGAGGCTGCCACCAAGTCATCTCGAAGCAGTAGCAGCCACCAGCCCACCTTCACCGCCAGTCAGTACCGTGCCCTCTCTGTGCTGGGCTGCGGCCACACGTCCTCGACCAAGTGCTATGGCTGTGCCTCAGCTGTCACAGGTCACTGTATCACACTGCTCCGTGCTCTGGCCACTAACCCAGCCCTCCGGCAGATCCTGGTCCTCCAGGGGCTCATCCGGGAGCTTTTTGAGTACAACCTGCGACGTGGTACAGCAGCCATGAGGGAGGAGGTGCGCCAGCTGGTCTGTCTCCTCACCAGGTATGTCCCTCCCTCACATGTCCAGTTATAGAACAAGATGTTCTACTTTTTGTGATTATTGATATAGTAAAGCAAAGTATTTATTATTTAATGCTCTGTCACTTATGTTTTCCTGCTTCAGAGATCATCCAGAAGCCACTCAACAGATGAATGACCTCATCATTGCTAAGGTGTCAGCAGCCCTTAAAGGGCACTGGGCGAATCCTGACCTGGTATGTCCTCTTAGTGTCTTGTTATTTAAAGTTTTATTTTTGGAAGATCACATCCATATTAAGAGCAGAGCCTCTGGGTTGAGCATTTTAGAAATTACAGTTTTCATATGTACATCAACATCTTGTTTTCCCAACAGGTTAGCAATCTGCAGTATGAGATGCTGCTGCTGACGGACTCAATTTCCAAAGAGGGAGGATGCTGGGAGTTGCGGTTACGTTGTGGTAAGCTTATCTTATTACCTCTTGAAAAGAGGGTGGACTTTTTTTTTTTACCATATTTTTACTCATTACAGCTGAAGTCTGTGTCTAAGAGCAATGTATGTTTTTGTTCACAGCTCTTAGTCTGTTCCTCATGTCGGTGAATATAAAGACGCCTGTTGTGGTGGAGAACATCACCCTCATGTGTCTGAGAATCCTGCAAAAGCTGATCAAGCCCCCTGCCCCCACTAGCAAGAAGAACAAGGTATTTTATCTTCCTTTACATGGTTATGGTGGCAGTTGTGTAGTTTAGATAGAATATGATAGGTTGAAGAC
This sequence comes from Paralichthys olivaceus, assembly GCF_024713975.1. Classification (NCBI taxonomy): domain Eukaryota; kingdom Metazoa; phylum Chordata; class Actinopteri; order Pleuronectiformes; family Paralichthyidae; genus Paralichthys; species Paralichthys olivaceus. Next base: position 11,311,030 of record NC_091098.1, on the reverse strand, counting down.
ATTTTGATAACCCAGCAGACATTAGGACAAAACTTATAATTTGTCCATTTTGTAAGCTGAAATCTAATAATTAATCATTTTCATATTTCATTTATGACTATTGGTTATTTCATGTTCCCTTTCACAATTGTTTGTGTTTGCTTTTCTTCAAAGGATGCTGCTACTGAGTCCCTGACCACAGTCAGGCCCTACAGTAATGAAATCCATGCCCAGGCCCAACTCTGGCTCAAGAAGGACCCCAAAGCATCTTATGAGGCCTGGAAAAAATGCCTCCCAGCAAGATGTAAGTACTGTGTCAGAACAAAACAAGCATCCTATATCGTTGTTGAAGAATGCTCTTATTTATTTTTGCTGTGAGATAAAGAAAACTTTTGATGACAATCTTTTCCTTTTGTATGTATCTTGATACCTAAAGGCCAGGAGACTGTGTCAAAACCTCAGGGCAAGTCTGAATTGCGGAAGCAATATCTTCTTGAGAAGTATGTGTGGAAATGGAAGCAATTTATGAGGTCAAGAAAAGGTGAAGGCCTTTTCCCTCGCCTGCTCAAACTGAGTCACAACAACTGGCTGCGACAGGTAAAAAAAACAGTTGAGGTGATATTTCAAATACCGGATTGTTGCTATATTGATAATAAGTCACAAAAAGTCACATACAGATACCTTTTGATTTTTACCATTACTAAATTTATAACTGGGAAATACTAATACATTTTTTGGGGTTTGTAATTTCATAGACTAATTTATGCATCCTCTTTTCACAGGTCCTTTTCACACCTGCCACTCAGGCAGCGAGACAGGCTGCTTGCACTATTGTGGAGGCTCTTACAACAATCCCCAGTCGCAAGCAGCAGGTCTTGGATCTGCTCACCAGGTAATGAGCCTCAAACAGTAAAAACAAATGATCATACTGTGTGACATTAAGTAAGCAGATTACATTGAGACGTTGAATTGTATATGATAGTAAATATACAACAGTATGTTGCATTAATAAGTATGTCAGCAATCACAGTAAAATGTTACAGAAATTGCCTTGCAGCTTTACAAAAAATGCTACTCATACCTACAAGTGAAAAATGTGTTTGGGAGACTGAAACTATGTTTTTCCACAAAGCTTAGCTGTAAACTTGACTTTGACCTAAAACCCAAAAGTTAACTTTTTGCTGTGTGTCTGTCAGTTATCTGGATGAGCTGAGTGTAGCTGGAGAGTGTGCAGTGGAGTATCTGGGTCTGTACCAGAAGCTGATCAAACCGACACATTGGAAGGTCTACCTGGCTGCCCGCGGAGTCCTGCCCTACATCGGTAACCTGATCACCAAGGTAACGCTCTCAAGTTCAAGAGAAACGTATCTGTATGTGCCACTAGTTTCCTTAAACTAAAATAGAATGGGATTTTATTGGATACAGTGAAATACATGGGCAAGACATTCTGCAAAACCACATTTCTCTTTTATATGTTTTACTCCTTTTAAAACATTGAGTTCTATACTGGAAAGCAATATGCAGAGTATTCATACTAATAGCATGATAGTAAAACTGAATCTGTTAATCCTCTGTTTAGGAAATAGCCAATCTGCTTTCTCTGGAGGAGGCTACACTGAGCACAGACTTGCAACAAGGCTACGCCCTCAAGAGCTTGACTGGTATGTTTGTTTTATCACAACTGTTGAAGTATTTGAACTGCAAAGTAAACTTTAATATTGAATACATTCATTTTAATTAATGATTACATTATTTTGTTTCTATGTCTGTTTCAAGTACTTAAATGATGTGTGTAATTATTTTGTGTGTCATTGCAGGATTGCTCTCATCTTTCGTGGAGGTGGAATCCATTAAGCGACATTTTAAAAGTAGATTGGTCGGCACAGTGCTTAACGGTTATCTGTGCCTGAGAAAGCTGGTGGTGCAGCGCACCAAACTCATCGATGAGACTCAGGACATGCTGCTTGAGATGCTGGAGGACATGACGACAGGTCTGCACTGACAATTTTAAGAAGAAATTCAATTGCTTGGAGTCATTTAAGTCTTTCTTGACCAGTTTCAGCTCTGAAATATAGTCATAACACAAAGTATAAATTCTAAATCTACCCCTGCTTTCTGCAGAATTAATAACGCACCAAAACATTTTATTAAATCAAGTAATTTACTAGCCTGACATTACCAGACTAGGGCACATACTAAATGTGCATAGAGATTCACAATTTTTAATTAGTCAAACATTTAATCCCCTGTAATTTTCAAGGAGAAACAAAGGTTGCAGACTTTGGCAAACTGCAAATAAATAAGATGTAAATTGTAAAATTATACTTCTACCATATACCATCTGTAGTAAGGAAAACACATCTTTCAATTTTTTATTATTATTATAGAGAGATTATATCGTCCAGTTGGTTTAATACTGTCACATAATAGACCTCTCCACATTGACAGCAGCTGTCTTGGTTGTTGAAATGCTTCAGTGACACCCCTCTGTCTTCATCAACACATGTTAGATAAATAGTTGTCATTGCCCTGGACAGTTTCAGATTTAATGGTTTGGTTTCCAAGCTAGTAAAACAGCAGAGGCTGTTCTATATTGTTGATTTGTTTAAAACAGTTTGTAAATCTTGTTGCATTGCTCATAGGTACCGAGTCTGAAACCAAAGCCTTCATGGCAGTGTGCATAGAGACTGCAAAACGATACAACCTGGATGACTACAGGACACCTGTGTTCATTTTTGAGAGGCTGTGCAGCATCATCTATCCAGTAAGTGACCTTCACCTTTATTCTTTTACATGTCCTCCATTGTTCTAGAAGTTGGTGTAGCTTTGAGTTGGTCTTCGTCTGTAACTTGTGTTTCATCCTCTGCGTCTAGGAGGAGAATGAGGTGACAGAGTTCTTTGTGACCCTTGAGAAGGATCCTCAGCAGGAGGACTTCCTGCAGGGCCGCATGCCAGGAAACCCCTACAGCAGCAACGAGCCTGGCATCGGCCCACTCATGAGGGACATCAAGAACAAGATCTGTCAAGACTGTGACCTGGTGGCACTTCTTGAAGATGACAGTGGCATGGAGGTAAAGTGACCCTGGATTTCCACCACTCTTATTTCATCCACTTTGTACACTTGCTTTTTTCAATCCCTTCTCTGTTTCTCATGGAATTCTGAACGCTGACTTGTTAGAAGTTATTGATTTGATGCCGCCCTGTTCCCTTTAGCTTCTGGTAAACAACAAAATCATCAGCTTGGATCTGTCAGTGGCTGAGGTCTACAAGAAGGTGTGGTGCCCTACGAACGAGGTGAGAGTCCTTGTCAGTTTGTCAATGAATGAGTAATACTTTGAAAGACATTACACTTTGTGCCGTTAAACTGTCATCAAAAGGTGACGGGACTCTAAAGATCAATAAGGCAATCAGTGTTGGTCATGGAGCCTGCTTCCTTTGTTTTTCAAGGGAGAACCAATGAGAATCATCTATCGAATGAGAGGCCTGCTGGGAGACGCAACTGAGGAGTTCATTGAATCACTGGACTCAACCACAGGTTTGATTTACTATGAATATACTTTTTGTTTGGGATTCTGAGTCATTTAAACTTCATTTATATCATGTGTATCAGAGATGGTCACTAATATTTGAGCCACTGTGCTTGTAATCAGTACATTCTTGGAAGAAGTGGAAAAGATTTATTTTATCTCTATTGACAAAATATTTTTTCTACATATTTTTACATTTTACAGATGAGGAGGAGGATGATGAGGAAGTGTACAAGATGGCAGGAGTGATGGCCCAGTGTGGAGGACTGGAGTGTATGCTCAACCGGCTGTCTGGAATCAAAGATTTCAAACAAGGAAGGCATCTGCTCACTGTAAGATGATATTTGTTTTACATTATGACTAATCTTTATTCTCTTGACCTTTTAAAGCAATCTAAAGCTATAATTTAAAAAAGCTGGTGAATGTCTGAATAATAATAATAATAATTTAATATTTTTTAAATGGTTACTATTATTTTCATTTTTGATTAATCAGCTGGTTATTTTCTCAATTAATTGTTTGGTATATAAAACATCAGAAAAAGTGCTTATAACAATTTCCCTTGAACACTAGGTGGTGCCATTAAGTATTTTATTTTGTCTGATTCAAGAGTGCAAACTCCCAAAACAATTCAGTTTCTAAAAGAAATCCACATTTAAGAACAAAATTTATTCTGATAACAGTAAAAACAAGGCAAACAATTGACTGGTGTCTATGTGTCTTTCTCAGGTTTTACTGAAGCTGTTCAGTTATTGTGTGAAGGTGAAGATCAACAGGCAGCAGTTGGTCAAACCAGAAATGAACACGCTCAATGTCATGCTGGGAACTCTGAACCTGGTGAGTTTGTGTTGGGTTGTCTGGTTTCTGGGCAGGAGGGTGAAAATTCTGCAATTCATCAATTATTTTGTTTCACTTCAGGCTCTAGTGGCAGAACAAGAGAGTAAGGACAGCGGTGGAGCCTCCATAGCAGAGCAAGTCCTGAGCATCATGGAAATCATTCTGGATGAAGCCAACGCAGAGATTTCTGAGGACAAGGTGAGAATTCAAACCTCTGAATAAAAATCCAGTGACCAAGGACTCTGGAACTCTTTATTTATACATTTAAATGGGAATTGTTTTGCAGGGTAACCTGCTGCTGACAGGAGACAAAGATCAGCTGGTCATGTTATTAGACCAGATCAACACCCCGTTTGTGCGCTCCAACCCCAGCGTGCTGCAGGGTCTGCTGCGCATCATCCCATATCTGTCCTTCGGTGAACTGGAGAAGATGAGGATCCTGGTGGAACGCTTCAAACCGTGTTGCAGCTTTGACAAGTAGGCATCATTAGCTTTTACTTAGGCCAATTTAATCAAATAATGTAAAATGCATAGAAACACTGTCAGTCATTATAGTTGTTACATTATTAAACCAATCAAGAGGACCATTTTAAACTGTCGTATGAAAACTTACCACTTGATTTGTTTTTTTAAGGTATGACGAGGAACATAGCGCAGACGACAAAGTGTTTCTGGATTGCTTCTGTAAAATCGCTGCTGGTATCAAAAACAACAGCAACGGCCATCAGCTGAAAGATCTTATTCTTCAAAAGGGAATCACACAGAGTGCTCTGGACTACATGAAGAAACATATCCCAAATGCCAAAAAGTAGGCATCCCAGAGTCAAATCAAAACCTTTCATATAATTAAGTATTTGCACTTCATTGCTCTAACTATCGTCTTTATGTTCTGAACTCATTAGTCTGGATGCAGATGTCTGGAAGAAGTTCCTCTCCAGACCAGCTTTACCCTTCATTCTCAGATTGCTTCGTGGTTTGGCTACACAACACCCCCCCACACAGGTACAAAATACTAAACGCTATCAGAGCTGATTACGCATAGGAAATATTACATGTACCATTAAAAATTGAGGGTCTGCTTGCAAACTCAGCATCAACTTTGTGTGCAAACACACACGTTGCTATGTAACACAACTGAATTTGTTCTCATCATCTGTCCAGGTGCTGATAGGCACAGATTCAATCACCAACTTGCACAAGCTGGAGCAGGTATCCAGTGATGAAGGCATTGGCACACTGGCGGAGAACCTTCTGGAGGCGCTGAGGGAGCACAGTGACGTCAACCTGAAGATTGAAGCAGCCCGCAGGGAGACCAGATCTGAGAAGAAGCGTATGGCGATGGCCATGAGGCAAAAGGCCCTGGGAACACTGGGCATGACGGTACGCATTTCTTATCTTACCGAACATCTTTATTTCATCACTGCCACTTTGTTTTACCATGTCAGTGACACAGATCCGTATTATGTTGTTGATTCTTGTGTGTTTTCCTTTCAGACCAATGAGAAGGGTCAGGTGGTGACCAAGACCTCACTGTTGAAGCAAATGGAGGAGTTGATAGAAGAGCCAGGCTTAACCTGCTGTATCTGTAGAGAAGGCTACAAGTTCCAGGTACAACAACACACTATGATTTCATATAGTGTTAAACGGGTCAAATTTAAGAAAATAATACATACCGTATGTATATATGAGTTATTTTTGTTTCATGCTTGTGACCATATTGCAGATATGGTTTTACCCTGTGTACAGATCATTCAGCCGTCCTCTTGTGTATCGAACAGATTTGTGGGGTCTTAAAGTAACATTTTCGTCCTTGTGTCTGATCGTAGCCAACCAAAGTCCTGGGTATTTACACTTTCACAAAGCGTGTGGCCTTGGAGGACTTCGAAAACAAGCCTCGCAAGCAGCAGGGCTACAGCACTGTGTCGCACTTTAACATAGTTCACTATGACTGCCATCTGGCTGCTGTCAGGTAACAATGAACATCATATACTTGCTGATATTTACAGAACTGTCAATTTGTCACAGTTGATCTGAGCTTTTCATTTTTTCCTCTCCCTGTGGTAGGCTGGCACGAGGGCGAGAGGAGTGGGAGAGTGCTGCTCTCCAGAACGCCAACACCAAGTGCAATGGGCTGCTTCCTGTTTGGGGGCCACATGTTCCAGAATCAGCCTTTGCTACATGCTTAGCAAGGTAAGTTGATGCATCAGCACGGACACAGCAAAAGTTCCACTTCATAAGGCACACGGTGAATCAAAACCCACTGGACGTCTCTCTGCTGCACAGGCACAACACATATCTGCAGGAGTGCACAGGCCAGCGGGAGCCCACGTACCAACTCAACATCCACGACACCAAACTGCTGTTCCTCCGCTTTGCCACTGAACAATCGTTCAGCGTGGACACAGGAGGAGGAGGCAGAGAGAGCAACATCCACCTCATCCCCTACATCATCCACACTGTGCTCTACGTCCTCAACACGTATGTACCTTTCAGAAATTACCCATCAGTGATGATACAATGACACAAACCTTAAGTTCAGGTTCAATGTTACGTGTATTTCTCACCCTCATCTCACTTTACTGTGCAAACTGTCACTGCAGTACAAGGGCTACGTCTCGGGAGGAGAAGAATCTGCAGAGTTTCCAGGAGCAGCCATGTGAGAAATGGGTGGAGAGCTCATACGATGTTGAAGGACCACACTATTTCACCATCTTGGCTATGCACATCATGCCACCCGAACGCTGGAGGAGTTCACGTATATACTTCCTACGGAGACTCCTGGTAGCCGCACATGCCCGCAAGGTCTCAGCAGTCTGCGCCAACAAGTAGGACACTTATCCTCTTTTTCTATTTTCTGTCTTGTTCTTTCAAAGCTGAAATCTGGTTAAAGCAGCAACATTTAAATCCCCTCAGCTTGGCTTCAACTGATCCGGTGGCTACAAGAAAGTGTTACCAATGTTATCGTGAACGCGTCTCAAATTTTTAATATTCTGATTAAGAAAACCATCTAAAATTGTGTGCGCTGTATTCAAGAGTTGAATTTTGTGTATGTAAAGTTTATCTCCAAATCTGTTTCCTCTGTTTTGTTTTCAGACTCACAGACAAAGCACCAAAGGAATATGCAGTCTATCGCTCGCCTCTACTCTTCTGGGGCCTGGTGGATCTGGTCTATGACATGTTCATGGTAAATGTGTTGGATCTAAATCTCTGTTCATATTGATGCTTTAAACAAATGATATTCTGCTTTGATGCTTTGAGTGACTTGGCACTGATCAGTGCAACAGAATTCAGTTTCAGTCTGATCTTTGCAGGTCTGAAGAGGCAGAGGCATAATTTAATGGAACTTAAGTGTGTGTGAAAATGAATCAGGGTTTAATGAAAATCAAAAACAACTAAAACTTTGTTTAAGTAAGATTTTGAGGCCTCTTTTCTTCAACATTGTTACTTAGATCTTACAATAATATATTCTAATACTGAGACTAAAACTTCAGCTCCTGACCTGACTCTTTCTTTTTTCTGGCATTACAGAAAGTACCCACCAGTAACACAGAGGGGGGCTGGTCCTTCTCGCTGGCAGAATATGTCCGTCACAACGACATGCCCATCTATGAGGCGTCAGAGCGCGTGCTCAGGGCCTTCCAGGACGAACTCATGCCCGCTGAGTCCTTGTCTGAGTTCTTTGATGTTGTAGGTGAGTAAACATCCAAACCTGATAAACTTCACGACGGCCCATTTAAAATTATAAGATTAAAAGTTGGCAGAAAACCAGCATAAGTGGGACAATCTTCTGTGTTGCAGCTTGAAATGTTTTTAACAGATCTGACCCTTGGCTTTATGTTCTTACCTTGAATAAGTTGTACACTGGGATGTGGCGTTTATTTTAACACAGAACTTGTTTCTCTTCCAGGTCTCCTCTCTGAAATCGCAGACCCAGACATCTTTCTGCGGGATTTGTTGAACTCTTTGCCCTGATGGCAAACATACACCCACACCCCCGGCAACACACAACAGCTCTGCAAATCACATCGAGACACCTACCAACAAAAAAAACCTTCTCTTTTTACAGACTGACACACATGCAGAGTACACACACACACACACACACACACACACACACACACACACAGACACACAGAGTAAACGTCAAGCTTCCTGCTCACCCCCCTCCCCCACACGACATCTTCAATTTAACTTAAAGCTGAATCTATGTGTAGTCTAAAAAAATACACTTCTGGCAAAAGTCTCTAATGTTTAACACACAAACACCTGTGTACTGGGGCGGGACGCACACACACACTAAAACTGAATTTTACGTGTTGCCCTTCTGACTCAAACTGCTTCAATTTAAAGTTGAGGATGTAACTTAGTTTGAGCTCGAGACAAGAGATCAATGAATCTGCTGATTATTAAACCAGGTATGTTTATCGACTGTTGCTGCCAAAAAAATGAAGCTTCACCGTTGCTCAATTTTTTTGTTCAGGACATCACCGATCGTCACAGAATGGCGATCTTAGAGAATCTGGTGATTCATATTTAAAATAAAAAATCATCCGGGTCACGGGCATAACTCAAAAGTTCTGTTTTAGTATGGACGTCGATTTACCGCTCCTCCTAATATTGGGGTGCAATGTTAAGATTACTAAAAATGTTTTGGGATTTGACCCACCACGTATTACGAGTGGCATTTGATTTTATCTTGTTTTCTTTTTTATTTGTTTGGTTTTTGTTTGTTGTTGGTCAGGGTTTTTTAAAATGGAAGGTTTCAGTGTCACATGGTTTTGAGCAGAACTTGTTCCTCTCTTCCAGGCTTTTGCTGTTTGGTCTTCATATAGGTTCTAACTGGAGTTTGAGTGATGCAAAGAAAAAAATGTTTTTTTTGTTTTTGTGTGTGTATGGATTTCTTTTATCAATCTCAGAAGCGAAATGAAGAAAAGAACGATGAATCAAAGTTTTTTAGTTTTTTTTCCATGAAGCTTGGTGTCAAAGTGAATTTTGGACATGTTGAAAGATTCCATCTGTTGCAGTGAAATATCAGACCTGTCTAAATTAATAATAAAACAGACCTACATTATATCCTTTAACCTTTTTCTTTGACTTATTGTTTTTTCGTTTGGTTTTTCTTCCTCCCCCAGCAGCAGTTTCTCTTCTCTGCTCACTTTCCCAGAAATCATTGGTAACACACTTGTGTCAATTCCCAAAACAGATTTCTTAAAAGCAAAGATCGGCTGAGTTTTATCCTCAGTTACTGATCAACTTGAACAGACATTTGAAAAGGTGTCCTTGTACTCGAGTTGTATGCGTGATGTAGAGTTCACCCGGTTTCTTGTTAATTCGCATATTCCTGCTGTTACAATGTTCAACTGTTGCTGAATGTCTGCTTTTTGAATTTAGCATAAGATTAATAAAGCTGTAATAATTCCAATCCGACCCAGGGTAACCTCTTCTGTTCCCCGCTGCTGTTTACACTCTTAAAAAAGATGAATAACCTTCTGTGTCCAGTAAAACGACACATTTCTATTCATGTCCTGTGAAAAGGCTCAGAACCGAAACATTGAAAACACAATGAAATAGGTTGTGGTAGTGCAGAAGCTTCCCAAAAAACAACCATAATTGGTGACATGTAGATTATATAATAAATTAAAACCTTTTGTGGGAAGAGTAACATCTAACTGTTGTTGACAGGGTTGTGCGTGGTCACCACTACTGATACATGCAGTCACTAGCTCAATACATCAGACAAAATGAAAATATTAATTAGAGGAATTACTAAAGGGATGGAGCACCAATTGGCCTGCCATGCAGATGAGTGTTTGATATACCCGTGGCCACCAATATATTCTTTACCTAAACTGATGCTGTCATTCCAACAGTGTGGTAAACTACCAGGATAAAAGATTAACATAGATAAAAGCCAGTTACTCTCATATAACTATAACCCACCTAGAGAAATTTAAAATAAATACCCCTTGGCATGGTAAACAACATCCTTTAAATATAAAGTCAGTGGTGTAGGGTGTGGTTAAAATGTTGTCCTGTTGTCCTGCAGAACAGACAGACAGTTGACTTCCTGATATCCCCCGTACCCCAAGAGGGCACCAGGGGTCACCACACTACCAATAGAGCTAAACCAAGACCAAGATGTTATCTGGGTATATTTGGCTGGATAAAAGTATTTACAAGTTTACAAGTATTTGCTCGTCACTCCCATCATGTCTGTGTAGTCATATCGGGGGAGTGATAGAGTCAACCCTACACTAAACTTGGAAGAGAAGAGAGAACCCATAGGATACACCTGATGTTGATATTACAACCTAGAACAGTCCGTTCAGTTTCTATTATATTTCCACCTGCTTGTAATCACTAATTATCTCCAGTCTAAGTTACACATTTGAGTCATCTTCTTTGTAGTGTATTTAAATCTTCTTTTAACATGAGGTATACTGTAAAAAGCACATGTCAAATAATAATAATAACTAATAATTAATTCGATTTTTTTATTCAAATATGAACTATGAATATAATGCAGTTATTTGATTGAAGGAGAAGGACGTTCTGAGGTTTGTTTTAAGGGAACTAGGAGAAGAGGCTGCAACTGTGTGGATCATTTTTTGATGTGTTGCTGCACAGTGACCACTAGATGGTGACACTGGGACATGAGATTGGTAAATTGTTAAGCAGTTTTCAACTGTTTAAAACTGACAGAATGAAGAGAGAATCATTTCTAACACAGATATAAACACTTTATTTTCAACTTGTGTCTGAAAGCACATATTGCACATTTCATTTATGGCACTTCATACACACTTTATATGTAACTTTTCAAAATAATATCATACGCAATGTGATAAAACATTTACAAAACAAATATGCATTGGCATAAACATTTCACCTTTATACAAAGGAATACAACTCTAAATGAACACGTCCTCAACAACAAGGTCTTTCAGTGACCAGTGGGGAAGACTAAGTTTAGGTTTAAGGCATAGAATGCACATTTTAAGGCTCGTTTGTGGACCAATAAAATCACAGTGTGCGTGGTCATAGACGATGAGTATAAAACTCCAATCATTTCAACTTTTTACAGCAAAAACATCCAAACAAGAAAAGCAACAAAAAAAACGTTTTACATTGTTGTCTTTTTTGGATTAACTGTCCTCCATCCTTCTTCTTCTTCTTTTCTTCTCGACAAGACGTGGAGATGCTCAATGCCTCGGATCGTGTAGATATTCACACACACTCTCCCTCATGTTGTATCACGTGTCCACTCCTCACTGGCAGCACAGTGGAGCCACATCCTCGGCAGGTGAAGGGAACAGCCTCATGGCTTTCCTGGAGGATCTGGTGTAGCCGTTGGGGAAAATCAAGGCCTTCTTCACAGTGAAGAAGGAGACCGTCTTGTCCCACACGTCAGAGCTGGACACCCCTGAGTCGAGTTGGCTCTCCAGGGCCGAACGGAGCCTCTCTGCCCTGTCTGTGCACTTCCTCTCCAAAATCATTATCTTACACAGGCTGAGGACGAGAAGAGAAACATCTGATTAATGTTGAGTATTATAGTAGTTATTTAAAGAGCCTGTTCTCCGAAATCAAGAAAATTGATTGCTTCTAATGATAATATTGGGGATTCCACTTCCACTCTCACAGCACAAGTAAAAATGCATTAAAGAAATTTCCACAGAAATGATATTTCTAGAATCAGTTAACATAAGACAAGAAAATATAAAAAGATTAGAAATTATATTTACAGTCTAGACTGAATATTTGTAAAACCCTGAAACCTGATCAAACCTTTGCAAATAAGCCAAATTAGGTTGAAATGACCCTTGAACAGATAATTTTGAACATCTCATCCCAAAGCCAGAACTTAGTTTTAATAAATATCTCTATCAACCTAAACAACCTTCAATGAGACAATTGAGCTTACGTTGTGTGTTGATCCCTCATGGTGAACGTGTAGTATGATGGCGTCCAGTCAGTCCAGGTCTGTGGGGATATGAGAGGCGTTCAAGGTTCTGATTTCAGCATCTCTTCCATCCTTTATATACTTAAACCAACTTTCCCATCGATTTAATGCGATGCTGGTTCTCACAGTGTTTGGCCAATCACAAAGCAGCGTTATGACAATAGGATGTGAATGAATTAGTTGAATTCATGGGGTACAATGGCCCCCAAACCAAACAAACAGGTGGGAGGGGCCCTTCGCCGGGCCCCTTGTCACTGGGCTGATGCGGAGGTATCCTGAGTATTGTGTGGACTGATATGTGGTGGGAACGTGGAGGAGAAACATCTGCCTGAAGACGACCCACGCAGAAGAGAGGGAAGTTCACACGAAGATGGAGTGTGTCCAGTTTAAGAACATGGTGGAGAGAAGTTCAGTTTAAAGATGTGATCTGAGCTTCCATGTTTTTAATCTAAATATTTACTGAATTTTAATAATCTTTAAAGGTGTAGCGCCTTTAAGAGAAGATTTATTCACAACTGCTAATACTCTACTTTCCTTTGTTGTTATTATTTGTTAAACTTGGTGTTTTTGTTGCCTGTTTTTTCCATCATCATATTCTTTTATAATGTGAAACTTTAATAAATCTTTTCTCTTTTTCACTTTTTATCTCACACAATATTTGATATTTAGATAGTTTCCTTCACAAACATCATCAAACTCTATCTTCAAAGTTTCCCTACCACACACACACACACACACACACGCACACACACACACACACACACACACACCCTTTTCTTCTTATTTAACTTTCTGTCTCTATTTCATCCCTTCCAATTCTCACGGTGAACGTCTCCCATGCTTGATTGGCTGACAATAGCGTACGATCCGTCCAGATGGTGTGCCTGGAAGCCCTGTTGACAGCCCTGTCTTCATGGGTGTGTGTGTGTGTGTGTGTGTGTGTGTGTGTGTGTGTGTGTGTGTGTGTGTGTGTGTTAAGGGGGGTTGGTCAGTCAATCTTTGTTGGAAGGGGCACACTTCCTTTGTGCAGCCGGCCTCAGTGTCATTAACACTGAAGTGTGGGAAGCCTGGGACCACAGTAGCTCCCACGTTCCACACTAGGCAGGAAGGGAGCGTGTGACTGAGACGTGGCCAGCTGCAGGCAGGTCAGCCAGCTGTGTGTGTGTGTGTGTGTGTGTGAGTGTGAGTGTGTGTGGGAGGGAAAGTGAGCAGGAGTGTGTCTGTCTGTCTGTGTGAGTGTGTGGGGGATTCTCCTGATGTGTGAACATGTGCTCGGAGTGTGGAGGATGTTTACAGTTGTTCTCTAACACCTCAACACATCACAGTCACGTACCATCAAACGACAGATCAGACTGAACTTCAAAAGCACGGACGCTGGCTCCTTATATCGGGAAGATGACCAATATTCATATTGATTTTTCAATGATACTTATTTGGAGTTTCCAAGTATATAACCTATGTATGTATATAAATATCCACACTAGTCATCTGAACTCTTTATTATTACATAGTCAAGTGTATGCAATTGTATCTTATCTCTCTTTTTAAAAAGTTAAACTAACTGACTCATTATCAAATAACATGGGAAACATCATAAGTTATATATTGTGGTCAACTAACCTGGTTCCTCTGAACTGTGTGGGTGTGATTTGATTGACAGTTGGGGTCTCATTGTAAACACACATAGATCAGTTACAAGATACAAATCCACAGATATGCTTTCTCTTTCCTTCATCAAAAAAATAAAGGATCTTATCTTTATTCTTCAAACTTGCAGAGAAGAAGCTCTTTCTTTAATCTGCTCCTGGACGTCTCAACTGTTGCACACAGGCTCCACGAGGGAAGTCTGCCGTGTCAAACTGGTGGAAGTGGCTGCATGTTGATCTTTTCTAATGGCTGCCCCTCTGTAACACCCACGTGTGCCTGGTGGCGGAGGCACTTTGTGCTCAATTACGTGGCGGTGGAGATGACATGAGACAGCGGCGTGCTCCCCCTCTGGGGTCACCACTTTCCCATATCAACACAAGCACACTGGGTCAGTCTCCCAGCTCTATACGCCACCCCCCCCTCCCTGCACCCGGGGGCTCTTTCTCTTTGCAGTTTATTCCTCCACCTGCTCCCCAGAGACACACTCATTGTCCCCACGGCTATAAACACTTCATTGAGCATGTGGCAGCCCTGCGTTCCTCAAAGCCCTTCCCAGCGCTCTCATTGGCCCAGGGACTGTGAGAAAGTCCAACAAGCCCAAGACCCACACATTCATATGGAGATGTGGGCGTATAAATAGAGGGCTGAGGCAGAGGGGAAGGCAGCTCAGACTCAACTGGCTCTTCAGACAGAAACACTCTGACACTACAGCAATGGCTCCCACTGTTTTTGGACAAGCAAGCTACTCTAAGGAACACCTGACTCCTGCTCATAAGGTAAACATCTTTTCTACACAGACTTATATCAAATCTGTTTGATCATATTATATTTAAAAAAGTTTTCATGTATTCAAGTGGACTAAATGTTTTCTCTTTTTCTTTTCTCCAGCTAAGAAAGCCGATGGTGGAGAAACTGCGCAGAGACAGAATCAACACCTGCATCGAGCAGCTGAAATCCCTGCTGGGCCCAGAGTTCCTCAGGCAGCAGCCCGACTCCAAGCAGGAGAAGGCTGACATCCTGGAGATGGCTGTGGCTTACATGAGAAGCTGGCAGCAGCAGAAGCAGCGGCAGCAGCAGCAGGGCAGCCTGACGCCTGGTCTGACAACAGCCAGCGACGGCTACTCCCGCTGCGTGCAGGAGGCCGTCAGCTTCCTCTCCCACTGCGAGGTCCAGACTCAGGCTCACAGACGGCTGCTCGGCCACTTCCAGGGCCTGCAGGTGTCCAGCAGGAGCAGCCACAGTCCCTCCAGCCTCTCACCCCCCGGCTCTCCTAACCACCAAGTCAGCTCCGGCAAGGGTGTGAGCCAGGCCAGCTGTGGTCTGTGGAGGCCCTGGTAGAACGGAGAAAGAAAACTACGTCTGTGAACGTCATGGACAGAAAGTTGAATACTCACTCAAGTCTGTTTTGCTTTTGGCAGAAGATTTGATATTGTTTGAGTGTTTTATTAGTGTATGGAAATGGGCTAAATCCCAGTAATCCTTTGAAGGATTGAAATGTATCAGGTTTTACTGTTTATCTACACCATGTGTACACATGTTATACTCTTTTAATTTAGAGTGTTGACTGTGTGATTGTGTTCATTGTTCCTGTGGAACTACACATCCTGTTTGTTTTACAAACATCCCTGAATGATCTCGTTCTAAGACCCATGTTGGGTTGGAACTAAATGTCTCTGAGACATTGTTTGTCTGGTGTGTTGAACCAGTGTTTATCTTTGATACTGAGTATCACTGACTGATGTCTCATCAGCTTGGTGCTGATGAATCAGCTACATGACATAAATGGATCCCATGGATCCACTTTTACTGTAAATCTTGTGATGATTATACTTTATTGTGACTTTGTGTAACCATTATTTGGCCTGTGCGTTAACTGTTGAAATTGTACCATGTATGTTTTCTTCACCTTCACATTTATACCTTTTGTAAAGGTATTTTATGTTGACATCAATCTTTACTGAAAGAATCTGTTGAATTGCTTCCTGTGGAAGGTTACTTTTGAACATTTCAAAAAAATAAATGGGAAACTTCACATGAAGTTTTGCAAATATAAACACTGATGTTTTCACTTTATTCATAAAAATATCCAGTACTGAGTCAGAGGTACAGAGAAGATCTTATTTTAAAGTAGTATGCAGTTTGTATTAAGCAAAATTGATCTAAATTGAATAGAGTAAATCAATCATTAAGTTCTCCATACTTCTGCAAATCCAGTCACACGTGTCCTTAGCACAGCATCAGCTAACTGCAGCATCACAAGTGTCTTGCTCAAGGGAACAGCAGCATAGGAAGTAGAGTTTGATTCCTTCAGCAGCCTGTCAAATTTATTAAGAATCAAGTAACTGAGAAAATGTTCCCTCATTTCAGGAGCAACATATATTACATATATACAACTACATATATTTACAATATTGAATTTTATAATGAGCATATTTTTTGATGTATTCTGTTACTACCTGACAGAACATCTGTGATTTGCTCTGATTTACCTGAAAACATATTTTCATCATTTTAACATCATTCACCTTGAAAGTCAGATTTTACACACAAGTTCAAAACATGTAAAAATGTGAATGCTATTAATGAGAGAATTCATAATTCACCAACAACTTAAAAAAAAAATTGGGGTGATCACACTTTTCCCCTGGGTATTTTTTTATCCTGTGTTTCCCACAGGGATCATTAACATTACATCTCATCTGACCTGCCTGGTGCACAGGTGTTTAAAAAGCACTGAAAGCCCTGGGGTGTGTGGAGACACCCCTGCTCCACTTGTGTCACATGTCCCACTTCTGTTGTGGTGGTTGTGGCATGCTGTCTAGTGCTTAAATTATGTCTCAAGTGCCACAAAAGTCTTTCACAACTATTAGTGTGTGCAGAAGTTGTGGAGAATGTGGCATGCCTGGGACTTTCTCAGGGTCTCGTTGGCCAGGCCAGATGGTCTGGCTGAGGCCGCCTCCCCTCCCCCTTCAACAGGAGATCAAACACCGTAGCTAATGTGATGTGTAACAAGACACACTTCTATTGTTCCCGTCCCAGGGCCAGTGAATAGGCGCAGAGTGTGGGAAACAGGAGATACCACACTCACAGAGAGATGGCTGATGGGAAGCCGCCCTGTGCCGCCGTAGGTCTGAGCAATGGCCGAGACTTTATGGCAGGAATTCAGAGCTGGTGGGAGGGAAACTCATCTTCACACACACTTGTAGACAAAGACCCCCAGCAGCCGTGTAGTGCACACTAACTTTCAGTGGAGGCCCAGATTCACACAAACATGTCGACAAAGAAATCAATGGACGGGACAGATAATAAAGCCAAACCTCAACGTGACTTGACAGATTGGCAGTTACAGTGTTTTCAAATGCTCTAGTGAAGAGAAATAGAAAAGATGTTTATCCACATTCCTCAAAATGCTAATTTACAGCAAGAAAACAGAGAGTGGTGTTTGCAACACTAGATACGGTGAAAAACCACATGTGACACCCAAAATATCAACAGGTCACAAACCTGCTCAGATGAAAATATCATTAAAACAGTTGTACATTTACTCAAATATGTTTATAAAGTTTTAATACTTGTTTTGTGGAAAACTCTTATTTATGAATCTATTTGATATTATTTAAATGTGACCATTTAACTGATCCAAATTGAAAACTTTCACTTTTCATGCATTGACCCTCCAGAAACCAGACCGTGCATTAATAATTCAACACTCTTACGAGGTCCATTCATCTCAATTAGAACCAAAGTTGTGTAGATTTTACTGCTCATGCTTTTAGTTTTTCCAGTGTGCAGATCCTTTAACCTTTTCATCAACCTGTGCTTCAGATCTTTTTTAATTGACATGCACTGGAGTCATATTAATGTTCTGGCCCTAATTCTTTGACTTAATTAAAACTTAAAGCACTTCTCTCAGCTTTGGAAATGGTCAGCTGAACCCCTAAATTAAAAAAGTCAACGCAGTCCAAGGGCAGACAGACCAATCTGTGGCAAAGCACTGAAGCCAGTTGACTTGATTTTTCCCAGATGGACCGGGGACATAGAGTTTCTGTTTGTCCTGCAACAAAAGATCAATTAACATTCCCAGTGGAGCATTGAGGAGTGACGTGGCTTTTGTAGGTCATTTACCCTGATGTTGGGGACTGGTGGGAAACTGGAAACAGGACTACTCACACTACGCCCGCAAGGCCGGCTTCACATCTGGGGCCAGGCCGTGATGGAGGCCCTCAGAGGCACACTGCCAGCCCTCTCATAATGCCATTAACTGGACACTATAATTTGACACAGTTCACTTACAACAGACCCTCAGGAGAAGAAGAAAAGAGCTTATAATTAAAGTCTGCGTTTCTTTTTAGCAAAACTCAGTCACTGCAGTTTTTAAGTCTAATAAAAAAAGCTATAATCCAAGTTCTTTAAGAAAAAAGATAAAATTGATGACATTGCAAACTTAAACTCAACTGGCTCCTGTGTTGGGCCACTTAAAGGTAAAGTTTGGAAGATGATAAGTTTAGAGAATTTATTTGTGTTTAGATATTAGATGTCAGGGCGGGCACTAGGAGAGGAAGTGGAAATGAAAGCCAGATATGGAGGTATATTGTGCTACATGTTACCAATAAAACATTTCCTTTATTTGAGGAGAAATAAAACTTCTACAGAAAAACCTATTCTTGCCTTGGGCACCAAAAAGCCTTGAGTGGTCCCTGTGTTTAGGAGCCTGAAGTTTAAGCAGCAGCACGTTATTGTAAAAGCAACAGGTGGAAAAAGAAATGTTTCCCCTGCAGCCAGATGATGCCACTCTGACCTCCGACACTGATGATTCTCCTTCCTCAGGTTTTCTTCCTCATTTTGATAATAATTTAACCAAACTGTGACGACCCTGTGTCCAAGAGTGCAGAGGTCAACTCTTTCTATCCTGTACATCTTGCACACAAAACTCCTTACGCTCATCCACATGCTGGCACACACGCACACACTCATAACTTAAACAATAAAATAAGTCAAAAACTGTGAGCCCCTTTCCTTTATTTTATAAGGGTACATTTGCTTTTTTGGTTTCCTCTTATGCTTTGTGCTGCATGTGTGTGGTTGTTGGCCACCAAACTGTTTTCCAAGAAATAAAGAAAAAACGATATAAAAAGATTGTACAAAACGATCTTCTCCTGTGTTCAGATGCTCCTGTCTGTGCAACAACATGCCTTTAGAGCTGTCTTTGAAGAGAAAATGAAAGCCCTCCGTTTATATTGTTTTACTGCAGTGAAGCATTTGGTCTTTCATTGCAGCGGAACCCTTTGAAGATGCTCTGTGTGCATCACTTCTCCTTATTTAATCGAACATTTGAAAAACAAAGTGTAATTCAGACATGTGCTCCTTGATAAATCCTCAGATGACGGCTTGATAAAGTGTTAATTACCTGTTGCTTATCTTGGGAAACATGCCATGCACAGATACATGCCCTGTGAGTTATTGACCTGTTCTATTGTTGTGCTGGGAGTCCCACTGGTCAGAGTGTGGGAACCCCAGCCCTGCCTGAGCCACATGGCTTTGTTATGCTAATGTCCCAGTATAAAAAGGGAGCAGCTCCTCCAGACACATCAGAGCTCACTCTACCGCCCAGAAGGAGAAGAAGCACTTCAGCTCACCTGCACAGACATGGCTCCCTGTTCCACCAACTACTCCTCAGTGCACCATATTGGGATCTCAATGAAAGATAACATCAAGGTGAGTGGTGATGCGGATCTCAGTGGTTTTGCAGCTGAACAGAACAAATATCCGATTGGTTATGTGTGACTTGGATCATGAACTGACCTGGTTGTCTTCTCTTCCACAGATGAGAAAACCTGTTGTGGAGAAAATGCGCAGAGATCGCATCAACACCTGCATCGAGCAGCTCAAGACCATCCTGGAGAAAGAGTTTCACAAGCAGGAGCCCAACTCCAAGCTGGAGAAAGCCGACATCTTGGAGATGACTGTGAGCTTCCTGAGGCAGCAGCTGCAGCAGGGCCTCTGTCGCAGCGACTACAACCAGGGCTACTCTCACTGCTGGAGGGACTCCCTGCACTTCCTCTCTGCTGGCTCCAACACAGAGGCATGTGTGTCTCCTCTGCGGGGCCTCCAGCAGCAGCAGGAGCAGCTCCGTCAGGTCCAGAGAGCCAGCAGCACCTCCCCAGTCTGCTCCACCATCAGGCCCACCGTGCTGCAGGACAGTAGCAGCAGCAGCAGCAGAGGCCCCATGTGGAGGCCTTGGTAGAGACTCACTGAGACATTGACACCTGAGGGAATCTGTCCTCTCCCTCACTATGTAGGAAATGTATTTCCAGCCTGCTTACTCATGGTGGGTTTCTTTATTGTCTCATCACATTGATGGACAAGTAGTATTAAGCAAAAGGATCTCACTTATTTGAAGATTGTCCTGCTTTGGTTTTTGATTCACATCTGTTTGCTTTCCCCTTGTGTTTTGAAGCTGGAGGTTGAGTTATGATGGTTTTGTCAAATCTTATGAAGTAATTGTTTACTCCAGTGGAGTTTTATCTGTGGACTGCTCGACGTAACAGTACATACTGTGTTTTACTGCATCTGCTGTTGAGAATATTTCTCTTCTGTTGCGAATGATCTATGCCAAAATTTTATGGATGAGAATGAAAATGGTGTGTGTGTGAGTGTGCAAGCGGACGTCCATCTATGTTGTATGTTGATATAGCTGTTTTGCTATTACATTTTAGCTCTTAAAACTTATTTTTAACATTTGTATGACAATTAACAATAAAAAGATACAATCACAAAAAAGGAAAAAGCTGAGTACAAATTTTTATTTCATGAACTGTTTCAGAAAAATGTTTATTTCAAGTGCAGAGCATTCAGGAGACTTTTCAATGAATGTTCGCACCAGTGTCTTTGGCCAGTTCTCATACAAAACTCTGATTAGGAGACATGACTTTATTTTGGAGAAGATTATGTAATGTATGATCCAGAAGGTCATAAGTCCCTTTTTGAAACCACATTTCAATTCACTAGATCCATATTTGTTATTTGGATCTACACCAAAATCAGTCCCCGAATCAGGTCTGATTTTTTTTCGCTGAGATCCATTCTCTGAGAAATCAACAAAAATGTGGAGAAACATCCGCTCTCACAATGTTAAAGACACTGATAAAAAGAAAAATCCCCACACCACACCCCTCCATCAATTTTCAAAAATGGAGTTTTTGCATAACCCTGCGAAATATCAGACAAATAAACAAACACAGATGAAACCATATCCTCTTAGGTGGCAATAAATATCAGGCTTGATGTTTCTGTACATTTGTAGAGTAAAAACAAAATTAGTTGATGGTTGTGTAAATACTTTGTTGAGAAAAAGCTTGTGTAAAGAATTAAAAAAACACCACACACAACTGTTGCACCCAAATTTTAAGCCGCACATATTTGGAAAACATTACAGGCTTTATTTAAATTCTATTAAATCACTTTTAATCTTTTTGTTAATAATTAAACTATGTTTAAAACTACACCAGCCTCACACACACACACACACACACACACACACACACACACACTGTAACCTGAATCCTAAAACTAAGTCTATACACGTGGGGTTCACAATTTTTTTCCCTGTGGTGACGAGAGTCCCAGTGGACGTCCTCAGGTTAAAGGCAGCACCTGCATATGAAAACAAACCACACACACACACACACACACACACACACACACACACACACACACACACACACACACACACACACACACACACACACACACACACAGAGTTGCTGTGGGCTGTTGTTTGAGAGGAGAGATGAAAAGGCCTTTTGTGGCTGAGGGGTCAGAGCTATTGACCGGTAGATGTGTGAGTAGAATACGAGCTTGGCTTTCCCACAGTCTCTCTGTCCACTCACGGCTTAATACCCCCAGTCAACAGTCGAAGTGTGCCACGGGTGAACAAGCAGGGGTTTTATTGTCAGCACTATAAACACCAGGATGAGGTTTTAGGAGTTTTACGTCTCAAGATTTGTCATCTAGTGCATTTTAGAGCATTAGCATTCATCATAACACACACTTTTAACACGTGGGTTTCACCTTAAGCCAGAACCTTTTTCTCACACTTCTCTTGATAAATATGGTCTGATAGACATAGTAGCACCTTCTTTTGCTGACAATCATTGGGTGATAGACTTATTGCCTTAAACTGGAGAAACTTAATTTCGGCTCCTGTGGGAAGAATTAATGTTTTTAAAAATCCGGTTTCTGTTCTAGAACTGCTTTGAGAATGTCATCTCGAGAGCCTCTCTCTTTCCCATTCTCACAGTCCAAATTTGTATGTGTTCATTGTTTTGTTGAATAGTATGTTTTGTGAGGTGGTTGTTGTCCTGTTAAATTATGAAACCCAATAAATTAAAGAAAAAAAAGATATGATATAAATGTTTCTGTGTATATCAAGTGTCTTTCATTCCCTGCTCATTCAAGAAGAGTTCAAAACCACAACCTTTACTCAGGAGCAAAAGTTGGTTGGTTTAAACTGAAATGAAATAATAATGTGACATTTATCATGATATTTATCGATATTGACTGATATTAACATATTTTTATTTTTTTGGCCATTTCATCTCAGCCTGACTAGATGCCATTTAAACCTGCAATACAGCAAAGTGGATTTTGATGCAATCTTTTAAAAAATAATCTTAAAAAAGGTATATATATAAGAGGACGAAAGAAAATGACAACTTAAACCTGAAAGAAATCTAAAACATATTATTTTGATGAAAAGTAGAATAGATAGTCTTAGTGTCAGTATTAGATGAATTTACACTTTCAATGCATTTTTATCGTAAATGCCACCAATGCATTAAATCTTGTCTTTAATTTTTCCCTGGGTGCACATCAGGGTTGCCTGTGTTACTGATGTGTAACTGGAGTGTGTGATAAGCAGCAGCCCCTGATAACACACTGACAGCACATCATTCACAGGCTGATATATATCTTGGGAACGGTTTTATCTCCACTGGTCAGACCGTGATTGCTTCACCTCTGAGTTACTGATGTGCATCCATTTGTTACAGATCTCAGTCACATGGCTTTGTTATGCTAATATCTCCCTATAGGATGATGAGCGGCTCCTCCAGACACGGTGTCACCCTGAAGTAGCTGCTCACTTCACATATACACAGACATGGCTCCCTGCTCCATACTGCTCTGTTCACCACACTGGGACACAGTGAAACAAAAAATCCAAGTGAGCATTACAGGGGAGTTAAAGCATCAGAAAAAATATTAATACTGCTGTGAAACATCTGCTCTCCTCCAGCTGAGAAAACCTACAACAAACACAAGACAAGCTGATTGTGTATTTAGTGAAAGCTGTAGAGGTGGAAGATCATGCTGCTGTTCTGGGAATATGATCATGCAACCTGTTTTATTGACATTATAAACGTTTTACAGGTCCCATGTTTATACATCATAAAAATCAACAGCAGGTAGATACAAGCTTTTTTCTACTAGACACCCTCTATGAGATAATCACATTGGTTTTGTTACTTTTTGGATAATGTTCTAAAATCTCCTTGAGAAAATAAATATTCCCAATACTAAAAATTTCCTTTAGTCATCTTCATTTCAACCATCAGGGTAAGTGTATCAGTTCCTACCACGACTACCAGGGGGAGCTGTGATAAAGAAAGCTCAATACATTACCAGTGAATCCTCACATCACATGTTCAATGCACTGACTGCATCCTCAGTTCTTTCTTTTACCTCCTTATCTCTGTGTTATGAATATTTTCTTTCGTTACTACTCGGATTAGACATAAATTAACTAAGAATGATTTTAACTGTACTCTTGATGGAATGATAACTGAGGATATTTCTTAAAACAAGGCTGTGTTTAAAATGTGAAAAAGATTTGTATGTATGATCAAAAAGAAATCAAATAAAACGACTGAAAAGTTGATCACAAGATATAAAAGTACAACCTCTCTGTCCAACCTCTGATCTACACCTCAGTCGCTTAATTAGCAACAGTGCATGAAAGATCAAATTGCTTAATATGAACATTTTATCAGTTTTAATTTAATTAAGTACTTATAGTACTTGTAAATATATGCATGTGAGTCAAAGATAATCTTTTTTATTTTACTTTCGGATGATTGAAAGTTTTGGATCCTCAGTGATTCATTTGTAGAGCGTGACTTACTGATCTATAGCTGAACATGAGCTCTGAGTTCCAGTAATAAGAGAAAAGATGAGATCAGTTCAATACCACTTTATTTGTGTACGTACAACAAACAATCTCAGTTGTGGGATGAACATAGAAGTGAAACTCAACCTGTGTTGTTCACAGCATTTGCACTTTTTCTTCATTTCATCAGATGAATTCATTGCACGCTTCACTGTTTGCTCATGGTGTACATTTGAATGCAGTTCTGGAAATGGGCGTTCGTGTTCATTTGCGGCTTCACAACAATAATATATATTTTGGGCAGGAAGTAGCCCCCGAGGAAGGAGAGGACACTGAAGAGTATGGCGAACACGTGTGCAGCCATGGTGAACGGGCCTCTGCTGATCAGGTATAAAGTGAAGAAGCTCATCCAGGAGATCATGTACACCATGAGGCTGAAGGTGACACACTTGGCCTCATTGTAGTTCGCCGGCAGGTCTTTCCCCATGTAGCTAAAAGAGAAGCAGAGCATGCTGAGCAGGAAGACATAAGCAAGCTCCAGGCCCGCGCCTGGGGAAAGGGTGTTGCTGCACTCCAGGACAATGCTGTCCTTGTAGAAGTCAAGATCCTGGGACGGCTGTGGAGGGTTGAGGGCCTCACGGAGCACAGACATGAACAAGAGGGTGACAGACAACAGGAAAATGGTAAATTCTGGCCCGTGTTTTTTGGCCCATTTGTCATAGGCCGGCGGCAGCTTGGATGCAAATTTAAAAATGCAGACAACCTGGAGGGCGCGCACAGTGATGCAGGCCAGGCACACAGTGAAGCTGACGATGAATAGAGGCTGCTTGAGGATACAGGCCAGTGGAGACGGCTGGCCAAAATGGCACAAAGAGCTCATGGCAGCGGAAGTCAGGGCTGCCAGCATCAGGAGGCAGGTGCGGCCTCCAGCAGACTTGGCCACGGGCGTGTTCAGGTTAAGCAGGAGGATTACAGCAGAGCTGATGGTCATGAGAAGACACGTGGCCAGAAAGAAGAGCAGGGCAATGGAGAGGGGGGCGTCCCAGGCAAGCAGCAGGACGGTCCTATTCTGACACTGATCGCTGCTTGGGGGAGCCCACTGCTCCGGCAGACATGGCTGGCATTTGGTGGGTTCTATAGTGGGAGAAGATAAATATACTGTATGTAAAAGAGAAAACATGGGATGTAAATCTGAGCAAGGGCTCAAGCTCCTTTAGTGAATCCTTACAACATGAGATGTGACTAGAGGAGAAACAAGAGAAAGAGAAAACACAGCAGCACTTGTTTACATGTTGTGAGACACAGTGACTCCTTTCAAGGATCCTGAGTCAGTTCCTCCAGCTACATGAGCACATAGTATGAGCATCACACGCCACCTGCTGGTCAATCTAACACACAACAGCTAAAAGTTCCTGCTGAGTATCAATATTTTTTATTAAACATGTTGTTCAAAGGGGCTGTGACCACAGTTTCAAATGGAATTGAATAGGAAAAAAGCTCAAGTGATAGAAAAACAAGACTTTAAGGATCAGAAGATCAGAAACTGTCATCTGTTCTGTTTGTTTTCTGTCTGTTTCTCTGACTTACATTAAAATTTTCTTTTGGGATATTTTTTGTATATATTCTGTTTGTTTTTTGTATAATGTGTGATATTTATAAGATTGGATGAGATGAGTCTTATAAGGGTATCAATCCCCCCCAATCCATCGTTTGTTCAGTTTAATAAATTGTGAATTACTTTCATAAAAAACATTGGCCCAATCAATCTCCATCTTTAGCCGACAGGTGGGTTTGCCATCTTTCAACCCCACTGTTACTGTCATTTAGTCTTAGTTTCTTTTCTTCTTTAGATATTGTTCAGCCTTTGACTTTTTACCCCCAACAAGATGGTTATGTTTTCAGCAAAGAAGTGGATCCAGGACATTTTTTTCCTATATATTTTTTCACTGATTTCTCTGGGAGTAATTCATGGATCTTGATGAAAAAAGAACAAAATCATATTTAGGGAACTAATATATGAGTGTCAGTAATTAGGTGCATCTTGATTGAATTTAAGGGAACTGTTGGGCAGGTATGTGCTCTACTAAATGCCATTCTAGTGTATGTACTGTATGTCTTTATGTTACCACTTATATTGAGGAATGTGTTGGAAGGACAAGCCTGGCAGTCAAAGCAGCAGGAGTGTTGCCCTGTCAGCAGCTTCTTGTGGCCCGTTGGGCAGGGTGGAGAGCAGATAGACAGCGGCACCTATACACAAGCAACAGGGTTTGAGAAAGATTATCAATAAAAAAATAAACATACCATCAATGAAAGCATATTAATTCAATTAGTTACTTATTTATAGCCAATTGTTAAATGTTAATTCATCTGATAAATTTAGCTGAAGTTGAATTTAGTCAATTCAAATTGTTTTTTCTTCTTTTAAATCAATTATTGAATTGAGAGCACACAAAATCTTCAGAAACAATTACAGAATTCCTTCAAAACATATTAAAACAATTTCTGAGGGTCTCTGAAAACTCAACAATATTTTTAAATTCTTTATAATTTTATTAAAATCTGATCTCATCAGCAGAACTCTCACTAACAGTTGCACCATATTTGAACCAACGAGATTTTGAAGGTAAAACAGAAAACTGTTTGAAAACTTACTTAATGAAATTAAAAAAATCTTTAACCTTTACAATCAATGTAGTTAAAATTCCACGTTGGCCTTACTGGTCTTGCATGTCCTGTGTCGTGCCACTCAATTTGGTCATCATCAACAATGAGCATGATAGAATCAGGGCTGTAGGAGCCCACCACTCTGAGAGACCACTCAGTCCCCCTCCAAACCCAGGAGACGATGTCATATTCTGTGTGCGTGTCACCGTTCATGTCAAAGTGCACTGAGGTGTTGCCCAGAGAGAATCGCACCTGCTTGAGCCAGTGAAGAAGCTGGAGGGGAGAGGGGAACACCAGGGCTTAAGAAAATGTGATGCTGAGAAAGTTTGCGTCATTGGCACAATACGATTCAACATTTGCTCACCTCCCACGGATGCACCCTCCTCCTTTGGCACTCTCCAAAATCACAACCAAGAGTTTGGTGCAGAGCATGAGCCACAGCGTACACGGCCTTATACACATTGAAGGAGGAGGTGACGTCATATTTCTCCAGTGAGAAATTCTTCCTGGCGATGCTGTACAGGTCTGTGCTCTGTAGGCAGTCATTTCCTGGGCTCACGGTGCCATTGGAGACTTCCTGGGTGTCTTTCTGTCGCATCGCAGCCTCAAAAACCTTTTTCTCAAAATCCTCAAAACCAGAAATAGCTCTATATTTGATGGAGACACCGAGCACAGTGCCGATGGTGTTGATCCCAGATATCCCTGATATAAGAGTGGCTACAGACCAGTCCTCCGTCCCGATCCACACTTTACCTGTCACGTTGCGCTCTACGACAAATGGGAAAAAGCCACTGAGCTTTGACTTGCTAGAGAAAACTACGATGGTGTTGACTTTGGTCTTCAATATGCTATCCACCATGTTCCTCATGGTCTGGACGGTGTTATCACTGAGTGAGGGGATGACTCCTTGGTAGGCGATGCAGATACCGTGGTGTGGTGCTTGCTGGGAGAGACTCTGCATGCCTTTCAGGCCATAGGCGTTGTCGCTACCTAAGAGAGCAACCCATGTCCATTTGAAACGAATTAAAAGCTGGATCATGGCTTCCACCTGGTTCTTGTCACTGGGGATTGTGCGTAAAAAGGATGGATAGAGGAACTTGTTGCTGAGCATTTCATTTGTTGCTTCGTAAGAGATCTACAATGAAAGAAAGGAGAGGATGTGAGGGATGAGTCTGTGTGGCATGCAGGTCATATTTCAAGGCCAATGTTTAAAACATACTTGTGGTATAAGATAGGACCCCAGTAAAGAAGCAGGGGTGAATGTTTTGCTGCTGCTGTCTGGCCCAATCACTGCCACTGCTCTTTGACTGTAGTCATCGTGTGGGTCTGTGTCTCCCTCTGTCTCAGGCCTAGAGGGGCTCTGATTCTGCTGCTCCAGCAGGTCCAGTGTAGCCAGGATACTGGCCGGCACTGAGCAGATGTCGTACATCTGGTAACCCAACTTCACCCCTGGTAGAAGAGGCTGTGGTCTGCTGCCGTTGTTGATTTCCTCCACAGCAAATCTCATGGCTTGCATCAGGTGAAAGCCATGTTTGTTGGGTCGACCTCTAAGGATTTAATGTAAAAGGAAAAATAACGAAAACATACATGATACAAGAATTACAGTGTTCCGGCACAACCAATGAAATGCATTTGATCTGTGGAGCTGGAAGTTCACTGTCCAGTTAAACTCACTCATTACATGGAACCAGAGCAGGCAAACCAGAATCTGGTCCGTCAGTGTAGTGGAGAGGAAACAGTCCAGCGATGGAGAAGTCGCCCTGAAGTTGCATCCCCTGTCCCTGAGAGATGTAATCTAGTTCCCCCTCAGTTAACCGCACCAGCAGCCAAGCCAAGGAAAGAAACACGGCACCACACAAACCCATACTTTACCTCAACCTCACACACTCCTGCTCTCAGAGCTCAGTGTGGTCTGTGCAACGGACCAAAGGCTGTTTTTGAAAGTTTGGAGTGAGGGAGGGATGAGAGGATCACTTTTGCATCTTTCCGGGGAGTATTGGTTGAGTGAAGCGTATTTGCATGTTTCATTTGTTTGTCCGACTGTAGAGTTTCCCTCTCATTAATATGATTTGCATGAATGTAATAAGCCATGAAAAGGGAGACTGGTGTTTTTACCATTAATCTTTAACAAGTGACATAAACAGCTTAATTAGAGCGAAAGCAGACAGTTTGTCTCACACTGACTGAAACATAACAGATTTATGAAGTTTTTGTTTCACTATATCAAGAATGTTTAAATAATCAGTTTTATATTATTTTCAATCTTTTCTAATATTTCTATTTATGTAACAAGTATCTGTATGTACAACTTAATTTGATAATCTCTTTTTCGGTTCAGTACAAGGATTCAAGTGTAGAGGAAACATTTCCCACCAGAAACAAAGGTGATTCTATGGCCGTTTTTTGAGAAACTAATAAAATAATAACTATAATAGTAATGTTCTCGATACTGTGATAAAACATTAAAATGAAAAAAAATCTAGAAGAATTTGCTTTTAAGAAATAGCATTTGGAAAACTGAAAAAAAAAAAGATTAAAATAAAACAAAAATTCTATTAATCAATCAATCAATCAAATTGTATTTCTATAGCCCATGATAACAATTTGCCTCACAGGGCTTCACAAGGTGACTATTGTGAAATGATTGTTTTTATTCTAGCCAGTAATTTTTAGGAGAAACAAAACAGTGTGAGAAAAATAAGTTAAAGCTTTCTGGGTCATTTGATTTAATATGAATCTTTAATTTTCCAATCTCACATGCTTTTGAATCACAGAGGATACAGTAGTAAAATCAAATGTGGCACCAGATTTTTTTTTTAGTTAAAATGTCTTTCATGAAAAGGACTTTGCGCTGCTGTGGCTGATTTTGCATTTTGGTCGATATTTGAGGCTCATTTCGTGAAACACACCTGTTGCACTAACATACAATTTGCCTGATGCTCAACCAAACCCATTGTTTTGACAGGAATATTGTGCATTTTGTTAACCACAGTATTGTGCAGGCAAATAGACATGTAAATTTCCCACGACTGCACAAACACAAAGATTTGAGTGAAAAAACATTTGCATTGTGCAAGATCTTCCATTTTCAACAGAAGAAGGGATTTAGTAATACCTTCGATGGTCATTTCTATTCAAACATGTAATTAAGATGATTTTCGTAATGCTTATGTTGTCTTTCAGAAGGTTTTCATATCAGATAAATCAACAAACATTTGACAGAGTAATAGTTGAACAGTAAATAGATAGATAGATAGAAATATTACTTTATTCATCCCCAAAGGGAAATTAGGTCGTCATAGCAGTCCGGTATTTGGATACAATAAAAATACAATAGAATAAGATACTGAGGTAGAAAAAAATAAAAATAAAAAATAAAAAATAACACATAAGAATGAACAGTCATAAAAGTAGGTTTTCAGTTTTCATTTCAACTTTTTATTTCTACTAAATTTAGCCAAAACTGAATTAATTGGAATTGGCCCTGTGGAAGAGAAACCCTGTCTGACCAGATGGTCACCTAGGATGGTATGAGTTTGGCCCCCAGCTCTACTGTGAGGAACATGGAGTTATGTTTGACCAGGACATGTCATTTGACCCACATGTAAAACAAGACTCTAGGACAGCCTCCTTCCACCTGCGCAATATTATGACAATTAAAAACATCTTTAATATCAGGATGTCCCAGTAAGTCTGTGAAAAGCCTTAAATTTGTCCAAAATGCTGCAGCATGAGTCAGTTTTTTATGTACATATGTTTTTCTATAATTTATGTTTTTAACTCATAGAAGAAATATTGTTCTAACTGCTGTAATATGATAATCGGTGATCGTCTGGAAACAAACTCAGCTTGTAAGTCCCTAGTTAGCAGGTCATCTATGTGTAGAGGAATGAGTTAGTTGTTGAACTTTCCGTAGAGAGAGCCAGCAGGTGCAGAGATAAGCCCTGTTGTGAGTAACGTAGTAACATAGTAAATCCTGTCTTAAGAGTAGCGTGTAGCTGTACGTGATGTGTGATGCCTGCTTTGTGTGAATAAGATGTAGTTAAATAATTCAGGGCTTGAGGTTGAGCATTCAAAATAAAGTAGTCACTGTTATCAATGTAACTTGTATGTACAAGAATGTTTTAGGTTCGATGTTTTTATGTTGCATGTGATGTTCTGTCCTATGGGTTGCCTCTATGTGTCTATTTGTGTTGATTGTACTGGAATGCCTGTGAAAACAAATTTCATGTCAGAGCTAACTACGCACTTTAGGAAAAGTTTGCTGTGATACAAATGAATGCTAACAGCACTCTGTTGCCGTAACACGTTAGCTGCAGGTTGCAAACGTCAGAAAGTCGCAGGTGCACCTGCAACAAGTTGACTACACTAACTCACATATAAAAAAATATGAAGAGATTTAAATTTATATTGTACAGAGCCCGTCTGGTGACATGGGTGGAAAAAACAAAATTCCAAGACTTGTTTAATGCGTGGGAACGAGATGATTATTAGGTGGTCACGAATTATTAAGACGCATGATGAAATCTATAACTTCCCCGAGGTCAGCATATTGTTTACGTTTGAGCCCGTGCTTTTTGAGCAGCCGAATTAAGTGTCTCAGAATTACTCCATGTCTAACCGCAAGTGATTTCAGGATATCATTATAAATCATCACTAGATTAAAATAAAACTAAATCAGATTAAACTTGTCCATGTTTGCAGCTGAAGCTACTGATGCCAGAAAGTCAACAGTCTCACTGATGAAATGACAAACATTTCTCGTTCCCACGCGTTATTAATTTGTGGCCACGGAATCTCTTTTCCGCCCACCCGTGTCACCAGACGGGCTCCGTAGATTTGTTCTCTGGTCATTTGACAATAAATGAAAATTATTGACAAAACATGAAGAAAAGTTTTGTGTCTGACCCACAGACTGTATATAAAGAGGTCTGACCCCACTTCCAAACCTTTTCTAAAACTGCGATGAAGTTTGTGTGTGAAGTTTAGTTTGGTCTCAAACAAAGAAACTCACCCTCAGTCAAGTATTACAACAGGCGCAGTGTGTTTGAAAATGTTTCAACCTGTGTTTTTAGATGTTATTTTCTGTAAAGTGTGTGTGTGTGTGTGTTTTAAAGTCGCCTCACATGCTTCACTCTGCATGAGGTTGTGGGGTTGTGCCCGCCTGGCTCGCTCTTCTGACGTCACTAAAATGCGACGCACATGTTGAGGTGAAAGTGCACGGCTGCCATTTTTTCCTCGTAGAAATCTTCCAGAGTAGTTGGACGAGCGAAGACGAAGTGTGAGTTTCTCCGTGACTTTTGAACAGTGTGGTTGAACCTGTGGACACACGGAGGACTCGCGGTGGATGTGCATTTACACAAGCTCCGTCTTTCTGCCCTCGGCTCGAAGCGCAGCCTTAACACGGGTCTGCAGATGGCTGCTTAGCTTGGCGGGCTAGCATTAGCTGCGGCTGTAAACAAACACTAGAGACAGAGGAGACACCGCTGCTGCTAAACCTCCGCACAGTCTGCACCGCTGGTCCAAATATTCAACCCGGGACAGAGCCAACACCGGGGGGCAGGAGCGGGCAGCAGGAGCCGGTTTAAATGCTGCATGTACGGATGTTTTCCACACTTCTTCAGTTTTGATGACGGTGCGAGTTTCTCCTAAGCAGCTCGGAGCTCAGTGACTTCAGAGCGGGTCCGGGGGAAACACTTGAGGCACTAACACACTCCGGACGGCGGCATGTCGTCCTTCTCCGAGTCGGCTCTGGAGAAGAAGCTGACGGAGCTGAGCAGCTCTCAGCAGAGCGTCCAGACTCTGTCTCTGTGGATCATCCACCACCGCAAACACTCAGCCCTCATCGTCAAAGTGTGGCACAGAGAGCTGAAGAAAGGTGAGAGCTGCTGCAGTGTGCATGGCCACATGTGGAGGAACAGTGATGCTGGTAGTGTTGACCTGCGAAGATGGACACAGGTGTCAGTGTGGGAGATTTTACTGATGGTTGCTGACATAATACTAAATGTTTGGAGTTTCAGTAGTTTTTGAAAGAGAAGCTATGTTTGTCGCCTCTGTATGTGGAAACACAACACTTCTACAAGGGAGAGAAAACATTAGAATGGCGCTCAGTACATACCCCCACCAAATTGGATAAGCACTATATTACACACACGCTCAGAGATCAGTCTATGAACTATTACTTGGGAAATCAGTGAAGATGTAAATAAGAAGTTATTTCATCATGTTAAAGAAAGTAAATGGTCCCTGGTCTGGATTCACAGCAAAATTGAATGAGGTTTCTCCTGATTCACACTGAATCAATCCTCCAAGTTTCTTAATAATGTATCTAGCGTTAGAATTATGATTCTTCATAATGTGTAATATAATGATTTAAATAAGTATTTTTGTCATTTTCTTCACCAGCTAAAAGCTCCAGGAAGCTGACTTTCCTGTATCTTGCCAATGATGTCATCCAGAACAGCAAGAAAAAAGGACCAGAATTCACCAAAGACTTTGAGACCGTCCTTGTTGATGCCTGCTCCCACGTTGCCAGGTACAAGAAAATAGGATAATAATGTCTTTATCCACTCAATTTATAGAAATGCTATCATCCTGTGTGCGATAAGTTAATTTTGGTTTCTATGGGCTGGGCTAAATGCATCAGCATAACATGGAAATTCGATGTATAATTATATATATATGTGTGTGTGTGTGTGTGTGTGTGTGTGTGTGTGTGTGTGTATGTATTGTTCTTGTCTTCTGCTGAACTGTGCTGTTCCTGTGTCTCCCTGCAGTGAAGCAGATGAGGGCTGTAAAAAGCACATGGAGCGACTGCTGAATATCTGGAAGGAGAGGAGCCTGTACAGAGCCGACTTCATTCAGCAGCTCAAACTGGCCATAGAAGACACAAACAGCCCCAGGCCTTCAGGTTAGACCACTGTTACACAATCTCATTCTTATACATAAATATATACAGGGGTGGATGTTACCACAAAAAGGTTCTCGATCAGACACCAAGTAAAACCTGATACCTGCTTTTTATTCCAATATTAATTAGGGCTGTCAATCCTCCTATTATTACTGCTTACCATATATACAGTAGCTGTACACTGTCGCATACGTGGTGTCTTGTCTATTTTATTAAAGAGCAATGTGCATTTCCCAGCATAGACAGTGAAACCCACCTGTTGATAATTTTGACACTATACCAGCAATAGTACACTTTTCACAAGAGTTGCAATGTCTATACATGTCTAATATGAGTGAGTGTCCTTCCCTCTCTTGTTTTCTCGGGGTAAACAAAACCACATTGGCACGCTCATTGTGTGGAGATCACACGTGAGCCAGTGGCAATCAGCAGACGCCGAGCTGCCGAACCAATAGATTAAAAAAATAAATCAAAGATACACATTCAAATCAAATATAATTTTACTAATATTCAAATTAAATTTGACTCCAGAATTTCATTCCAACTAATACTAATGTTATACATGATGGATATTCTCCATCTTATGAGAGAAGTGTGTCATGAATGATAAGCTGAGGGAGTCATTAATATGTTGTCTCTGAATATGTCTTATATGTAATATATTTAATTTTAAGTTTTTATTGTGTGGATTTTTTTAAATAATGAGCTGATATTGCACACATGCATGTTGCAGAAACATGAGGTGGATCAATATTATAGCTCATGACTGATTATCAAAACAAGACTTGTTGACATCTTGTTTCTATTTTAAAGTTTAAAAAAAAAATTCTGATCCATACCACACATTATAGTGAGAAAATCCTACAAAATCTGACCTTTGTGTTAGTATCCATATTAAAGGGAAACTTTGACAGTCTCATGTTACTCTTTTGTCAAAGCTGGCAATGACTGTTGATTACCTCATTTGAAAAAGGCTGAATGTGACTTAACTGCCATATCATAAACTTTACCTCTGACTATGGTAAAAATGGTAACATTTCAGTATTTTCCAAGGTAACCTTTAATCCAAAATAATTTCAGTTCATATTTTTAAATTAAAAAAATCATAATAAACTTTTGGATTAAACCTACATTAACTTATGTAAATTTAATAACATGAGTTTTTCTATTCAGTGGTTTCTAAACTTGACATTGCAGAGGAGAAGAAGGCTGTGAAACGAAGCTACCAAAAGATTCATGAAGAAGAAGATGACGAGGATGATGACTACAGAAGCCACAACTCTCCCAGAAACACAGATGTCTCCGCAGCTCAGCTGGTGAGGAGGCCAGCTTTTTGTTTGAATCGCACAAAACCCCTCATTTTCTGTTCAAATGTCTCATGGTGTCTTCTGTCTCCCCGACTCTTAAACAAAATTAAATATCTCTCTCTGATCCCTGAAACACCTCTACAGACAGAGGAGCTGGTGAAGGCCCTGCAGGACTTAGAGAATGCTGCATCAGGTGACGCAGCTGTTCGTCAGAAGATCGCCTCCCTTCCACAGGAAGTCCAGGATGTTTCGCTGCTGGAGAAGATCACTGGTAATATATATATTTTCAGCATAGATCTGCAGGGTTATTGTTTGTTCTCTTTATGAAATCTTATATTGTTATATTTTAAAATCCCTCATTAAATTAATTGTGCTGTATAACTATGGCGAGGGTTGTCAAATGTGTTTATAATGAGAGGAAATTACAGACAAGAGTCATTTGATTCAGGTTAAAAAACACACAAACAATAGAAAGTTCATTACTGAGAAGAACAAACACAACCATGCAGTGTTGACAGTAGGGATGTCACCATTAATCAATTTAACCGCGGTTTGGTAACGTCACGATTTCATAACTGTAAGAATTTGTAAAAACTTCATTATCTAACTATGGTGTCCTGCCTCTCGCAAGTCACATAATTTGTGTGTCCATCAGAGTACACAGCGAGAGGAGAAATCCTTGTTTACTTTCGGTTTCTGACCAGCTGCGTAGGATTTTAGTTCATTAGCTATATTATTAGCTATACATTCGCTGTATATTGTTTGTTGTGTGTCTTTTTCCTTCTATAGTATAAATAATCGTGAAACCAAAATATTTCCTCTGACAATAATCGTGGCACCAAAATTTAATATCGTGACATCCCTAGTTGACAGGTTGTTCACCAATATCAGGAAAAATATACAACACAAAAAGGAAATAGTGTGTCGTGGCAAATGTTCAATAGTGAAAAGAAATTATTTGAATGGACAGAAAGAAAGGTTTTGAAAAGAGAATAAAGTGTCTAAAGTTAAACGTCATGATGTGTGACTTTAACAAGCCACTTTGATCTGATTCCAGACAAAGAGGCAGCAGACAAGCTGTCGAAGACGGTGGATGAAGCATGTTTGCTGCTTGCTGAGTACAACGGCCGACTGGCTGCAGAGCTGGAGGACCGCAGACAGCTGGCACGCATGCTGTCCGAATACATCGGCAGCCAGAAGGAGGCGCTCATGGAGAGAGAGAAGAAACTAGAGGTTCGACACCACATACACAAACCTAACATCTCAGCAGCACACAGAGAACCGAGACATTGCATGTCTGTCTGAAACTCAGTCTGTGTTGTAAACTGTCCTTATATCAAAGAGCAAATTAACCAATCTACAATTACTATGGATAAAAAAGACAGTGTGTCTTCATACACTTTAATTTTTACGTTTTAAATGGATTTGTTAAGTTCATCTTTATCGAATTGTACACGTTTCCAGATTTCAGAAACAAATACTGTGACACAGATGTTTTTCAAAGATGTTAGAGTTGTAAGAATTAAGTTCGTTGCTTTGTAGTTAATAGTTTTCAGCTCAAATGTATCTGTGCTGCATCTTCTTGTCCACTGCAGGAATACAAGCAGAAACTGGCGAGAGTGACCCAGGTGAGGAAAGAGCTTAAGTCCCACATCCAGAGTCTCCCCGACCTCTCTCTCCTGCCCAATGTGACTGGGGGTCTGGCCCCGCTCCCCTCGGCTGGAGACCTCTTCTCCACCGACTGAGGAGTCTTTGCCCAGAAGAACTAACCCCCCGATGCTCCTCCTCACCTAAACCCAGCCCCATGATTGATTCACAAAAATACTGCAGCTATGTCTCCCACCAGAGGACACATGGTAAAATCTCTCCCCGCAGAGTAGTCAGCCCACCTGCATGACAAGAGGGAGAAAGGGACACAACAGGGAAGGTTTGGTGAAATCAAAATGCTCTGCAGAGGAGAACAGAGACTCTGTCATCCTTGATTTTTCCCTTTCTTGCTCAACCGACAAGGATTCCACCCCACCAGCTTGGAACAAGATTGTTTCCTGTTTGTTTTTATTTTTTTAATGCTGGAGATGTCACTGTTCTTGGAGGAGTGGAGGAGTAAAGAAGCAAATCTTTCACAGACATTAATATTGGTTTTCAGGGCGTGTCGATCTGTGTCTTTCTGTGTGCTGCATTTGTATTCAGTGAGTGAAGGTGGGCCGTTTGCTCTCCAGTTCTCAGAGTTTTGTGACTACACTGTGAATAGGATGCGTCATTAGTTTTATTTTTTGGGCTTTCAGTTAATGGCTTTTTATTGACACATAGTGTGATAGATGGTTTGGATGAGTGCGTACAAGTAGGAGATACCAGATTGGGTATGTTGGATTTTGGATATTTCATGAATGCTAGTCATTGACGCTGCAAAACCCACTGGTATTAGTAACACCATATAGTCTGAGATGAAAAAGGATTTGTGGGACAGTCTTATCATCCTGACAATAGAAGCTTTGTTTGTTTAGTTTTTTCTCATTTACAGACTAAAACTGCAAATTCAAAAACCTACTTGTTTTCACACTCTTTTTGGACAGATTCCTGGGAAGGGATGAGGCTAATTATGTTCATGTGTACTACAGAAGCTTTGAGTTTTGGGAAACAATTCAGTTTGCTCTCTCAGAAACATTGTTGGTTTTTTGTTTTTACGTAAGCATTTATGAAATGCTAAAATTCAAAAAATATCAGTATCATCTGAACGAAGAACTAAAGAAAGGTGTCAAATCATTAGTTTTAGTGTGTGTTGGGTGGGAAGTAGGGAAAGAAAGAACTAGGTCAGGACGGGAAAATTAAAAAACAACAAGTTACATTCAATAATGTGAAATTAACTTGAACTTTCGGCTTCAATCTCAAGTATTTCAGAAAATGGAATTCCCACAATATGGTAAAATATAAATAACTGATTCATATTTCTTCGCCCCACCTGTGTAAAGATGAAATATTTTACTAAAGATTAGCAACAGACTCACTCCTGGAGTCTTTTTTGAAAATTTACAAAACAGTGTATAAACCCCTAAATGTATACGTTAAGGTCAGTGACTTATTCCCAATGTAATATTCGGTACAGCAGGACTTTCAATCAATTGCCTGTCAAACTCAAAACTATAGGTATTATTTGCGTATCTCATATCTGATTTTCAGTTGTCTGTATGCAGAAAGAAAGAATTCTTTATGGAGATGTTTTGTGGTGAAATGTGATGAGAAGTTTACCAAGACAAAGTCCTAATTTTGTAAAGCTTTCAGAAGCCAGTCGCACCTTCTGCTGCTGCCGACATGAGTGTTTTCTAAAGTTAAAGGAGTTAACAATAACTAACTCACGTGCTGGTGCAACAAGCTTGGGGCGAGAAATGCTGTTACAAATCTTTTTCAGTAAACGTCCTGATTAGTATTTGAATACAACGTTTAATCTTTAATAATACAACTATTAAAGATATTAGTAAGAAGTGTTCTGTTCACTAGGAGAGACTTCAGCAACATTTTGACCCACGTGTGCTTTACTGTTTGAGTCAGGTCTTTTCCTACTTTCTTGCTGTGTGACATCTGCAGAATCACACTGTATCACCAGGACTTTGCCCGTCAGTTTTTCTGTAATGAAAGTAATTCGGTGGATGCCAATAAACTGGAACCATTTGAACAATAACTACATGTGTGTTTTACATGGAGTCAACATAAGGTAAGTACACAGGACTGAGAAGGATAGTTTCTAACCACTGCATAAGTGAAAATGAATTGAACCAAGTTGCACTTAATACAACATGAAACAAGATCTTTTTGACATTTGGCTGAGCCTTAAAAGTACAATACCATATACTGACTAACATCATCCATCACTGACACTATGCCAATATCATTTCCATGGTGATATATTAAAACAATACAATTTACTACAGTGTCATAAAGACACATTAAATGATGAAAGGTAGTTCAATCACTAATTGTGGAAGTCTGCAAATGACTTAAAGTAAATGAAGAGGCACAATGGGCTCAATAGTCCAGGAGATGGCGTTATCCCTCTGACAACGAATATCAGCTTTAAGGTTTTTATTCTCAAAATCTTTATATTCGTTAACATCAAAATCTTTTGAAAAAAGAGGTGGGGAAGTGCTGCTCTCTTGATAAAAAAAAAAACAACTCAAGGTTTTCCAAGTTTTCCATTACACAATCTAGTTAGAGGATGGTGATTATTGTGTTTTTGTGTACTCTGAAAACAAATTACTGATACAATAGCATAGTATATTCTTGAATAACAGTTGGATTCAAATGTTAAGTGAATTTTGGAAAAGCAAAGCTTTATGGCGGCACGAAATAAAATAACAAAAGCTGTTACTGATGTCAGACTCTGTTCTGACTCACTCCTTCACAACAACATTGATGAAGCTCTTGATGTTCTTCAGTTTGTCGCTGTCAAAGTTCACCAGCAGCCTGCTGGAGCCAACCCTGGTGGGCCTGAACTCCACTCTGGCTTTGGCCTCCTGTTTCCGGCCCACAGTTCCAATCCTGCAAGAATCATGTGCAACAGTAGGAATAATGTTTCAAAGCAACCAGAGGTCCTCACCTCTGGTAATCTCTGTTATCTATTGTTTACTGTAAATGCTATTAGTTTTTGTTGGCTTTGGCTTTAAGCTTCATCACAATTAGTTCCATTTAAGCACCGTCTTGTGCATAAAATTTTAAACATACCGATGGTAATTGGGAGATATAAGTGAAGCATAAATCTGCTCGTAAAATTTGCAGATGGAGCTGACGTACTTTACTGTGATGGGTTTTCCCTCGGTGAGGCCGACCCCCTCCACGGTGAAGCTGCAGTCCTTCAGTGACTCTGGTAAAGTGTTCAACAAGGTCAGCTCTGCCGTCATTGGCTGCTTCACCCTGGCTTCTCCCGTCAGCTGCAGAGACGGGTTCAGGATTATATGTTTCATCAAGTAAGAGGTGGTATAATACTGATAACCATTAAGTCATAATGAAAAGGTGCACTTGTTAAATAATGCAAACAATCTCCCATGAGGGCTGACATACGCCTGGTTCATTCTTCACTCCTGGTTAGTCACCCTGCTGAAGGCCAGGAGTGAATTTAAAACAAATTGTTTTCTCTTTGCCATTCATTAGCCACATTAATAAAGGCTTTTTCATTTGTCCACAGCAAGTGAGCCTTGGTTTGTGTCAAGTCAATGCAAATCAGACAAGTGAGTAATTATTTAAAATTGTACTGTATTATTGTCTGTACCACAGAACTGCAACTGATTGTTATTAAGTCTTTCTGATATAAATTCCTCCAGCTCATTGTTAAGTTCTCATACAACTAAATGGACCATTTGCTAAATCTGAACTCCAACTGGTGACGTGTGATTCGCAAAAAATACAATTTGTCTCTGTGCATTGTGGGATATTATCTATGTGATTTCCAGCATGTGCTGTATTTTGAGCTAATGGCATGATGTAATTTACTAAGAGTAAAATTTATTGATTGATTCATTCTGAGTTTTTATACATTTTAGAATCTAAAGGATATCACAAGTGTAGGCTACACTTTAATGGCTCATGAATAATATTTTCTTCCCCCTGTCCATCCTCCCATCCATACCTTGATGTCTATTTCTGGCTCATCTAGGACGATGGTCTTCTCAGTCTTGTTGTAGTCAGCGGTCTCTTTGTCGATGGTGATGGCTGTCAGCTGGATCAGCCTGTCTGAAGTGATCACTGATCCATAACTGTCGTACTTCAGTTTGAGGGGCAGGCGCCTTTCTGAAAATAAACACTTATTCACATTAAAATTATTCCAACATCACAATCATATATCAGTCAACCAGGTCTAAAGCAGAAGATCATTAAAATCATTTTAGATCAGTGCCAACCTTCTCCTGACGGCACCTCAACTTTTTCTGAAATGAAAGCACAGCCATCTCCAAGTTTCCCATTGTAGCTGACGGCTTTGGCGAAGAACAGGACGACGTAGGTTCTTGTCTCCATGTGGCTATTAGTGATGACAGCGTGCACCTCAAAGTCTGAACCCACGATCATGTTGTCAGAGAGCTTGATCTTGAAGACGATTCATTTAACATAATTTGGGCATAACAAAACAGGGGGAAAGATAAAGTAAATGAAGAAACATGTACTATACTTTAGACAGGAAGCTTAAGTACAAGAGCAGTACTGAAAAAAACTATACAATAAAATTCGATATATAAAAATAAAAGTAAAACAATGTAGAAAATGTGCAAAATATATATATGTGTTACAGATGTGCAGAAGCTGTGTAAGATGTGCAAGTGCTGGATGGTGTGCGTATTGATGAAAGCTGTTTTGATGAACACCCCACCTTCCCACATACAGTACTGAACAAGAGTGAATGTATCTTTGATGTAAACAAATTAAAAACACACAGTTCATCATATTCAGCTCCAAGTCAAGGTGTGCACAGTGTTTGACAACCACATTGCTGCGTGTCAGTCCCACCCATGTTGATTATTTTCTACTTGTGATCCTTGTTCCTCTTTTCTCTACCACACTTTGTCTGTTTTGCAAGGATTAGCATTATTACCAAAACCTTTTCTGTTGAGTGATTTTCTGTATGTGTTTTTTAACCACTGAAACCACACTTTATAGGAACAGGTGATGTAGCCTTTGTGTAACTCTGGTAAATATCTCTGCCACCAGTTTATCTATGAATGGACTGTAAAGAGAAGTACCTTAAGAAGGAGCTCTGGCTCTTCTTCCAGCTGCTTTAGCTTGTTTTGGTGCTGGGCTTTCTCAAACACCTCCCTTTCCTCCTTTGAGCCTTAAAAAAAAGATTACAGATGAGATTGTGTTAATTCAATGAACTGAACCATTCCAAACACAAAGCTCATTCAAAACTATGAGCTTTTAGCTTTAACACAGTGATTAGATAACTGGACGTGGGGGATGATTTCCCCGTGTGTGTGTACAAAATAACTCAAAATCGCATGGAAGGAGTTTCACCAAACTTGGCTGTAATATTACTTAGGAGGGCATGTCCGGATGACTAACATCTGGAGCTGATCAGTCAAAGATCAAGTTCAACCAAAATATGAACCAAACACATATTCCTCAAAGTAAATCCCCAAATGATACAGAGACAATCTTAAGCATACATGGATCAGATTTATACATGATGTTGTGTCATATGTAATTTAACCATTCAATTATTATCACAGATTTGAATGTGAGGTTCTCAGTCGAGAGATAATGGACCTCCTCATGTATGTCCCTGGAATAATTTGACACTTTTCAGACATTAGATGTTTTTTTTGATGATTTTTTTACTGTGTTAGCACAGATGGCCATATATTGTGATATTTTTAATGGATGAATCTGGAAACTCTTCACTATGAGGACCCCTATTTGAGAACCACTGGTTTCTCATTATGCAACAGCATTATTACAGTGTTAATGTTTGCTGTCCCTGAGGTATATACAGGACCTGCAGGGTTGTGCATCATCATTTAATCTGCATTACCTCATGAGGCCATCTGTGTAAAGTGTGAGAATGTTTGCATGTACAGTACCTCATGTGTGTGTCGTGCACATGTAACTCTGCTGCAGTACCTTCAGGATACTTGTAATGGTATGTGATGTCTTTTCTCTCATCTGAGCCCACAGCTTTGGTGCTGATGAAGCGACCGACGCTCTTAGTGGAGCCGCGGAACTTGACAGTCTTACCATTTG
The DNA here is from genome assembly GCF_024713975.1 of Paralichthys olivaceus. Taxonomy (NCBI): domain Eukaryota; kingdom Metazoa; phylum Chordata; class Actinopteri; order Pleuronectiformes; family Paralichthyidae; genus Paralichthys; species Paralichthys olivaceus. Next base: position 11,268,315 of record NC_091098.1, on the reverse strand, counting down.
ACAGACGCACCAGGTCCACGACATCTGCATTGACCTGTCTCCACACATGAAACATGAAAAACATCAGCTAGCCCTACATACAGGGATTCTTTATACACATGCATACAAAGGCCACATGTCAGTGTATTGTATATACACTTGAGAAAAAAAATCTCCTCAGTTTTTCTGAGTTTGTCTGTGTGTATTTCTTAAAATGTTAGTTAAAGGTTTTAGAAAAACTCACCTCAGCAAAAATAAAGGGAGCGTCATACTTTTTGGTCAGCTCTCCTTCCTTGATGGCTTTCACTGAGGCCGGTCCGCAACAGAAAACACCTGAAAAGGAGTCAAAATCCCACTTCATTCAGGTCACACAAATCATTCAAGTAGAAATAAAATACTTAAAGTAATGTAGAAAACACTTAGATAATAATATATTTGTGGATGCATGTTGTGCCATTTCCAGAGAGATTGGACAAGTGGTTAACACCAAATGATTAAAGGTTAGAGGTTACATAATCATATTTATAAACACTTCTTCAGTTTTATTACTTGAATGCCAGTCAGCAGCATTTGCAAGGCCAAGGCTGCTCATCTAACCACATGTGATATGGTGACAACTAACAAATCCTTAAAGAGGATATCCTCTGAGAGTATTCATAAAAATAAACCTGTGGAGGACAGTCTCCAGCTGAATCACATAAACTCCCCAAAAACAAACGGTCACAAGCTGTCACAAGCCATTGGCCACAATCATACACTAAACCTGTGACTTAAACTGAAACTAACCACCATGGTTAAACACATGACATGCAAACCTCTATGATGCATCTTTTTGGCAGTCTAGTTGCAGTGAAAGACAGTTATCATCACCTCCACTTGTTTCCTGTGGAGTTGGGTCACTGGTTTGCCACCCATCATACTCTGAGCCCAAGTCTGGACGAGTCATCCAGCTGTCCACCCAAACATGGAAGTTCCTGAGAATGAAGGACAGTAATGTGACCATTCTGCTTTATGCCAAAAAAAAGGCAACAAGAATTTGAAAAAATACAGGATGTATTGTAAGTGACTGTTGTGTTGATGTATGTGTCTATTACAAACTCACCATACCGAATCCCCTTCAGAAATTATTTCTCCATCTGTATTATACAGGTTTTCTATGATCAGGTTGGCGTCAGAATCGTGGGCTGATCCAAAGTTAGTGACCACTCGACATGGCATGCCCAGGCCTCGAAACACTGAGGGAGGAAGAACAGCGTTTCACACAACCTCATAAAAGCATATGCCTGAGATAAAAGCAAAGATTAAATACAAAGTCATCATATAATATGGAACACAAAGTTATTAAAGTTGATTCTAAATTTAGTGGTGTGGTTTAGAGACTCTCGTGCACTCCAACCTGTGCACGCAACAGCAGCGAAGACCCAACACTGGCCATAGCAGACGGGTCCACTTTCAGCCCACTGGTGCAAAATCTCCCCGCTGCCAGTCCACCTCCCTGGATGGACTCCATCAGTAATCTCTCCCCAACATCCCACCAGCACCCCCCTGTCGTCATTACTGTTGATCTGTGGGCACAGACAGGGGGGAGACACAAGGGGGAGAGGGGCCATTAAGTGGCCATTACTTATTATAGTCACAGAGAATGGGAGGGGATCACGTGTACTCCTGAACATTTTGTCATATTCTATTTCTGTATTCCTAAATTCAATATGTACAAGATTTCCTAAATTGTTCGGAATTCTTTCCTTTTAAATGTTTGACAGACCTCAGAGTCACAAAAGCTGAATACAAATATTCTCCAAAAAAACGTTTCAAAATCTGTCAAGAGCTCATTGCTCCCTCAGCCAAAGAGGTTTTTTGTGTGTTTGTTTATTTGTTGGCAGGATTGTGTGAACAATTAATCAACCAATACTACTCAACCGTGGCATGTATATTCTGTATTTTTATATAGTGTAATTTTCTTTTACCGACTCCTGGTTTTTATATTTTTACCAATATTTTGTATTTCTATTTGTAGTTATTGTCTAGATAATGACAAAAATAACCCAGGGGGCAAAAAAAAAAAAAATTTCTGGAACATTTCAACATTTTCCCAGATTTCCAAAAGAATAACTCATGGATCATGATAAAAAGAAATCTGCCATATTAAGGGGCCAGTATCTGTGAGTGTGGGACATTTGGTGCAGCTTGACTGAATGTAAGGGGACTGTTGGGCCTTGGCAGAGGTGTGTGCCTTACTGAGTGCCATTCTTGGATCAGATATTTTTTGTCATATAAACTTCACACAGTGGTGCCTGGGACTGATTGGTTCTATGGTTACAGCTACTGAATCATGACACCCAGTACAAACAGCTTTGTATTTTAATCTGCCACCTGCTTGGAATGTTAAAAACTCTCTTTATTTGCTGCAGCTTTGTATCACAAAGGTTTCCCGGGGGAGACGGGATGATTTCAAAAGGAGAGAGGCCCTGATCCTGAGAAAGAGCCAGAGTTCTCTGCTTCACCATGGTGACCGTCGTCTGCACAGCTAAAATAAAGGCTTCACAGGCTGGTTCAAAGACATCCATAGTGTTTCAACTCTTACCAAGGTCTGGACACTTACCATGGCACTCAGCACCCTGCTCACGTAAATGGGATTTCTCCTAGCTGAGACGTCCTTGTCAGCGTCAGAAACAAATTTGGGGTTTTCATCCAGGATCTTGAGACAAACATCCAGTATTCCTGCTTCAAACTGCAGAAAATGGATACTAGTGAGCATCAAACAAAGATTTGAGTGATTTTATATTTTTATTTGGTCAATAACACTGTCATTTTATGTATCATTTGGAGTAAAGAAGAATTTTCAATGGATATTTGATTGTGTTTTATTAAAAGAAGGTAACATTTAACCTTTAGTGTACCTGTCCGAAGTTCCAGGGTTTCCCTCTAATGCGTCTGTCTGTTCCCCTGTAGATCTGCCCATGCTGCGCTAAGACATACTCCTGCCTCTTGGTCTCACTGTGCATGTACACAGCATCTCCTGTAAATCAGCACAAACTCATTCAGAACAGCATGATCGCATAGTATCAGTGTTTAGATGTGTTACTACTTCTGAGCTATAGGCTTTTGAAAATCAATAGGTCTTATTTCTACATTATGTATGGGAGTGATGTGCAAACAGGATTTTTACAATAATGAAAGCTGCAGGAGCAACACAATGTTGAAGACAAATCATTATGCACTCACTGGAGCACCAGGCGTTAAAAAGCAGGGTGAACTGTCCCAAACTCGTCCTCTGTCCTCCCTGGTCCAGAGTCAGAGAATAAAGTCCTACGGGACTATTGGGGGAGGAATTGATGGACACAGACACTGTGTTTCCAGATGGATCTTTCATAGCAGACGCGCTCCATTCATCGTCCACTGTGGAGTCACGGAGACTGAACGTGACCTCGGTGCCTGATTCTTTGCTAGGCAACGGACCTGGAGACACACAAACAGTAAATCTGACAAAAATAATAACACAATTACAAAAGCAGTTTTTTTGAAATGTCCAATATTACTATTCATGTCCAAGTCTAGTATGTTTAGCATTATATTATGTTCGATATCAAATGCAATATTACTTCCATATTACTTTCTCCTATTATCACTGCTGTTACTCCTTTCTATTGCAACTTTAGAATTAGTTTGCTATCTCTCAACTTTTCACTTACAAATAAAGTCTAATTTATATTATCTTGTCTCAAATCTACGTCCAGATGAGCGACACACATGCAAATCCACTGCAGCAGCTCTCATGCACGCACACGCACTCTCCCCAAATGTTTCTGTCTCACACACAAATAGACCTAATCACAGGGAGACAAGAGGCACCTGTTTCAACAATGAGTGTGAAGCTTGTGTCACTCAGTTTGAAGTCTTTGCTGCCAGGTTTCAGATGAAAAGTGACGACGAAGGGCTGACCCCTCCTGACAATCAAACGCTCCTCTTCATACAGCTCCGTATGATGGCTGCTGCTGTTGCTCTTAATGTTCAGATCACAGCGCTCAATGTCCAAGACTGTGGAAAGAGACAAAACATTCAAATTTAAAAAAATCTCATCTGCAGCAATGTGGACACATGAAAAAAAGTTCCTTTAAACCGAATCAGAAGGTCTTAATCAAACGATGAAGCACCAGAAATCATCAAGACAGATTGAGTGTTACTCACTGATCTTAATCCAACATATGATAAATCAACAGAAATCATCAAGACAGATTGAGTGTTACTCACTGATCTTGATCTAACTTATCTAATATCATCCACCATTCCTGCTCATCACATTTCACACACCACTCACAATCTGATACTTATAAAAATCTACAGACTCCGAAGTAAGACAGAGAAAACTGCATCTCACATTCAATACAATTCACTAAAGACATGCAAACAACTACAATATGAGACAGAAATATATATTTTTTCTTTCCTTACCTTGACTCATGTCTGCAGGAGAGTCCTTCTCTCTTGGCTTCTGGAAAGTGACACTTCAGCTTCAGCATGTGCTTGTTGGCCGAGGACCGTGCAGTATAACAACCCCTGAGGGATATTTGTAGCATGTGAAACCGGATCGGAGACGCCCCCATCTGTCTGGTCGTCACATAACTAATTCTGTTTTTAGTCAGGGCTTACAGAGACACACGCCCCTTCCTCTTTATTCTCCTATTTGTCTGCAGCTTTTAGGGCAACTTTGAAAAATTTCTGCTGAATTACTCACAACTAACCAAAATTATTCATTTGTCAGCTACTAAACAGTCACTGTTAAATTTCTTTTTGTTAAATAATTCAAAATAAAATTATAAAATTCAAATTCTGTTTTGATTCATTTGCTTTAAATAGAATTGTATTTATGAGGCTTTTATTTATTTATTGCAAACTTACTGCTGCTTATTTGTGTTTGGAATGTTTTGTGTATTTTCTGCAGACCTCAATGTGATTCCAAGTCAAAATAAAGGTTGAATGAATGAATGAATCTAAATAATAGACACAACGCCATTCTTTACAGCAAAGTATTTCCTATAAATAAAAATAAAACAACCACCACAAGATTTTTTTAACATGGATTATTTATACCATGCATTATTGTATGATTTAACTGAAACAAAGTGTGGCACTTTACAATGAGTCATTACTGATTACATTTTATTATGCAAAACAGGAACATGTCCAACTGTGAAAACTTGTTTCTTGTTTCAATATGTTAAATTTTTTTGAAAGCCACAAAACTGCTTCACACATTGTTATTACTGGAGGATGTTGTGAAATAGGTCATCAAAACCGCACCACGACTATGCAGATCAAAAGAAAATCAATACAAAATGTATTCAGTAAAAATACTGAAAAGAAGAAAACACAAAAAGCAAAGAAAGAATAAAAAAGAGACAGATTGCCGTTTTGGGCAGTGGTGTTTGTGCCAAAGTAAAACCTGCAACGTGGCAATTAAGAGTTTTGAAACAAGTGTCTGCAACTGTCTGCCGAATTATTCTATGGAATGAGGAAATGAAGCATCATCACATTGGTGCCATATCCTCATGCAGTCCGTCACATCACCTCCAGAAAGGCAGTGCAGAGTTTAGAGGAAGAAACCAAACAAAACCAAATGTTCTCTAAATTCCACTAAAACAATCCAACAGAAGAAAGAAAGAAAGAAAAAAGAACTGCACCGACTCCACATTTGAGTCATGATATAATTTACACATTGATGAAGGAAAGAAACAGAAGAAGTTGGAAGTTGAGAAAGTTACAGAGAACAGAAAAAACATGGATCTTCCAGGTCATTAAAAGTCAGTGGTTTTTAAGAAAATAAATAAAAGTCGACAATGTGACCATGAAAGATCCATATGAGGGGCCATCAGGGACATTATTCAGAATTACCTCTCACACACACATGAAATGCTCTTACATACACTACTGAAACACTCTCACATTAACAACTGAAAATGATTTGCTCACATACACTACTGAAATGCTCTTATATAATATAAAATATATAATATATATAACATATTTCACTATAATGTGTGAGAGGATTTCAGTTAAAACGGAAGGTGTTTCAATAAAACTAAAAGGTCTTCGGTTCAACTAAAATATGCAATTCAAAGCGCGATTCACGTGTTGATCGTCAGCCATGTTGTTCGTAACACTAATGACATCACACAATGACATCACACAATGACAGGAACGCCTTCCCGTTTAACTGTAATTTTCGTATTCACTACTGAACTGTTATAGTTTACAATTCTATATCAGAACATTTCAGCTGTGTATATGAGCACATTTTACTAGTATGAGGTAAAGCTTTTTAGTAGTTTATGCAAAACGTTGTGTGTGTAATAGAGCATTTCACTTGTATGTATGAGATCATTTCAGTAGTGTGTGTGAGAGTGTTTCAGTAGTGTGTGTGAGAGTGTTTCAGTAGTGTGTGTGAGATCATTTCAGTAGTGTATGTGAGAGGTCACTCTGAATAATGTCCCTGACGACCCCTCATAGATCCAGTCATCATTTGCATACTGTACATAACAAAAATGATGCTTTCCATCAATAACATGTTAAATAATAACAACAACAAACAAAATACAATAAAAAGTATTTAAATAATCAAAGAAACACCTTTTCTGTAATGGTCATTTTCAGGTGGGTGGAACATCGATGAGTATGGAACCATTAGTGGACCCTAAATAACAGGAAGTGGTTCTGGCCTTCAAGCATACAGTCATATGTTTTAAGTTAATATGGCGTTGTTGTGCTGCTTCTTTGATGGAGAGAATGAATTACTGAAATAGTTCAAATCCAGATGTGAAAGCACATGAGCCAGTGGTCTGTCCGTCCTGATAAACGATCAAATATAGAACAAATGTGAGAAACAAATGGCTCAAAAGTAGAAAAATCTTCACATATGAACTAATAGTCATTCATTTTTAAACCATTCAAGTTATTTTCCATATTGTACACTTGTTTCTCCATTCTTGCAGTCTGGGTCTGCAGCCAGTCCTGGGCTCGTGACCACTCTGGTCATGAACTGTTCCTCAGTTTCCCTTGTGATCTTGTAAACAAAACATTTATAGTCCAGCTAATCCAAATGCTTCTCTTTAGCAAAACTTTGCCTGCAGGTAAATCAAATGAAAAGTAGCACAGCAGCACAAAGAGAGACTTCACATTAGTCTCAGAACTAAAGTGCAGCTTGCTCTCAAATACAGAAGCTATAGCTCTGTCTTCCACACAAGCTACTGATCACCATGACAACCGCCTCTCACTGCTTTATACTAATTGTACAGACTATAGAGTACAAAAGACCCAGCAACATACCTTGTCCACAAACTATATCGTTCTGTGTTATCGTAGCATGACACAGACCTGATACTCATGTATGTATATGCAGAACATGTTTCATGCTAAACAACAGTATAGTTAGAAAACATGTGACAGGTAACCATATAAAAACACATGGTTAGTTCACTGAGCACAATATGACTAAAACAGGTTCCTATGCTCAGTATGTCAATAAACTATGTCCTTCATGACGGGTTTAATCCACTGAAGCTGTAGCAACTGATGCTTCTTTCAATATTAAAATAAAAAAACATGGCTGGGGATGAAAATAATTCTGCTGCAGCAAAGAACCAAGACACATATTCTGTGAATATTGGTTAAGATTGTATGTGATAGCATGCAAACCAGAACATGTGACCACACAAAGCTTTGTCTCATGACTGTGGCCACACAATGTGTTACCCACTCCTTTGGTTTAATTGTTTGTTTGTCTGCAGGATTACACAAAAATTACTGAGTGGATTTCCATAAAACGTGATGGAAGGACGGGACGTGGACCAACTTTGTGTGGGACCAAGAATTTTTTTCCTCATTTTCTTTACCATTGCAAAATAGGATACTAGCAGAGGTACATGCTCTGAGCGCCCCTCTAGTTCCCTTAGAAGGGCGACCAGAAGATTTGCTGGACTGAATGGCTCCGGCTCCAGCTGACCAAAAATCTGCAACAATGTTTAAAGCACAAATTGTTCACTGATAATAATAGAAATGATAATTATAATAATAATGATAATAATAGCAATAATAATAATAATAATACAAAATTTGGCTTTTTAAGAACGTTGTTCATGTCAACTCACTAGAAATCAATATAAAAAGTAATTTATATTTAATAAATGCAACATTGTTTGCTTTGCTGCTGGGAAATCAGTGTTTGGATTAAAGCTGTGTGGCAGCAAAAACACTCTCTCCATTTCCATATATATATATAATTTTTTTTTGGTTGTTTTTTTTTGTTAAGAAAATGATGATTAATTCAGGAAACATTGTAGATTTTTTTGAACGGAGTTCATTTCTTGATTAAGATAACTAAAGGTATATATACAAGTAAACATACTGTATGTAAACTATTTTGCTATAATCATTTATTGTATGTTTTTTCCCCTTTTAAGTTTGTCAGGGAAAAACTCACAATGAAAATACAGAATAACCTCTTTATCAGTTGTCTTGCTTTTTATACTTTCACTATGACTGTTTTTGTTATTGAAGGACGATACACATTTACCTTCTGCAGGGAATCCAGGGTTAAACTTCTGTTGATTTTGTAATTATAATTTCTTCACTCTGAAATGCAAGATAACAAACACAAAAATGTACTATTAAAATACCTGTGTGTATGATTTAGGGGGAAATGAATGAATCGTTCATATCTCTAAAGGGGGCGGATCTTCCACTGGGCCAAACGCTTTGGTGAGGGCCGATCACAATTTACTTTACCAAGGTTCTCCTACTACAGGCTTGGAAGGGGAAGATAACGTAAGGGATATTCAGTTGGTTGCAATAAATACCACACAGTTGTACATTAATTCATTCATGAGTAAACTTTTTTTCAAACTTTTAAAATTTATTAGAGAAACCACATGTGATTGAGACCATGGTCATCAGCTTGTATGTATATTAATCGGATTGATTTCATTATTATAGATTCACCTGTACCTGGGCATTAGACAAATGTGGAGGCTTGGGTGCGACACCCGGTTTCATTCTGATGATCACCGGTGAGCTGTTTCTCCTCAGGCTAGGAGTATGACACAGTGGGCGGGGCTTTGAATTCTGGGATTTGAACGAGGAGGAGGAGTTGTCCACTGCCTCTCCTCCGATGGCAGACAGGCAGCTGGGGTCCGAGCTGCTCAAGACATTGATGTTTTCCCTAGATGACTCGGTGCTGTCCACTAAGGCAGAAACACAAACACTTTGAGAAGCAGACAAAGCTGAAGTTTGTGCAGATAAATATCATCCAGACACTGAGTAGATTGACTGGGGACAAATCACCAGGAGTGCATGCATTGCTGTTTGCCAGTGTCATTCTTGTTGCTACCACCAGAGAGTGCCAAAGAATTAGCAAATCTACAGTGACTTTACAAATACCATATTATAATTTCACACTTTGTTATTGAAACATGTATGGATTCTGAAAGGCTACGGCAGCATACAGACCCCTCTGTCTTCTGACAAAAAACTAAACAATTTAAAGAAAGACAAAAACACTTACAGAGAAGATGAGGATTTTTCCACTTCTCACAGTTACGATGAAGATGCTGATGAAGATGATGATGGTTGAGTTCATTGTCAGTCACTGCCTCAGGGAAGGAGCAAATGGCTGGACCGCTCTCCAGTCCCTGCGACTGGTTCCCGAGATATCCAGCAGGGGGCAGCGAGCCCCGGCCAGAGGAGGAAGACGATTGGCTGAGGGTGGTGGAGGCCGTGCTGCCAGAGCCAATGGAGTGAGGCCGTGGATAGTCTAAGCCCCTGTGAGAACAACACGCCACAGGGACTGACGACACACATAGATAATGATGTGCTTGGTCAGTGAGCAATGAGGACACAAGCACGGCCTGCAGTTATTTCATGAATACACTTAGCTTGTTAAATGAAGTTAGACAGTTTGAAAAATATTTTAAAGCTTTTAACAAAATTATAATCTTTCAAAAATGTAATTAAAAGCAAAAGGATGAGAATCAGCCTCCATAGTGGCTCTGTGACGCTTAATGCTAATATCATCATGCTCACATGCTCACAATGGCAATCATAGACTGTCAATAATAATGGACGACATGGCAGCTCCCCAAAAGTGAAGCCACAGTGTCTCAATGGTCAAATGGTGGCTGGCTGCAGTACAGGTCACAAGCTCTCCCTCCTCCATGTAGTGGATGGGACATGGACCAAACTAAAAATTCAAAGTACATGTTAAAAAATTGTTTCCCCAAAGACGGTTTCTTTCATGTTAGGTATTTGTTATCACACTAACATGTTCAACTGCTCATTTTACCACCAAGTTTAGTTTTAATTATTTATTTGATGCTATAAATACAGGGCGGAATGTCATGATTGAGAGCTAAGACTGACTTGGTCGACCGTGTGCATCCTCAGGACCTCACTACCTCAGCCCCATCCCCAAAGTGTTACTGCGTACATGCCCAACTTGATAGCGTTTGAATCCTTGATACTTCTGGACAGTGGGAAGAAGCGATGCGTCGTCCATATTTATAACTGTCTATATGACAATGCAAATTTGAAAAGGTGGAATGTTGCTACCATGTTCACCATTTCATTTTAGCATATTAGCATGCTAACATTTGCAAAAGATCACACAACAGAGTATAGCTGAGGCTGATGGGAATCAAAAGGTTTAAGAACAAAATCCAATTTTGAACTGAGGATTGCGCAAGATGAGAAGTAATTTCAGTTTTGACCAAGGTGGCATTGATCTGAAGTGTAAAATGTTGTGTGTGCAGCTCCTTACTTCTCCCAGGCAGGGAACAGCTGACAGCTCGGTCACAAATCGCAGAATCACTGGGTTGAATGTCCATAAAATGTTTGCTGGCCATTCCCATAAACACCCTCTCCTGTATACGAAGCTCTGGAACATTAAGAATATTCTCAATATGTTTTCTACATCTACAGCATCACACAGCACTGTAAACTGTACCTTCGTTAAATGAAAGAAAATATATATTTGGTATATTTATTTATATACTTTAACAACCTCTGCTGTGAGTGGCCTGATCCCACAGGATCCTCTCCAGATCGGTGGTCCAGGCTTTCTTCACCTCCATGCTGGAGGCTTTCAGGGTGTAGGTGTCCTCGCTCTTCCTTCTGCGAAACCAGATCTCAAAGCACAGGCCGCTCACAACAGAGTTATGGGTCATCCCAATGTCGCTGGTCTGGAAGAGAAAACACAAAGACAAGTTTTGGCCCCACTAGATACTTTTAAATGCTGGAGGCTTCAAATGTCTGACTAAAGTGTAACTCCGAACTGAAATAAATGATATCAATACATCAAGGTTGAGTATCAAGGCTTTCTTCTGTGCTGACCTTGAATGACTGCTTGTAGACATACACATCATTGCCAACATCTGTCCTCTTGGTCTTGCTGAAGAGGACGAGATGTTCAAAGAGAAAGATGCGGCGGACACATTTCTTCTTCCTAAAGAAAACTGTGAACTCATCCTGACGAATCAGCTGGCCCTGCTCTTTCAAATTCACCTGAGAGAACAGAGGAGAGCAGCCGCAGAGCAGAAAGAAAAAGACGGTTAACTTCATTTAACTTCTGTGTATTAACTATGTCTGATCTACCTTTTTAGTATCTTACATCACAGTCCTGGATGGCGTCCATTGTGAGCAAATCGTTGCCGTGACGCATCTGAAATCGAACCAGGTCCGCAGCAGCCTGGATCTCGGACCTCTCCCGCTCCCTCTCGCTGCTCGTCAGATCAGGCACATACACACCCTGGCCACACACACTTTGTGCGCAAACAGAAGATTCGAGAAGCGTGTCCTGGATTATGTCTTTTGGTCTGTATGAGCCGGCCAGAGACAACATGTCCTGCAGCAGGAGGCTGTACTTGCTGATCCTCTGGATGGGCCTCAGCAGGTAGGATGAAAGATCCATCATGTCCCCCAGCTCCTGCTGCTTCCTCTGTGAGGGGAAACAAAGTGGACTGTACAGCTGAAAAGATGAAGCATGGAACTAATGCTTTCACAGGGTCAGAAACGTGTTTCAAACTCCAGGTGATTGAGATGGAACATGTGAAGCTTCCGGGAGCCATAAACTGTTTATAAAGACGGACGCTGCAACAACTCCCCAAAACTGAAGCCAAATCCTCTTAAACACCCCCGAGTGGCTGGTCACCAGTTTAGGTTATAAACCCTGTCTCCTCCATGGTAATATATGGGAGGACCAAATTAAAAAGTCTCAAAAACTAAGATGATTTCTGATATTTTAGGTAGGTCTTATCTCACTGCTGTTTTTGCTCAGATTTAAATGTTTCCAGTCAGTTTGGTTTAAACTAGTTATTTGGCATAAAAACTGGGTGTAATGTCATGATTGACAGCTGAGACTCACTCACGATTGGTCCACACCATGATCGCATCAGTGATAGTTTAGCTTCGTTTTGTTATAACGGGAGGAAGTGGAGACATGTGTTCCTTCTTTGTATACAGCCAATGAAACATCATTACAAGCTTTTGTTTAATTACACAAACTAAACTAAACCTCTTGTGTTGTTGCGTTTAGAGAGAGACAGGATGTGAAATCTGACCTTGAAGATGTCGTGGCGACGGTGCAGGATGAGGGCGTCTGACTGAGGTTTGTTCTTGCTGTACAGAGCGTACAGGCCAAAGCTCTCACTCTGTGGACACAACCAAAGTCAAAAATATGAGAGAACACATTTTATCAAAGATACAAGAGTAAACTGATTTACAAGCCACTTATTCATTTGCTATAAAACTGATTCATTGACCTTATGAGTGTAATCTTGACACATAATAATAAATAAAAATCAATTCAAGATAAAAACAATCTGGGACACTTTAAAGATATTATATCTATATATAGATATAATATCTTTATATCTATATATATATCTATATATATATATATATAGATAAAGATAAACAACATACACAGTTCATTTGAGGATAGTTGCACAGTGACTACTCACATGTCTGAGAAAGCAGCGGGCCACCATGGCAGGCTCCCTCTGGCAGGCCTCCAGCTCAGGCAGGAAGTAGTGGCTGTGGAAGTTGTAAAGCTTCTCCAGGTTCCCGAAGATGATGCCTCGCTTGCCCCTGAGGTCCTGGGGGATGTCAGGTCTGTCCAGCAGGGGGAGGTAGTGGGTCAGGATGTAGCTCAGCGATCGTACGTACTCCCTCTCCGTGACCACCAGCTCCTCCAGCACACGCTGCAGCCTCCTGATGACACAACACGTATCTAGTCAACTTCAAACGCAGACATTAACTTGTACACTTAACTACATAAAAGCATTTCACAACGATACCAAATGAAATATTTATTACTGAGTAGAATTTATAAGTATCTGATTCGTTTATTTCTGCATCATTTAAATCCAGAATTTAGGTGTGTTTTTTAGATCTAAAATATTTTCCCTTGTCCTTTTTGAATGATACATTACTTTTATTTCTACATACTGTGATTGACTTATGGATTAGTTAGAAAACCCTTAGTTGAAACATTGATGACATACTGTTAGTTTCTCTACGTTCTCCTGCTATCTGGTCCCGGGAGTACTAGAACTGCAGGAGATAAGGTCACAATGTTTCTGAGTTGAATTATGCCTAGAAAAGTGCTTTCACAAAACTTTATGATGTCAAAGTGAAGTTGACCTTTGACCTTTTGGATATGCAATGTCTCCCTTTCATACCATGAGACATTTTTGTCATTAGCACATTAATTATTGGTGTTTGGTTACAGCGACCGCCACCTTTGTCCTCTGTCCACCAAAAGTATAAGTTCCTATTCCACACCAAGTGAAGTGAAATATACATATATAAAGTTATGCATCATTATCAGCACACTGTCCTTTTTCTCTCTACGTCCACTGTGAAAGAAAAAAACACACTGAGCATGGATGGACTACGAGACGACAGGTCCCTGGACACAGTATGTAGCTCCCCTGCTCTTGTATATGATTTTTTAAAATATTATTTTATACTTTATTTCTGTGTGAGGGCGGGACTTATTGTTTTAATGTTTAGTTTCTCTCAGAACCTGGGACAACTTCACTTGTTGCACAAAGAAAATTAAAGAACAGAAGAAGAAAATCTTACAGCAGATGGTTCACGCCCCCACAGAAGCAATGAGCGCAATGAGCGAACCCTGAATTAAGTGCATAGTTATGTTTAAGTACTACAGGACAACAATCAGATTAAGAAAACTTCTTCTCACTGTCGACTGAGCATGTTCACTTTGCAGAGAAACATCTCATTGTTAAAAACGTCTTAAGCTAAAGGATTGTGCATCGTGGGCCTGTTAGATAATCCATCCATGTTGCAGAATAAAAAAAAAAGAGAAGCAAAGAAAGTGTGAAGAAACAATACCTGTAGTACGTCATTGTTGGCTTAGAGATAGAAAAGAGTGCATGAAATCTCATTAAGACTCAGACGACTGAGAAAATTCAATAATACATTTTCATTCCACCAATCTGATGAGAAAATAATTTGCAATTGTCATATTTCATATATTTTAATCTATGTTCTCCCAGAGACGGTGTGAACTTACAGGGCATTGCTGGCACTCTCCTGAGGATTTGCCAAATAGAATGCCCCCTCATATCTGCCCCCTATGGGCAGGCTGGAGTGTTTGCAGCATAAAGTCGCATCACCACCTGCAGCTCCTCGCTCGCTCGGACAGGAGTCCTCTGAGCAGAAGCTGCTGTGGCGGGAGATCTGGAACTTCTGAGCCTCCTTGAGAATCCGACAGGACGGCTGACCGTGGTGGGAGCAGGACGAGGGTGGTCTTACTCTCTGCTCTGGAGGAGTGGAGGACCCTGCTGTCACTGCCCCTGTGGTGCCCGTGTCTTGGCTCACGGACCTCGTTCTGAGGCCTCGTGCCCATGGAAACCACTGGCAGCCGACAGTGTGTGACTGGGACAGAGCGGCAGCATCCCGCTCTCTCCTTGCTCTGCTTGTCTGTCTCCTCGTCACCTCCCTCTCTGTTCTCCTTCCTGATCTATTTGAAAATTAAATGTAGAGTCAGGAAACAAGTGCTGCAGCAAGAAATTGATTCACGATAAAGGAGATCAAGGCTCCTCACCCTGTTTGAACGAAATGCTCTAGTTAAATCCACATCAAGTGAGATGAGTCCACTCACCAAAGAGTTGTATTACCTGTGAGGTGACTGTGGAGTGACCTTTGACCCCTGGCTGGTTCCAGCATCACTAGTATCCTCAGGTTTGATGACGATGTTACAGCAGGCTACATTGGTTGAATTAGTGGTGTTGCTGCCCATGATCGGCTTTCTCTTCCCTAAATCCACCGCGCTGGACACAATGCCTTCCCACTGTGGGTGCCGAGGCCCAGGGGTCGATTGTACCACCAGATTCTGTCCACCGGGTGACGTCACCTGAATATCTGTGCTCACCACATCTACATAGCGACACTCACAACTGCTGCTCGACTCTGGGTTTTGGTGGTGCAGTTCATCCACACCCTGCATCCTCTCCTGAAGCTGCTGTCTGGCCTCCTGACACCTGAGCCAGGCTACGTTCCAGACCCGCATCCCCCTGGTGCCCTGCAGGGCACCTGCCTGAGCCTTCACCTCCTGAAACCTCTCCAGGCTGAACTGGAGAAACCGCTCTTGAAAAGTCTGAAGAATTGAGTTGTCGTTGCCTGACGGTGAAGCACTGGTGGTGGTTGGACCAGAGCCATGTGCTTCGGGACATTCAGCCTGGCAGAGAGGGGGGGTGCTCCGTCCAGAGTCTTGGTTTTGTTGAGAGTTTTTTTGACTCTGGTCCAGGTAATCAATGCATTCTCCAGCCAGAGCGGCTGCCTGTGTGCAACAGAGGTTCTCTTTTACTAAACAAAAAGAAAAACTGCATTTTCTTTGTTTTTATAAAGCAACAAATGTTGATAAAGTTGCAGTGACATTGTTCATATGCTGAAAACTACAAGAAGTGTATAAGTAACACAGATGTAATTGTTTTCCTGTTGACTGATATTTGTATGATCTCTTGTTTGAAACAGAACATAACGTCATGTACTGTCTGCTCTAAAGAGAAGTTTACACAGAAACGTGGCAGCACATCTTTCAGCTCTGTAGACATACAGTAAAAAGAAAGAGGTGACAATTGCCAACAATGATGTCAACTTGGAAAGACAATTCTCCAGAGCTGACTCTGCACTTGATTTCTGAACTCTGATTTTATACAAACCTGCTCACAGAAATCACACACGTTGACCATTATCTGCAGCTCTCTGCCGCAGGCCTCAGCCCTGGACAGGAAGTCCTCCAGGCCTGACTTGAAGGTGCAGACAAAAGTCCTGAATGTCTCCGTCTCCGGGTAGTAGAGGCCGCTCTGCTGCAGCCGCTCTGCCTCGGACACTAACGACATGGCGTGGTGCCTTCGGTCCTGGGGAGGGAGAGGAGAGACATTCAGAGAGGAGGACAGACAGACAAACACCACTAATACAAACACAGACACAAGCAGAGACACACATTTGCTTCAATAAGGAAACCAGTGAAGCTGTTGAGGATCTGCTCCATTCTGTCCCCAGAGTCATCCACTGACTCAGCCTCCAGCAGGTGGCGCTCTCCTTCTAAATGAAACCACTGATGCATCTGCAGGGAGAGAAAGATGCAAAATAATATTTGGTAAGATAGTTATTAATCTTAGGTGGATACATAAGTTCCTGTGTTTTTATGAGTATATGTACTTTAAGTTAAAATTTTCACTTGTATGTACGTAAACTGTTTAAAGTTGTTTTATTTTATTATTAGAAAAATAAGTAGAAATTATGTATTAAACAATGCATGCAGTTCCATGCTCATCATCAGCATTTCTTTAACTTCTCTGTCATTTGATCTGACCCTCCATCCCAACCATTAAACAACAACCACTTCTTTTGTCATATAACATTTGCTATAGAGGGATGTCAAAGATCTGTAGATGCATTTGATGGGTCAGTTTGTGTAACATGCAGTACCTGAGTGAAGTGTCCCTCCATCTCCCGGAGTTGCAGCAGGTACTCCAGGTGTTCCAGTGACACGTTGGACCTCAGCACCAGGACGTGAGCCTGCTCCTCCATGTGGTTGTACAGACTGCTCACAGAATCTACTGCATCACTGTGTGAAGGGAAAAGACAGATCAGGGCCTTAAGAAAATCTGTAATTATTATATACATCATGTTGTTTTCTACTGTGTCTAATTGTATTATTGTTATGTCATTAAATAATGTATTTTTCAATACAATTAGTAATCTCCCTCAGATCTCAGTCTCAGTGACTCACCAGATAGAAAAACAGTTTCAAAATTGTAATTTTCCAACTAGAAGAAAATCACAGTTTGAAAGAAACATACCTTGCACCATATATTATTAAAACACCTAATTTCTTTGACTTTTGGATTTGACTTCTGTAAAAAGTTGAAAATCTTGCTGGGCCATTTCAAGGTTTTTGGTGGGGTTTTTTAAACATTTTGCTTGTTTTGTGTCTGTTATTAGCAGAAATCGTGTCTTGCTTGAGGTTTATTTTACAGCAGAAAGAACGATGAATCACAAGGTGTAACATGAACAGTTAAACCCACATCAGACTGCAGACTGGGTTTTCTGCACATGTAATAACAGCAGGTAAGTTCCTCTGTTTACCTGAGGTCTTCACAGTGGGGGTATTTGAGGTCGCTCTCCCTTCTCAGCCTCGCCAAGATGGCCCCACCCTCCCTCTGCAGGCCGACCAATCTGCTGTCCTCCAGTACGTCTCTCATCAGAGTCCTCTGGTCCATCATGCACTGCTGCACAGTCTGTTAGACAAAAGGTCATCTTAACATCAGCACATGATGCAGTGACTTCTTTATAAATTATCTTGAAAGCTTTTCCTTCAATGGAATCAGTGGAAACTGAGGCACAAAATGTACACAATGAAACTTCAGCAGCTCGGGGTCTCTCAATTAAAACAATAAACAAAGTCTAGTTTGATGATGTTATGAAGCAGTTTGGGATCATGGGAGTTATTTTCTTCACTATCATTGCCAATGAAAATCTACCTGACGTGACTCAGGTGGAAAATATGTTCATAGATGAGGTGATGTATTATAGTTTTATTCAGGTTTCGCAGCAAACGGCAACAAATAACAGTTTTTCCACTAGAGTGACCAATATAAGACTGGGTAAACAGCTACAAGTGTGTTTTTCTTTAGTCATACGTCAAAGTTACAGCCGAGACAGACAAAACCACAGGTAAAGGATATGATGCAGTTAATAGGCCAACAAAATTTAATGTCCCTTAAAAATAATTGTGAATTTCTCCAGGTTTAAATAAAGTAACTATACAAGTCAACAAAATATATAACATAGGTGTGGTTATTTTTAGACATTTTAATAAACAACTGATACATATTATAACTTTAAAGTACCGGCACATTGTCTGTCCTCTTGGGCTCCTCTACTTTACTGATGGCGTTCAGAAGCAGGCTGGATGCTTCATGAAGATCTGATACAAATGGGAAAAGTTTCTAGAGGATGAAAGATGAGAACAGGGATTAATATGCGTGTGGTGAAGAGTCAACTCGTACCCCACCTGATTAAAGAGGAGGAGCAGGGAACAGGTAATGTACTGTACTGAGGAGACCCTCTCACCTGGTGCAGCTCTATCCAGTCACAGTGGCTGTGAGACAGTGTGCCGTCCAGACGGGAGGTCAGCTGACTCCCCTCCACGAGCTTCTGCAAGGCTTTCATCGATGTCACCATATCCGTCTGCTCAAAGTAACAACCGTCAGAGAAACACCAGCAAAGAGAAGAATAACACTCAGTATAGCCCATACCCCTGCCAAGATCCAAAAGTTCCCTTAAATTCAAACAAGCTGCACCACATTTCACAGAGATATCAGATTATTCATAGATGTACTTCATCAACATCCATGAATTATGTTCTGTGTCTAGAACATATAGTCTGTAAAGGCCTGACTTATAGGCTGCATCCCAAAATGTGTTGGAGAGGAAATAGTGTTCTGTGTGGTAAGGGTGCTTGTCAGTCAGGTGAGTTCTTCGAACAAAGGAGACAGACGTCAACCAGAGTGCAGCAAATGTCACTATAGAGTCCGGGTGACCTCAGGATCAACTTCTGCAAGCCATGAATAGACAATGGGCTCACATGCTAGACAGTGTGGTGCACATGCTTTATACATAACGTTTATGTCAAGCTGTACCCTAGATAGAAAATGTCTTCTGTAATCATAAACTAAGTAGTTATTAAGCAAAGTAAGTAGTTATTAAGTAAACTTCCATTACATTATATTTTCTCAAGGTATTTTACATTGGACCGAA
Source organism: Paralichthys olivaceus (assembly GCF_024713975.1). Lineage (NCBI taxonomy): Eukaryota > Metazoa > Chordata > Actinopteri > Pleuronectiformes > Paralichthyidae > Paralichthys > Paralichthys olivaceus. The sequence continues at coordinate 11,248,995 of NC_091098.1, read as the reverse complement.
GTGATGGCCCGAAAAAAACAACTGACCATGTAACAAGCCAGACTAGAAATGGACTTTAAAAAAAGATGTTAATGAAGCTTATTCAGATTTCAATTAACTAAACATAAGTGTTTCTCCATATGGAGTGTTTTAAATTGAATGTTGTGATGGGTGGAAGAGCTCACCTGGACCCCGGGACATCTCTCAGGCCGGAGGCTGCTGTCCTTGTCCACCAGCAGCACCAAACTGTTCAGTACCAGTGGACTCTGCTCCTGCAACAGTTTAGCACTCAGTTAATCCCAAACTACCACAATTTTATATGTTTAAATTTGGGTTGCATACTTTTATTCATCATGACAAATAAATTAAAATAGAATAATCATCAATGCAAGTCAATTTATACAATTAAACTGATAGAAATGGTAGAAAATGTTATCAAACTGGCAGAAAACAACTATATTTAGCTGTCATTCAAATAAACATCAAATTGTATATCATTATACAATATATTGTATGTGTGATTACAAATACAAAAAGCGTATTACATGTTTCACAAACTGGTGAATGTGTACATGCTGTTTATATCCAGGTTCTCTTCACAATGTTTCTAAAGCATCAGCCAACAGCTCTGATCCGCTTGAAAGCAAAAACATGTGACCTTCCTACCTGAAGCGTCATCAAGGCCTTGTAGAGCTGTGGCTGAGGATTTGTCTTTCTCGCATCAAATATAAGAGTCATCCCAGCTTCTCTGATTTCTCTCCTACGGATAGAAAAAATACAATTACTGCCCTGTGGTTGTATGCCATCAACTAGTGCAGTTTTAATCGTACACTTTTTTTCAGACTCATATGAGGTCACTGTGACCTGTGACCACTGAAATGGAATCAGTTTATCTTTGAATCCAAGTGACAATTTGTCAAAAAGAAAATCCTCTAAAGGCAGACATGAGATATGATGTGTTTGCAAGTCACTGTGACTTTTGACCTATAACCACCCAAATCTATCAGTTTATTTTTAAGTCCAACTGAATGTTTGTACAAAATTTGAAGAAAATTCCTCAAGGTGCTCACAATGTATCATGTTTTGTGACATTATAGCGACCTTGACCTTTGACCTTAAACCATCAAATCAAACAACCGAAACCTGAGAACATAATGCCTCTGGCCACTAGGTGTCGCCAGTGTGGAGGCACAAAAAGATAAATTAGAGCTGAACAGATACGGCCCTCCTGAATGCCGATAAATGTATAGTTGTTTTTTCAGTGGGATCTGAGTCCCATGTGCTTCTTGCATTATTCATTGATCGACAGGCATATGGATGAGGATTACAGATTACCTGGTGATCAAGTGGAAGTAGAGCAGCATGTGGAAGATCTCCTGGCTTGTTCCAGCTGATCTCCAGCCTGGGTGCTCTCCATAGAGCTCAACGATCGCCCTGCCTGTCCTGTCTCTGCCACCTGGAGGGATTTAAGAGAGAGGGGAGAGATGAGGGAACAACTAACATGCTGTTTGAACCAAACACCTGATCTATCTCAAAAAGGGCTAAGAATAGAAAAGAGTAGTTTATTGTGGCAGGACACTTTTCAATTTCTCAACTTCTCCCTCCCAACCACCTCTTCCAGGGTCAGAGCATTTAAGAAAACAAGTTGGGGAGGAAATGCAAAAGTAAAGCAAGATAACACAATAGTTCATGAGAAACTGAGACCCTCTGTGGGCTCTGTGCATCAGTAGAATTTATAATGAAGCTTGTTCTAAGTACAGTTTATATTTTTGTGTAACCAGCATCTCTTTCTGCTCTCATTTAGTGATTCACAGTATAAAACTATTTACTTACCTTTGTTTTTATTTGAATCATTGTAAAGAACTACTGTTTGTAGCTCTTCAACATCTGCCCAACCACCTATGTGTATTGTAATGACAATCGTGGTAGCTGATGTACTTTAAAGCATCACTAACCTACCTGTTAGTGATGCCACTCCCAGATAGAGGGGGTGGGCTCTGGGGTCTGGGGAACCCAGGGGGAGATGGTCGGGTCTGGGACGAGCAGAGGCATGCTGGGAGACCTTCTGCGTCTCTGCTGCTGAAGGTGGACCTGTCTGAGAAAGGTTCTCCATCTGATGACAGTGTCTGCTGGTTGATGATGTACTGCTGGGCTGAGCACCATCTGAAGAGAGTGGATATGAAGGGAAGCTGCTGAAAACTAAACTTCATCTGTAACTAGGCCAAATGAAAAGAGCAAGCTCATATAACATGTAACTAGAACATCACTCTACCTGGAATGGCCACCTTCCTCCGGCTGATCTTGGGTGACACCAGCCCAAAGGCTGTGCTGTTTTTACATTTGACAACATGCAGCTGGGGAACCTCTGCGTGGGAGCTTTTATTTTCTCTTCTCCTGACATTTTGACCTTCAACAATGACCAGTTCACACTTCTCTGAGGTGTCCACCACCGCTGTGGAGAGGGACGAACATCTTCCATTTGACGTGGATTCCCGTCTGTTGTGTGACCCTGTGAGAGGCTTTGAGACGTTTGGACTTATTCCAGAGGAGCTGGTTCTGTTTCTTAATCTTTCCCGAGGCTTGGGAGTCATGCTCGTCCCTGACACTTCACCTGCACTACACTGGAATCCACTGTGTTTGGTAGAGGTCTGTTGAGAATCTGACAAATCTTGATTGTTGATCTTTTTTCCTGTTGCTGAATGTTTCCCGTTCACGGGTTTGGCAGAGTGTGTGTACCCTGTTTCCCTGAATGGCACAGTGTTTTTTTCAGCTGGCTGCTCTGGTAGCCCACCATATTTTAAAGGATTGGTGCACCTGTGCTCCATACAGGGGGCAGAGCTAGAATCTCCTGGTTTCCAATATGGAACAGTGTTTTCTTCTCCTGACTCTTTACAGATGGCTCCACTGACAGAGACAGGAGGCTGGTTTTGGATCCCAGGATCACACCACATTCCTCGTACATTATACCGTGGATCCTCTGTTTCAGTCCCTGGTGGCCTCTGTCTGTCGTCACACTGTGAGAAATCACCATCCTCCTCCACCACAGCTAACATATTCCCCCTATCTCTCTCTTGTCCAAAGGTGACAGGGTTTTGTATAGCAGCTTGGTAGGAGTCCCTGTATCGGCACCTCAGCTCCTGAGCTCGGGAGACCTGTCCTCCTTGCCTCCTCTTCATGCACGGAGTACAGGGTTTCTCTGAGAACCGGATGGTGCGGACACACTGAGAGGGTTCCAGGGAGTCGGGGGGGGTGTGGTATAAGTGGGGATGGTGGGGAGCAGATGCAAGGCCTGTTTCTGCGGACATGTTTGACGTAAGTGATACAGGAGCGTCTGATCTAGAATGACTGTGCGTTTGTGGTTTAGCAGATGTCTGCACCCAAGGTTGTGAATGCGCCTGAGGTTGTGAGGTCTGTGTGTTTAGCTGCCTCTGTGTTTGCCTGAAGGACTCTAGTTGTGCATGTGGTTGCATTTGTCCTCGTCTTTGTGGATGTCTTTGCATTTGTGCTTCAATTTGTGTGTGCGGTTGCATTTGCAAATCTAACTTCTGTTGTTCCTTGGTCACTGACTGAGCTTTAGAAAAAAGCATAGTTGCCTGCAGAATATCAATGTATTCCCCTTCTGCAGCAGCTTGGCCTGCTGACCTACCTCTGCTTGTATCTTTATGTTTATCTTGTCCTGTATTCTCACAGACAATCAGACTCTTATCTGCAGCTTTGTGTGTATTTGTACTTGCAGGAGTGCATGTACCTGAAGCAGCACTTGTTTTTGTCGCTGTGTCTGAACCAGTAAAGCGACTGTCCCATGTATTTGGGGAAACCCAGCCAATAGGCTTGTGCTCTGTTTCAGTTTCTTTCACTTTGACAAGTCTAGATGAAGAGGCAGCGTTCAAATCCACCAGGCAGAGGGACACAGCGATGCCGTGCTTCGCTGGACATATTCTCGTCTCCACAGAGAAGGCAGAGGGATGTGAAGAAGATGCTGAGACTGAATTTTGAACGTTACACTCGTTTGGTGCAGATTCCCTTGCAGGTGAAAGACGAAATGAACGATTCGACGAAGAGTTCTCAGAGAAATGAGGAAGTGGAGGAGGAAGTGGAGGTGGTAAAGGAGGATATGAAGGAGGAACAGAGGCCATACTACTCCCAGCACACTGTGGCACATCCACAAAATCAGGCATGGCCACCTGTTCCCATGGTAACTTCAGCACTCCCTGCTCTGTGGCAAGCAGGCATCGGCTGAGGGGAGTTCCATGGCGGCCCTGGTTGATCTCCTTTAACCACTCACAGCTGAATATACAAGGGTAAGAAGTTTCAGGGATCGGAGTCTCCTCGACTACTTCCACTCTAAGCCCCTCCTCTTCCAGGAGGCTGCACACCACGATGCGAGCTGATTGGTCACAAAATGGTGCCACTTGTAGGTAAAAGTCACCAGGCAGGAGTATGAGGGGGTTGATGGGAGCAAGGTGGACGACAACTTGGTCACGCAAACACAGAGGCCAGCCCTCACAGCGGAAGAGTGCATCAGAGTACTGAGCCTAAAAGGACACGGACAAGATGTGGTTTCAGAAATTTGAAGTATATGAATGTTTTTTGTCTGTTTTTATCATAATTTTAGTCAAAGACACAGATCTTTGTTCAGCTTTGTGGTGTATTTATGTCTCTTTACACTCACACAGTGCACAAGGCAGGAACTTACACATGCAGCCTGCTGCACAGTGTCTAAGATGTGCTTGGCTGGGACCAGAAAGTCCAGCAGGCACCGCAGGGCGTCTCCCTGATAACGACCATCAATGATTTGGAAGAGCTGGCTGAGGAGTGTGGGGGCGGTGGCCTCGAAGGGGGGGTACAGCACCGACAGCAGGTTCTGGATCGAGTCTTCCAGAGAATCAAAGTTCTGGAAACACAGGAGAGAGAAAACAGAGCCATCAAGAAATCATTGATCATTAGATTGAAGGTGGATGAGCCATGCTCTGTGGCTGATGACAATTTAGTCCAAATTGTCACTAATTATCAATAACTATCACAATATCATTTTCATTAAAATCCATATAATAACAGTTCAATACTTATAAATCAATATATTGATTATTCAATTTGTGAGGAGGCATAACACATAATTGATTGACCTCAGATTTGTTAAATGTGTCAAGTGTTTGTCATTCTCTTTAGTTTAAGTTTAAAACCACAAGCTTCAATCAGGAGCAAAAGTCTTTAAGCTTAACAGAAATAATAATTTGACTTTTATCTGAAAATTGTGCTTGATATGAATGATGATAAAAATATTTCTGGCAATTGATTCAATTCATTACCACCAGAAGGAGGTTATATTTCCCCCCTGTCTGTCTTCTTATATTTTTCATCTGTAATAAATCAGGTTTGATTAGAGAACAGATTTTTATGAATGTGTGAAATTTGCTGCATGACGATTGAATGTATGGACTGTTGGTCCTTGGTGTGTAAGGTGTGTGGCATTCTAGTGCTCCTACAAATAAATACTGTTATGTAAGACAATGCTAAACAACAGAACACTTGGAGTGAGTCACTTTCATTTGACTCACGTCTTACAGTAAATTACAGAGGCCCTGTCCTCAACGTCGTGACCTGCTGAGAGAATAGCTACACGGACACAAACAATCTGTGCTCATCATTAAACATAAAGTCCGCCGGACTGACAGCAAACATCCAAGTAAACACAGTGTGTGATGGCTGGTCTCAAGGCTAGCTAGCCTCCTGGTTTATGGTTTCACATTCCCTTTGACCTGAACTCATGGTCCGCTACCCACTTTTAGGCCCTGCTTTATTTAGCCCGCCAAAGGCCACAGCAGCAGACCTCAGGGGTTAATGTATATTCATATGCAGAGACTCTGCTGGGGAGATATATGGCAGCAGGAAGGGTGATGTGTGAATGTCAACACATAGTATGAATGTGAAGTGAAGCCACATTATGTGTTTTCATATGTATTCATACATATTACAGTGGGATCGATCTTCTCCTCTTGTCAGAAACTGTCATCTCACATTTTCAATGTATCCAGTTCATGTTTAATGATGTTCAAGTCGCCTTTTTATCTTCGCATTCAGGTTTTGTTTGGATAAATCCTTCCGCATGTTCCCAGCTGCATGGACAAAGAAGGACAAACACGGACACGGCAGATGGAAACAGAGAGGGGTGTGTCAGCACTCCATGAATTATGTCCCCTCAGACCAAAAACTGGCTTCGTGCCTCTCCAGCCGTGTTATCTGTCGTTCATCTCCTCTGCACATTAAAAAGAAGGAGCATGATATGACTTTATATTCTGTCCCTGTATATTTACGGTTTCTTAAGTATGTCCCACAGCCTGGTCTCTCTCAAGCAACAATGCTCATCACCACCCTCTCTGTCTTATCTTGTTACATTATCATCTAAAAACGCTGGACTCTGAGCCAGCATGCAGCCCCCACAGTGACTCGGAGGTCTGTGGTCAGCCCTGCCACACCCTGCTGCTGGGACCAAACACAGCGATGGTCACTGTGATAACATGGAGAAGGAGGAGTAGGAGGAGGAGGATGGGAAGGGAGGCAGTGGTGGTGGCTGCACAAGGATTTTTGCAGTCTCAGAAGCACTGACTGAATAACGAGCAATTTTTACTCACAGCTCACGAACCTTTAAATGATTTTGGTAAAGTGCAGCTTGTAAGCAGCAAAAATGTAAATTTATGGGACCTCGGGTTAATAAAGCTGGAAAAGCCTACAGATATATCTCACCCCCTCCCATCAGCCCTCTCGACAAAGCTATGGTAAGTTTACGTCTCTCCAGTCATACAGAGACGGACAGGTATGCAGACAAATCAATGAATTTGGTCCATACAACAGCTGTTAACAAAGACAATGGGGTCAGCAACCTTTGTTATTGATCATACAAGTTGGGTTCTACACTGGTAGCCGAAGCTAGAGCTGGGTGTTGTCTTCTGGGAGGGGGTCATGTGATTAAAGCCTGACAAAGGCTACCTCGTGACCGTCTACGCCATCGCTTACAAACATCTTGTTTCTGCCTGCAGACTAAAACACTGACCTGGAGTTTTCAAACTAAAACCAGTCAGTAATGTGGATGTGGCCTAAGAGGGAAACTTAACTGTGGCATTGGGTGGGGTCTTCTGGAAGCAGTGATTCACATCCAATGACTAAACACACACAGGCTCAATGCTTACAAAATGAGAGTGCAATGGTATTTTGATTATCTCTGCTGATTTGAGTCAGCAGCAAGCAACACTGGTCACTGCTCACACGGATAGATTTTAATGCAGACTTGAAAATGTAACACTGTAAAACCATTAATGCTTTGTTATGCGTGCATGAGTGTATTTTAACAATGTGTTTATTTGTGGCTGTATTTCCAGTATGCTGGGTACGAGTGGGTCGTATATGGACCCGTCCCTCTTCCCCGGGCGACATACTGTTGCTGCAGATTCACACGGCGCTATATAAACACCAGGATCTCTATCACTCAGCCACTGAAATAAATGACGACGCTCACATTGCTGTGGATAAGATGTCCCAGTGTGGGAGCAGAAGACGGTTTGAGTATGTCTGTCCAGTGTCATTATGAAACAGAAATAGTCTTTGCAAATTCCTGATGTCGAGCAGCTTCCTGCCCGGACAAGAACCAAATATTTAACTATGAAAAAAAAAGTATTCATAGTGACTCAGTACATTCCTGCGGGACATGCAACCCCTTATACAGTGCGTCCTAAACTGTGACTTTGGAAAGTATGTTTTGGGACATTTTTTTTAATTTCATTATATCCCCGACCTGATTTGAGGCAGGGATGTTTTGATTGCATCAACTGTGCTATTACATTACATTACATTAGCTTTTAGAACTGTTCATTATTTCCGTCCTGGATATATGTGGACAAACGTGGAGGAAAATCATTAAAACATCTACAGGAAGTGTTCAGGGGTAAAGAAATAAAGGAGTAGAAAAGTACTACAATGTACTTTGTTCAACAAATGGCAGTTTTCATTCATGTTTTTACTTCTTATCATTTATATAACTTCTGTACATCCCTCAGTTTATGAGTCTGATGAAGCATCCTCACAAATATTCCCTCTGTGTATTATTACCTAAACAACAAGCCTGAGAAATATGTGAAGCTTAATAAGCACCATGGATCTGATTTGGCCAAACATCAAAGTTTCTCCTGACACTGACATGATTTCTAAATAAGCATGAAGAGAATCAATTTCCTGTGTTTACATCTGTGCTTTTTCATCGAAGCGGACACGATGTATTTCAAAAATAGTTTCCTGCTGACCACACAGAAAAAAGCTGCGGGACAGAAAAGAAAGAAGGAAATGTTTCATCCCAGTTAATTTCATAAAAATTTAATCAGTCGAGACTTTTCAGAGACTTTGGACATCATTCCTCTTTTTTGATCTTTCTTATGACATGTAAAGATGTTACAATGTTTAAACATGTTTTCAAGATTTCAAATTTCTTGTGTGAGCTCTTGCACACCACCTACACATTGACTGTGCCATCGAGGAACACAACTATGTCAGGGCAGGTGTATAACACGGAAGTAAAGGAGGTGCAGTGTTGAGTGTGAAGTTGTTTGGATGATGCTCTCAAAAAGCTGCTCTGTGACACATAAAGATTTCTTCTCTCCGCTCAGCGTAACATTTTTGGATTAAAGCCGAACCTGAGCTTTTCATTGTCTAATTTCCCCAACTGCAAAAATCAGGACCATAGAAGTTCTCCGATATAAATAGGATTTTCATTACACTGTTTGCTACAGACCTTTATTTCCAACTTGATTAATATTTAATGAACGCAATCTATTGTTCTATGCAGATTGTGGCTAACAGGAAGGGAGGTATAGTGATACATGATACAATGTCAGATCAGACTGCTTTCTTTGTTACAGGGTCAACACTTTAAACAACATAACCTCAAACCAAACTCAAACAATTTAATAGGGAGACTTTGTGTGTGCAGGGAGGACTCCCTCACTAACAGCTACGTCACAGCCCCAGTGGTGTGTCTTCAGCCTGCGGCTCTGTGGAGCCATTCACTGAAGAAGACAACTCTCTGACTGACAACAGCTTCACAAACACAAGACAGAGAAACGCTGACAGTGACAGACCATCTTCACTATTTTTGGAATTTGTGGGAAAATTCAATTGGGCCGTAAACAGATTATAGCGCTGACGAAGAAGTTGTGCAAGTGACAAACCGCAGAACAATCAATGAGGAGCAGAGCCTCACAGCAGGAACATTACACAACATCAGCAGTGATGAAGAGTCTTTTTGTTCAAAACAGAGGCCTGAAAATCTGAGGTACTTTCACGACGAGGACACGTCACATCAAAAAAAAAAATCTGTTAATACCCCACCCCCCAGAATTACTTTTAACAACTACAAATGTATTTAAATAACTGATTAACATCATCAAGGCACTGTCTTTTCCAATGTTGTCATTTGTATTTAAGAACGTATTTCAATTATCCTCAATTTTCCTTTATTACCTCCGCTGTTTGTTAATTCTAGATACATAGACGTTTATTGTCTTTGCATCAAGTACAATGAGATTGGGCGGCTGTCCTTGCCAGTACACATGTTAAAAGAAAAGATCACATCTAGATAAATAAAAATAAAAAAAAAACAAGATATTACAGGTATATAATTAATCAGCAAGATTACGTAAAACCTGCTGACCAGATTACCATGAAACTTGGTAAAGGGATGTTAAATTTTGGTGCAGATCCAGAAGTTTTTTTATCACGTTTTTTATATTTGTTTTTTGATATTTTCACCAATTTTTAAAATACAGAAATCTGCAGCATGACACAAGAACAGAGATGAGGCACCAAATTCCATGTTTTCTCTGATGAGCTTTACTTGGCGTTGTACCTTATAGCCTAAAAGATGCACCTCTAGACGTTACAGTCACCAAAGGTTGTTTTTTCCTTATAGTGCAACATCTTGTGTCTCTCGACCTCAGCTCAGCCGGTGACACCCAAGCACAGGCCCAAACCAAATAACTCCGGGACATAAACACAGGCTCAGCGGAGCTACTGTACATGACCACCGAGGCACAGAGAAGGCCAGACGGTATATTTAGTAGCTTCACAGGGATCAGCAAATTGGAGCTTGTGGGAGGAAAACACTAATCATGACGGCCTCGATCACTCGGACGGTTTGAGGGTGGCTGTAAAGTAGCAGTCAGGAGGAAGCGAGGTCTGTGTTTAAGTCATTAAAAACACATCAGGGAATTATGAATGAGCCAGGACTTTAAGTGTATCTTTAAACTCCTCGTGAGAGAGTTAACGTGTCTGTGCTGTGTGTGTGTGTGTGTGTGTACGAGGTGTGTTATTATATCGAAGCGTGGCTGGGCTTTCACTGACACAAACATCTCATCTGTATTTAGCCCACAGCTGCACTTAGCAGTAACTCGCACCAGCAGAATGATCAGAAACGATTAACTTAGGAAAAACACAGAAAGCCCGACTAAGGTTAAGAGATTGCTGAAATTGTCTACACACTAATGACTAAAGTCATGTAAATCTTTATGAGATGCAAAGTATATTCATGTGCAGCTCTGCAAACTAAAGCTCATGAGAAAACCTTTGATGCTCTGCACTGCCCCTGAACAGGGAAATAATCAATGCATGTTTTCCTCAGAGTGAAAATGAACTCTTTATAGTCGTCCAAACCCGTGAGCAAAGTTGCCTCAGAGCCACATCAGCTCATTCATTCACTCCAAGTTACTATAACTGAAAAAGTCTTCGAGATTCATGAGAAATGTTGCTGTGTGCTCTGAATGCAGATGCTGCTGAGTGCCCAGGCAAAGCAGCATACAGTACATCCACTAGCAGTCTAAAGACTAGGAAATGATTTGTATTTTTGCAAACTGAGCTGTTGTGTATTTTCCCATTGAGTCACCGGGAAGGGACAAGATGTCTTTCTGCTGTAGAGAAAAGATGCTCTGTGTAACCTGGTCAACACAGGAACAAATACCCAAACATTGAGGTCACTACCAAAGCGGGAATAGTCGGGTTAATGGCCTCTGGTTTCAACGACATGGTAAATTTGCAGGAAACAGGGTGGGGAAAACACACACACACACACACACACACACACACACAACGCTGTGTGTGTCTTGGCAAATCAAACAGGAGAGCTGAGCGGGCATTTTAAAAATTCATCTCCCTACATCCTCCAAACAAGTGCCAAACAAAATCAGCTTTATGTACAAGCGGGGCGCTCACTCTCTCTGCAGCAGAAGTAGGTGTGAAAATAAAGTAACTCAGGAGTCATGCAGGCTAAGATTCTCAAAATCCCCAAATAAAAGAAAATGAAGATCTGAGCAAATCAAACACACCAGACGACACTAGTTTCAAACATCACCTCCCTGATGCTCCATGTGGGACCATTTCCTAACACCAGATCTGTTCTCGCTCCTGTATGACTCACATGCCAGTGAGTGGGGATCCAGGAAGGAGGCAGATACAGTGGCTGGTTTGTGAAATATGCCTCAACGCTCGGTAACCTGAGACCTTCACCTTGAATCAAAACACTCCGGCAAAGAGCAGCAGCCAGCGTGAGCCATGGCAGTTATGCTATATGTCGTACACAGACAGAGTACATGCATGTTTCGACATAAAAGGCTACTTGTGAGGACATAATGTATAAATGAGTCTGGGGGACTATTTAAAAAAAGAGCTGTGACTGTATGAGTCTTTTCAGGTGTGTTATAAAAATCAAGTTGTGTATTTTTAGATCTTCAGGGCTGAAAATAATGACTTTCATGATTTTCCTGAATTAATTTAGTTTATAAAATTACAGAAAATTGTGGAAAGTACGCTTAACATGTAATAATTTAAATCTTAACATTTGAGAATCTTGAATTAGCTGATGTTCAACGTTGAATCAAATGTATTGAAATTTAAATAAATCGACATCCATTAATCAACTCTGATCTTATTCAAATGTAGGATTAGAAGAAATCACTTATCCCTGCTCTGACAAACAGGTTAATGACAGGAAACATCATGATACACTGTGTCGTGCTGAACTTCAGCATCATTTGAGAGGTTTTCTTCATATAAACACAAGTTCTATCCACAGCTGCATATCAGCAAATGAAATCCAAACCTGCTGCATACAATGTCTTGTCACAACTGTGGAGAAAAGATGTAATCTGGGATTAAACTAAAGATTTCAAGGTGACAGCTATTAGAACCAAATCCTGTGAACAAGGCTGGAGGTGAAAGTTACTCAGCAGACAGAGCAGATTGTCACATTACCATCTTCCTTTCTGCGCGCTCTTTTTCCCATTCATCACAACAGTGGTGGCATGAAAATAATCCAAACAGAGTCACGGTCGTCTACAGAACTACTGCTCCTGCTCGGCGGCTGTTGCACCAAAATGAAATCCATTCTGCCCGGACACTCGTTCACAGCTGAGTGAGTGTGGACAACCTTAAGCCAACCGGATGAGCATTCGTCAAGTCCTCAGTCGAGCCACACTTAGTCTGTGATTTGTCTTCTTTTCCTCCCTCACTCTCTCCTCTCTCTCTGTGTTTCTCTGATTTACTGGGCTCTCTCACTCTGATTCTATGTCTCTCTGTTTGCTCTCTCCCTCTCACAGCACCTCGAGCGCCGGCCGCTATGTTTGTCTGAGAGGGGCAGAGTGACCGAACATGAGGAGAGGTGAGAGAGAGAGGGAAGGAGGGAGAGAGAGAAAAAGAGAAACAAGCTTCATAGTGAGCAGAGTTCATACAAGCCCTAATTCTGCTTCTTACACACACACACACACACACACACACACACACACACACACACACACACACACACACACACACACACACACACACACGGTCAGTAATGCTGACAGGGAACAGGATCCTTGATACCAACAGGTCAGTGCCAGAGGAAACAAAATACATATATATATACCTATATATATATACACATACATACATACATACAAACATATATACAAATTCTTCAGAGAAACATATATCTTGAAATAGTCCTCAAATAAATGTACTTAGTTATATCATATTCATAATGTATCCTATTCTACAGCCTGTAGATAATTTATACATAGATACAGTACAACTCATAGAACAGGACATAAAATATTTTATCATTTAACAACCGCAACAAACACACATAACCACTTACAAATGGGAAATGCTAAGAAATTAATTCATGTTTTTATTAAATTGAGTAGGAGTTTTAACGGAGGATTGTGGGTAGTGTAGTACTACGCCTTGACATCGTGAATATTTCTTAAAAGCATTTGATATCATTCAGACTTGTATACAAAATTGTTTCACTATTTATTCAGGGGTTACAATAATATGGATTATATTCAGAAAATGAATGAATGTTACTTCCAGAAGCAGACCGTTGAGCTCTATGGACTGGCAGGTAGACATAAATGTTGTTTAACCTAATAAAATAAAGAATGGGACATTGAGGGCCTTTGGGAAATCAACAAATAGAAATCAATCTTACAATATGTATTTTAAAATTGTTTGTTTAATCATCATTTTACTTTGTCTTCTTTACACTATATGTATATTTCACACCACTACTACTACTACTGCTACAGTACACAATATGGCAGCTTTGAGGGCCCAACTAAAAATAAATAAATAACACACAATTATCTTTTCTTCTCCCATTTCAATAATCTGTGCAAACTCTAAAATCAGGAGGGAATCAGTCATCTCCCCAGAGGGCTAACACGCTGGAAAACACTATCCAAGCCTGAGCAGCACAGTTACTAATTCTTTGATAAACTCAATACTGTCACTGTGGCACAGCAAAACCACCGTCCACCACTGCGTCTACCACTGCGTCTCTGTTACCATCACAAGATCGTAGTGAGGACATACTGAAAGAGGACGTCTGACAATGTGAACAATCAAAACATGGGAAGCAATGAGAAATGTTCGCTTCGAAGAAAAGGATAAATGACACTTCAAGATTTGTGAATCCTGAAATAAGATCAGTTTACACTAACACACAAAACAAAAACATTAGAGGAAGAAGTGTGGAGAGTCTTTAAGATATTCTGGTGACTGGGACCGAAACAAGAGAAGAGACAGAGACGAGAGAGGAGAAGTGAAGACATGAGACGGAAAGAAAGGGAAGAGACGACGTGATCGGGTGAAACATCATACGGACGGCAGCTGTTGTGAGACAGCGAGAATATCTCGTCTCTGTATGTTTGACCTGGGCATGTCAAAGTGGAGACAAAGAGTGACAGAGAGAGACAGACTGAGAGTGGACGTCTCTCTCTCTCTAACCCAGACAGTGAATCCATACAGCACATTCCTCCAGAGCTTTCTCTGCACTTTATTTCTTAGAAAACCAAAAACCCTGTATATACATGTTGTATGATTGTTACCTTGATCATTCTCAACTATGTAGGAACTGTATACATAAAAACACTGTAACTTACAATCTCCTGATGCAAATGATATTTCTTAGGTATAGTCTGTTTTAAATCTTTTCATTTCACCTTAAGTTGTGTTTTAGTAATGTTATTCATTTCATTCATTCTTTTTATTACGATTTTATGTGTTTGTTTTTCTATTTATTTACTTTACTGTGGCCATGACCAGGATGTAGGAAGGGTGGGCGTTGGGAGGGCAGGTGGGATTTTGTTGTGTTTTCTACTACAGACACTTCTACCAAGCCTTCTATTAAATGCACTGTACTGTCATGTCTGCAGAAATTCAATGAAAAAAGTTTCCCCAAACCACATAAACAAAAAAAACAAAAAACAAAAAGAAAGGTATTGGAAATACATGGTAAACTGTGTATGTGTCAAACATTATATTTTAAATTTTAGAAATAAACTGACAAAGGTGAATGTAGAGATACGATTATGATAAGTTACGATACTGATACCAGCATTAGATATGCCTCCAAAACTGCTAAAATGCAGAGTCGGGTATGAGCGAGTACGTTAATATATGTACCAATCTGATTTCAAGTATATTGGTTCCACATAAACCAGCCATTTTATCACTTTTATCGGTAAGTGCTCTTTTTAGAGCATCAAAAAGAAGTGATTTCCAACAGCGTAACGTGTCAACGTCAGCAATCTCATTCGTCATTTGAAGAACAATTACGCAGAAGACCTCGAGGAGTTAACCGAGGTGAAGGGAAAAAAGAACAAACTGCAGAAACAAATTTTGTAAACTGCAAACTAACTCATGGAGTCCATTGTTGTGTTCTTTTTCATTTATGACGGTCAAACTTAAAAATAAAGTTCTCCGGCATCTTTCTCTGTGTGTATTTGTTTAACCTGAGCCAAAAAACAAAACAATGGTCATTACTTCCATTCAGAGTTAGTGGCATAGAGTTGTTAACAGAGACTGAGTCGATGTATCATTTTGTTTTATCTGGCACTGACATGTTGATGTCAATGATCCTGTTCCCTGTCGGCATTATAGGTCAATTATGTAAGCGTGTGTGTGTGTGTGTTTGTGTGTGTGCTTGTATCACTCGACTTCCAAATGGGGCCTGAATGACAACTTCCACAGATTTATACAACTTCTTACCACTTCACAAACAGAACATTAAAAATAATAAGTCTTAACCTCAACAATACAAAACCACTGCAAAGGAAACCACAAAGTGAGAGCAAATCGTTTGTCCAAAACAACACTCTTTTTAATGTGGATATCTTTACTGTTTTCTCAGCACCAAATTTGTTTTAGTGTGCGACAATAGCCAAAGATGAAAAATTTAATTCAGTTACTTTGTCCAAACAACAATCCAGACATTTTGTTATATAGAAAAAAACACAAATCTGATGACATGAGATAAAACTGGGGTATATATATATATCATCATGTATTATATTTAAAAGGTATTTTTTATTCTATATTAGCGATAATGTGCTCCAGTGAGAATAGAAGAAAATCTCAGCTGCATCTGTTTATTCTTTGTAATGTATGTGAGGGTCACGTGTCCTCTGCACGACTTCGACTCCAGCAGCTGAGAACAAGCCCGAGGACACATGTGTGTTCATGTTGTTGTTGTCGTTGTTGTGACATACTGGCGCAATCACTGTTGTACTTATGTTCCTCCCTCTCGTCCTGCTCGTGGCTCTGTTAATGAACTGACTCCACTGGGCGACATGGCAAATCATGCACAAGTCACAAAGGGACACAGAAAGACAGAGAGAGGGAGAATAGGAGGGGAAAAAGAGGTAGAGAAGAGAATGACAGAGGATCAAATGTATATGTGTGTGTGTGTGTGTGTGTGTGTGTGTGTGTGTGTGTGTGTGTGTGTGTGTGTGTGTCAGCATGTCTTTGGCATTAGGCTTGAGCAGAGCGAGCGTGTCCTCGCCAGAGGAGAGAAGCTGTTGATTCAACTGGTCATAGCCAAGGCCTTGTCGCCCTTGTCCTCATCTCTCTGTGTCCCTCTCTCACTCTCTCGAAATCCCATTCTTACTCAGTCTTGTTCTCCCCCTCCCTCTCTCCATGTCACTCTTACATATTATTAACATTTTGCTTTAATCCCAAAAGCCCCTCCTCTCGTGCTTCTTTGTCAGGTCATCATTTTGAATCTCAATCTGCACACAAGCGGCCACACTGGTTGAAGATTAATCCTTATTCTTAAATGTTTGTGTGTTCACCCCTGCAGAGAATGAAAGCTGCTTCAGTGTGACACACGTGTAAACATATGTGAGATTCAGATGAGGAACTCTGATCCACAAACTACTACGTTCACTCTGAGGAATCAATGAAAATGCTCAAAGCTTTCCCATCTCGCAATGTTAAAGAAAGTGGAAAAAAACATGAGTTCTTGTCTGACACATACCACATCATGGAAATCAGACAAACGTTGATGAAATCACACCCTTTTGGAAAAGGTAATAAGCATAAAAAAGTGATTCTCAAGGTTTATTGTCTGACACCTCACAGAGGATAAAACATACACACATAATACACAATAAATATTAAATAAATACAATAAGATAAAAAGTATTTGCAGGTAGTGTTTGAGTTAAGTGTAGCATGACCTGTCATCTTTGTGTCCTCACTGCTTCAGACATAAAATGTCCACAAACCAAAACATGTGTATCGTAGTGTCTTTACTGTATTTGGAAGCAGAGCTGTTGTCAGAGCACATTTAAATAAGTGTGTGTGTGCTCACAAGTCTGTGTGCTTTAAACAATAGCCTTAATGGAACAGCGTGTTTAGAAGCTGCTAATCCTGAGCCAGTGATGGAAACAAATGCACCTCGAGTCTTGGCTTTCTATTTTTGTCTCCAGCATCCTCAGCACTTCAAGCATGCATCTTCCCAAGCTCTAGCTTATGGGCAGCTAGCACCTCATTACCATTCTGCAAAGCAGTTAACATAGCTGGAGAAGTGGAGATGCATTTCCTCCGTCGAGCGAGTGCGGGTCAACCCTGTGCTGCACAGGAAGTTCATGCAACTGACGGTTTTATGGGGAACTGTCCGCTTCAGTGTTTCTTTAACTTTTCTTATGGAGTCCTTCGTTAACAATGCTTTTCTGGTTTCATAGACCTGATCGTATCGCTTTACTGTGCAAGTTACATTGACCTGTAAACATACACACTCATACACCACATCACACATTCATACACTGCCAGCATGGGTAAGCATGGGGTTCAGTGTTTTGCCTAAGGACAGGCAAGGAGACTGAGAAGAGACGGGAATCAAACTTTCGACCCTTTCTGAAATATACAAACCACACACTTTTCATTCCTGACTGTGGCCTGTGAACGGTAATCTGTGGTGAGTGGACAAGGAAAACAACCGGGGAAAAAATCCCAATGGTTTTTCTGCAAACCAGCACTTAGCTGCGTCCACACTGGTTTTCACCCTGTGGTTGTCTCCAGCACAGCGGAACCTTAAATCCAATGTGAGTGCCTTAAGATGCAGTACCTGTAGTATCCACTAGATGCTGACCCTGAGCGGAGGTCAGTACCAGCTGAAATCTCAAAAGTGCAGGTCACTCTTCTATTATGTCACTATGACAATTTAAAAATGATTTTATTGATTATATCAAAGCTTTGAGGGAGTAACACAAGTGTGAGCACCACAGCATTCAATCACAGGCTGTTCGACCCACCTCACCTCCACCAAAGTGTGTTTTCCAGCTTCATGCAAGTTAAACTAATCCAACCCACAGTGGAGAACGTATACATGCACTGACCCCCTTTACAAAGGTGTAGACAGGCTTGACATGCATGTTGACCATCACTACAGTGACACCAACATGACAAACAAATGTGCTCAGTATTCCACTGGGTACTAATATTATACCACACCACCACCAAACCCATTTTTTAAAAACGGGCTGAACCAGGAGATGATCCAGGCTGTGTGATTAAACAGCGACAGCGCCAGGTTGAGAGAGGCATGAACGAGACACGTCTATTTTGGCCGTTCAACTGACTCTGAGACAACAACCCCCCCCCCACAGCCTCTTCTGAAGCGGACTCTGGTGGCCATTAATCACCATGAGCTGTTTGGGGTCACTCAGAGTGAACTGTGACTGGTGACTGGATTTTTTTAAACATATTGTTCTCGCAGAAGTGTGTGTGTGTGTGTGTGTGTATGTATGTGTGTGTGTGTGTGTGTGTGTGAGAGTATGTGTGTGTGTCACTGCAATATGATACCTACAGTAGCTGCACGAACGATCATATAACAAAATAACGATGAGGGCATGGCCTACACTGAGAAAAAAAAACTGCTACAGTTTATACATTTGGCAAAACACTGGATTTAAAGTTTCTAGCTATACATTTTTAAATCACACTCCTGATGATATACCTACATCTTGTAGCAGTACATTACTACCCAGCTGCTGTTATCTGTCTGATAATTCCAGAAATCTCTGTGTGTTTGTTTGTGGCTCACATATCTCAAGAACTATCTATATTATCTGCTTCACACATGGTATCTGTATTGTGGGATCTGTATGTGTAACCTCCCACGGATGTGCAGTATCGAATTTGGTGCGATTTGGACATGTGATAATATATCAGGCAACATTGTTGATCACAAAAACAAATGTGTTTACGACAATGGCAACAACAACTGTCTCTTCAGTTCAGGGTTCTGCGATCTGAGTCGAGCTTCACTGAACTGAAACCAGCATCACCACAGGCCAAGTTAATAGCACAATCTAAATAGGCAGGTTTGGAACTGCACTAGAGAGACATTCATCCACGGCCTTGACCCAGTTCTGGCCCGCTGGCGAGGTCTTAGACAGACCTTTATGTTTGACTCATACAGTACTTGTTCCTTGGGCTGGTACTAATGTGTGACGCCCACATGTCTACAATGTCAAGTCACAGCAGGAGTGGAGTAAAAAAAAAAAGCTGGAGATCACATCAGTAACAAATTGCAGCAGAGGCATGTTTTCCTTTGATGCATTTTCCACGTTGTTTCTTAATTTAATCGCTGATGTAAATTAACAGTTGAACATTCAGAGAACAGATAGATTAGTCTGTCATGGTGGATTTTATTACTTTTGGACATTTCATTATTACTTTGCTTCCAGTCTTTGTGCACAAATACATCAATTTCCCCAAATATCAAACTATAATTCAATAAACATGCTGACAGATTTGGTGGGACCAAGGACTGACATCTATGAGACTGAAATAAAGGGGACCATTGGACCGTGGAGGAGGCATATGTGCTTTAGTGAGTGACATTCTAGTTGTGAATCCAGTTCATCCTATTTTGTTCTTTCTTGCAAATTAAAAAAAAGTTATTTAAGAGTTATTAAAAAAAAAATATCATGTCTGAGGCTGCAATTTGACATAAGAGAAAGGAGTTCAAATGAGCATTGTCACCTTCATTGAAAACACAGTGTAAATGCTGAACATGAGTATGGTGACCTGGGATCTCTGTATGTGACTGTCACTGCTGGTGGTCTGCCCTGCAGCGCTAGGGCCACTTTCCCATGCTTCTATCTGTCTAGACAAGAACACACACACACACACATGCCAGAGAACATAATTCTGGTTCTTTCAGTTTTTTTCTCTTTCTCTCCTCTTCTACTCTTCTAGTATTTTCACTCTGGATCATGTGTTGATAAAAACGAAATCCTCCTTAACTCAAAGTGTTAATGACTCTTGGCATCTCAGGAAATAGGACAAATTAAAACCCTACCAAATTCAAAAACACAAGAGTCATGTTTCCAGTACCTGTATATAAAGCTTTATGCATCTTTATGCATATAGGGCTGTGCGATATGGCCCAAAATTATATCAAAATAAATCATTTCATATCAGTGAATACCGATAATTATGACGATAAATGTAATATTGCTGTTAAAGACAGATTTTTGCTCCGACTTCTTTATGAGCATAGAATGACAAACACTTGATGAACAGCGAAACATTTCAGAAATCTGAGGTGGACAGGTGATGCTGACCCAACACAAACAACAGCCTGGAACGTCTGAGGTAAAAGCCGGGTGGTAGAAGAGCTGCTGAGGCCTGAGAACAGCATCTAGAGGCCAGCGAGTACACCTGCACTCTAGAGGAGAAAAAACAAACGTCCCCAGCAGCTGGTTAAACAACACACACACGGAAAAAAAAGAAACGCTTCAGCCTTTTATTTATAACCTCACCCACACAGCAGAGAAGAAGCCTCAGAGCAGAGAAGACGCAGCCACTCACACAGACAGACAGTAACAGCTGGTTACTGGAGTGAAGTCTCACAGTTCAGGTCACACAGCAGCTCCACCCTACATTAGGAATAACAGCTAAAGGCCACAGCGCATATTTCTTATACTTTTATCTATACATTTCTTTTTTTGCTTACTGCTTCGCCTATAATAGAAAATAATGACAAAAGTTCACCACAAGTTTCCAGATCACAAAGTTCTGCATTAAAGTTGCATAAAAAAGCAACAGCCAAAAAGCTAAATAGATATGATTTAATATTTCTTTAAAAGGTTCAAATCTAATTTTTACGACAGTGAAGCTGAAAGAAACAGTTCTTCAGTCAAAGATGAAGATAATCTGCTTAATATTTCAAGTTTAAAACAAACACGTGTCTCCATGACTTCTGAGGACTATACATTCATTTTCTGTAGACTTAATATAACCTTTACCACATTATGTGATTTAAGTCCCCAAAAAATGAGTAATACCTGGACCACACACACGCACACACACACACAGGACATTGTATAATGATGGGACATGAAACGTTGATTTCCTTTAAAAACCATTAAAGCTTGCAGATTTGCTTTATAGAGACAAATATCTCACGAACAAGACTCCATGAGGAACAACGTGAGCTGCACAGATCAAGATCAAATATAAGTTCTTTCAGGGGGAGTCAAATCCTCAATCATGCTTATTCTGATCCACACTCTAGTGTCTCTGGTGTGGATATATCTGGCATGTGTGAGTGTGAGCGTGTGTGTGTGTCATCACATCATCACTTTTACATTTATGCAACTGACTGTCTGCAGAGCACATAGTTGGGAGGTCTCGTCTATCACCTTCTCCTTAGCTCCTGATTGAAAGAGATCTACATGGATTCATCAATCCTCTATTGATGTGAACTTTATTAGACAGAAACACAATCATCAGGGTGCTGATGTTCATTGGAAATAAGATGTTTTTAGTGTGCAGACCAAAACTGTGTTAATTCTGGTCCAGGTGCGTCAAACATGAAGCCTCTAAGGACAGATTGTGGAATGATTTCATTTTCTCTCCCAACAAGAGCCTATGTTTATTTCGTTGCCTTCTCTCTAGTCTCCCCGGCTCTTTATCATCATTTCTCTCCTCTCCAGAAATCTACAAAGTTCCTATATTTTGTTATTAATCTTTGGACGGCAGAAGAAAAAGCCTTATAATGCTCTTACATGTCCTGAAATATATATTGCTGTCTGATGATAAAGAATTTCAAAAACGTGTATCAGTTTTAATGTGATTATATAACATGTGCAGCAGCATATTATGTGATCAAATTGGAAATGAATATTGATTGATTGCATAATGCTGAAGTCAACAGAACTGTGACAGAGGAGGATCTGCAGCAGTAACACACTGCAGATACATTAAGATACATGTTGATACATGAAGACATCTGAGCCTCACCACAGGTACCAGGAGGAGACATTAAACTGTGACCTGTTCATCAAATATTCTGTTTGAAAAAAATCACCAGAGGGCAGAAAGCCACCATCATCATCATCATCATCCTCATCATCCTCATCAGTCACTCCACTGTACCAACTTTAAACTCACTCATCTCATAGTAGCAAGTGTGACATCAGTCTGTGGTTCACTATATTAACATCACCTATAAAATACATGATCGATCATATAGGTAATCGATCAGACACGACACTGACTGAACTTCATGCATGCGGCTGCTCTCTACCTTGCGTGTCGCTCCTCGTGTCCAGACTGCGGACGGTGCGGGACCCTCTGCGGGAACACGCTGCTGCGGACACCGGAGACGCTGCCCGGCTGTGCGTCCACCTGGAGGAGCGGAGGTGGAGGCCCCTCGGTCTCCTGCTGCTCCTGCTGCTGCTGCTGCTCCTGCTGCTGCTCGGCGCTGTCGCGTCCTGCTGGTGCCACACAGTCTGTCCACGAGGCAGCGGGGGCGCGCGGCGGGGACGCACGCAGAGTTCAGTGGGAATCAATGGACAGACAGAGAGAAGAGGAAGAGACTGAAACCTCCGAGGACAAGAGAAGAGTCTCTGAGCATCACGTGTTCACATGTTACACCCAATAGGATCACTCAGTCAAATTTAACATTGCAGCTTTATACTCACAACACAACCACAGAGAATTCACATGGTGGGTATATTTGTGTTAATGAATCAGTTTAACTGTTTTTATAGGCTACATCTGATTTATATGTTTGTGTCTTTAATTATCATTAGTATTATTATTGTTATTATTCTGAGTATTGAGTCTACATTGATGACCTGGTGTCTTTTTCTACAGGTGTAAGGGTAAATAAAAACATGAAACTGCAGTATTAACATTACATTATAAAAAAATTCATTGAGTAACAACTATTTATGATTAATGTGAATACTCTATAATGTTTGAGGCGGGAAACACAGTGTCAACATCACTTACTCAGTTAAAACACATCAGTTTAGGCTGATTCCTTGTGTCAAGCTTTTACATGAATTAATTTAAAGATAAGTTAATTATTGTCAATAGGATTAGTACTATTATGGTCTACTTCTCCAGATAAAGCTGCACAATAAGTCTGAGGAAATAACTGAAGTGTATTTCTTTTCTTCTCTAACTCCTGTTCAAGAGCAAAATTGTTTCCAGATAATGATCCAACACTGTAGACATGAACATTTCTGATCATCTCTCATCAGCTGAATGTGTGTTATTGTAAGAGCATGCAACAGATTCCAGTATGAAGATGCCTCACGTGCCTCTGCTGTTTACATCACTGCTTCCTTTCTCGTGGGAACAATGTAGAGTGGCTTATTATGGAGGGAGCAAAGGAAGGTCCTTTGGGGTTCTCATCACTTCCGCAGAAGAAACGTGGCTGATGACAGTGCTCATACAGAGAGTGATTATCATCAAAACAGAAGAGGAATGAATGAGTTACATTCACAGACTTCTAGGGTTTTTAACACCAAGATGAAACATTAAAATTTGGATCTGCTGGGATCTCAGATTCTTACGTACGCCCACATATCCACATCAGACATCTCGTTCTTATATATGATGACAAAAATGATTAATATATTCATATTTCACAGTTGCAGCTCCCAGCAGAGCACATAACTCTGCCCAGCAGTCCTCTCAAATTCAAAAAAGAAACATCAGATATCACACTCATAAATATCAATCCCCTAAATATGTCTGATATTTTAATAATCAACATTCATGAATGATTCACTGGTGAAAATATCAAATTTCACCTTATCTTGTCTGGATCCACACCAACATTTTAAGGATTCTTTGATGGCTGATGTCTCATCCTTCCTCCAAGTTTTGTGGCGATCCATTCAATGGATTTTGTGTTGTCCTGCTAAAAACAAACAAACAAACTGACTTGGCAGATATAAAATGCATTTGGGAAACCAACAGCAGGACTACACTGGACCATAGAAATGATAAAGTGAGGTGTATATCTCTTTTATAAAATGAAACTGTTCCACTGTTGGAATTTTGCATCTATAAAACCCCATTATCATTTGATTTAAATGCAGCTGCTCCTCCTAAGAGAAGATTAGCTGAAAGTGGAGGAACAATGAACCAATAAAGTGATTTTTCATTCAATTGAATCTGCAGCAGTGTTGTAATGTCCTTTCACATCCACTAGATGAAGCCAATTTGGACTGAAAGCGAGTTTTCTCTTTTTCTCAAACATCCATATTCAGACTATTCTCTTTGGACCCAAATGATTCCCATCCACAATCTCCTTTCTACAAGTTTATTGAACTTTTTACTACAACACAATGGTTCACAGACAGTACAGCATAGTGATGAGTCTATATATACAGAGATTTTGCACGGTGATTCATGTCGACGCTACAGTATTGGCATACAGAAATAAATAAAACAAACATTTCTCTGAACAAGTTAGCGCGTACCTTTCCTTTGCGTTTCACTATGTCATGGCACGCTACTTTACTTACAAGATTAACAATATATAGCACATACATTTTTAGATATGTTGAAATCAGACAGTGGGACAGCAGGTGACAATATAGTACACATTCTCCCTCCATTTAAATTATTTATTACACTTAAAACATGATGTCAAATAGAGGGTCTGCTTGGACACGTACAGTAGGGTCTGACCAGGGTGCTGCTGAGGGATTGTTTCATTTAGGGTGTCATGAGCCAGAATGGAGATGTTACGTAGTGTTTGTCTGAAATTATAATATTTCTATAAGAGTCATCATCCTGTTCTGTTGTTTAAGAACACACACTGAGCTGATTGTTCATCTGAGATCACGTAGCTTTAAATCTGATGAGGAAAACATTGGCGGTGTCTCGTGGTCACTGTGATTGTGGATGTGAAGCCCTGAGATGTTGTTGATGTCAGTAAGAACATGAGATGGAGGAGGAGCATTCTGAGTTCATACCTGGGTGAAATTAGAAACAACCAAGTCATTCAATGTAACACACTGAAGTCTCCATTCAGAAATAGTTTTGAAAATAAAACTAAAGTTTGTGATGTTCAAATAGTAAAAGAGGCTGAATCTAACTCAGGATAATTGGATCAGAGACGATGAGCATGGTCAAAGTGTAAATACACGCTGTTAATGGAAAGACAAATTACATCTCTCTCATTTACACATATTTTTGCTCTTTATAATTGCAGAAGGCACATTCAGCTTCACAATATATTTAAATTTGGTCCAACAAAGAGCCTGTTTTAATTTAGGAACACCACGTCTGCTCTAAATCGACCTTTTATTCTGCTCAGTCCAAACACGCCCACCACCTACAACGCGCTGCTTTCTTCTATCCTGATTGGCTGGTCAGGATTTCAAACAGAAGAATTACAGCACGATCTGACAACAAACAATCTGTCAAACTCTCCGTCCACGTCAGACTGGTGGCTGCTCAGCTGGGGACGAGTTTACAGACACTTTCTCATCATCGGTCTAATGGATCTGATTAAAAACACACAGAATCGCTAAACAGCCTCCACAAACAGGTTCTGAGATGTTCCTAAACCAAAATTCAGAAGCACGTCAATAGTGTAGCTTCAGATTCCGTCCTTTCAGCCTCAAAAGTTTAAAGTTTAGGGAAATAGGAAAACCGATGTTGTATATTTCTCCTTTAACACTGAACTTGACATTATATGACCTGCCCTGATGAATGAACCCAGACGTCCGGTGACTCTCCTGCAGTAAAGGGTTTATGTCAATGTGCCTACCCAGCTCTGATCTTGCTTTGTAATGAAGGAATCTCTGCATACGAGACCTTTTTACTGCTTTATAAAGAACATTTATATCTACATAGAGCTTTTGTACCAAAGTTGCCACTTGTCTTAAAGACCTCTGCTTTGAAAGGATGATATCTTAGTATAGTGCGTGTAATAAGTAGCTTCAGAGGTAGCAATTACAAATGTATGCACATGAACACATGTTAAATTGATCATGAGAAACCAGCTCTTGTTAAGGCTCGGTAAGAAGATCACAAGGTGGGGATGCAGCACAGGGAGCAACATTAAATGCATGTGGGCAGCATTACCTGGCGTGTACAATAGCATGATACAGCTGTGACATCACAGTATGAAAGCAATTACAAAAGTTTTCCTCTATGCACATTAAATCTGGGCCAGGTTTCCCTCATATTTTTGCATCTGATGTCTCTCTCTAAGATAAAAAGTAAACCCAGATGTGGGTTTTTTTTAATATTTCCTGTGATACACCCACAACAACCCTGCATGAAGTGGATTTTATTTTAAAATAGAAAATTTAAAGCACTGACACCAGGATCGGGATTAAGGGAAACCATCTCTCTCTCCTTGTTTGGCATCTGTCGAAGTCGATCAGACGCTTCACACGCAGCATTCCAGCTCCTGAGTGGAATCATGACATGCAACAATTTGAAAGCTAACCCCGCTAACATGCATGAAGAGTGTGGGTCTTCAGTTACAAGCTGGCACTACACACTATACTCTTATTTATGACTGAGGAAAAGGTCATGTGTGCCTACTGTATGTCGTCCACATGATGCCCTAAAGAAGACGTGTGCAGGGGACGGTGGAGGCTGTGCGCTCACACAAACAGTTGCTGGTCGAAAACCTCTACTGGAGTATACAGCACTATTATTTACAACATGTGTGTACCAAGTGTTCAGGGATGGAGTCAGCCCCACCTCAGTTCCAACACCTCAGGAGGTTGATCAGCATCACAGACAACTTCTGACAAATTGTGGTCAAATTCGTGGTGGTTATTCTGGAACTATAAAAACATTTGATTTCATGTGTTTCTTGCACTGACTGAACTGGAGTGGACTTGATCCCAAACCTGAGGATGAGGGTGGTCACCATAAGAGCGGGGGGGGGGGAGGGGGGCTTCATCTAGTAATTAGAATACATGGCTACAGATCTTCATCTTCGTCTTCATCAGTGATGCAGTGGAGGGATAGGGAGACAGGCTGCATGCAGATGGGAGGGGAGGGTCCATGGGTGGATACAGTGTTTGGTCGTCATCTGGAGAGAGAGAATAAGAGGTGGTCATCGGAAAAATAGATTTGGACACATCATATTAATCATGTCGTAACTGTTATTTTAATAAAACTGATGAAAGTGTAACCCCCCCAAAGAGTGAAAAGCTGAGTTTGGCTGCGTGCACTAGTTGAACGTTTCACCACTGACCTCACCCACACACGAATGATGAGTATAGTTTGCTGCTGATAGAAACGTACTTTGTCACAATTGTTATGCAGCCAGCAGTGATGTCACAGGGTCCTGGAGTACACCTGGACATCACTGCAGCAGAACAAGAAGTTCAATCGCTGGGGGTCAGCAGAAACAAGGTTTTGAGGGTGGTGGGGGGTGGGGTTATTTTATGCTTTCATTTCAGTTCAAATTTTTTTTCTCATCAATTCATGAAGTTGTGATAAAGCAATCTCGGGGACCATGGGCTATCGGCTGATGAGCCTCTGGGGGCAACGGCCAATATTTTAGGGCTTCAAAGATATCTGGGCTAAGATTCTCAGAACAATATTTACAGTCCTTCTAGTTTCTTTTATCAGACATTATTTCTCCACACGAAATACAAACAGCGATACTTTTTGTAAATGTCAAAAGGACATTTTGGATGATCTCTTTTATCAGCTATCTGCAGATACATTTAACAAGCTGATGCATTTTTATGTGCCCCGCCTCTTTTGTCTCCACACAGACTGTTTACCTGCAGCCAACCAAAGCCTGCTTTGTGTGTGTGTGTGTGTGTGTGTGTGTGTGTGTGTATGTGTTTAGTTACCCTGGGATTAACTTGCAGCCGTCTCCTGCTGAATGACGTAGTGCCTGTTTGAATCATCCACCTCGCTGCCACAGTGAACATCACTCCTGGAAAGGACAAACAAACATCACACTTAGTGAACAACCAACTCTTCCATTATAATTTACTGCAAATAACTCCTGGACGATGCATTTAATATCAGCCCCATGGAGAACTTGATCACTTGATTACAACAAAACCACATCTCACTTCACATCTGTTCAAAGGCTCCAACAAAAAAGAATAAATAATTATTTAGGAGTAAAATCACTGTTTAATCTAGAGTAGAGTTTATTTTATAACCTGTTTTAAACAGTTAGTTCAAGTGACTAGAAACAAGAAGCTGTTGTTGTTTACTGACGTCCTCACCTGTTGTCATTGATGTCTCTCGTTTCACTGATGTTGTTACCTGTAACAGAAAAGTGGTTTGATTTATTGATTGATAAAAACTATCAACACTAATACTACTTCAGTAATAGAAATAACTGTTACTTTAATTCATTTTAATCTCATTTTAATGAATTGATACAATGATATATTGTATCAAAGAGTTTACATTCATTATAAAACACACTCACTGAGAACAATTATCTCAAGTATTTAATATAAAGATCAACAATCTCATTCTTAAAACCAATTTGATCATCAAACACATCTACATAAGCATGTACAAATACACATGTAAATATTACTCTTAAATACATACATGGGCATTAGACTGTTACAGGTATGTGCGTTCTTTTTCTTACCATTGTCAATGTTGAGTGGGAAAGACTCCAGTGTGTCTCCGTTATATCTGCCTGCTCTGTAGCCCAGTGCTGTGGAAACTCTGTGCAGAAAAGAGAGAAAAAGTTAAACTTCAGCACAGTATGTGAGGTTACAAATGAATATCCTTAATCATTTGAAATAACAAAAGTAGATAATACTGTATAAAGTATGTTTTCTTTCTTTATATAACAATGTCCAACATCTGGCTGGAGGAGGTAGAATGGTTCCCACTCACGTGTTGCTCTGGACAGAGTTGGGGTTGCAGATGGCGGAGGCGGAGTTTGACTGTATCGCGCTGCCTTGGAAGAGGGCGTTGCTGTATGTGTTGGCGTGTTCAGTGGCACGGACGTAGGTGTAGAACGGGTTTGTGGGAGAGCAAACTGGCAGCTGCTTCGGTCTCACCGGCTTGGCTTGGATGATAAAGTGATGTTAGATAGGGTTAAGCTGTGTCATTGTTAAATTCAAATATATTTCCCATCATTAATAGAAACAGAATCATCAGTGAACTGGAGTGCAGTACCGATCTGTGCTGCGTGGGAGCGGCGCAGGGCGCTCTTTGCTCTTATGGTATCCTTGATGCGGTCGACCTCCTGCTGATGGCGGCGGCGGTCCATCATGGCGCCCTCCTTGGCGTCCCTCAGTGCAGTCTCCAGGGCCTTAACTCTCTCAGCAGTAGACCGAAGACGTTTCTCCAGCTTTGGAAGCTCACAACGCAGATCTGCATTGTCACGAACCAGCTGGACGAGAGAGAGACAGAGTGAGAGAGAAAGAATGACACTCGAAGGAGAGCAGAGAAAATGATGCAGTACAACACTTAACGTTGCTGGTTGAATGAATTATTGAAATACACCATTTGTTGGAAGTGTGATGGAAGTGAATTGATTCACTTATATGTGTGTCTTCTCCAGCCACTTACAAAAACTGTAAATCTACTTAAAATAGGTTTAATGTATTGAGCAAATCATCCTCCAAAACTGCTGCGTCTCATGGAATGAAAACAGCAGTCTCCCAGTCTAATGATATAAATGATATAAAAATCATGAGCCATGTTTACAT
The DNA here is from genome assembly GCF_024713975.1 of Paralichthys olivaceus. Classification (NCBI taxonomy): domain Eukaryota; kingdom Metazoa; phylum Chordata; class Actinopteri; order Pleuronectiformes; family Paralichthyidae; genus Paralichthys; species Paralichthys olivaceus. The sequence goes on along the minus strand of NC_091098.1, from coordinate 11,219,224 downwards.
CAAGGAAAGTTACAGTTGAAGTTACATCCTCTGGATGTGTTTCTTACCTGTTTGTGAACCTTTGTAAGTTGGTCCAGGTTATTCTCAAGAAAGGAAATCTTCTGCTTCTGGGTGCAAGACCCCCCGCTATCATCAGGCTCCATTTCGGAACTCTGCAGAAGAGACGACGGAGCAAAAAGACAGGAATATAAACTAGAAACAGAAATAAAATAGAAGGTAAGGTTGTAAGCTTTTCAACAGCTCTGTGACGGATCACAACATTGCAAAAAAGAAAACAAGGACAAATGCCATCTAGTATTTTGCATGGTATATATATATAAATATGAGACCTCTTTAGGACTCTGGATATTTACTTTGTTCATTCCACTATTCTATATTTAAAGTGAAATTCTTGTGTCACATATACTGTATCATATCTAAAGGTCATAAGGATGAGAGGGATGTAGATTGCTGTTGCTATTTTTACTGAGATTGATCAGGGGGCAGAATTAAGGTCAAAGATTCCTTAAAACCCTAAAAAGGAAAATTCAGCTGCTTACTTTTTTAACCCGCGACGTGAGGTCTTGAACGAACAGCTTGCGCAGGTTGTGGAGGGTCTGGAGTTCGCGGGCCTGGAGGACATATGGATTGAGACAAGGTTAAGAAGACAACTTTTGACAAATGTTTCAGGGGAGATGCCGGCAGATAGATAAAGTAATTATATTTTACTCACGACAGTCTCCTCCAGACCCTTCATGTCCTGTTTGGTCTGCTCATGGCGTTCATGCAGGAATCTGACAGAAACAACAAAACTCTCATTTTAAACATGACGATATTTGTATATATGTCAGAACATTGTAATATTTTGCCTTGAATTTTCAGTTTCCTGTGCTGGAATTTAATGAGGAGGTAGACCAGGGATGCTGGAGGTCGGTCAGTGTTGAGGGAAGTTACAATAAAGTCTATATAATGATTATTCCTATTCATTTGAAAGACCAGCAACATTTTAAACCAGTTTTATAAAAACAAACAATCAGCTAACTTTGGGGTCTATTACCAACATAAGAAAATACACATCAGCTTTCTTCTAATGTCAACTATGCCACCGAAAATATACAGGATGTTCTAAAATTGAATTAAATGTTAAATAAAATAAAAAAGGCTTAATGTTAGGTCTGATACTATGCTACTGTCAAAAGGTCACTGTAGATAATCAAATTAAAGTTTCTTTAATTGATTTTAGAAAACTGTATTGCCTTGCCATTGCTTTCTCTAACCAGTAGGAGGTGCTGAACCCCCCTCACTTTCACCATCCTTGAGGTAGACTGGACTGTTTCCACTCAATCCTCTAATATTTAACATCCTCCATAGAGGTGTCGATCAATATGTCACCAATCACCAACATGTACTGACTCTCATCATCTGCTTGTTTTCAACCCGTACAGAGAATAAGGATTTCCCAGGTACTTACGAGAGCTCCTCCAGGCGCTCGCTCTTGCTGTTGTCCTGACTCTTCAGACGCTCAAAGTCTGCTCGAACCTGAGCCAGCTCCAGCTCCATCTTAGAGTTACGACTGGAATAGTGAACACACACATGTTCAGGAGGAGAGGAGGAAATGATTATTAGCAAATTGTGAATCATTGTGATACTAGTATATAAGGGATGTTAAGAAGAAATGATATTTATGTAAAGATAGAATCATAAATAAAGATGGTCACGGACTCATTGAGCTCGTCGATGATCCTCTGCTTCTCATTGATCTCATCCCGCAGGCGGGTCAGCTGCTTGTGATGGAGGCCGCGGTGAGACTCTCCCTGCTGACGGACAGTCTTCTGCACAGGAAAAGAGCACATGCACAAAGTGCACAATAGGAGGAAGGACATGACACAAAAAATGTGATTTGAAGAACCAAGTATATGCGTCAATATTCAAGCAAGGATTTACAGACAATGTAAATGTATATTTATTAAAAAGAAATACATAATTAGAAAATGTACATTCACTTTGATGACATGTAACACAGGGTATATTATTATATTTCACCTTTTGTTCATTTGCTGAGTATAAAAATCAATGATGTATAGATCAGATATGAATTTTAGTTGTCATGGTGACTTGTCATTTCTAAATAGGGGCCCAAGATCTTTCAATAAATATTTGAGCTGTAACTCTGTAAATGAGCTGCTTGAAAGAAGCCAGTTCACATTTCCATTTTTTTAAGTTGATTTTCTTCTGTTCCCAAATCAGATTTTAAAGTAATATACTCCACTCTGAAATGACCTTTCGAGGCTTCTCACCTTCACATTTCCATCCTCAGTCTCGCCCTTCTCTCCATCCTTCCCTTCGAGCAGGGAGTTATCTGTAAAAACAACAGAAAGAAGCATTTAGTTTGCACATAATTAATTATGTACAGTACAGCATTAAAGTTTTCCTTTGCTTAAGTCTTTAACTGTTTTGCATGTTACCCTGTTCTTGCAGCTTGGCCAGTTCTTCACTCAGCGAGTCGTGGCTCTCCTCCAGCAGCCTCTTCTTCTGCTCCACACTCTGCATGTACTCCGTCAGAGAGCGGATCTTAGCCTCATGCTGTACAAACACAATCACCCACATCAAATCACAAAGGATGGCTTAAAACCCAGCCATGATGATCATGATGATTCTTTACAAATACATTTTAAATTTTGCCTGATTCTGTCTTTTACATCCATATGCTGTATCTCTTCCCATCCCTTCCTGTCCCTCTCCCTCTGTCCCTCACCTGAGAGATGAGGAGCTGGCAGGAGGAGAGCTCCCTCCCTGTCTCCTCCATCTTGCGGTGGCACTCCAGCTGCATGATCTCCAGCTGTCGGCAGCGCTTCACCATGCTCTTCACCTCCGACTTGATCTTGCTGATGTAGAGGCGAGCCACCGTGAACTCCTCCTCGATGGCGCCGCTGATCTCCACCGGCTGCAGGTCGGAGGAGAAATTCAGATCAGTATCAGTTGTCCCTCTGATTGAAACGTCTTGTGATTCCACTCACCAGCTTGATCTCGCCGTTGCCCACGATGGTGCTGAACTCACTGAGGTCCCTCATCAGGCCGTTGAGGACTTCAGCGATACGTTTCCTCTGCTGACTGCTCGCTTCCTGCATACGAGACAGCTCTGCCTCCAGCTCCATCAGACTGGCCTGTCAGAGAAAAAGAGTCGGTGTCTTTTCTTACAAACTAGATCCAGATCTCAAACTACTGAGTAACACATTCATAAATATCAGTCCCTTAACATGTCTGATTTTATTCATCAGGATCTTAGAATTCCAAAATGAAACGGGTTCTTTGCTGACTCAAACCGCATTCTTCCACCATGTCTCTACTAATCCATCCAGTAGTTTTTGCATAATCCTGCTAACTAACTAACAAACCGAGCTAAAAACATAATCTCCATGATGAAGGAAACGAAAATCATACTGGGACTAAACCTCCTTGGTGGAGGAAATAAACTGAGTGAAAAGGCCCTGAAGAGTTTTCTCCGGTACCTGATTGCAATATAATTCCTGCAGTTTGTTTCACTCATGATAAACTGCATTGCTACAGCAGCTGCTGGTCTCCATGGTGCAGTCAGCTACTGGATCTTTCTGTTGCACCTCCAGCCTCTGACTTCATCACACATACACACCAGACCTCTTAAAACGTACCATTTTCTGGGCCAGTTGGTCAGCCAGCAGCTGGTTCTGCAGGCCTTTCTCCTCCACCTCCTGGCTCTTCTGGTCATAGTTGATGGCCAGCTCCTCCAGAGCCTGAAGCACCTCCTTCACCTCAGCCTTGGCACAGTCACTCTCCACCTGCAGCCTGCCAAGCTCAGCCTGGACCTTGTCTCCGTCACCGCGGGACGAGGCCAGTAGCTGGAGGGAGGAAAGGAGACATCTAGAGAAGCTTTTACTTTGAAATGTGTGTGTGTGTGTGTGTGTGCATGTATTTGTGTGTACCCACCTCATCCTGGTCCAGCATCTGCTGCTTCAGTTTCTCCACCAACTGGCACTGCAGATTGATCTCATCATCCTGTATTAATGATATAAATACCAACATCAGTACCACCCACACCGGACAACTTGCATGAGTGTATGAGCAGCAGTGACACAGAAAAAATCATCTTGTCTAACATTATTAATTCCATAATGACATTTCAGTGAATAATATGTTTCAGGGGTTTAATCAGGTGTATAATCTTGATTATAAAACGATTATCTTATCAAATATAATGACTCAAACGTCTGTATTGTCTCCATCTAATGTAATGACAATGTTTGTGCATTAGAACCTTGTCATCCAGGTGCTTGTACAGCTTCCTGATCTCCTCCTCGTACTTCTGACGCTCCTCCTCGGAAATACGGACCACAATAGAGGAGGTGTCGTTGTCCAAAATTGGGCGCTCCTCCACAGTCCGGATCACCACATCTGAAGTGGTCCGCTCTGTCTCAGGCACGTCTTCTCCTGAAGGCAGGGATGAAGGTACAGGACATTTAAACATGTGCAGAGTTGCTGTGATGCTGCAGAAACAAGGCTTCTCATGAACGTCTGTCAGTCAGAAAATGTCGACTCACCGTTCCTCCAGCGGTTGAGCTCGGCCTCCAGCTTCTGGATGGTGTCCTTCAGGGTCTTGTTCTTCTCCTTCTCCTTCTCAAACTTCCTCTTCCACTGCTCTGCAGTCAGCTCCAGGTTGATGGAGGCGGTGTTCCTGATGGTCTTGGCACTGTGACGAAGACATAGAGTCACTGATACACAAATCTTTTGAGTATCTCACCAAAACCCACTTCAATAGGAAGTTTTGGTGGAGCTGTTCACAACTGATGGATACCTGCAATGTGGATGCAATAACTGGTTTAAAGTACCTCTCTATTGTACTTGAGCACAGTATTTGAGTAAATGTACTTTGAAATGTACATTTAAATGTTACTTTCCACCACTGATGATAAGTGCAATCGATTTTATTTAGTGTTGTTTAGCATCTGCATCTATTGTGTTTGGATTTTAGGTCATGCCCAAAATAGCTCATTGGCCTACTTTAGAGGGGAATAATAATCAACACTGCAAGATGTGGAAAAAAATAAGACACATTTATGGTTTCCATTTTTCCTTGAGTTACATTATCACATTTTATAACCAGGAAAAGTTCTGTTGAGATAAAAAATGTGATTATTATTATAAAATAAAAATTTATGTTATTGATTTTATTTCAAATGTAAAATGTTTGTTTCTGAAGAGCATGGTTTCTTTCCAAAGATACATCGACTTTATCTCCAGGGGTATCTACCGTTGGCCAAACATCAGAGTCGACTTGGTCTCAGTATCGTTGTAGCTGGAGGGAGAGCAGCAGATGAACATGGTGGTGCGACAGTTGCCACCGAGAGAGTCCTGCAGGATGCGAGTCATTTTGCTGTCACGATACGGCACGTGAGATTTCTGTTGGAGAGAGGAGGAGGAGGAGAGAGGAAGAGGGAGGAGGAGAGAGGAAGAGAGGGGAAGAGGGAGAAGGAGAGAGGAAGAGGAGGAGAAAAATCAAGATTTTGGAACCACAGCTGGAAAAATAAATACTTTTTGGCGTGTTTTATTTGCTTCTTGATTTTGTGGTTCTGTCGAGATTGATAAGCAGATTATATTCACTCATCATCATGTGTGTAATGGACAGTGACAGAGCTGCTGTACATCACTCTCAGAAATGACATGGAGATTTGCCACGTTATATGGGGTCCGATTTGTAGGAATGAAGGATACTTGCATTTATTTTTCTCAGATTCTACAAATAAATCAAGTTATAAAGTTATAAAGTTACGAGTAAAATGAAAAAAACATTTCACTTAAAATGAAAAAAGGAAATATATCAACTAATTAACATTAGCTCCAAAAATGTCTCATATATTGGCTCAAGACAGATTAAGTCACCAAAATAATTTGTTAAATGTAATAACTTTATCAGATACCCATGGCATCAGCGTTTACTCTCTATAAAGAATGAGGGAGTTTTGGTGGGAATGACTCACCGTGCCCTCAGCCAACGCAGAGATGACATTTCCCAGAGCAGACAGAGACTTGTTAATGTTTTTAGCCTCATCCAGGACGGCTCCTGCAGCCCCCGTCTTACTCACCTGGAGGAAAGACAAAGACAGAGAGAGCGAAGTCAAACAAGACTGATGCACAGCTGGAGATCATTCAAATGTAATAAAACAAAAAACTCTGAAGTCAGAATGAGTTGCAGGTGTTGCAGAGAGTTTCCGACCTTCTCACTGCCAGCCAGATCAACCAGGTAGAGTTTTCCACACAGCTTCTGCTCAGTCTCCACATGCTCCTGCTTGATGTTGATCAGGAAGATGCTGTGGCTGCGGGAGCTGTGCTCATTCATGTCTGAACAAAGACAGAAACAGTTGGGGAAACAAACACCAAAGAGGTTTGACTGCAGTCTCAAACCTGACTGTACAAATTCCTTCTTCAATTGGTGTTGAAGTGAGTGTTTTATAGGGAATATCAAGAATTCAGGATTGAGATATGAGCACACAGACATCTGGAATCGAACCATGGACGCTGCAGCTGTGTGGCATTCACTATAAACATTCAGCCCCCAGGCGGATGAAATTAACCTGATTTTAACTTCCTGTATTTCAGGACATAGATGTTTTAAAACATATAAACTATTATTTGTGTCTTCCCTCTGTTTAGTATCAGCAGTGTTTACGATCATGTCAACTTTTTCCTCTCATTTATGGTCATTTACGTACGAATGGAGAGTCATGCATGGGCATTTGAAATGTACCACGTCCTTTTTAACAAGCATCTACCGCAGCAGAAATTCGTCACCATTTCCCAGTGCAGATAAAACTGATCTGAATGCCTGTGGTTTTGTTGGACGTCCTCACAGTCAGAAAGTTCAGGTTTCTCCACAGATGATATCCGAGGGCCTGAGCTCAGTGTCTGCAGTGTCACACTCTTAGTCTGCTATCAGCTCAGCATTCTGCAGCACGGTGAGTCAGCAAGCACCGACAGGAAACACAGAAGACTGAGGCGCTCTCACTTAATCTGGCCCTCTGCTGCTGCCAACTCTGGCTGGATTGTTAATTTGATTCTTATCACATAATTACCATTACAATGCTTAATATTTTAAGACATATTATTACTGTGAGTTACTTTCACCTTTCTTTATTAAAAAGTGATATGATCTTTTTCATTTGACATCTGTCAATCATACACATCCATCATCTCTCTAACAAATACATAACATTTATAAAAAGATGTAAAGCCCATGTGAAATACTAATTAATATATAATATATATGCGTGGATCTTATACAACCCTCATTTTCAATGACACTGTTTAATTCACAGTCGTAACACAGAAGAAGATGAATAGTTAAAGCATTTGAACATGCAGCAGGGACTCATCTTCTACCAGAACGAGCTGCAACTAAGTATTAGGAGGATGAGTTGTGTTGTATTGGTCCGTCTGGTAAGAGATTGCTAATAGATCACTGCAATGAATGGATGATTTGTAAGACGTGTTCTTTTACAGAGATCTGCGACAGACGATTGATCTGAGCTTTGGTTTTTATATACAAGAATCCATTAAGACTCAGTGGTCTAGGACCAGGAACGCATTTTAGATGAGTCAGTGCTGATGTCTGCAAAGAAAATAATTTTATTCCAATAAAACATCACTTATAAAAGTGTCTGCTAGTGTACTCCAGTGTCACATTACTGATGTAAACACAGTTTCATCACAAATGGTGCTGCAGGATTAGGCCTCTCACTGAAAAGCAGGAAATAATAATAGTCAATGTACATTTGAACTAACTCTGTGATTGGCTATATTGGTTTCTGTGGTCTTCTGTAGTATTTGATTTGAACAACAGTGAGTTTCTCTTTTTACAAATGGAAATATAAGATTTTTTTGTTTCCCCTTTATTTGCATTAACTATATTTCATTTCACCGTGTTAATCGTGTACTTGACTCATATTACCCGCCCCCTGCCTTAGCAATGCGACATATTGTAGGCCATTCTCTAATTTAGACAGCACCTTGGCAGTGTCCATCATATTCCCCTTCTTGGATATGTTTGCAAACAGCTCGAGTCCTGCAGCACAGATGATTTACAAAGGCCAAGTCAGGTTCTTTGAAGAAAAGGCCAAAATCTATCTGTGTTGAGGACGAGCCAACACAGCGAGCAGAGGCACACAATGCATTAACTGAAGAAACGACTGACTGGGTTGAGATTTATTTATTTTTGTTGTGATCACTAAATCCCAGACTTCATCTGGTCTCACTGTCTTTGCTCCTCCCTTTGGTCAAATTCAGTACAGGACTCCAACACAGCAATAACAAATTAATACATTAATTTATTAAATAAACAAGGCAGTACATATACTGCTTTATTGCTTATAGAGTTCTCAGAGGAGGTTTCTTTGTGTTTTGTGTTGTTACTATTTTGTCTTTTGAGATACCTGCAAACAAAAGCTGCACTGACAGCACTTATTCAAACTTATTGCATAAAAAATTATTATTTGCTTAAAATGAGAATGATAATGACACTTTCAATTATATCTCATACAAATAAACATGTAAGACAAATATAATCCTCATGAAGAATATTTTTAATATTTAAATACATTAGAGATCTATGGAAATGATTGAGTATAATAACTGGATTAAATGGTGATGAAGATATCTGTTACCTTTACGCTGTAAGAACATTTTGTGTGCCAAGGATGAAGCTACAGCATCACTCTGATTTGTAAACCTATACTGGAGCCATTAGTCAGACGTTATTTCTGGACCAAAGTCAGTGAGTCAGCAGCACAGAGGAGAAACCAAAGAGCAGGAATTACTTCACATCAGGGAGCTTTTATTGTTGTAACTAAAAATACTGATGCTAGTTTACTGAACATTGCACTGCCACAGATTATTGTCTACTTTTAGTAATTTTTTTTAACTTGCTTATGTTTTATGAAACCCATGTAAAGTGTCTTAGAGCATTGTTAAAGCACCTGGAAGAGTATGACACACTGTAACACGGAGATTACATAACAAGACGTAATAACAGGCCACTCAGCGATGAGTTCACGCATCAGTGACGAGCTGCGAGCGCCACCGATGAGAAATCACGACTGGGTCACGTGCTCTGATGTGCAAGCGGAGTGGTAAGAAGACTTACTGCTATTGTCAAGAAGAGCCAAACATATTTTACTGTGAGCATCTGGATTTCTCTTTTTAAATATATGTAACCATGATTTCTAATATTCAAGTATATTGTGATCAGATATCAGAATATGAAAAGGACTCACTGGTCACAGCCACGTGACGGTTAGCTTTGCCCTCGTCGATCACATCCATGACCTCATCAGGGCTGGAGACGAAACGCTCAGTGCATCCCTGACACAGAACATGAGACAGATTTAATCCAGAGGATCTCAGGCAGCACAAAGACAGACTTTCACCCAGTGTAGAACAGTACTTTCACAAACCTTCACATAGGGCACCCTATTCTTATCCTCATGGACAGACAGGTTGGTCTTTGTCACTGAAAAATAAAGAAGGATTCAAATAGTGTATTGAAGTTCTGGAAAAGAAGAAGTTACACTCGTGCATAATGCACTAAAGTCTGGAAAATCCAAATATTTATAAGCACTAACCATCCAGCAGGTCACGGATTTTGTCCATGTAGATTTCAAAGTAGGAAACCTGGTGAGGAAGAAGGACATTTATTAAACCCCCCAAAATATTTCGTTTTACGTGTTTTATAGCATTAAAATTCTAGTAACAAGAGATAAAAGTTAAATTATTATTGTTCTGGTCAAAAACGAAACTGAACTGTAGATACAAGGACAGTGGAGCACAATTTTAAAAAGGTATAAAGTGGATTTACAATAACAAGACATTAATTCATCAAATACCTTGATGTGGAATTCAAGGTTTTCATCCATAGCAAAGATGTGGTTGAAAATGTCCTCAGCAATGCGAGGAATAATACCCATCTGGTGAGGGTCGTGGAGTTTGCCCTGCAGATAAAAGTATTACTGGCTGTCAATGGGGACTTCCTGCAATAATGACATTACATTTTCATGTCTGTTAATTCAAAGTAAAGGAGAGTCTTAACCACACAAATATAACGACAGAGAATCAATGAACACAGATAAAATACATGGTGCCATCAAAAATACAAATCCAGTGTGAGCAGACAGGGTCATTTTCCAATGGTTGAATTAACATTAAAATGAATCTGGTGATGACATGTTCAAAGATTTTTCTATAAGATGACCAAAAGTACAAACACGGCATCTTTTTATTTAAAAGAAAAGTGCACCTCCATGGTGTGAGTCTTCCCGGAGGAGGTTTGTCCATATGCGAAGATAGTGCCATTGTAGCCACCCAGCACATCTATGAGACAAAAAAGAACAAATGAGACCACAGTGAATATTTTAGGTATGTTTAAATAATCGGATTTCTGCTATTCATCCGTACCCTTGACAATCTGCTTGGCACAGGTGTTGTACACCTGCTCCTGGGTGGTGTTGGTTGGAAACACGCGGTCAAAGACGTAGGACCTCCCCTGTGAGAAAGACAGCACACAGTTGTTAAAGGGAAATAAGAGAGAATACAGTTCTTTATCATCAAACTATGTTACATTTTAGCTTTTGAATAATCAATCTGTGTTCAATCTTTTATGTCTTAAATGTTCAACAGAGGGTGTCACTGGAATGAAACTAATAAGGGGGATAATGACAATCAATAAAGAAATGTATGCTCACTTTGATATTGTAAAGTAACTCATGTGTGGTCTGAAACAAAATCTATTTAAAAAACACTTTTATTTTTTCCTCGAAAGCAAATGATCTGTGTAAGCTTTGGGAAATGATGTCACCCCTGCGAGGTGGTCAGTGACTCACTCATCCTCGCGTGCCTCAATATAAAGACACCAAGAATAAGATGTGCACTCATCTAAAATAGTGCTTGTTCAAATCTTTGCCAACCCTCTTATTAAAAACACATATTCTCCATCACAATATATTGTTGTGTGAAAACACACAAAAACTATATTTCTTTATGTTAGAAAAATCTCCTGAAATGAAAAAAACAAACATATTTGAGCTCAAAAGAAGTCAACAAAAGAAGATGATTTCAGTAGAAACTGAGAGAAACGGTCCTGCGGTGCTTCTTTCTCTAGCTTCAGCACCTGCGGACATCAGACATCATACAGATGTTACAGAAGCTGTGTGAAGAGACTCTTCCTACCACTGCTACTCCCCTCAGCACTGAATATGTTGTGTGAAAATTAATAGAGACTAATGAAGCTGCTGCACACTGTGTTCTGAAATTAATTTACTTAAAAGCTTAGTAAAAAGTGCATATTTATTTATATTTATTTAAATTAAATCTTTCAAACATTAGAGTGTGTGGTGGAGGCTACATCCACAGGAATATGTTTTGTTTACTTCAAAATTTGTCCCCAATACATCAGCTCCACCTAAAACACAAACAACCTCTGTGAGACACACCGACGCGTGACTCAGCCCGACGATCCTCTCTGCATAAACCAGGCCGTTAAAGCCTCTGAATGTCACCCTCCCACCTGATACGCAGGCCCACAATGCAACACAATAACACGAGCTGCCAGAACACCAGCCGTATGAAATGTCATTAACAGATTGATTCATCTGCCGCCATGACAGGAAGATTTCACTGAGAGAGACATTCAGGAGGGAGGAGGAACAGAAGGAGACACAAAAATGGAGATGGTTGAGTGACGGAGAGACAGTGACAACAGGGGAGGAAAGAAATAAGAGATTGGTGAAAGACCTGAGGCAGAGAAACAGGCAGGGGGGATGGAGGCAGAGAAAAGAGAAAGCAGGTCAGTAAGCGATGTATGAGCTCGTTTAATGATTATTGATCCTCTCTGAATGCAATTAGAGAGATCAGTTCCTGGCTCTACTGTCCAGCATCATGCTGAGAGGAGACCAGAAGGTCAGGTCCAGATGTCTCCATTATCAGGAGGATGCTTCAACAGTATCTTTTTAACTCCGTATAGTCTCTATTTTCACGTTTTAAATCTCTTCACACAAGAGTTACACAGTCAATAATAAAACTCTAAATCTAAAGAGAGACCACCAGTAACGTACGCGTGCAAAACTGAAATAAACTTTACTATTATGCAATCTGACCACATTTTTAATGAACTGAACTCACACATGATTCAATTAAATTGATTGACGAGCCTCTATATTTTTATTTTCTCCTCATTTAAACTGAAATTATCTTAGCATGGGATCAATTCAATATACATTTTCTGAATTTCAAATGTAAACGTGAATCACAAAGCAAAGGCGTAGTCACTATTCCCAAATACGCCTACGTAGAAAATCTCCATTTGTCAAACCCTTTGTGTCTATAGTTGAAAAATGTAAACTATGTAGCAAAAACAAGAAGTGGCATTATTTCAGATTGTTTCCAATGGAAGTCAACCTGTTTCTAGATTTTTCTGGAAATGAACATCGGTTTCATTGACGTATTGAATAAGGCTGATAAGAATCAAGACAAACAGCACGTAGTTCCAAATAAAAATTGAGAAAATGTGATTATATTAGAAACTATCATTAGAATAAACCATAAACTGTTGACGAAAATTTGATGAGACCCAAAGAAGATTTTTTAAACATATAAACAGATGGACAGGTTTGCAGTGTTGGATACCTTTTGATAATCTTGATATTTAGTAAATGCCTAAGGTGGTACCCTGAAAAGATTCATCATTCACAACGTGTCAACAGCAATTTCAGATACTGCTCTGAGAAATGCTTCCACACATCAACTCCTCCGAGTGAATGAAAAACAGTATAGTCAGGTTTTGATCAACCCAGCTCACCAGCCAGGGTCTAAACAAACATCATCACAGACCTGAGACCTGCCAGTGTCTGCTGACTAACAAGAAAAGGAGTCTCCTTCATATGGGAGAAATTAATTACAAAGAGGATAATAAACTTAATCAATAGAGTGACGTGGCCTTGAACTTTTTTATTATTAATAATCATGTATTATGAATGAGAACCACTCAGATGTGAACTGTACAGTAAAACAGCCTGTATCATTGAGTGCACATCAAAGGCCCGAATACGCACAACAACAACATTGCAAGTATTTTTGCTTTGTCATGTAAAGACAGATTAGGGGGGGTGCTGCATCGATGATCAGGTTTTGCTGCACAGCCCACGACCCAAACAGATGTCTCCAGCAGCTGATGATTTATGGATGAGGGGCCTGTGTGTGCACAACAAAGCGCCTCCGTGCATACTCACCCCGACGGCGACGGTGTCATCGCCCTGAAATTTGGGCAGAAACAGGTCCCCGCGGTTAATCTCCGACTGGTTCAGGGGGCGAAAGCGACACAGCACTTTTATGTTGCACTCCGCTGGGATGTCGGCCATGGCGCAGACTGAGCTGGTGGAGGATGCTGCGTTCTGCTGCTGAGGAGGAGGAGAGAGGCTGCGGGAGCGGGATGCGGAGCCTGCGGGAGAGCGATGCGCAGACTCTCGGACCTTCTTGGTGCAGAGGAGGCCGGAGGACGGGCCGGATGGTTTCGGGTGAGGTGCAGATTTATTGGTGCGCAGCTGGACGGTGTCTCCGTGTCGCAGTGAGGCGGACGCGCTAAATGTTGAAGTCAAACCGTAAAACGATCCGCTACATCATTACGACCACCGACTCTGGTGCTGCTCGTGCTCCTCTGTGGGACGATCGGTATTTATCCTCCGTGTGTTTTGCGGGCGCGGCGGTGGACGTGCGTGTGTCCGGTTGAAGGTGAGACGCTGCTGGAAGGACAGGGGGGTGAAGCTGCTGATGAGGATGATGAGGATGATGCTCAGCTCGCCACAGCGCCCTCTGTCGGCGGGTCGGGAAAGGGCGTGGTCTGCATCCATCGCGTTAAAGTGGTACCCACAGCATCAGCATCCCAGCTCAGCATCCCCCCCCCCTCCTTCTTTCCACAGGCAGGCGGAAACCACTGCGTCACATCCGAGCAGAGGTGAAGGATGACTTGATTAGTTTACATGAGGCAGCCACCAGGCCCCATAATGCAACCTGCCATACTCTGACTGTGTCCTCGAAGACACGAGACACCATCATGGGAGAGCAGTGAGGACTTTTGATTGAAAGATGAGTTTAGAAGCGGCATCACTGTGTCCGATCAATCAATTCAATGTTCTTTACGTAGCCAATTTGTTTCAAAGGGCTTGACAAGGTGTGGCATCCTCTGCCCTAATCCCTCAACTAGAGAGGGGAATAACTTTTAACCGAGGGGGGGACCTCAGAAAGCCACAACTGAAGAAACCTGACTCTTATGATGTTGTTTTATCTTTAGTGTCTTCCTTCATATATGTAAAGTGTCTTTAGCTCATGTCTGATAAACTGATGAAAGAAACAGAACCTAGCACCTATAGATCCAGGCTTCTATTTGGATCTGCACCAAATTAGTTATATACATCAATCCCCTAAACATGTCAAATTTGATTTCATCGAGATACATTAATTATTTAAATCTTGATTTCATCTGTTAATGTGCAATATTTTAATTCTCAATTATTTATGTTTAACATTTTCTTCTCTTTGTATTTATTGATTCTCTGCTTTTTTAATTTGTATTCTAATGTGATTTTACTTTTCTTGATCTGTAATACCTGTAATTTTCTGACTATTTTTAAGAGTGTACTACTATGACACTTATTCTTTCCAAGTTATCAATTACTACAAACTGATTTCTTCATATATTCTGTCGCAACAGTAAACACTCATCAATACGATGCATAAGGGCAAATTCAGATAAATACAAAATAAACTGCATCATAAAGCTGCTCATATTTTTTTCTTAACAGACATCAACACAAGATACATTTTCTGTAAATAGTTTAATATTAAATAAAAAAAGACTCCCATATAAAAAAGAAAGCTACAGTCCACAATTTAATCGTCTTTTTAAACATAAGTATTGAAAGCAAAGGGGTAGAATGAGAAAAATACTTAATTACAATTCCCAGAAAAATTCACAATTCATTGTTTTCTCTCGTCTCTTTCTCTAACAATATAAAATCAAAATAAAACACATTAACTGTACATATGTACAAATCTCCAAGTGTAGAAATTGCATAATCTG
Organism: Paralichthys olivaceus; assembly: GCF_024713975.1. NCBI lineage: Eukaryota > Metazoa > Chordata > Actinopteri > Pleuronectiformes > Paralichthyidae > Paralichthys > Paralichthys olivaceus. The sequence goes on along the minus strand of NC_091098.1, from coordinate 11,204,094 downwards.
CTTTCTTTTTCACTTTTCTTTATTCTTTTTTTTTGTTGTTTTGTTTTTTTTTTTTAAATACAGCTAGCGATGCCAGTACTCTTGGGGCGGGGCAGTGTGTGGAGGAGAGCTCAAACAGTGACATGAGACAGAGGGAGGATATTACTCCAAATCCACAGTAACACACGGACTCAACAGATCCACGTAGGACATTATCACTCTCTGCGACTTAAGTTTTCCAACCATTCATTCATACACTCCAAAGACATACTGTACTTTCTATAAACTGAGCTCATGTTCAGTTTCAAAATCAAATCCTTCTTTTTTTTTTCTCCACACATTTGTCTCGTGGCCGGGGGGTGAAAGTTTTGGGTGAGTGTTAAGTCAACAGATAATTACATAGTCTCCATCACACCACAGCCACAAGTATTTCTTCACAGCAACAAGTAACGCAGCATGTGAAATTTAAGTGGGTTACAAAAGTGAAGTAAATGGTGCTCAAAGTTTTTTCTGAATTGTTCCAGATTCAGTTCTGGACCTTGCAAACCTCAAAACCTGTGGATGTGGTCAGATTCACTTGTTCCCTGGTCTTTAAGGGAAAAAATAAATGTAGTATGGCAGTCGTACAAAAAACTTAAACTTTAGAATTAACATTTTCTCAGTTCATAAGATTATTAGTGATATACAAACCATTAAGGGAAAAATGTAGAATCAGGATTAAAGAAAAACAACATGTGACAAGTGGCAGATGTAAACTTGAAACCTGATAGATTGAACCACATTATTTCCTTGGCTTAGCCCATACAAAGGTTATTTCATCCTGAGGAAGGAGGAAAAAAAAACTCCGGCTCTACTTATATTCGTCCGGCACCTTTCTTTCTCTCTTCATGAATTCTTTGAAAAACAACTGCTGTGCATTTCTTTACCTCACAAACGAACCGGGTCTTGGTTACGAAAATTCAACTCATGTTTGGACAGCGAGGGGCTCAGCAATAGCACTGTTGTCCAACACACACATAAAAAGACACACACATCCACACATGTGCACACACACACACACTTTCAACAGAGAGCATCGTTCAAGTAGATGGGCTTTATCCTGACTCACAGTTACACACTGATGAGAAGAAAACAGTACTTGTTTGTTATTTTTTGTATTTTCTCACTGACATAAATCTAACACCAACCATAATTAACAGATCTCTGATCACAATGTCAAGCAACCATTATTTTGTGAACTAGACCTAAGAGAAGACGAAGTGAAAATGTATCCACAAACTCTCTCCAAATTTTTTTTGGGACTTTTTTATAAATTAATTTTCAGACTAGATCTCTCTCCTATGCGTTTTTTCATAGTGGTTGCCATAACAATGGTTGACATGACAACAACTTATTAGTGCAGTTGAATTAATAAGAAAAAGTTCTAAACAGTGGTGATGATGGTGGAGAAATGGAGGGGGATAGGGGGGCGCCTGGCCGCCTATGATTGGTGCACATAGCTCTGACTGACAGCTCCCTCCACCAATCACTGTCTCTGAGACCTGGCGCCTCGTCGCCTCCTGCCGCGGACTGACCTCTCAGGCTTCAGCAGTGCTGTCTGGAACAAGAGAGAGACAGAGGGTGCATTCAGTCAGGCTTAACTCCTCATTCCCCTGTAGCAAACTTTTTGAAACTAAAATATGCATAACAATATTAAAGTTGGGGTCCTACAACAAAACAAATAAACAAATTCATCTCACCTCTTCGATTAATTCAAGAAAATGTCACCTGCACTTGTCTAGATAATTAAAATATGGGGTGCGATGAAAACCAAGAATGCATCACCAACAGTATATAACTGGTTGGACCAGGGCAGGAAATTATTAAATCATATGTGGTTACATATTACAAATTAAAACAATTAAAACACTACACACACACACACACACACACACACACACACACACACACACACACACACACACACACACACACACACACACACACACACACACACACACACACACACACACACACACACACACACAGTGTACCTAGCACCATCGTATTTCACAGCATCATAAGATGGTGTAGTTGTACTGTTTTGCAGGAAAGAATAAAAATAAGTTCCAAAGCTGATCATCTTAACCTATATTACCTCAAATTATTATCTCAAAGGATTATTATTTTAAAAAATTTGAAAAAAATCCAATGATAGTAGTGAAAGATAATCTGAAACCAGCTCTGTTGATAACTAAACTGATAGATCTGTGAGGCACTCTTACTGTAGCCTTGGTTTCCTCTAGTGCTGTTGCATCCATGTCTCTGAAGTCCTCTAACACGTTTTGTAGCCTAACAAACAAGGTAAGAAACACATTAGTACTCAATACAGGATGATTGAAGAGACAGTTGTAATCAATCATTGGCTAAACTAAAATACAGTCTAAAGTAATGATTACAGTGTTTGCTCAGTGAGAACGACTCAGATTTAAAAAATAAATGTATCCAGATTATTCCACTGTAATGAACCATTAAAAAGACAACTTACGTTTGTTTCCTTTTCCTTCCTCTTCTGGCTCCGCCCGCTGTTCCTGCTTGATCCTTAGAAGGTGAAAACAGAAATTCCATTACAAAAACAGTGAAAGCAGTGAAAGCATCCATCACTATGTTTAAAATTCAGCCACTCAAGTTCATTACAATACTATTTCATTTATTTTTACAGTCCTAGGTTGATACAAACATCCATTATGCTTCAGTCCCAATTTGTGATATTAAATTGTGCCTGAGCTGAAAGAAAACCGAAGAACGTGACACTCACCCTCCCCTGTTCAGTGTGCAGCAATGTCCCAGCTGTCTCCTCAATGGGCCTCACACTGCATCCATCCATGGGACTGAGGTACCCTGAATGGGGAAGACGACCCTGCCTATCCCCACCTGCCTCCACGAAAGGGCACGCAGCTGCAGCAGGCCCAGTACAGTCCGTCTTAGCCTCCTCCAAGTATATGGGTGGCATTGGAGGCTCTGGGTGGGTATGTCCCTCTACTATGACTGGCTTCCTGTGCAAGGGTGACGTAGACCCGTCCTCACTGGGTTTGGGCGTCCCCTGAGCGGGGGAATGGGCTGCTGCTTCCAAGCTAAGTCGGGAAAGGTCTGGGTTACGGAGGGAGCAAGCCCTACGAGGACTTAGGGAAACTGGGGCACTTGCCTGCGGCAGAGTTGGGACAGGGGTGGATGGGGTATGGTGCTCCACTGGGAAAGAAACTGGCGGTAAGGCACAGAAGGGTGAAGTGGGGTCAGATGGCCCCAAGTGGGCCCCATCTTCCTGCTCTTTAGCACTGACTTGAAGGAAAGAGGTATAAATTGTGTCCATGAAAGAGGTGTAAGGATCAATAACAGACCTGCCCTCAGATTCTCTCTGGGGGGGTGGTGTGGGGTCATGGGCAAGGGCAGAAGCTGATGGCGGAGCTGGAACAGGACTGGGGACCAAATCAGGAGCAACCTGATTGGCTGGAATGTCTTCCTGCGGAGCAGGGCTTTGTGTTTCCTGCATTGAGACTGGCTTCTCTCCTTCTGAGGCTGATGCAAGGTTTAGCTGGAGGAAAAAAAGAAAAGGTTAATTCAGACTGTCAAACATTCCAAAAACATTTTAAGGACACAAATGGAAGGACACAGCAATTTTAATTTTATTTAATGATTTGGTTTGTTAATTAATGTCTTGTGAAAGAGGGGCAGATTATAAACATACAGAATTACTGTTAATAGGAAAGGCCGATATGACTTGCCACTGGCAACAACAAGCGTTTTAAAGTGCAAGTGACATTCCATACTGCTGCCACTCTATGTTGTCAACTGCTCAGTTTTAAAGAGTGAGTTTGAATCATCTGTCCAGATCTTGATCTTAATAATCAGTTAAAAAATGTACTGCATCATTGAATATTCTAATAGCATACATCCGCAATAAAATCCCTGTTTAGGCAGTGTACATTTAATCCACCAGTTACCTACCTGTATGTTGTTGAGCAAGTTGATGGCCCCATCAGGACCCTGCAGCAGAGGCATACCCAAAGCAGAGGTTTGGACTGAGGGCAGGAGGATGGAACCTGCCCCAATCCCGACCATGTTGTGAAGGCCAGTGATGCCAGAGAGATCTCCTACCGAAGACGCATTTCATAGATACAGTGATATAATTGTACTACTACAAAAGGCCTACAGTGTTTTATGTTTTTATACAGAACGGGTAATTTATAAGTCATTCCTAAGACACTGACTTTAAACTTGAGAATTATGTGTTACGCAGTGTGGGCACCAACTCACCTAATACAGCAGGGTTAAGCAAAGTGGGAAGTAACTGTTGGAGGATGGAGTTGTCCTTGCCTTGGAGAGACAGGGGTATGAGGGTGTCAACACCAGCATCAGTAGATACCTGTGTTGATTAGAGAACAGGAGAAGATTTCAGTTTCAGGCCCCCCCAAAAAACAGAACAAAAAGATAGAGACAGGGACAGGTTTCCAGAAGTAAGTGCATTCACAACTCAAATACATTAAGATAGACTGTAGCAGGGGGACTTCATTTAAATGAAGTCTAGAAAGATTTTTATGCTGTGAAGGAATTGTCTGCATTTAGAGGGAAAAGCAACTACAGCAGAAAAAATGGAGCAGGGAAAGGGAAATAGCTCACAGGTGGATTCAAGGGAAACTAGGAGCTCCAAGGAAAGAGTTACAGGAGACAGGGGAGCCTACCTGAGGTTGGGTATGTTGGGATAGCTGTGCAGGAGCTAACTGGGTGTGGGGAGGCGGGTGGAGCTCAGCAGAGCTCAGGGCAGCGGTGAGCAAGGCAGGGCTGAGGGGCAGGAAGGCTGCAGGGGGAGGAGGAAAAGTGGCAGGGAAGAGCAAAGACTGCAGGGCTTGGATAATGCCCTCCGCTCCTGGAGGGATGGGCAGAAGGCCCTGGGCAACCTCCAAGAGCCCCGGGCCCGGTAAGGTAGATGGATCAAGGAGGCCAGAGACTTTATCCAGCGTGAGTCCCTCCAATGTGGTTGGGATCTGCTGTGGCTGCTGAAGAGGAACTTCCAAACTGACCTGGCTCAGCTGACCCAGCCCAGACAGAGGTATCAATGGTGCCTGCTGTTGCCCGAGCAACAATGAGGCCATGAGCAGAGCCTGAAGGTTGGGCTTTTCTGTTAGCCCAAAATCCGCTTCCTGTCCTGTGGTAGGGGTAGAGGCTGGGGGTGGGAGGGGGTTCAATAAGCCCAAAAGGCTCAGAGGCAACTCCCCTTGGGTACCACTCAACAAGGGCAACAAGGGAAACAGAGAATTGTTTAATTGCTGTTGCTTTTGTTGTTGATCCTGGTTTTGCTGCTGTGTCTCTTGTTGTAGCATTAGCTGCTGTTGCTCCGGTGTTTGTAGTGTAGCATTGGCAGGGGGCATCTGTGCATGTTGTCCTCCCAACCACAGCCCTCCTAGGGGCAATGAAGCAAGGACTGTAGGGTCCAGGAGGGATGGTAATCCTCCTGTGGATGACAGCAGTTGGAGTAGCTGCTCTTGGTTCATGAAGGGAAAGGCCTCTGCCAGAGGTAAGGTGCTGGTCGAGTCGGCCATGGCTGAAGGGGTAGGGGGATTGTTATTATCCCCAAGACGAGTGGAGATGGCAGGCCCAGGGCTGACGGCTGCTGGAGGTTTGGTTACTGTGGAGACCTTTGGGTCGGCACATCCAGGCTCCTCTGGCTCTGCAGAAGGAGAGACATAAATCAATCACTTCTTCCAGGCGGATTCAAACAACCAACCATTTTTAATACAGGATTTAACTGTGGAGACCATATCACCAAACACAAACCTTGTATTTATCAAAGTTGTAAGATAAAGATTTATTAAAGATTTTGGGTCTTCATATAGGCACATTTTCAGTCTGCTGCAAATCTTTAACAACCATGTTACTTCTATATGCTCTAAAAACATATCTTTCATTTTCAGCAGCAATATAGTGCAGAATAAAGAATATCCTCACCTGTAGCATGATTTCCTCGGGAAGACATCTCAACATCAGTGGTACGGTCAGAGGAGCTGCCCTCCCCTTGTGGAACGGTGGAGGATGCTGCGAGAAGTGCCAGGACATGGTTGCTAAGATCGAGAGGCTTTGGGGAGGTGGATATTGCCATAGAAACACTACCTTGAGAGTGAGTCAGGTCCACTGATGTTGATGTGCTGTTACTACCTATCTCCATTCCCACTGTGCCCTCTGGTGAGGCTTCCTGCAAAGGAGCCTGGGAAACTGAGTCTGTTGTAGGAATGTGACTCTCAGTTGGTTGAGGCTTGTCAGAGGGAGTTGGGCATGTACGGTGAGATGGGCTGTTGCTGTTGGGTAAAGCTACATTTGAGTTGGGCAGCAGTGTTGAAGAAAAAGAATGTCTCTGTAGGGGACTTGATATAGTTGTCTGTGTGTATGAATGAGATTGTGCTGATCTGAACTGAGAGGAAGTGGGAGGAGGAGAGAGCGGCTGTGGCATCACAGAAAGAGAAGTAGTGTCATTACTTTGGGAGGGTGACTGTGTGTGCCTGATGTTAGAATGAGGAGCAGGAGAAGAGGGTGACCTTCTGGGGCTCTGTTTATTAGTGTGTCCAACTCCTTCAACAGACATAGATCCTGGCTGAGCAGAAGCAGAGTTAGAGGCTGAAGTTGTGGCCTGTGCATTCTGCACACTGAGCAGGTGCAACAGAGCAGACAGAGGCTGGGTTGGAGGATCCAAGCCAAGAGGTGTGGGCGTCAGGCTGGTAGTGAAATCCAGAGGCTCGTTTTGTCGTGGAGGCCTGGGAAGGTGTGCGGTCTGTCGAGGAACAGGGAGCCTGGTCATCTGCCCGGGGAGGAGATGATGATGGGTATCCATGACAGCATTCTGGTTCTGCACAGTTGAGGTAGAGGAGGAGGAGTGCAAGGAGGAAGGGGAGGAAGACGAGGAAAGGTTGATAACTGTGGCAGAAGCAGCTTCTACTGGTGGCATCTTCTGTGGCCCATTAGCCAGCTGCTGAGTGTCTCTTAGCATGCTGAGCACTGTCTGAGATCGCCGTTGCCTCTTCCTGTGCGATGCATTGCGCTCTGCTGTGGGAGGCAGGTGGGGCAGAGAGGAAGCCAGGGACTGAGCCAGAGAGTGGCATGGAGGAAAGAGGATGGCAGAGGCTGCTGCGAGGGAAGGATGGGGAGACCTAGAAGCGGTGGAGGAGGGAGGGTGGCTGTTATGTAAAGTGCTGTTAGTTACCTTTGACGACTGCTGCTGCTGTGCCTCTTTCAAGATGTCCAGAGAAGAGGGCAAGCTCACTGGGTTGCTGGCCACATTTGAGCTCTGGCCCTGGGTTATCTGGTTTGCCAGCTGAGCCTTGGCAGCTGCAGAGAGCAAGTTACTTGCAGGGAAAGAAGCTGGGTGTGGCATTTTGCCCTGATGGCTGTGTTGGTGGTTCAGAAATGCCCCCAGAGGTAAACTAGAGGGGCCTGCAGAGTTTAACCCAAAACCTGGTGCTCCTGAGCTGGAAGTCTGACTCATGATACTCTTAGAAGGCTTCGAGGAGCAAGCATGAAGGTTGCTACCGCTTTGGTTGGTCAGTAAGGAGGGGTTATTAGGGTTTAGGAGGTGGTGGTTATTAGTGCTGCTGTTGCCTGAGTTCTTAAACTGCTCCAAGATATCTTCCAGCTTGTACTTGGGGAAATGGGGGCTGGGGTTTGGGGAGCCACCAGGGAGAGGGGAGAGTGGAGAGGAAGAGGTGGATTTCCTCCTCTGAGACAAGTTACTTCCCAACTGCCCTCCTCCTTCTGCTGCTGTAGTTCCTCCGCCCTGCTCAGAGATAGGGGAGGGAGACGCAGAAGGGTGTCGTGTCCGCTGGTGAGGAGAAACACAGTTTATGTTATGAATAGAGGGAGAGAGAGAGGGAGACGGAGAGGGGGTGGAGCCTCCAACGATGACACCATGAGGATGATGAGCGTTGGTCTGTCCTCCTCTTCCTCCTCCACCAAGTGTCTTAGGGGAGGAAGGAGGAGGTGAAGAGAGTGACCCGAGTCGAGGAGAACCAGGAGTCTCTGGAGTTTTGGGTGTTCTTTGACCTTGGCTGACGTTCTGAGGTGTGGGTGTGCGGGGTGACCTCTGAGCAGCGCTGTAAGATGGGAATGTGGAGGTGGAGGAAGAGGTGGAGGGTGCAGGGAGAGAAGGAGGATGGTGAAGCCTTCTCAGGGTATCTAATGGATGATGAGGGTTTGTGCCTGTGCGGAGGATGGTGGAGGAACCGTTATATGGGTAAATAAACTGGTGGGAGGATTTAGGGCTGGCACAGGGATTTGAGTGGAAATTGTTGTGGGGTCGAGGAGGGACTGGATGGAGTTTGGGATGGTAAAGGCTTCGGTCCTCTTCTTCCCGCTCTATTCCATTAGGATCACGACTGTCCACTCGACTGCTCACCTCTGAAAGTTAAGACACACACAAGAAAGTCATGTTATTTTCTTTTCTCATCCATTACAAATATTATTCAGGGGTAATTACTGTGTATGAATATTCTGTGAGTGAGTGTTTGGGAAAAGCATCCCGATGTTTCATCTTTAATGAGGTATGCTACAGAAACACAACCAAGCAAAACCACTAACTTTTATCAGCCAATAAAATATTTGAAAAATTAAGGTCTGTGGACAGAGGGGGTCTCAAAAAGCATTCATTATCTAAACCTTATCCTTCAAGTGTCTTTGGACAGTGGGAGGATGCCAGAGTACACTAAGAAAAATCATGTAGACCTGGTAACAACATGCCAACTCTAAAAAAAAACATGACACCTAACCAAGGAGGGAAAAAGTGAATGGGGGGAATTTATTATGCCCAATATATGCACAGATGCAGGCACCTCAAGGCCTGAATTGCATAGAAAAGGCTTGGATCAGCAGCTACTTCACAGAACGACCTTTTAACAGCATACATCAATTATACATATTGGTGGATGTCTGTGTGATGTTAAAATCTGTCATGCATAGAGCTCCAAAGACACTGAACTCAAAAATACTTGCTTTACCAGTTTCCAGTAATTGGTGACATTTTTTAGTCCAAATATTTTCACTCAATCAAAGAATTCAAACCCTTTTAAACCCACGTGTAAATGCCTGTGATGAAAATGTATCTGTCAATTTCCCAACAACTCATCTGAGCAAACAAATCCTGAATGAATCCTGTTTCCAAAGTGGAAAGTGGATGTACATTAACAATACTGCTATTTGAATAAGAGTGGTTTCAGTTCTGAGTGGCTAACAGCTGTAACACTTGAGAGAGGTGATGGAGTTATGGCTCACACTGATTTGATTTGGATAAGGGATGTCAATTTGTTTAGAGTTATTCACTTTGAATTAAAAAAGAAGGAGCAATGACAGATAGACAGAGCGGAGGAAATATATTCGAAGGCATATGGTTAACTGACCTACAGAGTATGTAATACCAGCTTCCTTTATTATCATGAATTCCCTTTTCAATTCATCCCAAAGTGAGGACAAAACTGTATGTCTGATTTGTTACTATTTTATTCAACAATGTTTTAATATTACACAGGTTCAGGAGTAGCGTGTCTCATCTGAAGTATGTCTCAATGTTTCAAGATTTACCTGCATGATGAAGGTTGGTGAAAGGCAGCTGGGAGGCCTGCATACTGCGACACAGAGCAGCCATGGCTACCACTTTCCTGCGGTGGTTACACAGTTTGGTCATGTCCTGCTCTGTTTTGCCTAAAGGCTGGCTGTGCTGTTTTACCTTCACTCCCACAGTGAAGTTGAAAACCTGCAGGATACCAGATAAAAAGAGCATTAGGGGGAATTCAGAGAGATCTCTGCCTGATGTTTATTACATACTGGTCAGTTGATTTTGAAGAGGTTAAAAGTTAATCACTCATTATTTAAATATTTAATGACTAAGTGCACACTGATGCTATTCTATTATTTGTGGATACAGTAGAAAAGCTTTAAACTGAATTCAAAGAGCAACCGTGGCTCCCACATTATCACACACACACAACTTTATAATTTTTAGACTGCAAGCTTACCTTATGGATGATGAGTGGACACTCTAGACCACATTTGCAGGTGCCATCAGTCAACAGATAGGTCTTGACCTCGTCCAGAGAGGACAAGGCAGTGCCACTGGGACTACATGAAGAAGGCAGCAATAATTAGTCAAAGTAAAAATAAAAGTATATGAAAACAGACATGCTCAAAGCGCAGCAATATTTTAAGTAGCGGACCTGAGCACACACCCAAATCTGCACATTAAAATATTTGAAGCCATCCGCATTTATTAAATGTGAATATTATTTTTAAACTCAAGCACAACTGTGGTTATATGCCATTTCTAACCAATTAACTTGCCATTCATATCCATGTCTGTCCAGATTAATAAAAGGTGTTGTGTGTTTTATCATAATAAGCAATATAAATAAAGTTTTTGTGAATTCACAGAGACCTTGACCTTTGACCACCAAATTGGTCAAACTTTTGTGCAAGTACACGTGCGTGAATGTGATCTCAGCTCTATGTCACCTTGTCATCCCTTTTTGTGGGTGATTTGAAGATTATTACATTGTGGGTACTTGCTTGCTCGTTAACATTAATAATTTAACTAGTCATAAATCTAGGTTATAGTTTATGTATAAAAAATTGTCTGTTACATTAGATCAAGCTCATTCGTGTTTATTCAGCAGTCAGGCATATTTCAATTTGACCAGTTTGAAAATGCCTTTATTCTGATAGTCAGTAGTCATACACAATTTCAGATTTGAAATGTCAAATTGTATTTTACATATGGGCATTTCCATCAAAATTAACTCTTCTGCCCTGAGCTGGTTCGAGGAAAACAGGGGAAAGAGAAATCTTTAATAGAAATAATTGGAAAACACTGAATCTTAATGCAGTATTTTTGAAAAAAACCCACAAAAGCCTGTATTATTTTTCCGCAAAGTCATTTTGCAATAAAATAATATAGCTCATACATAAACACATTTGTAGAACTATATATTAATAAGCCATCACATGAAAATCTTCTAGATGTACAAACATCTGCAGTGAGCCTGCAGACACTTTCAACTGAGCCAACACACCTGACGTATATCACCTGCCAGCCCTCCACTCTCCTCTGCCAGCCGATGGGGACGTGTATTGCAGTGGCGTGGACACCATCCTTGTCCCCACTGACAGTCTCACTGCCTCCCATCATTTCGTAGCTGCAGCGTGCCAGCACCTTGGAAAAGAAGCTAATGTTAACAGATCATTCCAACTCAATGCCGTAAAATGAAGGTTAAGTACTTTAAGAGACAAACCACCCCCCAAATAAGATTAGCAGTATTGATGGCGGATGGATAGTTTGGATATGTTATACCCCTTTTACGTCCAAATTAGCAGGTACACAGGTTCTTCAAATGCACATCAAGAAACTAAAAAAAGAATTATTACTCCTTTCTCCTTGCCAGTAAAGGAGTTTGCCTTTCTGTTTATTTTCCCTTGATGAGTCATGTTCGACGTCACAAAAGCACCGAAAAATGAGAAGCTCGCTCATCTTGCTGTCATGCCAGTGATACGTCTTGCAAAGACATATAATTGTAGTTTTGCATTGTTCCCAACATGTAAAAAAAACAATGCGTACAAAAAGTTCATGGCTATTTAAGCGACAACGCCCAGAATTTTAATGCACATAATTACACTGAGCAGAAAAATATTGAGTCAGTTTCTAGATTGCCAAAATGAAGAAGAAATTTGCGTGTTGACCCAGGTATCATGTTTCCATCACTGTTGATGTTGTGTGTTCTGCAGTTACATTTGACCCGGGCCTGAATTCTGATGGATCCAGTCCCATTGTAGACAATAGCCAGATGTTAGTGGGTGTTAGCAGATTTATAGACCAGTGGAAAAGAGGCTTTACAAATGTTGAGAACAAATCCTTGTTTTGCATTTTCAAAGTCAATGTCATTGTCTAAAATGTGTTAATCTTTTTAAGTTATGGGCTAAAGATGTCTCATAGAGTCAGTCAATGACATTGTGGAATGACCCATTACTAGTGCATATAGCATCCAAGGTTTCTTCAGAGTTTTAAAATAGGCACGTTTATTTTCAGAGCCCAAATACATGCTTAAAATGGAAGAATGTGAATGTCTGGAGTGAAGTCTAAGGAATATCAACACTGATTAAAACAACCTGCATGCCACATCTATCTTTTTACACAACACCAAAAGTAAATGTCAAATAACAAATATTAGAAAATGAATCCATGCCACTATGATAAGATCAGTGTTGATTTTACAGAATCATGAAACATGCATAAACTAAATATATTCGGATGATTAAACTTATCTCTCACTGGGTGTGGCCATGGCAAAAGAATACAAGATTTTAGTTTAAGGTCAATTATGGTAAAAAAAAAAAAAAAACACAACCAATGCACTTTTTACATACCTTGTCATCTTTGGGAAGCCAGGATCTGTTTTGGCTAGGGTATCCACTGTCCAATGTACATGCTGGTGGGTTAGAAGCGCACAGACTGCCAGTAAAACCTGACTCGATGCCTGGACTTTCCCCCGGCTGTGAGGCAGCCCCTCGCAGTAGAGGATGACTCCTGCAGATGTATTTGTTCAGCTCACATCAGAGTAGGGGCTCGGGTGAAGATGAAGCGCCTGCAGAAGAAATGTGGAGGTGGGTTATGTAATCTGTCAGGGTGAAGCAGGGTAAATAACTCGCGCTCGAAACTGTTTCCTGCAAATGATGTCATAGCAGCAGCAGCGTGCTCACATCAGAGAGATCACTGTGTTATAAAAGAAAACAAGTTCAGGACAAGCTGCGGCTGCTCTCATGTGGGAGGGTGTGTTTGGATAGGCCCGTAGTTTACTGGACCTTTAGCTACAATATAAAGCAGCTGCCCTCCCAAGAAGCTAACGTGCTAGCAACATGGACGCAGCTTGAAATAAAATCTTTAAGGTGCAGAACTCAGGTGAAGCTATCTGCTTTCAGCAACAACAATTCCTGCCCAACTACGAGGCAAAGCTAGCAGCTAAGGTAGCAGCTAGCAGGCTACACCACTTTATAGTGCGTTCGTCGTGACAGCTGTCAGGCACAAAACACTCCGATGCGAAACTCTTGCGTGTTAGCTGCGGGGACCAGAACCGAGCAAAGCACAATACAGCTGCACAGAAAAATGCATGCGTGGCCTCACTCCCTCACTTGCTGACTGACTGACAGCCGTTAGCTAGCGCCAGTGTTAGCGGGACCTGTGAGCCTCTCTCTCTGCCTGCTGGCGAAGTTTTGGAGTCCTGGCTTTTCTGGGTCGCGGGAGAATCAAGAGTTAGCTGGTTAGCTAACGGACTAGTCGCGGAGTGTTTTGAAAACGACAGATACTTAAAAATAAATCTCCGTGAAATAAACAAATCTGTCGTTCAAATCACACACTCGGGCGAGCAGAAGCAGCCCTCGGCGTGTGCGCGACGTCCGCCGGCCGGGTTTAAAAACAAAGGGCAATAACGCTTCTTTTTGCTGCGCCTGTGATGTCGCTGCTAGCCCCAGCGGCTAGGCTAACACGGCTAACTGCCTGAAATTTACTTGATGGTGGAGAGTCCCGACAAGACTGGAGGATGTCCCGCTCCGCTCCCGCTGCTGCTGCTCCGCTACCCGGCCGTCACCTGGCTCCCAGCTCTCCTAAAGCGTCTTACAGTCCGATGTGTCCCGAGAACCATAATAACGACCCATGTAATCCAGATCCACAGCTACCCTCTGTTTTTTTTCTTACAGATTCCGAGAAAAAAAAATAATGGAGTTTTTTAAGTTGCGCATGCGCACTGGGTGACCAGGGAGTATTGTACCCGACATGCACCGGGACCTTTGTAGTGCTCCAGACAGGAGCAGGCTAATGGAGGAGCTGTGTGTGTGTGTGTGTGTGTGTGTGTGTGTGTGTGTGTGTGTGTGTGTGTGTGTGTGTGTGTGTGTGTGTGTGTGTGTGTATGACATGATAATGACACAATAACAGCTCACACAGTTGCATAACTGTCTTCACTGAAATGCGCCTTAAAAACACATAGGATGCTGATATAAAGTCTAACACATATATGCATTTATATGTTATTTTAAGTGTAATGTAAAGATGCAAATCACATGAACTGTCCTTTTACTCCCTGCTTCTTCCATGTGAAACCTAATAAGATCTGATAGGATGCTGTTACAACAGCAGATCGTTAAAAGTGAGGGAGACGAGAGAACACGTGAAAGTATAAAACCGAATAGACATAGGCAATGAAATATAATAAGAATGCAATGAAATAAAATACAGCGAATATGTACACGCCTGTCTCTACAGTTACAATTGTATAGGTAGAGCTACATACTGTACTTGAGTAAAGTGCAGTGCCATATAGGATGATTGCATGACGATGTAAACTGTATATGGGCTTTTAATCATTTTAATGAGATACTGAAATAAATGTATATATACATATATGTGCCGTTTGATTGAATGTAAGGGGACTATTGGGCCTTGACGCAGGTATGTTTTGTACCACAGCGCCATTCAGTTGAAATTGTTTTAGAGAGGTGATGATTCAACTTTATGATCATTTTGGAGGCTGCAGTTTGTGATGCTATTGAAGTGTACTAAGGAGAGTTGTTTGTTTGTGTTTTTATTTAGCCTGTTCTCTGAGAGATAGATATAAATGGGGTGGACAAAATAATAGAAACACCTGTCAACGTAATGCTATACAATTTTATGGCACAACAAGCTACAGCCTAAAATGTGAAAAAGACAGCTTGTATAAAGGTTTTATTCAATATGTGTTAACACTGACAACAGCACTCACCTCTGTATGAAGTGGTTTAGGTGTAAATACAACAGGCCATGGTCTGATGTAAGAGCACAGTATAATGTTGCACAATCCACCAACAGGGCAGCTGCCAGGGTTGCAGAAACAAAGGGGTCATGGGTAAAAATCTCTCCTACACAGTACTAACCTCCGAAAGAAAATAAAACCTCCCCCTTATATTTTATTTACCTTTATCAAATGTTAAGATATTTTCTGACTGTGTAAAAACTGGTAAATAACAGCATCGTCATGAGTAGCTCTGTTTTGCTGACAGTGCAACGTAACCACAATAATTGATCTTAACACATTTAATATGACACTTTTTCAGATAAAAGTTTGTGCATCCAACTTGCTCCCCAGGGGATTAAAGGACAAAGGCATTCAGTGAAGTAAATGTCTTAGTGTGTCTGTGTGTGTTTCTGTCCCCCCTTAACAAGTGGGACAAGGGGAGAGAGGTGAGTATATGTGTGTGTAATGAAGACAGGGGGGACAAAGTATCTGATTTCCCCTCGTCATCGGCGCTCAGTCCGAGGCCCCCAGCTGTCGCAAGCAGTCAGTTTAACACATGAGTGCTCAGCCTATCACAAAGACACACACACACACATACAAAATTATAGATAACCTCACAATTACACAGATCTTGAGCCGGGAATCATACTTTGGGAATCACCTGGAGAGAACAAGGGCAGAGGTCCAGCCTGTCCAAGTGTTTGCACAGAATCCCAAGGGGCTTACGGCAAGGAGACAGGTTGAGCAGTTGGTTTGTCCGACTCAGATCTACAGAGCTCCAGTCAACGTCAGCAGGTAAAGGACTTATTTAACAGGTTTGTGTGTTTTTCCCCAACAGATATATCAGTTTGAAGAATGCAGAATGTGCTTGAATGAAAAAAGTGTTATAGTCAGTTTATTTCAATCAAATTAAGAGAGATGCTTTGAATTAGTAATTACTAATAATAATATACTAATGTTTTTTTTATCACAATGACAGTTTTTTTAATGCAATAAATGTTTCCATTGTTTTCTTTACTGGCGGAGGCACCAGATTTAGCTGTGATTAGATTCAATTTCACATCCCTGAATAGTTGGGGTCAAGTTGTGAAGTGCATTCAAACAGAGTGTATGTGTGTGTGTGTGTGCATGTTAGCAATAGGTGCCTGGCATCATGTAACCTATTTGTTAAGAAGGCATATATAGACACAAGAATACATACTGATATCTATCTTCACATGTATTTGTGTCACTGTGTGTCTCAAAAAATATTGTGCTAAGCTAGTTTACATAATTAAAAATAATATAATATTCTGTTGTGTAACATAAAAATGATGACAAAAGTATATGCGACAGAAAGTCACGTAAAGGCCAACAACATTTATACAGTAAATGCTAAATATCACCTAATTTGCTGCATATGTTTCTTTCAATTGTTTTTGATAAAAAGTGTGCAGGCTTGTGGCTTTTGTCCAGATCAATATCACTTGATATGGGAAAAGACACAATAAAAAGAAATAAAATAAGACGTTAATTAAAATGCAAATATCTTTATAGGAGAGGGAGTGCTGACATTGTCCACCTGACACCATGGACCAGTGAGTATACCTCGAAAATACACATATATTGCTTGCCCCACTTCGCCTGCCTGCACCTCCCCGCCCTCCCCACATGACTCTTTTAAATTATTATTGAGCTAAATGTTGCAACAGCCCAGACTCTTTTGAGAAAATGAACCACAGGAGTCTCCCAAAATAAATGATCAACGACTATTTTAAGGTGGAATGGCAATTTGATGCTGACACAAATCATGTCAGCTACATCAGGTCACTGAATTAAATCCTGAAAACCTCAACACATCCGGTTTTTATGTTCACGTCTCCTGTTTAAGTTAACTCAAACTTTAGTATCTTAACTATCTGCATGATCTGATCATCCCTGTCACTCTGTTTTATTTTCTTTGTGTTTCTGTGTGTCAGGGAGGATGACAAGAACTCATTGGATATCCATGACAACCCTCCAGCTCCTGACAATGTAGTGAAGGAGGACGGAGAAACTGTGAGTGACAAGACCATGTCAAATCCCAGCCACCCCCCAATGTTAACGGTGCCATTCCCGAGCGGTTTAAAATAGCCACCAGCTGGGACAGGAACGCAGTGCAGTGTCTATTGGAAAATATGAGCTCTGACTTGAGGGTCTTTTATTCCTGGGATAACGTGAAGCTGCAGGCTGATCTGCAGAGGACGAGACCTGCAGGTTTGATCATAAATGTGATGAACACACAAAATTCAAAATTCTGCAGTTATGGTTGCATCAAATAAAAGCACCATCCAGTGACAATCCTCACTCTGTAGGAATTCACCTGCATATTATTTCTGTTGGACCAAAACTTAACACATGTTACAGGACTTAACACATGTTAACACAATAAGATTTTACAGAACTAAACTGCACATGATGCTGAACTTCATTGTGTTCTTACATGTCAGGTTAAAATGATGACAAGTGGACAAAACAGCAGACCAAAATTATTCCATTCCACACAAATGTTTACTTTTGACAATAATACAGAGGGAATGAAGGCAAATTATGCAAATTATATTTCAACATTTCAAAAATCACTTTCTTTTCCATAGGACTCATAGAAGTAGATTACTCACATGAAGGCTGAGTTTCATTATTTATTAGAATCAAATAGAAAAATCAGATTCTAGGGATTTTAAATGTGGTTTCATGCAGGGATTATTGGACCTTTGTGCTCCCCTGAGTGCCTTTGTGTCTTTAATGACTGTCTAACATACGTCCTTTATCTCCAGGTCTATTTCATATATGAGGAGGAGGTGGAGGTGGAGGAGAAGGAACCAGAACCTCCTCCACCAGTTCTCAGAGTCAACGACAAACCGCACAAGTTCAAGGACCACTACTGCAAGAAACCCAAGTTCTGTGACGTCTGTGCTCGAATGATAGTCTGTACGTACTGGACGTTATGTCGAGATAGTACAAACATGAACAAAATAATATTCGATTTTTCTATATAAATGTTTTGTGTTTAATGCTTGAGTCTTGATTTCTGACCAGCGCTTAAAATGTTCCGTTGCTTATCTTTCAGTGAACAACAAGTTTGCTCTGAGGTGTAAAAACTGCAAGACCAACATCCATCATTCATGTCAGTCATATGTCGAGTTCCAGAGATGCTTTGGCAAAATTGTGAGTCCTGTTGCTTCTGTTAGAAATGTCTACAGTACAGTAGGCTGTTAAACGCACATGTATTCCCACTGCTATGTCTGTGCTGAGACAGATATTTGTGACCAAAGCTGATTGGACCCATTCAAACACAATGTTCTCTTTTTGTTCCCGTAGCCGCCTGGCTTCAGAAGGGCCTACAGCTCCCCCCTGTACAGCAGCGACCAACCAGATCCAAGTAAGCCCTCTGAGTCACCACGTCATTAATGTCATGTCCTTATTTTTTTTCTAACAATCTGTGGAGAGATATGGAGAAAGTTAAAATTCTACAATAACAAACATTTGACCTTCAAGTTGATTTTTTTTTTGAAAACAGCTGAATAATTAATTCAATCAGTTAAATACCAATGTCCAGTTTATCTCCATATTTTTCTACTTTTAAGTTTCCAGATTAAATGAAAGGATTAAATTAACTTGCTTAAAAATTATAATATAATTAATATGCCACGCACACAAGCTTTAGAAAAGATTGTTTTTCCTAAATTCTAAAAATGAACACAGCTTTTTTAGAATTGCAACAACAAACCCAAAATATTAAAATATCTGGTCAAACATTTCTTCGACTCATCACATAAAACTCAGGCCATGGCCCTTATATATCAAATTGTGCAATTAAATTATTGTTTCTGAAAGACTTTAGCTTATTCACAAAAAATATCAAACTGAATTATCCACTCCGCTTATATTCTCTCTAACTACTCTGTCTTTAACCAGACAACTCGAACAGGAATGACCCTGTCTTTGACACCCTGCGGGTCGGTGTCATCATGGCAAATAAGGAGCGCAAAAAGAATGAAAACGACAAGAAAAATGTGAGTGCGTATTATAGTTTCAATCAGATCATGTACACTATGTTGGGAATGAATTCACATTCACAACATATCCAAAGAAATACGACATCTTGAAAAGGTTTGAATTTGTGTGTTAATAAATAATGAAACTGAATGAAATATGTATGCACATTTTATCATTGTTTTGTCCTCAAGATGATGATGATGATGGAGGAAGAGGAAGAAGAGAACCAACAGCCCAAAGAGAACGAGGAGGGAGAAGGTACAAAGAAACAATAGAGTTGGATGGTTACATGTTTTCTGTGTTGTTTGTTCTAATAACTTTTCAAAATGAATAGCATGTGTGCATGGCCCTATATTTAACATGGGATAAAATAACAAAATAAACAATACAGAAACTGTGCTGTGATGTAAAAATGCAGAACAACTATTATAAAGTTATAAATTCCACAAGGATTCTATATAATACAAAATGCAAAACAGGTTCTCAGGTTCTAACTTGCTGTGTTGAAGCACTTCGACATAAAACAATGAGGCCTATGTTGTTGACTTTGATGTGCACACAGGGAAGCCTGATGATAAGAAGGAGAAAGGAGGAGACAAAGCTGATGAAAAGGTGAGACACAAACCAGCTTCAACATTTCTACATGCACCTTTTTATGCCCATGCAACAGCCAGTGGCTTGGAGCATCAAGGATAAACTGATTAGAGTTGTGTGGTAAAGGGTCAAAGGTCAAGGTCATGGTGGCTTCACAAAACATAATATTTGTCTCTTGAATGTAGCTCTAAGTCTACCACTAGGGAATTCCTCCAAGTTTTGACCAGATCTCATTTGGACTCAATGATGAACTGAATAGATGTCAGGGGTCAAAGGTCATGAAGACCTCATATGTATCTGGAGAAATAATGTATTTAGACTGAAACTGCACTGGTTGATGGAGACGTACAACAGGGTGGTAATTCTAGTTCTGTGTCATCAACAGAGTAAAGGTACATTCTCCCACTCCCACTATTACCTGGCACTCTACCGCTTCAAGGCCATTGAGAAAGATGACCTCGACTTCCAGTAAGTTTGAAAGACAAACAATGCAGTAACTATTTTGACTAAAAAGAATTTCTTCTTTTTTTTGTTCAATAAAATCCTTTTTTGTAAGGAAGACTTTTAAAAGTGTTTTGTTTAAATTGTGGTTGTGTGTTAGCCCCGGTGATCGGATCACAGTCCTGGATGACTCTAATGAAGAGTGGTGGAGAGTGAGTTAAACTTCCTGATTATCTTAAGCTTTAATCTGAATCTTTGCTGCTTCAGTTCTGTCTTTCTCTTGTTTTTTAAAGTTTTTACTTGTCCGCTGTGTTTTCAGGGAAAGATGGGAGATAAGTCGGGCTACTTCCCCACCAACTACCTCATAAAAGTGCGTTCGTCGGAGAGAGTTTTCAAGGTGACTCGCTCCTTTGTAGGGAACAGAGAGATGGGACAGATCACACTGAAGAAAGATCAGGTAACTAATGTGTGCAAGTGTTTACTGAGCAGAATGTAACAATTTTCTGATCACACACTGGAACTTGATTCTCATATGTTGGTGCATTTATTGCTTTCTAGGCTAAAAATATACCATATATCTTCCAATATTGTTTAATCTTCTTCAGAGATCACACAAAATAGCTGATAAGACTTTAAAAAATCCACAGTCAAATCATTACATCAACCTCCACCCTTCTATAGGCCTATTGTTAATTACCTCCGCCATGGAGGTTGTGTTTTCACCCCTTTGTGACTTTTGAGATAGGGGGTGTTTTTTAAACTATTTCTCATGTTACAATTCCCAGGAAGTCATTCATTATTCTTGATGAAAAAAGTCAGGTACATTTAGGGGACTGACGTTATGAGTTTGTGAAATTTGTCGCAGCATGATTGAATTTAAGGAGACTGTTGGGTCTTGGTAGAGATATGTGCTCAACTGAGTGCCATAATGTGCATAGATGTGCAGAAGCCTTTGAGAGCTTGTGGAAGTTTGTTCTGACGACGATCATCTCTGTGTTTCAGATTGTGGTGAAGAAAGGAGATGAGAAAGGCGGCTACCTGAAGGTCAGCACCGGACGCAAGCTGGGCTACTTCCCTGCTGATCTGCTGGAGGAGATCACTGTGACATAGAAACCATAATGTTCAATGATAGAGGCCACAACACACTTTAAATATCAGCACAAACTGGTGCCTGACAGCTACTTTCTGTAACTGTCTCCTGAAAAGAAAAGAATTTGCTTACTGTGTCGGTCACAGCTGATGTGTATTTGCTGTGATCTGTTTCTGCCTTTGACACAAAGTGAAGCATGAGAACAGAGAAATTGAGAATGTTTCATTGGTACTTACATTCTTAAGTTGGAAAGACACAATCTGTGATATATTGGTTTTGTTGTGAATAGTTTAAAAATATAAACACTAAATGCTTTAATTTATTGCCTTTGAGGACAGACTGAGGACACCTGCATTAATTGTTATAAAGGTGGGCAATTGATATTTAACAAATGCATCCATGTATTTCATTTTTTTGACGATAGTGACGGAGAGTTCCTCTCAAATCTTACAACTATACCTCTGAGTAGCAGATATATATTTTTATAAAAGGCAGCAAATGGGAAAGTGATAATAAATCATAATTAAATCTATGATCTAATCAGAAAGATCTAATGAATGATTTATTACCATTGCAAGTCTTTCTCTGCCTTTACAAGTAAAAGCCATTTCAACATGTACATAGATTTCTATTAATGTAAAAAGAAAAAACACAGATAATATTGGACTGAGTCTAAACAGACTTTCACATGTGATTTTACTGTGGATTACTGTGGATACGACCGGATAATGCCTGACGTGTAAATGTTTCAAATAAACCTGAAGTGCACTTACATACTTCCTGTGAAACGTTTTTTTCTAAATATTTCTGAAAAGCTTCACAGTATTTAATACAGAAAGAGAGGGAGGAACCTCTCTGGATGAAATTACATGACACTGAATACAGTCACGCACTGCAGTGAAACGCAGTAACCTCTTTTCTTCCTTTCTCTTGTTGAAATCTGCTTCTTCACCCTATTTCTCTCGGTTGAATGAAAGCTTCATGATCAGTGACAGAAACAAAAAACTATTTATATTTTGATTTTAATTCCAACACATGCAGCAAATGATAGAAATGAAGACATAAAGTGCTTGTGATGAGCATAACAACTGTGTAATAATTACATACAGCTAAGATGTAATTGTTTCTCTAAAACTTTGTATGTTCTCAAACTTACTATGGAAATACCTTGATATAATAAATGTTGTGATTTGGTGAAATACAAATAAAATTGAATTAATCATCCAACATACAGAAACTTTAAAGAAGCCTCGATGTGTTTACAGTTCTCTGAGTTTCAGGTCCCAGATAACAGTTGTTGACAGTCAAAATGATTTGTACCTGTGGAAGGTGTGAAGAATGTGTGACCAATGACATAGAAAAACGTCATGTAATGACAGATCTTACACACCCCTCCACAAAAGATCCATGGAAATTATTCCAGCCACATTTTCAGGGCTTGTCAGGATCACTTGGTGATTTGGTAAATCAACAGGTTCAGATGAGCTATTCAGGCAAACAGATGGTGCCATGAGTGATGAGGGCTCAGGGAAGGTTGCACCTGTAATTTGATCTGCTCACAACTGTCTGACATGTTCCACACAGAGGTTCCACACAGTGTCTATGGTTCCAGGACAAAACGTCATCGACCAAAACTGGTCCTTGCTTTTTTTCCACTGAATAGGCTGGACTCAGCTCCAGAGTTTACTGGCAGAGAAGCACCTGACTGAAATAAACAGGATTTAGCGGTGAAGCGAATATGACGACTGTACACGTGGAGCTGTGTGATCTGCTCCAGATGCTCCGGACACTGCCTCGTTACCTTAGCAACAACACCACCGATAAAGAACAGAACGCAGATGAGTTGTGTCGGCTCAGAAGAGCTCATCCTCTTCGTTCTCTGTCTATGATGCTGTTTGGATTGTTTGCACTGTTCAGCATTATACAGTGCAACTCGACATTTTGTTAATCCTTCTTCCAGTATATTAGGCAGTCAGCTGATGGGCGCGTTACTGCCACCTACTGCCCCGGAGGATAAAACACAAGACAAACTCAAATATAAATCCAGATAGATAGATAGATAGATAGATAGATAGATAGATAGATAGATAGATAGATAGATAGATAGATAGATAGATAGATAGATAATAGATAGATAGATAAATAGATAGATAGATAGATAGATAATAGATAGATAGATAGATAATAGATAGATAGATAGATAGATAGATAGATAATAGATAGATAGATAGTAGATAGATAGATAGATAGATAGATAGATAGATAGATAGATAGATAGATAGATAGATAGATAGATAGATAGATAGATAGATAATTCTCTTTTTTATATAGTCTATGATTCGTTTGCTGTTTGATATTCTTTTAAAGCAAGCTGGTGCACAGGATCTCTCTACCACTACAGCAAAATGGCTATAGCGTATCCTTTTTGACACCTGTGATTTTTTTTAAACTACATGTTATGAAGGTGAGCATTCATGTGAAATAAAACATCACAATTGTTGTAAAAATAAAACACCCAGTTGCAGGATATTTGAAGGTGAAATGCAAAATAAATAAATGCATCTGAACCTGCTACAGAAAGTCAACATTCAAATCTGTGGATAAAATGTGAAAGTTACGACTTATTAACATAAATATGTTTTCAAAGACTGGGGTATACAAGACTTATGTTGAATTGTGCACCCTCTTGTGGCCATAGACACATATCACAGAATCAGTGAACTGCTGCTTCAAGTACGAGTTGACAACATGTTACTATTCTCACCGTGTTAAGAGACCAATCAGCTGAGGTTATATTTCTTAAACAGTGGAAAACAACTGATACACACACGGTGCAATAACCAAACACACACATGTGAAACAACTATTCAAACACACTACATACATTAAAAGTTGTTTCTTCATTTTCAAGTTTTGTACTGTACTTTATTTGACTTTTTTACAGTCAGCTCTTTCTAACCTTGCTTTAATTTTAATTTAACTCTTGCACTGCTGAGCTGACCTGTCTCTTCTCGTCCAACACCTTTCATTGTACTGTCGACCCTGTGTTCACTTGCAACTTGACTCAGCGTTATTTGTCATGAATAACACTGGTTTGTTTAACACTTTTTTGTTTACCACATAATTCCATATGTGTTCCTTCATAGTTTTGATGCATTCAATATTAATCTGCAATGTAGACAAAAATAAAAATAAAGAAAAAAACATTGAATGAGAAAATGGTGTCCAAACTTTTGACTGGTACTGTATATTTGATTTGATTTGTGATGTACCTTTAGCCTCAGTGTAACCTCAGATTCAGCCTGAATAGTGGATTACAAGGCCAAAGAACTATAACTGAGGTCTGAGGTTTTGTCCCTGACATCTATTGGTGGAGGCTAATACCTGCTAACATCTACTGTTGCATGCTAACAGTTGCTAACATCTACTGGTAAGAGCTTCAAACGTACAAGGGACTTCCACCATCATGTCTTATAATCTGAAATAAAATCATTCAGTACTACAACTCAGTTTCACAGTCATACAGAGTACTTCTACTTTGTGATTTTAGTATGTTGCACTGATATTAAACTGTAAGTCATCTGTATTTATATCGCAGCTTTTCTGATCGAACAGTTCTTCACAGCACTTTTACATTCACTCACACACGCATCCAGAGCCTCTGTGTGCAGCACTGTCTCTGTGAGAAAGAGAGAATCACCGTGAACTGTCCCTGATCACTGTTTAGTTCTTCCTTGGTTTCTCTGCAGCTTCCTGCTGAGATCAGCACACGTGTTCGGGACAGACAGTTCAAACTGAGATTCCAGACCCCAGGTTTATTCAGGTTGGTATTAGTTTTGTTTATTCACAGGTTTAGGAAGCCCAGCTTGCGCCGGGCATCAAAAAATTGGGCGAAACTCTTATTGTTCCTCTCCACGGAAATCTTTAGTAAAAGGCGAAAGATTTATACGATCTGAAGAGAAACAAGAGTGTACTGACTCCTGCAGCTCCGAGTGCTCCGAGCCACTCTCCGCCTCACTCCCCTCACTTACGTTTCCATTTTCAACCCCACATCCGAGAAATGTTGTTTCATCCAAACATATAAACTATTTCAATTGTAGATCTCCGACAGCAAAACCGAAGTCCTGTTTGTGAGAAATACGTGTAAATAGTTAGGTTTGTAACTGTTTAACACGCGCAAAGCATTGTGGGATTGGGCGAAACTGCCCCACGCCCCCTTAACAAATAATCACTTGTATTCATTCAAAAAACGATCTCGTTCATTTTACATTTTAAAACACGACGACTCTTGAACACGTGCAGGGCTGAGTGGTTTTACAATATGTGTTTATGTGTTGTTCTTCTCGCTGTTTGCAGCGTTTACGACGCATGCGCACAGAAATCAAAGATTAAGTGTTTGGCAAGAAAGTGCTCCGCTCAAATCCGTTGTGACGAGTTCAGGACACTGGTGACATAAGCTTATAAAAAGTATTTAACTCCATAATAAGATAATTTCTACCCGTCCACACACGTCATGTCACCATATTTCCATAGAGTCATATGTTTTCAGCTGTTTTTACTCGTTATTATGTCCCACTTCCTGCTCAGTGTGCAGAAACAAAGACACGAAGAGTTTGAGATAATAATCTCCAAGAGCAGCTGGTACCGAGGAGCGGCCTTTGTCAAGATTCCTCACGTGGTGTCATTGTGCTCTGTCTGGGTGTGAAACACAGACTCCTGAACACAGACTTCAACATATGGCCTAAGATGTAAAATACATGATATTACACTCATGAGGCTTCAGACAGATCGATGTTATATGACAAACTGTGACATCAACAGAGATCATTGATAACATTTGAAAAAGCACAATTTGCTGGAACATTTGCACCATTTGACTCCACAACGTGCACACATATATCCCTGTTGATCTATATATATGAATTTTAACCTTATTTGCAAAGTTTAAATTTCATGATAATAAGTCATAACTTTAGGCTATGTGTAATTGTACAGGGGGAAATATGAGCAGATCAGGATCGAAGAGTGGAACATTGCTTCTTCTTGCTAGATGTTTATTTCATGATTTCTTTTTTCTTTTTCTCATAATATGACTTTTTTGTCAAACTGGCCACCAGTGTTTTAGCTATTTTAATTGCTTATAATTTTCTAAAGTGCATAAAATAATAAAACATACGTTTGATTTAGTGTTAACTCCCAACAGAAGAAATGTTTTATAGGCTGGTACAAACACCAAGACACTTGAGGTGTGATAGTTAATGATGGAGCTATACATGTAGCCCATGCTAATGCTGCAGGAGTCTAGAGTCCAGCTCCCTCATTATGCTTCTTTATACGAGACAACTTGTCTGCCAGGCTCGTACATGCAGTGATTTGTTGGACTGGATTTGCACTGATAAGCCGAGGCAGCATCTCAACACACTTGTCAGTGCTTTTTTAACATTTCCCGGAGAGAGCACTTGTCATTTTGTCAGCCTCCCCGTGGATAAAGCATGCGGGGGACAGCGGGCTGGGCTGTCACACTGCGCCCGCCCGAGAGCGCGTTTCCCCGGGCTGATGAGTCATAACAAGGGCCGGCCAGGTGGTGGAAATGAGCAGGGGGAGGCAGGGGCATTAATGTGGGTGTGTGTGTGTGTGTGTGTGTGTGTGTGTGAGAGAGAGTGTGTGTGAGAGAGAGAGAGAGAGAGAGAGAGAGAGAGTGTGTGTGTGTGTATGTGTGTGTGTGTGTGTGTGAGAGAGAGAGAGAGTGTGTGTGATGGGTGGAGAGAGAGAGAGAGAGAGAGAGAGAGATGATGGGAGGGAGGTGGAGAAGGAGCAGCTTCACTCCAGGTCTTGGGGGATTGTTGCGTGGTGTCCTCTCTGCACTTCACTCCAGCGGTGCTGTGGTGGTTGTGGCTCAGTGAAGCAGCTCTTGTTGTGGAGCTGCCTGTGTGGATGCTGCAGGATGAAGTGTGTGTGTTTGAACTTTGCCTTCACCGTCACCTGTCTGTGGCTTCTCCCTCCAGCGGTGAGTGACATCGGTGAACTGCTCGGCGCCTCCACTCCG
This sequence comes from Paralichthys olivaceus, assembly GCF_024713975.1. Lineage (NCBI taxonomy): Eukaryota > Metazoa > Chordata > Actinopteri > Pleuronectiformes > Paralichthyidae > Paralichthys > Paralichthys olivaceus. Next base: position 11,177,105 of record NC_091098.1, on the reverse strand, counting down.
CTGCTGAGGTGGAGGGGTTGAAAATCACAGTGTGGTGTTGCAGTACTGTCAGATTTTCATTTTCTGCACATTTACTGAACTGTGCTGGGAAATAGAAACTCTATTTGTCTATAATTGTAATTTATAGTTTTTTAATGTAGCCTGTAGTTATTAGTAATTGTTGGAGAAAAATCTCAAATAAGCCTGAGCTCTGAAGTTTGTTTGTTTTTTGCTCAATTATAAATGTTCTCTTGCATTTACCTTGTTTCAGTTTATAATCACGCTGCATGTAACTATCCTGTTTTTTGGAAAAGTGCTAAAATATATTATTATTGGTCATCACGTTGCATCATTGATGCACAAACACTGGTCTTGTTTAATTATTTGTTCTTGTTGAAAGGCGTGGTTTTCTGTGCATGAAAATCAACCAGCAGTTTTTCCCCCTTTATGCTTCATGGTGGTTTCAAAGGATTCTGTAACTTGACATGGAGACGTTGACTGCAGAGCAAATCCTCCAAATCATTTGAAGAAGTAGACAGAGGTGACAAGTCCACTCAACTGATCTTTGCTCTGGTTTGTTGGAATTTTAATGCCACTTGGTTGAGACTTGACTTCTTTGATTCTTCTGATCTGAGATATCTTATATTACATGTGTTATGTGAGGATTGGGACTGGAATTGGTCTTTTGTCCTGATATGATTATGTCTCAGAACTTCATGATTTGAAGTCTCAGAGCTTGATCAGAGTTGTCTCATGTGAAATTCACACTCAGACTTGTAATTAGTTCCAGCCTTCTGCTCTGTAATTCTTAATAATAGAAAATTCATCTGCTGTCCTGTCTTTAATTCAACTTCATTTAACTGTGCAGCAGGAGCAGCCGTCTGCACCATCTGTAACTTTGTCAGTGAAGCTGTCAGGTGAAACCCTCAAAGCGAGTTCATTTTGTGCTTTATGACTTGAACTAAATTAATCCTCTGTCTTTGATTGTTTGAAAAGTTTTATCACCCCAGAGCTTCAGAAACATTATCACCTTGTCTTTTTCTTAAGTCTGAAAAACTAACACATTAAGTATATTTTTAGCCAATGGCATGTATGTTCTCTGTCCTCACAAATGCAATTACAGCTCTCAGGTTTCCCAGCTTCCTATTCCTGTGCAGGTGCTTTTGCACAGGTGTTGTGTTTGCATCCACTCCCCCGCTGTTGCTCAGTTGCAGTCACTGTGCTGGCATCTTGACACAGAGCCAATGACAAGGCTGTCACACCACGAGCTCCAATTAGGGAAGGTGAGAACAGCCCATAGTTGGAGATTTAGGTTTGTAACAGTGGGCACAGCTGGAGCTCACTTTGTTCCAGGAGGTGGCAGAGATTGGCACATGGGGCTGGAGGTGGTGAGGGGTGATGTGAATCCCACTTGCTGGTGAGAGATAATGATACCCTGAGATCTATTTATTCAGAAATCTGGGGGAGAATATTTCTAAACCTCTGCCTCCGACACGTTATGATGAAACTAGAATAAAGTCCTGAACAACAAGTGTGCAGAACTTTCTGCACAATTTGTGTCACGACTCTCTACAGGAGTTTCTCACACCGCATGAAGCATTTTAATGACCTGACTAGTGAGAGGATCCAATTAGTTTTTGCCCTTGAAAGTAATTTGTGTTTACATTGGTATTTTTGTGTCTGTACATCATGTTACATCCGATCACAGGACAATGCTGCAAGTGAATCTGGCAAATATCAGTCACATAAACATCCTCATTAATGACAGGATTTATTGAGCTTAACAATCACTTAATTTTCACAGCTGCTCTCCTCTCATTTCTGTGTCGTGCTTTTTACAGTCAAGTGGAACTTACCATGTTTGCAATGCAATACAAAAATTAGATGATAAGGGGACAGTTGCTTTGCTACAACAGCAGCAAAGGGGATATTTAAAAAGCCTCAGAAAATATGGAATATAAGCATTAAGTAATACTCAATTAAATATATATGTTTTGTATCGCATTCAATCATAACATATATCCCAAGGCACTTTACATAATAATGTCGACACCTTAAAAATTATAGAAAACCCAACAGTTCCTAGTTAGTAACAATATTTACCATTAGATGATATTGAGATTGCACAGACAAAAATATTGAAGTTGCGCTGACAATGGAAGAATTGCTCAGTTTAAATTAGATTGCACATGAGTTCTTTATTTATTTGTTATTTGCCTATATGTGGTGCATTTACAATAATAGCAGCAAAGACAGGGATGATGAAATAGTTGCAAATAAAACATGAACTGCTGCTCACATGACTGACAACGTGAATCCAGGTGAAAGCCCAATCCTTCTAATGAGAGAGGAAATAGAAGAGGGGATTATTTTTGTCTTTTTGAGAAAGACAGAGAAGCTAAATGTGGAAAAGATGCTGTGGACACTTTGCACGTTTGTTAAACTTTACATTATAAATGGTGAATGAGCATCGATTTCAGCAGTGACCTGTGTGTTGACTGTGTCCCTGTCTCTTCTACAGACGTATTGATTAATAAGCCGATGGATTCAGTTCATTATCAAGGTCGCACTGAAAAGTGGATCGGGAGTTTTAACAAGGGAAGAAGAGAGAGGACAGCCAAATTAAAATGTGTCCATGGAAATATGACTGTGACATTGTGTGTGGGCGTGAGCATGTTCCTTCCTGCAGTCCTTGCCTGAAGGGGCTGACCTACACTATCGATCACAGTCAATCTCAATTCGCTCTCGTTCAGGGGACCTGACACGTTGAAGCATAATTATTTTGATCGATTATCTGCTTTCTTGTAATGTAGCTGCAGTGAAAACTGTCCTTCATCTGCGGTCGTCCTGGTGATCTAAAGGGCTTTCTCCCTCTAATCTGTCTTGTCACTCTTTATTCTGCAGAGCTAATATTGATATGCTTAAGCTGTCTGCGAGCATGATGAAGGTGGAGTGATATAAACACAGGTGCAATGTTGCTTTCTGAGTTACTATTTTTCAACCACAACAATCTGTGAGCTATCATTCAGATGATTCCAATGGGAATCATCCACTTGAGTCTTAACAGACAGTGTTTCTATTTGCAATGCTGCAGGTGTTATGACACAAAGAGGGAGTTTAACATTGAAAAGACTGAACCTTGGGAAGAAGCGACAGACTGTTGAAGCCTCATATTAACTTCCGATTCAAAGCTTGAGTGCTGCTCATTGATGCTGACACGCTGCACTGAGCATCTTTTTTTCATGCTGTACTCCATCTGCTGCACCGCTATTATAATAAAGTGATTTAAATTTTCACAATTTCCTTTTAGTCTTTGTTTTTAGTCGTACATCCGGAGCACGGTGAGGACCCAAATGCAGATGACACACTCGAGGACAGATCAAAAAATATATTGTTGATAAGACGAAACAAGGTTTGAGACACAGAACGTCACAGGTTTTCAAAAACAATGACGCAAAAAAGGCAAAGGTCAAAAACTTACTAGAAAACATGACAAGCAGGGAACATAGAGGAACACAGGGTTTGAATACAGACGTTTACCAGATGAGCATGCAGTAGAGTACATACATCCACCAAGGCCACACGTTACTCTTATGAATCCACATTCAAATGAACTAGATCCAGATTTGTAGTTGAATCTGCACTAAATTTTACACATGAATTATTTTCTGAGAAATCACTGAAAATGATGAATAACGTCCTATCTTGCAATGTTGAAGAAAGTGAACAAAGAAATGCCTTTGATCTGCACCCTTATCCGGATCCTCATCAAAATCGAATGTATTCTTTCATGACCCTTCCATCAAGTTTCATGGTCAACCACCCTGTAGTTTTATTTTGTAATGCTGCTTGCAAACTAACAAAAAAAACAAACATATAACCTCCTTGGAGGTGGTAACAAAGCAGAGGTGGGGGCAGTCAAGGCGGGGGCAGGGGGGAAAGCAGACACTGACTGTGCAATAACAGAAAAGAACAACTCAACTCAAGGAGCAAACAACAGAGACACAAATCCAAAAACATAAACACCTGTAAGAAGATTTGATAGGGACTATTTCTTTGGTATCCAAAGTAACAGAGAAGCTATTTGTGGAAATAAAGTTTAATATCATTACATCTAATTGTTCTGTAAAAATCAAAAACAAATTCTGTTCATATCTATTGGGTGGTGAGAGCAATATCAGGCACAGTCACCTCAAAGCCAAGACATTTTGAACCAAATCTACTTTACTTTTTACAAACTAAATGTTACAGCTCGTTTTTTTGTGTTTTAATTCTTCTCTGTAGGTCCAAGAAACAGTGAATCCCTTGGACCAACAATGGAAGGAGGAGAAAGGAGGAAGAGAAGACGCTGTGGGAGCTGCACTGAAGGTGAAACACATCTCCAAAGATCTACAGATCATCTCCACCAAACACAAAACACCTGCTTACAGCTCGCTCGGCCCGTACGGCTGGCCGCAGAACTTCTCCCAAGCCCTGGATCAGTATCTGCACCGCCCTGCTCCCAGATCTCCTGCGAAAACATCCACAAAGGCCAAGAAGATCCTGGGCTGGGGTGATTTTTACTTCAACGTGAAAACAGTCAAGTTCAGCCTCCTGGTGACTGGGAAAATCGTGGACCACATCAACGGGACTTTCAGCGTCTACTTCCGCCACAACTCCTCCCGTTTGGGGAACATATCTGTCAGCATCGTTCCGCCCTCCAAAGCTGTGGGTTGGGAAGTTCTGCATCCTGTGACTCAGAGCGCTCACACCAAAAACTCAGTCCTGGTTCCGGAAGTGACGCCCTCGTACCAGAGCCTGCCTCACTCCACCAGCTCCGCCCCTCCTGACCAGCAGAAGCAGCAGCCGGACATGATGATGGTCACCGAACTCAACTGCAGGATTGAGTACCAGAGAACCAACCGGTCTAAGAAGACCAAGCCCTGCCTATACAACCCGGGGCAGACGTGCTACTCAGAGAACACCCAGTCACAGGCAGCCTGGATCTGCGCCAAACCCTTTAAAGTTATATGCATCTTCATCGCCTTCACCGGCACCGACTACAGGCTGGTGCAGAAAATCTGTCCAGACCACAACTTTCAGATGGAGCAGAACCAGCAGCACTTTGGATGATGGACTCAAGCTGAATCTGTGACGTCGAACACATCTTTTCATACTGACTGTTTTTTATGATGTTAAAAACACGTGATAGCAGTTTGAGCCCAGACTGATCTCTAGCTTACACCCAGTGCAATGTGGTGCTAAGCATGTTTCTTCTCTAGTTTCAGACTGCTTCTTCCCCATGGTGTTTAAATAGCAAATTCCCTTGTGGCCATCTCAGCATCCATTTGGCGTGTTGGGCTTAAAATGAGGTATAATGAGGTGCATCATTGGTGAATGGCTATATAGAGGCAACAGAAAGCAATTGCACTTTTAACCAATAATGATCTGCTCTTATTGGCCGTTTCACTCCGCGCACTCTGCTTGGTAAACACAGACGTATCCTTGTGGGCAAAGTGAAAGCTTTTCCTCTATTTTGGCAATTCACCATAGCACCTGGCTTTTAATGGAATCGGGAGACGGAGCTCTCATTGGTAAATTGCATGTTACACACAGAAAACACCCACCATCCATTAAGAGACTGTGCTTCAGACAAAAAAATGTTTATAGTGAGTTTGAAAATATGAGTTGTATGTTGTAATGACACTCACCCTGAACAGCTCCATCTTATATTTAACTTTGTATAAAGTGATTTATGAGTTTTGTCTTTTGAATATGTATCAGTAGATGTGAAGACTTTATATCAAAATATTCGCTATTTGAAAAATGTGATTTCTTGGCTTATTAATAAAACAAAATGAACCTCTCCAGTTCAGACTGCAGGGACAGAATTATCCGTAGTTTTGTAAAAATGAACTGACTTCAAAAGGTTTTTATACAATTAAATGAACCGTGCACAGTAGCAATGATTGATGATATGTTTCTCCTTCAAAGACGTGAAACAGATGATTTACACCTGCCATCACTTTTATCAGTGTCCAGTGTCCTTGGATCAGTTCCAGTTTTGATTTTACTTTCACCTTTGCACCATGAGAGTGTTTGTGTTTTCCCAGCGCTCTGCTGTGACAGACATGTTTTCTTTCATGCTACGGAAGACATTTCGGGTGAGTAGGTTTGTTCAATACTATACTTATTTTAAAGAATTTAAAAAAAATACATGCACAGATCCACGTGTGTGTGTGTTACATGTTGTTCTGTTGCTCAAATCGTTAATTTATATAAACTAGGTCAGTTTTGTCACCTCATGTCACTTCAACCCTGACACAGACTGGTTTGAAAATGCACATTGTGTGTTTTTTTGTTTTGTATTTTCAGTCGCTCAGTCCAGTCGCATAAGTGTAACCATGTTTGTCTGATGACTGTGATTATTTCAGGTTGTTAGAGAAGAAAAGAGCACCACTGTTTGTCCCAGAAAATGTTTTGTTTGCAAAACTTTACACAGTTTAGAAAACAGTTTAGAGAACATGAACACAAAAGATGAAAGCAGGCTTGCTTCAAAATATATTTTATGCTTGAATTGTAAACTGTGTATTAGAACAAAGTTACATAGTTATGTAACTATCACGCAGGTACAAGCTGCCTTCAACAAACACGACCCTGATAAACAAGTCATGGCTTGTCTGGGTATAGTCCCCATTATACTTTTCATGTCCAAGGTTTTCCATAACCGCTCCAGTGAATAACACATTTGGTTTTTCACTGCCTTTCATTTAATGGATTGTTTAGAACATCAAAAGACACATTATTCCAGCTCCCTTGTTTCAGAGCCCCCAGTGCAAAGCATTATAATTTTGAGTGATGAAAGTGTTTTTGCACAGGCGTACTCTTCATGAGCTTTTCAAAAGACACAAAAGGAGCAATCTTAGACAATAACAACAAAACAAGACCCCTCAGAAACTTTTCAACCTTTCACATTTTACAGCACAATGGAGAGTTGCATCAGACCCTGTGACTACACAAGTCTGAGGCAGAGAATAGTTTGACAGCCATCATTCAGAAAGTGGATATATATTTTCTGACTGTGTTGGTTTGTGTATCCACTGCCCCACGCTGCAGCCCCTCTTCCCCAGGGTTTCGGGATGTTTGGGCCGAGATTGCCAGACCACCATGGAGCCATGCAGACGAGGCCTCAGCAGCTCCAGTGGCTGGACGGGACAGGAGAGCCTGGCCCAGGATGACCCAGAGATGTGGAGCCTTCTGCAGCAGGAGAAGGACCGGCAGTGCCGTGGCCTGGAGCTCATTGCATCAGAGGTGAGAGCCAACAATAAAAACAAACAAGGGCAGAAGCAGTAGTAGAAGCAAGTGGAGTTTTATTATTATGTTGAGGGGAGGTCAGCTGCAACATGCAATGTAAACACTAGATATCACAAAATTCTACACACTGTACCTTCAAGTACTGAATATTGATTAAAATACTTAGTACACTTTGTTAGATTTAACTGAGCAGTGGATTTAAAAGAATATTGAAATAATTATTTATAGCCCAGAACAAAGTGTATGCACAGTAATGGCAACGTGGTTTACATGCTTTCATAGAGTAACTGCACAGCTACTGATTGTTCACTATAACATGTAGTCACTGTATTCCTTCAACGCATGTTGGCAGCAAAACACTGTGCAACCCCATCAGACCATAGACTGAATATAAAGATGTCTGCTTCTCAAAAGTGAAACCAGAGTGTCTCAATCACCACCTGGTGGCTGGCTGCAGTATATGAGATAAATCCCACCTCCTCTATGTTAGTGGACGGGACACAGTCCGATTTAAAAAGTCAAAGTAGTTGGTAGTTCTTATGACACTGATGTTAACTCATATGCAAATTTTTCCAGTAAGTTTGATTTTAATTATTTGAAGCTATATAAATGTGGCAAAATGTCATGAGACAGCTGAGATTGACTCATGATTGGTCGTGCACGTGTATCTGCGGGACGTCTGTCTCTAGATGCACAAGATGGCAGCGTTTGTATCTGGATTATTTTATATTTCTGGATAGTAGGAGGAAGTGGAGTCCATCTTTATGTACAGTCCATGTCTCAGACATTGCTCCTCTCAATAACAAAGTCCTTCATTAAGCAAATTATTGCTTTAACTTTACAAGGTGATAACATAAATATCATCTGTGGGTAGAATCACTCAGACCTTGCAGGTTATATGTGGATTTTACTCAATTTCAATTAATTGTCAACCATGATGCCAATTTGTCGAGGCTTCTCCTGTGTGGAAATTTTCATGAAGACCCTACTGATAAACAGGGATAATTCACAGCCATTGCATTTTTATTCAAATATAATTCAATATGAATTTCTTGTGTAATCACAGCGTGTGCTCATTACCTGCATGGCTTTTGGTTTAATACTTAGTTTAAATTCTTACCTTGGATCTTCTTTGTTAAAAAGCAGCTGTTCAACCTGTGAATATAAATGATAAGGATATTAAGACTGATTATCTCATGAGTTTCTCTGTGGACAGACATGTTAAAGATGTTGTGTGTGAGACAGAAGGCAAGAAAAACACTACAAGGAGGAGCCTCCTGAAGCCGTATAACCACACGTCACCAGAGCTACAGTTTTTAGAATTTATCTGCTTTTCTTCACAGAGATTTCTTGCACATTCTCCCCCTGTGAAGGTGAAAGTTACTGATTTCATCTAAGTGGAAGCTGTGGAGAAAAAAAGCTTTCATTCTTTTATTCTCCAGCAATTAGATATCCAGCACCATCAGTCACAATGACGTCTGAAAGATTTTCATATCCCCTCATGTGCCGCCAGTCAGTCAGTCGCCATTGCAGGCTGACTCCCAACAGAGAGTCTGCGTCATGTCTTCAGGAACAGTCAAATGATCCCAGTAGGTCCCCTCACTGTTTTCCGCCATTGATCTGCTGTGAGACAGATGAGGTGTGAGTGTGTGTGTGTGTGTGTGTGTGTGTGTGTGTGTGTGTGTGTGTGTGTGTGTGTGTGTGTGTGTGTGTGTGTGTGTGTGTGTGTGTGTGCGTTCAACTGTCTGTTGAGATAGAGTTTGGAAAGTGTCCTAGAGAGACACATGTCACACGGGGGACAGGCCTGAAATCCCTCAGGTATGATTGCGGGTTCCCTGAACAGAGGCAGGCTTAGTATAATAACAAGGCAGAGGGGGACAGCGACAGACAGATAGAGAGAGAGGCTGTGCAGGAATGAGAGAAGGGAAAAAACATTGAGACAGGAAAAAAAATTCATTTACATTCATTTCCTTTTTTTTTTTCTGCAGCTCCCTCTTTCTTCTGACTCTCAACTGGAAAGATTTGACATCCTGTCTGAGCCCCATGGGGATCAGAGAGCAGAGTGAATATGGAGGTTTTGTCCAATTCGCCATATTCATCCATTAATTTAAATTACCTCCAATATTTTGTTCTCATTTCAACTTTCAGAAATTATTGACCTTTTGTAGAGATTTATGCAACAAATTTAATTGATTTAAATATAGTTGTCCTTCTCTGATTCTGGAACTTGTCTTACTTTTTTTATAATTGGTGTTTATAAGAGAAATGCTCACAGTTGAACTAAAACTGAACGCAGGAAAACTAGAGTTGGACTATGGTTGTACTGTGTAGCTTGGCCTCGGTGAAACAGATCTTCAGTCAGCCATATCCAGTTTATATTCATATGGTGACAGTTTTCTGAATATTTAAGCCTGATAGAAAAAAAACATTGTGCGGTTCTGGATCCTGACTCTGAGCTTGTTTGTCCTGTCAGAACTTTTGCAGCAGGGCAGCGCTCGAGGCCCAGGGTTCATGTCTGAACAACAAATACTCTGAGGGCTACCCAGGACAAAGGTAACTACGAGGACAATGTACCTACAGAGCTTCAAAAGATTATCAGAAGCCCAATAATTCTGTGGCTTCTGATAATTAGAAAGTTTCATTCTACAAATGTCAGTGAAGTGGACTTGTGTTGTTGATTTTACTCCCTGATCACATTTCAACACAATATGAACAAAACGATAAAATATCATGACACGGCAACATATAATACAATGATATTATACAACACAATCTGACAAAAATATAATATGATACAAAATGATACACAATCTGATGAAATATTGTACAATATTAAACAGTACAATATGTGCTTTGATATGAAATAATATGAAACAATTCAAAATTAAACACAACATATAACAATGTGATGAAAAATACTTTAGATGGGAGGAGTAGGTAAGAAATGGCATGGTGCCCTTAAGCAAGGCAATTACTGTCAGCTCCTGTAAGTATAAATCTAAAGTATAATATAATATATATAAAAATATTGATATTTTCAACACAGAGAAATACTTGTAGAATATTCAGACTTTAATGTAATATTAATATAACATTCTTCATCATTTGTCCCACCATATCAATGAAAGCGATGGATGCCTTTGTCTGGAACAGGTATTATGGAGGTGCAGAGGTAGTGGATCAGATTGAGCTGCTGTGTCAGAAACGAGCACTCGCCGCCTTTGGTCTGGACCCCAGCGTGTGGGGCGTTAACGTCCAGCCATACTCCGGCTCCCCTGCTAACTTTGCAGCCTACACATCTGTACTCAAGCCTCATGACCGCATCATGGGCCTGGATCTGCCTGACGGAGGACAGTAAGACAACATCCTCACTGTAAAAACTGAAAATAACATCTCTGTTTGTTAACATTTTTCTCCAACAAGAAAAAGCAAAAGTTAATCTCCTGCAAGACACAGAACATTAAGTCTTACTTCTGTTTTTATCAGTTTATTTCATATTTCTGTGTTTCACTGGTGATGTAAATATCCTGGTGATATGAGAGAGAAATCAGGAGCTCAACAGGTCAGTTTGAAGAAGACCTGACATGAACCCTCTCCTGAACATGCTGAACTTCTGAGATGTATACGCTCTACTCTAGTTATCAATGACTTCTATTCCCCATTTCAGCCTTACCCACGGCTACATGACAGATGCCAAGAGGATCTCTGCCACCTCCATCTACTTTGAGTCGATGCCTTACAAGCTGGACGTGAGTCATGATTTGACGTCGTGTGACTAGGAATTAAGATTTGAATCAAAATCTTCAAAGCAAATCTGTAGGGGAAAAATACGTCCCTAGCTGAACCTTTCCTGCATCTATGTGTCCACTTTTATTATCTCAGCCCAAAACAGGTCTCATAGATTATGAGCGGCTGGAGGCGACGGCCCGGCTCTTCAGGCCCAGACTTATCATCGCAGGAACCAGCGCCTACGCTCGCCTCATCGACTACGCTCGCATGAAGAAGGTACGTCTAATAGAAAGAAAGGGAAAAAATCATGACGCAGAATAGAAAAAAACTGAAGAAAAGTAAAAGTAGGAAACACAAAATGACTTTTCCAAACGATGGCTGGTAACACTTATTGTCTCTGACTGTGTGTGCAGCTGTGTGTGGAGCTGAAAGCCTACCTGCTGGCAGATATGGCTCACATCAGCGGCCTGGTGGCAGCCGGGGCTGTTCCATCTCCTTTCCACCATGCTGACCTGGTCACATCCACTACCCATAAGTCCCTGCGTGGAGCGAGGTGAGGGCCTGGATACCATGAGACTTTGATAAGCTCAAGAGTACAGGACAAGTTTATTATCACGTTTAACATTCAACATTTCAAGCATTGCGTTCTTTCTCTCTCTCCACTTTGAAGGGCCGGTCTGATCTTCTACCGCAAAGGCGTGCGCTCTGTGGATAACAAAGGTCGGGAGGTGACCTACGACCTCCAGGACAGGGTGAACTTTGCCGTGTTCCCTTCGCTTCAGGGAGGGCCTCACAACCACGCCATTGCCGGGGTGGCCGTCGCCCTAAAACAGGTCCAACTTCCTTTTACATAGAATATTCAACAAAAGCCTGGAGGAGATTAAATCCTTTGGGGAAAACAATCTGCAGATCATTTTAAACTGCAGCTTAATTTCAGTTACTCATATATGAATAATTTATTCCTATCTGGAGTGTCCTGATGTGGACTCTGTAACGTAGGATTTTTCTATGCAGGCGTCCACTCCCATGTTCAAGCAGTACATCAGTCAAGTGCTGCTAAACGCCAAGGCCATGGCTGACGCTCTTCTGAAGAGAGGCTACACCCTGGTGTCAGGTAGCGAAGCAGCTTCTGATGATTAAGATACACGTCATGTGTTTTTTTGTTTACTTGTACATGCACATACACAGTGTTAGGGTCAAATTTGATAGTTTTGTGGTTTTCCCACTGAATCCGTATTTAGAATGAGCTGTAAGTAATATTGTTTTTCTGTCTTTCCAAGTCCCTGACAGAGTTACATTTAGATTCAGATTTATCACTTCTTTATGTGCTCTGACCTAATTTCCTAAGTTCACTTAACCTTCACTTGACAGTTAAAAGGAATAAAGCCAATATTAGGGGGAATTTTTGTGTGATGATAATGGTAATGATTCCCTGCATGAAAAGTTGAGTGAACAGTGAAGGAAAATTCTTTAAATCCCTGTGATCATTCATTTTGCAGAATGTCTCTCTCCTCCTCCTCCTCCTCCTCCTCCTCCTCCTCCTCCTCCTCCTCCTCCTCCTCCTCTTCCGCCTCCTCTCCCTCTCAGGTGGAACAGATAACCATCTGGTCTTGGTCGACCTACGACCTTGCGGGATGGACGGGGCTCGGGCCGAGAGGGTCTTGGAGCTTGTGTCCATCACCGCCAACAAGAACACCTGCCCTGGAGACAAGAGCGCCCTCACTCCAGGAGGACTCAGACTCGGTACTTAGATAAAAACACGAAAGCTGTTGCAGGATGTGTGGGTAAATGGATTATTCTCGGTGACGAGCTGAAGGAGTTTGTTTGTGAAGAATCTGTCAACCAGTCAGTCTTCCTACCTGCATGATATTGGACCCTTTCTTCTCTGTCTGTCTGTCTTATAGCTTCCGTCTGTCTGTTTGCCTGTGCCCGTCAGCCTGTCACTCATGTGTCAGCATGTCTCTCTCAACTTCACCAGTCTTAACCTCCTCATCAACTTTATCAACAGTGATATCTTTTATTATTCTTATTTGTCTTTTATCTGTTATTATTTTTTCACAGGAACTCCAGCTTTGACGTCCCGACAATTCAACGAGACAGACTTCGAGAAGGTTGTGGAATTTATTGATGAAGGGATTCAGATTGCACTGGATGTGAAGAAGAAAACTGGTGGGTGAAGGAGAAGAAGGAATTTCTTTGCTTTGTGTAAACTCATGATTCAGTGAGAAGGGTAGACGTATGGTGGTAACCAGGCACATGCTGGGGACATCTTCACTATATTTAAAGAATATTTACAGCAATGAAGGATATTTTTAGACTGAAATACACAACCTTAAACCGAAAGCTTGCTTTTGTTGTTGTTTCATCCGTCTCTCAACAGGAAACCTGGCCAGCTTCAGGTCCTTCCTGCTGGAGGACCCAGAGACAGTGTCACGCATCTCAGAGCTCCGCCAGCGGGTGGAGCTATTCTCAAGACCCTTCCCCATGCCGGGATTCACTGACCACTGACAACACCACAGACAGAAAGACAGTTTCCCCATCATGACCTCAAGGACACACTGGATCCTTCAGACCTGCTATAATGTCATGTGTCACGCATGCACACAGTCACGTTTCTACAGAAGATAATAAAGTATTGAGACTGGTCATAATATAATAATATTATTTTCTCTTACATAAAAAGATGATTCCAGAATCACACATTTATTATTTTTAATGGCTGTGATAATAATCATTCAGATGGTTATTAATAATGTAATAGTTGTTGTAATAGATGTAATTATTTATTCAACCATAAGTCATTCTTTGGGCACCTATGAACAGAAACCTTAAGTAAAACACTTAAGCATGTCCCAACATTGCTAAATATAACTTGCTATAATTCATTTATCAAATACTCATATAGAGCTGATTAATGCTAAATCAGGAAACTCATGGTAAAGTGTCACCTCTGTGTTTCATGATCCTTATGAAGTGATACCATAATAATGAAGGATGTTACAGCAGGTTATCACATGGCCAGGTTTAGTTGTATTAGCATCTCATTCAGCAGAAAAATATAATAATTACTATTTGTTTATTACAGATCTGAGCATGCATGTTGGACTACTTTGAAAAAGCCTGTACTAAGTGTGGGAAATTGTTTGTTTGATGGCAAGATTGATAATGCTCATAATTTACATGAAGTTGGAATTCATTTTTTAAAATATAGTACTCTGCTGTGCATTATCAAGCAGTTGGTATATCAACAAGTTTCCTCTTGAGAGACAGGACAGCTAATAGATGACTGTAATTCTACTTATGGATTTGGCTTTTTGTCACCAAACTCTTTCAAGAGCCCTTGTCGGTGTCAGGCTTTGTCCCGGAGCCTGGGAAACTTACAGCAGCTGTTTTGGGAACTGAAACACACTCACAGTTTACACCAGTTTGCATCCACAACCTCACAAACCAGAAACAGTTATACAACCTTTTGTTTGTAAAACGTACTAATGTCACCTACTTTACCTTCACTTTGATTTGTTATTGTTAAGGATTTGCAAAAAAGTAGAAATAAAAAAACTCTGATTACAAGTTGGTTGACTTTTGGAATAAATCTCTCTGTTGTCACTTGCACTGGTCTCACTGTGGTGCATGAAACCCTACTGCTGTGTAACACTTGATAGAGGAAAATGATCTGTTTACAGTCGAAGGAAGGACAAGCCTAAACACTGATCTGCTGCTGGCATTTCCTCTGCTCATTTTCTCTGTCAACTTAAGATCAGAAAAAGCAGATAAAAGACACAAATACACAGATCTGGCACGGAGATTAGCAGGGGCCAAAGATAAACACATCTTCATACACAATTGGTTCCAACAAAACAATTTTAATTTTGTGCTACTCTCTGTGCTGTCTCTTTAAGTTGCCCTGCTTTACCATATTAGTAATGCTAATAAACACAGTTTGTTATATTCGTGAGAAGATTATTACATTATGTAACACCAGAGTCCTTCAATGTCTTCAGAGAAACCTTCTGATGCTGCGCCTCTTTATTTAAATGCTTGCTGATGTCTGATCTGTGTGCTCCCTGCACTGTTATTTTATTCTGATGTTCTAATGTCTTTTTCAGAGAATGATGTTTCCTCTTCATAAAGCAGTGCTGGACTTCTTCCTATATATTTATTTCACTAAAGAACCGTATGGACTTGTGTGTTTCCTAAGACATCTTTTAAAATCTGTTGTTTAGTTTGAAATTTATCGCTTCAGCTTCTGCCAGAGGAATGTGTCCCCTCCATTGAGAGTGTTCAGCTGAATCACAGGTCAAAGGTCGGGGCACCGAACACACAAGGACACACAGACACACACATGCAGCCTCACAACACAAATAACGACTCATCCGCTTCATCTCTGTGTCTGTTTCTCATGACCCGACAACACCTGTGACGCAGTGTGTGCATGTGTGTTAATCTTTAGGCCTTTGAATATCCTTTAGGGAAATCATTTGATCCAACATTTTCCATCGCTCGAGGTCACCAGACCTCTCCTTGTTGCTGCAACATTC
The DNA here is from genome assembly GCF_024713975.1 of Paralichthys olivaceus. Classification (NCBI taxonomy): domain Eukaryota; kingdom Metazoa; phylum Chordata; class Actinopteri; order Pleuronectiformes; family Paralichthyidae; genus Paralichthys; species Paralichthys olivaceus. Next base: position 11,161,566 of record NC_091098.1, on the reverse strand, counting down.
CCTGCGGTGTTCACAAGAAGGATGTTTTTTTAAATCTACATTATTCTTATTCTCACCTCAATTCCCTCGTTTTGTTGGATTAAAGGGAGGAGAAGACACAGCCAAGACTGAGATAAATACGAACACAGAGCCGAAGGAGAGTCTGAGGTTTCTTAAGAGGAAGAAACACGAGTCTCACCTTCTCTGAACAAAGCTCAGAGTTAGTGTCAAAACTTTCAAGTTTGTTTCATTTCTCCTTCAGAGGTAGTGAGGTGGTTACTGAGGAAGAGAATAGAGCGGGAAAAAGTTTGAAGTTATGGACTAAATTATGACAGTTTCCACAGATTTAAGTTTGTTTTAACATAATCCTTTTTCATTTGCAGGATCATTTTTAAATCAGCACTATTTTCAATATTCAGTCAGAATGGAAAGAATGGAAGAAACAGAGGTTTGATTTCTTTACTGTTTGTTTTTTTTAGTCTGTAACCATCTTTTCTTCTTTATGAGTCTGCTTGTAAAGATTAGAAGAACTTAAATCACAGAGATTGTTTCCACTGGATCTCATTTTCATCCTACGTGTGCTCTGTGTGCTTGTTTCTGTGCACATTGGTACCTGGAAGTTGACTGTGTGCGTGTGTGCGTGTGTGTGCTCAGGTTGTGCATAGTGTGCTCTGCTGTCATACATCAACGCCATGGTGAGGGACTGTTCAACATCCTGCCACTGTTGTCACTGATCAAAGACACAGAGCTGCTGTCACACACAGACACTGTTGCACATGGAAACACACACACACACACACATGCACCGCACTGCACTGCAGATGGATCTGTTCCATCAAAGTTACTGATATAATGTGGAAAAAGATCTGTATCTAACTCTGTGCCATTAAGGTGAAAGTCACCTGTCTCTCCCTCTGTGTGTGTGTGTGTGTGTGTGTGTGTATGGATCTCATGAAGACCCAAGTAAACCTCATAGGTTGTTCCTAATGAGGCAAAACTTAATTTTTCGAGGTCCTGGTTAAGATCAGATGTAAAATGTGGTTAGGTGAATCTTAGGGTTAGTCAGGAAGTGGGCATGGTTAATGTTAGGGATAAGGACTTGGTTAAGCTGTCCATAATAAATGGAAGTCAAAGCAAAGTACAAAGTATGAAAACCCCTGTGTGTGTGTGAGTGTGTGTGTGTGTGTGTGTGTGTGTGTGTGTGTGTGTGTGTGTGTGTGTGTGTGTGTGTGTGTGTGTGTGTGTGTGTGTGTGTGTGTGTGTGTGTTATTTTGATGGATAAAACTCTCATCCAAACATGGATTTGACGATTTCTTTATTGAAAGACTACAGCTTTGTTTATGCATCACTACCATTTTCATAACTGACGCAGTCACCGTGGATCTGGAGGCTGCCAGACCAAAAAGAAACACGTGCAATTAAGTCACATTAACTCCAGTGAGGTGCAGCAGGGCCAGTGTAATTAATGAGAAGTTCTTAGATTTAAAAGTCTCACACTTGAAGAATATGAGACCCAAATTTCCGGCTGCAGAAGAAAACAACACTGTGCTGCATTTAACCTTCAGACACTGAAAATATGAAGAACAAACTTAAAGAAGCACATCAGAGTGTGAGAGATGCCTTCAGCATTTAACTTAATGCATTCATACTCAAACACTGCTGCATAGTTAACAAAATACTAAATGTCTTTTATGATTTATGAGCAAAACAGACCAGGAAGGTTTCGACATAGAGGAAGAATGTGCATACAAGAGTCCTATGTCATACATTGACTTATTATGTGACACGTGTATTATCAATGTTACCATGTTAACACCAGTGACACTTTAGGTTTAAGGAACCTGACCCAGGATCAGGAGAGGAGTGGGGATGCATCTCACCCTGGGTTAGGATCCTTTAAAGTGTGTCAACTCTGATTTAATACTTAGGTCCCTCCTTCTTCAAGTTTTTGTAGTCTGTGTTGATGGCGACAAACTGAGGGAGAAGATATCAAATGCAACAGAATCTCAATGTTAGAATACCTGCAACCAAACAAACATCTAGATGATATTTAGGGTGTAACCCCAGAGTGTGTCTTTATTTACCTTGTACTGATATGTGGGGTCAAGTTTATTCCAAGGCTCAGGGTTGTTGGTCTTGTTCCAGCTAAACACACAAACAAATAAACAAACTTGAGATAAACTGGCATCATGTCAGGCTGTTAAAGAATCTCATCTACATGAATAAAGCTCTCTATTCAGAACAAGCACGCCAATATTCATCCCCCACTGATACTGATACCCCTGAGAGACGCTTTATTTCATCCCTGCTTAGTTAGAAAGCACACAAAATAAAAAATAAAATGAGATAAAACAGAAGTTGAGGGTCACATTCAAACTCAACGCACAGTATGTGCTTTAATCCCGCTGTGCTGCCACCAGGACGCTTGTTCTCATAATTTCATCAAGCCTGTAAACAGTCAGCTGCTGTAAAGAAGTGATGAAAGACCTGCAACGGCGCACCATCCTGTGAGCTCTTGTTAAAAGCACTTAGCTGTGCTGTGCTGTTATTGGAGTATCATTATGAGCAGATCAACAGTTTGGATAGCAGCGGGAGGAGAGGATGTCCAAACAAGAGGCGGTTGGAGGGAGAAATGAAAGCAAGCAAGGGTACCCTGTGGTCAGTAACACTCAGAAAACAGATCTCTGTGTTTAATCATGGTGTAAAGTGTTCGTCTGCCCTCACTAGGTGTCTTAACACATCTATTGACAAGCTTGTTAACTGATTCTTTGCGCTCATTGATGCACTGGACCCAATGCAGAAAAAACGTGTTATGTTTAGTGTTTAACAACGAGAATACAGAGATGTTTAAATTATGGAACATGTCTTCTAATGCCCATTAAAGAAGCAAGATTCATACCGACACTACATTTTACTTTTTTTATAGAATGTCAACATAAGTCAGTTATTGAATCGTTTTAAGGTCCTTACACAACATAGGGTCCTTTGGCCAAGCGGAACAGATACACAGCCGCACCGCCGAGTCCCAAACAGATGAAGAAGAACTGAGGGATGAGCTGAAGTAGAAAGAAAGAAAATCAAAAAGGTTATGATTCTTAAATATAAAGTTCTAGTTTATTTTGTCAGAAATAGAAAACTGTCAGAGGCAACACGCCTCTCTGGTTGGTTGGGTGGTAGGTTGGTGGTTGATTGGCTGGTTGATTGATTGATTGATTGATTGATTTTGTTCCTTTAACTTGACTCTGTGTTTGGGGTGCTATGGAGCCCCTTGACAACATCAGAGCAGACTGGTTGTTATCAGGAGGGGGGCCTTAAAGAGACAGAAGCTAAAACCAAGCTTTCCAGACAGAGGCTGGAACGAGGGGCTGCAGTAATGGACAGTATATGAAGACAGTGATGTGTTTATCTAAAGCTTTTAAAGTTATAACCCAGATTTCCTTTTAGTAGTGTGTGATTTGGACACACCTGCAACCTATCTGACAAACTCTCCATCTGTCTGTCCATCTCCATGCTTTCAGTCTCTGTACCCATCTGACTCTGGCTTTAACAGACTGTCTCATCTCTGTCTGTCGGTCTGTTATAACTTGCAGCTGTTTGAGGCTCACAGGGATTTGCTCCCTGCAGCTACTCTCTCTCTCTCTCTCTCTTTCTCTCTTGCTGTCTGTCTCTCTGCCTGTTAGTCTGTTCTGATGATATTAAGGAGCCCTGGTGGAGTCTCACAGGGATTTCTTCCCTGCAGTTTCTCTCTCTCACTGTCTTTCTCCTGGGACGCTGATGACAAGAAGTTAAAACTCTGTCACTCAGTTCTCTGACAGCAGAGGTAATAAAAAAATAGAAAAGCAGAGGTAATCCCGTCCCCTGTAGGGACAACTTATATCTATTTCATTCCAACTACTCGTTTAGATTCGGGTGGTTTGTAAAGGTCGCAGAGTTTTTGAAGACTGAGCTTGTCTCAGTTTGACTTGAAGCAACTGAATAAAAACTAAATGATACATTAGAGTTTTTGAAACTTAGTTTGACTAAAAAATTTGCCAACACTCTCATAAGGTTTTACTTTCTGTGACTGTATCTTATTACCAGAGGAGAAGAAGTGAAATAATAGGTGAAACCAACAGCATGTATTTCATCAAAATATAATATCATAGAAAACAAACATATATTGCAATATGTTGGTGCTAAAACATGAATTTCATTTTTTAGCTGTGCACAAGGGCTACAAATTAGCTTCAGTGAGCTGCCCTGCTGCGTAGAGTATAAGTTATATCACATTTCTTTGTGTAACAGTAAAAAGATCCACTCAATACAAAGACTAATAAAAGGGACAAACAAAGTTCTAGAGTTAATCTAACTGTATTTACATTGATATTAATGTAGCTAATGTGCATTGCTCTGGCAGAATAGAAATGAAACAAAACTAAAAGTACAGGAGCTGTTCAAAAGCTGATTGCATTCAGTCTAGCACATCCACATTTCATTCATTTTCATGTCATGGTTGTTTTATTTTATTGCACTTTCTTGAATAAAATTAAGGAAATTGGGCAATTCAGAGCCTTTGATTGGTTCCTGATTAAACCCGAAAACAGAGTAATTACCACTTTGCAAAAAACATGAAAGCAAAACAAAAGAAACACAACAGGAAGTAAATAAAGATTACTTACGCCGGGGTGCCTTTTAGCATGCTCTACAGCTGTCCGAAATATCATCGCTCCAGTTTAAGAAGAAATGATTTTATTATAAAGTCAGTAATTGAGGCACTTGTTATCAACAATCACAAGCTTTGCAGAGCTGTGCACTGACGGGGTTTGGACCTGTTGTTCTCTGCATGGGGAGGGAGGAGTGGAGGAGGGGGTGGAGAAAGAGGTCATTTACGTCTGATTGCTTCCACTTCTGCTCCTTTGTTAGGGTGATTAGACTGTGCTACAGTTTCTATTTGAAAAGTAAGGTTTCATCCTTGTAAATGTACATTAACTGATTATTTTTATCAGGATTTTTGATCAGAAGAAGTTGTGCAAAAAACTCAGAGGCCTGCTCTAACCTCATTTCCTTCACTAAGACTGAAGACTTTCTGGCCCTTTGGGAGCTGAACAGAGGAAATAGAAAAAACATACAAACTCTGTGGCCTTTTAAAAGCCACTGGGGAATATCTGTGTGGATGAACTCATACATATAAGAAAAGATAACAGTGCCAAAACAGATCCCCCCCCCCCCCAAAACACAGTTAACTTGGAAACTGTGACAACAAATAAAGAGAATAAAATACCCTCTCAGAGGAGTAATGCTCTAAACAAAAAAAAAAGCATCATTTAAACACATCTCAAAAAAGAAGTCATTAAAATGTTGAGGGCACTATTTATGGTTAAATAAAATAAAAACAAATGAAGAAAGACCTCGATTGAAAAAATAGACACCTGCACAGAAGTTTGTTGATTTTCTACAATGCCTCCACATCTTGTTCTCTCAAAAACACTTGCAAGTGATGATCTTGGTAAACCAAGGTCAACTGACACTCCAAAACATGACCTGCACGCACATCCAAGAGAGGTTGGAAAATATACGTTTTTCCTTGATAATCAATTTAAAGTGAATTCTCAGGTTTTTTTTTTATTTTCTGGATCAAAATGAATCATCATTAGATCTTATTCCCAGTGAACACATCCTCATCTGAAAGGGTCAAAGCTGAAAACCAAAGGAAAAAATGACTGGATGGAAACTTCTCCAAATCTCTGTCAAAAGTAACAATTGTTTTTCAGCTATAAAAGACATACTGCTGTGCGTTGCAGTTCTTCTGTCACTGACTGACACTGACATGTACAATTACCTGTGTGCTTACATCAAACACAGAAAACCTAATGGACCTGTGTGTGTGATTCATTGCACCCGTCTCATTAGAAAATACAATTTAATTTGACACAGGAGCACTTTGCTTTGAACTGCAGAGATGATTCAATATGAATTAAAGGCGTCTGCCTCACATCTTACGACAATAAAGACACAACATGTCTGTTAAAGATGGAAAAGGCAGACGATGCCTCTAATCATCCAGAAATTATGGATACATTACATTCTTAGCTGTCCCATCCAGTAACATGGAGGACGTGGGGTTTGTGACCTAAACTGAAGCCAACCACCAGGGGGAGATAGGGATGCTTAGGCTTCACTTTTGAGGAGCCGTCATGTCATCCACCTTCACATGTGAGCAACACTGTCAAGGTCACATGGTGATAATCGTATGATGACATCGATGTAATTCTGTGTGTTTGTGTGTATGTGTGTGTGTAGCACGGTGGAACATTCACAGGACAAATAACAACAATAATCAGAGCACATTTAATCAGGGTTTCACAGTTTATTTTGAATGTGACTTTACTCTATCCAGAATCTGCCTGTTCATATCAAACACCTGCAGAACAGCTCCTCCTGTCAGGATGAAACGTGGCTCTGAAAAGTTTGAGGTTGGGTTACAAAAGATTCTAAAAGTTATCACAATCAGAAACTTGTCCTGCAACTTAGTCAACGTTTCCCACAGTCAAATCAAATTCTTATTCTATTCAAAATAAATATATGAAAGTTCCAGCTAAAGTAACCTTCGAGGCCATGGGACACTTGGGACACACATGAGAGGACAATGATAATTCATCATGCAGCAACTTTTGTATCGGAATCATTCAAAACTCCTGTAGCAGAGGGTTTCATACTCAAGAAGAGACACGTCTTGAGTTAACAGATATACTAAGTGGCACAAAAGCAAGGTGATTGAAATAACAGTTAATAATGTGAATGACATGGAGACAGCAGCTTGTGTTCAGGCAGGAAGGATCTGTGAGGGTCAGTTTATAATGTTGATGCTGCTGAAGCTTCTCGGTGAGAAGAACAGTGAACGATCAAAACTGAGAAAAAAAACTTCTGTTTCTTCTATCAAACGAGTCAAAGGTTTCTCCACACAAAACACACAATAATTATTTTCTAACTTTGTGTAGTTGTTTTAGGTCCAGATGACATTTTGGTTCATCTTTATTAACATCTGTCTGCATATGAATGCATATACATTAGAAGGATTGTAGCCGATGTATTCCAGTCAAAGTCTTTCACCTCTTTTGCTCTGCACACAGAAAGTTTACCTGCAGGCAACCAAAGCCATCCTCAAACGTGATTGGTCAAACTAGAAATCAGATGGCTTCCAGCCCTGATATCTTGTCCCTCACCCACAGATTCTTCATATTCACATACACAGATCATAAGTCTTTTTATACTGACTCTAATCTTCAGTTCATGTCCAGGAAAAATCAACTTGTGGACACTTGACTTGACTTGACTTGACTTGACTTGAGGCCAGTGTTGTTGAAAGTCCCAGCAGCGTCCTCACATGTTCCTGTCACGTTCTCATGGGAAGCCCTGACATTTGAGATGAAACAGACAAACAGAACTGAGCGGATGAGCTACAAATTCCCACAAGACAAAGAAGAGTTTGTCAAACTTTGATGTCTTTAAAGAACGTAATAAAAAATCTGCTTCTGTTTGATTTGTAATCAGACGTCCGGGAATCTCAAATGAACACATCAACCCAAAATAGTTTTTTGTGATTTTCAGTGCTGCAAAGAAACTAAGCACATTTGCACAAGTGCTGTACTTCAGAGAAAAACTTAACTTAAGAACCACTTCATGCTACTCTCAACACAATACACCTCAGACTCCCTGTAGTTTTCATTCCACTACATTTATTCCACGACATCCTATCATCAATATCTAAAACATGATGAATTGTTTTTTAATAAACAATCTAAAAGTGTAATGAGTCTTTTTATAGTGTATTTTAGTAGCTGCTACTTTTGCTTGAATGAAATAAAAGTAACAAATACTTATTTTAATGATTGTTACACATTTTCTGTGTAAGATTCGTGAATTATTCTCAAAGAAATCGACATATATGTTGAAAAAAACATCGCACAATGTAAAACTAAGGGAGAACAAAATGCTGGATCCACCCCCTGATCTGGATCCACACCAAAATGTAATGTCTTCATCCTTGGGTCATGGCCCAGTCCTCCACAATATGTCATGGAAATTGGTTGTGTAGTTTTTGTGTAATTGTGCAAAATGACTAAATAAACACAGACGAAAACCTTATTAGGAAAGGGAATAAACTGAGCGTCACTTTCACTAATGACATGATCCCTCGCTGGCTTCCTGCCCTCAAACAAGGATTCTATCTCAGTCACCGAAAGCTTTAGCACGGACTGAATCTGAGGAAACGTGGATACAGTTGCTCACGCCAGGCTGGATTTTAACTCAAAACTTGCAGCTACCTGGTTACTTCTATGTAACTGTGCCAACAGGACACTCTGCAAACAGGCTATTTTAATCCCTGTAACCATGGAGACCTCTCTGTACTGAGAGAGAGGAAGAGAAAGAGAAAGGGAACATACACTACTCAGAAATGTTGACAGGCTCAAGAGTTACACAAAAGTACAACATTGTCCAACCATTATAAAAATCTAATTTTGTATCTGTCACGCAGCCAGTTGTGGGTTTTTATTTCCTCCTCCCCTCCAACACAGGAACGTGTGACACGTGCTCGGCCCTGTCTGCCGTTCCTGCTGACCTACAACACTGCAGCGCACAGGTAAGTCCTCCTAATTAGACACTGTACAACACTGTGGTCCAAACAGGGCCCAACAGTGTGCAGGCTCGTTTAAAAATACACAGCATCTCCACGGCGTCTCTACAGGATCCCCTGAGCTGTTTGAAACCAGCTCACCTAATGATGACGTTCATTGGTCCTAGCAGTAAATTTGACTTGTGTATCTCAGACATCTGGCAGCGAGGTGACAGTGCACACAACAGAGGAGACCAGGAGGGGAGAGGTTGAGGAGGAAGCAGGTGTGAACAGGGATGTAAGTCAGCACCATAACCACACAACGCATCTGTGTTTTTGTTTGTTGGCTTTTTGATTTGAGATTAAGAAAAGTCTCAGAAGAATCAAAATGCTGATCATAACCACAGAACATTGTGGCTATCAAATGTGTGTCTGTGTTTCTAAAAACCTCTGATCAATACCGGAGATAATTCAACTGCTACTTTATGGCACAATGGTGGTCAAAGATGATGAATATGTTCCATATGGTTATAAAAAATAATAAAAAAATCATTATTTTGTAATAGTACACGCAGTTAGTTATATTTCTCTCCTTTATATGAACAGGAAAGCTTTGCTGAAATGTAGTGTTGCCATAGAAATAAATCCTCTTCACTTAATTACACATAAAAGATTGCCTTGTTTTTCCTGTTTAATCCCTTTTTGCTAAATTTGAGCCAATCACTCTGCTGGCTCTGATTAGCCCCAGTCTGCCGTGCTTTGTGTGTGTGTGTGTGGAAGAAAACACCATCTGAAGTTTTGAATGTTCAGCTGCGGCACCGTTCAACACCCCATAATACTATTAGACTGTCGAGGAGTGTTGGGTTCATGATGTGGACCAACAAGGAGCGAAACAGTTCAGCCATTCAAACATACCTACACCTGACTGGACCTTCAGCTCAACTCTAAACATTATGATGATGATGATGAATTCACAGTATCAAGGGTCAAAGGTTATTGCTGTCATATGTTCTTGTGAATATTAAATAGATTAAACTGGTTGTGTGGAGTTGTGCATTAAAAACAAAGTACATTTTGTCCCACAGCAGCTGTATGAGATGAAACCCCTTGAAAAACAACTTTCAGCTCTGACTTTAGAGGTCTGTATAATAAATCTACTACTGTGACTATGCTGCTGACACAACACAGGAGCTCAGGTGACACTGGAAGCTGAGGACAGCGACTAGGGTTTGTTAATCCGTGCCATCTAGTGGTGAAACACTACACTGCAACATCGTATAATTATAGTCTGCAGAGTTAGTAAATAAAACTTCTCTCCTCATGTATCCATGACAATACTGTTGCTTTTATTGGTCCAGAATTGGAGACTTGTCATTCAAAGCAAACACGTTTTTCCATCAGTGAAAATACTTTTTTTTTTAGAAAACACAAACAACAAAATGTATTTACAGTATACAAAAACACATATATTCGTAATGGGACTTCAAAAGTATCATGTGATGGCCATTCAATATGAACAGTCTCTTGTGGTTTTCTAAAGCATCATGAAAATAAAACAAAGCTGTACCCACAACTGATCAAAGTTTAAAACAAGTGCCTGGAGAAGAATAGATTGTGTGAAGAGGTGAGGTCGCTCTGCGGACCGAGAGCACACAGGAAGTCTGTGGCCGCCCCCTTTATTTTTCAGACCTTATATTGCTTTATCCAATATCTCAGTTTATGAGGTTACCATAGAAACATCAGCAGCAACAGTAGAACAGGAGGGAGTCAGGGCAGGTGTAAGTGTGGAGACAGTGGTAGAAGTTCCTGTTGAAACCAGTGTGGTAATGGAGGGTTCGACGGGGCGTGCGGGAACCGGCTTGGCGATCTTCAAGGGAATGAAGACGTTGGAGGCACAGTGCTCGCTCAGATACTCGCCTCCTTTCTCCTCGTAGTCCTGTCTGCTGATCCATCCCTCTGCAGCTCCTGCTCCGGGTGGATGCTCCAAGGCCCAGTCTCTTGCCCCATACCAGGCACCCAGGGCCGGCTGCGACGCCATGGTCACCTAGGAAGGAGTCGGCCAGTTGAGTTTAAATTGATTTGAAAAACAGATTGACTCTAGATTACCTAAACTATCCCATTCTGGGAAGCATCTGGCCACTGTAAACACGGAGAGTGTCTGGATTTCAATTTGTCTTACTTCACATCACTTTCATACATGAAAATGTCCAGAGATTTATTATCACATATGAAGAACAAAGCAGGAAATCGATCAGTTCAGATGCTTTAACAACAACAGGAAAATGTTCAGAGGTTGTGTGTGTGTGTGTGTGTGTGTGTGTGTGTGTGTGTGTGTGTGTGTGTGTGTGTGCACACTTTGTACTATGAATTTTTGAGGTTGCAAGTAGAGGAAGTTTTGTTGCCACCATTTCAATTATATACAATCAGACATGACAGGTTTTCAAAAACCATTTGTCAAGTTGTCATTGGATCAGGTCTGTATAACGATACATGCAGTTTTAAAGAGTTTAAAGTCTGCACCTTGAAGTGTGACTGGAAGGGTCTCATTGCCAGAAGTTCTCGCTCCACTCGCTCCTTCATCCCTGGGTACTGCATGTTTCCACCTGTCAGAAACACATTGCTCACCAGCGCCTCCTGTTGCTCTGGAGTATACCTGTATGTAGCGTAGATAAAGTAAGGAAAACATCAATACCTTTGAGTTGTAACATTTAAAGTGTTGTTTTTCCAAAAGAAAAATGTGAAAAATTGTGTTAAAAGAGAGAATTATCATGACCCTTGTGTGTGTTTGCATGTCTTTATTTGTGTATGCTATGTGCATACGCTGTATATTGCATATGTGATCTTATTTTTTGTGTGCACACTTGCTGAAATGTATTATCACCTGGCCAGGACGTACTGCAGCGTCTCCATCAGTCCCATTTGGTCCTCTCCGGTCAGCGAAGGCTGGAACAATATCTCTGGGCACCGCAGCCGCTCTGTCCCAACAAACAGCTGATGGTACTCCGCCACGCTGAACATGGGCTGGAGATGAGATTCAAGATATTCATCACCAGTGTAAATGTTTGAGAAGTAGTGACACCAATGTTTCAGCTCAGGAGCTCATTACTGTTCTGGCACAAAAACATTACAAAAGGACAAAGTGTTTCTCACACATCCTGCCACACATTAACCTGGCAGGTAACTACTTGCACAGGATTAATGAGGATCTAAATGTCAGTCTGGGAAGTTCCAGTCCCTCTGTGCCACTACCTGAACCACATTAGCAGGTTTTTCTGGCAGCGTGTCCTCAGGAAAGTCAGGATCCATCAGTGCCACTCCGTCTCCCTCGTCCATCGGATGGTCCAGCTCAGACACCTGACAGAGAGCGACAGAACAGCCTCAGGCACTTTGTCAGCTGTGACACATCCGCTGTAGCAAACGAGGACAGACCCTCCAGACTCATATTCACGGTAATGACGTGTAGAGCTAATTAATAATTGGGTCATTTCAGTTTAAGTTAAATAACTTCTGACTTTTAATAAAATATTGATTTAGAAATGTTTCTTTGATGAACTATTCTAGCCCAAAACACTACCAGTCACATTCACTCATTCTCACTCACAATCATTCAGTGCTCTTCCATTATGCATCATTCTTGAAATGCCCCTTAGAGATGCATTTTAATTCTACTTGTTATGAACATTTGTGGATGATTTTGTGTTCTTCTCACTTCTTGAAAAAAGAAAAAGAAAGTAACAAGGAGAATCCTCTGATCAAGGAGCTATAGACTTTTCCCTATCGCTTCCAGGTTTATTTCAGGGCCCAGTTTAATATGCTACCAGCACTGAGACTGCATATCAATAAGATCTAATTGATCCCGAACAGCTCAAACAACTCTCTGAAACGCCTTTAGCAAATGCTAAAAATTAAGCAGATCAAAGCTGTTCCAAAAACGTTAAGGACCTTAAAGTCATTGACTAAACGTGATTGAAACAATGTGGTCCTATTTATTTTTAAACATGCAACCATTTTGGATTTGGTGTACAAAGACCTTATGTCCTCTTCCTCTCATTTGGTGGAGTAACACCCACCTCGATTTTTCCCTCTGCTCCGTCACTATGCAGCAGTTTCTGTCTGCTCTGCTCCACGGCCAGCTGCAGTTTGTTGATGTACGACTGCAGCTCCTCAGCTGAGTCCATGTTGAGCTCCACCAAGCTCTTGTGAAAATGATCCAACAGGCCGTCGTCCAGCAGCTCCTGGACACATAAAACTCTGTGATCGCTGTGCAGAACACATCTGTAATCTGGACTATCATATGTATAAAACAACAATAAACCATAACACCATGATACAACAGGTTCCTTGCCTGCACTGCCATAAGTCTGTCCAGCTTCTCTTGGTCCTGCTGTAGCTTCTCTTCCCGGCGGCGAGCATTGATCTCCTGAAGCCGTCGAAGCTGTTGAGCTCGTCTCTCCTGCCTCTCCTCCACGCTCACACATCCACCCGGCACCTTACCTGAGAAGGGGAGTTGCATACGGTGCACCTCCTGCTCATAAAACGCCGGACTGCGCCACTTTTCCAGCTCTAAACAGATTGTTAATGGAACTTAAGATTAATTTGGGAGGCCACAATTCAGACACTTAATTGTAAATTGCTGCCGTAGCTTGGAGCTGTACCTTCATGATAATCCACAGCCGTGTAACTGTGCTCATGCAGCAGTTCTTCCATGCGGCTGAGTGTGATGGCGGCGAGGTGACCTGGGTATTTCAGATGGAGGAGGCGCTGCAGGTACGACGCCGCCTGGCTCCCAGCCACATTCACGCGCTTACAATTCACCGCATCCAACCTCGAATCAAAACCATGTCAAAGTTAGACTGTACACAGCAATCAGTGGGTGTGACTTGGTTGCACTCAATGAAGTCTGAAACAAATCAATGAAGACATAATAAGGAAAGTGCAGGAGTGAATAATCTCTCTACTAATTCCAGAAATCACTGTCTGTTTGTGGAACGCACATCATCATTCATCTCATCAGCTTCACTCTTGGCATGTGTATCGTTAAAGGTCCAGAGTGTGGTCAACTTTTCAATACATGGGCAGTTTGTCTGCGTCTGTGAATCCTCACCTGCCATTGATGACCGGCAGGATGTGAGAGCAGTGGTATCCCGAGGACAGAACGATGCCAGTGTGTGCTGGATGGACTTCTCTGTGGGCGTTACTGTGGTACAAACTGTACAAGCCGTCCACGCCGTAGGAGACGTGCGGGACGCGGTAGCACTCGAACAGCAGCTCTGACATCATCTGCCGACAGTGCAGCGGGTTACAGGGGGCCTCTGTGAGCACAACGGGATGTTCCACACTGCCCTGCAAAATCATGGCAAAGAAAAGCTGTGAGATCACCTGGTCATGCGATCATCGACCGGTCACCACTGACATTACACGTAAAACTGAAAACTGGCAAAATTTTAATGTGTAAATTTACATTGAAAACTTTTGTTAAAAAATTGTGTAAGTCCTATGGCAAGTATGACAGATATAAAGGTAGTAACAAGTATTGTTTGGAGTTTTATTACAGAATGTTAATATCTAATATTGTAGAGTAAGAACTATAAGTGTGATGAGATTAGGGCTAAGACCCACTTATACATACTTCAGATGTTTTAACTACTGAAGACTTTTTAAAACCAGGTGGAAACCCTGTCACTTCCGGGAGAGAAGTCAAATGGATGTGTTTGAGATTAAACACCTTGTAACACATAAACTTCTCATTTGTAAATATTTGGAACTTCCAAACACATATGTTGACCTCAAGTTGAATTCAGGTGCTTTTACTACTAAATTAGATACAGTCTACTTGTCCAACTTAAACAATTAGTCACTAAATCAGCAGTTTTGACAAGTACATCTTCAAAGTTTATGTCAGGGCAAGAAAGAAGTTTAAAGTGTTGAATTAGGTGTCACATTTGGCTCTGGGTCATTGTGGAGGGCATTTCCTTTTCTTTCTACTGTTTATTTGTATATGAATGTTTGGTCCCAATGTTTCATTTGTTTGTGTCAGTTAAATAACTCACTAATCGAAGACCAGTGCTGCTGATAATATGTTGGTGGAAAAATAAATAATACTAATGGTATGGCTTTACAACCAAAATAAACATGTTCTACTCTTGCTGAAACTTTCAGGAATGCCATTATAAAAAAGCTTCATTGAAATAAATAATAATAAAAATAAATAATTTATAAAAGTTAGACTGTGTTCACGTTCCCCTGTGTATTGTGTACTGCACATGTGTGCAGGGGAGACACCATGTTCGATCCCCCAGCAGTCACCTCAGAGCTGATGCCCAGATGTGTGAACACATGGTCGAAGATGAGCTCCTGGATCTCGAAGTTGACGACCACGTTGCGGTCGAACTGGCTCTTCAGCAGCCACCGCAGAGGCTCCAGGTTCGGGATGTCGTTGCCGATCTGGGTCTCGCTGCGGGCGGCTCCTCTGCTGCGCGCCGCCACGGACCTGAAGAGCAGCCGCGGGGAGTCCAGCTCCCCCGCCGCTGTCGCCCATCCGGCCCGGGTCTGGAAGGAGCCGTTATCTATCACTATCGAGGCCGGTGTGGGGCTCGGGGCGGGGAGCTCAAAGATCGGGTCCGGAGACGCTTTGCAGTCCTGGAAGGAGAAGATCTGACAGACCGGCCGCTCCGTGGAAGCCATTTTGAAAAGGTGCTACTGCAAAATACCTCCGAGTGGAAGCTTGGTGTCGCTGACCTATAGTTCTGCCTTAACTTCAGAAGACATTTAATCTTTGCAAAGCAACAAACTACTTGTTGTATATTTTAACAACAAGATAAGTAGAATTCATATATATATATATATATATATATATATATATATATATATATATAAAAGACTGTGGTTTTTACTGTTTGCAAACAAAATGCCCCATATCTCAAAGATTTATATTTTAATTTTCAGCAAAACTTTAACACATGTCTGTCTGCACAAGTGTTGTGTATGAATACCATGTGGATGTGCTCTGAGGCAAGGCGAGCTGTTTTTATTTATAAAGCACATTTCATACACTGAGGTAGATTCAAGGATATAAGAGGATATAAGAGGCAAAAGGGATGAACCGGATAAAATTTGGATGAAACAATTAGTTAAAGGAGTAAAACAATACAAACGATGTTAAACAATACAAGAAAATTATTTTGATGAAATTATGAAATAATTTGGTTAAAAGAAACATACATACTTTTGACCACCAGGGGTCGTACTGCGACTTCATTGATTGTAATATGAACGCGAGATGAGACACATCGATTTATAAGTCAAACACTCTGATTAGGCCTATTTATCATTAAGTCACAGTGTACATGAGCATTATGAAAACATTTCTCCCTCATGTTAAAAATAATTTACTGAAAAGAAAATGACAATGTACACAAGGCATTTCAATGCACCACTAAAGTCTGACTCATTGTTTCAAGCTGTGCAGCCTCAGTTTGTTCAAATCCACAGACCTCCATTTTAAATTCTAGTCCCACTGATGGAATGATGCAGTCATAAAAAGCCCTGTGTTTACTGCAGATCTATTTTCTGTCTGAATGCAAACTAACTGTTATCATCACCTCAAATTGGGCACAACTGGGATTATTTGCTGGACATGCATAGAGTTGATTTTGAATGAAACCATGTGAAGAGACATTTTCCCTCAGGCCTGAGATTCCTGATTCCTTTCTGTCTGCCATCCTGTTACTCTCAGCTGACCGGGTGAAGCCTCAGCTGGTGATGTGGGACACCTGCACATGGGAGATGCTGCACGGCCCACTTCAGACCACTCAGTCAATGAACGTGCTGCAGATCCCACACTCTGATTGTTATCACCCTGCACTGAATAATCTTAACCTTGATGGAATTTCTGCTCACATGGCTTTATACTTTTCTGTGCAACACTTTGTCATGTTCCATAAATGACTGGCTATCTAAATTAGCAACACAGAACTTTTACCTTTCATTCATAATTAAATTCAGCAATCTGTTAATGAGCCAAAAATTAATGAGAGGGATTAATATGATGTGAAACATAATCTATGTTGGACTAAAATGGAAGCATCAGATTGGAGCATAATCTTTTTTTCAATATTGTTCTTCACAGCGGTGTTCATTATGCTCTTATTTATTGCCTTGTTTTTATAGCATAATATTTAATAATATATTCTGACTGCTAAAATAATGAAATGATTAATTCACTGCACATGCAGAGGCTAACTGTAACTGTAGAATCCCTTCAAAGGTGCAAGATTAATATCAGACATATTAATCTTGAAGATTCTATTTGAAATCCAAAATATGCCAAATATGTCTGAAGTCAATTATGTTTTATGTTATTATATTTACAATATATATATATATGTTCTTGTTATCTGTTATTTGTGAATTCATTGAAGAGATTCTCTCATTTAGAAGAACATGCAATTAACAGTAGGAAGTGAGAGGGTTTATTTCCTGGACAGCAACGATATTTGGGTGGAGAGTATAAGAAGGATGGAAGAAGGAAAGTGTGTGTCTGTGTGTGTGTGTGTGTGTGTGTGTGTGTGTGTGTGTGTGTGTGTGTGTGTGTGTGTGTGTGTGTGTGTGTGTGTGTGTGTGTGTGTGTGTGTGAGGGGTGTTACTGTATGAGGTCTAATGGTGTGACACTGAAGCACGAGCACAGTTCAGTGCTCAGGCACAAAGCTCTAAGTGCCTGACGTCCCCCTCCTCCTGATGCTAATAAGCAGATCTGGGTCAGCTTACTCTCTCAAACACACATGCACACACACTTGCACATACGGCCTCAAATTCAGACAACAAATACACCCCCATCTACGTTCTCTCCTCCAAAACACACACGCACATGGCATCCATTACTCCCAGGAGGCAAGACATGACATTGTGCCGCTGTCCGTGCACGTTGCTCGCAGCTCTCTGCTTGTTGTGCTTGTCATCCAGGCAGCAGTGATGAGGCGCAGGGGAACTAATAGTCTACAAGCACTGTGGGACTGCCATGCGTGATGCCAGGCAGCGTCCATTTTGTGGAGGAATGAGCAGACTGTTAGTTCCCACTGACAGGGAGGGGAAGGAGGGCAATATTCTGTTGGATTGAGTTTTATTGAATGTTCATGAACAATAGGGTTTGATCACACGTCCTCACGTCACGTCCTCATGATTTCTAGTTTAATGATTTGTCTTTCATTTTATGTTTGGGTCGTTCCCACTGACCATGATATCATATAATTGAGGAATAGTCAGTGAACATTTCAATGGTAATACAGGAAAGTGCTGCATATTTAGGATGGATGGATAATAAACTACCAATTAGATAACTGATTTATTCTATTTGAGTTTTTCCACATATGTCACAGTGGAGCATCCTCTCTCTCTCCAGGGAGGAAACCCTGAACCACCAGCTCACTTCTGGTTCTGTCATGTGTTTCTGTGGGCAGGAAAAGACTGTGACTTGTCACTGACATTATGTTGTTTTGTTTGCAGAACGCTCTGAGGGGAAAAACATCTGTCAGTGACGATTATGTGTGATTATGAATCACAGAGTTCTGCAATCATTTCCATTTTGTTCTCAACAGAGAACTTTCTTTTGTAAACAACAGGGTAACCACATGATGCCACTTTTTCTCATAGAAAACGGAACTTTATCCATCTTGTGTTTTTATGATGTCACAATAGAGTTATCCATTAAAAATGTATTCTCTGCTACATTTCCAATGTTTAGAATAATATTCACCTGTTCACAGGAGCAGAAACTCCTCGGTGAGTGAGGGAGTGATGAAATGACAGTTGGAGGAGCAGAGACCAGTTTACATAACAATCGTGACTCTGAGCACTTCTTATATATCAGAGCATCACTGTGGACAAAACCCCCCCACAACCTCTATGACTCTGCTCCACACCCTGTCACGCCTGCACAGACACGCACACACACACACACACACACACACACACACACACACACACACACACATTCTCATTCCTCTAGATGCACACACTGTAACCTCTATCTCTTTGCCTTTCTCTTACTAACTCTCTCTCTCTCTCTCTCTCACTCACACACAGACACACACACACACACACACAGTCTGTCACTACCGCTCTCTTCAAATGGCCCTGTAAGCCCAGCAGATATTTTTGGGCCAGAGAGTGATTAATGTGTTTGTGCACCTGTCACTATTCATGCATTCATGTATGTGTGGGAGTGTGTGCACAAGTGCATGATGTGACTGTGTGTGGGAAGGGTATTTCTAGATTGAAAAATATTAAAATGTGTGTTTGTGTTTGTTGGGGGGGGGCAGTGATGATTGGGAGAGTCCTCCCTACGTCAGTCACATTATGGGGACTTGTCTTTCTTATAGGGACAAAACGCAAGTCACCATTAAAATTAACACAGTCCTGGGAAGAGGTTTAATCAGGTTCAACATTTGTGTTGTTGCTTTCCCCAAAAGAAAACCAGGATGTGTGTCACTGTGTTTTGAAAAGAGGCTGACAGGACATCTCATTCACCAGTAATTATATAAATATATATACACGTCACCTCTTCTTTAAAGTCTAGGAAAAAATATTTCCTCGACACATTCCTGAATCTACCCAGGCTATAACCAGTCTTTTATCTCCATTATTATTTGTGTACTTCCTCTTGTATTTTAACCATTTGTTTTTGTGTTATGCAGGGATTTATACTTTGTGTTGAAAAGTGCTTTATGAGTAAAGTTTTAATAACTATTAACACCTGTAATTGGAGGTAAAAATATCATATTTTCTGAATCACACTTTTCAGTCTAAAATTGTGGGCCTTCCACTGAAACAGATGTGTTTAACAGTTTTTTTGTATTTTTACAAAATAGTTAAATTTCATTTATGTGGCACACATACTGTTTTTGGATTAGATGTAGAAAAGACAAAACATTTTCACATCTGTGGACCTTGATTTCCTAAACCCCACAGCCTATTGTGCAACAGGAAAATGATTGAATCTGGAAATAAGTGTGACTAATTTGTAATTTTGTGCAATGTCTACTTGCGCAAAGCCCGGACATACTTCTGAAAACATCGTGACCCCCATCAGCTCATCAACATTATCAAACCATGAAGATGCAAAAAAATATGTATTTTCCATGAGCAAAAAAAGGAAATAAAATTCTCAGCACTGTGCATCATTGAAAGAAGGAAGCATCATTTCATTCTGTTATTTGTATTTCGCTTTTTTTGAGGTTTGGCTTGAATGCTTTAAATTATTTTTACATTGAGTCAGTCAGGTGCAAAATGCAAACTACTTGCTGGGGAAATCTCTTTTCTCCAAAATCTCAACACACACACACACACACACACACACACACACACACACACACACACACACACACACACACACACACACACACACCCTTTCCAATTACTGTGACCATGGCAACTATCAGAGATTATTGCTCCCAGTCAGGGCTGCATGGCTGTTAAAGGAGGCGGTAAGCCCTTCCATATCTCAGGCCTACACACACACACACACACACACACACACTGCACTGAATTAATCCTTCTCTTTGTAGCCTTATTGAAGTTAAATTGGTCGCCACAGCAACCAATCTCCAAACCCTTTCAAAGAGAAAAGAGACTGAAAATCCATTTTGTCAGCTCAGAAATACTTCATCGTGTTTGACAGAGCTCAATGTATTAAGGTATATTTTATAGCTATGTTTGTAATATCGTATTATATACCCGCCTCATTACGTTTCCTACGTCTTCTCTTTTCGTTGCACATTTTTGGTTTATAGAGGCTGCATGCGTGTAGCCTATTTTTTTTTATTTTTTTGCGTGCTTGCGTTTCTTGTAAATGCGCGTGTGTGTGTGACATTTGCAGCCCATCCTCAGTCCCAGCGTCAGCCCGGGGTTTGTGCATGTGCATGGGGGGAGGGAGAGATGCCTCAAGGTCTCTCCCTGGTTCCTCACTACTGTCCCACAAACACACACACACGAACACACGCACACACACACATACCCCCAGACATTGATGACACACACTCACTAACAAACACTGCGTTGGCCTGAACACAAACAGCAGCTGGCAAAGCAGCCCAAGTCAAGCATGAAAATATGCGGAACTTTCTCTGTCCTCTGGCTGCTTTCTAAATTTAGACTTCTCCTCCATGTTACGTTTTTTTTTATTTTGTCTTGCGACGCTGCTAGTGCAACATTGTCTCACACTTCTCACAAGATTTTCCTGTTTTGAATCCGCCTTGAAAATGTCTCAATATGTTCACATGTCCTCTGATAATTACCAGAAATGTGTTGTTTTTCAGGGTGTGAAGCTTTTAAATGATGGCGACTACAGAGAGGAAAGACTTGGGTTTTCAGCCTTCTTGCTGTAGTGGGCTTCATTTCTGCAAGCATGCTGCAAAAAAAAAAAAAAGAAAAGAAAAGATGACAGCTTTGCTCAGCCGTGTCACAGCAGATTACGGCGGTGAAGACGATGTGCTTCCTATTCCCGACGATTAGAGCCGAGGTGGAGAAGAAATAATTCTCCCTCTTTCCTCTCCTCTGTGTGGAGCTTCGGTAAATGTAACAAAGCTGCAAATATCTATATATTTACTAGCTGATAATTATATTCGTTTTTTTTATTATTATGTGATGGAGAAATTAATACAAGCTGAGAGGTCGTGTTTTCCTTGCAGTGTGTGTGTGTGTGTGTGTGTGTGTGTGTGTGTGTGTGTGTGTGAGGAGCTGTCCGTGGTGCTGCAGCATCAGGCCAGATGCACGGTGCTCATCATATCACCAACGAGTTGCTTCCCTCCGCGCACAGCCTGCACATGCACATCTGGAGTCCAGCTGTTAAATGAGCAGGAAACGTAAAAATCCGCATTCATGCGTGAGGAATTCATGCACAAATCTGGGCAAACAGCGCCATTCATTTAAATGTTGGGGCGGTATTTCACGGGAATAATTTAATTGTGTTTTTTTACGCAACAAAAGGATTTTTTTTAAATAAAAAAATACAATATTTGGAAACATTTGATTATTTCTATGGGAAAACAATAGTTGTGTTTTTTATTTTTAAAAACAGTATCCCACATATGTTCCATATATATACTTTTGTCTTGATATTTTTGAAAATAGGTTCAGTGTGTGCCTCATTTCACAAATATAAGATTGATTCACGTGTTAAAACACAGTTGAACAGATCAGGTGGAAGACTTGTTTATCCTTACGATTTTATTAAAATCCAGTTAAATTTTGATAACAAATACAAATACAACTGCAGATGAATGTTAAAAAATATCATAAATACAGGCTATTTTTAATTCCTCATTTTTTGATAAGTTGATGCAGAAAGATTTTTTATTGTTAATGCTATTGTTGCATGCATAATGGCCGTGTGTGGGGCTGGGGCTGGGGGGGGTACCTGTTGACAGAGTAGAGCACGAGGGCAGGTGAAATGTTTGATCTTTTCATTCATTCAAGCAATAATGTCAGAAACATTGCAACACACTGTCGCGCATCTTACTCTATGCGGACACGTGCACACTCCTCTCTCTCTCTCTCTCTCCGTGACAGTTCCTCCGCTGTGCACGAGCCGTGTTACACCGGCTCTCTATGCGGACACGTGCACGCTCCTCTCTCCCTCCCTCCCTCTCTCTCTCTCTCTCATTGGGTGATGCAGTCAGAGATTCCACTGCTCGCGCTGTCACCACCAGGACCCCCAACAGGGAGAATAAAAAAACAGCTTGGATGAGAAGAAATATGCGAAATTGTCTTTTTTAACCACAAATGATCGAGGACACATTTTTTTCCTCTGCATGTTTCGGGGCGTTTCCTCGCTGAGACTCATGTCTGAGTGTTTTCTTGTTCTTTCTGTGAAGGACTAATATGGATGAGCAGGCTGAGAGAAGAGGCTGAGGATTTGTGAAGGGTTTGGGTGAGACGGTCAGGCAGCTCCACATCGAAGAGGCAACAGGCATGACTTCAGTGTAGCACTGAATTAAACCTCTCTCCTGCATGCATCTGCAGCTCTGCTTTTTCACTCCGTAATATCATTCTCATTCGAAGACCGCATTTACTCAGATAGAAGATGGCTCACCTGATCCGACACAAGCTCTCCAACAAGCTGACCAACGCGGCCCACACGGTGTCCAACAAATCCCAGGCCAAGGTCAGCGGGGTGTTCGCCCGCCTGGGCTTCCAGGCCGCGACGGACGAGGAGGGCCTGGGTTTCGCCGAGTGCGACGACCTGGATTATGACTACAGACAAGGGATGCAGATGGATGTCCTTCAGGGAGAGGACGAAGGGGCACACGTGGAGGGAGATGGGGATCTGGACGGAGACAGCCACTACCAGAGGGACGGCACCGGGCCCCGGCCTTCGTCCCTGAAGACAGGAGGCTCTCTGGACGAGGACAAACCAAAAATCACGACATGGGAAGCTGGCTGGAACGTCACCAACGCCATTCAGGTACACTGTGATCACTTTATTATCAAAATCATGTGAGGATGCAAAGAATAGCATGAGATGCATGAAGGCCTGCGACTGCACAAGATGTCACCTTGAAGATGTTTTAGGAGGAAGAGGGCCTGGAGGTGCGCGTAAATTAAACCAACAAAAAATAGAATAAAGAAAACTATTTAACATAGCAGAATTAAATTATATTTTAATATATTTTAATCTGCTATATTTTAATCATGGCCGTATTAAATGCATGCTTCCATTTAACATGAAACAATTCTTGGATTGTGTGTGATTCTTTGCATTCAGTGGGTCTTAGAATGTATTTATTCAAATCTGTTTATCAGCTGAGCTGCAGGCAGGGCCTGTTCCTCCGTGATAGACCTGAGTCTCAATGGCTCCACGTGCTTATCAGCGGCTCCATCAAATGCAGTTTTTAAACAAATTAACGAACATTTCGTTTTGAAATTGTTTCCTTTGAAAGCTCTAATTTCCTTAAAGCAAACTAAAGGCCTGTTTTCTCAAGGGCGAAGTGAAATAGAAAAGAATTGGTGTGATGCAGACATGAGAAATGGATCCGTTGTGTTAAATCACACATGTTTGCTTCGCATGACGCTTGAATGCGCAAATATCCCCATGTATTTTTTACTGTTATTATGTAAGATGTGCGCTGTGTGAGCCAGTCATTGCCCGGGCTGCCTCGACCTGTCACTGCGATGTGGGCCTCGTCCATTACCATTCAACTGCGCCTCTCTGTCCGCAGGGCATGTTCGTCCTCGGCCTGCCGTACGCCATCCTCCACGGCGGCTACCTCGGCCTCTTCCTCATTATCTTCGCGGCCGTGGTGTGCTGCTACACGGGCAAGATCCTCATCGCGTGTCTGTACGAGGACAACGAGGACGGCATCAAAGTGCGCGTCAGGGACTCGTACGTGGACATCGCCAACGCCTGCTGCGCGCCCCGCTTCCCGTCCCTGGGCGGCCACGTCGTGAACGTGGCGCAGATCATCGAGCTGGTCATGACCTGCATCCTCTACGTGGTGGTGAGCGGCAACCTGATGTACAACAGCTTCCCGGGTTTTCCCGTCTCCCAGAAGGCCTGGTCCGTGGTGGCCACGGCCGCGCTCCTGCCGTGCGCGTTCCTGAAGAACCTCAAGGCCGTGTCCAAGTTTAGCTTACTGTGCACGCTGGCGCACTTCGTCATCAACGTCCTCGTGATCGCCTACTGTCTGTCCAGGGCGCGCGAGTGGGCCTGGGAGAAGGTCAAGTTCTACATCGACGTGAAGAAGTTCCCCATCTCCATCGGCATCATCGTGTTCAGCTACACCTCCCAGATCTTCCTGCCCTCCCTGGAGGGGAACATGCAGAGGCCCAGTGAGTTTCACTGCATGATGGATTGGACTCACATCTCTGCCTGCGTCCTCAAGGGCCTCTTTGCCCTGGTGGCCTACTTGACGTGGGCAGACGCCACCAAAGAGGTCATCACGGATAACCTGCCTTCAACCATAAGGGCCGTGGTGAACATCTTCCTCGTCGCCAAGGCGCTGCTATCCTACCCGCTGCCTTTCTTTGCTGCAGTTGAGGTTCTGGAGAAATCCTTTTTCCAGGACGGCGGCAGGGCCGTGTTTCCTGACTGCTACGGCCCCAATGGGCAGTTGAAATCCTGGGGTCTCGGCCTTCGAGTCACCCTGGTAGTCTTCACCTTGCTCATGGCTGTCTTTGTCCCCCATTTTGCCCTTCTGATGGGGCTAACTGGAAGCCTCACCGGCGCCGGCCTCTGCTTCCTCTTGCCGAGCCTCTTCCACCTGAAGCTCCAGTGGAGGAACCTCCTGTGGCACCACGTCTTCTTCGACGTTGCCATTTTTGTAATTGGAGGCATATGCGCCATATCTGGCTTCATTCACTCGGTTGAAGGACTCATAGAGGCCTACAGGTACAATATCCAAGACTGAGAGCTTCAGAGATGACCTTTTACTGAAACGTGACATCCCATAATGCCGCACTCCTGCAGGCTGTCATGACTCAGACCTTATCAAAACATCATGTTGACCACTTGACATAGAAGCTTGGGAGGAGGATTATTAGTGTGAAATGTAGCCTACATCTTTTTATTTTGCCTTCGTGATATAATGTGCAATAATGAACTCTACAATCATAGTGTAAAGTCTAGTCTTCTCATTCCAGAAAACATGTTTTATTAAGTGGACACAGGAAAACAGCCTCCGCATGACAGGGGGGTGATTAAATAATATGCAGGCATGATGGAGCCCGTCCAGGCCTGAGTCTTCATGCAAAGTTATCAGAGAGCCAGTGAAAATGTCCGCCGTGGCTCTATAACTGTGAGTGTGTACGTGTTTATAGTTGGGGAATGAAATATGTGAAAAACAATGAGGTGAATATGTTGTTACTGGTTTTTGAGCTGCTAGATATATCATTAATCCCACTTCAGAGAAAATATAAGAGCAGGGCACCCTTCAGATCACAGGATGCTCTGTGGAATATTAAAAAACCATGAATAACTTATGTGTAGTTGTTTAAAACAGAATTACTTTTTATTTTCAGTTTGGTTTTTTTGTTGTGTTTTATTTGACATCTTATAGCTAGTGGTCCTGTTGATTGGTTTTGTTTTCTTGGTGTTTCAAGTGTCATTCTGGATGAAGTGAATTCAAAGTTCAAGCAAGTGGGTCCTAACTGTGTTATATGTATGAAAACTGTCTGTCTGATGATATTCTCTTCCTATTGAACGTGTTACTTGTGATTTAAATGGAACTAATCATGGTGTGTGAGACCAAGAGTTTGTTGAATTAAGAGATAAATAAATCAAATATTTTATGGCTGGTGATTCTAATGTCTCCTTGCGCATTGAAATGTAATGAAATGTTACCGGGGGGGGACTGAAAAGCTTCACAGCAGATGTTAGCGACCCTAACCTTAGTGTCATCGGGGGCTCCGGCCTGTTAATCACAAACCCTCTCTCCGAGGGCAGGCCCACCACAGGCTGATCAGACCTGGGTGTGCACCGGAAATCTTGGGGCCCAAAATAATTGTTAAAAAAATAACAGGTTGTGGAGAAGACGGATTTTTGAGCCAATAGATCTCAAAGTTCTTCTTTTGCTCATTCCGTAAAATAATTCGAAATACATAAGTCAACAGAAGGTAGTAGGTTTCACTTCCCCTTTAAAGGTAACTGTCCATATGTCTAGATATGTTTTTATTCTAAGATACACTGACATCAATTTAAAACACTTCTCTACCTTCAGTGCAGGTGCGTATTTCTATCAACACTTTGCTGGTATATGTCGTGAGTTCTTTTACACACTATAGTGTCTTTCAAATCCGTAATTAAGAGAAGAAGAATAACAAAGAAAAAGGAAGAAAAAGTACCATGTGGTTTTCGAGACACCAGCACATCACTATTGTCACGTGTGGCTGAGTTTCACTTCTCGGTGATACAGGAAGCACCAGCAGCGCATAAAGCACAGAAGCGGAGACGACGTTCGCTCACATGTAGAAGAAACATCAGCAGCCACCTTCAACCAATTCATCCTGCAGTGACTCAGGTATATGCTTCATATCCACTTTAATATGAACACCATGTTGGATTGTAGACATTATGTTTCACACTAGGAATGTAAATGTCTCATTAGTTCTGTGAGTTTTGTGATTAAAGTCATTACTCACATGTTTTATTTGGTGCAAATAGGGGGGGGGTCCCGGCAACATGCTTCTGTCTGTGGCAGCAGTTCTCACACTCTTCTCCTGCACCTGTGCAGAAAACCCTGCAATACAAGTCATCCTGACCAACAAAGGGCTTCAGTATGGTAAGGTGTAAGAGTGAGAGGCATTGTTTTACTGTTTATGATTTTACATAATTCTATTTGGTATTGTTTCTTGAGTTCATATTATATAAATTGACTTATTTATTTCCTTTAACTTTTTTTCCTTTTTTCAGCTAAACACGGTAACTGTAAACATTATTTTTCATAGTGGGACTAATAAAGGATAATAAATAATGTTATCTCGTGTTATCTTATCTTGTAAGAGTAAAGCAGGAGTACAAAATCTTACTGTATGATCTGTATGTAAGACATGTTGCAGTCACACTTCATGCATGTGCTGTGTCTCAGGGAAACACGCAGTGACAGACTGGATTCAGGGGATGTTGGAGTTCATCACCCTCCCTGACTTCAATGGTCACGTAGGCTCTGTGGTCAATATACACTACACACTGACCGGGTACGTTATACATTCGAGATTCCTGAACACTGACGTTCTTTTTGGTTCCAAATTTCATAATAAGATTATACCCCTTCAAACTGTTTACTATTTAAAGAGAGTAGATGGGGTATATTTGAACTTTTGGGTGCAAAAAAAAGTGAGATAAGATATTCCTTTATTAGTCCCACAATGGGAAGATTTGCAGTATAACAGCAGCAAGAGTCAAATAGCCATCAGCAATGAATTAGTAATATGCAATACTTAAGTGTAAGGAATATTAAAAATATGTAGAAAAATATGAATGTAATTAAACTAGTATATACAGTGTAAAGATATGTAATTGTAGTGTTTATACATATAAAAAGTATATGCAGTGTGAACATGTGAACAGTGAATGGATTGCACATGAACAGTTGATATTGCACAGACAGATGAATATAGCACATTGAGAGTAAAGAGAGGGAGGTGCCATCTCACTGTAGGTCATTTAATGTACCTGTCATGTTAAATCTTAAAACCACAGCACGGTATGCTGCCAGGATTTTAACACGCTCTAAAAGAAGTAACGACATGACACCAATCTTTGCTGCCTTTCACTGGTTATCTGTGAGTTATTGATTTTAAGATTTGAACGGTTGGGCTCTTGCTGACCCCCTCACTGTCTGAGATCCTCCAGCAGAGCCCGACTCACTGATGATAATAACTGTAAATACACCTTTCAAAATAATCAGGAAAAATTAAAGGCAAACAATAAGACACATGCCAAAAGCATTTTTAAAAACACACAGCATTGTAGCACAAATAAAGAAATATAAAGTGTTACAGATAAGAGAAGATTAAAAAGATCATAAATTGAAATACAATTATTAAAGTAGTTGGTTAGATCAGTATAGTAGTAGAAAGCTTACCTATGATAGCGTGTCTTTTAGAGAGATTTAAAAGAGGATAATGATTTCCTCAGGAAGATTGTTCCACAGGGGAAGACCTCAGGTTACGACAGGGACTTATTGAAATGTACTTTAACCTTAAAAGTCAGCAATAAAATCTCAGAATCAGTTCTAAAATGTATTGAAGCCAACGAAGAGAAGCTAAAATGCTCTATTTTAGTGAATCTGGTGAGAAGTCTGACTGCTGGAGATCTCAGGCAGGAAAACTCCCATCTTCTTTTAAATCTCTACTCAAGACTCACTTTTATCAAATGGCATATTCTTAACCTTTGGTATGGTTGAAACAATAGAATATTTTCCTGTTACATTTTATATTTTGTATTTTATTATGTTCATCGTCTGCTTTATTGTAAAGCACTTTGTAACTTTGTTTGGAAATTTGTTCTCTCAACAAAGTTATTATTATAATTATTATTGTTATTGTTATTATCAGTAGGTCTCTGTCATTTCACCTATTAACGCGTGCCTGTGCTCTCCTCATGTGCTCCAGCACCAGTATAAAGAAGTGTGACCTTCCAGAGCCGTCTACTGAGTTCTATCCCGATTCCTCAGGATTCAAGACGTCACTGTCAGGCCTCAATGTTGCATTGTACGGACAGTGGAGGACATGCCTCGGTATATTGTGAGTTTGATCTAGTCTCTGCCCTACATGTAAACTCCTTCATCTCAAAGTCAGCGACTACACAACCCAGGGTTTGCATACTGTCGGGTTTTCCATTTGGGCGAAAGACAAATCTTGAGAAAAGTTATCATCAAAAGTGTGATAAAAGTGTTGTTGTATGAAAATCAAACCTTTTTACAAGGTATAAGTTACATGCTTCTGTTTTAAATGTTGATTGAGGAGTTCATAAAAGTCATCATGTGGTTAGAAAAGTGTCTCTTTAAATGTGTCAGATCAGTGCGTCCTGTCTTCTGTTATTTTATATGTTCATGCGTGCAGCAGCTTTGGCTTTGTTCTTACACAGATTCCACCATCCACGCTTTTAATTTGTAACATATATCTTTACTTTGCTCTTCAGGTCCCAAAAAGACAAAAGACAAGATTGTTGAAACCAGTTTGTGCCAAACCGCCCTGGATCAAATACAGACAGTGTAAAGGGACAGATGATGTTGCACCTTATACAGATTAAACTCCAGATATTGATTGATGCAATAAAAAAACCCATGATAACTTATGACTTGATGAGTCACTGAGGCACAGTCAGGCAGCTGATTTTAGGTGGCTGATGGTGACTTGCAGCTTTTGTGTCTCTTGTTGCACAACCAGATTTCCACGTGAACTGATGTGTTTGTGTTTCCAGTCATGACAAGGGGACGTTCGACATGGCTGTGTATGGGGTGAATGTGATCTCTGTGGTGGAGCTGGGGAAAGATGCTGGTGGCCGTTTGTCTGTGACCAGTGTGAGCTGTGACGCTCAAGTTGGACGTGTAGACGTCAGATTATATGGTGGATCCAGGTACAGGAGACACAGAGAGAGAGAGTCACAGAGGGGGGGGTACTGATGTCAAGACATAAAGCCCTGCATTCTCATTTGTCATCAGCTGGATGTTCCGGTTCTTTCAGAAGCTTTTCAGGAGACAAATCAGGAGAGAAATCGAGATCAGAGTGAGTGTTTCTCCTCATCGTGTAGTCATTGGTCTTCCCTGATGTGATTATCTGAGGATGAATAAACTGTGAACATTTTCTGAACCTTTGTAATGTTGTTCCCTCCTCAGATTTGCCCCAATGTGGAGGAATCGATTGTAAAGTTAGAGCGATACCTACAGGCCATGAACGGTATTGCAGTAGACTACTATTATAATAATTCGTCTTCTTCTTCTTACTATTATTGTAATTATTATTATTATCAATGCATGCAATGTAACACGTATGGCCTTACATAATATTTGATATAAATAGCAGATTAAACTAAAATTGGACAGGATCTAACAGCCATCAGGTAAGACAATAAAATATATTAATGAAATGAATAAAAACAAAAGAAAAAGGCGTTTGTAATAAGAAATGTCTTAAAGATTCTGTCAACAGATGTAAAGCCCCTAAGACCATGAGGGAGACTTTTCCACAGTTTTAGGGCAAAGTGATTCTAAAACAAGTAAAATCATTTAAAAATAATTCTGTGACAGACCTGCTGAAGATTAAAGCATGTATTAACTATTCTGTGTCTGCTCAGGAGAGAAAGGGTCCGACTTTGGAAATATTCCTGAAAAGGAATATAGAGACCCCAATTACAAAATGAAATGCACACTCTGACACCAGGGTCATAAGACAGATGTTACTTTACTTTAGGTTATGTGAGATAAAACTATTAACTTTCTATTTTATCCAGTTTCCTTCGATGTGGGTCAGGCTCTCACTTTGAACCTCTCTCTCACCGGTTCACCTGTTACCAATGTTTCAAGTCTGAATCTGGGTCTCAAGGTAAAGGCACACACACACACACACACACACACACAAACTTTCATCTTACACACACACACCTATACGTCTGTGTTCAAGCTACTCTGGCACCTATAGCTAAATGAGGGCTCGTGCATGTGAAAATAAAAAATAAAATTGGAAACTCTTTATTTAAAGGGTGAGTTCTACAGCATCAAAACTCACGCAGAGCCTCCGTTTGAAGCTCAGCCTTTCACCGTGCCTGAGCAGCAGGGCTACATGTTGTCACTGGGCCTGTCGGACTTCACTGTGAACTCTGTCTTGTATGGATACTACTCAGCCAGAATGTTTCAGACCCTCATCAACGACAGCAATGTAAGTTCAAAAAGCAGAAAAGAAAGCAAGACAATTTAAGTTTGGTTTGAAGTTTGCATTTCCTAACATTGTCATCCTTTCAGATCCCTCCTGGTTTTCCCCTGCACCTGAATACCAGCCTGATGGGACCATACATCCCTCAGGTATGTTCATTTATATATGGATTATATTTAGCTTTTATTATCTCTGTGTATGAATGGCTTCTGCAGGCACCTAATCCCACAGAGCCAGCATCCACATACTTTAAGGTCAAGAAAACAGTCCTGTCCCTTTTAAACTTTAAACATCAATAATCTGCTCCTCCATACAGTGAAGACTCCAAAATATGCTTCTCAAATGTTTTAATTTACCATCTAATGAAACAGAAGAATATTCAAACCATCAAACTCTCTCTGCAGCTTCCCAAGATGTTTCCAGGTCTGCTGATGAACCTGCAGGTTAATGCCACAGAGGTTCCGATGTTTTCCTTCCAGCCTGATGCTGTTAACCTGCACATCCAGGGCACCATTGAGGCCTTCGCCATCCAGCCAAACGCCACAGAGACTCCACTGTTCAAACTCAGTGTTGTGAGTACCATTTTTTTTCTGTCCTTTTAGCACGCCCAGAAATAAATGTTC
This sequence comes from Paralichthys olivaceus, assembly GCF_024713975.1. Classification (NCBI taxonomy): domain Eukaryota; kingdom Metazoa; phylum Chordata; class Actinopteri; order Pleuronectiformes; family Paralichthyidae; genus Paralichthys; species Paralichthys olivaceus. The sequence goes on along the minus strand of NC_091098.1, from coordinate 11,130,009 downwards.
ATGTGAACATCTGCACACCTAGAAGCTCATGTTAAAGGATTTATTTGCCGTATTATGATGTTTTGAGCAAAACGATCTTCCTCAAAAATACATCTTGGTTATTTTTTGTGAGCTTGTAAATACATATTGTATCATTATTATTTATTAGGAAATCCTTTAACCTCTGGGCCAAATTGAAACGTATAAACATTTTGTTATTATTCAATCCACAGTAGAAAAACTTACACAAGTGCTCAAAGGATCTGTCAAATTATTCTACAATCAAATCATCAGAAAGTTAATGAATGGATGATTCCTATAGTGTCAGTTATTTACAGGCATAAATGGGAATCGTCATGATTCCAGCTTCTCAAATTAGTTTTTATCACATTGTTCTGCAAAAGCTTCTGCTGAATGTCAGACATGTTGTTGAGGAAACAACAGGGAAAATGACTTCCTGGTTAAAATAACCATCCTCTGTAGCCTAAAGTCAAACCACTGTCTTCTTCCAGGTGTCAAACTTCAGCAGCACAGTGTGGATCGCTGATCAAAGAATCAAAGGCTCCGTTTCAATGGACAAGTGAGCATCAGCACATTTTAAAAATACAGATGTGAGATCACAAACTCAGAGCTAAACTAATGGTGAGTTATTGTTTTCTCTCAAACAGTTTCTCACTGACACTGGTGGGAAGTGAAATCGGAAAATTTAAGGTAAATGAAACATGATAGAACAATGCACCATGTTTTGTTTGTGTGTGACTGTAAACAATCAAGTTCATGTGGTGGAAATTTATCTCGAGATGTGAAATAAAGAGTTTCTCAGACCGGAGTTGTCTTTAGGTCTTTAGATTTAATAGAAAGCTCTGCAGAGGGTTGCACACTCAGCACACCTCAAAGTGCAACAACCCTGAATAGGGAAAGAAGAAGGGTTTATACAGACAGGTAAACAGGAAACATAAGAGACAATTGTTTCTGAGCATGAAAACTGATTAACACAGTTTTCATGCTATTGCTTAACTGGTTAACACTGTCTGCTCTTACTTCTGCATAAAAGAAGAAGTTTGCTACTGCACAGATCAGGGTCAACAAGAGGATCATCATCAAGAAAGGACATGAACTCTGAGGTTACTTCCGCCAAGTGCATAGCAACAGTCAGGGCATTTGATTGTTGAGGATAAAAAAGTAAAAGTCTGTCTAGTTTCGAATCGTCCGTCTGCACGTACGCCAGACAGTTTCTCTTATGCAAACACAATTGTGTTTCTATATAAGTGATTGTTGAACACAGCACACAAGCATTGATCAGATATAGGAAAGAGTTCAAGCAAAGTTCATATGCATGTTTTCCATCACATTCCTCTTTTCAGACTGATGCTTTGGAAAACGTTACAAGGAAAGGAGTAGATACTGTCCTGGCAGAAGTCAATGGTGAGTCTTAGTTTCATTTATTTGTCATTTATTCATATCTCACTTTGTGAATCACCGGACAACTTCCTAGTTATCAAGTATAATCTTGGTACGTAGAATAAATTCATGATTTTAGTTATTAAGGCACATGTGTCATCATCATCAGATCAGCCTGCTTTAAAATGATGAATGAGGAGCATCTCAAAGGTCCAGTGTGTAAGATTTAGGTGAAAGGGAACTCTTGGCAGATATTTAATGGAGAATAATCCTCATGATGTTTTCACTAGTTCATTTCATCTAAATTTAATTGTAGTTTTCTTTACCCCAGAGAAGACCCTTTATATTTAAATACTTTATATTTATATCGAGGGGACCCTCTCTATGGAGGCTGCCATGTTTTTTACATTAGTCCAGACTGAACAAACTAAACACCTTTTGAGTTTTTATGACATTTAAAGGCTACCACAGGTTCTTTTCCATGTTTGGAAGGAGAGGGTGAGGTGAGGGGTGTTCAGCTGCAACATGCAATTTCAAAACTGGATATCACAAAATTCTACACACTGTACCTTTAAGTTATACTTTTGTAAAAGTTTAACAAATAACCAAACACTAAATACTTTGGTCATAAGTTTCATATTATAAGTATCAGGACTTTAAAAAAGATTGTGTAAGAATCTGTCTGTATTCTGAAGAGCCTCACAGACATGAAGGAAATAGCCTCTGTAGTGGAGGAGGAAATGTTCAGTAGTGGTTGACTTTTTTTTCCTTCTGATATTACGAGTGAATCAATTTATGATTTGCTATTTTCTGTTTCAGAGGAACTGGCCGTAGGTGTCCTCATACCCAGATTGAAACATGCACAGCTGGTCAACTCAGGTCTGAAGGTGCAGGAGGTCAGTAACGTTAAAAACAGCTATTAAATATTTGACTTTTCACTGTCTTTAAACTGACCACTGTCTTTGTTCCTAACAGGGATTCATCGACCTCTTCTCTGATGCTGAGGTGTTAACAGACAGAGGCTTCAGCTTACAGACTAACAGATCTGTGTAACTCTCAACATCAAGCAGTTCACAGACAAGTTTCTGTATCTGATACCACACGACAGAAGCTTGAGCTAAATGATTAAGTCGTCTGAACTCCAGTTCTGGATCTTAGACTGGAAATGATAAATAATACAACGATTAAGAAATGTTACATACATAATTTACACATGTAAAAAAAATCAATTCAAATCAACTCTGACTGCAATAAAAAACAATGTTGCCTACGTAATGATGAATAAGATTAAATATTACTGAATCCCAATCAAACTGTCATTAGTACAAATATGTTGAGACCTAACTTATTATAGGGGATGGGAATTTTACTGTCACCAGAAGTCAGTATTCATACTACAGAGTATGAAAGTACAGACTCTTATATATTTCATTATTTCTAAGGGTGCGTTCATGTATAAATATCATGGTACTTTAATGCTGCTCATGTTAATGAGTAAGTAATAACCTGAATTGAAAAACGTTCTTTCTACAGTAGAAAGTCAAAGTTTTATTCAGGTTTTGTGGAAGTAGTACTACCAATTCGCAGAATTAATGAAAAGGGGGTGGGGCTTGTTTGCCAAGTAACAGAGTATTTGATTTCTTCTCACGTTTGAAGTTTTTTCCAGTTTCCAGCAGAGGGCGCCACATTCCATAAAATATACACAAAGAATCTTAAAAAGCACAAAATGAAAGAGGGTCTAAAAGTATTGCTGCTCTGGAACTTCAATTGAAACAGTCTAGTTTTAATTTTATATATTTCTGAACCCAAGGAATATAATTATTTTCATCTGTATTGGCGCCAATGCTCGGATTTAGTGGCATGAATGTATTTGTTGGTTGAGAACCTCAGTTAAAGTGAGAGAGTTGAGACAGTTAACAAAACACTTGTTCATGAAACAATGACATCTCTTTATTTTGAAACATTTCAGTGTGCACTCTTCAGATTCTATTCCATGTTCACATTCTCAGAATGTAACACAACCAAAATATAAATAGAAGCCTATTTACAGCCACTTGTACTTAAAATGTTCCCCATAGAAAAAACATCACAGTTCACTCACGGAAGGAGATGCTGTGTGTGGATACTGACTGGTGGATGGGTCTGATAGGAAGCAGACCAGGCTTTAGACAGAAGGATCCGGGGCAGGACGGTGCTACACGGAGGGGCAGGTGTGAAAAAGACTGAACTACCTGAGACCACGATGGTCGAGCAAGAGACGAACTGTGGAGGCACGTGGGAAGACTTGAGATGCTGTAGAGCTCCATTAAGAGATGGTACGGTGCAAAATATATATAATAGTAAATTAAACTGAAACCATCATCGCTTAGCATTTGTATGAGAGTCCTGCAGGGATGGACCCGGGAAATGAGGTATAAAAATTGCAGATACATTTTTTTTTTTAATCAATCAATCTAACAGTCTTTGTCAATATTCACCAATATAAATAAACAATAAACATCACCATCTATTAACAGTTTGTTTATACATTATATCCTAAGTGAACAGTTATGGGGGTAGTAAAAATGATTTCCATCTTGGCACACTCGATGATCTTGAACATAACCCTGTAGAGCTCCTCTGATAACACTGGTGAGCTCACAACACACTGAACATGTGGCGGCTGTGGCTGAGGGGTAGAGCTGTGTGTATCCTCCAACCAGGTGATGTTCGGCAGTTCGATCCCCAGTCTTTCCCATCAGCATGCCGAAGCGTCCATGGGCAAGATGCTGAACTCCCAAAAAAGTGCTGCTAATAGATGCACTGCATGAGTGCGGGTGTGAATGGCAAACTGTTCGAGTGGTCATCAAGAGCCATATAAATGCAAAGCTCTGTACTTCTCAAGAACCCCCCCCCCCCCCCCACGTTTAAGTACACATGCTGAAAATAAGTTAAACATCCAAGCTTGTTCATTTACTGTAACACTACTGTCAATCAGTGTCTGACAAACACGAGAGAGAAATCAAGTCATTGTTGACCTCAAGAGACGAGACAACTAAATCAGCCCAACAGGACCACAGACAGACCAGCACCAGCACCAGACCAGCATCTTTCTGTTAAAATGCTTTGACTCCTTCAACAAATAACAAGCCTACAAGCCGTTTTGTTTGCTGTGCACAACCTTTATCAGCACCGCACCCTGCTGCCGAGCTGTGGACCTTAAGTACACTGGTTACATCAATACTATTATGATGTTTCCAAAATAAAAGACAAGCGTTTTGGTTCCTTATCAGTTTTGATAACGTCCAAAACGACACACCTGAAAAACCCACATCATATGACCACTCACGTACACTGGGTATGCATGTGTCGATGTTAACGGGAAGGCGTGTGTACCGATGCACACGGCAAGTGACGCAGGTTGCTGGAGTAACAGCTCTTGTACGCATGTAAGGAGCTGTTTCATTGTGAAGAGCAGAATTTGACTAAACAACAGCTGTTAGCAGACCTGCGCAGGCAAAAACACAGCATCAGAGTTTTCAAACTAAAACTTCCACCTTGACGCAAACTTGTGCTGCTTGTACCAGACCCAGACAAGAAAGGCACCATTTTTTTCCCAGCACCATGCAATAACCGCAAACTGGTGTTCCTGTCTGGCCACTTAACCTGTGCTCAGATCTGGCACTGAGCTGTGTCTGTCTTGATAGTAGAAACACACTCTTCACACATGATGGCAGATGTTTCTGGGGGCTTGTTCGGAGCCTTAATCGTGACAGAAATACCCAAATCCTGGAATTTCTAAAAATTGTTCCAAGGAGTGAAAGCTCATGCAGTTTGTGACTAACAGTCTAAGATGGTAGCCTGTCGGAACTGGTGAGGTTTTAGTAGTGACACATTTTGGCCAGTTGTGCTGTACAAAGCCAGAACAGGATGGTGAAAGTGACTTCATTTCGACTGCTAGCAGTGCTCAGCTTGTTCATAAAGACTTGGGAAGAATAAAAAGAAAAGACATACGAAGATGAGGGGGAGAAAGATTAGAAAAGTTATGAATAAGTTAAATGAATGATGTGGAGGCACGGCGTGAATTTTTTTTAAAAGAGCTTTAACTTCACAAGACTAAGTCCTACGAGCTTCAAGTGCAGTTCAATTGAACCCTGTGTTTGTTTGTTCTGTTTTTTAACTGTCATCAGCTCAATACTCTCCGTCACCACACACAGAGACGAGTATCGAACTCGTCTGCGCAGCCTGCTGGGGAAGGACGAACAGCGACTTCTTGTGACGTACAAAGACAAACATACCAAAGGACGGGGCTGTTACTAGGCTGTGCTGGCGGATGAGGACCCCTTTAAGGGGCAGAGGTTTGAGAAGACCATCGGTTCATGATGGAGGAGGAAGCGGTGGGGCAGGCCTACTCATTTGTTTGCAACGGCTGCTGCCATGGGAGCACGTATCGTACCACGAGCAGTTGCCGCCAACTCCTCGATTTCAGTGTTTAGTCGTCTGATGACCCACTCCATCGCCTCCCGACCCTGAGACAGACAACTGTATTACTATACAACGACAGGGACATTATTTTTAAGCGCAGTAAGGTACATTGTTGAGTCGCAGTGTCGTGACGACTTATTGGGAGATTTGAGTGCTTTACTCACCTTGCCAGCGTTGACAGAGATGGTTTTGGCCATGAGACCCTCGAGGTAGCTGCTCAGACTGATGCCTTTCACACTTATCAGAGCCTCCTGTGTCAGCACCGTTCTGAAAAAAAACAACAAACACATAAATTAAAAGGTCAACAATAAACCTGAAAACATTTTAAATCTATTGTGACTTCTGCACGTTTGTACAAACTGATTTCATTTCATATGTTAAACACAGGGTCATTTACTTTTCAGGATCCTGCGGATGTGGCTTGTACGTCAACTTCTCATCCACAGATACCAGGTTAGTGAAGGAGATCTGGATAGACAAAATAAAGTGGTTGGTCTGTTTACATCACATATAAAATTTACAGTGTTTATATTGTTAACATTTACATGCCATACAGGTAAATGAACAGCAACTACAGTGAGCACAGTCAGGGAGGGAAGAGCCACGCAGCTCTAACATTGAGCCACTCTCTGATAGAGAGTTCTCCTGGTGAACATGTAACACAGATCACTTTTTGATGGTTAAATGTTAAACTTTATTTTGTTTCAAACAGTAATGTCCACTGAGAAATATAGAGCATGCCCTTTTCAAACCAATGGCTGTAAAAACTTAACAAAAAAAACTTTTACCAGAGGGAACATGCCTGAAATTCATAGTCATGCGATGTAGCACATTTGTAAAAGATAATGATGATCGACAATCTGAATTTCAACGTTTCATCCTAAATTTGAAATGTACTGTCGAGTATATCCAAGTTCAAAACAGCCCATGGACTTTTCTATTTATATTATTTTTAACACAACATTGTAATAAGGACACCATGTTCAAAAGAGCCATGTGCATCAGCCTAATTTTTAATTTTTTAATTCCCATCAAGTCAACAGGATTGAACAGCACAGCATCAGCATATATTAGGATTGCCCACTGAAAACACACTCAGTACGCTCTCATGTCCACACAAATAGCAGGTAACATCACAGAGAGGACAGGTGATATTCTGAGGTCTGCGAAAGTTACGACAAGTTCTGTTCATTCATGATCTTTATTTCTTTTCTTTGTCTACTAGAACTGCTGCTCCAAAAGAAGAGCAAGTGTTTCTTCTCATTAATATAGATCCATCTATGAATAACACTCACATTTGTAGATTGCAGCTCGAAGGTCTTCTCTTTGGGGTCCACAACTGAATGTTCCTGAACATACGTGCATGTTCTCGTTGCCCCAATGATCTGGAGGAAAATGGACACAACTCAGGCTTTGTGCAAAGAAAAACAATTTAACACCTTCAAACAAAATGCAGCCTCACTTCAACTCAAGCATTTCTTTGATGATGTAACTTACAGACTTGGCCATGGCAGGAAGTCCCCACTCTGTGCTGAGCAGTCTGGTGCTGTGTAACCGTCCCGCTGTGTCCACACTTCTGTCCAGGACATCCACACCAAACACACTGGGGTTCATGGGGTTGGGGTACTTCTGCATCGCCGCCTGAGTCACCGTCTCCCATGGGTGGCTGTCAAAAACCAACACTGACATTAGAAACAGCAAATTCCTGCAGGGTGTTTAGCATCCTGGCAAAAGACGAAAATTGGATCAGATGTAAATCAGCTGATAAGTATTTATATTGTAATGCACAAGTTTAGAATCTGTGATATATAATCACAAAACTCTAAACAATAAGTTACGATTGTGTTATAATAATAATATTAGGTAAATGTAATAATAAGAATATCTTGATTACTTTTTGGATTAGGTGATCTGAACCTGCAAATAAAGAATGCATTGCGACGATGAGGATATCAAAGAGTGGGAATCAGATTGATCATGCTGATGATCACTCCATTTCATGACAGACACATGGGTAACTCATGTGTTGATGGGTTGAGCCAAGTGCAGTCTTCAGATTGTGACTATAGCAGCATCAAACTTAAAACAAAACTTTGCTCCATCAAACACCACAACGAATTATCACCGATGGCAGTGGAAAAAGATTATTTCTAATTTTGGTAGAAAATCATTAAAAGTAGTGGTGCCTCTGGACCTGCATTAAACTTAGTGCACGTGTAGAAATCATATTATATGTTTGACAGACATGTTTGAGTTTTACTGAAGCATGACTCTGACTGCGCAGCTACAGATGAAGCAGTGAACGCCCCCCCCCCCCGCACATCACAGATCATCACATGATGTGTTTACACTTCCACTCAGGGAGATCAACAAAAATGATTCCACGTATCATCGCTATACTTTCTGAGGACTGAGGAAGAGAACTACTGGGAGGGTGGACGCTGCTTCTTAATCTCAGAGCATCTGGTGCAACAGGACGTTACATAACAGATGTCACACTGAGCCGCAGCTTCAGTCTCCGCGATTAGAAAACATCTTTACTTGTGTGGAGTCAATGTCACCACGAGCTTTCACACAGACAACGATGTAACTTTGGGAGCAACTTGCATCAGATTTGCTAAAGTTAGCTCCCCCGCTAGCAGCTAACGCTAACCTAGAAGTTCAGTCTCAGCTAGCTACAGCGGTTATCGCGGACAAAGGCGGAAATGTCAAATGTAGACATTTGTAGGAAGAGTTCAACCATAATGTTGCGTGTGGCTGGATTTAATGTCCGCGACAGATAAAGTACCAGACGTTCTTTACGTCATTTAACCCCGGGCTCTTTGTGTGAAGTTACCTAACTTAGGTGTAACCTTAGCAGCGACAGGCGGCTAGCAGCTGCTGCCCGGACAGTGTGGAGGGAACCGACTAAACAGCTCATTCAAGGGGGAACCAGTGACTTTGAGCCCCCTCCTCTTATAACACAAGACCCCAGACAGAAAACCACTCACTTGAAAATGTGCTCTGACGCCCAGATCTTCATTTTAACAGACTTTTCTGTCGGGGCTCGGGAGCCGGCGACTGGTGACAGCGTGACCTGTGAGCGAGGAGGGAGGAGCCGGGGGAGTGACGCTTTAGTTCACATGAGCGCCGACATCCCCCCTGGCGACAGAGAGACGTACTGCACCCTGACAACACCCAGAACAATCCTTGAGTTTATTTTAATTTTTTTTTATTTATTCATAAATGTGAGTATAATTAAGGATAATATGAACAGGTTCATGTCACTAAAACTCTTTACCTGTGCTACTCTGCTCTACACCCAGGCTCATGGTGAAATCCTTTCACTACAGCCACAAATAATGTTTATTCTGGATATTATCACCACGTAGTCCTAATAATAATGATTATCATGATAAAGTTGCTATTTCCCTGAGAAGCCGCACTCAAATATATAGATAAATCATCATGGTCCTGAACATGTGTTGTAGATTAATCTACATTCTACACAAACTTAAAAAATATCTTTAAAATGTGTACAGAAGTAAATTACATTCACTAGAGAAGAAAAACATCTTCTCGGTTTGTCTGTTTTTGTATTTCTGAGCTGGCTCAAAAATCTTTGTACTCAACAAATCTACAATCTCAAACTCCTGAGGTGTCACATTGCTGACAAACTAATAACATGGAACCAGTAAATAACCTTATTAATTCAGAATTAACAGAATTCAGAATAGATTATTTATTTTCATGAAAATAGAAAATAATCGTTTTGAGTCAGAGAAACATTCGATTTGGAAAATAATTTTACTGATCCAGAAAAACCGAGCAGTTTCTATCCTCGGGTCAATGCTATAGAATCAAACTTCAGTGAGGGTGAGGTTTTGTAAAGTTTTTATTCGCAGTATATTTATTAACGCTAAACTTCAATTTGTTTTATAACTCTGTGTGAGGGGGCGGAGCAGACCACATCAGAGCTGTCAATCATGACTCTGCGCGGTCCTCATTGGGTGAGGGAGAAACCATGGAAACCAGAGCCTGCGTAGGTCAAAAGACGTCATCACGCACATATCCGACCTGTCCTTGAAGCCACAACACAGACAAGATGGTCGCATACTGGAGACAGGCAGGCCTAAGGTAAGAGACTGCAGGAAATATCCACCACAGAGTCACTGCTATGGTCACAGTTAAACGCTGTGTTGTTAATAAAGACTGTTTTATCATAACTCATAACGTTTACAAAGTATTTGTCCGTATTTCATTATTAAATGCTAACCAGAGCTACATGGCTAAGCTACTAGCCTGAGTTAGCTTCCCAACCCATTCGTTTAAGTGACAACCGTGTACGATGCGACTCTCTCTGCTAATGCACCGGTGATATCATGTGTCATTAAAGAAATGTTCACACTTGTGTCTTATCTCATCACACCGATCGTCCTCAGCAATGTTTGCCCTTTAGCATGCGGCTAACATGTGTGTGTCCTCTGCAGCTACATCCGCTTCTCCGCTATCTGCGCTAACGCGGTGCGCGCTGCGCTGAAGCCGCAGCTGCGGGGCGAAGCAATGAAGGCTGCAGAAGCCAACGTCAAAGTCCTCAAACCCAAACCTGCAGCATAACGTAAGTTCGTCATGTCACACCGACGGTCTGAAGCCACAGAATGGTAGTGCAGGTTGAGTCATCATGGCCCCTGACAGCAGCAGGGCTGTGTGGAGGAGAGGCGGCGGTGACATTGACAGCTTCACGCTTCAGTCCCACTCGGTGGTGTGAGGAGTCTTCACATCCTTTAAGCAGCAACACCACTGATCAGTACTGCACGACAAGCAAATACATATCCAATTTATGAAGAGTCAGTACAATAGTATCACTGACATAAGCTACAACATGCAAAGTGTAAAAGGGAACTAACGACCCTGTTCAGTGTATTTTAGTTATGTGGTTTTATTATTTCTGACACTAACTCTTGTGCATCATTGCAACGTTGTAATGACGTTGTTAAAGTGCAGCTAACATATAACTTGTTTAACTGATTAATAAGCTGTAGTATTGCTTAGTTTAAACTATAGAAACGTATTATATTTTCTACCTCAGTTACGTGAGGCAAAGATTGGTTAGAATGCAAAATCTTTACCTGCATATTAGTAACTCCAGCTGTCATATGAATATGCATAATATATACTATATTTTACGAATAATTGGATATGTAATTTTAATGGTAATGGTCAAGGCCCAAAAATCATTTAAAATTGAATCAAGCTGCACCAAATTGCAAACACTCAGATTTGGCTTCCTCTAAATATTTTTTTCCTATCAAGGACCATGAATTATTCACTGGGAAATTGGTGAAAAATGCACTAATGCTCACATTCAAAGAAAGTATCTGTGGAATTGAATGGGTTCTTCCCTGACCCATATCACATCCTACAAAGATTTGTGGAAATCCTTCCAGATGTTTGTGTAATGCTGCTAACTCACTGAAAGACAAACTAATCCTGATGAAAATATAACCTCTTTGGTGGAGGTAATTAAGTGACAGTGCAAAGTAGTGGGATATATCATCTTCCAATAACTCTTGTTAACAGAATTTGTTGGTATTTCATTGGATTTATTTTTCCATTACAATAGTAAAATGTTGTGTTTTCCACCGGCTGCAACACAAGTCTTGAAATATATATTGTTAATGTTTAATAAGCTTTGCACTCTTCTGCTCTGTTTTTCCTCCAGGATGTGACACTACACTGTAGATAACTTTTTCTGGAGTTGTGAGGTCCTGTCACTATCCTGTCCACCAAGGAGAATGGAAGAAAAATGGATGTTATCAAGATGACTTGTTAGAACGGGGACCCGAATGAAATTGCTGTTTATCCCTTTCATTTGTAATTAAAATTGTATTAAAGATGAATATCTGAAATACATGTTGTTTCCTAGTATATTTGCTTGTTGGTGAATCCACTATTTACACCATCCCAGATTGATTGAGACACAAAGCATTTTGTCTGTAACCACAATTTTTATTTTGATATAAATGAATCAGAGCAGTAGTTTACATAGACACATTGGTATTTACAGAACAGAGGTATGTGTGTGTGTTGATCTGTAAGTATATCAAGGATTTTTTTTTTTTTTAAATGTCCCTAAAAGAGTATGATGATGTGTGTACTTTACAACAGTAAAAACCTATATCCAAAATCAGAAATGCATGCATTATACTCAATGGGCAGAAAATGGTATTAACAATGACAAATAGTAGCCTGCAGTCAAATTGATCTAACTGCAGTCCAGATTAACTGGTGTTACAGTTAAGTGCCTTGTTAGTTATTGAATAATCGTTTTCCTGGATGAACTTGTTAAAAGAAGGGACATAATACTGGTAAACATCTCAGACAAGTTAAATCTACATCGATGATCTTTATTGAAATTTTAAACATGTTTATAAATGAAATCGGGAAAAGGATGAATTCTTACAATGGAAAATATTTTACTGATCCACTAAAAAAGTCTGTCCATGAAGGTCAGAGGTCAAGATTAGTATCGATGAAATGGATTCTCATCCTTATTACAACTTGATCGATATGGCAAGTGATTGGTGATATATCCTCACACCCTAGCTGTCTTTCTTCTCTCTGGTCATCTTGATCATGGTTTCCGGCGATCGGTAGAGGAAGATGAGTTTCTCAAACAGTGTCTCCTCCAGCTCCATCTCTCCCGTCTCCCGGACCACGAAAATGTCCGTGCAGAGCTTCAGGACCCGGTCCACGCACGGAAGCTCCTCAAACATGATGGACCTGGAGATCCCGTTGAAGAACTCCCTGACGAACTTTCCGATGACCAGCACCACGGACATGTACAGACCCACGATGCTGTGGTGAGGAAGTTTAAGGTAAGTGTGTGCGTGAGAGTCAAAAACCCATTGAAGTTTTAACAATATAGAATTTTACATTAGATCATTTCATTGACTTGTGCAGATGTGAAATTAAAGGGACAGTTCTCCCCAAATCTGCTGACGTTTAAATCTATATCAGCTGTATATCACAGAAAAAATATATGCTGATATATGTATAAAGAAAAGTAAAAAAATATTTATAATACAGATGCATGAAAAATTTACTCAAGTAGAGTAACTGAGGAAGTGTAGTTTATAACATCCCACCACTGTGAAAACTGGTAATATATATAATAATGAAAGAAATGAGGTGTGTGGATTATCATCATCATAAATTCTAAAGTTGAGAACCAGTGAGCAGAGACAGTGTTTTCTAAGCTCAGGAAAAATAACAGTTTTGTAAACAAGGACAGGTTTTACTGCAGTGCACATTGAAATGTCTCTTTAAAACCAGAGAAGAGAGAATCAAGTCCAGCCACAATCATAATATTGACTTCTTGACAGAGTGCAGATCAAATTTGTCTTGTTACCTACCCGTGTCCAGCCAGAAAGCCCAGACTGGAGGGGCTGACCTTATCACTGAACACCACGATCTCTATACTCTCACACTTGAGCTCAGACGAGGTGAGAACAGGCGAGCACTCCTCCACCACCCACCACTGCTCTGCGTCCTTCCCTGACGTCCTGTTGACCTGCTGAAGTTTGACCGACATGGGCCTGAAGAAAGCGAGCGCCTGGAGGTCTGGGCGGTCTGAGTGCTCTGGGGGGGGAAAAGACACCATGGTCAAACTAAACTGCTGGAGGATCTTTGATCAGCTGATCCTCTCTGGAGTCCAGACCTCATTGATATACAATTTCAAAAATCCTACATAGAAAGAGACAAAAGGAGCTAAATTACAAGCAAATGCATGACATTAGTACCATGCAATTATAATTTGCCAAAGAATATCTGCAGTATTTTCTTTATGTAAAATAAACTGTAACTAACCTACTTTCATCCTGGTCGCCATTTTGGATTCGGATCCTTTGGGACCCCTGATGAACTTTGGTAGCAGAGAGTTAATGATCCTGCAGAGCAGAATAACACAACATAACAAAATATACTGTATGTGATGAGATGAATGTCTGGGCTGTGAAAGTGTTGGGAAATACTTGATAACACAACTCTTAGTTTTATCCGTATTACATTTGTAGGTATGAGTTTTACTCGTCTGATTCCATGAAGCTCTTCTTTTTTGCACTAGCATTTCTAAAGGAAACCTGCAGAAGATGAAACAGTCAAGAGCAGCTGTTTGTGCACATTGACAGAGACTCACACAGATTTGCTGCTGTTTCCTTTGAGCATGTGGATGATCCCCTCTCTCAAGGTCTTGTCTTCAAACTTCACAGTGTGTTCTCCCACCGTCTCTGCATTCATCGATATGGACGCATCCCTGAGGAGTGTTAAGTGGCACAGGTGCCACAGTTTATGCAAAGCTTTGTACATCTGTGCAAAATGTGTCACGGTCATCACATTCATCTATGATCATGACAGTCATGTCACGTGTGATGTCACCGGTCACGTGTGTCTTTCAGACCCAGCCAAACCCCTCTACCACCGCTCCACCCCCTGCACACAACTGTTTCAATTGACCAGATCATCCCCTCTGTCTTCATACTGCACCTCCCTGCTTACACTGTATGGTTGTCTTCATGCTCATCGCCTGACTTTGATCCTGCCCTGCACCTTTTTCTACTGTTGCCTGAAGTACATGTATTCACATTGGCGACATGTGCAACTATTCACATCCATTCACACATTAACTATTAATCCAGATTCTCAACTAGTGATCAACATACAGAAAAGAGTAAGTAGTGAAAACAAAAAGTATGAAAATATATTTAAGCACTTAACATTTTAGAAAAATGCATATAACAGTAAATCAGTCATTTAGTAGTAGCTACACATGTTACGACATGACCACATACAGGCACATTGTTAGAGATTATGAAACACACACTGACCTTAGCAGCGTCCAGCCTAGGGTTATGTATATGTGAGAGGAGTTGGTGAGCTCCTGTATCATGGCCTCTCGACTGGCCGGGCTTATGCTCCACAGCCGACTGGCATCACTCTTGATCTTAGCAACGATGATGTCCTCAGCATAGTAGTTCATTATGAACTGCATGGCAGACTGAGAGAGAGAGAACATTTAATAGATGGTGACTATCAAATCCTAAAACACACAAACAGATCATTGTTATGTCCGATTCATTGATATCTTGTTCCTCTAACTTGAAGTGCTGGGGTGAATTGTTTCGTATTTGGTCTCACACACAGTAAAATGAAGTGGTGCTTACTGGATGAGTAGCGTAGACTTTAGTGAGCCGGTTTAATCCAGCTTCTGTGTATGGAACCAGGTTCTGCTCCTGGGCACTCATGGTGAATAGAGGCTGTGAAAACGAAAGCAGACAAACCAGAGAGTAAAAGACCTATAATTACTGGTGCACATCATGATTGCACTGCAGGGAGGTGGTTGTTGTGGTAGCGGTCAGCTGTTTGCAGTGTGGCCCTGTGCAGCGGAGAGCTGCAGTGTTGTCTTATGAAGCTCAGCGTAAGTTTAATTAGGAAGACAGTCCCAATTCTCTCACTCTCTCTCTTTGCTCATTGATCCAGATACTTCCCCTCCTGCCTACCTAAGAAACAATATCTAAATAAAACAAAAAACCAAAAGAGGAATATCAAACCCCCAACTCAAAAGGAAACAAACAATTATCACTGTGCCACGATGACACAGGGTGCTGGCACTCAGATGGCGATTAAAGTCCTTAAATCCCCTTCCACTTAGTCCTGCTCATCACGTGCCCCTGACAGAAGAGAGAGTGAGAAAAAAGGAGGAGGAGAAAAAAACAAAAGGGGGTATAACAGGGTCTTAACACCAAACGTTTAACACACTCATGTCCATCCTGACCTCGTATCCTGCAATGCTGAGCTGGATGGAGACGTCCACCGGCTGATTGGTCACCCCGGCTGCTGACTGGACCAGTGACATGAAGAGGAGTGGGAACCAGATGATGCTGATGAGAGCGAAGATAATGAATCCTCCCATTCCATATTTCACCACCTTCTTCTTCTTCTGCCCTGGAGTGTGGGGATATTTCTGGAAGAAACCACTTGTCATATATTAGAAGCTGACGATATAAATGATCGTGTCTACACAGCTTTTATATCGTTCTCTTTATCAAGTGTGTGCTGCATGGCGGTGCTGCAGCAGTACATCAGTGTCCCACTTACTTTCTCAGACTCTCTCCAGCACTTGAGGATGAATATGTTCGCATAGATGTCTTCAACACAAATCCAGCTGGACAGAGAGAGAGTGGTGTCTGTCCAAACCCAATCCATCACTGCTCTCAGCTCTGTCAGGAAGGGAACCAAACGAAACCTGAAAGAGGAGAGGAAACAAGAATAATACGTTTGTTTTGTAAAATGTCCTCTCTCACTCTCTCCACCTCTTCTGATCAGCTGCTTGTTGGATGTTTACGGTGATCCAATTTGATCTCACCATGATCTCAATCAGCCAATCATGTCACTGCTGTCAACTCTGTTCTCCTCTTAGTCACTCTCAGCTGTAATTTCAGCGATTCATGGCTATAATTTTAGTTTATTTGTTATTTGAAGTCTATCCTGATTGAAACTATTTCATACCCCTGGAAGAGGAAAAGGTTCAGGTAGTTGTAGTTCTTGGTCAGGAAGTTGCCCAGGATGCGGTTTGGGTAGCCACACTTGATCTGGTAGGCAGACAGGCCGAAGTAGATGCACTTTACAAAGTACCAGAGCTGAGCGACAGGATTCCTGTTGAACCGCCTGCAGAGAAATAAATGACACGTGTTTTGAAATGTGTTTTCTTTTTTTGCTTTTTTACCCTTTATCCATTTTACAGAGTGGGACACATGGTATGCTCTTACAGATCAGGGCCAGGAGTGTATCACTATGAAACTATGGTGGGCCACCACAGTCTAGGTCATTAACAAAGACACTGCAGTGATGTATACAATGCACATGCAGGGTATGCATCACCCCTTTTGCTTTTTTTTTAAATGCGTGTGTGTGTGTGGTGTGCATGTACATTAAACAAGGGCTCAGTGTCAATGTAGTGAATATTACAGCTGAGTGACCAGAAACAAATGAAAGTGATGAACTCTGACCTCTCAGTGACCCCGGGGAGGATGAAGAACATCCAGAAATGTATGCCAAACACCAGCACCACCTGGAAAACACACTTTCCCATCAGGGACTTTTTCAGGTAGAGAGCCCGGTCCACTATCATGGTGCCGAACTGCATAAGTAGCATGACCAGGAAAGCCTCTGGAACCTGGTCCTCCGACAGGGACTCTGTGATGTCGGCTGCTGCGGAATATTTCTGCACAAATATGACACAGATTTTTTCATATTGAACATTTGAGTGTGAATGTATCTTGTAACATTCATACAGATGTGTATGCTGATTTTGACGAGATACACAAAAGACTCTAACCCCAAAAGCCCAATATCCATATATAGTCACAATGAAATTGACCACGTCGATGAGAAACATGAGGGCGTAGACGTCACACACAGGACTGAAGTCTGGGTGGATGATGTCGTAGAAAAACTGCCTTATGGGTAAATAAATGTGAAGGGCACTAGAGAAAAAGAGACAGAAGTACAGAAATCAGAAACCCATAGAAGCTGGAAAACTATTCTACAGGTGCAAACTTTTCTCAGACGTCAGGCGTAAACAAAACATTGTATATTGTAAGCAACAAAAAAAGATTATATGCAATTAATCAAAAAGAAATGCAGCTCATTGTGCATGTCATATGTGAAGCAAGAAAGAGAAAACATCGTACACTTCTATGATGGCAGCTTTGGCCCGAAGCATCCTCTCTCTGATCTGCTGTCTGATCCTCTGCTTCCTGGTCAGTGGGACCTTGTTTTGCTGTCGTCTCGTCTTCTTGCTGTGCTGCTTCTTGGGCTTCACCTCTCCAGTGAAAATAATGAAATGGAGTCTTGTGAGTCTTGTCTGGTGATAAATTTCATCAAGCAACTAGAATGTTTCTTAGTAGAGCTCATACCTCCGCCGAGGCCCAACAGTTCCCTTAAATTCAATAAAGCTGCACTAAATTTCACACACTCAAAGAAATCAGCTCCCTAAATATACCTGAATATTTTAATAAAGATCCATTAATTATTTCTTTGTAAATCAGTGAAAATGTCAAAATAAAAATTTAAGAAAGAGAGGAAAAAGTCCCCCTGATTCAGATCCAGACCAACATTTTATGGGTAGTTTTTGCAAAATCCTGGTAAAAGGAAATATAAAAGTAAAATACCAAACCAACAAACAAACGCAGAAGAAAACATATTCTCCTGCATAACTTTTACAAACCAAAAATTAAGCAGGAGAGACATCAGAAAAGAGAGGAGAAGTGAAACTCTCATAAAAATGTCTTCTATCTGAATATTCACCATCCTGAGATCCGCCAGAGTCGCGTCTCTTTCGTCTACAGAAAATGGAGGTGGTGGAGGCTTGAAGCGGGAGGAACTTCAGCCGGCGTCCAGCTTTCTCTTTGCTGCCCATCTTATCACCACCCATCATCTTCTTCTTGTCCACTTTCTTCTTCATTTTCTTGAAGAAGTCGGGCATCTCGACCTCCTTGTTGTCCCAGAGCCCATGGCACTGTGCAGTCATGAACACACAAGTTAATTCAACATAGCTGCACGGAAACTGTGCTGGAATTCCTGTACAAGAGATACTGTGGCACAAGGGGATGTTAGATAATGAGCAGATGTATCTGAACCGTCGTCTTTCATGACAACCTTGAGAATAGAGCGGTGGAAGAACAAGGCGAGCAGCTGGATGAGATCCATGAGGACGTAGCCATCTTTCTTCTCCACCCCGATGATGTTGGGCAGGGCAAAGGGCCGCTCTGCATTGATGCCTCTGTAGGCAGAGGTGGTCCAGGGGAAGAAACCAAACTGGAAGAAGTACTTCACCACAACAGTCAGCTGAGAGAAACAGAGGAGAAAGTCCTTGATTGAGCAAAACACCAGTTTTAATCATTTGAGACTGAATGAGAAAAAATATCAAAACAAATAAATAAATAACACCAGACGTCTTCTCAAGATGTCGCCCCTAAATCAAACCTTTTCTGTTGTGACAGTAATGGATCAACATGCAACTTTGTGGATTTCATTTGTTCTGTAATAGATGCTCTGCAGCGGACTTCCTCCTCAAAGAAAGAAGTCCTTGTGCATGGAGTTTAGTTATTATTCCATTTAGATTTGAATATTCCTTACACTCATAGGTATTACATGTTACTTATTACTTTACTGATGTCAGTTTGACTGCCATTGCTGCTGTAACACTGCAAATGTCCCCATTGTGGGACTAACAAAGGATTGTTTTATCTTATCTTATCTTAAATTAACCGTAAGTCCAGGGTGTATCTCGCCTCTCGCCCAATGTCACCTCCCCACGTGACTCTTAAAGGATAGCGGTATAGATGATGGATGGATGTTCAAAAATAGAATAAAATGCAGCTTGAATAATGTGGTTCATACACTTAAAGCTTGTGATAGTATAAAATTACTGTATTATATATTCATGTGGTGCAGCATCATGGAAAATATGAGCACAGTAATATATGTATGCAAAATTGATAAAGGCTATCTTTATGTTACTGTGCAAGCAGAGCAATAACATCATTGTGAAAAAAACCTCCTGTAGCTCTGGTGATAAACCTACCTCTGTGTAGATTATAGCTGTCATCCAGAAGCGTTTGGACGGCCGAGGCACAGACAGCATGGCCCAGAGGAAGATGAGAATGGGCAGGATGAGTGAGAGGAACGAGGCTGACACGATGTGGTTGAGGATGATGACGAAATAGCAGAGCATCTCTGATTTGGACACCATGGTGTGGTAGAGGGCAAACAGAAGCTTCAGTGGCCTCGGCAACGTCACAAAAAACTTGTCGGAGTCTGAGATCTCATCATTTTCAAACATGCTGCAGGAAGGATGGAGGGAAGTGAGGAAGAGACAGAGAAAGAGAAAGAGATGGAGATTAGCAGCTTGTCTCTTGAAGAACTTTTTAAAAGATGCTCTAAACATTTCTAGCGTCGACTGACTTGTTGAGCAGAAGCTCGCTGGCAGTGAGGTTCCTCGTCTCCTGACTCAGAGGCCTGGGCGACTCCGTGAGGTCCAGACTTTTCTCTCCATCACTCTCCCTGAAACCCACCAAGGCGCATTCTGGATATTCAATGCACTCATCTTCTTCTCTCTGCTGCTGTTCTTCGTCCAGCTCAAGCTCTTTCTCGACCTCACGATCCTCTTCATGCAGTTCATCTTTCTCTTCTTCCTCTGTTTCTTCTTGTTCTTGCTCAGGTTTCTTCTCGTCTTCTGTGTCTTCCTCCTCCTCCTCTTCCTGTTTGTGATCTTCCTTTGGAAGGACACCATCTTCACAGCTTTTGAGAGGAAGATGGAACCAGATATTTTATCTTCACAAATAAAGGACATTTACACAAGGCATGTAGAGAGCAAATGTTGTGTTGCTCAAAAACATTCAAGATATATAAAAACACATAAGAAACAAATCAAAATGGAGAAACAAGTAAGATGTAGGGAAATAAATGAATCTCCAGGAGAAAAAAACATCTCAGACAAAAACAACATGATGGCTTCCATTTAATTTGTACTAATCGATGGTGGTTGATTCCCACACAAAACATTCTGCCCACATTTGCATGATGGACTGGGCCTCTGGAGTAAATCCTAATTCGGATCTGTTTCATGTCGATGCTCTTTCCCACGTCTGGTTATATGAATAAATGGCTAAACTCTGCAATGTCTTCTTTCCACATTTAAAGGACATTATGTAAACTGTGCTCATTTTGTGGGGGAAATGGATATTATTTAAGGACAGTCTAGACTTACCATAGGGAATAATTGACATCTAATTAATTTGCATCATCACCCTGGCCACTTTATAAGGTACACCTATTTTAATTTAGTGCAATATAATACTACAAGATATGCCACAAATTCCACATCACAAAAACCCCTGATGTTGATTGAATTTTTTTGGATAGCTCATAGGGGTGGTGTTGAAATGGACAGCTTTGTGTTCAAATATGTTTTCAAATATTTCTCCTCCTTCATGTTGAGAAATGTGAAGGTCAACACTGTTATAACTAACCGATTAATTAATTAATTTAAAAAAATCAACAACTAAATTCATTGCAGACTATTGTGATAATCAATTTATCAGTTGATAGACTTAATATTATAAGAAAAAAGGTGAATATCTGGACAAAACAACCATTTTCGGACATTTTATGGCCTAATTAATCGATTTATATAGAAAACAATCGATAACATCTCTTAATATATAGAACAGTGTTATCCAACACCACTGCAAACTGCAACTTCAATTGTAAACATCCAGTTACACAAAGTCAGCACACATATTAATTTGTACAGGAAGAACTTATGGCTGAGCTGTCATATTGGATTGCATTAGATTTTGCAGGTGCACCTAATAATGTGGCCACTGAGAGTTTAGTTATGAATTTATTGTCTACACAAACCTTTAGCAAATCTGTCTGTGAACCATAAGATTTCTCCTTCACCTTGGTGAGAGATCGTCAATCTCAAAGGAGTTGAGGTCGATGTTGGTCGTCTTCAGGAGCCTCCTTCTGAGCTGGTCGGCGGCGGGCGGCTCGTCCAGCTCCTCCTGGGTCGGCTGCCGGGAGCCCAGCATCGTCTCATCAGTCATACAGCTGAAGGTGGAGGAGAGAGAGAGCAGATAAGTGGTCTACAGACAGGTAGGCTCTAAATAGTATAGTAAATAAAACATTGCAACCAGCTTTTATTAAATTAAATAATTATAAAGTTTTTACATAGCACTGTTACTTTTTTATTTATTTATCAATATATTTATGTATTTTTTATTTTCTATGTAACTTTTAACTTTTTTATGTAAAGCACTTTACATTGCCTTGTTGTTGAAATGTGCTAAATGAACTTGCCTTGATTATCTTTGTGCAATTTTTAGGATTAGTTGGCAGTTGTAACTTCAGAAAAGCCAATTAAGCCGAATTGTTATATTAACTACTTATTTGCATTACATGCTTGGACACAGAGGGCACAGCGGATGCAGACAGAGAAGAGACATCATGAGAAGACGTTATTATGTGACTAACTCTGTGTCCTACCTGGAAACACTGCTGCCCCAGGACACTTTCGACGCTTGGTTCTTCAGCTTGGCATATGCATGGTGTGAAGAGATGATGGCTGGTGAGGATGGAGGAGGTGAGGAGTCATCCAGGTAATCCTGAGACGACTGTGTGTTCTGACGGGACAGCCAGTTCTCATAAAACTGCTTTACACTCTGCTGGCTCACCTCTTTGCCCTGAAGAGGGAGAAACAAAACGCTGACACTGTCAGAAACAAAAGACTGAGGCTGTAGCTCACACAAGACACAGTGTGTGTGGGAAGTACATACTGTACGATATGTACTTTATAGAATACATATAATATTTAAGTTGTTTCTATTTTGTTTTCCGATCTTTACTTAATCAAGTTATCTCACTGAATTGAAATAAACTTAAAATTTGATATGTAGTACGTAGAAAAGAACTTTTTTGGATTACATTTTTTTTCCTAAATCTAACAACATATTTCTCAATAAATAGTTATTTTATATAAAAGGGTTGGGGTCAGTTATATCCTTTTATCCCACCTTCTTTTGCTGCTGGTTGAGTAACGCTCGCTCAAAGCGCAGGACTTTGGAAATGTCCAGGTTGTCTTTACAGAACGAGTTGAGACCCTCTGTCAGGTCGTCGAGAAGAGACTGAACGAACACCCAGCTGAACTTCAGGGTGCTGATGACACGCTGCAGGATGTTTTCTGTCAGGAGAGGACACATACAAACAGTACACATGGATCCAAAAAGACCACTCAAACACTGGTGGTGATATCCAGTGGTTTGTGTAATAAAGTCATTCATGTGTGTTTACCTTTTTCCTCCTCTGCCACCTCCTCCTCCACAGTGCTTTCCTCCAGTTCACTGGAGTCCGCTCTGTCAATGCCTGTAAAAAGGTTTGGAATTTGAATAACTTTTTTGCAGCTAGTGACGACCTGGTGACCAACAACAGCAGGAAGTCTCCACAATGATCAGCTAGATTAGTATCAGATTCATGGTCCCCACAGGGGAGATTTTGTGACCTCGTGACCTCAAGTTCCAGGACAAAATATTAATAATATTATATAAACTTATGAATTATCAAGCTTCTGTGATCAGATAAATCCCCTGGTGCCATAATGTTCATCTTTAGGCAATATTAAAATATAATGGACTGATTAAATCAAGGCTTTGAATAAAAGGCACTTTAAATTTGGGCACTTTCGACAAGAGAAAACTTTGCAAACAAGATACTGTATCTTCTTCTACTTTTCTCTTCTACCCTGTAATCCACTACTCTTTAATCCACTCGGCAGATTAGATTTAGCATCTGCAGAGTTTCAGATTTTGATTAATCCTTTACAGTGCTTCTCAGGCTCCCTTTCACAACAAATTTCTGAATGATTTGAAAATGTTGAACATTTTGTGAAATGGATTTACATTTAGCTTTGGTCTTCCTTCTCCTCTGCACTGGTGCCTGTGGGGATCAAACCTGTGACCTCAAAGTCTCAGTAATGTGTCTAGATTCTCAAATCATTTATAAAAGCAATAAAATAGCTGGTTCACATAAACCACATTCAAAAACAGGATTATATTAGGACTGATTAGGGAGGGGGATTAAATGCTGTAAACACCACATGGTGCTCTCTCACCCTGCAGTCTCTGCAGCTCTTTCTTTGCTCTCTTCTTCTCTTCTTTCTTTCTTTTCTTCTTATCCGTCTTCAGGTCCTTCAGTGCCGTCTTGGAGCTGGTCACCCAGGCGCCATAGGCCAGCTGGAATATCACAGACACAGTTACAAGTCATGGGCTGCTGAAGTCACCATAGAGAGACATCAGCAGTAAAAAGACTATAACCAGTGTGACCTTTGACCTTTGGCCACCCATATCG
Organism: Paralichthys olivaceus; assembly: GCF_024713975.1. Lineage (NCBI taxonomy): Eukaryota > Metazoa > Chordata > Actinopteri > Pleuronectiformes > Paralichthyidae > Paralichthys > Paralichthys olivaceus. The sequence goes on along the minus strand of NC_091098.1, from coordinate 11,106,219 downwards.
AATCAGTTGGTGAAATCTCAGAGTCGAATCATTTCATCTTTGAGTGAAGGTTTTGCCAGACGTAATGAAATCACTATGGGTGTTCCTGATGAATCACATTCAATCAAGAACACAAGGTCACAATTTTGTTCCAATCTGAAGAAGACCCTTGGAAGAAGACCCTGAGATGCGTTCACAAGGTAAGAAATGTTTTTTTCTGAGGTCACAGTGACTTTGAGCATTGACCATCAAAATCGAATTAGTTCATCCACGAGTTGAAGTGAATATCTGCTGCAAAACGAAATCCTCCAGCCACTGGCTGTCAGTCACTATTATCATTCAGTGTATGGAAAACATGTAACGTGTCCCTTTCATTCATATTTAGGTTCATGTCTCAGGTGTTTTTCTGGCTCTTACCTGGAAAGCAGATTTCTTCTTTGGTGCTTCCTCCTCCTCTTTCTTCTCTAGATCTTCTTCCTCTTCCTCCTCCGTGTCGCTCTCAAACAGATGGTAGCCACAGTTGTTTTCCACTGTGTTAAACAGAAAGTGTCAAAACTACATCAAGACGCATTGTGTTCAGCCTTTCAACAGGCACCTGATATAAAGCTGCCGCAGTGGCCGGTCTTCATTCTTTCCCATTGCTATGCTTTCTGTGATTTAAAAAAATGTGTGCATCACTCTCAGGGAACCAAGCAGTGTATTGGTTGTGTGGTGTTGTTGCTCACCTCCAGGCTGAGAGACCCAAGGCTTCCACCATTTTCCTGCATCTCTCTTTGCCTTCTCATCATCACCTGAGAAACACAGTTCATGCTGTTCAAAATGACATTTGTTTTCCTTCTTATGGTGTTTGAGATTGATGAACTCCATGGGTTTTACACATCATTGACTATACATTTTTAAAGCTGGACTGAACAAATCGCACAACATAAAAACAAACTTCAAACTCTTCTCTATATCTGCATCTGTATCAAATTTATAAAAAATAGAAAAAATCTGTGCTTTTTTAAGATATTTAAAAACAACTGAATATTTAAGATCTCTTTTGCTACAAGAATTTTTTTAGAGACATGAGTTTTTGTACCAAACATATTTTTCATGGACATTTTCGATACAGTTGTGAAAGCCTGCTCATGATTTGATGGGTTATTAACAGTAGAAAAAGAAAATAGATTCACTTGTGTTACCCAGCGTCACCTGCTCCTGAACCGTAGGAGGTTCTGCTTTGTTTGCTGATGGGGGCTTCTGTTTCGATTTGATCTTTTCCATCCTACAGGAAGAGGGTGGGGAGGTCAGTGGTTTACTTTTCGTAAACATTGTTCTCAAGTAGGATCTATGGTTGAGGTTAGAGTAAGTCTGGCATAAACATATGTTTAAACTGTATAGAGGGCATCAGCTGAGTAAGCAGTCTTTCGTATGTGGCCCAGAACACATTTGCATTCACACAGTGAAAAGACTGTGGCCACATGTGTCCCAAACCACCTCAAAAAGTGATTGGATCTCAGGACATATTCATGATGCATTTCAATGCATTCAGCTGTGTTGTTAGAGCTGACCTCTGATCAGATCACTCAGGACAGATTTCAATACCAGGTCTGAATACGGTCCATCACACTAGTACTCTAATACACTCTAAAATAATTAAAGTCTGTTGGACCAGGAAACCTCAGTTTGCTAGTTTACTCTTTCTTAGAGTGAGACTTCACCATTGAACTTGGTATCAAAACATCTTTTTTGAATTTGTGTGAATTTAAACTGACTGAAGAGTCAGTTTTGCTAAATGTGTCTTACTGTTTCTTCAGCGTCTCCACAGATTTCTTCTCCATCTCCAGTCTGGCTGCTACCTGCTTCTTCACCTTGGCCTCAAACAGCTCAGCACCCCTTTGAGACAGAGAGAAGAGGAACAGAACATCTGATCAGATAAAAGGACAATTAGAGAGTGAGATCCACTAAATTCACACTGTCAGCTGCAGACATGTCACTTTCAGTGATATACCCTCAGCATATTTGTACCCCCACTATCTGTAAACAGGAGTTTGATGAGTATTTGTAGAGCCCAGACCTGGAGGCCAATATCTTAGAAGACTTGAGGTCCGACACCACATAGAGGAAGTAGTAGCTGAGGAAGACCCTCCTCTGTACGAGGAGGACAGTGAAACAGATCGCATCCCAGACGATGCCGGCCTCGCCCTCCGGCAGCTCACACTCATCATCAGGATCAGCTGCCAAGGGAGAGAAGACATACATATATATACATATACATATACAGTATGTGTGTGTATGTGTGTGTATTTGTATATGTACACTGTAAGATTAAATATTACACATGTATAAAGCTTCTACACACATTATAGCTAAATTCCCATCCATATTTCACTATTGTTCACTATTATTAGTACAGAACCAGAAGGGTGCATAAGTGAGTCATGAATCACATACTTTACAAACAACTTAGAGGGACTTGAATCAAAATAATGCATTATTATTATTACCTCTCATTTTATACATATTTGTCATTGGTTTGTACTGTATGTGTTGGCTTCTTCTGCTACTTATTACCATTATCATACAACATTTGCAGTAAATGAATGCAGCATATTGTGTATTAATTGTTTCCTTTTCCACTTTAGTACCAAATTATGTCTTTAGGGATCTCTTTTTTATCTGAAGATATCTGGGTCTAATCTGTACTTTATATCAAATTAGACAAAACTTAAAATGGGTTTTATGTCTTGGTTTGTCAAATCTAATATAAAGTACAACTGGGGTTGTTTCCTGTCTAATCAATGAAATATTATTTCTAGTTTTGTTTGGTATACAGTATGCTTTGTTAAGTCTTATTAGCACACTGTAAAATAATGTGCGACCAAGTTTCTAATGTACACTGCATGAAAGTGACAGCAGCAGTATTCATTTAATATGAAATAAATCAAAACATGTTCTGATCTTTCACGATGTTAATATAAAATCATCAATGTGTCTCTTTACTTCACTATTTTAACACATAATGTATATAAATACATGGAAGCTGTCAGTGATTGTCATAACAGACACTTACGGAAATCGTAGCCTTTGATGGTGCAGAACATACTGAAGGCCTGGATTAACCAGCAGCCATTCTTCAGCAGGCTGTCCAGGTACGCACAAGAACCGAGCTGAACAGGGAAAGAGGCAGAAAGAGGCAGTAATCAGTATTGTAGAGGCAAAAAAGAGCAGAAAAGCTAAACAATAAATCAATGCATGTCTAAAATGAGGCAGACAAATGCTGAACTTGATCACTGTGTGGTAACTCACAGAGAGTAGGTTCTTCATGGCGATCACAAAGCAAGTGTAGCCAATGAGCCAGTCCCACAGACGCAGGATGTATTTGACAGGCTGCATCAGCACGCTGCCGCCAAACAACATGAAGTAGAAACAGGCCACCAAGTAGCCAAGACAGAAGATGTTGATCCGAGTGGTGCCGGTGATGAATATGAGGCAGAGCACCAGCCAGAAGAAATAGCTGAACACAAACACCTTCACCATGTCAAGGTAGCACCTGAAGACCAGGGAGAGACGGACATTTTACAACATGAAGTCATTTCTTATCCTTCTTGTCAAATTGCATCTTCAAACAACTCCATTTATCGCTGCATTCACGAAAAAAAGACATAATTTTGGCCTGGGTTATATGGCCAAAAATGATATCTCAGCCTTTATCCAGAACTATCATGATAAAAGTTTACAGGCTGATTATTACTGCTGAGTGAAAATTTGAAGAAGGTTTATTGTGGTTTTAAATTCATCTTCATAAACAGCAGCATTTTACAGTCACTACACCTCTCACCATTCACCAAGAACATTTCTGAAAAAACACATATTTGCTTCCTTGCCAATTAGAGATGGATAAGAAGATCAATACACATCAGTATCGTCAATGTAAAGCTACAGATAGTTAGCTTACTGCGGATGTTTCCATCCAGCTAACACTGATTAACATATTGTATCACATGTGAACAACAAAGTCAAATCAACAACTTGTGGTTTTACAGTGTTATTCCTGGCAACAGCCCGACGTGGTTTGCCAGGGCAGTCTGGCTGTTTCCAGTCTTTATGCTGAGATAAACTAAAATAACCATTCTCTCACTGAAGCTTCTGATTTACCGTAAATGTCTTTTTAACTCCTGTTGCTGTTTTAGTGTAATTATATGGTAGAAGACAATGTAGGGTAATGCTTATTTCTTTCAATCAATAAATAGATTTTATTTAATTGATATTTTGATAGTTCAATATATACTATAAAACATTTACAAAAATAAATCTCAATTTCAAGCCCAAATATATTCAAATTGCAAATTTAGGGATGCAGCTCTGAGCCTGAAAAAAAATTAGAAAAAAATCTTGATAAATGAAACAACACAACTTCTTAAACATCAATGCGTTGTCCATGAATATGTCCTTGGTGGTTGAGTTTCGTTTTTTTGAAATATATTCTGTCAACAGCAAGAAATCTGATGATGGCCTGCAGCAGAAAGTGAAATGAAATCCATAAGCAAAGCCACTGATCTATCATGGAAATGGGAAATGTCCATGAGTGCTTATCCAGCATTTTCAGTTTACCAGAACAGCTTTCACGAGTTTGACAACGGACATAAATTAATGATCTAACTCAACCCATTAATGCTCCTAAAACAACCACAAACCAGAATGATGCAGTCCCGGTTCTCCACCTGCAGTTTAACCTGCAGACCAGGAAGCTGTTTTGAGAATTAACTAAGTGCTTGATTATGGACTTCCGGCTTGTTCATGCTTTTATTCAGAGTCCATACATTTAGATTTGAGAGCGGTGTGCATCGTGATTAGAAAATAAATCCAACCATAAGTCACATATATTTTTGATAGTGTAGATAGCCATTAAAAATGAACATTCAGACCAACTGAAATGAGACAAAGACTCAACTCATAAGAAACTTGAAAAGCTAAAATAATATCTCTGACCTGCAGTGAAGGAAGTTATTCACAGGTATGAACTGGTTGAAGGAACAAGGATCCAAACTGCGGCTGATCTCAACGTTGTCTCCGGCCAGCAGTCGCACCGCCGCACGGTTCTCCTCCTCAAAGACCAACCACTGCAGAGACGAGCACAGCAACAGGAGGTGGTCGTCTGCGGAGAGCAGGAGAGACACAAACGATCTGACATGAGGAATGACAGAGGAGGAGCAGTGGAATAGAGGAATAAGAGAAAAGAGGAAAACAAAGGACAGGAAGATAGACTCACAGAATATGAATAAAGGATTTGGTCTCATGGCGAAGTCAGGCAGGTAAAACCACTTGATGACATTAGAAGTCAAAGGTTTAAGTGCCGTTCTCCAGGGGTAATCTGACAAATATAACAGAGTAGAATAGGAAGAGCATAGAGCGAGAATTTAATGCAGTGACATATTTAATACTCAATCAACAGAAAAATTATCACCAATCACTAATGAAGTAATTTATTGATCCCAAATTAGGATAAGAAAAGGTAGGAAAATGCACTTGTTACAGCAGCAGATAGTCAGAATTAGGTAGACAAGACAACAAATACAAATACAGAGATATGGACATTATATACACATTTTCATAACAGGAAATATATGGAAATATATATGGAATAATATAATTGGCATTTATTTTCACTACTTCCAGTGGGTGCCTATTCTCTGTTTTATCTTATTTTAATTTAATTATTATCATCTAATAATTGATTAATAAAAAAGTTGGCAGGTTAAATTAATAATGAAGGAATGACACATATCTATTTTGTCAATTACATATATATTTTCTCACTTCCTCATCTGTTTTTCAAAGCAAAACTCTATAGATATTTAAAAGCATCACTTTTTTCAAGAACTGGACGTAAACAATAGTTTATACAGAAATTCCAGAGATTAAAACTTTCATACCAGCACAGAAGGCGGGGGGGATGCCGATGCAAAGCACATACTGCAGCACCATGAGCCCTGCAGTAAAGCAGCAGTATTTAGGCCACACCTCCCCAATAGCCTTCCTGCGGCGCCTTGACAGGACAGCCAATAAGGCACAAGAATGGAGCAGGGCGTAGAAATCCATCCTTTGACCAATCACATTGACCCCTACGATCAAACTGATCTAAGAGGAAGTGCATGTGTGAGAAAGACGTCAATCACAGACATATTACACAGCTCAGAAACATGTGATCACATCTGGACACACACCCACACACACACACACACACAGACACACACAGACACACACACACACACACATAGGCCTTAAAGCGTACCTCCAGTCCAAATTTGTAGAAGCAGAAGTTGATTAAGTACTTGATGCAGGGCAGGACACCGTGGTCCAGGTGCTGCCTCGTGATTCCCTGGAAGATGATGCTAAAGGGCGGGGTCTTCAGGTCGTTGTGGAGACGGAAGTAGAGCTGGTGGCGATGGACAGTGGCCTCGAACACCAGCAGCCCAAGAATCATCAGATGGTTCTACAACACAAAACACACTTCTTAGAAGAAAACTGAACTGGGGCATAATGTCCTAATGTCAGGTGGTTCAAATGATAAGGAATATTAATAATGTGATTATTAGGTTAAAAAATGGTTTGTATTGATATAATGTTGCATGGGAAAGTATGTCACAATATAAACCTGTTTCAGTGTACTTCATACAGAAATGCAAAACCAGTTTTGTGCAAGGATTACATTTTCCTTGAACCAGACTACAAGTAAGTCTCATCGTACCCTGAGACAGGGGAGAATCCTGCCCTCACACTTGCGCAGCGCTCCACACCAATAGATGGGGTCTACAGGCTCGATGTAGAGAATAGATCTTCTGAGCAGCTCCACCATGTTCCCCCTCATCCCGAATCCATCATCCAGGCTTGAGCTGTTGGATGGCACCAGGCCCTGAGAAACGTAAGACAACTATGTGTGAGCAGGAAGGTGAGTTGCATTTTAACAGTTGTATGTGATTAAAAATGAGGAGGGGTGATGCCCAGAGCAAACAACAAAAAACAACGATCTTAATGTTTTAATTCTGCCTCAAACACACAGTTATGCATACTCACAGCGGTGCAGTTGGAGGAGTAATCGAGGGGTTTGATGACTTTGAGCTGGTAAAACATCTTACACACTACCATGACGCAGGCCCACACAGCAGAGATGCTGCTCGCCAAAGGTCGTAATCGTGGGAACGGGAGCGCAAACACCCACAGGACCAGGAAGACCAAGTTCATCAGAGAAACCTGAAAACATGGAAAAACAGTGATTCTCTCCTTGAATATTCAAAAAAATGTCTTCCATGGTGATTTTACCTCCACTACATATATGAGAGTTTTTTCCTCACTTTATTCAAGAGTATGGTGTTCAGTTGGAGAACAGGACTTGTTGATTTCACATTCAGTTCTTGTATGGCTTTCACTCAAAACCATGCGCTCACACTCAGATAGCCTCTGCTTATGTTTTAATTTTCCTGCCCTCCAGGCTCAGCTCTTTTCCCCCATGCTCAAGCTATCTCTGTGAGGAGCACGTGGAGAGGAAATCTGTCCAAGCAACAAAATATCTAAGTGCAAGCGCACAGTTTGAGCACAACCAGAGCAAATCTAAGCACAAGCAGGGGCTATTTGAGTGCAAGCATTACAAGCATTTCAAAATTTGAATGTGAAATCAGTAAGTTCTTCCACTCAAACTGAAAGATCATGCTCTTGAATTAAGTTAGAAAAAAACATATATATGCATACTTTTTCACATATGCACACATCAAACATCCCACCTCCTGTAGTGACACCCAAATGATGCCTGTGGAAACGATTTTGAGGCTGTGGAGCTCCAGCAGTCTCCAGCTCAGGTCCTGGAGCTTGTAGAATCCAGACAGAGCCTGAATGATCAGCAGGCTTGCACGGTCCACGATCACAATCCACTTGTCATCCTGGCTGCTGGGGTCACTTCCTGGGAGCAAGAGAGAAGTGAGGATCCATCGTGAGGGAAGGAGCAAAGCATCAGACATAATCTGAAAATGAAAAACAACTCTCCTGCAGCTCTCATTCAGTAAATGAGACTGAAGAGCCAGTTTTGTTTCTGAGCTGTAGTTACCCTCTCCTGTTATCTCCTCTTGCTCCTCAGCTCCTCTCTCAAATGACGTTTGTGGTCCGATGTCGTCCAGAGTCTCCTGACTTTTCCCATTTCCCTCTTGCTCCTTCACAAGTCTGCAGGACAAGAGTGAACGTTTCAGAGTTTTCTAAAACACAATTTTTTCTTTACTATTGTAATTTGAAGGAAAAAAATAACTCTAAAGGTTGTCCTAAATGAAATATTCTCAAAATTTACATAGGTATATAAATGTTCCAGGTAAGCATTATGAGTCATTAAACAACAATAATCAATAGTCAAACAAGGCTCTTACCTTTTCTGGAACTTTTCAATGTTTTCTTTAATGCTGGGAATTAGATCAAAGACACATTTGTGAACTTTACATAAAGTGAACGATACTGTGATGATAAATCAACTGTGTAAGATAAAGTAAATTGTGATTAGTCTTTACACAGTGTTGAAGTCTGTGAAATGTGAATGCAACAAAACATTTATGGAGGAATAAATTCATCACTTACATCTCAGATATCACATTGACTGAACCCCTGAGTTGTTCCTCTCTGTGTGAAGAGAAGGACACATGGAACAAACAAGTAGTATATAGATAGCATAGTATATTTACCAGTCAGCCAACTTTATGATTTATAGAATGAAACTTTACAATGAAATATTTTTTTTTAAAATACAAACTTATTTATTCACATCTATCCATTTTGTTATATGGACTCTTGAAAAGTGACCAGGTGTAAGTGTCTGTTATTAATAGTAGTAAAAGTCTTTATTTATATAGAAGCTTTTCTAATCTTGATGACAACTCAAGGCACTACAAGCCACAGTACAAGTACCAATCACCCATTTACACTACATTCATACAGTTCATCTATGTGCAGCACTTTCTCTGTCACACATCACTCACACACTCAGGTACCTTTGGTACTTTATTGACTCCCCTCTAAAAATAAAAGGGATTTTATGTCAGGTGAAAGTATTTGTATTTGAATAGGATGCTCTCACCTGGAAGCCTGTCTGACAGGTACGTTGTCGAGGTCAGTGAGCGTCAGGAAGTCTGTATTGAAGTAATGTAGCTGAAGAATACAGGCCAATAGAAACGCAGCAGGAAGGAGAATACGCGCAAACAGCTCCACTGTGTCGTATCGTTCCAAACCCAGGTCACGAAGACTACAGAATCAAACAGGAAACACAATATAATTAAAAGGTCAAGTCTGCTGAATAAAATCCTTTTTTTAATTATTTCGATAAGAGGAAAAACACAAATAATTTACCCATCCTCCGACATGCCCATGATCTGTCTAAACAGCCCCGACACACTTCTGAACTGGTACATGTAAATGGCTATCAGCACCACCATGGAGTAACCGACCACCACGGCCCAGAACGTCTTCAGGAGCCGACGCCACACGTCATAACGGACCTGAGGGGGAACGATGCAGAATTTAAAAGACAGTACTTTTATCTTAATCAGAACTGAAGGTGCCAGGATTACTCATTAGTCAGACCTTCTGCGATTTCACAGTTTTATCTGAATGTTGTGTGTCTCTAAAAATAAGCAGCATTACACGCTCCAGCATGTAAAACAACTGTCTGCTGCAGATGTTGTCCAAACATACAGACAGTGCTCTCTTGTGTTACGTCACCTCTACAGCCATTAGACCTTCCTGTAAGTGCCCACTGTTTCTTAAAGGTCAGCAGAAACATAAGACAGTGAAGAGAAAACTGAAAAACAGCAACAAAAAATGGCTGAGTGTTTATGAGACGTAATCAATAGTTTTAAGTGTAAAGCAGCATTGATGAGGCACAGGCAGTGTTTGTGTGAGCGTACACAGTTTAGCTGCACAAGCTAAAACTGTTCTGAACATTTTAATGCACATTTTAAAGATTCATTGATGTAACAGTTACTCCATAGTGACTGTAAAAAAAAAATCAACAATATCATAGAGATACAACAATACGTAAACAGTAGGCTGCATCGTCTGAAAATAAATATAATAATAATAAATATGTACGAGTAAAAGTTTTACACCCAGGAGACACAAGCTGCAGGATTCTGGTAAGTCACTGCTTCATTGGCTGAAAAACTAAGGTCCCACATTAGTCCTTTAGACGAATATTATTTGTCTGTATCTTACCAGTCTCTAAAATCACTAACCTGATAGAGGACAACACAAAAGAGGAAGAGGACAATGTAGAGGATCTTGTAGACGACCACCTAAAAAATTGGAACATGGTAAAGAAAGATAAATCAATTCTGAATAGTGAATAAATATTGATTTAATAAATATTCTGAACTAATTTTATTATAATAATTATAAATAAAAAAATTCTCAATTAAATGAAAGCAAACCCAGCCCTGAACCCAGTGACCCCCCATTCATGCAGTTTACAATAATTTTTTAAATGAAATCCACCAGTTTCCTGACTTCAGATCGAAGATACTGCTATGGACTTTCTTCAAATGGTAATTCCAGAGATTAAGTGGCAGAGCTGGGAGAGTCTGATGACGAATATGTCATGAACATTGATTTCTTCAGCACTTAGTTTTTAAAAATGTCAAAAGATACCTTTCCAGAGAAGCTGACAACAAAGAACATGGAGCAGCAGAAGAGTATCCAGTATTTCACCAGTGTCCCTTTAACCCCTGAGAGCAGCATCGCTATGAGAGGTGAGGGTGGATTTTCCTCCACTAAGAGAAAACAGAGAAGGGAGGATGAGAGAGGAGAAGGGTGAGAAAGATGGGGATAAAGTTGAAAGACAGAAGGAAAATAAATGACAAAAGAGCAGGAAACAGAGCCAGCCATTCAATCACAGCCTGGTCTCATGTCAGGGTGAGTACGTCTTCCATTGCTCCAAACCACTTCTTTTTTTTCTTGAACACATTAACCATAATCTTTACAAAGAAAATCCAAAAATAAATTACGTGACATGACTTTGACTTCATCTAGCGACTCGTCCTTTAAGCTTTGCTCCTCCAGTCTTTCCTTCAGCTGCTGTCGAAACATCAGCCAAAAGCTGAAGCTGTAGAAGACCTGCAGCACACACAGTTTATCATGAGTAAAACATGTAGTGGACATGTGCAGTGCTATACTCTGCAATGGTAAACATACTTAGGTTCTGAACATAGGTCCTAAATCCCACCTCCTCAATGTTAATATATGGGACATGAGCCAGGTACATATTAAAACACAGATGGTCTCTGTCCTTTAAGGTTGTTCTTATAATTTTCTGATTACCTAAGTATAATGTCATACTCTGAGTAAGCAACAATCAAATTAAGACGTAGAGTATTTGATTTAAGTTGCATTATGTAGACATCACATTTTAACATTACAGTAATACGATAGTCTGAACACCCTCCTACACAGTCTTGATGAAGCAGATAATCTGAATTAAACTACCAAGAGATTGTTTTGAATTTTTATTTTATTTATCTTAGTAAATGTTTGAATTGTTTCTCAGTGAACTTGTCACAGGAATTTAATGTTATAAAGATACATTTAATATTCAAACATTGTCAGGCGCTTTATTTAATACACCTGTCTCAATAAACAAAGTTGGATTCTTAGCATCAACATTAACTTTGTCATAAGACTGAAAAGAATTAGCAGTTTTTTTCTTTCAGTCTTCTGTCCACTGACCTTTGCTCCCAGGTGGACACAGGGCGCTGGGTGGTAGCTGTTCAGGTCGAAGTCCACTATGACGGCGGGGGGCAGACCCGGGTAGAGCTCGGCCCGGCTCAGGCGCAGGCTGCTCAGGAAGCCCAGCACCAGCAGCACGGTGCCGTAGATGGCGAGGAATGGGGCGGATATCATGGCATAGCGCCGGCGATCTCGCATCATCCAGATGATGCAGGACCACACCAGCAGGGCGAAGGTTAGCCAGTTGTTGTAGGTGATGCTCCAAACCTTAAGACACATATTCTAAATGCATTGATGCTATTCTTGGTTTTTCCTCCATTGAACAACACTAACACAGACTGTATATGAAAAAACATGGAATTGTTTTTTACTTTTCATCCTAAATGAAAAATTGTAAAGTTAACACTGACGTCTGCTGTGCTTTACACCTTTTATTTTCAGATTTATTTGTTAAGTCAATGTCTAATAGTTAGCTTGACTAACAAACTCATAACAATCACTTTGTTTTCAAATTTACTCAATTAGCTAGCAGCTAGCCAACATTAGCATAATGTGCTAATGTAAATATAGCCCACAGTTAATTAACTACATTTTTTAAACACTAGCATAGTTTTAGGTCTAGATAACTTTGTGTTTCTTACTCCTGTTTTTAACCTATGTGAAGTGTCATTAATAATATATGTGCCCTATATGTGAAATTATCATTATTATTATTATTATTATTATTATTATTATTATTATTATTATTGCAATACACTGTACTTGGATTTAACTGACCCATGCTGCAGATACACCAGAGCATATTTTCTATTTTAGATGTCTCTCTTCTCTATGGTGGTACAAGTAATGTTTGTTATAAGACTTGTCACACAAACTCAAAACCTTCAATAATCAGTTTACTTTACCATCATGATGATCAGGGCACTGACATAGCTGTGTTTTTGCACCAACTGTCCAAAGATGACCACACCACTTGGACCTGAGGGAGGAGCCATCGTCTCTGCCGGACTGTTCAGGACCTCCTCACTCTCCTCCTCCAGTTCTTCCTCACTTTCTGGCCCTAGCACAAGGTACGGACAAAAGAAAAGTGGGAAATCAAATGCAGCTCATTAATTCACAGGGATTTAACATACTGTATGTGTAGGTGACATTTGAGAACACTGCACTGAGGTATTCAGAGATGTTAGTGTGTTTACCATTAGACACTGAGTCTTTGTCTTCATACTGTGGCGGAGGATGACAGTTTGTGAAACCGGCCCCTCCTAACAGAGATCCCAGCTCATTACTATGGACATCTTGCCAGGAGCTGCTTGTCATTAAGATCATTGGCTGAAGAAACAGAGAGTAGATCATGCTGTAAGTTTAGGTCTGAAAAGTTCATGATGCAAAAAACAGTGAGAGAGACACTAGTACTTTTTAAATGAGTCCACATGCCTCCCGTTTTCTTGTTTATTACTGCTATTGACTCATCTGAGAGTCATGTGAAAAACAACATTGGGTAATAAACCGGCTTACCTCATCAGGTAGATAGGTTTCATCATCTGTGCTGCTCAAAAGCTGAAACAATAAAATCTTTGGTTGGTTGTGTCTTCTGACATGTGCAGCAGTGAAACTGCAGTAAAACTATAATGTGTTATTTGTTTTATCAGCATTTGCCTGACGCTATAATTATCAGAGGCAAACTAACCATCACAGACTTAGGTAACAAATATGTTCAGAGCCAAATACATTAACATTTTTCCTGTGAGCCAACAATGTAATTAAGAAGCCAAACATCTGTTTTTACAGATTACCTCCTGTTTATCTCCTGAGATGTAGATGACTCTGGAGAAGCTTGGAGGAATGTCTGGACTGTCCACTGGACTCTCAGATTCCTCACCATCAACAGTATCCTGAGAAGCACAGTAGCTGTGAGGAGCCTGTCATGTAAGGTAATACCATCTGAATAATATGTGAAGTTAATGAGCGTGAATTATATTAATTGAGAAAATAGCACAAACACAAAAAGACATTTGTCATTCGAGGGAGCAGCAGTCACTCTAGTCTTTGTTTTTGTAGAATCATTGATAGTGATAGTTGTAGTAAAGTGCCATTGATACATTCACACACACTTTCATACAATGAATCTATGTGAAGCACTTTCACTATCACACATCACTCATACACTACAGGCACAGCACAGCAGGGACAATTTGGCTTTCAGTATCTTGCCATGGACACTTTGGCACATGGAATGGGGTGGACTGGGTTTGAACTGCCAACCCTCTGGTTAGTGGATGACCCACTCTGATCCACAGCCACCTATTACCAAGGACACTACTGGAAAGTAGCCTCTGGAGTTTTTAATGTGATCTGTAACTGCCACCCACTATAGCCCAAGCAGAGATTGTTAGTAGCAGAATGGCACCAGCAGGAATTGTGGTTGCACAGTAGTGATAGTGCAATTTGCACAAACCTCTTCAGTTATATGGACCCATTTGTGCAGCAGAGCCACCAGTGTGTAGTACAGCAGCAGCAGAACCAAAGGGTTGATGAAGTCAGGCCAGCTGACGTGTGGGTGCAGACCAAGAGAGTTGCGGTCTGAGCTGTTGGTTCTGATTATACCTGTCATACCGAACAGTCTGGGGACAGGGGGAAGAGAGAGATACGGTAGAGTGAAGAGGTTGTTTGCGGTTCAAAAATGGATGTGCATGAGGAATAAAACGATTATTTGGGCCATGATCAACTCATCTACCTCTGCCAGGCCTGTTAACACTGACTGGACTGGACTAAATGAATCAGTTCTCAGCACTGTAAACATTAATACTTTGCCCCAAGATGATCACACTACTTACTTTGTCTTTAAACTGCACCATATATATTTCTACCTTCTTACCTACAAAAGTACTTTTTCATTGAGTAGAACATGTACCTTGCATGGAAATGTTTGTCCTTGCATTCAGTGGTTATCAGAAATAACAAAAGCTTGTAACTTTTATTTGTGTTAAGGTTACTTTAGACTAAAATCAATATTGCTTATACTGTATATATTTAATACAAACACTAGATGAGTCCACAGTTTGTCTCCGATCAGTTCTGTACCTGGCGTAGACGTCTTCTGGTGGGACAATCTGCTGGGACAGGGGCAGCTGGTAGAGGTACAGAGCCAGCAGGTGTCCCCCGCTGAAGATGGCCATCATGACACACAGAGAGCTGAAGAGCAGCAGGCTGATGGAGCGGCTGAACACCCACCACCACACAAGCCCAAGAAATACCCCAAAATACACACCTGAGGTGAGGGAAGGCAGCGTGATACCTGCACACACACAAACCCCACAACAAAGTGTGATAAGGCAAGAGATTTTTAAATAAATATATAAAATGTATACAAAAATGTATGAGCATTGTAATTTCGATAGACCAGCTGCTGTCATGTACCTGCCAACCCCAGCAACAAGGTCACCACCACTTTCCCTGCTGTGTTCATGATTGCTGACAGCAGCAGCCTCAGTCCAGCTGCAAACACAATCAGCTTCTGGACAAACTGGGGCGGACTCGCCTGAACCGGCACCGTGGTCTCCTCTGAGCTGTCAAAGGAGGATCCCTCTGAGTCACTGTCTCCATCAGACTCCGCTTCAGACGTCTCCACCTCCTGCCAGATGGGGGGAATTATCCAATTGATATCACTGTCAGGTTTTAGAATAATGCCATATTAGTGGATGCGTGTGTGGTTACCTCAGGGTCAGACGGGGGTATTCCGTTTTCATGGAGACTGATTTGGGGTACGCGGCGCAGAAGCTTTTTACAGAGTCTCAGAACGAAAAGGGAAGAAACGAAGAGGCCCACGTCTGGGGCCAGGAGACGCGCAATGTCCCCTGCATCCACTGAGCTGAATCTGGAAACACACAAGCATTAGCAGTGAAGTAGATGTGATTTAAAATTTTGGGATATACATCAAATGTGCACCCTTACCTTACAATGCCCACGTGGCAGAGGAAATCATCCAAGTGGCCACTGACTGTTGAAGAAAACATAATCATCAGGATACTTTTTATTTCCTCAAAGATTTGAATTTATATGTGACCGTCATTATTTGCAGCACTTTCATTGAATTTCTTTGTTCTTGTCCACAGTCAAGCAATATTTCCAGTTTTGAAGTCTGATCACAGGATTGTGGCATTTATTTGAACAAAGATGATCTTATTCCAAAATTTGACACAATTTTTGCTTTTACCATGTGGAGGGATGTAGGTGAAGGGGATCTGCATGAAGCACTGCAGGGTCAGGAAGATCACACTAGTGTAGATGATAATCAGCAGAAACTGCCCTGTTTTACCTAAACACAGCAGCAAAGAGTGACAGAGAGGCAAGAGGAGACAAAAGTGAAAGTGAACAAATACATTTCAAAGTAAAGCTATTCAGACCAATTGTGTATCTTCACAAATTATGGAGCTAAAAGCAGATCATGGTTTATTTATTTATGTCTGAACTGGAGTGTTTGTCACAGTTGGATGTCACAGATTTCACGGGTTGTATGTTTTTTAAGCATTTTGAATTCATCGGGTGGTACAAACTCTAATTTAAGTATTAGACCAGATCCTTTGGCAGTCATCTTTGAACAGGACAGCTGTCACATGGCAATCCACTTCTGTGTTTTGAGTAGTTTTCTAACCTGATGCGAACCGAAGCCGAGTAGACACGAATCATATTCAATACATTTTCAATTGTACTCAACAAAACAAAGTGTTGACATTAATAAAATAATATTTACTTTGAATTCAAATGTAATCAGATCCAGATCAGAGTCCCTGATGTGAAACTCCTCTCTTACCTCTTTTCTGCCAAGGCCTGGTTTGAAGCCTGTGTGTTTCTGAGCAAAGGCAAAGACTCAGTAAGTAGTATTTTCCTTCTGTGCCAAATTAATTCGATTTCATTAAAGATTATAATAGGATCCTAAAAATACTATGATTTTTAAATATTCCAATTTATCATCCCAGACTTCACTTAAATACTAGTAATAAAAAGAATGGAGATCTGAAAGCATTGATAGTTGTTGAAGCTCAACATCAGCTGAGCCAGCATATCTGTTATTGATGTTCAGGTTTTTTTACTAAAAGCTTTGTTTCACTTAAACCTCTCTGCCTCCCAATAAGAGACACACATAGACACTCATGCAAAAAATAGGTGAACGCACAAAAGCCCATGAAGCAAATGGAGATGCACACACAAACACACACACACAGGATGTACACACACTCGACCACTTAGCCCAAAGCGAGCCCATGTTTGGGAGATTTAGATAACTGTGTGATCTGTGAAGCTTTCAAAGACCAGCAATAAAGCAAACTGTTTTGAGATAGAGGGATGGGAGGAGAGAGAAAGAGAGGAGGCTGTCAAAATGCTGACATCACATCTTTTAATTCCTCGCTGTAATTACCAGGCTATGTATAATTGATTTGACTGCTCCGACCACATCCCCTTTACAAAGTACTTTGAGGGAGGGGTGAAGATACTTTAATTCATCAGACTGTAGTGATCAATATAGAGAAGACACGCACACACACACACACACACACACACACGAAGCGGACACACACATGCACACACACTTTTTTATTTTACTCAAAATATATATGATATATATATTATATATTGTGCTTTGTCACCACCATTTTCATCACATTAAACTTTCATCAGCAATTAAAAGTTATTTTTTCATCAGTTTTCTCATTACAGAAGTTAATAAAGGGAGAGTCAGATCACATACATTGTTTTGTATTATGTATGCAACCACATATGTACACACATGCAAAGGTGCTTGTGTAAAATAAGACAATGAGTGCAATGATATAGCACAATAAACTATATTTGAATTATGTATATATATATATATTTCTGGACACAGATCAGTGTCTTTCAGAAAAACACACTTCTGTAAAAAATATATATGACTTTGATTTAACATGGACTGTTGATAGAAATGTTTTGTGCACATAATAGTTAATACTTGACAGCCTTAAAACGTTTGCTAGATACTACTGGTAATAATGAGGAAAATTACTGTGACAGAAACTGAGGGAAGAACATGAATTTCAACCCCAGCATTTTTGTGTAGGAGTGAAACTTCTGGTGTTGTAATTTGTAATTCTATAATATGAAAAACTATACATTTTGGAAACTGGGTCAAATCAAAATGTTTAAAATAAACAAATTATATATATTTAGTCTTTGGAGCCACTCTCACCTTTCATGGTGACCAGGCTGGGATTTGGCATCAGCGGTAAGACGAGCAGGAACAGGAAATACACCACTGACAGACCATTGTAGCGGAAAGAAGAGGCTGAGGTGCAGAAGAAAGAAGACATATATTTCATCTGTTTGATGGAAATATTTGAATCAACTGTAACAGCCGAAAATACACAAACAAAAATGTACAAGAGAAAATAAGTACTTATAAGTATTTCATCGCACTATAAAGAAACCACCAAGTGCAGAGACTTAACATTAAAACAGAAAAACAAGAAAAATAGAGACCTATGCCTAAGTTTTCTTGAGTTGAAATACCTTGTGATAGCTACATTAATCTCTGAGGTTGTGTATAAATACCAGTCATCAGGAGTTATTGATGTCCTCATGTCCTCATTCCTAAGTTTTTAATATTTTCTCCATTATTCGGCCAATTTATTGAAATATTTTGGGGGAGAGGCAGGGTACACCCTGTACAAGCCCTTCTACCAAAGGGGCCGACACGCAAACAAACAACCATTCGCAGTAGATTCACACCTACGAACAATTTAGCCTCTCCAATTAACCCAAACTATGTGACCATGAACCCAGAGAAAACACAACTTAATTAGAATTTAAATTAAGTTTGTGTAAATTTATACCTTTTTTTTTTGTTGTGCAGCAAATCAAATTATGGTTTCTAGAATATCAAATATCGATTTCTTCTTCAATAAATGTACATTTAGTGAGCAAATTCACTTTGTATGGACAAAAACGCAAACTACACACAGTGTCTTAATCAACAGTTTGACAGATTGTTTCACTATACAATGATCATAAATGCAGAAATGATGTTGAGTTTAATCGTCTGCAGTCAGCATGATCCACTGTATCTCTGTAGGAACACACTCCTTCTCAATAACAACAGTTAGGACCCAACTCAATTAATCCAATAGAAAGCTATCAGTCTTTAAAACTGAATTGGTGTTCAGCAAAAGGAGAACTGTGTGCAACAGTAAGCACGCATGTACTCCAATAACTCTTTGATATGTCACCTTCAATAACTGGAGTAAATATACCTACATTATTTTATCTTTATCATAATATAATTCATTACAATTTGTGGGAAAGTAATATTTAATGTCGGGCATTTTCAAATATATGAAATGGAAGAGAGATAGGTCAACTAGGCAACAAGTAAAAAAGCTTATGAACAAATGTTTATTATGTTTGTACATGATCCTGAGAACGTAAGCAGTTTGTAAAACTGTTCTATACACAGAAAGTGCAGATAAATAGTTTTGATAAGATTTTGTGTGTAGTAAACTTAATGATTAGTCGTACTCAGATCTGATCTCACCTCAGGCACAATAAGATCTAAATCAGCTGCAGAAATACCGTTTGTATATTTAAACTAAGCTTAATATAATTCCTTCTCTCTAGCTGATCTCTGGTGAGGCATCAGAAATATCATTCCTGTCAGCAAATCATCGATAAAATAATCACACTACAACTCACCAGTCAGCAGGAGCATTGGCAGTAATAAGTTATAGAGCATCCCAACCACAAGGTCCCCTGCCATGTCTCCTCCACTGTGCCAGAGACACCCACACAGCTCCTTCAGATACTATCGTCCTCCAGATGTGGGCACAAACACGTAAATGTCTCAGCAGTGTGGAGGGAAACTCCAACCTGCTCACACATGTCTCTGAAGAAAAACTTGTGCCGATGCAGTCAAAGCATCCTCCAATACAGCTGTGAAAACACAGGAAATACAACAAGATAGACGTGTTGGTCCAGTGACTATCAGCACAACGAAGAAAATAAGAGGAGAGGGAGCTAAAGATCTGAACTTAAAACTGAGAGGATGTCTCCGTCTGCTCTTTGCTTGTGTCTCCGTCACGCCCTCCTTTCCCTCCCTCACCTCTCTCTCTCTCTTTCTTTGACTCTCTTCCAGACATAATGGGTTGTAACCCATCAACTGTGTTACTATGCTCATATTGAGGCTAATCTCACTCAGGAGAATATCCGCATTCATTACATGACTGAAAAACATGCTTCCACTAAAATGTAAAATCCTGATTAACAAACAGCAACTGAGAGAAACACTGCCACATAATATTATACAAAATATCACCATTTCCTCTCCTGTCATTGTGCTGAAAAGTTTTTTTGAAAGACATGTGTTTCTGCATGTGCTTGCAGGACTTTTTCACACATTATTGCAGTCTACTAGTCGAGTACTTTGTATATCTGAAACTCAGACAGATACTCGTGCAGGATTGTGTTTGTATCCTCACAGCCACATCAGGCTGGTTCATCACATTTGCACTGTGGGGTGAAGGGAAGTGTATCTAATATTCATGGCTTTGAGGCCATTAAGAGCTGGTGTGACTACAGTGGAATGATCAATGCAAAGACTGAGATGAGCAAATACATCAAGTTTATTCCAAGATATGAGGGGAAAAAGAATGTAATACGTGTGTGTCAACTCATATTGTTGGAAAACATCAAGCATCAACACAAATAAGCTAATATAGCAGCTCTGTCTGTTTAAGACTGTCAGAGAGGGGAAGTGGTTAATTGCTGTTTTATTACCAGTGACAGACGTTTGAGCAAGAGTGTATGAAGTTAATTAACAGCTTCAAACAGAGAACGTAAACACTGTAAAGTGTATTCAGTTTTTAAATGATTTTCATTGTTTTATGTCATTTACAGAAAATTGGAGCAACAGGGCCAAAAAAAGGAAACACAGGAAACACTTGTTTACATTATTGAAATAAAAAAAGTTAACAGATAGTGTGTCCCAGTTTGTTTTAGCAGTAGTATCCTGAGAGCTCCACCTTCTTCATTGACTTCATTGAGAGAACTGAGGAGGATCATTAACAGTCGAGGATATGAAACAGGTATAATCAGGACGGTTCAGTTTTTCAGGTGCAGATTCCTTATACTTTGTAAAGTTTATCTTCAGGAGTTGTGCATGTGTACATGGGCAACTGGACTTGCTTGTGTTTGTTGAAGAAATTTCCCCTCTCATCCACAGGGCTTCTTCAATTCTAACTGAATAGTTGGAGGTTTCATGTACTTGACCTCCGTGGGTCTTCAGCTGTGTTTAGAGTTATTATTATAAATGTTTTAAGCGATTCGTCCTTTAATTAAAATCTTGTTCAGGGGCCTCAATGTGTTAGTCTGTCCTGCAGCTTATGTATGTCACGAAAAACAGCTGTGTTGAAAAGAAATAACTTAGCACAACTCAAAAGAAAAAACAAACAAGAGGGAAAGGATGAGGAAGCTTTTTCCTCTTAACAGTTTTAGAAAATGCTCAGAATACCGACTCAATCCCGAATATATTGATCCCAATATTAAAAAAAAAACACTACACTACAGGTAATCCGGATTTTCCAAACCTTGTTAACTAAGGGCTACTAAAGTAATATATTTTCCTTTGTAGATGATTGTAGATGATGCCCCTCTGTGGGCAGATAAACCTCCTGACTCAATGAGAGGAAAAAACACACATACTCAATTACTACTCAGCAGTAGATCTGAATTGATTATGATGAGAATCAGTGCTGAGTAGGCAGCTAACATTTCATGACAGTGCAGTTAAAAAGAGCTGTGAGCGGACGTGCTGTAAAAGGGTGATGTGGGAGGAAAGCATGTGTGTGTGTGTGTGGGTGACTGTGTGTGCCAAGGATAGAAAGAAAACATTATAAAAACAACTGAAGTTCTCTCTTCAGCTGTGGGGCTCATGGTCAAAGCTTGTGTTTAGGTTCAAGGCTCCAGACTAACAAATTGGTTGCACCAGATAAGCACATAATTTAGGTGCACCCAAAATGTTTCCCTGTGCCTTTTAGCCCCACAATAATACACCTATTATAGCTTTTCTTGACAGTTCCCATATAAAGGTAATTTCTTGAGGGCAGTGTATTGATCATGGATTTCCCAAATCGATTCGATTTCCGATTCGAGCCAATAACGATTCAGTTAAGGGTATTTTAAATTGTGCAATATCAATTTTGCCTGGATATGATAAACATTCTCAGAGAACCAAAGCTGTAAACTGTGATAGAAAACCTCTAACTTGGTGCATTATTAAAAAGGGTTTTAGCTAGATCTGTCATAATAACAAAATAATTGTGGTGGGTGATAATATTGTCATTTGAATCTATATTAAACCACTGGTACGATGATAATACTATAGCATAATCATGCAGGTGTTTATCGTTTAAGTTTAAAGTGAGCGCAGGTCAGCGGGAGTGTGGAGGGAGGACATTCAAACAGGAGCTCTGACACAGTACAAACCAACCAATGCTTCTGCTCTGATCCTGAAGCAGCCGCGCTAATGGTTTGGTGTTCGCAGTCCGTTGCTGAAATCCTGTATTCACACATTTTGTTGCCACTGTTCATCTTCTGTCATCTCGGCTTCACTGTCTGTGTGTCAGTTGATACAGTCAAGAAGTAATATGGATGTAGCCTCAGTTTTAGGATCATGATTTGATTACGTGTTGGTTAGTTAGACAAAGCTGATAAATAATCTGTACTGAGCTTGTGTGAAAAGAGGAAATACTACAAAACAGAATCCACATCCTCAAAGATGAAAACACAATGACATAACTTCTGCTGGAGAAGTTAGATACCTGCAATCAACAAGGTTCGTCACTGATTGGATCCACGCCTGTGGCATACATAAGTGTAAATCTTAAATTTAAAATCCACACAATGACCAATTAAATTGTGACAAAACGTGTTATTGCGGTATTAATTTAATAACAATCTCAAACTGTAAGTCCCTATAGTCTTCTTTACATCTAACAGTTTATTTTATTCAAGTCAAGTTATATATGCCCTAGGATATATATATATATATATATATATATATATATATATATATATATATATATATATATATATATATATATATATATATATATATATATGCTAGGTAGCAATATATATGCCCAGATTTTTAGTTGACATTTATATGTTGCTGTTAACAGTCTCAAATCACTTCCACTTCCACACACTATGCAAATTGTAGTGTATGCCGTATTGATATGCATGTTTAGTAGGTTCAATGGTTTGTTTTGGTCATAATGTTTTATGATAAAGTGTGTGCGTACCACAACAAACAGAAATCAAGTTCTACAGTGGGTCGACACAGACCATTGACTGTGTGTAAACACACTGACGTAACTATGTTTACAAAACACATGGGGTGAAAGAATGTTATTGAGCGTGTAATCAATGGCAGATTTATAGCATGAAGTCATGACTTCAGGTCATCAGACGTGAGCTTTTCAGAGTAAGAAAGGTTAACTTTTCAATGTGCATCTTCTTTTTATCTGTTACTTACTTCATCCAGTTTATGTACAAAGTTATAGAATGCATGTAGAGGGGGAAAGCCAGCTTCAGAAAAGAGGTGTGGTGGTAATATTACTCATGTTAGTCTAACAGATGGGAGGCCGCTCCTCAGAGACTTGGCCTCGTGCTCCAGAGAGCACCAGATCAGCACAACACTTTATTCCGAAGCCCACCACAAAACCCAGAGGACAAGCCAGGGAGGGCTTCAACTACAGAGCTTGGCACATCTTTTAGTCCACTCAAGGATGCTTTTCACTTTTTATGTTACTGGGACAAACCATGTGAGTGTGAGATGGTGTTTTCTTCCGTTTGCTGTGCCTATATAGTGGAGGATCTGGGTGGAGGATCCAAAAAATTAACTATTATTTGCTTCAACAAACAATTTGTGTACAAGTGAAAATATTTTGGTGTTGTTAAGATCTATTTCAGTTCCTGCTCATTTGAAGATGCTTTCAAAGTCAGTCCAGAACATGAGTGACATGTCCCTTCAGAAAATCTTGTAGAATGCGGAATGAGAATTACAGTTTTAACTCCAAAGCTCATAAATGAAACCTGAGTCTGCCTCCCAGACTTAAGACTGCTACCACCTAGTGTTGAATAGACCTAACAGCAATGTAGGTGTGTACTCCTGCTCCTGTGAACATTTTAAACCTTTTAATTCAGATCCATAATTCATTTATAGAAAATTTGGGATTTAATTTAAAAAATCGAAGGAAATACAATTCACAAAGTTACTATTATTATTCTAACAGCATTTTGTAAACATTTATTAAATGGTTCATTTAATTGGCAAAAAAATTCTTGTAGGACTTGTCTATAAACATTTTGTGACATCAACTCTTCTTAACATTAATTCTACTATTAAGGTTTGTAAGGCTTGAACGTACGGAAGAGGATTAGGGCCACTGTGGGAAAAAAAAGTGAGTTCTGACTTTTTTTTCAGAATTCGGATCTCAGAATTCTGACTTTAATCTCAGAATTCAGAGAACCAACTTCAGGGGCGCACTAGAGTGGAGGGGAGGAGAGGACGGGAGAGCTACGCGCGGTCCGCAGACCAAAAATGTCAGACCTCAGATATAGCACAAGGACTCCAAGGAAGAGGTCAAGTCAGAAACATGTATTGGTGAGATATTAAAGGAATAGTTCACCAAAAAATGATCTACTCACCACTTTTCTGATGGAATGGTGGGGGAAGTGTTTCCACTGAGTCCACAAAACCATTTGGGAGTTTCAGGGGTGAACAGCATTGCAGCAAAATCCAATGAAGTAACTGGTGAGCATGTCTTCAAATGTAAAAAACAACAGAAAAAAAACTCTGACATTCAAATTCGACTTGAAACTGCAGAAATCACATCATGTTTTTACACTACTTCATGTTCGTGCAGATTGATTGTGTTCAGTAAAGTACCATTTATTAACTTTGTTGGAATGGAATCTAAGATACTAGGTAAATTTAGGCATTGAGATAACTGAGGTCAGCTGATCAAGGTTGAGAAGCTGTCTAAATAAATAACAGGATTCTCAGTTGCTCTTGAGATTTCTGTGCTTGATGATACATGCACATCAATTGAGGGTAGGAGGTAGTGGGTTTTATTTCCTGACCTATAAAGACATTCCTATTCAGGGTTGGAGGAATACTGGGTTCAATGTAGCTGTGACTCTCTGCTCACACACGTACAAATGTATGTTTCAAATGTGGCGAACCTTCACCTTCCGTTCACTTCCAATCTGTAGGAACAAGGGGACAGGTAAAACATTTGCTTCCTGTTGCAAAGCAAATTGTACCATGGCTTCATGTGGAGTTCATCTTTGGTGAATTTGACTCACGATGTTGGCTTTAGATTCAGTTTAATTTTGTGGCGCCAAATCACAACATACATTACCTCCAGGCACTTTAAAACGTAAATTTCAAGACCTTTACAAATTAAACCCAACAGGTCCCACAATGAAAAAAACTGGAGGAAACCTTGGGGCAGAATCAAAGACAATATGTAGGATCTGGCTCGATCGGTTGGGTGAGAGGAGAAAAATGGGGGGGCTATTAATTATAGCTGCCCCAGTTAATAATAATAACAACAATAATAACAATAACTGGAGTCAGAGATACCTGCAGAATAGCAATAAAGTGGTGTTCCACATGTTCCACCATAATATATTCTTTTAAACAGATCACTCGATATAATGAGTTCTACTGTTTATGGTGCTTCAAGTACATTTAGTTGCACTTCCAGTATTTTAAATGTGGGACTTGTTTTTAGCTGTCCCCTTGTTACTTTTGCTCCCGGCTGTGCAGAAAGCTGCGGGGAGCCCCCTCCCGGCCCCGGCTGCAGTGCGTGACTCCCACCGTGAATAAACGGTGTGCGGTGGTTTTTCTTTGAAGAGGGCGCCGTTTTCTCCGCAGAGCCGCCGACGCCGCTGCCCCGCGCCCGGGCCACGTGACGGGGCGAAGCGGCCTCTCCTCTCTCCTCCTCTCTCGGTCTTTTTCCTTCCCATGGTTCAATGAGCGCCGTGTGGCCCCACCCCGTCTCTCCTCGGCGCTGCTGTCTATCTCCTCAATGTGAGCTACTATTCTCGGAGAGAGCGAGAGAGGGAGAAAATAATAACCTCCAAGAATTGGTTATTCCTGTCTTTCACCTTCCACGAGCGGCGGCCAGGAGGGGAGCGGCCTACGCGCTGGGAATGTGCTGCTACAACCAGCCCGTGTCCTGTTTTCTGTGAATGTTAATGCACATGTAGCCTCCACCTCGGATCCAACAGGAATATATGTATGTTTGCATGGGAGCGTGCACACACTCACAGGCCGTGTGCTCCACAAGCTGAAGCCTGACAGCGGCTGGTGCTTTTTTTTTTTTTTCACCTGCAAGAAACGTGGATACATTTCGGGGGATTTTTTTCCCCCCCTCATCTCGATCACGTTTTCATTTCTTCTCCTTCCTTTTTTGTGTGTTTCTCTTCTGCTCGAGGAGGATCATCGGAGCCGATTTTCTAAGAAGTGTATGGGTGCGCAGTTTTTGGAGGCTCGGTGGTGATGTGAGGGGCTGATAACACATTTCAGCAACAAAAGAGAGAGAGAGAGGGAGGGATAGAGAAGGAGAGAGAGAGAAGGCCCCGTGGAGGAGAAAACACGCCAAGCAGCCATCACGAATAATAAGGAGGATCAATCAGGGGGGATATTGGATCCCAGGGTGGCCGAGGAGACCGTGCGAGCCCCGGAGCTGTTTGTGGCCGATTCGGTGCAGAGAACGAGAAGGAGCCGGATGGCGACGGAAGCAGCGAGGACGCCTCACATGTAGCTCGGTTTGGGTGTAAATATCATATCTGCCTTCCCCTCCTCCTGTCCTGCGAGGCCTCCCACCACGGAGAAGACCCGCCAGCGGCGAGCACAAGGCGCACACACCTCTGGAAATGTTTGTCACGGGAGGAGACGTGGAAACGAGCCGCGCCGCAGCACGGGCGACTCTTTCGGACACGCCGAGCGGGGCTCCCCGTCGCGGGCAGCAGTGAGACGCAAGACCCGGGCTTTTTTTTTTCCGGAGATGCACATTGGGCTGTTTCTGGTGCCTCGGTACGAGGAGAAGCCCCGTTTTTTTTTGCGGTGCTGTGGATTATAGTTGTTAACGTTACGCAGAGGGGAGTGTGTGTGTGTGTGAGAGTGAGTGAGTGTGTAAATGTGTGTGTGTGTGTGTGTGAGAGTGTGTGTGGAAACTGAAGCTAAACTACAGTGCATGTGAATGAGGATTCAGCAAACTGAGAAGGCGGCCTCGGTGTCGTCAGCAACAGTATCCTGCGCTTTCCTCTGACAGCGAAAAGACGCGTTACGGACTCAGAGTTCCCCCCGTGCTGCACCGTGCTGTCCCCGGAGCAGGCCGGTGTGAATGTGGCTGACATTGCTGCCAAATCCACGGGTCAAACGAGGGATCTAGGACTAGTTTATTTATTTATTATTTTTCTTTCTGCACATACCCTCCCTCTCCTCTCCACCTCCACCACTACTTCTTCTTGTTCTTCCTCCTCCACCACCTCCTCCTCCTCCTTCTTCCCTGGACCCCCCCCCCCTTTTTCTTTTTTTATTCTTGAGGGAAGATGGGTTGTTTGGGCAACAGTAAGACCGAAGACCAGAGAAATGAGGAGAAGGCACAAAGAGAAGCAAACAAAAAGATAGAGAAGCAGCTCCAAAAAGACAAACAGATCTACAGAGCAACACACAGACTACTTCTTTTAGGTGAGTTTGTCATTTTACTGTCCATGTTGCTGGTTTCTACAGCTAAAGGCCTCGGTGTGCACAGTTGGGCTCTTGCTTCCTCTGTATAACCTTCTGGGATGTTGTTTTGGGAAACATTGTCAACAGTGGGACTTGCCATTGCATAAGGCTGGAAATGCAGCCCTGTGCTGGGTCTTTTACACATGTTGCTTTCAAAAAACACAAAAACAAGCTGCAGCACAGTCCATAGGTTGATATGTGAGCACATGATGATGTGGAGGTTAATTCATCTGGTGGTTCAACTGCTGTCAGATGTCATTGTCACATAAACAACCACATACACCAGTCAAGTAGGATCTATCATTTATCCATTCTTTTTAATTGAACATAACTTTTTCAGGTTGGCATGAAGCACAGTGCAGTGTAGTGTACAGAACTCATTTTAGTCCTAATCATGCATGTGAGCCTGGAAGGTGGCTAAATGAACACTAGTGTAGCATTACATGCCGGTTTGTGGGTGTGTAGCCTAAACTGATTTAAGATAATGTGACTTTAAGCAACTAAAACCTACTGTGTGTGTGTGTGTGTGTGTGTGTGTGTGTGTGTGTGTGTGTGTGTGTCAGAGAGTGAACTGGAGGTGGGCTGGGTCTCTACATTACATAAGAGACAAATAAGAGCGTCTAACTTTCCCTGCCGTTCTTTCACTTCTGCACCCTCCTCGACTGTCTGTTTTCAGGCTTATTATCACTTCCACAAAGTCATAATGTTCTTTGTAAAAAAAACAAACATGTTATTTAATTACAGAAATGCCGGCAAGGGTGTGTATTGTATGACATAGTGGTATTTATGTTGAGTAGGAAGTTGTGGTGACTTTAGGAAAGCAGAAGGACAGGACCCACATGAATGCCTAAATAAAGATTTCTGCCACAAAATTAGCTGCCTTTCAATTATATAATCTACTAGTTTGACTTTTTCACACACTTGCAGACCTGCAGATTCTTATTTGCAATTCTGCATATTTTTGGATGATAAGGAAGAACAGTGAACAAAGCCGAATGATCCATCAAAGGGTCACTCTCAGTGCAGCTGGAAAAGCTAGTATGCAAAGGGCCTGTTGCTTGGTTTGTATCCACAGAGAAGATAGTATTTTAAATAGTACAAAGCATATTCTTACTATAAATGAGCCAGCGATGAAAGTTGCAGTCAGGAACCAAAACATGACGCATACTTTAATCTGATTATTTGATCAGACTGGGTGTATGTGTAAGTGACACGAAACGTGAACTGTGTGACCATTTATTTACAGAACAGAAGAGAAAGTAGATCTCCTAATTGAAGTCTTAAGGAGTTCCTGGCCCATGTTAACAGACTGGTTCACAAAAAGAGTGATGC
Source organism: Paralichthys olivaceus (assembly GCF_024713975.1). Lineage (NCBI taxonomy): Eukaryota > Metazoa > Chordata > Actinopteri > Pleuronectiformes > Paralichthyidae > Paralichthys > Paralichthys olivaceus. The sequence continues at coordinate 11,077,346 of NC_091098.1, read as the reverse complement.
CATTCTGTATTATATTGAGCATATGCACATCTTAATCTACTTTTGACAAAACAGCACCTTTAAAGATAAGAGCCTCTACACTGAATATATAATGAACATCAGGCAACATTATTTTCACCAAAATGGATATAGTGGTCTCCAGTTATGAATATAAAGTTTAAAATTAACCAAAACAAGTAATTTACCTCAACTTTACGAACCTCTATGAAAGATAGAAGAGAAAGAGACAATCGTCTTCGCACAAAGCTCTGCCGATGTTTGTTAAAACAGTAACATCCTACCTCATGTTATTAAACTGCAGTAAATATTAAATATACAATGTTGAATCCCCAGTGATCAAGATCAGTTTGTGGAAAGTCAACTTTTATTTCGCTGTTGCAGTGGACAACATATGTCTGTGTATTTCTATAACTTAGATTCTTAATAGCTGAATTTATTAGTGATATTATGAGGGCATTTGTCATGGGTTTAGGTTATATATCCTTCAGAGCAGACCAAACCCACCATTTAACATAGTAACACATAAGTTAAGTGGTATATTTCATAACTTCTGGATTAAACAACATTTACAATTAAAGACAGGCTCCCCCTGACAATACTGGTATATTGTAGTATGATCCCTACCCCTTTTGGAGATATATATTTTTAAAACTTTAACAGCATGTTTTTAAAGTTTCTTCATGTAGATGTGGGAATATTTCCTGTTGGACACATCACTAATGGGCAGAATGTCAATTACACATTTCACACTTCTCAAATGCAGTTGGACAGGGCTCTGTTGGTCCCCATACGATTTTATGTTTTGTGACAAACTCTATTGAGTCTGTTTTCAAACATGCAACCACAAATGTTTCTAGCACACAAGAAGTACAGGCCCCTCAGATCACCAATACCCTACTTTACCTGACTTTACTATTTAATACCATTCTTTTTCAAGATGTCACAGTGTCTGTTTTATCAGACAATGCACTGTGGGAGGAGACTGCGAGAATAATGGGGGCGCTGACTTTGCGTTGCATGAGGTCATCATCAGATTTGAGAACATGATGTTATGAGTTCATGGTATGAGCTGTAGCTTGTCTATCTAGTCTCATTGTCATCTTTTATAAGAGACTCAGTAACTTAAATGTCTTGTGAATACTCAATGGTGGACATGTAAGCTTTTCTTCCCTGCAATATATTTGAATGTTTTTGCCCAAGATGTAATATTTATTTGACTTAGTGAAAGTAATTGTTCATTCATTGTCAATTCCTCAACAAGTGTGAAAGAGTTTCAACTTGTAAATGATTCGCAATCTTGCAGCTTCACATACTGAAGGTTTGACGTTGCAGTGCAAGAGCTGTGTGTTTCATTCCTTAAGCAGAAACTCACAAATTGCAGCACACAGCAAACAAGCTAGTTTATCAACTCCACTTTATATGGCACCGTTCATCCAAACATGTAGCCTAGTACTTCAAAAAGTAAAACACGTGCACACAAAAATCTATAATTTATAAAAAAAACCTTTGATTGATATTGACTTGTCTTCAATTTTGTTACTGGTCTCGTATCGGAAACTCAAATTTTGGTTAGTTGGTAGTAGTGGAAGAGTATACTGCACGTCAAACTCTTTTACAATTATCACTATGGGACCCACTTTTGAATGGAAATCTTCAACCTTGCTTTTCATGGAATAATCTGCCACAATCATGTTTAAAAATGTAATCTCAGGATTTTTGATCACACTCTCGAGTGGAGTTTATCATTTTGTATTTCAGGCCTGACATGCAGCAGCCAGAATTGTATTTTCCTCTAGCCATAGTTTTCCGTGGAAAAAAAAAAAGTCATAGTTTGTATGAAATGTGTTTGTCCGTTGCAAATTTCCTGTAGAGCATGGTATGTCACAGCCATGACAGGTTATGAGCATCCAATTGTATGCTGTCCTGTTTCACATGTTAACACATCCACATTTTTCTTTTCTCTCTCTACCTCAGGAGCTGGAGAGTCAGGAAAGAGCACCATAGTGAAACAGATGAGGATCCTTCATGTCAATGGCTTCAATGCAGAGTAAGTATATATGTGAATAGTAAACTTTAGGCAGCTTCTGCTGAGTGCACCAGATGATCCCTTTGGCAAGACTAAATATGCAGCGTCTCACCGAAACCAAAGTAATGGTGTCAGGGATCCAGAGTAACTTTTCCAGTGGTTGCTCTGACGCTACATATTTTCTCAAATACTAATCAGTGACTATACCTGCTGACTCTTAAGATTGACAGTTAAAGGTACAGTGTGTAGAATTTGGTGATATCTAGTGTTGAAATTGCATGTTACAGCTGAACACCCCTCACCCTCTCCTTCCAAAAGTGAAAAAGAAACTGTGGTAGCCTTTAATTGTCATAAAAACTCAAAAGGTGTTTAGTTTGTCCAGTCTGGACTAATGTAAAAAACATGGCGGCCTCTGTAGAGAAGGTCCCCTCGATGTTAATATAAAGTATTTAAATATAAAGGGTCTTTTCTGGGGTAAAGAACATTACAATTCCTAAAATTTAGATGAAATGAACTAGTGAAAACATCATGAGGATTATTCTCCATTAAATATCTGCCAATAGTTCCCATTCACCTAAATCTTACACACTGGACCTTTAATTGTGAGATGGCATTTTCAAAATATCTCAATCTAATCTGTGTTTGAAAATAGTACTTTTTCTTCTTCACTGGCTCAGTCGGTCACTTCGTGCCTGTACCTGCACTCATCAGCAGTTATCTGAGGCAGGACCCCTCAACATCTGCCTCCTTCTCTCTCCACAGTTTTTTTTTATTATGAACTATACACTACTTCATCTTTGGAATATGGCCTCAATTGTTTTGCATATTGCATCATCAGTGCAGGTTTGGAGAAAGTGACTGAGCCAGTGAAGAAATAGTGCTCTGAACCACAATGGCTACGGCAGTAACCATGCCGAAGGGGCACCAAAACAGCCTCATGATCATCATGCACTCACACGAATGTGACCACATGATATTTTTAACCAGGACATCTCTTAAATTGCATATGTGACCATTTTGGCTGCAGCTTGGAGTACAGGGTGTATTTGGCAAAACTCATTGCGGCTGCCCTGACATATTTGTCAAATGCTAAATACGAGTGATAAACAGGTACAAGTTTCATGATGAATTATCCTTTTTCACTTTTCTTAATGTTGATAGATTGGGTGTTTTTTTTTATTTCTCAGGGAATAATGGGAAGATCTAGATGAAAAATTATCAGGTATATTTAAGGTAGTGAGAGTATGTACAATTTTAATGCAGAATTTGTGGGTTAAACATACTAACCTAAACTTTTACATGCCATTCGAGTTGTTGATATTGGCAGGTCAACAGAGTTGATGGGTGCCTGATTGTTATGGCTAAAAGTGACATTTAGCTTATGTAGCATAGTAGGTGGCTGTGGTTTCGGTAGAGTGCGTTGTCCAGAAGGTCGGTGGTTCGGTTCCAGGGTCCTCCAGCCCCTGTGCTAGAAGTGTCTACGGGGCGATACACTGAACACTTAAATTGCTCCCAATGTGCTGTCAGAGTGCGAATGTTTAAGAAAAAATGCAGCATATAGTAGCACTCGAATGGGTAAATGTGACTTTGAGTGGCCGCCAACACTAGAAAAGTCCACATGAATGCCGACCATGTACCATTCAAATAATCGTTTTCAAACTTTGTTGCATTAGTAACAAAATCTTCCATTTTTCTTTAGATAGAGTGTAGACACACAACTCTCAAGTATCTCTCATGAAAGCTTGCAATTATGCTGCTCTCTGTTCCTTGCCTTTTGCCACAAGGTATATTTGAGTTGTGTTGGTTTCAACAGGAGAACTTGAAAGACGTGTGTGTGTTTTTGTATGTCGGTGATGATGTGTTGGTCTGGTGGTTTTGATGAGCATTAGAAGCATCTTTGCAAGGTTAGAAGAGAAAATCAGCACCTAAGGCTGACAAGAGCGTATGACCCAGCGCGTGACTCCATAACACTGAACTGTGTTTGTGTGTATGTGTGCGCGTGTCATAGGCTACCATTGGGGACAAATTTCATTTCTGAATGAACAAGTTGTGTTTGATTGACAAATCTGCTTTCCTGTTAATTGTGAAGCACTTGTTTGGGTGGGAGGCCTTGTGGACTTGTTGTCATTCTTATTGATCCATGTAGTTTGGTGATATTATAATTTACCATAATAGTTTCAATCACGTTTAACCTGATCAGGTGTAATGGACCCATCTCTTTTCTATATATGTAAAGGCAGCATAAATTAGCCTTTAGTCAGGAAATTGATCCGAGTCCATGTAATGTCCCCAAAAGTCACCAATGACAATGTGTGTGACAGTATTTGTCTGTGTCTGCACTGGTCGGTGAGTGTCTTTCTTAACAAGACACACAAACACAAACAGCCTCACTCCTAGTGTGATCTATGACATTGCTTGGATTATCTAGACTATCCTTCTTGCAGAATGGCTCCTTTGACTCCTACATGTAGTATAGAGGTTAACCCTGTCTACATAGGTTGCTCCATATGATCGGTTAAACTATCAGTGTATCCTCAAATGTCAAATCAAATCAACAGTGTTGCAGTCTGCTTGCTTGTGCGTCTCCACATGACGAGCATAGTAATATGTTTTAATGAGCCTGGATCCTGAGGCAGGGCATCAATTTACAGCTTTGGGGCTGAAAGAGTTCAGTAACGTCTGTGATGAAAGATTTTGAGTAAATGGATTGAGTGTTGTGGTAACCTAAAGGTCAGAGTAATTGGCTTGTGACTGAAAGACTGTTGGTTCCAGTTGCTGGCCTGATTTGGAAGAGGATTTAATGACTGACTCAGCTCTCTCTGTGACCTGTGTGTGAGCCTATGAGCTGCCCTTAGACAAGGCATGTTACTGCCAGCTTTGTTGCTAGAGTTTTTAAGTGGTCAACAGCTGGAGGTGTTTGAAAAAACTGACAAAACCAAACAATTATGCAAAAGCTCTGACATCAAACAGACCAGTGACACTGAGGTTACATCCATACTACTGCGTAACAGGAGTAATTGCTAGAATTTTGCCATTTTCACCAGATTATAGGCCCAATTGACAAAGATGTTTTATGCACATGAGTTGACAGCAATTATGAAGTCCAATACTCAGTTTCTCTCAAATATTGTAAAACTAATTAAACCTGTCTCGTACCACAATTTTGGATCAATTGACATCAAACTTGCGACACAGCATTCCCAGACCTCCAGTCCTCCACAAACGACCCGGTCAGATATTTGATCGATCAATTTGAGCCCACAGTGCATAAAAATGTTGTACTGTAAACAGATACTGGAAATTCTCAGATTCCCAATGACAAATACCATATCTCAATAACAGAATTTTTTAAATGACATTTATCATCATGTCACCTATTGCAGTCAATAGTAATGCAATAGGTGAAAATGCAATTGTGAAAATAAATCACAGGCATCTCTATACCGTCTGGATCAAGTACGTAAACTATCAAAATTGTATCTTTACAACTGAATTTTTTACAGTAGCAGTCAGCAGACCTGCAGACTGCCTTTAGTCATAGTGTGAAATTGCATCATGAGTGAAGTGATGTCACCTGGAAGGTAGCTCATCAAGATCATAACATCATGAATTTGCTCTTCACAGCCTCTGTTTTAAGCATTTTCCTAAAGATAAAATAATCCATACCATGACAAATGACATGACAAAAATGTTACATGAGCTCATACTGGAACTCCCACTCATCTTTTCTAAATCCAACTGATAATTGTCTGCTTTATTCACCTTAATGTCTCAGTATAACAAGTTTGTTGTGTCATGTCTTCTTGTCTCCTTCACCTCTATCTAACCACAAACAGGCTTGCACTCACACGCTCTAGTCTGGAGAATGCACCCACACGACCATGTGATTGTTTTTTTTTATTTTTTTTGTTTTTTTTAAATGACTGTCAGGTTGAAAATGTAAAGAAAAAGCCTTCTCAGTATCCTTCCTAACCCAATAAACTTTGTTTTACTGACAGTGGCTGAAAGGAAAATTTTAGCATATCGCCCAATCCTTGTTTTAATTCAACCCTTTTTAGGTTCCATACATAAACCATGTCGATACAACAGAGGTATCTTGTCCTTCAGGTACAAACTCAACGTTTTGTCATAGCTGGTCAGAGTCCTTATATTGTCCATATATATATAAGTATTTGAGACAATGTCTGTGTTCTCTGGACTTTGCCTTTCATGTATGGAGAATGCAGGAGATTCTCCGGTCAGATACGTTCACAACAACACAGGATTCTCTGCAGCATTGGGGAAGGGGTGTAGCAGGAGGCACAACATAACGTACAAATTTCACTGCGGAGATCACCCGTTTTTGTTTACAGCACATTAACACTGGCTTCACCAAAAGCTCCTGACATCTTTGTCTGAGTCTTCTATGTGTGTGATATTGCTTTTTCATTGGCATCATGTGTTAGAAACGTTATCACCTAGGATCTCCTACTGTCATTTTGACATTATCCAGAGTTTTTACTGGGGGGCTGGCAGGTGAAACTACTGTGAATGTCCAGAGCCTCTGATTCGAATATCTGTGTTCTCACATACAGCCCCAAATATTCCAATGTTGCCACCTACTGGCAAAGAATGTACTAACTACAGCGAGTTTGACAACGGCTGCATTGGAACATGCACTGAACTCCAGATAACTCCAGATAATCTCAAAATTATCCAGAGTTCAGTGCATGTTCCGAAGCAGCTGTTGTCAAACTCGCTGTAGTTAGTACTTTCTTTGCCAGTAGGTGGCTAACATTGGTATATCTGCATGTCTAAGCTGCTATTGCTGTTACTTTCCTTGTATTTGGTGTTGTCATTAGTAGACCTGGTCTGAGTTTATTTAAAAAGTAACGCCCCCTTGTGGATAATCAATCCCAAACGTAAGTGAGTATATTGGTGATTTGAGTTAGAATACACTTAAACTCTGGTGCTTTACTTCTAAAATACACTTTGCATCATGCAGCCCTATGTTGTACAGTTAAAAGAGTGACTTCCCCCCCAATTGATTTTATCTGTAGGTTGAAGTTGTGGAAGAATTGTGTAACTTTTGTCTTCAGCAAATCAAATAGTTCAGCATGGAAATCACACTCATCCCAAAAATGTTTTACAAGCAATCTGAGATTGTCAGTCGTCTCCTTTTAGTTACCTTCTGCAAGGGTTTGGAACAATAAAACAGTGTCCCTGTGAGAATGTAAAACTGGCACAGAGCAAAGAGGCTCATCTCGCCCTTTGTCACTGACATAGAACTATTGTAAACACAATGCACTGTTTTCTTGATAGGCTCAAGGTGAAAGATAAGCTAACTGGTCCCCCGGTTGCCTTTATTAGAAACATTTATGTCACATAGAGTCCAAACGTTTTGTACAAACAGCTCTCCTCCACAGTAGACAGACATAATTTCTCTAGCATGTGTGCCAATGAAGGTCTGTTTACCCTTCCTGCCTCAAAAACAAACTTCATGCAGGTTACTTTAGTGCACCGTGACTTGGTAACATGGAACTTCCTCCCTGCAGGTTTTTTTTTTTTTAAACTTGACTAAAACAATACTTGATAGCTAAATAAAACTGTTTTGTGAGAAACAATTATGTAATCTTAGGTGCAGGATCCTTTATGATGACAGTTTGATTTTAGTTTCCCCTGTTTTTCAATTACAAAGCAGATTTAGAGTGATGAGTGCAAGTGGCAATGTTTAATGGAAAGTTCTTGTTAACATTATAATATCCAGTAATAATTTTGACTTAAATTATGTAGTGAAGTGTGTTTATTTTTCCTACTGCAATGATTATTATTATTCACACTCCCAATGAACAGCAAGTTATTTGAATCTCTCGGACTCAGCATTTTTCTCTATTGATATGTTTTGTTTTGTGTGTAACTACATGTCAGGGCAGTTGGACAATTTGGCTGCGTTGAGTTTCCTCTTGTAAAATGTTCCTCTTTTGTGTCCCATCACTTGTGGCTTTATTAAATAATCTAGGTTTATATTAATCAATTAAATGTGTATCAGGAGCCACTGTCATGGTCTGTGATTTTGTGAGTTTTGTTTATTCTGAAGGCACTCTTACATGTGTATGTTACTGCTGTACACAATTAATACCTAACATTAATCTTTTTGTCTGTTTCAGAGAGAAAAAGCAGAAAATTCAGGACATCAAGAATAATATTAAAGAAGCTATAGAGGTAAGTGGCTATGTTGGTGTAATTTCTTTGCTCATAACCGATAAAAACATTGAAATACCATCAGATATTCTAACTTGGCTGAGTAAAGAAAGCAAGTCAAGCTGTTTTCATTTAATGTTGATAAAATTGTGTTAATGTTCTGTCTTTTAAATGATTTTGTGTTTGTGTGTTTGTGACAGACCATAGTAACAGCTATGAACCACCTGACGCCACCCGTGCAGTTGGCCTGCCCAGAGAACCGGTACCGGATCGAATACATCGTCAATCTCGTCAACCAGAAGGACTTTGAGTTTCCATCTGTGAGTAGCCCAAAATCAGACGACACACAAACATTTACACACCATCTGAGAAATATTATCATCTTCATAACAGCTTAAACAGCTTTTTTGGCAGTGTTTACAAACTGTCTTTGCCCTTTAGCTCTTCATACCTGTTGCTATGATGACAGTGGTTTCCACACCGACATCATTGTTAACAGCCATCAGTTTTGATATACTGCACACACGATAGTTTTTAAAGGTTCCGTGTGTATAATTTAGTGACATCTAGTGACGAAGTTGTATGTTGCAGCTGAATAGCTTTCACCTATCCCTCCACTTCAAACATTAAAGAGAACCTGTGGTACTCTTCAGTTGTCATAAATCTCAAAAGGGGTGTTTAGTTTGTCCAGTTTTGGCTACTGTAAAAAAAAACATGGCGGCGTCTGTAGAGAGGACCTGCTCCTGATGTCAATATAAAGGGCTCGTTCCAGGGTAAAAAAACAATTGGTACAATTTAGATGAAACACACCAGAGAAAAAATCCCTTGGATTATTTTTAATTTCTACCTATTGATCCCTTTCACCTAAATCTTACACTGGACCTTTTAAAACAGTGGTCTGTGTAACACACACAGGGGCAGGTTTCCCTTGCTGCTTGTGTTTCAGTAGATGATGGTTGGTAATTGTCCCAATATCCCAATTGTTAATCCCATGACACGGGTCGCAGACACTGAGGTTTACTAATGACCTCATTGGTAATGTCTGTGTGGGCTTTAGTATTCCCATACGGGACTTTCTCATTATCTAATTGTCAAGGCCAAGAGACCAAACCTCTGAGTCTAAATGGTTATCCACAACCACCTGTGGGGGCCACCCCAATTCACTTTTCAATATAACTTGTGGAGTCATTTATTACCTCCGCTAAAGAGATTATGTTTTAATCTCTGTTTGTTTGTGTGATTGTTATTAGGATTATGCACAAACTACAAGATGGATTAACATGGAATTCAGTGAGGGATGCAGTATAGCTCAGGGGAGAAGCCATTACATTTTTGTGCGGATCCGGGTCAGGGGATGGACTTTCTTTAACATTGCCAGATAGGAAGTTTTTAAACATTTCCGTTGATTTCTCAGAGAATAGCTCGTGGATCTTGATGAAATATTTTAGGCTTCTTTTGGGATCAGATTTTTAGCAGTGGGTAACATTTGGTGCAGCTTCATGGAATTGTTGTATTAGAAGAACACTTTTAACTGTGCTTGAATTACATTTCCACATTGTGATTTTTATAATTCGTGTTTTTAAACTGACATTCATGCTCCTCATGGGAAATTGATTTTCATATTGGTCTAAAATGAATGAACCACCACAAATGTCTCATGTTCATTAGTCATGAAAACCCTGATGCTGCACTGAGCAGCCATGTACAGTTAAAACATGTGAAACATTGGCACGGCCCTTTTTAATAACTTGAGTCACAGAGTTCATATTAAAAGTGTCCATGTGTTATTAAAAGCAGAATATTTTGACTTACCTGCAGTTAATGCATCAATTGGAGAAGCAAGCTGATTAGAAATCTAAAGCTCATCCATTCACTCACAGATGACGACTTGTCCATGAGCAAGACACTTGCTAATTACCACTTCCAGCTGCTCTGTTTTTACGCTAACACTGCACTCTGTCCTCCTCATGAGGACCGATAGTGTCAGGTGTCCCATTTGAGCGTTTAGGTTTACATGGTCCCCTGCTTTGATGGGTTCACTGTTGTAAAGTGACAGTTACTGGAGGATGAGAGAGAGAACAAAGAGAGACTGTAATAGACGGATGAAGGAAAGGAGGGATAGAGGAAGCATTACATCAAGAATGAAAGTGGGGTTTTTTTCTTAAAGCACATGACTGATTATTAAGAGTGCTCTGTTTGTAAACACATAAGTTTGTCGTCATGGAAAACTGCATGATGAAAAGATCATTTTTTTACATGATCCAGAGCAGATGACAATTTATGTCCCTAACGTGCTGGCCATTTTTCCTTTAAAGCTGTATTCCTTGTCAGTGTCTTTTATGGAACTTCTTTTCATCCTAAGGTATTTGTTTTCTTTTTTGAATCCATTTTTTTGAATCCAGTTTTGCGTCTTTCGCTTGTTACAAACGTCATCAACGAACACCCACTGTTCAGTCCCAGCGTGCCAGTGAGCCTGTCTGTAGTGACTGTGCACAGTGAGTTGCGCCTCTCTCACCCCCACCACTATTTACCTAAACGGACATATACAGGCGTCGCCCAGGCACAACGTACACTGCATGTGGTGTCAACAAAAACGCTGAGTGCCCTGTGCCCTCAGACATGCACCACGGTCGACTGACATCACTGGCCTTTTTCTTACGTCCGTCGTAGCTGTCATATTCGAGGTAAAATGCACTGCAAATAATGCAGAACATCTCCTGCTTGTAGGAGCATTTCCCCTCTTTGATTCAGCAGACAAACTGTGAGCTGACTGTGTTTAGTCAAGCAAAGTTCACAGGCTTAATGTACAACATGTAATCTAACATATACACCACCTGCCGTGAAACTGAATGAGTGCGTTTTGCTTCTGACCTGTGACCACAGTGAACAGTAGAAAATCCCCAGAAGCAAAAACTTATCTAATTCTCCATCCATTTTTTAAACCCACTTTCTGTTACCTCTCACTAACATATTTCTTTGTTTTCCTGTCTCTCTGCAGGAGTTTTACGATCATGCCAAGACACTGTGGCAGGATGAGGGGGTCAGGGCGTGCTTTGAGAGATCCAACGAGTACCAGCTTATCGACTGTGCACAGTAGTAAGTAACTCTCTGCTCCATTGTGACTTGGTGTTTACACTGAGCTGTGAATTAATGGACTTTGATTCAGCTCATTTATTTTTGGGATTGTAGTTGGTGGTGGTATAATTTTGGATTTAGGGGTTCAATTTATTATTTTCTTTATTTTTTTTCAATCAGTGTATTGTTTTGTCTGTAAAATGGCTGAAATCGTTAAAAATATGGTTGACATCACCCTCTGTGATCGAATAGCCTAATGGCCATATACAAGTCTAAACTAGTAAAAAAAACAACGATCTGTCAGAGAGACTAAATCTGCGGGCTCATATTTAGATGATCCTTTTAACCATAGCTCTCACTTAAGTTGATTTTCATTATTAAGCATTTTCAAGGAAGAAAATTAAACTGTAACTTTAAACATTAACACATTAACTGTTAGTGGCAAAATGTTCTTGCAGTTATTTGGTTTGTTTTGGATCACACTGCCCAATCACAAGTAAACAGATAACCGCGTTCACCTTGTGGTTAGGAAAGGGAACCAGCAACCACATTATAAAAAAATTTTTTAGAATTTAAATGCTATTATGGCATTGTTTATTTTAGTGTCATCCTTCCCTCTTTCTCAAACAACATGCTGATGTAAACTTTAAAAGATGTATGTAAAAACGGGCAGCTGTATCGACAGTGGTGTGAGAGAAAAAGCATAGAAGTGAGGTATGAATGTCAGTGTGGATGAGTGAATGCGACTTGTAGTGTAAAGGGCTTTGAGTGACTGTTTAGACTAGAAAAGCGCCATATAAATACAGTGCATTTTCTATTACCACTTCCCTGCACTGTGTCCTATATCTAACAAGGTCAAGTGCTAGTACTAAACAATTCATGTACAGTCAAATGTGCGATGAGGTTTGGGTCCTCATGCTTTTCGTTTTGACGCCTCTGTTATTAGGTCAAAGCGGCCACACTGCCTGTGTGGAGGAAATGCAGTAGTCATACCAGAAACCCCACGTAGCAGCTCTGCAGGAGACGCGCTCCGTGTGTGAACAACAGACGCAGTAAATGAGCAACACAGCTGTCATGCACCCAGTGTGGCCCAGCAGTAACATCTACTGTCAGCCATTATATACCTCCCTGTTAAGTAACTAACTTCAGACATACTCACTCGTCCGCCAGATGTTATTTTTCACTGGCACGTGGTGAAAAGTGTTGCAGGTGAACTGGTTAACTGGTTGACTAGTTTCTTCTGTGTATTTTCCTCCTGTATACACTGACAGACCAATATTAAGCCAAAGCACAGATAGCACCAACATTAACAACATCTTTGCTGCTCCATGTCAGTGGCTCTACAGTTTACTGTCTGTCAGTAGAAACCTGTGTGAGCATTGAGCTGCTCTAGCAGATGAACTGGAAACACGGGTTGTTTTAATGGCTCAGATTTAATGGTAACTAACAAACCGGTGTCCTCTAATCATTTCAGAAGCAAATACAGTTAAAAATATAGTTAAAGAAATAATGAATTGAACTAGTTTTCATAAAACAATGGCAGTTTTCTGTGTTTGGGAGCAAACATGGCCGAGGCTGAGTCATCTGCAGATCAGTGGACGTTTAGAGGACGGGGGGGGGGGGGTACTATTTTCAGGAGGATACTGTCGCTCCTCAGCTCTAGACTATGAGCCTCAGCTGCTTTCTACTGGTAAATCCTTCTTAGTGAACATTACACATATTTAATTAAGCATTTACGTTTGGTTTAGGTGTTTTTAGGAGGAGAAACCCTCCACCCTATCCTCCCTCACGTGGTTGAGATGGTACAGTCCAGTGTCTTGTTTCCTCCCTCTTCCTGCTTGCACACATCCAGCACAAAAACACAAACTCATCCTGCTCTCACTTTCTTCTTCTCCTCCACTTTCTGTCTTTTCTCCATCCCCATCTGTCTGTCTGTCTTCTCTCTGGAGCTACTCCAGCCGCACTAGATTGGGAGCTGATAGACTATTAATAGCTTCTGTGGTTGGGTCTCCATGGTAACCTCGCTGTGGGCCAGGGCGCTGGGGAGCTATTTTTGAAATCTGCTCTGTAATGTCAGACAGGCACCACTATACTTTCATTTTCTCTCTCTCTCTCTGTTTCTCGCAGTCGCTGTCCTCCTCTCTCCTTCTCTTTCTTCACCTCCTTCATGTGCACTCCACGTGCACTCTCATCTCAGCACATGCACTTGCTCTGCACTCACATTGCTTGCAGTTTTTCTATGTTTTTCAGGAATTTACAGTTTTTGCAAAATACTTCCCGAGATCTTCTCAGTTTTGTGAGATGAAAAGTTCTCAGCCCATTTCCCTACCTAGTTCACATGTTAGTGATTTCATCTTGTGAATAGGGATGCAGTGATTTTGTAATTTCATCAGGTAATCGAATGAGAAAATATTTTTGCCATAATAGCAGTAAATAGTAGTGTTATCCTCATAGTAAATATACATACAAGACATACACATATAAAATAAACAACTAATTGGTTTCTTTTTTAGAAAATCCAGCGTTTTCATCTACCAGCTAATTCCACAAACATCTGTCTGTCTGTACATGCATATCTCACAAACCGTTCATCTAATCAGCTTCACACTTGGCATGTGTATTATTAGTGGCCCAGGAAAGTGCATTGTCAAGTCGATTCGGACATGCAAAACACATTTCAGTTGTTTTATTGTATTTTTGTTTCAAAACAAAAACATTTGCTAAGTATGGCCTGACCTCCATACTTTACTCCAGAGATTTTAAGACCCTTTAACTTTTTGAAATTCTGCAGGCCCAGTTTTACTTTGAAACCTCCTGGGATGCATTTAAGTCTAGACAATCAGAAACTTTACTGAAACGAAACAGATTAGTTTGCTTCCTAATTGGGTCTTATCAACCATGACTTGACTACATGTTAATACAACATTGATAACATATGCATACTGGCTTTGCTAAACTTCACTAAGAGTTCCACCTCATCGTCAGTCCAAGTCCCTGGTCTTACTTTCTGCTGTTGCTGTTCCTGGTTGGTATTATATTCTGCATCTAAAACAGTAAAACATCTGCTGACACATAAATGATATGTGTGTGCACTGTTAGAGAAGTGCACTGTTATGTTTAGAGCTCAAACTTTTACTTTTCGTTTTTTTTTTTTGGGGGGGGGGTTGTTTTTTTTACAGAGTGGAGCACATCTGTACAACTCCTCAACAATATGAAGGAACTGTGTGATCAGTGATATTGTAACAGTCTCTTACTTGTTACATTTTCCTTTTCTCTCTCTTTAGCTTTCTAGAAAAGATTGACATTGTGAAGCAGAGCGACTACACTCCAACAGATCAGGTGGGTGAAATTCTGCTGCCTCAAAGTTAAATAACTTACTGCTCATTATATATGTATAACTACTTATACCCAGCAATTTCAAAATGTTTAAGTTTAATTGCGGGCAACCATGTGTTGTGGATTAGTGTTTTACCTACTATAGAGCAGCGTTGCCTTAATGATTAACTGCAGCTAATTTCTCTTATTTGCACCAGGATTTGCTGCGTTGCAGAGTTCTGACTTCAGGGATCTTTGAGACGAGATTCCAAGTGGACAAAGTTAATTTCCAGTAAGTAAAATACTTAAAGAAAAAGACCATGAAATACTAGTGTATATTATGGCTGTACCTTAATAAGACACTTGTCAGTAAATTCAGGTATTTTTGTTACATACACTATTAAGCAACACCTTTCTGAACTGCCAGTTTTTAAAATAGGTTTGAAGTAATAGATTAAACAAGCCAAGATAGCCCTCCATGCTATTGCATGCTAACTACACTTAAAACGTATCGAAAATGTGCAGCAACATTTAGATATCAAACAAAATCCAAAGACTATATCATATTAAGTTGGTCCACAGCTGCCTCTGCATGTCACAGATACTTTCACCAAGCAGACAGGACGACTTGATGTAGTGGAATGATTTTACTTTACTTTTGGGTTCCAAAATGTCTTCACAAGTTGCTGCACACTGACTGACCATAAAAAAGTCTCATATATAACAAGAATCTCAGTCACTTGAGGAGCCTCTGAGGAAGCCCGAGTGTATATAATGATGTCCTACCAAGCCCACACATTGATTCCATATTTAACATGAACTATGGTGGCAAATATAATCAAATGGACCACCTTAGAGAATCTAAGATGTGCAGATTCTCCACATGATGGCGGTATTTGACCTGCTAACATTGTCTCATTTGATTTATACAGTATGTTCGATGTCGGGGGTCAAAGAGACGAACGCCGGAAATGGATTCAATGCTTTAACGGTAACTTAAGTTTATTTCCGCTTCTTCTCACTCCACCTGTCTCATGTCTTTGTCCCTCTCTTTGGCTAAATCATCACTTTCCCTCTCTCGTCTCCCATCAGATGTAACAGCCATCATCTTCGTGGTGGCAAGTAGCAGTTACAACATGGTGATCAGAGAAGACAATCACACCAACCGATTACAGGAGGCACTCAACCTCTTCAAGAACATCTGGAACAACAGGTGAAGAGGGGCAGAAACTAACCTGTTGTTTTCTGTAGAAAACACGGAAAACAACATGGATCCCCAGTTTCAAAGTGATTAAAAACTATTTTTAATATAAGGCGTCTCTATTGGGGATTTTGTTGTTGTTTTTTGGCTTTTTCAACTGCAGACGCATAATCGGTAGCTACAAAACCAAGCCAAGTGTCAAGGCTTGCCTGATTTTTCTCCTGAATGATTGCATAACCTAGTGTGGGGGTTCCTTAGCAACACACACACACAGCATAACACAAATCAAGGTTAGATCATGTACTTTATTTACTTCCACAGGCGTGTACGCTAATAAAAGTTGCAGAATGGTGGAAACTTACTAAGATTGTTGGCAGCTTAGCTGCCGGCATGGTCCGTGTACAGAGACTTAGACAGTCAAATTTTACTCCACCCTTTTCATTCAGGTTTGAGTGGAAATGTTTCAGTCCATTCACACATACAGATCATCTTTCTCTAGAAGAAATGTATCCATTGTGTATTTTTTTCCATTTGTCATATCTCACATCACACTCACATGTGATCTTAACCCAGACTGTTTTGTTCTGTACAGGTGGCTGCGGACCATTTCTGTCATCTTGTTCCTAAATAAACAGGACCTGCTAGCAGAGAAGGTGCTGGCAGGGAAGTCCAAAATCGAGGAATACTTTCCTGAGTTTGCTCGCTACACCACACCTGATGACGGTGAGCAGTCGTTCTTCAGTTTAATCCATTTTTAATCCATTGAAATGTTTTCTCAACAATTCAAGTCAACATTGTCCATGATACTGTACAAATATAAATGCCATATTTTAGGGTTGGGTATCAACTTGGGATGCCAATTCGATACCTTACGTTACCTTACAGTCAATTGAATACAGCTTTTTTTATTGCTATTTAACATATAAACTATTGCTATTTCACATATTACCTGTAATGAGTTTAATGTAAGGTACACTAATATACAGATATAATAGATTTATGCATGTGCTCAACATGGCATCGAGCAAATAGTCAAACACAGCATCCCCTCGCATTCAAATGTATCTGTGTGTCACCAGCTGCCTCATTGAGTTTGTTGTGTTCCTCCCCCTACACAGAATTGATTTCAAACACTTGCTGCTCGTCCTGGTGTTGAAATCCTTTTTTGTGAAATGCAGCCACACGTCGGCCGTTTAGCTTTAGTAATTTTGATGTTGTGTCGACTCACTTTGAGGCTAATGTTTCGTGCTGCCAGAGCCATGTAGAGAGTGAGTTGCAAACCAGAGTTATTGTTAACTAGACACATGTGGTGATGTTTATGTTGCCTGTAACTAGAGCAGCTATTTCTGTCCAGAGCTCAGGCACTGAAGTCTTCGTTGTGCAGGTACCGGCTGTGATTTTGGTTCCTGACCCTACATATTTGATTACATCTTGTAATCATGTTTATAAAATAGGTTGTGCAGACACTTTATTAATATCTCAGCTTTCCACGTCCTTTACCAAATATATGATTTTGTTTGCTTATCAATTTAATAGTTTTTAGCTTTCATAGGGATGTATCAAGAAACATAGCATTCTTTTTACTGTGAGGGAATATAAATGTGACCTGCAAAACTTATGACTGGCTCATAAAACATAATCTGTGACAGGCAGTGAATTCAGTGTCGTTGACCACAAGAGGTCATCATTGATACACACCTGTGAGGTCATTCTGATCTCACACACTCAACCACAGTAACCTAGTAATGAGTCATTATACAAAGATATCCTCTCTAACTATCAAATGCCCCAAAAAGCAAATGTTCATCAGTCTTCTTCTCTTCTCTCAGCAACACCAGAGCCTGGAGAAGATCCACGTGTTACAAGGGCAAAGTACTTCATAAGAGATGAATTCCTGGTAAGTGCATAAGCCTGCTTTTGTGCTTTATGTAAATTTAAAGAGTAAGTCTTACAATAGTCCCTACTGTTCTTATTGTCAACAAATCCCCTGATAAGACCAAAACCAAGAATGAACTGATTCTACTGACACGTATCAAAATATTTAGGATTTGTTTTTAAAAATGTTCTCTTCAGTAGTAATAAAAAATAAGAAATAGCCCTCAGCTGAGAGCCTCCAGCGATGTTGTGGTCTTTTTATTGGATTGCTATGAATCTTTTAATGAGCTAAACATGGTATGACAAAGAGTGTATTAAGCATTTGTTCCCAATTGCCTGTTAGTTAAAAATAGAAATTCATCAACTCTGCAGATACTCCCAGTGTCTGCACTTCTCTAGAGTTTCAGAGCTGCTAAAATGGAGAGGTTTGAAAACACTGCTGATCCAGTTTCAGTTTCAGTTTGAAAACTCCGGGACTCTGGCAATTTAGTCTGAACAGGCATAAACTGATCACACAACCCCCTTTTGGCTCCTGTCACATGACCCCCTTTTGGAACAAAACAACTGACATCAGCCTTTGCCACCAGTGTAAAACACAACATAGATAATTATTTACGAGGGTTGCTGACCCTGTTGTCTTTGCTTACAGCTGTTGTGCAGTTAGATTCTGCATTTTCCAATGATACAGCTATGGAGGAGACAAGCTATTATTCAAACAATCTGTAACACCTCAACCAAATGCCTCCTGTTTACACCAGCAGACACATGCCCCAGTTAAAAAAACATTTTCAAAATAAAACGTAGCAGTATGGATGTAGCCAGAGTTCGTAATATTTGTAGTAAAACCATTTCCTCACATTTTCTATTCTTCCATGTACAGAGGATCAGCACAGCGAGCGGGGACGGGCGGCACTACTGTTATCCTCACTTTACCTGCGCCGTTGACACAGAAAACATCCGCCGCGTCTTCAACGACTGTCGAGACATCATCCAGCGGATGCACCTGCGGCAGTACGAGCTGTTGTGATGGGAGAGGAAAAGGGTTCAACCAGAAACACAAAAACAGATCGGACTATGAGAAACCCTGAGTCTCTGAACTCTCCTCTTCCATAGAAGTGTGTGAGCTCTTGTGAAGGAACAGGGGCCAAAACAACCACACAAACATACACACATTTACACACAAACACACCCTGAACACAGAACTTCCCCTTATGAAAACTCCCCACCTGCAGTAGACAGAGTTATTTTGATGAAGGGGTTTGAGGGGCTGAAGCATAAAGGAACTTGGATGTCCACGTTCAGCCATACTCCCAGCTCTCAACATCATGTATCACCCCTGTTACCTTCACCTGTCCAAACACCCTGACTGGCCCAGTCTGGATTGTATTTCCTGCAGGGGGGCAGGTTTGAGCTGCAGTTGAGGCTGTACTTTGAGCCGGCATGAAAAATGCAACTGGGAAAGAGAAAAGTGTTGAATTACCACAAAAATAGAGAATTAACATGTCACAAAAGATCAGCTGAACACTGTATCTAACAGAAAACACAAGCACTGTGCTCAGGACTGTGTAAACCAATCGTTCCTACCCATGAATTCAACCACAGGATCTGCTTGCACACAGAAACTCATCGCATTTGCTTTTTATCGGAATGCACAATCGCCGTCAATCCAGAAACGTACTGATCCCTGCTGACGAGCGGCAGGCTCCTCGACCTGCTGGCATATTTTTCCAGCACAGTGCTTCTAGAATAAACTGAACGAGTGACCGACTGCAGCATTACCACAGACTACACGGACCAGGGGTGTGTTGTGATCAGTCAGGCTGCAGGAGGCACAAGGGACAGACGGCCGACTCCAATGTGAATTACTTTGATGGAGTCTGGACACGGTCGAAGACAATGGCGGTCCCTCGACTTCTCCACAACATTGTTTTGCCATCTGACTCTGCCTTGTTGCTAGTGGAGCAAAACGTGATGAGGATGTATTGAGTTGAAAACAAAAAAGGAAAAAATATACCATCTTTTGTGGAACTTAACAAACAGAGGGCGAAAATCATCCTTCTACAGTACAATACCATATAAGTTAAAAAGAACTCTCATCTCGTCATGATTGACCCTGTTTTACTGTCTCCACAGCTGTTTTTGTCTGTGTAGACTTTTGTGCCATTGTGCCCTGTGCGCTCTTTCTTTCTCTTTAAGCTTTCTGTCTCTGTCATTCTCTCCTTCTTTTATTTTTTCCTTCTTCTCCCCTGAGGAATTCACTCTCCTCTCCATTTTCACATCTTTCCTGCCTCTCTCTTTCTCCCCACCACCTACTTCTCAGCTGCCTTTTCACCTCTCTTTTCAGTGCTCTTTTTGTTTAAAGACAAAATAAAATATAATAATCCTCGAGTATAAAAAAATACAAGAAGAAAACAACAAATGGGACACTAATGTTTGATTTTGTACAACAATGTGCTCGCACCTCCCTGCCATTCTTCCATCTTTCCTCCTTCCTCCCTGACCTCTTGCTCCTTTGTATGTCTGTCTTTACTTTACTGCTGAACTATTATTCTTGTACAGACTGTAAAATGTATTATTTTGTACAACTTTATTGAAAAAAAAGACTTTTAGAAGATCCCTGTGCCTTGATCACGACTGTACGTGTGTAATGAGCTAAAGTGGGTGTCATACTGCGCTGTATAGCTTGGCCAATCCCCCTTCCAACTCCCTGCCTCCCTCATCACTTTCTTTTCTCTCTTTCTTTATCCCACTCTCTCTATCTCTGTCTCTCCCCTCTGTCCTCTGTCACTCTCTCCTCTGGGATGGAGGACCACCATTCGTAGCTTTTGTAGTTTTATTTCTCCTCCCCCACCTCCCTTTCTCTTTATGATTTAAATGTCTATTTTTGGATCCATATACCCCAAAAAGATAAATATATGAAATGTATATGGGTTTTAAAAAAAAAAAAGTATTTTATTAGAATCAAATGAACCTTGACAAATTGTACACTTGATAGTGTGCGTATTGCTATAACTTAAATCCTTTCAACTGAAGTTGTGTTCAGGTTTCTTTTGTTTTCTTCACTTGACAACTTTTTAAAGGGTTAAAAGACGACAGATGCAAAACATTGCTTGTTTCTATAAAAACCTCATTCTTTTGCTAGAAAAGGCCAAAACTTAAAAAGACATTTCTGTTTATTTTCTGACGCGTGGAAAAGGAGGGTCCTCCTCCGTAGCCTGGCACAGCAGAGGCAGCCTGTACAGTACTAGCATCTCTCTCATCTTCATTTAATGTGTACATCAAATATGGGTCGTTACTTTCTGAAGAGGAGCTCTAAGAAATAAAGTTGTTTTTGTGGGGGTGCAGACAGTAACCGGTCTGTCATTACAGTCAAACACAAAGCTAACATCTCTTTCTTACATGAGCTGCAGTTTGACATTCTTCTCACTAAATGCTCACCAGCTAGAAGGGTTGTTATAGATCTACTCTAGAGGAAGTGGAGTTTCCTTTTCGTCCACCAGCCATTTCCTCTTCATGTAAACAGAGCTTGTATTTATCGGGACAACCGTGATGGTTTGAAAGTTCTACTCTGATAGGAGGGCCTTTCTGCACATTGTCTTAATGCTCGATAATGTGGAAATTCAGGGTGGAAACTATTTTAGGAACCCGACAGGTTTTGAACGTCCAGCTTTATTCTATAAAATACAACTCCTGATGGATGTTTTTCCTCTGTTTTAGGGACAAATGTGTATAAAACTGTGCTGTCATAAACACCAAGGATTTCGCTCCGTAAACAACGCCCACGTCTTCACTGTAGAGCTGGATCACACTGATAAACTATCTTGATAAGAGACTGCTGATGTGGAGCAGCTAAATATTTTCAGTCTTGAGGCCACTTTGACAGAAAAGTTAAGGAAACTGATTTAAAAGAGTTGTTTTATCCAAAAATAGAACATTTTCTCAAACCCAATAGAAGAGCTTAAGTCTGGGTCACCAAACGGACACAGAAGGTTTCTTCTGTAATTCCGTCACACAAGCTGTTTCATTTTACTTGTCATCTTTTCACAGTGCTTATCTGCAGTCTCACATTTACCCCAGACAGCCAAAGTGTTATATAGCCACAGTGCATCTAACAACCCAAAATTGACCTCATCAGCTCAACTTCCCAAGTTTCAGCTGATCTGAGGAGAGCTGAGAGTAAATGTTGCTTTTATTGTTGCCTCGGGTATTATATGATGGAACGGGCCTCAAGGCAAAGATGAACCAAAAGAGAAGTGGAGTTTGATGAGAAAGTAAAGAGGCATCTTTTTTTTTTCTCTAATGGAAATTAAAACGTATGTGGAGGGAAGTTTTGAGCGTGGAGGTGAACCATGAACTGAAAGCAGAATAAAAAGTTTAACCACAGCTGATATTTATGTATTTAAATAAATGTAAATATTAGCCTCTTAACTGTTAACTGACTTATACCACACTACACTGCATTTACTTCACTGCAACTGGGCTAATCCACCCCCCATGACTGCTGAAGGTGTCAACAGTGAAACTTGTAGCCAGTATGAAATTTAACAAGTTTAAGAGAATTCAGTGCCAGCAAATTCTCTGTTTATTGATGTGGAATACAAAGCCTGAAACGACACATTTATCAGAAAAGGAAAACCTGTAGTGCAATTGAAGGGAGAACCTAAAGACTGATGAGTTGTGTGTCAAACCCTAAAGAAATTTAACTACCAGCAGAGGAAAGTTCAAAACTGGAGACTCCTGACTCAGCACACCCAGGATTCATGGATGGCTTTGTGATGGTTAGTGAGTCTAACTTCATGTTGTAGTGAATCTTTGATCACTCATATACAGAATTCCTCTGTACTTCTATGTAGAGTCCTAGAATGAAAGATTGGCTCTAATCATGGAAACACAGGAACAGGCGCTGAGCATAACCACAGCAGACAGGTCCCCAGGTGCAGGCTAAGTAAAGATGCCCCTGAGGCAGACATAACAGCAGGCTGTAACATGCAGGCAGGTACAGCCTACACAGAATTCCATAACCAAGTTGCTGGCAAAGTGTACAGGAACATCTGGGAGTCCCAGGGTCAATATGGAAGGTGGTCAGGATTGACCAAGCTAAGATCCAGACTAACCCACCGTGACGGCAACCAACCTGACATCGTTGTGGTCAACAAACGGCAAAAGGCAGTTGCGATAAATGTAGTGATCCCAAGCAACAGAACATCAAAATGAAGGAACAGGCACAACATCTGAGATCTCTGTCCAGAAGACCACAGTCCTAGGAACAGCTAACATACTGCGCTAGAGGACCTGAGCTTGAAGAAGGTAACCCGAGACCAGCCACAAGAACTGACCCATGCACTGAGTCAACCTGAAAGAAATGTCGGGATGGGCTGAAACCAATGTGAATCCTGATGTGAGTTTGTAGTTGAGCTCAAATTGATCTGATCTCTGGTAACACTTACAAACCTACCGTATAATATAGAAACATGTTTTTTATGGTACTTTTTAATAATATGGTTGTAGGTGCTGTTTAGGGACTTTGAGGGCAGATTGGGGAATCTGCAGTTTTAGCATCCCGGTCTACAAATGTGCATATGGTGGGTATTTTTACATGGTATTTCCAGTACTTTTATACTCAATACGTCTAAATGTGACGGATTAAAAAAGGGAAGTAACTTTAAAAGGTTTTGTGACTTATTGTTTCTGGTCAGAGTCTACTGAGTGTGTTTAGCAACGGAACATATAACCTCAGTTTTTCTAATATTTGTTGTTCCTCTGCTGACTTCCACTAGGCATGGCACTTTCTTTATGACCCTTAAAACAAACCAGTCGTCAAACAATGGACTTGTTGAGTGACAGAAAGGTAATTGGAAAAACAACACTGATAACTGCTCAATCGTTTCACTTCAGTTTTTCAAGTGCAAAAGCCACAGCTTCTCTGGTGCAAGCTTTTCGATTATGAATATGAATATTTTCTCCATTTCCTACAATAGCAAACTCATAATCTTGTGTTCATTGGTGGTCAGACAGAACAGGGACTGTAACTTTGAGCTTCAGGGATGAATGATTGGCACTTTTAACTATTTTCTGATATGTTCTGCATTGATTAATCATCGATACCACAGACTGGACAAAATGGAGGAGGTGGCTCTTATGGCCTAACTTCTTCCAGCCACTAGGGGAAATCAAAATAATTTGGCTTCAATTTTAGAAGCAGTCATGTGGTCCATCTTTATATTGCTACAGTCACTGATCAATCCACTGTTAAATAACTGTCAGATCTGCTGATCATATGAAGACTCATTCTTCATGATGGAATGAAACTAGTTTGATTCTCTTACATATACAGAAGCAATATGAAGGCGCCATCATAAGTGATGTACTTTAACAGAGCGCATTTCAAACAAATCCTCTGTTGGTCAGATTATGCAACATCCAATTCATTTGGAGTAAGGGCCCGGTCACATACGCAAATGTTTCATCGGTGATCCTTCGTCTCCCGAGGTGAAGAAAGCATTTGCTTCCGGTGACTTTGTGCGGAGTTCAACTTTGGTGAACTTTGACCTGCAGTATTTGCTTCATATTATGTGACCAGGCATTAAACCACCCACCCTCCAGGCTTTGGGGGCCGTGCAGAAGAAATCCATACCCAGCTTTAGCTACGGCCCTGGCTCATATGGCTCCCTGTTCATTTTAACCATGTTAATCTCAGTGTTAAAAATTGTTGAATTATATTACAATAATTTATATTTAAAATATAAGTTTAATTATTGAAGATGTAGTTTCTTTTTTTTTTTTGCTGATATCCTGTTCGGGTCCCTCTCTTCCCGTGACGTCAGCCTCTACCTTCCTTCCCGTCGCTCCCTCTGATGCTAGCACAATTAGCATTAGCCCGCTAGCCTCCAGCAGCTGTCGGTGGCAGTCAGTCAGCCCGGGTGTTGCGTCTGTAATCCTCCTCCCTCCCGAAGAGAAAAAAAACTGTGAACGGCTGGGTCGCTACCTCGGAAGCCAGCTGCTCCACCTCGCCGGGCCACCTGCAGTAAAACGTTGCCGTCCTCCCCGTCACGACAGGAAGAAGCCCTGGGACATGGCCAGACCAGAACAAGTCCTGGTGCTAGAGCCACAACACGAACTGAAATTCCGAGGTAACGCTGGAGCAGAGGGCCGGGTCCCGGCCGGGGGGCTAGCTCGCTAACCTAGAAGCCCTCAATGACAGCTAGTGTGTGGACATCTGCGTTAACCACTCCACTTTGTCCCGGTGTCTTCATTTGTTGTCGGTGTTGTGTTAAATTAGACACACCTAGCTAGCCGCACTATGCGTTGAAACAGGTGAAACGACAGTGTGCGCGACGATGCTATCCAGCTAGCATTCAGCTAACCTGCTAGCTGTCATTGCAGCGTCAGGGCAGGCCCACCGTCCCATTTCTCTAGTTCGGACTCCTATGGTCCCTGCCTCTGTCTCCTGTCCACTGACAGCAGGTGAAACGACACAGTAATGTGGTCTGATTCCTGACATGCACCGTGTGATCGGTGCTGTCACCATTGCCCGGCTGTCAAACAGGGAGTAATTTTGCATTTTCTGCGATCGGGTGTCATTGCTTAGCCTTATCACTATATTTCCCAATGTGATAAGCTAGCAAGCTGCCAGGAGGAGCTTTACACTCCACTTAAACTGTGCAACCTGCATTCCTTTCCAGATTTTCTATATCCGGGCAGAATGACTGTGAAAATGCAGGCTGAGCTGTAGTAATTCTCGGGATAAATGCTGTTTTCTGTGGAGAACTGCCTTTGGCCTTTGGGTGTGATAGAGCTGGAGAAATGGGTCAAGTGATGGCCTACGGATCAGTCAGTGGTAGGCTGTTCCCTGATTGATTATTAGGACAGGATCCATCCTGGACACACTGTAGTGGAGGAGTGCGGAAAGCTCAGCGAGGTTGTTTGTCCGACACGAATTTCCACAACCAAGGTTTAGTCATTGAATCAAGTTGAACCCTCCTGTCCAGAGTCATGCTCATATGTCTTAAAATGCACCTCTGGTTTCCACAGCATCTGGTTTATGGCTGAGGGCGGGGCATAAATAATATAATAAATATGTGCGCACTTTGCTGCTCTTTCCACTGTTTTAATGATTAATGTGCAATATTTATGGCAGACCAGAGTCCCTCACAAACACCACTCACGCTTTAGCAAACAAGAATCGATGCTTTGAGTGCTCCCTGCGTTTAGATTTCGATTGATTGAGGTAACACAAGTGATACTCACAAATGCAGCCTCCAAACTACAAGACAAGTCTGTGCGTTCACTCGTCTTCTCCATAGTCACTGTGCTTTTTCTCTCTGTCTCCCCCTCAGGCCCGTTCACAGACGTGGTCACTGCCACTCTGAAGCTCACCAACCCCACAGATAGAAATGTGTGTTTCAAAGTCAAGACAACTGCCCCTCGCAGATACTGCGTGCGCCCAAACAGCGGCATCATTGACGCTGGAACCTCCATCAATGTTTCTGGTTCGTAACAATTTTTTACATCCTCTGCAACTGGTGATAAAGTTCAAACCCACAGTGTGGTTACTCACATTTCATTTAGACAGCTGTGGGATACTGACACAGTCATGTGATGATCTGCAACATTGGTTTTAGACAGAACGACTACATTTAGGACAGGTATTGATTATTCAAGTGGAAAAAGTCACAACAATTCTGGATGTAATGGCAGAAGGAGGGAGATATTGATTATTTAATGCTACAGTGACAGTCAAGCTATCATCTAAATACTAATAAAATAGTCCCATGTGTTGGGCTGCATCTATTAATTATTTTAGTACTCAAGTATTTTTATACCTCAGACCAGGTATTTATTTATATCAGTAACTATCTATGCAAGTGCTGTGTAATAACAATCTACATAAAAACATGTGGAAATACCTTCACAATGCTTTGTTTTAAATATTTGAAGAATAAAAGAAGATGGAAACTATAACACTGTAGTTAAGTGTTTAAATTCATGAAATGTTATTTAAAATTACAGTTATATTGAGCTTTATATGTTAATAACCTTTGTATAACACTAAAATGTCTTTTATTATTGTAATAATTATACAGTCAGTTCTCGAGGAGTATGAATGTCGTGCTGCAACTCGGATCATAAACTCAAACAATGTCTTTTCATTCACGGGTTGTGTAATAGTTGTTATTGGGCAAAACAGGAAGTTGGTCTTTCCCTTATGTTCTGTCTCTAAAGTTTTCCATTTTTTTTGTCCACAGTCATGCTACAGCCTTTTGACTACGACCCCAATGAAAAGAGTAAACACAAATTCATGGTGCAGTCCCTGCTGGCTCCATACGACATGACCGACATGGAAGGAGTTGTGAGTATACAACATTAAATCCGATTTGGCAAAATATTTTTTAGTCAGCAAAGGATAAATCTTTGAGTATGTAGCTGTTGAACTATTTGAACTTTACATGACATCACAGATGATCTACTGAGTTTTTCTTGATGAATCACACTGGAGACATCGCAATCACACAGTGCCTCCAGCTGAACTCTTGAATACTGTATATAGTTTACATCTGTCTGTCTCATTGTGTGGAAGCAATTCTTAAAAGATAGAAAGATGTAACTTGAAAAATAAACTGACCTGACGCTAAAGAATCTCTGTATGAATTTTCACAGAATTTTCCTTCTGTCTCTTGTTCACTCTTGATTTTTGTCATCCACAGTGGAAGGAGGCGAAGCCTGAAGAGCTGATGGATTCAAAGTTGAGATGTGCATTTGAGATGCCTCTAGAAAATGACAAAACTGTAAGTCTTAATTTAGTCTTAATTTCTACTACAGGGTACTCAGGCAATTTTTCTATTCAAGAGCACTCAGGCTTTAAAGCAACACAACTTTTACTGAGCAGCAGCGCCCTCTGAAGCCATACACAACTACACAGTGATTAAGTCTGTTGTGCTCTGTCCAAGGGATTAAGTTTTCATGTAGAGTCCATCACTGTCTTGACCAGAGCCCCAGATATAAATGCTGGTATTTAATGACTTCGATGCCTTTTTAACTGATCTATAGTTCGGCATTACTCATGAACTTGCTGAACCTGATTCTGACAATTTAAGCTGCAACGACCAGTTACACACTTCTTCTGTCGGACCTGCTCACTACAACTACTCAGAGCAAAAACAATCCTCATCTGATCTACAAACTAAGACATTTTGTATTTGATATTTTAAAAAAATAACTGAAGCAATTTCCGTCCATTGGATGCAATCTTACTGAAGAAGATCAGACACTCACATTACATGTGTCCTTAGATAGTTTCTCAATCTTTTGCTCATCAGCAGCACATCACTGTGTATCACCCATTGCATGTTTTATTTATTCATTTATGATTTATTTGTCTGTACTTTCATCTCACTCCTTGCCATGTCTCTGCATGTGTCTTCGTCCTCTTCCCTCCTCTCCCTCTGCTCTCACCCCGTTGTCCACCCACACCCTCACTCTCTCCACAGCATGAGAGTGAAAGCAACAAAACTATCACTTCCTCTACCTCCTCTGTTAAGACTGAGCACTCTGTGCTGCCCAAGTCAGCCAGCGCCTCGCTGGATGATGGAGAGGTGAAGAAGATCATGGAGGAGTGCAAGCGGCTGCAGATGGAGGTGCAAAGGCTACGGGAAGAAAACAAACAGATCAGGGTGAGAAGCACAAGATTAAATGAACTCATTAAGACCTGAAGCGTTGATTAAAGCATTGAAAACGACCTCCTTAAACCAGAAGGTTTTCTGAAGAGCTGACTGACTAATTTTCACGCAATATTGAAAACGGTTTGCGTTTGGTACCAACAGGCAGAAATGGAAGCTTTTGGAAATGGTGACCCAGCCGCCCATATTTGCCTGATTGGGTCTCTGCAGTCTTGACTTGACTGACATTGTTGAATACAAAGTGTTGCTACACCTTAAACTTTTTTCACTTATTGCATTTTGTGCAATTAAACAAACGGCAAAAAACATCTGCTTCCTGTTTATAGCAACATGCATAATCAGTGTGTTAATGGACAGGTGATAAACCTTTTCAGGTCTCAGTTAGGACACATAATACTTTATAATACGGGCTAGAAATCAGATTATGTGGATGTAGCCTGCATCTTCTATTTTCTACTGCAGCTCTTCCTCTGTTGTACAAAGAGGAGTAGAAACCTTTACAGTAAAATGTTTGTATTTTGAAAGTTCCAGATCATCTGGAATAAAATTACAAGGTGAATAACTTAAAAAAAATAGAGCCTGTTTTATTGACATAACCAGACATAATAAAACAAACTGTATGAGAGTGAAGCTGAAAACTAAGTGGCTTCAATATTTTATTTGTTGTGTTTATTTAATTGTTTTGCTGTTTTGAACGTCTATCTGACTCCTCTCTTCATTGCAGGAGGACGACGGGCTGCGGAAGAGAAAGGTGACGTCAGTGGCCGCTTCTCACTCCTCCGCCATGGCGACCTCAGCTGTGAGGGACGAAGGCCTAAGCACCCGTGTCCTGGCACTCTGCGTGCTGCTCTTTGTCATTGGAGTCATCATTGGCAAGCTGGCCCTGTAGAGACACAGATGGACAGAGCACAGGGACGGACGGGCGGCGTGCTTGGACGAACACGCGCCATGACGGCAACGGGGATGTCTTCTGGGTTTATGTTGATTTCTCTTTATTTTCTTTTTTTTTTACATTTAAGGCAATATCATGATGGTTTGTCTGGATGGAAAATAATTTAATGTGTAAAAAGAAAACGAAGGAAGGTGATCCCAAGTTAAACCATGATTGCAAACGTTTTTGTCACAGGTTTTGCCTTTTCCTTTGTTTTGTGAAATGATCTCTGATCTGTTCTTTCCGTCCACCTCTCTTTCCTAAATGATCCTCCACAACTTGCACAGGTCACAGTTAGTGGTGTGTGGAAGTAGCTTCACGCTGGCTGAATGTCTGAAGTCTTTCATTTCTTCCTTATAGATTCATTAGTCTCAGACTTCCTCACTCACATCGTCTCTAAGAAAGCTCTAACACTCCTCTGATAATCTCTCTTCCACGTAATACTGATGATCTGCTAAAAGTGAACACAAGTAATCAGTGAAAGACTTTATTTCCTCGATTCATACTCTGTGTATTGTCTTCTGAACAGTAGGCGGTGAAAATGTAAGCCAGTAGAGGCCATGCATGTGTGTGTTTTGGTTTTGCCTCCTGCAGGAGGGCTCATGTGACTGCGTGTGGATGTTTGTATGAGGAAGCCACAAACGTAAAATCGTAGGCGGTTTTAGAACAAAGGATGAAGGGTGGTGGGGAAAAAATACATCTGAACAGATATCCTGTACACAACAGAAAAATGGGGCAGGTTGAATAAAACCTATGATTTCAGTTGCTAACCAGACCAGAGAATCTTTAAAGAATTCAACAAACTATTCTTGGACCAAATGATGGGTCCGTAAAATCAAGATAATGATCAATAATTTCTGCTGCAGTGATCTAATTCAAAAACAGCTGTAATCAAGTTTAAGGCGTCAGGTATTTCCCAGTTCAAGTTCCACTTCCCAGATAATTTTACTTCCTCAGGTTGCCAGAGAAAGGAAAAAAAGACCCAATTTCCCTCTGAAACCAGTGAACATATCAAGTAAAACCAACTGTACATCTTCAGCAGTTTACGCCACGTTGTTTGATTTCACCCATGGGGTATTGTGTGTCCTCTAGTGTATCACATTGATTTGTTTGCATTTTTTTCTCCCTTCCATAAATATGTAGCCACGAAGCTTCTGATGTTTATAATATTCAAATGCACTATATTAAAGTGTCCTCTCTGCAGTTTGCATGAACTGACCTGGGTTTATTATGATTATTATTATTATTTTGAGTGTTGAAATCATATTAGCAAAACAAAAAAATAGCTGTCTTTAAAAAAAAAAGGGACCATCTTGAGTCTGGGTTATCGGCTTGTGTGTGTTTTGCTTCATTTCAGTCATTTTAATTTCTTGTTTCCTGTTGGAAACGAGAGGAGGGTTCGAGATGACGGAGACAACACAGATGTGTTATCTCGGTGATCACGTTGCCATCTCATCAAAATTGGTTGTTTTGAAAAAAACTTTATATGTGTATTTTTTTGTTACATGAGGGAGCTCGGGGAGCAGAAATGTGGGCGGCTGGGAGGAGGACTGACCTGTGAATACACACTACATTAAAGAAAATAAAAAAAGGCATCTATGCTTCAGACTACACATGCAGAGATACAGTCAATGTAATCACACAGTAATTGGATACTCTTTTGTATGTACATAAAAATAAAAAAGACTTCAAAAGATAACTGGCAACGTTATTAACATACTGTAGTAAAGGAAGAAAATGAGTAAACAACCACCATGGATCATGTAGCATCATAATGAATTAAAATACATAAACCCCCAACTTTGTTTCTGTGAAAACTTTACTCTGTTTTTCTGAGTTGGACTGTGTGTGTGTGTGTGTCCGAGGTATATTAAAGCCAATAAAAACATCTGAGGTGCACAGAGCTGATAACAGATTAATCGGCCACTTCACATTATTTACAGATGACTGATTTCCTCCTCACATCTTCTCATGATCATGTCATCAAACTCAGGTGCCTTGAGAACATGCTTAATAAACAGACAGGGTCTCATGGTTGGTCTGAACATGAGAGGACATCAGTTGCAGTGTGGGAACAACAGGATCCAGTGTTTATGAGGTCCTGATCCACACTGAGCAGTAAAGGCCATAGTCTCTGGGCCCTGCTGCCTTACTTTGACAGTTCTCTCTCAAATCAAGTCACCCAACTTCAAGTGCTGTTCAAAACTGTCGAGGTTCCAGGCATGTTTGAGGAGATGCAGTTCTATTTGATAATAATTTGTGTCGCAGGTTTTCTTTTTAGATTTCCCACCACAGTTATACCTCTGCTCACACTAATGTCTAATGGGTTTA
The DNA here is from genome assembly GCF_024713975.1 of Paralichthys olivaceus. Classification (NCBI taxonomy): domain Eukaryota; kingdom Metazoa; phylum Chordata; class Actinopteri; order Pleuronectiformes; family Paralichthyidae; genus Paralichthys; species Paralichthys olivaceus. Next base: position 11,045,736 of record NC_091098.1, on the reverse strand, counting down.
GAGAATTCATGACCAGAGTTTCATTCAGGTTTATAAACCTGTCCATAGTCTTTGAATCTAATCAAAAGCTATGAATGTTCATTAAGTAAACAGATAAATAAATCCACCATTCATTGCATCTAATGGCGATTTTTATTATGGATCAGCTGGGAAATAATTAACCTTATTGGCAAACAATAATAATTATATATATTATGTTCTAATAATTATAATAATAACCACCATCATAAATAACAATCATAATAATTGTCATCGCCGTCATAAAATAATAATTGTTATTATTAACTTCGCCAGCAGGTGGAGACAACAAGCGCCGTCCACACGCTGTCAGTGCTCATGACGTCGTCGGGCCTTATCCAGGAAGTAGAAAAACATCAACAATCCTGCAGGTTCAGACTGGGACAAGTGTCAGTGTGGTCCAGCCGCTGAGCCTCGTCCTCTCCGGCATCACGCACATTGTTGGTTTCATATTTATAAACAGTGTTTGAACGTCGCGGACATGTCGTTGCTGACGAAGATCTTCGGAGCAGGAGGAAAAGGAGGAAAGGGACCGAGCCCGCAGGAGGCGATCCAGAAGCTCCGGGAGACGGAGGAGATGCTGACGAAGAAGCAGGAATTTCTGGAGAAGAAGATCGAGCAGGAGCTGCAGATCGCCAAGAAAAACGGCACGAAAAACAAACGAGGTGGGGCAGCAGCGTGGGGTTTCCTCCCGGTTTCTGCTTCGTGGCGTCAGAAATGCCTGGTCAATAATCCGGAGCTAAGTGTTAGCATGCTAGCTAGGTGAAGTGTGATCGTTGTAACGACAGCCCGTTATCACAGCCGCTGTCAACACCTTGGATCGTTGCGTGTTTTATTTATTTAGTGTGAGATTTGATTCCCGATCATCGTCTTCAGTCAGGGAGCTTCTGTTACCGACGTGTCTCTGCACATCACGACTTCGTGTGATGGATCAGTGGCCACGGAACACAACCAAAACACTGGGTGACTGGTGTGCACATGGCTGTGGACAGGTGTCCTGCTGCAGAGAGACAGGCCATGAAGATACCGACAGGGACAAGGGTTGAATGCTGGAGTCTGGAGTCACTGACAGGGAGGTGTGAGGTGTGCAGTGAACCCTGCAGCAGGTCCTGCAGCTCACTGCGAGGGGACTGTGTGAGTCCATAATGTCAGAACACGTTTACAGCCACTAATGAAGCTTAACTTCTGAAATACAAAGCCATTAATCAACATGGAACAAAGGTTAGAGAAGGTGTCATTTCAATTATGATGTGTACAGTGCTGCCTATCAATACAAAACAATATTAGATTGAAGTGTATATAGAAGGGTGATGTAGATTTTGAGGGCAGACTCGGATCTCAGGGAAAAGACTTTTCAGATTGTGACAAAACAACAGACACTGACTAAATGAACCTGAGTGTGTAAGTGGTTTTATTTGCAGGCGTCGTTGCTTTTTGATCAACATGTGCGATGGCTGCTGTCAAGTCAAAATGTGTTTTCCTCTGACTTCAATACATTTCAGTCTTTTCCACCTCATCCCTCACATTCTCGTCATAGCTGTCTCCAGTTGTCCTGCTTGTCGTCTGTGCTGTCACTAAAATGTCCGGGAAAGAAGTATTTTCTTAATGATTCCCATCAGTGGTGGAACACTATGTCACAGAGCGTTAAGCGCGGTCTTGACTCACGCAGCAGACGTTTAACCACTTATTCAAGCTCCCATGACACGACTCTTCTGTTGAAGCACAAAACAATCCCCATGATTCACCGTTGAAGTTCGCATTTATGTCGTCAACCTGTCTCTATTCCTCCTGACCCCCGATTCCTCTCTCGCTCCTCAGCGGCCCTGCAGGCTTTAAAAAGAAAGAAGAGGTACGAGAAGCAGCTCGCTCAGATCGACGGCACGCTGTCGACCATCGAGTTTCAGAGGGAGGCTCTGGAGAACGCCAACACCAACACTGAAGTGCTCAAGAACATGGGCTTCGCTGCAAAGGCTATCAAGTCTGCCCATGAAAACATGTAAGAGCGAACACGCCGTCACTGATCAGGTTCCTTGCAATTTCACTGATCCATCAATCAGACAGAAGCGTAGCCTTCATGGAAATCCAGGGGAAGAGGAAACATTTAGTCTTTACTTACAATAGAAGGATTATGAGGAATATGTTTCACTCATTGGAAAATTAAGAGGATTTGAAAGATTTGACCCATATGCACATATTCTCCTGCTTCAGCCAAAACCATCTGCATCTACTGTTGACAAAAATGAAACATGTATAGTAGACAGGTATTTATATAAACGTACCTGCTGAAATGTTAACATTACACCTCCAGATTAAATGGACAACATTCTGCTCCTCTCCTTGTTGTGAATGTTTCAGGGACATTGACAAAGTGGACGACCTGATGCAGAACATTACAGAGCAGCAGGAGCTGGCCCAGGAAATATCTGACACCATCTCCAAACCTGTCGGCTTCGGGGAGGAGTTTGATGAGGTCAGAGACTTTTTCACATGTCTGTTTTTTTTTTAAATAAATGTTTTCAGGTTGTCCGTCGCGGTCTTGTGAACTCGATATGTCAAGAACGGTGACAGCTGGTGAAAAGTATTCTTGGTGGGGCTGTGCCGTGCCATACTCAGTTTTCAGTAACCATCCCACTACGATTTAACACAAACTGCAGGTGTGAAAGAGTCGGTAATTATTGAATCAATAAACAATAATAAACATGTCAGTCATTTCTACACCAAAACAGAAAGCTAACAGTATACTGCATATTCACAAACAAACTTAGATAACTACATCTAAGTAATATATAGAAAAATGATAATAATCATCTGATTGATAAAATGATTAATAGTTGTTGACCTTGTGTTCAGATAGTAAGTAGAGTATACATCACTAGACTACAGACAGAGTCTTGTTACTACAAGTACACATTCCTGAAGCATATACAGGCTGTTAACAAACACTAGGAAGACAAAATAAAAGGAGGGGACATATACTGCTGGATATCTTCTGACTCATTCTCTATACATCCTGCTAGCCATGGCTTTCTGCTGTACCAGTGGCAGAAAAATCCTCAGGTGTACGTTTCAGTTGGAATCTAGTGTAAATATCACAGTGTCCTCATATGAGTCTGGAAAACAAAATGTATGTGGACTGTAACTGGCTGGTGCATACAACTACCAGCTTTGTGGTTTATTCTAAAATCACTTTGTTATTCTGAATGGATTCCTGCTGATTTGTCATCTTTTGCTTCCGGACAACAATTACAAACCTAGAAGTATTATATTCACCAGCACAGGTTCTTCTTGTCCTGTTACTGCAGGATGGATATTTTCAGGCTCATCACTGCTGACTGGCCTCTGTTTCCTCACTCGCTGAGGCTGTCGACCTCATTTTGAATGGTCTTATTCATAGCTGGACCTCACCTCAGCTGATTATTGTATCCAGTCATCCTGGGACGATTAGGGAGAAAATAATGAATATGTTCTTTCTTAATTTCTCAGTCAACTGACTTTAAGTATTTTAATCTTAACTCTTAGTGAAACATTTAACTCACCAAGGTAATTGACACACAAGATTGTACCAACTCCCACTAATTGTGAAAGTGAAATTAAAAATAACGTTTGGGTTTTCCCTCACCTGCAGTGTTGTGTTGTTGTGTTTGTGTGTTTCTCAGGATGAACTGCTGGCGGAGCTGGATGAGCTGGAACAGGAGCAGCTGGACAATAACCTGCTGGAGATCGGGGGACCAGAGAACGTCCCTCTACCAAACGTGCCTTCTACTTCATTACCTTCCAGACCTGGTGAGACACATTATCTCACTTTATCAGTGAAAAGAATAGTTTCCATTTTTTTTTATCCGTCTCATTTAGAGCTCGGTGGGAAATTTGAGAACAAACTATTTAATAAAATCCGGTTCCAGCTGTTTTATGACATGATCTGTGGAGAATATCCTTACAATGGGGTCAGAGTTTGCATTTTACATACGAACTGCAAAGTAGAAGAGTCTCCACTCAGACGTGTTCACAACAACCCAGAAATCTCTGGAGTGTTCAGGATGAGGGGGGGCGCTGCAAGCATACAGCACTGTAACAGCTCTGTGTTAAATTACAGTACGAAAACACCGGTGTTGGCCTTATCACCAAAACGGTGACTCGAATCTTATTGTCTTTCCAAGTTGACATCTTTGTCGCCATCTCGTACATGTATGACTCCTTTTTTTCTATCCTGAAACATTTGTATTCCGTTTTTTTGCAGTTTTGCGTCCGTCACATGTTTAACATCATTAACGCGTCCACCCACTTGGGGTGAATCCTCTGGATAATCTCTGGCTGTTTTCTCACATGGGCTTACCTTGAGTTTTATCAGGGTGCTGGCAACAGAAATTCCAGAAGAAGTGGAGAATGAGAATCAGTTCAGTGCTTGTCTGAAAGCAGCTTCTGTTGTAGAGGGTTTGTCTTTATGTTGATCCCTGGGTCTGGAATCCAACAGACATCCGCTGAAACATAACGTAACATTATTTCTGTCTTTTCACCCCTAAAGCCAAGAAAGAGGAGGACAAGGACGACATCGAGGACCTGCAGCGCTGGGCGATGGAAGCCATGTAAACACAGCATCTGCTACATCATACCTGCATCTGAGAGGGAAGCTGAAAGAACAATTAGGAAATGAATGGACTGATAGGATGTTGTGATGAGTGTTCTTTGTGTGTCTGCAGAGAGATAACGTCTATTTTATGTAACACTAAAAAAAAAAAAGCAAATAATGCTGTAGTGTCTCTTTTTCCATCCCCTGCACTACCGATATCCAGAAACCCCTCCGTGTTTAATGAAGATGAGCCAGTCGGCAGCTTTTATATTGAATCTCTGTCACTTTACCATGGTAATTGCCATGCCCTTGATTTCAATACAACACAAGCATTTCCTGGTCCTTGCAGTGGGCAGGGCATTTCAACACCTACAGGGCTCACATTAAAGTGCGCTGCTACTGTTGTGAGCTCTGTGGTGAACTAACGGAGCTGTTGTGTGTGGCGTTGTGCACGTCACTGAATGACAAGAGGGAAATTTGACTGAAGATTAATCTTCAATTATCTGTGTCTGACATATTTACCTTTGTTTGTATGGTGAAATCCACTAGATGTTTTTTTTCCTTTTTGACAAAAATAAGTTTTACTCCCTGTTGTTTTATCTTATTTTATTTGTTAACTGCACTGAAAATAGAAGAGCAGCTGAGCATGCGCTGGGTGAAAAGGCTAGAGGCTGTGTGTGTGTTTGCCAGAATCTGAACCTCTTCTTTTGTATTAGGTTGTGTGCGTTGCCCCCCTCCCTACTTTTGTTGTCATTTCAATGCCCCCACCCCACAGACACATTCTCACCAGTGGTTCTTGTTATTTGTTGTAAATATCCCAAATGTATCTCTTTTTATATGCTGTATTTTTGCTGTCACTGAGAGTTTCTGTTGGGGTTGTGTAAACTAAAGCATGCAACAGTGGAAGGTCACAACACACTTCACAATGCACAGCTAGAGAGAGGTGTTGAACCTTAAACATCCTGCTGTCTGTCTCCGTCCTTCTCATAAAGGTTTCTATTTCAAATTGTATAATGTAAACAATAATAATAATATTAATAAGAATACATAGTCTGTCTACAACATCAGCATTTTGGAGTTGAAAGAGTTAATTCCTTTAGTTTTTCAAAGTCATGATGTACATTTTTTACATAAAAAATAGAAAAGCATAACACGATAAAGGATGAAGCAGCATGTTTGCATTTCAGTGTTAATTTATCCAGATTATTTGCTAAATCATTAAAAGTTTTCAAATGATTTTATTGTACTGAATCTTTTCACTTTTTCGTCATGTGATCTCAGTGTATTTAGTGAAGTGTATCACTTGTTGCTTTACAGCCACATCAGGCTCACAGAATTATTAATTTATCTGTTAATTACTTTCTTGATTGATCAACTTTGAAGTTAAAGTTTCCCTCTCCCTCGGTAAAGCTTTCATGTTGAACCTTTTGTCTGACCAGCACTTAAAAACACACGATCAAAGAAGACAAACAGCAAATCACAAAGTATCAGAGCAAATCTGGCATTTTAGTTTGAAAGCTGAATTAAAAAATCACCAAAAATAGCCAATAGATTATAATTTTTGCTGACTGACTTATTATTGGTTAATAATTTCAGTGTAATTCAAATCAACAAAGATCTACAAGTTATTATTGGTATAATTTTATAATAATCAGAAGGTGAACTGTTGTTTAGTTATCTCCATAATCAGTCTATTAGTAAAACAACTGTAACAGGAGGAAGTGACAGTATAATAGTGATCATCCAGGGTATTCAGCTAACATTAAAAAATACAGAACATAAGAGCTGAACCATTGCTGTGTCTGTTTCCAGGACCGTGGTGAAAACAGACCTCTTCTAACTCACAGTACTTGTTTAGCAACAGTTCTGGATGTGCTCTTGAACGCAGCTCGACTGAGACGCGCCGTCGCGCACTGATCACGTCGGGTTGCGTCGACGTCACGCTTGCGCACTGCGGTTCCGGCGCTGATGCAAGACATTTTCGGCGCAGCGGTGTGGGTCTGATCGAGGAGGACAAAAAAGTGACCGGAGTTCAGATTCTTTTCAGCCCGCAAACATGTCAGGAGACGAGGTGAGTCTCCGGGGGTTGTCCGCCGCGCGGCCCGCGTCACCGGGCGCTCTCGCTGGGTAAATGTGTCGGGGATCTCGGCTCAGATGTGGAGGATGACTTTGGGCCTCGCCGCTGCTGCTCCCCTCCCTGTCCGCAGCAGCGCTCACATGGCAGCAGCCGAGCTAACAGCGGCCCGACCCGGTCTGAAATTACGAGAAAACCCCCCGATGCGCCACTGTTACACGGTCCATGTGCTCGCGATCATCGTGTAGATGATCGATAGTCGCGTGGCTCTTTAATCCGCCTTGTCATGGCCGCTGGGGAACTCGCACCGAGGCGCTGGAGCTAGCTAGTTAGCATAGTTAGCTTACTGTTCAATAAGCTGCGGCGCTAGCCCTTGGTTTTTCCCCATCGGGAGCAGGAGAGCCAGCGAGGGTTCATTTATATTCTACTGAAGTGTCTTTCCTCTAAAACCCAGTGGAGACAACACACCGCTGACTGCTCATCGTTATTACAATGAAACATGTCGTCTTTCATTTATGTGCTTTTTGTAGGAACAGAGTCAATGTGACGTTAGATCTCAGTCGTTAATACATTTAAAACCAGTTCTGAATGTTTGTGCTGCCGCTCATCGATCAATCCATAATAACTGGATAAAGTTCATAACAATGACACATTCAATCAACCATCACATTTCACTGGAGAGTCTCTAACCAGGTAAATGATTTTTGACTCAGGTTCATGACTCACCATCAAATAAACTTAGTCAATGAAATGATGGTTTCAGCCTCAGATTTTTAATCAGAGTTTTCATTTAGGCCTTAATAGTGGTGATTATCTGTCAAACTACAGTGAGGTGGAACAACAGTACTCCATTCATTGAATGTGAATCTGCTGTGAATGTGGCAATGGGTTAAACTGACTGGAAACACATTTTACACAGCAGGTGGCTGTGGTGACTCAGTGGTGACTTGATGTGTAAAGAGAGGAGACATGTTCTTCCCTTCTGCCTCATCTGGTCTCCTGGTACATGGGACACCTGCGGTAACTGTGACCGCCCACTTTTAGAACAGCTCTGGTTCCAGAAAGAAATGTTTCATTCATTGTCTCCATTGATGTTTCAGAAAATCCTTGTAAAAAGAGTTTCAAGCATAAAACATTCGATTCCCATGGAAAAAAGGCAATATTACAAGACTATAGAGTGAAGGAACTACACTTCCCATAAACCATTGTGAATAGTTTCTTTCCAATGATTTCCAGTGTGCTTCTTCCTGAATTAAACCGTGTTGTGATATTCTCTCCCATGGACTTCTCATGTTAGAAAGAGAAGTCACGGTTGCTCTGTGGTGAACGTAATGTCACACTGAACAATCTGATTTTAGCCATAATTTTTGTAAATGTGGTACATTGCCAAGGATTGTGGGTATTCTAGTATTCCTCCTTAAGATGGCAAACAAAAAAGTTTTTCTTAAAACACAGTTGACTTCATTCAGGCCTGTGGCTTCTACAGGAGCTCATAACATTGTTTCACAGTCGTGTAGCTTGTGGATCGGATGGTTACAGTATTATGGCTGACAATCAAAATCTGTATTCAGAAAATGAATGGCATTTTACTCCTGGATTCACAGCTTTATTGCCCTGTAACCTGTTGTAGTCACATGAAAGGGGAAGCGGGAAAAACGTCACAATAGATAAGGAAGGAAAAGTTGACCTTTGGTTAATAAAATAAAAAACTAATTTCACACATGGGGAAAACAAAAATGTCCATGTTTGCCGTCATCTTGTTAATGGGGTCATAAAACTTAATTTCTTTCTGGTTTTCTCTTCACTTCAGATGATTTTCGATCCCAACATGACCAAGAAGAAGAAGAAGAAGAAGAAGCCCTTCATGCTGGATGAGGAAGGAGGAGAGGGCGTGGGCGGAGAAGAGGCTAAAGAGGTGGAGGCGAAGGAGATGGAACCAGAGGCTGGAGATGACAAGGAGATGGATCTGGATGAAGATGAGGGCAGGAAGAAAGGTTTGAATGAAAACAAAGATGGTTCTCACTGAAAGCTCATGTATAAGCCTTGATGTTGTAGAGGGATGTTACAATATTCATTTAATGTCCCTCTGCATTAAGGTGCATCTAATCTGAGTTTCATCTTCTCTAGAGCCATCTGATGATCTGAACGACCTCAACTTCTTCAACCAGAAGAAAAAGAAGAAGAAGCCCAAAAAAGTATTTGAAAATGAAGTCGAGGAGGGATTAAAGGTCAGTCCCAGCTAAACTGAAACCTTCGCAATCCTTCTTTTCTTCTCTCCTCATCGTTTCTGTTTCTCTCAACATTTTACATCAGTACTTCCTCTTCCACTTTTACTGTAGTTTTCCCATCACTTCACTTTAATGTCTTAACCGCATTCACATGTAGTGTTTGTCATCTTGTCGCTGAATTTTATTTTTACTTGGTCTCAACCAGGAGCTGAAAATTGAAGGAGAGCAGACAGAGGTGCTGGAAGAGGACAACCTGGACTTGATGCTTCCAACCAAAAAGAAGAAGCAGAAGAAAGTAGATTTTGACGAGGGAGAAGCACTGGAGAAGGACGATGGTGGGAATAAGCCACCTCCCCCTTTTTCATGTAGAGAAGTAAAATGAGCAGCATGACTGATGATGTCTGTATGTTGTGTTTGTAGTTCTGGACGATGACGATGGAAAGAACAACGATGGTGTCTCATTCACCTCCTTCACGGGACCAGCTTGGGCCGGCACAGAAAGAGACTACACTTATGATGAGGTAGGGCAAGTGTGAACTATCACAACACACACAATCAAGATTCATTTATAAACTGGCAACCCCACCAACATGACGAAGGGCAACCTTTTTGAGTTCAGAAAAACTAAAAGATGTAATTTCTGAAAATGCAGTGATGCAGATTTAAAGTCTTCTTCTCCAGCCAAGTGTCGTTCTCGCTTGTGCATTTTTAAACGGAAAGAAAGTTGCCTCAAAGAATCCAGTTATGTGAGTTCTTACCTTGTTAAGGTAACAGAATGGAACAAGGGCAAGTCTGTAAGTTATTTTATGTTTTCTGTCTGACTTCCTGATCACAAGTCCAAATAGAAGTCTTTCTTTTTGTTGTTACCAGCGGAACTGTGTAATTACTCACACAGACATGAGGCACATGTCTTCAGAATGAGTCTCATATGTTCACTTAAATATCATAGAAAGAAATTTGACGATTTCTTTAGTGCCAAAGTAATCATTTAGTAATTTAGTCTGTTTGCAAACAAGCACTAGCTCATTTTGCATACCTTTCATGGAGCATATTTCCTAGCAAACTTAACTGGCTCCATGACAACATAATATTTCTATATATAAAAACTGAAGTTCCAAAACTGAGAACATGGTAATTCACATTCATATGTAGCAATAACATGACATTTTCGCAATTCTTGATACACATTTCGATACCATGGCAAAAACAGCACAATAAATCCCAGTTTACTTCAACACACACTCCTTTACAGAAATATTTGAACATACAAAATACAGTAGTGGCTATGTAGCCTTCTAGTAATGAATAAAAAGAAACGACTAGAAAACAGAAGAGAAAATTATAAGATTTTAGTAATCAGTTATAACTCAATGACTGTAAGAAAACAACAGACGCTGCACACGCAGTTTACAAATACACACACACACCTATATACTCGATTGTCTACTCTGCAGTCAATTGCTTAATTACTCAAAATACTATGAATTAGGAACAGCAATAGCAAAAAGTATGGCTGTCCATACTACAACACAGCCCCAGAGATTTTAAACTTAAACAGGGTCAACAACTTTTCCAAACAGTCAGTTTCAGTATTATGGTCATTAGACATGAATCTAGCAACAGTGATGTGTTTTAAAACTAAAACAAAGTAGAATGACCCCCACTCCTGTCTCAAAAACCTTTTGGTCAACAAGTGTCATGAAAGATCCTGGTGTAGATACTGTCAGCCACAGTCGGCGTAACTCTTGCGGTATCTGTGTTCAGCTCCTGAACCGAGTCTTCAACATCATGAGGGAGAAGAACCCAGACATGGTGGCTGGAGAGAAGAGGAAGTTTGTTATGAAGCCTCCTCAGGTGGTGCGAGTGGGAACCAAGAAAACCTCCTTTGTCAACTTCACAGACATCTGCAAACTGTGAGTCTCTCTCACCCCGTACACACCGACCTCCCTCACTGTTACTGTCGATCTCACTTCACTTTGAATGTCCGATAAAGTTTGACGGAAACCAAATCATATTATCCAAGTATCAAACCCAAATGGTGTCACTATCTACAAACTGACCTTTCGTGTATTTCATCCCAGGTTGCATCGTCAACCTAAACATCTCCTCGCCTTCCTGTTGGCTGAGCTTGGAACAAGGTATGTCTTTGTATTTACTGTGTAGACTTCTCAAATGACAGCAAACGTATGTGTGCACTGCCCTGAAAGTTGGATCTGTTTCTGTCAACAGTGGTTCCATAGACGGAAATAACCAGCTCGTGATTAAAGGCAGATTTCAACAGAAACAGATAGAAAACGTGTTGAGAAGATATATCAGTAAGTGGGAATTTAACATTTTATTTGCCTTAATGAAATGATAATTAAAACTTAAACTCCTTCAAGGTCTGTAAGTGATGATGTGTTTCTAATTTCACATTAAACTCTATCGAAGATGTAAATGTAACTCATCTCACAGGAACAAGTAGAAGTTAAAAAACGGTTTATTAATAGAAATCATTCATGGTTTGATCTCATTTCCAGAAAGTGATGATTTTTCTATACAGGCCCTTTTGTTATAAAAGTATGAATAGGTTTGATTCTTTCATTTTTCATCATTCATCCCAACTCTGGGTTCTCGTTCAGAATATTGAGAGAGGTGAATTCAGGTATTCTTCAACTGGGTCCTTTGTTTCTAAATGTGGGTGTGTAAATGTTTTAGAACATGAGCAGTGCTCGCAAAACTTTTGGAATCGGTCCAGTAGATTTTCTCCACCAGCAGCTGGTGGTCGACACTGCAGTTGTGGCTACAATGAAATCCTATCGGGCAACAGTCAATGACAATTTCTGCCTTTTATTAATAAAAAAAGGTTTTGTAAGTACGATCAACTTACATATCCACATTTATAAATGTAACCTCCAGAGCCCAGGTTGAAAAATACCAGAATTCCCCTTCAGGTTTTTATAAAATCATAGCTATATTCTCTTTTCTTTACTACTTACTACTGTTTATGTTTCAAAATAGTTAGTTATCATGAACTCTTGCTTGCTGCAGTGCTAATAACTGTTCTCACCTGCAGAGGAATACGTGACGTGTCACACCTGCCGCTCCCCTGAGACCATCCTGCAGAAAGACACTCGCCTCTATTTCTTGCAGTGTGAGACCTGCCACTCCCGCTGCTCAGTCGCCAGCATCAAGACCGGATTCCAGGCTGTGACGGGCAAGAGGGCGCAGCTCCGCGCCAAAGCCAACTAAAGGCCAACAAAACTGGGCTCCCCGCTCCTCTCTATGCCTCCCCTTTCCTCGTCAGAAGGGCTGGAGCTGGGTCGGGGCGCCCCTTGATTTGCTAAAAGGACTCTCTGAATCGAACTGCGGGAGGGTTTGGCTGTCTGTTAGCTGTGTCATGGCCTGACCAGGCAGGGAGTGAGAGAGTATCTAAAGTTGACGCATGGGGATCAGGTGTTGTAGGCAGATGATGTATTCCACATACACTGTTGGATTTGATTTGTTATCTTGCTGATGAACCCTCCACCTCCAAGGTTTTTTTTCTTCCCATTTGCTGTGATTCTTGATTCTGATTCAACACGGCTCCTATTCTTCCGCATTCATTCTCCTACCTTGCATACAACACACATGAATACATTTCTCCATCTAACCAGCCAAATTGTAATTTCTGCAACAACAGTTCACTTCTTTATTCTTGAGCTCAACATCGGTTAAACTGAAGGTTGAATTTCTGTGTCTGGTCTGGCCCTGAATCACAAAACTGCCACTCCAGAGTAGATTTTTTTGCCGGAGCAAAGATAAAATTCAAAGTCACCAGGTTGGAGTACATACAGAGAGATTTGTCACGGATTGTTTTACAGTAGAAAATTACAAAGTCAAACTTGCAGGGGTTGACGATAGAGAGAGCACCTTCTCACTGAAGACTTAGAGAGACGTTGTATGTGAGCCAGAAACGGAAATTATAAAGTGTTGGAGTGCTTTTGAGACATTGATGAACAGCTGTGTACTTTATCATTTCTTTGACTTCAAAGGTTTAGGATAACACAATTTGTCAAACTCTAAAGATTTGATTAGAAAGAAGTGAAAATTGATACGATAAATTTTTTCAAGAAGAAGATTTCTTGAGCTAATGACGGTCTGAAAACGAATGCAGGTCATAGTGAATCAGTGTGAATCAAGAAATTCACAACACAGGCTAGCTAGTATATGAAGAGTTTCAGACCAACGATACTGCTTCCCTTCTTGTTTGGAAAAAAGTGGATGTCGTCTGACTGGAATCATTTTAAAACCTGGTTTTTACAAAAATAAAATCTTATTCTCTCTCTCCATTACTGCTTTGTCTGTACTTAACATCCACACTACAGTTTCTTATGTACAGAACACAACTTGTGAATCCTGTCATATTAAATTCATTTGCATGCTCAACAACATTTTAAACAACAGCAAGGGTGTACTGAGGGGCAAAACTCACCTTTTTTTTTAGATGTCTCTTAACATACTATTATCATCACTAAAACCTGTGATCGTACTACGTTTACCATCTGCATTACAAACTACATTTATGCATCAGATTGGCTACACAGAAAACTCAAAATTCTGTAAACTTTAACATTGGAAGCCCTACTTTCAGCGTCTGTGGTGTAGTCTATTATAATAATTTAATAAATAATTTTATTGAGCTCAATTCATGCAGAGCGTAAAGGATATTTGAACTTTTTCGATTTCATACGACAGGTGTACAAGGGCCACAGGTTTTATACCTATCAATAATTTCTACATGATTTTATTAACCTGAAGTACAAGATCAACCATAACCATTACACTTTAATAATCTTTAATAATCTAATCAACAGTCAAATACCACACAATAAATAGCAAATCCTGTTTTTACTTTCCAGGTTTCCTGGTATCATCCTGTTACTATGGGGGTGGGGGGGCTTTTTTTGAAAATCCAGGCTCTTTACAGGTTTCTTGGTATCATCCTGTTACTATGGGGGTGGGGGGGCTTTTTTTTGAAAATCCAGGCTCTTTACAGGTTTCTTGGTATCATCCTGTTACTATGGGGGTGGGGGGGCTGAAACAGAAGCTCCTGTCCTCACTCAGTCTTGACCCCTTGCCATTGCATCACTGGGCAAGTGATTTAGCCACTGGACTAAATCAGTAAATATAAAGAGGAGCCCTCTCCTCTGCATGCGTATGTGGTTGCTATGGATACTCACTGACATGATTGTGTGCACTTGTTATCTCCCAGTTGGGAGAGACACGAAGACATACACATATATTTTTTTATTGGTTAGAGTTAAGAAATGGGACTGTGGGAGCGAGTTAGAAATTTAGTTTTCTCATCGGGAATCTACTTTCAAGATTAACATTAGAGCCAATGGGGAAGAGAGAGTGCTGTGCTCTAGCACCAGTCTTAAAACAAATGCTTGTTACTCAAAAACTTTAAATCTGTGAAATAAAAACACTGCGAGAATCCCAAGACTTCCCCGGACGTACAGATGTATTTTTTATTGGTGAGAGATAAGAAATGTGACCGTGGGAGTGAGTTAGAAAATGTTGACTGCTGTTCTCCTCTCTGACCTTTTTTTCAAAATTAACATGGCATCCAATGGAGAGGTGAAACCGGAAAACTCTTTTTAAAAAAATGATACAGCTAAAAGTATAGGTCCTATAGATGTCATAGTTACATATCTGCGAAAGAAACAAACTCTATTTTTTTTTCAAATTAAAATCATGTCTGACAACCTCCATTTGTGGCTCTGAGAGCAGTTTTAGCAAGCTGTTGAAAAACAGACGTTTTTTTCACACTCATTTTTGTTCAGTTGACCACTCGCTCTAAATGGGCCCCTGCAATGCATCGCCTAGTGGTGCACAAATTAAATTAGTAGTAAAGTACTCAGTCAATACCACTTGAACCACTTGCATAGGGATGGAGACATCAATCTATATTGTTATAAGGCCATATTTTACTGCTTATACTTTTTTAAACTTTATTAGTTTATTTTTGATGCAATGCTTGCCTTTGTGAATAAATTACAAGCACCTGGAAGTCCACATCAATAATGGACTAAAGCAGAAAACCAACACTGACGCTGTGTACAAGAAAGGGATGAGCAGACTCTATTTCCTGAGGAAGTTGAGAACTTTCAACGTGTGTCATGTCCCTAACTTTAACCTAACTCAAACAACGACTGCAATTTCAAACAACTATTGCAAGTTGTCCGTTTTGTCGTCTTTTGCATTTAAACTTTTGTTCTTTGCTCTTGACATACTGCTGGAACACAATTATTTCCCAAATTGTGATCGATCGATCTGTCTGTCTGACTGTTTGTCTGTCCGTCTATGATACAAATGAATAAAGTGGAGCTTTTAATTTGATACTCCGTACCGGAACCGTGTGATCTCTAGCCTGACGCTGATTGGCTGATCCGGTGCGGTCGCAGACAATATGTTAGCTGAGACGCCAGCGGCTAATCTCACTCTGCGCGGCGGCATCGTCCCTTTCAACAGCGACCTGTGAGAAGAAACTGTCCGAAACGATATCATCTAAAAGCGGGAGATCATGCCTCGGGTGTACATCGGGCGACTGAGCTACAATGTCCGCGAAAAAGACATCCAGCGATTTTTCAGCGGATACGGGAAACTCATGGAAGTCGATCTAAAGAACGGGTGAGTTTTTCGGTGGAAAGCTAACGTTTGCTAGCCTCTCATGCTAAATACGACAGTGCAGCCAAAGTAAAAAACTTACGGTAATAAGTAAATATATGTTTAGTTTAATATTTGCGTTAGCTTGCAATCGATATCTGTGTGTTTTATTTGCTACGTTATTATTATTTTGAGCCTAACTGTGCTTCATGTCCTCGACAATGTTCTAACCCGTGTGGAAAATGTCGCATGGCCAACATGTCGTCTTTGTGTTTGCTACAGCGCGGAGCTAGCGGGCCATGCTAACCTAGCTAGCTAGCTAGCCGCATCGGAGCGAACTGATCGAACACACTAGGATTGAACCTGTTGATTTTGACTTTATTCTTACTCCGTGTTTAAACTCTGTATTCCTTCTTTCTCAGCTATGGATTCGTGGAGTTTGAAGATAACCGGGACGCCGACGATGCCGTGTATGAGCTGAACGGGAAGGAGCTGTGCGGGGAGCGGGTGATCGTCGAACATGCACGCGGGCCGCGGAGAGACCGAGATGGCCAAAGTGGGGGTTACGGGGGTGGTGGGCGCAGTAAGTGGAGTCTATTACAAGATACCCCCTCTTCCCCTTCCCCTCGGGGCGAGGTGTCGGATGTGGCCTGCACACACAGTGTTTATTGGATTCTTGCATCTCAAGTTTTACAGATGTTTGAGCGTTTAATAGATTATTGCCAGGTTACACTGTTACGGTTTATTACCAACCAGACCTTTAATCCCTATTTACTATGATAAAGATTGCATGGGCCTTTATTAGTTACATCAGTAGTGACCCAATGATCTCATTTATTTGATGTGTAAACCTGACTATGGAGAGAATGTCTGATCTACTTTTGTCACTCAGGATATCTTAACTTTTTCCCCAATCTCATCCTGCGGAAGAGTGGTTCTTAGTTTGGACTATCCAGGGTTGGTGACCTGCAGGCTTTTGCTCCTCCCGGATGAGCCACACGCAATTGGTCTGTGGTTCATTATTGGGTATAAACAAAAGCTGCAAGTTGGAGCCCTCAAAAAGCAGAACTCTTGTTTAGACTGCAGTGATGGTGCTAGTTAAAGTAATTTGAAAGCAAGGCGTCGTTACTATGGTTTGCAAACTTCTCTTGGATGATGGTGATGGTGAGCCTTGTGTTTTTAAAGGCTTGACTTTCCAAATTTGTTTGCAACACAGAAGTGTAGCCATCACAATTGATGACCGCGAACATAGCTAGTGTAGTTTTAGCTTGATTGATAGAACTAGACTAACATTTTCTTGTGAAATGTGTATTTCTAACTTTGGTATACATATCTATATTTTCATATTCAACATTAACAAAAGTCCTTGATGTTTCAATTTGAAAGAGTCCAGTTGCGGGCTGAGGCTGAGAGTCCATTGAGGCTAAAGATGACTGGCTAAGATGACTGCCTGTCCCGTTTGGCCTTGCCTTTCACCTTACAATGTGTGTGTGACCTTTGCCCCCTTGATCCTTGGCTGACCTAACCGGAAGCCATGATGACAGCAGCCTTTTGCCAATAGACCAGGGGTGATGGTGAGAATTGCCATTGGTTTCTATGTTGACAGCAAACATAAGTGGACCGGCTCTAGTAAAGAACTTACAAGCAAAAGAAATGTTGTAAGTGGAAAATATTTTCAGACTGACATTTGGTCTAGCGACTATACCAAAAGATTGGTGTACAGGTTTCACTACACCATTCTCTCTTAATTTGACTGAACAGTGTCCTTGACCTATGTGGATGCCTCCTTTCTGTTTGTTCCAGGGTTCAGAGGTCTTGAAAGAACATCACTGTCCATTTGTTTATGCAACTAAAGCGTCACAGTGTGATGCATGAAAGTAAGACAGGTTTTGTAGAGCCTGAGACAGATGCAGTGGTGTTCTTTGCAGCAGAGTGCAACTTCGAAATGCTGAACAATAGTGGCTGTTGATCACTTTATCTGAAGCCCTTTGTTTGAAAATGGGATCAGAGTTACTCTTTTTATTAAGTTCAAATTTTAACCCCCTTGGTCTTAATTCTTTCAAGTCACTGCCTTGTGTTGATTTGATAACCCAGGCCAGTATTTCTTTGTGACGTGGCCATTTTGGTCGGTTCTTACTTTTTTCATGTGCTGTTGTTTTTAAAGGCAGTGGTTACAGCAGCCGGAGCCACACTGGCAGGGAGAAGTATGGACCCCCGGTCCGTACTGAGTACCGTCTCGTCGTGGAGAACTTGTCCAGCCGCTGCAGTTGGCAAGACCTAAAGGTATGTGATTGTTCACAAACTGTGTTTTGTCAATTCGGTTGAGGTCATTCACATTACAGACTATATATATATATTTTTTTATATATATGTTTTTCCTTTACTAAAATGCCTGTGCCCTCCAGGACTTCATGCGCCAAGCAGGGGAAGTGACCTACGCAGACGCCCACAAAGAGCGCACCAATGAGGGAGTAATCGAGTTCCGCTCTCAATCGGACATGAAGAGGGCACTGGACAAACTGGACGGTACAGACATCAATGGCCGGAAGATTCGTCTTGTGGAGGAACGATCCCGTAGACGTAAATCCTACTCTGGCAGTCGCTCCAGGTACGATCAATATAGCGCTCAATCATTTCTCTAACTGGAGACACACTAGGCTGTGCTGTAAACTGTATGTTGTATGTTAACTTAATTCCTTAACTGATCCTCAGATCTCGCAGTCGCCGCCGCTCTCGTAGTAGGAGCCGCAGAAGCCACAGGAGCAGGAGCTCCAGGAGTCGCTCCAGATCCCGCTCGAGGTGAGGATCTCTCTAGAAAGCAAAAGAAAAAGAATTCTGATTCTGGATCTTGTGTTAATAACTTAAAAAAATCTGAACCTTAAATCACGTAGCAAAAGATAAGCATTTTTTTTATCACTTACAGGTCTCGCTCCCCCAGCAACAAGAGAAATCAAGCCAACTCTAGA
The DNA here is from genome assembly GCF_024713975.1 of Paralichthys olivaceus. Taxonomy (NCBI): domain Eukaryota; kingdom Metazoa; phylum Chordata; class Actinopteri; order Pleuronectiformes; family Paralichthyidae; genus Paralichthys; species Paralichthys olivaceus. The sequence goes on along the minus strand of NC_091098.1, from coordinate 11,027,253 downwards.
TCTGGAAGGAAGTCTCGCTCCAAGTCAGGAGAAAGAAAATCACATTCTCGCAATCGCAGGTCGCACTCTCGTTCCCGCAAATCCAAATCTCATTCACGCTCCGGCAAGTCCCGCTCCCATTCAGCGGACCGTAAATCCAAGTCTCGTTCCAAGAGCCGTTCTAAGAGCCGTTCCAAGGCAAAGTCAGAGCGGGATTCTCGCAGTCGCTCAAAGGAGATGGCCGTTGACAAGAAGTCCCGCAGTCGATCATCTTCCCCAGTGGAGAATGGGAAGGAGGCGCGTGCTGCCAAATCTGCTTCCCGCTCCCCATCCCCGCGGGAGAACGACCGCCGATCCAACTCAATGGAGAAGCGCTCAGTCTCCCGCTCGAGATCTCGCTCACGATCTAGATCAGCTTCTCAGGATTAGTGGAATGAGAGATGGGAGGGATTCCTATGCTGTACATAACGAGCAGTGTCGTCATACAGGCTTATGCTTCCTGACTTGTCTACTTTTCTCCTGCAAGCGTGCACTTGTCTTTAACATGTTTTAGATGCAGTTTTATTAGAGGGTGTGCCACAGTGACCAGGCTACTTTTTTGGAAAACTTGAGTCTCTGAATCATCTGCCTCCCAGATTTATTTTCACTCTATTTTCAGATAATAAAGTGCTAGTATATAGTCTTAAGATCTGCAACATGAGGTAGTTTAAGTCACTTTGTCTCAAACATGTCACCTTGTTATACCAGTCTCATGTTTTTGAAGCTGTAATAGCTTAGCAAAAATAGTTTTCTTTATTGGACTTAAATCATCTCAGTCTGTGACAGATCTTGCTCTGTTGGTAGATTGTGACAGTTTCCCTCTGCTAATAAATGCATCATCCATCAGGCTTTGTTTGATGCAACCTCTCTGTTTCATACACTTGACTGTGTGGTTGTGGGAGAAAAGTAGCATATGGCCACAGCATTGGAGAAGGTTCTCTTTTGATCTGCCGTCTCTTAATTGCTTTACAAAAAAATCATCGATCTTCGTGTTGTCTTGCGGGACTTTAAAATGCTCAAATGGATGCAAGAACTTGTAACTTCATATTTGCAGGAAAACGATAAGGGTTTGAATTTCACGTTTGAACAGCTTGTGTTGTAGGTGTCATGACCTCTTTTTAACCTCTTGTACATAGATCTTGCATCAAACAGATATATTCCTTTTTTTGTAACCATGACCAGGTAGTCTGTGGAAGACCACTTTGTTTTACGTGATGGTTTTCAGTTTGGGAAGTTTCAAGGCGTCAAATGCAGCGCCACATTTTTCTTGGCTTTCCTCAGTTCTGATTGCAGCCTTGATGATTTTCAATTAGTTTTAATTTTTTTCCTGCAAGCTTACTTCAGGGTTAAGGGTTTGGTTTCGCCTCTGCTTATTCAAAGTGCACAGCTACTACTGGAGTGTTTTTGTATTGGAAAGGTACATCATACAAATCTCTGGAAGGTCAGCTTGTGGGTTTATATTAGAGCGAACATCATCAGACGACACGTTTTCAGACACGAACTCCGGAAAATGTCCGCAGGTTGGTGCAGACTTCAGAGCTAACCTTTCGCACATGAACAACACAGCAGGAGATGTTCCGCTCTCATGCATTCACAGCTACTCAAAATCTCTCGTTCGGATGCAGGATGTAATGTATTCTACTGCAAAAACCATGCGTTTCTGTTTACAGCACATTGACACCGGCGTCTGTACTCATCACTAAAAGCTCTTGACATCAACGTTGGTGTGATATTTGTATTTCCCCCCCCAGTTTCGCCTTTGTTGCGAACTCTCCAGAGTATTGCCTGCTGTTTTCTCATATGGAACAATTCGGACTTTCTCAGGAGTTTTTACTAGGGTCGGATAAAGTCTGGAGCCTCTCACTTTTGTGTTAACTTACCGTTCAGTGCATGTCTGAAAGCAGCTTTGCAGAATGCTGCCCCTCTCTCCAGGTTGTGGAATAGATTTGTATTTTTCTCCATGCAAATGAGATCTAACAGAAAATGTCCTTTTTTTTATTGTATGTTCAATTAAAGATCTTAATGAAAAAATCTCTGTGTGGTGTTGCTTATTTATTTCTTTTGACTGCAGCATTGACATGACCTATATCCTGCTAATTATATAATATATACTATGGTATGGGGGTGGGGGGGGGACTGCCTTTGTGTGGTTTGCAGAAGCGGTAATTCATTTTGAAGTGAGACGCTGGTGTTGATTGGTCGCCACTGCAATCAAAAGATCTTTTCGCGTATCGATCTCTACTGTAAGTGGAGCGGGTTTCAGTCCGAGGCAGTGACTGTGCTGTGGGCCCGCGCATGCGCAGTGCGAGCCCCGGAGCCGCAGGAGATCAGAGCTGGTGAGAGAAATTTCACTTCGAAATTTATCCCATTTAATTTCACATTTCATCTTTTCCTCCTCATGGAAGCGTCTTTAAACCGAGCGGGGCTGGAGGACGGCGAGTGTCGGCGTGTTTTTACCTGAATGTAAAGCGTGTTCGACGATAAGGATTTAAAGCTCCAAGCTGTTCCATGTTAAAATATATAATAGCGCGCGTTTAATGAAGCTAATCGAGTGATAACACATTTGGACGCGAAGAAATGGCGCTGGGGTCGGAGTCAGATGTGACATGCTAACGCTGCCGGGAGCCGGAGATGTTGGCGGAATGGGTGACAGGGTTCCTTTTTCACTAAATGGGATTTTTTTCACTGTGGGTTTGAGACACTGATTTTTTACACATTTCATTGATGTTTTTTGGCTCAAGGGTTTCACATCCTCCGCCATTTTAACTGAAATGCTGTATTTTGGTGTGTGTGGAGTTTGACGCCTGCTCGTGAACACAGTAGTTTTACATATTAATGTCTTGATTATTCACGCCTGTTAAAAAGTCATTCGGGGTCATCATGGCTGTTGATGGAGGAACTCGTCTCTGTTCTGCCATTTCTATTGAAAACACTGCTCCTCATTGTTTTTATTGTTTGTCTCATTTGGTTTAAGTTCCAGGAAAATATACTCATGCAGTTTTAACGTTGTCTTTTAATGGTTCTGTACATCCAGAAGCCATTTTAGAGGAAATGGCAGAGAGTAAATACACATGCAAAAAAACCTATAAATTATTTTTATTTGTCCTATATTTATATATATATCTTATATAATTTCCCCTTCCTGTGGATGTTCCCCGCTGAATTATTTATTTGTGAATATATTTATATATCACAATAATACTAGTACAAAAATGGAGTATTTAGTACAAAACAGTGAAGATAAATAAACTAATGTAAATAAGAGCTATAATAACTTTTAAGATTTCTTACCATGCAAGTCAGTTTTATTTATACACCCCAAAATGACAATGTGCCTCAGTGATTTTTAAAAGATAACATCTTCTTGACACTTAATTTGGACAAATAGGCAGATCGATACCAAAGGAAATTTAGGCATCAAGTAGTTAAGTAAAGATACACACAGGACAAAAAACCCTCAGGAATTACTGAAGTATAGATATATGTTTATAAGAGGCTGTGCCAGCAGTCAATGCCATATGAAGCAGACAGTGTAAAATTATTTGTGCAAAAATACTAAACTTGAAAGTATTTACTAATAGTAAACTTTAAAAAATTGTAAACTAAGTGTAGAAAATCCAACTTAAATCCAAACATGTTTGCATAGGTGTTTATATAGCCAGAATATTAATGGTTAGCAAAAAATAGTATAAACATAATGGAGAAAATGAAAACAGGATTTGTTCATAGCTTCAAAGTGTGCTTAGATTTCACCTTGTGTTGTCCTCCTGTGTATTGTATTAATAAAACATTAATACTGTAATTAATAGAGTGAGTAGTACAAAAAGATTATGATAAATTACTAGATTTAAAAAAGAGCTATAATAACTTTTCAAGGGTGGCTTTAAAAAGGACCCAAACCACAAAACCACACCCTGGTAACACTGTAAACTTGTCACCCTTTCAGTCTTGTGCTTTACACTGTTCCTCATACTCTCTGAATTTAAGCGCTCCGGAGTAAGGGACAGGTCATGAGTGCCAAAGTGAACATGGAGGCTCAACCCAAAGAAGAGCACAGATCTGTGGATCCATCTTCCTCGTCTCCCAGTGAGACCATTCTCATCTGTGGGAGTGATGGTGTGGCCAAGAAGGCCCGACCCCAAACCCAACCACAACCACAACCCCAAACCCAACCCCAGCCCCAGCCCCAGCTCCAGCTCCAGCCCCTGCTCCAGCCCCAGCTCCAGCTCCAGCCCCAGCCGCAGCCCCAGCAGCAGCCCCAGCAGCAGCCCCAGCAGCAGCCCCACACCACCACCACAGCTCTACTCCTTCCAGGTGAGCACCGGTCTGACTGTGTTGGCAAGACCATCCTTTAACAAACAGATGTCATCCTTATAACAAGGATGTGATGCAACCCGCTGGTCCATTGTGACGCTGCCTATGGCATCAGTAAAACTCCTTGTCATTAGTCGTCTTAAGAAAAAATCAGCCATAATTACTACATGCTCATTTTACTAATGTGACAGTAAACTGAGTATCTTTGTGTTTTGGACTTTTGCTCATGCAAAGTAAGACAATTAAAGATGACTTCTCATATATTTTTGACATTTCACAGACTAAATTATCAATTGATTTATTGAAAAAATAATAGTAACTATTGTATTCTGATATAATAGGACAGAGGACATCTCAGAGATAATCTGGATGTTTTTTCTGAAAGATGTCAGCATTAAACACCAGTCAAAGACAAGACAGAATCAAAAAAGTAAAGTAAAGTAAACCAAGTAAATTAAGTTTTCTTTTAAAAACAAAATAATACAGAAAACAAAGTGATGCGATGTGTTAGTTGAGTTGTATTCTCATGGGTTCAAGTCCCTCAATCTGAACACATCTTTCCTCAGCTCCTGCTCTTAGTCATCAGAAGGTGGAGCTGACTCCAACTGTTGCTGTGGGAGACCCAGGTAAAGGAGTCAGGGCCAATCAGACGGCTGCACCCACCCTTACAGCACAAGTGGGTGGGGCTTGTAGCATTGTCCATGTCCTGGAGTGGAAGGAGGGAATGGCCATCCTGCCCAGCAGCAACCTCAAGGTGAGTGATGTGAAAAATATACAACAGTTTGTTTTGCTGCACAACAAACCTTTACTCCTCACAGCATCTTTTTCAGAGAGGATTTCAAGCCTTTTCTCACCTGCTTGTTTGCTTCTTTAAGAGCTTTATAGATTGTGGCTCACTTCCTGGTGTCTCATTGATCTTATTCCCACAGCAATTAGATTATCACACATCACAAACTCCTGTTCACGAGATCAGCTGCGGCAAGAGAGGAAAGCACTAAACACATGCGAGTAAAGGAAACACTTTTCTGCCTGGTTTATTCTATTGAATAAAAGCTTTCATATCTCCCCATATGATTGGGAAAGGCTCATACGTACAATAAATCAGTCAGGCCATATAACAAATTACACAACTATTGTTTCTTGGCTTTAAAAGTAGGCAAAAATAGCAACAGAAAAAAACACAATTAAAGCTGAAGTGCTGATCACTGATAGTCCCGTCCCTGGGTACTTGTTGGATGATCTCACACACGTGCATGGTGGGTGACTGGTTTCTAATCAGACAGTGTTTCATGATAAGAGGCTCATCACTCATCCATTCCTTTCTCTGTGGCTCAGGGAGGCTTTTTCCACTTACCTTTGAACACAGTGATCCTGTATCTGCAGTAAATGTCGAATGAGTCAGTGGAATTAAACTGATTAATTATTTAGCACCTGAAACTGAAAGCACTGGAACTCATTTCACTGGGTCAGTATGGAAGCAAACACAGTAACAAAGCCAAACAGCCAGATGAACTATGTGATGCAGCGTTTTTCGAATTAAAAGGAGTGAGAGGTCATCAGAATGATAATAGCTTATTAAAATCTTGACTCATTCAAATTATCCCATTTATTTCTCCACACTCTGATCAGAGTCTCAACTGGAAACAACCTGACAGAGTACGTATTTAAGAAATGTCTGATAAATAGTTGAATAGACATCATAAAACCATAAAACATTTTGACAGACGGACTCATTGATGCATGTGTGTGTGTGTGTGTGTGTGTGTGTGTGTGTGTGTGTGTGTGTGTGTGTGTGTGTGTGTGTGTGTGTGTGTGTGTGTGTGTGTTGTAGTTCTGCGTGAGTGACGTAGGAACGCTGAGCACACTGATCACCCCAGGGACCACCAGCAGCACAGCTGAATTAGCAGCAGGGACTTCTGGGAGATCCGCTGACGCAGAAGGGGCTCCAGCAGACAAGCCAGGTAGACTCATAGTTACATAAGGTTGTTGTATCATCAGGGACTTAGCAAGAAATACTACATTTTAGATTGAAGTAGTAGCTGCCAATTTCAATGCCTGACAGAAAAATACCAAGAAATACTGTTTTTTTTGTTTTTAAAGGGACCACGTGTTCATCTCATATATAACAGTACATATCTGATAAATACAGTTTTGTATTATAAGAATAAAAAAATACTCATGTTGTAGGTGTTATGATAAACTGCTGCTTTCCATATATTGCAGCATGCCCTTTTCAACAATGACTAATGTGCATGAAGCTGAATTGAGCAAGAATTACATCAGATGCAGCAGAGCTCTTCTTGACAAGTGAAGATAATGAAGCTGCAGGTTCATGTTAAAAATATCAATATAAGATGTTTGGAGAATACAAATTCTGCTGAAAAGTGAACAAGTTTATACAGAAACAGTGGTGGGTAGATTAAATAGAAACAGTACTCATGTAAAAGTATTGTTACTTTATAATTATAATCGCTCAAGTAGAAGTAAATGTACTCATAAAAAAGTACTTGAGTAAGAGTAAAATAGTAATGTAAAGTGCACATTGATTGTAATTAATAAAGTGACATTCAAAACTAGGAAAATGCCAAAAAAAACATGCTGTTAAGTACTGTTTGCTTTGAAACATCAAGAAAAAACCTTCACTGAATCCCCCCAGGAAAGGCTTGGATGCAGCCTACACTGAAATTGAATTAGAAACTGTTAACCTAATTAACATAAGATAAGAAGACGCAGACATTTAAAAATTGAAATAATGTTTCAATAAATTAAACAAAAGAATTCTATACCATATAATAAACATCTTCCAAACTGGGTTGTGTAAAGTAAACAGGTGAAGAGCACGAATATAGGCACATGGTGTTGGTGTTGACATTTGAGTGGCTTATTATGCAATCATTATAGAACAATGTATTCCACTAAATAAAGTAAATCTAATTAAAATATGTAAAATAAATTCAGGCATGTAATTTTCAGTAGCCTTTCAGTAATAAACCATTTCTCCATATGTTTTTAAAACATCCATCTTTTGAATCGTGGTCTTGCCTATTTTCCCCACGTGCCACGTGGTTCACATCGGAATAGACAGTCAAAATGACCTTTCACCACAGTTTTAATGTTCATGTGTTGAATATGATACAAAAATAAATATTTACTCTATTTCCTGTACTCCTTTCAAAGTAAAAGCACTACAGTGTTTATGCTGTTTAAACAAGGTTTTGTTTTAAAAATATTTTTAGAGTTAAGCACGACCTGAAGATGCATGGTTTCATAGCGTAGTTTCCTCACAGTTAGTTGCATATATAGCTGTACTTTTATTCAAGGAAATACAGTGATCATACCAGAAACCAGAAACCAGATCCACGGAGCAGTTGTTACACTCACGCAGAAGTATTTCTTTTTCATCATAAACGTAATTGAGTAAGAGTGAAAAGTATTTTGCAAAACAACTACTCTCAGAACTACAATTTATTGAAATAACTACTCAAGTACATGTCAGAAGTAATGATAGACTAGAGATACAGGTAAATTCCAGTCACTTAACCAATGCATTTGGATTCAATCAACTGTCAGTTTCGTCCTGTAGCAGTTTAACTGACTCGCCTGTTCCTGATGTGATAGATGTGTTGTCCACTGTAGGCCCCGTGCGTGCAGCAGCTGTGGAGCCTGGGAGGTTGGTTCCCGTCAAACCTGAAGTTCAGGTCGGACCGGGACAACTTAACCATGATCCCAGAGTGCCGAGGCCCTACACAGAGGAGCTGCGAAGAGAGCCCATCACTGACAGGTGTGTTCACAGTGGCTGCTTCTCCTGTATAATCTCTCATGCATCTCTAAGTACATTGTTTTATGTATATATATATGTATATGTATACCTACTAATTCTACAAACGTCTGTCTGTCTGTCTGTATGTGGAACTCATAACTCGCAAACTATTCATCTCATCGGCTTCACACTTGGCTTGTGTGTTGTTTTTGGCCCAGGAAAGTACAGTGTCAAATTTAGTGGCATATAAAATTTGATAAACAGGCACCCAGCTGAGTTTGCAAGGTAGAAATAAACTGCATGACTACAAAAAAATAGGTAGTGGTTCAGAGTGTGGTGATGTGTTTAGACCTGAGGAATGGTATCTGTGCTCTCTGCACCTTAGGAGGAGCGTTGGGGTGGAAAAAGTGCCGGCAGGCGGCAGGGTGTCCTCAATTAACCCTGATCACCTGAAACCCATGAGGAAGAGGAAGAGGAAGGAGTACCTTAGTCCCTCTGAGGAAGACTCCGACATGGAGGGCACGGTGGGACAGTCATTTTACCTCCACTTAACATCTGGGGATGACCAAGAGATAGCCAGATGTTGTCGTATCTGAAGAGTTTATTCGAATGTGCATGACTTTGGCATTTCATGACTAAAGATATTGTGAGTGATATGGTGGGAAAAGCTGACTGAATAGTCCTTGCAAATAACACAAGATTTTTGTTTTCTAATCAAAATCAGCTTTAATTCAGTGACTCTGTCCGTGGCTTTACACTCACACCAGTTTTATTACATGTTTTTTAGGATGAGAAAATGGATGACTCTAAAGCAGACAGCCGACACATCAGAGCAGGTTGGAATAATAATTTTGTCATTCTGTTGGTCTCATTTCATCAATAATTTTTTGTTAATTTGCTTACTGTATCTTTTTATCTTATCTTTCCCCTTTCACTTAAGCAGGCAACATCTTAACAAGTTAAATAATGATGCAATATCTCTGGTCATATAATGCAATTCCATAAAACAACAGCAATAAATTATGACTCTAAAATTAACTTCAAGTTGAATTAAAAAAATACTGACGCTATAAAAAAAATGCATTTTATTTATTATAATGCTTCTTCAGTGGATTTTGTTGTGAGACAGTTATTTGATCCTAAAGTTGTAGTGGTTGTTTTTAATATTCTACTTTCGATGAACATTTTGCTGAGAAGTTGCCTGTAATATTACAGAAGCAGCAATCTTGCAACATTAGCTGCTGATGAGTCTGTTTCCTTCCCAGTCTGACTTCTTGTCTGTCATCTGTTATTAAATTCCTTTAATTTGTGTTTTTGGTGAAGCTGGAGACAGTAAGACAGAGCAGTGGACGTGGGCTCTGTATTTGGAGGAAACCAAAGCTATTGCTGCTCCCAACAAGCTTTTCCAAGAGGTATGTTAAACTCTAATATTCAGACTGCAGCTTCAGCCTGAACTCATGTTACCTACGCACAGCTTCTCCCAGTATACCCATACTTTTTTTCTTTTTACTGCCTCTTTTACGACCACTGCAGCTATCTTTATAGGACAGGGTAGACCCAGTTGGCATTGTACATCATTGTCAAGGGAGGAGATGAGAAATGTAAATTTAGCTTGGAGAAAGTGATGCATGCAGCCAGCGTGTTACTGAGTGTACGGTTGAGGAGGTTCTTGAAGTGGTTTTCTTTTAAATACATTTATTTCTTGAACTATCTAACCATTTTGCAATCTGAGCTTGGCCACAGACTTTTTGTCTCCAGAAAAAGGAAGTAAAAATCCACTATGAGAACATTTCTGTAACTCTGCTTGTCAATTTGCTGTGTTCTTATCTTTCCTCTGAACCAATTTTCCCACAAGGAGGATTTTTATTTCACTTAATTTTATCTTATTGTCTGTTCTGTACTGACATATTTTGCTCTTTCATCCTGCGTGTCTAGTCTCAGAGAGTGCCGACAGTGAAGAACGGCTTTAAACAGGGGATGAAGCTGGAAGGCATCGACCCACAGCATCCGTCCATGTACTTTGTCCTCACTGTGGCAGAGGTGAGCCACACGTCCATTAACACGGTCCATGGATCTTAATGACCAGGGGGATTATTTAGAATTGAAAATCCCTTTCAGTCAATTCACAGACTGCTTTGCATGCAGGAGGAGTCCTGCCAGGTGTCATCTCCTTCAGCCTGGCTTTGTTTTTCTCATGTCATGTCATGTCCAGGTCTGTGGTTACCGGTTGCGGCTCCATTTTGATGGCTACTCCGACTGTCACGACTTCTGGGTGAATGCAAACTCTCCCGACATCCACCCTGCAGGCTGGTGTGAGAGCACAGGACACAAACTGCACACTCCCAAAGGTCAGAGGTGACAACAAAGTGTACACAGACCAAAGACTATGTTTACCCTTTCAGAGGACGAAGCTTATCACTTAAAAGAATAGACTGAAACTCTTGGAAATACACTCATCATGTTCTGGCCATGAGTTAGATGAGAAGGTTGGTACCACGCTCACGTCTACAGAGTAAATATGAAGCATGAGCCTGCAGAGAATTAGCTCTAAAGAAACTAGCTTTGAGCAAAGGTAACACATTTATGTGCATTTAAACTATAATTGACCTTTTTTATCTAATTTGTTTAACCCATACAAGTACGATAAGATATAAAGTGGTAATTAAGTCTTTTTCAGACATGAACTCTTGAAAATGTCTGTTCAATGGTGTCTGGACTTTCTCTGAAGGTTACCTTTCACATTTGATCATCGCAGCAGGAGATTCTCTGCTCTGAAACATTCACAACACAGAAATCTCTGAAGCGTTCAGGTGGGGTGGTGCAGATCACATATTTTTGTTTACAGCACATCAACACCAGCATCTGGCCTCATTCCCAAAGGCTTTCCTGACATCTTTTTCTGTGTCTTCTTTGAGAATAGCCCTTCGTAGTCATCCTGAGATGTATTTTTTGAGTTTTTCTCAGTTTTGCATCTCTCGCATTGTTAGAAACATCATCAACATGCCCACTTGCTTGCTGTGAATCCTCCATAGAATATCCTGCTGTTTTCTCACATCAGACATTATCCAGAGTTTTTAGTAGAGGGCTGATGTGCTTAGCCATTCACATGGACATTTTTGCTCTCAGATACAGCCCCTGCTGAGAATGTAAGGAGATTATCTTGAGTTCAGTGAATGTCTGAAAGCAGCTTAAGTAAATATGTGAGGTGATGCAGATGGTTTTGTTGTCACTTCTGGACAGAATCAGACAAACTGTTTCCCCCTGTGTCTTTATGGGGGGGAAACACTAGTACTGTATGTACAGTAAAGATGAGAGTGGCATCAGTCCTCTCATCTAACTCTGGGCATGAAAGCGAATGAGTGCATTGTCTTGAATTATTCCTCTAAATGTTTTAAATATTTTGCTGCTTTTCCAGACGATGAATCAAGTTAATCTTTTGTTTTTCTGTCTCTGCAGGCTGTAAAGAGGAGGAGTTTACCTGGACCAACTACCTGAGAATGACTAAAGCACAAGTGGCTCCCAAAGAACTGTTCGCCAGTCCTGGCAGGGTAACTGCTGCTATACAGTATAATTTGTTGTATATAGTATGTAATATAACATCTGCAAGCATGAATTCACATTTCTAGTTGAGGTTTCCAATATCTGAGCTTTCTGTTCAGATTGACGTGAAGTGCAGCTTCGAGATGGGAATGAAGCTGGAGGCTGTCGACCGCATGAACCCCTCCCTCATCTGTGTAGCGACTGTCACTGACATGGTGGACTACCGTTTCCTGGTTCATTTTGACAACTGGGATGACACATATGACTACTGGTGGGTCTGTCTGAACACATTAGATTTGGGAAATGATCCAATTACTATGATACTGAGCAGCTATGGAGAAACTGACACTTGGGATATGGATAGAATTTTTTAAAATGTACACTGAGAACAGTACTCTCTGCATTTCCCTTCATCAGGAGAAAGATGTTGTTAAGGCATCTCACTGTTGCAAACTGACGTTTCTCAGTTAACTACAGTTTTACGTGTTTAAAGCACCCATGCACCTTTGTTCCTCTCAAACAGCTGCTGGAGCTGTAGAGCTGCACAACTTCCACTTCAGTTGTGCTGGGCCTGCATTCATCTAAACGTGGCCACTGAGGGACAGAACTGCTTGCAGACAAAGTGCCTAATTCCCCTGACATATTATCACTGTATAAAGTTGCTTCGGCTAAAGTTATAGCAAAAAATAGTCTAGTTATACATCCAGCAAACATAGAGACACTTTATGGAATTTTGAGTTTGTTTTCTCCTTGTGTTCTTTATGATTTGGTCTCAACTAACATCTTTGCTTCTTTATTAGCTGCTAACATTGTCTGTCCTACACATTTATTATTAAATATATATAGCACACTTCAATAGAAAAACCCGTCCTTTAGAGAGAATGAGAATGAGTTTTATTTTTACCAGCATCTGTAAAAGATACACTAGCATAATCACATCTCATTAGCAGCTCTCAGTCAGTTGAGGTTGCTCTTTCCTACCTGCACGTGGCATCCCTGTACCTCATATGGTTTTAACAGCATAACATCAACATCTTACTTATATATTTTTTTCCTTTTCAAAAAAATGGACCAACAATAAAATAGAAATAAAATAAAAAACAATCTGCATTAAATTTTGAGTATACCTTGTCATCTAAACTGTTCAGCAAATTCCCACATATGACATTCAAATATTTAAAACTGCTCCCTGGTGCTGCAGGATGCAGTGTTAGTGAAACTAAACCAGATAGTTAACATGTCACAAAGCATCAGCTCGGCTGCTCTTTCTGTGCAGCCTCCTAACTCATTTAATTCACCAGGTTTTTTTCCTTTCCAATGAAATTGCAGCATTGCTTCATCATCATTTCATCTATACCAAAACTGAATGTTGTTGTCGTTGTTGGCTGTCAAATAATACAGGTGTGATGCTAGCAGTCCATACATTCATCCGATTGGTTGGTGCCAGGAGAGGAACCTGCCCCTAACGCCACCCCAAGGTGACCAGTGTGTTCGCTGTTGATCATTATAGTCGATCATGGGTCATTTACCTAAAAAACAAGCCTGTCCAGTTCTCCTCCATGTCCTCAACATTGCCCTGTCAAATTTTTCAAATGTAAACACTACACACAGAATGTATACTTGTGAGTGTGGCAATTAATTATGTGGGATTTACTGATCATGTAAAGGGATGTCATATGAGAAATTAATGGGCAAATTAATCACTGTGATTTTGTTCTATTTTTGCTGCTTCTCTAGATTATCCAGACCAGGCCCAGTTCTCCTGGTCTCACTACCTGGAGGAGACTGGTTCTAAGGCAGTGGCTGCTGATGCATTTAAAGTGGTGAGAGCAAAGAACAGTTTTTGACTTCGTTCACAGTATCAATCTACTGAATCTATGTAAGAATGGTGCAAGTGAAACCAATGCTTCATTGAAAGGAAATTGTTCTTCGCTCATCTTCTCCAGCGTGTGGCCCACAGCTTCCAACCTCAGATGAAACTGGAGGCCGTGGACAAGCGAAGTCCTGGTCTGATCAGAGTAGCCACAGTGGAGGAGGTCGAGACTCATCGCATTAAGGTAATACCCTGTGTGTGTGTGTGTGTGTGTGTGTGTGTGTGTGTGTGTGTGTGTCCTTGATGTTTAAATACAAAATGTCTGAGGTTAATATTTGATGATCTTGTATATGTATGATATTGTTAAAAATGTTTCTCACTCAGGTCTATTATAGCTCTTACTGTGTGTACTTGTCAGCTGGGGTTTTGTTGCTAATGGTTTGGACTGTTCCTCCTTCAGATCCATTATGACGGCTGGAGTCACGTCTATGATGAGTGGATGGACTCAGATCACCCAGACATACATCCAGCAGGCTGGTGTGAAGCAACTGGTCACCCACTGAAAATTCCCCCACGGGACTCCAAAACACAGGAGCCACATGGTAGCAACTACAATGCTTTTTACACATCTAGAGGTTTAGTGTGTGAAGTTGCAAAGTACAACTGAATACCATGAATGTTGCCGATATACTCAATGGACCGATAATCTTGTGTGCTGCTGGATTAAGATCTTTAGATTTGTTCTGCAGAAAAAGCACAGGTGTAAATAATAAGCTCACGCATGGCTTCACTCTTTGTCTACTCTGACCAGTCAAAAGTATCTAGCATGTTGAAATCTGCACTGCTTGTAAGTTCATAACAGAAATAATGTTGCACCAAGCAGCATGGGATGAGGGTTTGTTGAACATCCTGCTGTGTGTGCACATGTGAGGCCTCATCTGACTGTATTTGTGTTTATAGGTGTGAGGGAGCTTCCTGCTACGGGTCAGTCTGTCTACCCCTCCTCTGTTCCCTGCAAACCCATCAGCCACCCCAGATCCAACAAGTACAGCTTCCACAACAGGTCGAAAATAATGCTTTATTTACCAATAAAATTACACACCAGTCCCTGAGATAAAGACTTTAAAAGCATTGACAACGTTTTCAAACTTTGAAATAATGATGTGATTGTTTATATTTTTAAAGTTAGGGTTAGGAATCCTTTAAAAGGCAAGAGCAGTGTGCATTTTTGAAATGAATGCAACCGATACATTCCACCCCCTCCCATCATCCCTATTGTCAAAGTTACAACTTACCAAGTCTAACCTTTAAATTGTACTGAGGCCAGATTTCCATATGATCGTGGTTTTCTGTCATTTAAACAGGAAGTGTCCGACTCCAGGCTGTGACGGTTCAGGCCATGTGACTGGTCGTTTCACCGCTCATCACTGCATATCTGGCTGCCCGCTGGCTGAGCGTAACCAGGGCAGGCTGAAGGCTGAGCTTTCAGACTCGGAGTGCAAGAGGAACCTCTTCTTTGGCCAGAGAACCAAGAAGACCCATTACCGTGGCAGGTAAGCATGTGTATAAGCATGTGCATAGTTGCACGTGTAGGTTTCATTTTTTTTCCCACATGTATGTTTTTCTCTGTTTTCAGGATCGGTCGTCCTCCCAAATACAGGAAGAACCAGCAGAGAGACTACCAGAGTGAGTTTTTTTTTGTTTTTTGCTGATCCTTCTTTGACTGAACTTTATTAACATAGGGGATATGGACAGCAACTTGTTTGCTCAGTGGCTACGCTCCTCCATCATCTCCCACCACATTTATTTTATCCACTAGAAACAGTTTTCTATCTGTCTGCATACACACACCCAAGCCTAGTTACTTCTACAAAGACATCTACATGGAATCAATTACTACTTTGTTTCTACTGTTGATGTGTCAAAATCTGTTAGTGTTCATATATTGACATGTTTTTATGTGTGTTTCTAAGACATGTCCTCAGAAGTGTATCCATCACTGTTCATGTCAGCGCTGAGTGGCCAGTCAGACAGGACACTGTCTCTGTGCTGGGAGCAGCACTGTAAACTGCTGCCTGGCGTTCAGGGCATTCACGCGAGCCAGGTAGTGGCATGGAACGTTGAAGAGGTCAGTGAGTATCATTGCTTACTTTCTTATTTATTTATTTTCTCTGATGTGTCGGAAATCTCTAACTGTTTTGATTATTCAAAATATGTGTACTCTACGCTGCAGGTCTCCAGTTTTGTCCAGAATCTAATCGGCTGTGAAGAACAAGCTCGTCTGTTTAAAGACGAGGTGAGACCACTGAGTGCTCGTGAATAAAGCCACACAACATCATCATAATTAGCTGTCATGTTGCACTGTAGACACTTGTGTAGGGAAAATACTTAATAGTATTAAACATCAGTTGTTTGCTGTGATTCACTCAGTGTTGCTATGTGTCTGTTGTTCTTTACTGAAGACACACTGTCAGTGGCAGAGCAGAAATTGTTAAGATATGATATAGGCCTGTTATCACTTATTAATTCTGATATTGACAATTTCCTAACAGGGGCTTGATCATGAGTGACATGGATCAACATTAGCATTCAATTGAGTTTTTGTCCAATGTTCGCTCCCCCTTTGTCTCCGTTATGTTCTTCAGCAACTCTTTAGCCCCAATGAAAATATCTGCCCGCTAAATGCCTCATTATGTTCACTACCTAGTACCAAACTGTGTCAGTCTGCCATTTGGAACTGGGCAGCTAGTGCACAAACATTAAGTCTACAAACATTACAAACTATGATCTCACACATGTCCAACAACTCAAATTAACACTTGGTCATCTCAAGAAAAGGGAACATTATAATATTGTCCAAATCTCATTTTCAAGGTGTATAATAAGATATTTCTTTTATTTTGTTGACCCCTCCGTGATTATGACCACTGACATCTCCACTGTTGCGTCTCTGCAGATGATTGACGGGGAGGCCTTCCTGCTGCTCACCCAGACCGACATTGTGAAAATCATGAGCATCAAGCTTGGCCCCGCCCTCAAGATCTCCAACGCCATCCTCATGTTCAAGAGCACAGACGAGGGACTTAAGTGATCCTGCCCTCGCTCATTGGGAGGGTGGGCATGGGGGGAGTGGGACCACCAATCATTATGTGCCAAATTCATTCTATTGCAGGGAAAAAGACCCTGACCCCTTTTTTCATGTGTTTGGTGTCCTGTACCCATCAGAGAGGGGGGTGGGGGGTGTTGAGAAAAAGGGAAATAAGGCAATGCAAATATTTTTGGGGAATAATGGAGGAATGTCATGAAGATGATGGACAAACTGTGAAGAGTGGATAAAAGGCAGCAGAAGCAGGTGAGGGGCACCAACAGACGTTTTTTATAGTTTGGTGGATTTACAATTGATGAGATTGGTTCAGTATCACAGTTCGATTTTTACCAGACTACCAAACGCCACTTGTTTTGAATATCCAGCTGTTGTGGCACCTGCTTCTGGAGAAGCAGAAGAATCATGCTGCAACTCACAGCTGCACTGGAGCTTCTCAGAAACTGATTTAATATGTTATCTACCTGAATGAGTATCGTTCCTATTAATTCAAGCTGTTCCACAGGTCAGTTGGAACTGAGCTCAGACCGGGTGAGGAGCCAGGGGAATTTGGGAAAAAACGAACTTTACACAAGACCTCATCTTCATGAGAAACTGCTGCCTGTTTGGACAAAACCATTAGTTAAAAACACTGAAATTCCAGATGTACTAACTAACTGTGAAAAATATCAATGTTGTTTAAAAGAAAATAAATGGGGGGACTGTGGGCTGAGGGACATGTGGCCAGTTTAATGCAGCTGCTGAGGCTGGTCAGTGAAGCTGCTACAAGCTTCACGTTTTGTGCAATATAAAAATATTGAGACAGATGTACTGTATACAGCAACACTTCATATTGCTGCTACTTTGTTATCAGACTAATTCTAATAGAATACAATGGAAGTTAAATAAATAAGCTACTTTGTTCAGACTATCAGAGAAAGGTGTAGTGCTGTGGCAGATGCACCGTTACTGTGAACACTGAAGTGATAACCAGAGCCCTCATTTAAAATCGTACCCTCCAATCTAGAGTCAGAAACAACAGTGTTTTTACTTTTGCATAAAAAAAAGTGATTTTCTTTACAAATCTTAATAGATGAAATAGACACTTTGCATTGGCATGTTAGCACAACTGTGAAATCCAAGTGGATTTTTACACATGATTTTCTCACACTTGGTCACTAGAGAGTGCAAAAATCCACATGATAGCACTATAAACATGGATTTGATGTGGAGCCAGTGGAGCGGCCTATTGTTCAGATGTGATGGAAATTCCATTCAGAGTGTTTGTTCTTTCAAATGTTTACATTTTATGTCAGAATAGGTTTAAAAAAAAAAGGATGGATTTGATATTGTTAGATGAAAAGTTATTTTACTGGAAAGTTTTAAGGGCTCCTGGAGTATGACTTCTTTGTGTGTCTCTCTGATGGGATTTACATGTGTGTGTGTGAGTGAGTGTGTGTGTGAGAGAGTTTGTGTGAGTGTGCAAGTGAAGATAATCTCGGGTCACAAATGCCATTCAATCCATATGAATTAATAAATGTCCAAAGCTGTCTTGTCTGATTCACAGTCTCTGCTTCTTCTTTTATATGATCGATTTCACACACACACACACACACAAACACACACACACACACACACACAAACACACACACACACACACACACAAACACACACACACACTGCATTTCCTGTGCTTGTGCAGGTGTGTTGTGTTTGTTGCACTATTGACTATAAACTTATTTTGCTTGCATCACATCCCCCCATCGACCATATTGTCAGCAACAGTTGTCTGTGGTGGTGACAACTCCTCTCACGCCCTTTTTCTGCTCTGGCTGCTTATCTCCTTCACGTTCCGCTGCAGAGGCCAGGAAAACATGACATGCTGCTGCAGCCTGACACAGCAGAACCCAAGCATCAGTTAACTGTTGCATGGTGAATGTTTCAGACTGGAGGGTTCAGCATGTGAGCAGGATCTATATCTTTTGAAGGGAGTATGCCAAGAAGACTGGTGGTGGGTGCTTTCAAAACAAAAGCATGCTTATCTGCAGGATTGGAAAATTGCTCAAGGGGCTTCACTTTGCAAAAGGTGCATGTCCAGAGTTTGACACGAGAATGCAGCTTTTCTATTTGTTTGTCAAAAGAATGAGGTTTTTCCTAGTAACTACAGTATGTCTTTGTAAATGTGTGTGTGTTTGTGTGTATGTAAATGAATGCAGGGTCAACGGTACAATGAAAAGTGTTGAAAGGAACATGTCAGCTCAGCGATAAGAGCAATGTTTCATACAAAATGAAATAATTAAAAAAGAATAGAGTCAATAAAGTCAATATAAATCAAAATCAAATACAACACTGTAAACATTAAGAGTGTTAAGGTGAAGCCTAATTATGTTTATGCAACTCAAACTTAATTTGAAATTATACATCAAAATATAGATGATTAAATAAGGGAAAAAAATAACTCTTCTCCTGCTACTTGTCTTATTTTGAAAGAAAAGCAGCGCCCGGAAGTTACTTTACTTTGACGTGTGGATCAGACACACAAGGTTACGCTTCAGGACATTACACACACACATACACACACACACACACACACACACACACACACACACACAAGCTCCGCCCAGGTGTTTTAAACTCAGAAAGTGTCCATCAATGATTCACTCTGTTGAAGTGAACCTTCTTCATACTGTCTGACTTTGAGAACCGACCTGAGATCAGCCTCAGTCCTGAACCTGAACAAGTGTCTGCACACAGGTGAGCGAACTCCTGATTCCACATTACTGATGTGTGCGTGGTTTGGTCCCACAGCTCAGAGACTGTTTTCTGTGGAGGGTCTCTCTTGTCTCCTCGTTAGTGTTGTTTTTGAGAAGTGTGATCCAACACAGACAATGATATCTGTGATACTTATCAGGTTTATAGTCACATCAGGTCATTGATCCCCTGTGGTATCAGAATTAGCCAATGCAGAGTTCAGGTGATAAGAAAATCATATATTTTACTGGTTGTATATGAATATGTTCTTAACCAGGAAACCTGTCGCTTAACTTCTTTTTCTATCTTTAAATAAAAGTCTATGATAACACATTCTAAAGAAGGCTCTTAGTGGTTCTGAGGATACACAAGGAGGCTATTATACAGATTATTTTATGAAAACATCTGAAGGATTAAGTAAATGTTAAGTCAGGGTCTCAACACTGAAAGAAAACATCTCTTGTCTGTTCTACCGTGGCTGATTTCTTTTAGCTTTTAGTTTAGTGTTGATTCAGTGATCCACAGTCTGCTGCTCACTCTGAGAAATAAACCTTGAGACACCCTGCAGCTGTTTGTCTCTTACTGTTATTTGCAGGAAATAGATTAACTTGCCTGTGGATGATGCTTGTTATTAAGACATTTATCTTCATTCATGAACCTGCTGACGTGCTGTCTTATTGGTAAATCCCTCTTTTCAGCTCTTATTTCTTGACAATCCTTCTCTCAGAGCTCTGAATGATTCACCTTGATGATCACAGCCGTATTCAGCAAGTCTGTTATATTATTTAGGCTTAGTTCAAATCACAAAGAAAATATTTTGTTCAGCTCATGTCCTGTCACAGTGTTCAACATGTAGACACGGTGGTTTTGTAAGTAGATCTGCCACAAACATGAAAACTACTTGGCTGAATGGACATGTGCCAACAATTAAGCAAAGGTTAGTCGTGTAATTAAACTTTTAATGACAGAAGATCACAGACTCTCTTGTTGAAAAGAAAGATTTGATGGACAGAGTGTGGAATTCTTCAGTTCTCTCTCAGATAACATATAGAGGACTTTACATCAGGAAACATGAATAAAAACTGGATGTGCCCAGTGTACATCTGTCCTGCTCCATATTTAAACATAGATGCTTTGTGTCTGTTGCCATGTAGTCTTATCTTCTCGTACGGTGTGTCAGGGTGTTTGAAGCTTGGGACGTTTTTGTGTGTCTTCACCATTTATAGAATTACAGTTTAGTTAAACAGTTAAATACCAACATTTTCATCTTTTTTCTTTATGCCTTTAAATAGATCGAAAAAATTGCAACTTTTATTGTGTGTGTGTGTGTTTGCATGAGAGAGAGAGACGCCCTGGTGATCCCGTATTTTTTGACAGATTTGATTGAGACAGCAATATTTACTATATAAACATGTTCATTGATACAGTCCCTACACACACACACACACACACACACACACCCACATAATATACTCACAATGTCATTTATTGTGTGTCTGCTTTTCCAGCATCTTGTTTCTTACACACCCAAATTACCAGCCGCTCTGCATCCTTGTGGTGTCACACTGAGGTCAGCGGGTTGATTCGGAAACACACACACACACACACGCACACGTACACACACACACACACACACACACACACACACAGACAGAGTTCATGAGCCTCTCATGAGCAGAAATATCAAAGTTCAAAGGATAAAAGTTGATATTTTCGTTCACAAACTGTGACAAACTCTCCTCTTCTTTCTTCTCCTCCCTTCTCTCCTCTTCTCCTCTCATGATGCTGACTCTGCAGTGGGAGTGGAATGGCAGACGGTAATGTGAGTACATTTCAGTGCTTGTGTTTTGGGCCTTGGTCTGTTTAATTTTGTGCCAGTTATGTTTAAATTCTACTTAACAAAGGTTTGTCTATTTAATAAATTACTGTGTTTCCCAGTTTGTGAAGACAATTCTATTTCCAATCTAAAATTGATTCATTTTGAATGTGCTCATATTAAACCACTCTCACTTTGAGAGACTGATTTGTCACAACAACTGATGTTCACATGAAGCCAGCTAAATTTGAAACTCTGTATATTTTTAAAAACATTTTCACGCTGCAAAAGTTTTGCTTTTCACAAAGAAATCTGAAAAAAAAAGCTTTTAAAAGATTCTGGAGGAAAAGTGATGCTAATAAAAAGAAGAGAAACTGGCCTGGCTCTGTCCCACACCTTAGGTACTATATGATTGTTGTAATGCACAATGTTGTTGCCAACGTAGAGAAGATAGATAGATACTGTAGGTATGTAGGGAGGTAGGACACTGTACTAAACAGAATGCTGGTTTAACACCTGCTGCTGAGGTGCAAGTGAATGAAAGTGACTACTAATTGTTTGTGGTTTTCAGTCCTCAGTGTGTTGAATTGTATTTATTTTTATTTTCATTCTCCAGATGTGGTCACCATCCTCCTCATCTCATGATGATGTCAACCTGGGACCTTCAGCGAACCCACAGTCAGTAGCTCTGCTCTCACTGTCCAGCATATCGCTCTCTTTACTCTAACACACTGCAGAGCTCCCAATCTAGAAATAACATATTCTACTTCAACCGCACCAAATTACCCACACTCATAGAAATGGGTCCCCTAGATACGCCCAATTTGAAAAATGTTTGCAGTTTTTGCGTAATCCCCCTGACGAACAAACAAACCAACACCCCTGTGATTCTGATCAGCACCAAACCTGAATGGGTTCTTCCCTGACCTCTACCATGTCAGTTTCATGGTAATCTGTTCAGTGGCTTTGCTCTTAACTAACAAACCAACAAATGGTCAGGGATGAAAACATGACGGAGGTGAAAACGGCCACTTTTTTGAAAGAATCATTTTCAGCGAATGACTTTTTTTGGCTGGTGACTTTTTGCAGCTCTTACAGATGCAGCTCTTCAGGGGTTATTGTGCAATCTTGTATAATGCATTTAATACATTACTCTGTGTGTGTTGTTTCAGTGCCAGGCCCACTGACTTTGACTTCTTGGCCGTCATTGGCAAAGGGACCTTTGGAAAGGTAACACTCCAACTATTACTTATTTATATCCATGAGTCTGAAAATGCTTCCTCGTTGCGACACAATCAGGTCGCACGTTGGAAACAGAGACTCGTCAGTGAAAGTGATTAAAGCAGATGTGGCCTCTGTGTTGTGACCTTGCATTGAGGACGTGAAAAATTAATCTGTTGTGCTGGAATTAATGGCGGGTCATATAGATAGAGAGTCACTCTCAGCCTAGTTGTTCTCACAGGGTCAGAGAGTGGACCAGCTCACCACTGTCGGATCACAATGTGCTGCCAGCTTCATGAATGATTAACTGCGCAGTCCACTGAGACCCAAACATCAGCCAGTCAACAGAAGAGTCCGACAGCAGCAGAGAAGTGCTTCACATGAACTATACAACACACTCTTTATATGAATACTTCCTTTTGTCAGCAGCTTTGAATTTAAACAAATGAATAGTGTTATTTTTGTTTATAGGACGCTCCTTTTTCTCTTTATATGAAACACCTCTCAGATATCTCAGGATCATCTGTTTCCACAGATCTGTGTTGTGTGTGCTGATCTCACAGAGGATTAATGCAGTGTCCTGACAGCGATCTGTGGCGATGGTGGCGCCGACTGTTTACCAAACAAAGCACTAACAAACAAACCCCTCATGCAGGTCCTGCTCGCCAAGCTCAAAGCCGACAGCAAATTCTACGCTGTCAAAGTGCTGCAGAAGAAGGTCATCCTGAAGAAAAAGGAGGTGGGTGCTGCTGTCGTTGACATTTCTGATCTCGGCTGCTTCTTTCTGAATTCATCATTTGCAATGCAACGTTAAAGCACTTTAGTTCTCATGCTCAGAGACTCAGCTCGATAAAGGAGAGTTATATATATACTATCTTAAATATACTATATATAAATAAACATATATATTTAAAAGGGACTTTGCACGTTAATTAACACAGGCTTAAAATAGTTACTAGTTACACTCACAGAATTATATGATGTGAAATAGTGAAAATAAACATACAAACTGATATAAACCCTCAATCTGAAGCTTGAACTGCAGGCTGAAGCAGGTGAAGCAGGTGAAGGTGGAAAATATCTCAACATGAGCCAAGAGAAAAAATCTTTGTGTGTGTGTGTGTGTGTGTGTGTGTGTGTGTGTGTGTGTGTGTGTGTGTGTGTGTGTGTGTGTGTGTGTGTGTGTGTGTGTGTGTACAAGTATCTTTGAGTGTTATTAGTAAACAGCGTTTTGACCCAGCAACACGATCTGAATCTTATCTAATCTTCAGCTTGTTCTGTACAAAGGACAATTTTTATGACTCCTAGAAAATAAACAGTGAGACTGAGATTATCTGCTTAAACACTTTGTTGTTTGTGTGGTTTTTAAAACGGAGACGACTCGTCCACGTCATTCCTCTGTTTCTAGAGGAATTCCTCTGTCTTTTTTATGAAACCTTATTTAAAGACAGCAGTCTTTTAGATTTCAGGAAGAAAAAGTTACACTGTGCTGTTGTTTAATATAATTTACTTTATTTGAAGTTTCTTTTTGAAACATTGCAAAGATACAGTATTTGACTGAAACAGCATTTAGACTAATACAGTGTGTATGATTAAAACATGAATATCTACTCTAAAACCCAGACATTCCTGCTTTTAAATGAAAAGAAAAATATTTTTCTTTCAAGTTATATAGTTGTTGACTATAAATCTGATCTTGTTCATTAGGTTAGGGTCAAGATATTAAATTGAAAATGCTATATTTTTAAAGAAACTGTAAATGCAGTGATAATAATAAAATAACATTTAACAAGTGAGAATATCTACTGCATTTCACAGCCGAATCACTTAAGGAGAAATGGTTTATTACCAATTATTTTTTATTGCTCTAAAAACTTGTCCATGTCCCACAAACTACCAGGTTAAATACTCTTCAGTATACAGCAGGTTTGTTCAGAAACTCTCACTACTGCCAGTATGAGGAGACACACCTCCTTCTGTGTTAAACACTGTATTATCTCCTCTTCTTCCCCTCACACGCCTCTCCCTCGTGATAATGCTCCCCCCTCCTCACATCCCCTTTGTGACTCCTCTCTTTCCTATGCACTCTTTACTCTCAGACGTCTCTCCTCCCATCCTCCATCTTTTTTCTTATTAATATCTTAATTATTTTGGGCAGTGTGAGAACAACAACACGTAGTGACACAGTATGACTGAAATCACTACAGATAAAGTTGGAAATGTTGAATAAATAGCATTAGCAAAAGAAAATAGTGTATTAGTAGTAGTATAGATTAGTAATACTCATGTGTACCTGTAAACAAAACATATGTAATATGAAAGAAAAGAAAAAGGAGAGAAAAGGAGGCAGGGTCATCACTGTGTTTAAACCTACATCTCGTCATGTAGTCTATCACAGGAGCATAACACTTTATCTTTTATATTTTGATGTGAAGCATCATCGAAAATCAGTAATTAGTAGTTGCAATTCGAGTAATAAATGCAATAACACAGTACACAATATTCCTCAGGGCAATGCAATCTGCTCTGATGGCAAATAAGTCCTTGAGTGGATCAGGGTTGAAACCTGAAATTTTATTCCTCATCCTCCTCCACCTTCGTCCTCAGCTTCTCTCCTTCATTACGTTTGGTCTCTTGTTTGTGGCCGAGCAGCTCAGCAGGCAGTGATACTGCTCCAGTGCTTCACTGGTCGCAGCTTCATCTTGTGAGCGTCCTCTTGTGTTCGCTGTTGATTAACGTTTGTCATTGTGCATTCATCGTATTTCATGAATATAGACTTACATTTAAAAAACTCTATTATGTTCTGAGACTATTCCTAGAGAACAAGTTGGTATAACTTTGTGAGACGACTGGCTGAAAAAGGCATCGCAGTCATTAGGGTGCATGTGGCATTGTGATAAATGCTCTTATTATCTGGCTTATGCTGCAGCATCAGCATAAAAATAACTCATTCACATGTTGTGTTTGTTTTTTCGATTTGTATCGTCAAAGAACACAAAGGTACTTTCACCAGTGTGCTGTCATTTACAGTCACAGGATTTTTACTTATCTTGGAGCCTGTTGTAAACCGTGTGCAGCAGAAAGGAAACAGGAACAACAGTGAAAAGAATCAAGTATTTATCATGAATTATATGATAATTAGAGACACTAAAACTAAAATGAACCCAATGATTTACAGGTAGCGTTTCTTAGTTAATTACTTTCCTCTTCTGTGGTCTGTGATCTAAATGTATTTATTTAGAACTTAACATATATGCAGGTGTTACCTCCCCAGAAATTCAAGGGATTTCAAAACCAGGAACTAAAAAGAGAGGATGAAACCGGATAGATCAGGAAACGATTTACAGTTTCACAGAAAATAACACAACTGACAGTTAGCCTCTCAAAGGAGGACGATTAAGAAAAATACACAGGACGGTCGATGCCGCACAGCACCACCGGACCGCCTCTTCTCCCTCTCTACCTTCTGTCTCACCTCTTTCTCCTCTCTCTCTTCAGCAAAAGAACATCATGGCCGAGAGAAACGTGCTGCTGAAGAGTCTCACACATCCGTTTCTGGTTCGGCTCCACTACTCCTTCCAGACACCTGAGAAGCTTTACTTTGTCCTCGACTATGTAAACGGGGGAGAGGTACGCTTTTGAGACTGAATAGATTAATGTAAGGTCTGTCGATGGTGAACTCGAATAAAAAAGAATCAGCTTTTGTTTTACTGGAAGCCAGAGAAAGACATTAAAACAGTTAGACTGTGAAATCAGACAAATGAAATCCTCTTCTATGCTGATGAGCTGGTGTTTTACCCCACACCATGAGTGAAAGTACATTTTAATTTGTTTTAATTAATATTGGCTTTGCATGATGTCTGTGTGTGTATTCTCTTTACTGGCTTACTTACTGTCGTTTCTTCCCTCCTTGCGTTTTTCTATCTCTTCCTCTCTCTCTTCCTGTCGCTGCAGTTGTTCTTCCATCTGCAGAGAGAGAGATGTTTCTCTGAGCCCAGAGCGAGGTTCTACGCCGCCGAAGTAGCGAGCGCCATCGGCTACCTTCACTCTCTCAACATCGTTTACAGGTCCGACAGACTCGCACAGTCACGGTCACATATCTCTTAAAAATGTGAGCTGAACTCACATGTGATCTTTTTTATTTATAATGACGATCTGCTTGTTCATGTTCACTGCAGAGATCTGAAACCAGAGAATATTCTTCTTGACTCTCAGGTAAGTCAGAAACCCCTTCATCTGTGTTTGTCTCTATTGTAAAATACTGTATATATACATATATAGAATTGCTCTGAGTGAAGAAGGCCTGCTCATGTTATGTGTGTGCAGGGCCACGTGGTACTGACAGATTTTGGGCTGTGTAAAGAAGGTGTGGAGCCGGAGGGGACGACCTCAACTTTCTGTGGGACACCAGAAGTGAGTGACATGTCACGATCATGCAAGACATCTGTCATATTACATACATGCATCATCCATGTCCTCTGAACATTTTGAAAAGGAGGGGAGTTTTTTTCTTCCAAAATGAATGAGCCAGTTTTCACCAAACGGACACCAGTCCATTCAAACTAACTGACTTAGAGATTATAAAGGTCATGTGCAGTAAATCCTGTCTGTTCTTCCCTTCATCGAGTTTTCTCTCTTTCCCTCCTCAACCATCTCTCCGTCTGCAGTACTTGGCTCCAGAGGTTCTTCGTAAGGAACCGTATGACAGGACAGTGGACTGGTGGTGTCTGGGAGCAGTTCTCTATGAGATGATCTACAGCCTGGTGAGTCAATCTGTTTACACAGTCACATTATGAGGACTTGTCTTCCTTTTCAAAAAAAGGAAACAAGTCACCACAATGTTAATCAGTCTAAAAGTTTTAAATTTAGGTTATGGTTAGGTTAAGAACTAGGTTAAAGTTAAGGGTTAGGATTAGGCAAGTGGTAACTACTTTACATTCAGTCCGTACGCACAGGTTAATGTTTCAAGTATCAAACTTTATGCTGAAAATGTTTTTATACATATAAAATGTGTGTATTTTGCATTCATGTTCATTTGTATTTGTGTGAATGTTTTCCCCCTCTTCATCTCCCTTACACACAGCTGGTATAAGACAAAACATATATCCTGCATGATCAGTTTCCTTACGAGTGAATATACTGTATCTTGGCAAATTTGCTAAATTTTCTATTTCTATTTGTCCCTTTGGTTCAGCCTCCGTTCTACAGCCGTGACGTCGGAGAAATGTATGATGGGATCCTCCACAAGTCGCTGCCGCTGCCTCAGGGGAAGTCTGAGGCCGTCTGCTCTCTGCTGGTGGGTCTCCTGCAGAAGGACCAGCACAGACGCCTCGGGTCCATCGCTGACTTTGTGAGTGTGATCAAAGAAATTCTCAACTGTAGCTGCACAATAAAACAGATGGTTTCCCAGACAGGACATAAGCTTAGTCTGAGACAAAGGATAATTTCAAAGGGCAACCACATTCAATTATGCTTTAACCGAGGACTAGTCTCAGTCCCTCCTGAAAATACAACAAGAAAAGACAGCATTTAAAGGGTTTGGACTTTTTTCAAGGACAAAGCTTCAGCATTTCTCTCTCTTACTTATTTGTCATGACAATCTTGAATCTGAATTCTTAATAGGAAGTTCTAAAAATGATGGTATATTCATATTAAGTACATTTCTTT
Source organism: Paralichthys olivaceus (assembly GCF_024713975.1). NCBI lineage: Eukaryota > Metazoa > Chordata > Actinopteri > Pleuronectiformes > Paralichthyidae > Paralichthys > Paralichthys olivaceus. Next base: position 10,999,271 of record NC_091098.1, on the reverse strand, counting down.
CTTTTATTTATAGTTAGAAATAAAGAACCACACCTTCTTCTCTCCAATCAACTGGGATGACCTTTACCACAAGAGAATCACTCCTCCCTACAACCCCAATGTGGTGAGTTTCCGTCCTGCTCTCTGTCTTCAGTCAGCTGTGTGTGTGTCCCTGTAGACACTCTGGTGCCTTCTCACATATCTCCTGCACAATCTTTTACTCACCCTCCATTTTTTGTGAGACCAGCCGACAATTCCCCCTCTTGTAGTCTTCTCGAAAGCTGATCCACTTATTTTCTTAAATCCCTTAATCCTCTGTGTCAGCCTCGGTTAGAGTTTGACTCGTGGTCACATTTTGTGTGTGTTTTATTTTTATTTTTGTTTTATCCCCTCTTTATCACCTTGAGTTTTTGTTCGTTCAGCAATTGATTTTAATCTTCATATTCATATATCAAAAATATATAGACTGCTATACTTATTTATATTAATTACTGTAAAAAATAGTATTATAGTTATATAATTATATAATTATAATTAGCTTACAACTACATACTATAAGTATCATAAGTATGTTTAAATGGACACCTCACACATACCATTACCAGTTTAATCTCTGTAAATGATAATAATAATAATAATAATAATAATAATAATGATATATATTGCACCTTTCAAAAACACAGTTACAAGATGCTTGACAAGTTAAAACTAAATAATGAAGGAAACATTCTTAAGTATTAGAGCAGTAGTAGAAGCATTGTGCGCAAATATTAGAATGAAAATCAGAGCTAGATTAAAAAAGAAACTAAATAAATAAAAATAAAAGGTTGAAGGTGAATTTAGACCCCGAGTAAAAAAACTTAGCGTCCTTAAAAGTCAGAAGAGACTTCACCTCATAACCTGATGATCTCATGTTTCAGAAAGGTCCAGCCGACACTCAGCATATCGATCCAGAGTTCACCAGAGAGATGGTTCCCAACTCGGTGAGTCGGACGCCGGAGCTCAACGCCAGCACCAGCTGCAACAACGCCTTCAACGGCTTCTCCTTTGTCGGCAGCGACGACAGCTTTTTGTGAGACGTTTGGGTTCAGGTGTCCTGGAAACAAGAGCCCCTCACATACTATGGTACCCACAAAATGCCTGTGATGGAGTATTTGTAAGGTTCAAAGACAGACGTTTGACAAATTAAAGGAAAAGTAAATCGTCTTGGTGATGTGTTGATAATGTAATGAGCCACCAGAACAACTTTGGTGCAAGTTGATTCTGCAAGTCTCTGGATGGATCGGTCGCTATTTTTCTAAAATACATTCCCTCATGTGGTTCTGATGTTGATGGTGGACAGAGCTGCCTAAAATCTCACATTTCTGTTCAGTCAGGATGAGACCAGCGGACTGTGAAGGCCAAAGCATCTGATTCAGATCAGTTTCATGCCTGTGCCCTATGGGTGGAAGCGTTTCATTCTCTTTCTCTATGCGTTTTTTCAGGGTTTTTCTTTAATTCATCGCCTGTCTGCATGTTTTTTACCAGAATATATCCCAGGCCTGCCCTCAGAAAAGGTTGTGGGGGATCTTAATACAAAGGGCTCAGAAGATGTGGGAGAGACTTTATATTCATTTGCTAAGGAATGAAGAACATGTTAAAGGTTTTTTACACACATCTGTGTAGAGGGGTATAAAAACACAACCCTTGTCTTCCAGTCTGCTGTAAAACTGAGATTTAGATGCAGAAAATGAAATGAATTTAAATCAAAAAATGGTCATGAGACAGTTTGTAAAAAAATAACTTTTGAATTGTTTTTTAACATCAGATATTAGTGAAATGTTTTTGCCAGATTGTTCAAGCCTCTACTGGCTTTGACCTGATTTTACACGGTGCAGGATTAGATTTCTCAGGGAAACTGCTGCTTCCCTCTGTGACACAAGGACAGGTTTTGGTTGAGCAGCAGAAACTCCCCATGCTTCCTGTTCATTTGTTTTTCTTACCACATAAAACAATACATAAAACAGAAAAGTGCCATATCTTCACAAGTTTATGAAGCAAGTGGTGAAAAAATGGATTCAAATGTTTTTTTTCCTCCTTAAAAACCTAAATAAAATATTTGATCAAAGAAACGAAGAAGGTGGAAAAAAAAGAATTTCAGTCTTGCATCAGAAAAATAATGACTGACGCAGACTTATAATTTCACTACACTACGCAGCAGTGTGCACATGATGTAGATTGTGTGGTTTATGTGGTTTATGTGAATTGTGCTTTTATTTTAATGCTTTTTAACTGAGGAAAGTTTTCACATGTATTTGTCTGGACATTATTATAGATAGTGATATGAATTAGTTTTATTTCATGATATGTAACAGGCTACAACTTAGACTATATATAAAGATGGACGACGTGTCTCCACTCCCTTCCAGTATCCCAGATACAAACTGTCAGGTTTTGCATCGCATGTTGCTGGAAAAAATGAACACAGACAGAAATCATATTTGAGAAATGTTCATTTTACATATTTTTGACTTTTTACCTTCGCTCCACTAACATGGGAGGATGGACTTATGACACTTTGGCTTTATGTTTGTGGAGCTGTCATGCCATCCATCGTTAAGTACAGTCTATGGGGCTAAAACACTTCATGTTGTGAAAATACTGTAAATATACTGCACCAATAGGATTATGTTCTGCAGCCATGGGATTTTATCAGTGTAAACCATGAAGTACCTCTCTGCCTTATTAGTGATGGATGGAGTTTGATGTTAGCAGTGACGGCTGATGTCCTTGTCTTTCATATGTACATAAAGTCTTGTTTATTCATCTGATATTAAAGAAGCAACAATTTCCGAAGAAAGCCTGTTACTATTCATCTATTTACTTTTAATTTCTCAGAATACTGGATCAGATGCTTTTCTATAAAACTAAATACACTAACAGGGAAATCACAATGTATTTCCTCAGAAAACTTCTTTAATTGTATGAATGAATGAAACGGTGTAAATTATATTGATTCATGTAAAAGCTCTCAGGGACAAATGCTTCTCTGACTCTCCTTGTTCACATTTGCCTTCTAAAAAAGTAACCCTGCGTGACAAGCTGTCTCTCCCTGACTGATCCTGTAAACACAGAGCTGTCACGCTGCCAGCAGCAGCAGCATTATGGGCTGATGACAGCAGAAGCAAAAATCCATGTGTGTGTATGTGTGTGTGTGTGTGTGTGTGTGTACATAGTAAACGTGCTAGCAAATTAAACATGTCTAAATATTGGCATGTTCTTTTGAATGAACCATTAAACACAATGACGTGTGAATAGTAGAAACAATGTTTTTGATAATTAACCAGCATGTAATTGTTCTTTGTTGCAGTACTTTGATTTAACTTTTCCATTTAATATTTAGACATGGGTGCACAACTCAGCTGTTATTATAATAAAGTTATTTGAAACATGATGAGCTTCTAAAACAGAATGCATCTTTCAGGAAAAACTGAGTTCTTGTGAAATAGTGAAAGAAAACATTTTACATGTAGAACATTTATTCAATAAGCTGAATATTCATACAACATTGCACATTAACTCAGTTATAACTAGAAATGCCGTCAGTCCAACAGTATATAGCAGTGCATCACTGCATTAACAATACTAATCACATATAGTAAGGAGTACTTGAGTAGAGCCTTTTGTTACTTAAAGCGCATTCTGCTGATAATACTTGAATTTACTTGTGATTTTAAACCTTGGACTTCAGATACTGTGTGTTTGTGGACTCAAACCTGTCAGACCACTTGAGTAGGTGATAACATTACTGCAGCTCTGTTGGCAACAATCACAGGAGCTCCTCTTCCCTCCTGTAACACAGTGGTATCTCAACCGTGACATACTGATGGTTTGGTATACACAGTGTGTGTGTGTGTCCAAAGGTGTCAGTAAACTGTATTCATCTGTGAACACTACAAACACTTCACAGTGGAACTGCTGAACCCACAATAAACAAATGAAACACTCTGTAGATAAAAGCATTGTTAGTTTTATTTCACAGTGATGTACACCATTTGTGTTTTTATTTCCATGTGACATCGTTTCAGATATTTTTCTCCTCAACTTAAAAGCACACCTCTCATTTCTGGTAAACTATCTATTGGCACTACTATGTGCACTGTTTAGTCTTATGAATTGAATAAAGTTACTGACAAAGTGGTACTACGGTGGCCCTGAGGGTCAAAACACAACTGCATTACAGAAAATTGTCACACAACACACGTCACGTCTCGGAGGCAGCGGTGTCTGAAGTGGACTTTTGTCGCTAGTTCAATGCCCAAACCTGTCTGGTGGTTGCACTGACAGCATCCAGGTGTGAACATGTGCAACTGTGTGAGGAACATGTCATCACTGAAACTTCCCTGATTTAAAAAAAAACTCCAGATCATTCATATCAAAGGAAATTATGCTAATTCCAGATATAATAGATATAAATAGTACATGTGTAAAGTAACAGTTGTTATTTTAAATGATGTGTGATCATCAGGTCCTGAGGGTTCTGTGGAAGAAGGAAGGTAGTCAGGTGAAAAGATATGACTTTAAAAGCAGCTCATAATCTACATTTTTGTAGAATTGCCCCACTTAGTGGTAGACAAGTGAAATACAACACATTATTAATGGCCTTGACCTGCTGATGGAACAATATACGCAAAATAAACACAAGCCGCAGCCAAGGTTAGTAACATGACAGGTAACAGCTTTACACAGGCTGTGTTAGTGGTAAACATTCAAAATATGGTCTGAAGATAAACGTGTACATTTGGTCAGAGACACACTGGTGCAAGTTACCGTAGTAACTGTGAGGAACTGACAGTTGCTTGGCAACGCTGAGAGCAGAGCAAAGGGATGAGATTGAAACGGGCAAAGTGAACAAGGCTGTGCAACTTACTTAACCTCAAAACACACACACACACACATGACCAGGCAAACATAATTCACTTTGAATTCTGCAACGAGGCCTTACATGCATCTTTGTGGCTCCAAACTGTTTTAAGTGAGACTCAGTGAATGGAGATGAAAATATTTTACACATATTACATACTTTGTTATGAAAGAGAGCAGCCTACATGTGTATGTGTGTCATTTAGATAAAGGGAGAGCTCTGAGATATATCGTTTTGGAGAATTGGGGAATTTGGGGGCATTGTTTTTTTACCAATCAGTCAGACACTAAAAAATGCCTAAAGACAGAAATATTTTGTAGTTGGTGTAATCTCATATTATGCCAAATCAATATATTGATCTTTATTCAATTGTGGATTGGATCTGGAAAATGAGACAAACTTTGTTTCCAATCTTTGTGTGAGAGGAGGCCCAGAGTCTTACAGTGCTTCTTGTTTTAAGTTGTCACTTTCAACTCTTCATACAACTACAACTGCTCATAGAAATTCAGTTTAGCAACAAGGCAGCAATTCCACCGCAATTTTATTAGAAACTTCACTCATGCTTTACCATTATTGTCTATCAATGTTTGCAAGAGACCATGTTCTTTTTCTAAACTTTTTTATAAGAGTAGATCTTTCGTTGATGTAAGAAAGAGAAGACGAGAACTGTCGAATTCGTTTATCCCGAGATATGAGAAGAGTCAATCCGTGTACAATCTGTGTGTAATCAATGAACATTTATTACCAAACAATGAAAAGTCATTTCATAGCTATGGGCATCCTCACACAATCTGGCTGTAAGCCACCCTGAGTTGTGAAAAGTCGCTGTACATTTGGTATCACACAGTTTTTGTAACATGAGCATAAACGTGATTGGTCAATATGGGCGGGGAATAGCCACGGTTTAGCACTAGCTGCTCATTGCTTGGTCCCTCCTTTGGCGATGTGGTACCATCTTTACCTTGAACCTCGTGTCTCCATCTCTACCTAACTCCAGTTATGTTTTTATCTCCTCTTGCAAGTCATGCACAGTGCATCATCTTTGGTTTCAACACAATAACAACTCCTGATATGGTTTTGGTCAATGTGGGAGAAGGAAGAGCTCCTCCTGACCTTTACAGCAAAATGTGTGTGCTTATCTTCCATTCAAGACTACACCTGGTCTGACATTATTTACTGTCCTTCAGAACCTGGGGCAGATGCTGGTAACTTTCCTGGACGTGTCCTGCAACTCCTTCTGAGCACACTGCAATCATGTTCGTGTGTTATTGCTCCAAACAATGGTCATGCTAAAACTAGGGCAACTAAAGCTGTGGACAAGAGATGGAACATGGTGTACACAGTGTTTAACGACTTAAAAGTAATATCCTCCACAGGACACAGAGTGAAGTCTCAAGCATCTGAGCAACCGCAGCTGTTCCGTTTCCGGAGTCAGTGGAGCGGCCGTGGTGTTCTTGAACGCACCCCTCCGTTCTCCCGCGAACTCTCCGCACTCACGCGGAGCCGCGACTTCCTGTTTGTGTGTCGTAGTAACACACGTTTTCATTGAGAGTGTGTGGCGGCGGCATCTCCCACGTATGTGTGGACAGAAGTGGACTGTGCAGCAGCAGCAGCGGTGTGGAGGAGACCAGAGACCAGAGACAACACAGAGGACATGTCGCGCGGGTGAGTGAGGGAACGTGTCTCTCAGCTTTGTGTTGTCTGAGGGAATGAGACGTGAGTGTCCTCGGGGAGGACATGTCCTCCGCCTGTGGTGTTTTCAAGTCAAACATAGTTGTAGTTGCCTGAGAAGAGGTCGCTCTGCTGTGGAGATCGTGTGGGATCGACGGTGTCTCCTCTTCTCTGGTGCTGCTCTGTTGTGTCATGGCAGCACGCTGGAAAAGTTCAACCAACATTTGAAGTCAATGCAGGAATTTCTTTACTCTCCCGGAAAACTCTTGTGTTCTAGTCTGCTTTTTTTTAAATGATCGATAACTTTCTCCTACAAAACTGTGGCGAAGTTGCAGCCTAATGGAGAAGGTAAATATTGTACTTTGTCATTAATATTTTGAAAATATATAAATAAATTAACAACGGAAGTAACTTCTCTGTGTCAGCTCGCTGCTGTGGAGCGCAACCAGAAACTGTAATACAAAGCGATTGAGCTCAATGTGCATGCTTGGTTTATTCCCACAGTATCTGCTTAGTATTTAAAGTAATCCAAAATACTGTGCATCACAGAGACGGTTGACCTAATACACAACAACATGTGTCTGAGGTTGTGGCACACGATAATGAAATAGTAAATACTCATGGAAACTCTGAGTTGGATGAGTACTTATAAATGAATATCCAAGTTAAAGGTTCAGTGTGTAGAATTAAGTGACATCTAGTGGTGAAGTTGCGTGTTGCAGCTGAATACCCTGGTCAAAATAACAGCAATATTATTATCAACCATATAATGTGTCGATCTCTCAATGTACACTGTCTACATTTTGCTGAGATGTCTAATGTTTTTTCCAATGTGTTTTCTCACTCTTAGTAATTTCTATATTTTCGAAAGCCACTAATATTGTTTTGATTATTCTCTATCTTGGTTCGCAGCATGGAGGAAAACAGCGATAGTAATCCATACATCGACACTGACTCGGACACAGCAGAGAAGACGGATGCTACCAAGTGGAGAGTCAAATGGGCTCAGGAAGAGGTGAGTGAGAGGAAGACATTTAAACATCTTTGTCCTTACAACACTGATATTCATATTTTGGACACTTACTGATTGATGTTATCTGGAGCTACTCACTTAACACAATTACACTGGCCACTAAAATGTGATGCTGCATGCTAGCAGAGGGCAGATTAGTCTTAAGAAAATGAAATGCCACATGTATTTGTTAGCTAATGTTAAATATAACTATACATTCAATAAAAACTACATGGCTATCTTACAATTATCCTAATGTGAAGTCTCTGTGATTTACCCATGTTGTTGTAATGAGTTCCTGATAAAATTTTTTATTGAATTATAGTTCATCTGAACTGATTTCTTCCTCTGTTCAGGATGAAAATCTCAAAATTCTGTTCAGCAAATTTGGGGACGAATGGAAAACCATTGCCACTTTTTTACCCGTAAGTATTCCGAAAAACAAAATCGGTTGAGAAAGAGAATGAATTAATCAGCAATGTGAACTAAAGCTTAATGGAATGGGTGAATCCAGAGAGGTTGGAGCTATGTATCTATAATTTAAAAAAACATTCAATCTCTGAATGCTAACCAATGTCTCCATGTTGAATATTAAAACATAGAATAATGCAACAACCTGCTTTAATATAAAAAAGGGTTAATTTCCTCTTGCCATGACAGGGGCGGACAGAAATCCAGTGTAGGCGCCGCTGGCATCATCATCTCAATCCTGATATAGTGAAAGACAACTGGACCAAAGACGAAGATGAAAAGGTTGAAAAATTACACCGAAAGTCTGATTAGAGATCTAACTTTAAAAGTTTTTAGTTAATATTGTACCATCTCACTTTGTACTTCTGCATTTGCACATGTATTTGCTCTGGACAGCTAGCAGAGCTGGTGAGCATGTACGGCAACAGACAATGGTCTTTTATCGCCAAGTGCTTGAAAAGGCGACTGGGGAAAGATTGTTGTTCGCGCTGGTACAACCACCTTGACCCACTGCTCAGTAAGAACCCCTGGACCAATGAAGAAGACCTCGTCCTCTACAAAGCCCACTCCATTCTTGGAAACAAGTGGACGGAGATCGCCAAGCTGCTGCCTGGAAGGTGGGTTTGTTTGTGGTGAAATTTGACGAGGTCAATGTAAAGCAGCCGCATGGTTGTTTGTGAGTCTATTTTTTTTCAGGGATGAAAGTGATTTTTATTTCTCTTGAAGGACAAACACCTCTGTGAAGAATCACTGGCACTTCAACTTGAAACATAAGGTGGATCTGGGCTTGTTCAAATATGCGGCTGACAGCATTTCCATTGATGTTCAACAGTTTGTGGAAGGAGAGGTATTTTGAGAGGATTTTTTTACATGTACTGTGTAAGACTTGTTGCTTCTCATTTCCCCTTTTAGTTGTTGATTAATCATCACTGGGATGTAGATGTTTATTGGTCACAGTTTGAAAAATGCAAATTCACCCACAAAGCACTTTATTAGGAACACCTGCTTATTCATGTATTTATCCCATCAGCCCGTTGTGTAGCAGCAGATGCATAAAATCATGCAGATACAGATTAGTTAATGTTCACACCAGACATCAGAAGTGAGAAAATCTGGTGTAATTGATGTTACCAGATGCGCTTGTTTGAGTATTTCTTATCTCTGGGGTTTTCAAAAATAAGTTTACTCAAAAGAGAACTGTTAGTTCCTAATAAATTCTTGGTGATTGTATTACACTGCTTGCTTTAAATCATAAAACTGGTATTTTAAGATACTGCAAAGTTATTATGTGAGTGTTTTAAACATTTTGTGGGTTGCTGATCAGACTATGAATGAAACTATAAGATATTTCTGCCCTGAGAGTATTCTGGACTAACATTAGCTGTTGTGTTACAGGTGGACTTTAAGTGTGATGTTGTGTTAGACGCTGAACCAGTAAGTCCTGTTGTGTTTTTTTACCTTGCAAATTAAGAGCTGGTTTTGGATGCATAACTTTTTAGCATTTATTTCCAAAAATATCCCCAGCTGGCAGACGTGGTCTCATTCTCCTTCTTATTGCTCTGCTGCAGGTCAGGCTGAACTCCAAACAGGAGGTGGCCGTTCCACCTCCAGAGGCTGTGGCATCAAGGAGAGAGATCGCCTCTCCGTGTCCCCTCTTGCCCCCCAGCTCGAGTTCCAGTCCCAGTTCCAACTCAGGTGCTCCACCAGCAGCCATGCCAGTGGACCAGAAAAAGTTTGTTAATGCAGCACTGAGGATGATCGCTGAAGACATGCTGCCACTCAGGTGACTTTGAGTGCTTGCTGCTGTTTATTTGTTCCTGTGGGGCAGATTGTGTTCATTTGAAAGTTAAAGAAATAACTTCATCAGTCTGTGTTCCTTGGTCGATGTCACGTGTGTTCCTGGTCTTTTAAGCAACTTTGTTTGTGTATTGAATGACTGCACTAAAGCAGAAAGGCCAGTTATCTGAATGTTTACTAAATGTTGATACGAAACCTGATCACCTCCTCACACACCCACCACATTAATATGTCCTTGTTCCACACAGTTTTGTTGAAGGCGCAGGCTTTAGGAATTTCATCAGTACCATTAGCCCTGAATACAGCAGGCTATCCCAGCGTGCCATGGGCCTGCAGCTTTACAATGATGTGGAAACAACAATCAAACCTAAGCTGATCCGTAACCTTAAAGCCTGCCTTGCAAGCACCAAAGATGGAGAGAAAGCCATTCATGTCACCTATGACCTTTGGGCTGGGAATGAATCCCAACCAGCGGAGGAGCCCGTTGTCGTCGTGCAGCTCCACTTTGTCAGTGATTCCTGGCAGATCTGCCGTCCTATGGTGGCCTTCCGACACCTCAGCCACAAGAACCTCAGTGCCGCCGTGGCCAGAGAGCTCGAAGACGTGCTGCTGAGCTACGGCATATTTCCTCGCAGCATCGGCTACATCCTCACCACCCAGGCCAAAGAAACCTTGACTGAGAACAATTTGTTCTGCGACTACAAACTCACATGCTCAGCCAACAGGGAAGAACCAAATGGGAAGGAGACAGTGACATTTTTGTCAAACCAGATACCAGAAGCCGAGTCCCCATTCTCAGATCAGCACATTGGGACCAGGATCACCTGTGTGGCCAAAACACTGCAGCTAGTGATCAAGGAGGCACTGAAGAATTCCAGAGTGGTGGAGAACCTGCTCTCACAGGTCAACAACATAGTGGCTTTCTTCAGGAGCAGTGCCTACTGGAGTGAGGTAGGAGAAATAGACGAGCAGATTTATTTTCTACTATGTTTTATATATTTTTCTTGACAAGGCACATACTGCCTGTCAGAAAGTATTTTTTATTTTAGAGATTATCAGATTTTACATTTTACAAGAGCTGGCACTACGGTGCCTTCTGCTTTTAATTAAGTTTTAAGTGCATATCAATCTCAGAACATCTCACATTTAAATTTTTCAACAATACATTTTTTGCTAGAATCCTTTATTTATTTACAACATTTAATCCCAGGCACCAGATTTACTAGTAGTTTCTAATGCATTTTCTTTGTTAACTGTCCAATAAATGGTAATACTCCATAATTTATTCCTGATGCTGGGCATATGTTATTCAATTTTTTTATGGCAACAGTGATTCGAAAGGTAATATATATTTCTTGATTTGTTTTAACATCACCATTTTGTGTCATTTCGTTTATTTAGGTTTTGTTGAGGGAGTGCAACGTGTCTCTGTGCCCATCTTCCAGTAGTTGTCACTGGAACTCCATGATGCTGTCTTTACGCCGCATGGTGCAGGAGTCGGCCTGGAGCGCCATCATGATGCTCCTTGCCCAGGCCCGCATAGAGGCCAGCGACACAGCTAGCGCCCCTCCATTGGTCATGGTCAAGAGGGAGCAAGTTATTGATATCCTGAGTCTCCTTGAGCCCTTTGAGGAGGCATTACAGGTAAAAGAGAACGTTAATGAAGCAAAGATACATTGTGAAGGATTTAGTGGCATCAAGTGAAGTTGCATCTTACAACCAACCGTCTAACTTCAAACAGATTAACACTGGCTCAGGTAACTTAAGTTCAAAAGACCCTTTCTAGATCCTGTGTTTGGTTTCTCTGTTCAACATGGCGGCCTCTGTGGAAGAGGACCCACTCTCAAAGGACAGAAACACAAAAATGTTAGTGTCTGGTGATTATACACTTATTAAAATTTAATTATGAGCTTTACCTTACAACCTCTGCTGATTCATCCTCTCAGTCCTAAACACTGGACCTTTTGAAGAAGAGAGAGTTTGTGAGACACGCATTTAAACACATAGGAGAAAAAAAGTCATTTTGCACGCAGTCCACCACACACAACATGAGACGAGAGGTGATGTGCACAGTCGGGACATCGGGGTTGAAGTGACCAGAACGATCAGGATTCCTGATCGATATCATCAATTAGTTAATAAATAAATGTGATCGTTTAGTTTGAAGAGGGCCTGAGACGGGCAGACACACACACACACACACACACACACACACACACACACACACACACACACACACACACACACACACACACACACACACACACCTGCAGACAGGAGGGAACACACTATTGATTTTTATTATTTATTAATTCATTTTTGAGCTTTGGCTCAAGAAAACACTGTTTTCCTTGTGAACCCCTAATACAAATACATCCAAAAGTCTTTGTTATAGAGGTATTGTTTGTAGAAGAGCATGTGCAAACATTTCCCTTTTGCCTCTTATAACTTAGGTCCTGCAAGGAAATGGTGTGACCGTGTCTTTAATCATACCCTCCCTCGTTGGACTGGATAAAACCTTGGAGAGCTGTGTCACCAACTACATCAACTTCAACAAGGCTCTGCGCACAGGCCTCCACAAACACTTTCAATCTCTAATTCACCAGAAGGACATGATACTCGCAGCTGTGCTAGAGCCTAGGATAAAAATGCAGGTACTGAATTAGCAGAGAACGGTTCTGTCCCACATTTTCTATCTAGAGAGCTGATGATTGAACTGAATGCTTAAAAATGCATCTTAATATTGATATTTATCTCAATATATATTTAGCTCTATGTTGTTTATATGGAGTGCATCAATTAAAAAAATATAATATATATATTATATTTTTTTGTTTTTTCAGCCGTTTTCTGATGCCAGACTGGATGACCAGACAGGTTTCCTGACTCCTCCAACAAAGCACCAGGCTCACACCATCATAGAAGCCACATTAGAAAGCATTGCGGTCTCAGCATCTGCCTCTGTGCAAGCAGATAAAGACCAGATGAAAAAGGAGTTGAAAAAAGAGCCGGATGACCAAGAGAAGAACCAAACCAACACAATAATGGAGGCATCAGGTGCCAGCAAAGATGAAAACAGCTGCGATGAAGTCAGTGGAAATGAACTCAAGCGTAAGTCCATCTTCAACTTCCTCCAGCCACCTGCAAAGACCATGAAGATGTCTGAGCTTGATGTGTACCTGGCTGAACCACTTTTGGAGTGCAACTCCAGTCTACTGTTTTGGAAATCTGCTGCTCGGTTTCCTGGGCTGCAGGGCATCGCCAAGAAGCTACTGGCAGTACCGGCCACCTCAAGCGGCTTCGACAGACTCTGGCCAATGGCTGCATCTATTATACGAGCCAAGAGAAACTGCCTGTCACCTCACACCACAGAGAGACTGCTTCTATATAAGAACTCCTTAAAGACAAAGACTGTTAAAAAGCCAAAATGTAAACCAGTGGCCGACTGTCAGAGCTCTGAGTTTGGGCTCAGATGATTGCAAGTAAAAAGCAGCATATTTCTGCTTTCACAAAGCAATTAACCTTTATTGTTAAAACAGAATTTGATAGACTTGTGAAACTGTATTCCCAACTTTGATTGATGCATAAAGACGGATCAGGAGAGGGGAGTGAACAGGGATTTGCGTTATCCAGCTTTTTCAGTTCAAACTGAAATCAGTTCCACTGAAGATCTCATGCTGTCACAAAGGAGGAGATGAAAAAAAAGTTATCTGAATCCTGATGCGTAAATTCTGAAGTTGTCTGTCTCTCACTGGTTATATTTTAAAAAAAAAACCCACACAAATCTACCTTAATACCATCAAAGTAATTGTAAAGGTGCTTAAATCAGATGTGCAAGAACACTGTTTCTCTTGATGGAGAAATGTTCTCTGCTCTCTTCAGCAGGTCAGTCAGAGTTTAACGTTTGTAAAAGTTTTAATTAGTTGTACAGTGTTGGTTCATGACAGTAAACTGAATGAGAATGCACCTTTTTCCTGCTGTTTTTGTAAAGATCTTGTTTGTTTTATTTGTCTTTTACAGTTTGTTCATCTTTCATTTTTATTGGCCGTCGTGTCAATGTGCAGCAATGAATTGTTCTCAAGAATCAAATGCAAATTTCAGTCATCCACATGGAAGTACCCAGGGAATGTTCATATATGATAAAATAAAGACATTTTTCTCTACAGTTTCTTTACTTAATTCATGTCAGTGAAGTTTTCTTTTTTTGTTACAACACCATGTTGGTAAAAATAAAACTAATGCTGCAATCAGCTGGGAATAGTGTCTCCATAAAGAATGAAAGGAGAGCCAGTTAAGTAGTATGAGCAGATTATCCCAAACACAAGATTGAAAAAATAAGAAAAGCATAATTTTAAAATATTTAATACCATTGTGACTCCAGGAATCCAAATCCGGATGAGATATGCTGTAAATCAAAGCATAACCCGGAAATACACATTTGAACATTTCATGAATTATAAATCAATAATTCTTCAATTATTGTGATATTATTGTTGAAGTTTATTTAAAGGGTACCGATTGTGAGTACTGGATGGTGGCCATTCAGTTCTCCCATTCTTTATTTTGGAGAAGAAAACATTTTAAAGGGAGATTATACAAAGTCAATTCATCTGTAATTTTTTTAGATATATTTCTGATAAAAGAATCTTTCCTTTTTTGGTTTTGGTAACACATTCTTCCACAATAAACTCAACTGTTTGAACATTGTCAATTATTTTAATAAGTATTCATATCTAACATAAAATAAAAAGGTAAAAATGTATAAAAATAAAATAATAAAAAAATGAATTAGTTAATTCCTAAATAAATAGAGGTGTGAGAGTACAGTCAAATACATTACACATTGTGTACTGTAGTAGATTTTACTAATAAAGTATTTTTGTTGAGTTGTGATGATTTGTTGACGTCATTCTGTAGTCTTCAGTGATTGGCTGGACAGACCAACTACGTGTAAAACAATGCGCCAGCGGAAACTTCCGCAGCGACGCTCCTGTGCCATGTGCGGAGGGAAAACAACCCATGAGCTGCGTTTATAAAACCCGGAGGAGACGAATAAACCACCTGCCAGCGCCGAGGACTGAGTCAGAGAGCTGCCACGAGGTAAACACCAGGAACTGCCCGACTACAAGTAACCTGCTAACCTGGTTAGCTCGCTAACTGGGGGTTGTTTGTGGCCATGGCTCTGTACGTGAAAGCCGCAGAGATCCTGGAGAAGGCGGAGAAGAAGCAGGGCGCTTTGAAAACTCTGGTGTACGACAGTAAGTTCTCCAACATCAAGCAGCTGTTCGCTCTGGTGTGCGAGACCCAGAAGTTTACCTCCGTCCTGCAGGAGCTCATCGAGTCCACCAAGCTGCTGAAGCAGACCCGGCTGAGGCCGCACCTGGCCCTGGTGCTGGTGTACGACCTGCTGATGGGACAGGGCCTGAAGTGCGGCGGCTCCTGGAAGGTGACCATGATGAAGCACCGCTCCAGGCTGCAGGCGGCGCTGGCCCGCATGAAGGTGAAGAAGAAGGTCAGCAGGAACGAAGACCTGCTCCCGGCCGGTGTCCAGCAGCCCGCCGGGGACCACCTGCCCAGGTACGTGCGTGTGAACACCCTGAAGACCACCGTGGAGGACGTTGTGGACTACCTGAAGAGGGATGGCTTCACCTACCAGGGACGCGCCTCCAGGCTGGAGGACCTCACCCTGAAGCCTAAACACTTTGTGAGGGACATGCACCTTCCAGAGCTTGTGGTCCTCGCTCCTAAATCTGACTTCCATGACCACTTCCTGTACAAGACCGGGCACATCATCCTGCAGGACAAAGCCAGCTGCCTCCCCGCCTATCTCCTCAACCCTCCACCTGGCTGCCATGTCCTAGATGCCTGTGCTGCCCCCGGCAACAAGACCAGCCACCTGGCCGCCATCATGAAGAACAAGGGCAAGCTGTTTGCTTTTGATCTGGACGCCAAGCGACTGGCCACCATGTCGACTCTCCTGCTCCGAGCCGGGGTCACCTGTCAACAGCTGGCAAACCAGGACTTCCTGAAGGTGGACACTGAGGCCGCGCAGTATAAAGATGTTGAGTACATCCTGCTGGATCCCTCCTGCAGTGGATCAGGTACAGTAATCCATCATCCCTGTGTGTTCATGACCCAGGTGTCACCTGCCTGCTGTCTTCACAGGTCTTTGACATCCCAGTGAATCTAAAGCTGCTTCAGACCTGCACTGAATTCTGGACAACATTTTTCCAGACAGTTCCTCAGTAGAATGTCCGGGTGAGCTCACGTGAGAATACAGCAGGAAAATGACTGGAAAATTCACGAGCGAGAGAGAGTTGATGACTTTTCTAACACATAACAAACGTGAAAGTGGAAGAATGTAATAATGTGATAAGTCAAGATGCTGGTGTTGATGTGCTGTAAACAAAACCACTGGGCTTTCTGCAGCAGAATCTATACGTCATGTCTGCCTCCTGCTCGCTCTAACCAGATGTCACCTCTCGCCTGAATGTTCTGGACATTTTCCTGTTGTCGTGAGCACATCTGAGCTCCTGCTGCGTTCTTCATATATGAAAAGCAAACACTCCAGAAAAACACCCTCAAACTTGACATTGCTCTTGGTTTCATCTTAAAAGGGTTTATGGAACCTGTGACTCATATCATCATATGATCACAACCTATATTGAAAAAACACACTTTATATAAACTGTCCTCATCATTTTCTCTCTGCACCATCACCACTACTTCTGGTTACATCCCTGTCTGAGTCCAAAAGTTTAATGTCCTGGATCTGTCCAGCCTGGGTCAGAGTCAGTTCTCTGTGGAGCTTTAAACATTTGTTCTGGAGCATCACAGGAGCAGAGTGGCTCCATCAAACCTACTTACATGTTATTGCCGGTGGTGGAAAGTAAATAGTAGATTTAAGTAAAATTTTGAGGTACATGAATTTTTAATTTGACTAAAAATTGTATTTTATTTTGTTCTACTCTGCATTTCATAATATTGTGATCTTTGCCTGACTTTGCTTGACAGAGATATTTACAGGTTACTCTACAGATGATTTTACATTGAACACAAAATTACTGAAATACATCTGTTCGAGGTTAATCCAGTGGTTCAATTCATTTTTGGCTTCATGGCGTCTTTAAAAAACCGTGTGTAGTCATATTTTAGTATTTTTACCATTAACAGTTACAACAAAAAGACATATCATGTTAAAATGGAAATATTAATGATGGTATAATCTGCAGGTATGGTGTGCCTCCGGGACAGCACCTCTGCCGACCAGGAGAAGGATCAGGCTCGCCTGGCCTCCTTGGCCTCCTTCCAGCTGCGGTGCCTGAACCACGCTCTCAGGTTCCCCCGCCTGAAACGCCTGGTCTACTCCACCTGCTCCATCCACAGCCAGGAGAATGAGGACGTCATAAGATCCTGTCTGCAGCAGAACCCCAGCTTCAGGTAGCAACACTGAATCCAAATCGAAATATTCATACTGCCATATTCACTTTTGACCTGTCTATGTCATGTGACTTGGCATCATTCCTTCAATTTGTATTGAGGCTGTTTTCTACAGAGTAGTTCAGTATTAAATGTCAGTGCTCTGTCCACCCTGTGTTAGAGAAACACTCTATTTGTTACTCAAAGTTTTCTCAAAGTTTGGTCAAATTCAGAGCTTCACTTTTTGGTCACTTGATGTGAACATTTTACTGATACATTGCATTTTGTTAGCGTAATAAATTGGGCTGGAATAATTATTTCTGTAATGTATTTTGGATCTCCAGCAGTGCTTGTTAAAAGACTTTGTCATGAGAATCTAGAAGTAGAGATGTTACAATGACCAACCGATACTCGATATAAGACAATATGCAAGGACCAAGAATTGGAAAGGGACAAATGGTATCAGAACATCTCTGTTTAAGTCTCATTGTTGTTCTAAAGAAAGGAAAGTCAGGAGATATGGTACGTTGGCCAGATATTTGCCTGTAGTACTTTTCACAAACCTGCCAGTATGATGGTTTCCCATTTATATTTAGTTTATTCCCTTCTGTGTTTTACTGAAATGCAGCAAGAGCTTGGAATCTGGAACATCACTATTGCTTGAATGTGTGACGTATATGTGTTGTTTTTCCTCCAGGTTGGTTCCTCTGTTGGCTCAGTGGCCTGAACGAGGCCTGGAGCCCTTTACTCAGTGTCTGCGTGCCAGCACCGCCACAACCCGCACACATGGCTTTTTTGTGGCGCTGCTGGAGAAACACAGTGAGGCTGCGAATATAAATCAGGAAGCTGTTCAGTTCAGGTAAATACTGAGGTATCATGTAAAGTCCTTCTTATATAATGTTATAAATGCTGTAGGGTTTATATTTCTGGGCGATACTCCATCAGCAATTTCATGGATATTGATTTTGCAACCTAGTTATTTAGGATTCCTAAAAAAGTCTATGTATAGATGTAATACATATGGAGGTACGGAGGATGTTTAACCCGTAATTGATTGACCTCAGATTCATAAAATGTTTTTCTATTCTCATAAAGAAAAGTGTGAAACAGCCTTCACTTCGAGGCAAAATCAGTCTTCAAACTTAAAAAAAATTATAATGTGACAATTATCATAATAATTATATATATACACTATATATCGACTGATGTGGACATTTTTCTCTTGATGGCCACATCACTGAGAGGCAGTACAATCTGTTAGTAATCTGTCTTTGGCTGTCTGCTCCATCACAGCAGCCCTGAGGCAACAACTACACACAGTCCACCACCCTGTGAGGAGAGACCAGAAGATTCAGAATCAGAGGACGAACAGACACCTGCAGCAGACGTGACGCCCTGCGCACAGACTGACAGTACACCAAGCAAGAAGAGGAAGAGGACGAAGAAGAAGAAGAAGAAGACGGCCGCAGCAGCAGTGGTGGCAGAGTGATGATAAGAAGAAAAGGACTTGCACATTATTTTACCAGGAGCAATTGTTTGCAAATATTAATTTCCAATAGATACATGTGTGTAATGTGAATGAGAAGTAAATAATATTTTACTGTATCACGTGTCTGCGCCTCATTATTGTTGAAGTCTCTGGTTTCTTTCTTTGTATTTTTACAGGTTGAGTTTTTTTTGTTTCTGCAGAGAAGTAACAGGTATCATGTGGGAGGGGCCAGATAACCAGGAGAGAAATTATTTAGTCCTCCCTCAACGGGGACATTTGAGATGTTAAAGACTCATGGGTAGACACGAGTCCTTTAACCGATGAGACTATTGTAATCCTATGAAATATCAAATGTTGGTAACTTAAATACTGTGATATTGTGTATTAGTTTTAGTGCAACTTGTAGAAAACCCAAGTTACCTTTCCGATGCAGCTGATTTTAATGTTGTGTAAAGGAAAAAAATGCTGTCCGTCTCTGTACTAACCTTGGAAGAATGTTGTGTAGTTGTGTTCAAACCTGCAGGCTGCCTCCTGTAGCTGCCTCCCCAGCTCATGTCCCTGGTGCCCAGAGCAAGACTGTGCGTGGGTGTGGAGATCTGCGGGGTCATGAAGCTGATGTGGCGCACAGGACGTTACATACAGCCACAGCCGGTAAATACAAGCCTAGAGATCATGGAAATAACAGACAACCTGGACATTATTTTCCAGATGAGATTTTATACTCTTGTCAACCTCGATTTAGTTGTTCAAAAAGTGAAAGGCCTGATTTCTTTGTAGTGAAACTAAACAAGCTACAGATGCTCTTTACCCTCAGTGATCAGTATACTAGGGTTATGAAGCAAAGCTGTGACGTACAACAATGAGTAATAACGTCTAAAAAATCTCAGTAAAGTATCTTTTCAAAATAGACAGTTACCAATACTTAAGATGTAAAGAAACGTTCTTACCTGCTGTTAAATGCTCCTCTCTCCTTCACCACAGGTTGCACTGTTTCCTCTCTTCTCTCCAGCTGCGGATGTGCTGGCCTACACAGACGCTGCCCTCTCCACATTTGACATGGTAGAAGATTATGGCTCAGCAGAAGATTCAACAGTCAAAGTACCTGAACACACATTTTAATCAATCTATCCATTTTAATTTTTGTACCCCATATTCAAAATACCACAATCTTACACACTGGACCTTTATTAGGATATTTCAGTGCAACACACTGTTTAGACGATTTGTCCCAAATTAACAAACCTATTTCCTAAGTTTCTCAATCGTAACACAATTAACAACTTGTCTTTCTGTAGAGTCGTCAAGTCATTTACAGTAAATATGTGGTGACTGACTTCTCTACCTTAAACACAAGAGGGCGCTGCTGCAATGTAATAGACTGAACTTAATGTTCCACAGTGGTTGTATGTGACATTTACAAGGAAGAGAATAAGACATTGAGAAACAAGAAACAGCAAAAAGACTCTTCGTATTTTAGGATGTACACAACAAAAAATCAGTACCTGTTATGTGGTAGGTCTCCCTAAAAATGCATTTCATCTATAAATACAATTAATTTCTCTAATTTTGATATGTTGATACCTCAGTTTTGGTTAAGTGAGCCCTGTCCTGCTGAGGCTGCAACAATTATTCCATCAGTAATCGACTACTAAAATTATCGCCAACTGTTTTGATTGATCAGAATTTTGATGTTTTTTTAATGAAAAAACATCAACATTCTCTGAATTCAGCTTCATGAATATTAATAATAGTTCTCTTCGCTCCTCATATGTAAAAAGTAAAGTGATTTTCTTTGGTCTGGAGCCATGTTAAGGCCATTTAAGTTTTATGAAGATAAAACAGATATAATAGACACTGTATATTCCTGTAGCTCAGTCCTGTCCAGGTATTGATTTTTCCTCCAGCTGTTAGTGTTTGTGTTTGCCACAGAGCTACAGACACGCAAGACACACATTAAGATCTACACACACACACACACACACACACACACACACACACAGACACACACACACACACACACAGACACACACACAGACACACACACACACACAGACACACACAGGTCTCTGTGCGGCTCAGATCAGAGTTTTTGTGGTTGATGTGTTGTGACAGACTAATGCAGTGGTCCTCAAACTGGGGGGGTGAGCGCTCCTTGGGGGGCATCGAGCCATCGGGCAGGGGGGTGTTGGGGATGGTGTGTATCACCAGTGGAAAACATGGAGTAGAACTAAGCTGAATAACTGCTTCTGATATATCTGGTGCAGATATATATTAGAAAAAAGTTGGCAATGATTCTTTAGATGTTGTAATCAAACTCTTGTGACAAAGATATGTAACCGAGGCTTGACATGTTACAGTGTAACCATACACTTCAAAATAAATCACTTTAAATAAAATGAAAACACAAATACAACCAAGTAAATAGAACATGATTTAAGAAAAAAAATGTGTCGGAAAAAAAAAAAAATCTTAAAAACTGTAAAGCTACCAAAATGTGTTTTTGTGTATCCAGCAGAGAGCAGTGTTTGTCTTCACAAAGAACCAGGACATCTCCTCACTGATCCACTGAACAAAAGAAAAAATACATGGAACATTCAATCTCTTTGTTAGTGTCTGACTCAGGTTCTCACTTTAATTTCACATCACAACTGGTTTTATTTTTGCCTTCATGTGCACTGGGATATGATTTCATCTAGACAATATCTTGCAAGTGCACACACTTTACAGGATGCATGTATATCTACAGTATGTTAGTAAATCAACAATGTTTTTTCATGTTGGATGATTTAGTTTGTCAGATTCACAAACACATCCATGTATATTGTTTTGTCAGGTATTGTGTTTGTGTTATTGAGAGGTGAGTGAAACCACCCGTGTTTTTTTACATGGCCACAGTTTGAATGTGTGTGTGCAGGTGGTGGAGAGGACGCTGCAGGTTCCACATTCTGGACTGAGGTCACTTCCACATGGACGACAGGGTGAGATACATAAAACTATAGCTTCATATTTCCCATCACTTAACTATATAGTGACTGTTACTCCTGTGGAGCCGTTACAAAGCAGGAGCATGTTTAATGAAGTGAGCAGCACAGTCAACCTCGTGGCAGAAAAATGTAAAATGGTGGGTTTCTAAGATGGAGTCAGTCGACATTACGACACATCCTCTCTCCTCCCCCCTCATCCATGGTCTCCATATCTGCCCGCTTCCTCCCATCGCTTCTTCCCTTCTTCTCTCTCTTCAGGGAGCATGGGGAGACTGCAAGGAGTCAGGGGGATGGAGAGACCGCAGGGGTAAGAATACAGGATGGAGAGAGGAGAAGTGGGAGGAAGAGGTGGCACGAATAATGAAAATGTAGGAAGAGGGCAAAGCAAAGAAGCAATGGGAAACCCCGACTCCTCAAACTCTTCGGCCCGCCTCTCTCCTCCATTTTTTTCCTTTCTCTTTTTCTTCCACATCTGTCCTCTCTCAGCTGGCGGTCTACTCTCGGAGCCCAACTATAGGCCGGAGGTCTTCATCGCCTCGCTCTCTAAAGTGCAAAAACGTGATCCTCACTTTGGGTGGTTGGACCGTTTTTCCAGGACATCCTTGTCACCTTAGTTACCGTTGCCAAGAGACCCGACTGTTCACTGGCCAGCAAGGCATCACGTTATGTGCTGGACCACCCTGGGATGGGCGGGTGAATGAAGGGTGTTGGTTAGGCATCACATGGGGGGCGGGGCAACACATCAGTGACAGTCTGCGTAGCTGCAGCCCTGACGCTGATGGAGGAAGAGTTCGCTGTGACACGGTGCTCCAGGGAGGCCATGGCACTCCTCGAGCACTGTGGGGATGAGTACAGGAGCTAAAGGGGGAGGAGGGATGGAGGGAGGCTGAGTGGATGTGACAGATGGGGTGAGGAGGGGGAGGAGTAATGTAGAAGCGACTCATAAGTTGAAAATAATTAAATGTTGATGACTCTGATTATTCTTTTTGTCCCTTTTGTTAATTACCTCCAAGCAGGAGGGTATGTTGGTTTATATGTCTGTTCGTTCACATGATTTCGTAAAAAGGACTGAACTTATTTCCAGTTAACTTGCTGGGAGGATGTGGTATAGATCAGGGAAGAACCCACTACATTCTCGTGCAGATCAGTGAACAGATGCATGATTTTTTTTCTTTAACATTGTGAGAGAGGACATTTTGCAACAGATTAATTCATGGTTCTTGATTAGAAAAATATACATGTTTCAGGAACTGATTTCTATGACTGTGTGAATGATTGAAATTAGGTTTTGTGTTTTGCGATTTGCCTTTTACTGGGTGCCATTCTAGTTTTCTTTTACTTCAGTGACATTTATGAAAATGTGTTAAGGTGACATTGTTTTGAATATTCGATGCAGTTCAACAGATCAAACACTTTTTCAAATTAGCTATTTCAAGCATGAATACATTTTCACTGAGCTGCGCGAACAGTTTAAAAGTCAGAGGATTAAGAGGAAGTTCTGTGTGTCAGTTGTATAAATGTATAGTTTACGAAACATATAAGATATGGTCTGGGAACTATGACAATCACAACTCTAGTCTGGCTTTTATCCATCAAAGGAACATTTCACCCAAATAAGATGTTGTCTTGTGGTGTCTAGTCAGTGTTCATGGAGATCAGTGGATTATCTTGTTCCTAAAAATAGAGGATGCTTCTAGCTTTTACTCATTTCATGTTTTCTTTGTCATTTTTCCAATATGTTGAGCATCAGAAATCCAATCACCTTTCAAAAATGTCTGTTCAGTACGGTCCACAAAACTACAGTGTCCAAATTTACATTGTATTCAAGATATTTATATTAAGATGCATTGACCCTCTAAAACGATAATGACGTACTATACATTGATATTCCTTTGTGTCTGAAACGCTGGCCATGAGGTCAACTGTTAACGCATGTGTGAGCATCAGTGTGTGTGTGTGTGGGGGGGGGCAGGGGCTCAGTGAAGTGGAAGGGAGTGGGGGACCCTGTAGCACTGTCACATAATGTATACAAACAGAAACGATCCCGTCTTTATATAAAATTATCTTTGATGATTTGAAACTTTGGATTCTGGATTGTGTGCATGTGTGTGGTTTTATATTGACAAGTGAATAATAACTGCGAAGTGTGTGTTTGTTACGTACAGGTTGTACTGTATGTAATTAACTCATTTATGTGTGAGCTGGGGACATGTTTTATTGTGGAGGGTTTTATGCATGTTATGTACGGTATGCGTGTTTAAAAGGTGCTAAAGCAGCATCAATTTAATTTGACAGGTGTGTGAGCTGCTCCGTATGTGCTCATATGTCCTGTAGTGTGTGAGAGAGAGAGAGAGAGAGAGAGAGAGAGAGAGAGAGAGAGAGAGAGAGAGAGAGCGTTGCGTGTTCATTGGTGGAGAAGAATCCATACGACAGATTGACAGATATGCAGACAGATGCTTAGACGGCCTTCAGAGATAGACGCCTGTCTCCGCTCCCAACACCCACAGTACAGTATGAGAACAGTATGAACATACACACACACACACACACACACACACACACACACACACACGTACTGTACATCCATGCACACAATGTGTCACTCCGCTTTACTTTTCTCCCTCACACACACAGCCACAGCTGACACACTCTGTCCTCCTCACAGAGCAGACGGGCTCCTGCTGCGCTATAGGGGCAGGGGGTCAAAGGTCGGCCCAGATATCACATCCAATCTTCTCGGGTCCTTCTCACCAGCTGGAGTTCAGACCATCAGCGTGGTGCACAAAGAGCCGACAACGACGTCAGGTACAAAGACAAAGGGGAGCTCACTGACCTGCTGCAGTCGGCTGTTCCACCTTAAACATACACAAAACATCTTTAAGACAACTGTGCCGACCTTTGACTGGAGCTTGTGTTTGTGGATACACTATCTGCATTTAGAAAGGATTTGCACAAAATCCCCTTTCGTTTTTTTGGATACACAATTGTTGTGAATAAGCAAATGTAAATCCTAATCCTGATTACTCCTGTCAATAGAGAGATGGCAGAACTAAAAGGGGCAGTTTGCCCGAAAATAAACTGAACAAAGCCCAAAAAAGAAGTAAGTTATATTTACACAGTTTCGATATTTACAACTGATCCGCTACTTTGTAATAAAAAACAAACGTTGCATACTGTAAAGCATTCAGTCTGTCCTCTACAGATTCAAATAGTTTTCCAAAGAAACAATTAAAAAAACTCCCAGAATCAGAAAATGTCTGAGATCACATTGTTCATGGTCTAGTTGAGCTTGTTGGCTTTTTAGTTTATAAGATCAGTTAGAGATAAATGTTGTGACCCAGCAACATCCACTGCAATTCAAAAAAATACTTTTTATGAAGTACAGTCCAGTGAAGAGCTTTTAGCCTTTGTAGTATTCATTCAGGCAACACAGAATTGGTTCTGTTAAAGTTTTTAATGAATGTACTGTCTGGTCATGGATGTAACATGACAGATACAAAGATGTGTAAAATGTTTTCCTTTGCTGAAATGCAGAGCCCAGTCTGTAAATCGGATTAAAGGACACAGATATGTTCACCACACACATCTCGAATGCACATGCTCACGTACACTTGCTGCAGCGTGTGTGAATTTTTCAATGGGCTTTTCAATTATTAACACACATTAAATATGCACAGCACATGGCAGCTGCAGACTCAGATGAACCTCCAGACTCACTGGGGAACTTAAACCTGAATTTAAACCAATCATATCTATCCTCATAACTGTCCTGTAGAAAGTCAGTGTGTTTCATTTTCATAATTTATTACTTTTGTTATGTAATATTACTTATAGTTTATATTGATAAGGAAACGACTTAAACATCTAGTTACTAGTATTACCAGTAGGGGCGGGTTTACTGATCTCCCTCTTGGACAACACTGTTTTGTGGAAATGGTCTGTGATGCAGTGGTTTGCAATGTCGCCTGACGGCTAAGGGTTCTCGGTTTGAATCCTTCGTTGGCCAGAGTTTTTCTTTGTTTGTTTTTTTTCAGGTTCGGCTTCCTCCCTCTGCCCAAAGACATACTGTAGCTGTGAATGTGAGTGTGAATGGTTGCTTGCCTCTATGTTGACCCTATGATGGTGACCTGTGTCCAGGGTGTAGCCCACCTCTCAACCAATGTCAGTTGAGTTTGGCTCCTGCCCCCCTGACCCTCACAGGATATCAATATAGATAAGGGATGTATTGTGTAATCATTGTGTTGCTCGGATGATTAATAACCTTTATCCTTTCAAAAGATCATCTTCATTTTATCAACTATTTTTATACAATTAGACAGACAGTTCTAATGGAATTAATTAATCTAATTGGAATCTAATTTGAAGAGTGAAAGGACTCCTCAGGTTGAGCCACTTGGAAATGTCGGTCTAGGATGAGACTGACTCTATATAATGAGGCAGTCCTTACACGCATGTGATGTGAGTGATGATTAAGATTGGCAGAGTGATATAAGATGTGAGGTGTGAGGTTCAGTGTCCCTGGTTGTGAATTCCATTATAAACCGTGCAGTGTTACACAGACGAGACTGTCTCTGCAGTGCTCTTATTTTACCCACTGTACTGATTAGCATTTTAACATCGCAACATGTAGCATGTATGCCTGTGATTATAGATTGGGCTCAGGGTTAGTAAAATATACTGCAATTAATCTAATAACATGCCAGCACCATGTATATCTGCTGAACTATATTTACTTTAAACAGGACAACAAATTGGTCTTTAATTTTAAATTTTAATGTATTGAAATAACATGTGCTTTGATAAAGTGAAAATGTATTTAGTTCCACCTGTAGGTGGCGCTGTGAGAATCTTTGGCAGCGCTAGAAGTTTGCTGGGAGTTTGACTAAAAACTCATCATCAACCGTTTCAGCCAGATAGGCTATAGTTTCCTGTAAAGTACTTACAGCAGCAATATGACTGTTGAGCTTAACTCTGTCATCTTTTCAATTGCAAACCACAATATTCAGACTTTGAAAATAAACTCTTAACAAATATATTCAGAGAATTTTGAGTTGGCATTGTGTGCATCAGACAATGTTCTAACTATGCAACCTTTACAAGGACAGTTTTACAGGATGTGAACTAATTGAATTTAACGTAAAGTTAACAAAACATTTCTTTTTATTTCCAGTGTAACAGTGATCCTTGTCTCATACACAACCCAACCCAAAAGAAAGACGTCAGACACAGTTGAATAGTGAAGAAACCATCCCTTTATTGGTGTGAAGCAGTCCCATCCAAGTCAGGGTCAGAAGGGCTAGAAACAGTCAGTGCTCAAACAGACCAAACCAGAGTTTCTCCACACCCTGCTGGCTATAGTGGGTGGGGTGGGGGGGGGGTTTACAAAGTCGTACTGGGTGCAGGCGTTTGAAATGCTGCGCCGAAGTAGTGAGATGGGTTCCACAGAAATGATTTTAAAAAAGACTTTTTACTCCAAACCACGTTCACTGCTTTTACTGAGACACTAGAGCAGCACCGGATCTCTCTCTGGGAGGTAGGAAGGGTTAGAGGGTGCAGGTGTGAATATACAGTGTGTGTTGTTTGTGTGTGTGTGTATATGTGTGTGTATATGTGTGAAGGGGAGGAGGTGTGTTTACTGAACTCACAAACAGATGGGGCAAAAATCTGGGGTGGGGTTATCAAATCACATCGATGACAGACAGAAAGAGAAAAACAATGGAATCTTTTTTTTTATTTTTCTGACAAATGCTTCAGATAGTTTTACGGGGAGGAGAGCGTAATTGGGCCAAAGTGCTTCTCCTCCTGTGTTGGCTTGTTTGTTTGATGCCTCCATGATAATTACCAGTTTACCACAGAGTCCTCGATCATGTTGTTGCAGCTGCCGCCCCGGCTGCAGTGTTCTTACTTGGCGTTGGCGGAGGTGCTCAGCATTTTACGGACCGCCTGAACGATGGCGTCACGGTCAATGCCAAAGATCCGGAGCAGCTCCTGGGGCTTCCCGCTGCGTGGCACCTGGGAAACTGCCAGGCGATGGACGTTGAAGCCGGTTTCGTTGACGACTGCCGAGCACACGGCCTCACCCAGACCACCTTGGGTATCGGAAAATAAAACCGTCACAACTGTGGCTTAAAATGTTCACTCAAATCACACATATCAGATTTCTCATATTCAAGTCTACACACAAAGAAGTGGAACAAATGTCTTCCTTCCCTCCACCCTTCTGTCCAATCTAATTTCTCACACCTCCACGGACGATTGAGCTGTGGAGCGATGTGATGAGGCCTGACAGGACTGACACCGCCCTCTCTCCACTTTCTCACTCCTCTTGTCTCACCTTCACCCCCAGAACACTCCTCTCACTTCCCTTCTTTCTGTCACGTTTTCTTTTACTTCCCCCTCCAAACATTTCTCAGTGAGTGAGACAGGAAAGCCGAAGAATTAAGAAAGGAGAGTGATTTGTTTTTTGTCCTTCATTAGTTGAACATGAGCACAAAAGAGAGAGAGATAGATGAGTTGTGTCACTTTGATTGTTCCCACTATGCAACCACATGTGTTGTTGTGTAATGTTGATGGACACTAGAATCCAACACACGCTTGAAATAGCTTCTCACTGCTGATAAAACTATGAATATGAAGTATTTATTTGTATGTAGGCAGGATCATACAAAAATAACTGAGCCTGTTTTATTGAAACTTTGAGGAAGGGATCAAGAAATGTAATTAATCTTTAGAGCGGATTTGAATAAGAGGGCGGATCCCAGAATTGTATTTTTTCACTTTAGCATTACGTTATTTCTCAGTAGTTTTGTGAATTACTCAAGAAATAAAGCAAAGAGGTCAAAAAAACAACAGTACAGTAATATTTACTGTGTGTGTGTGTGTGTGTGTTTGTGTGTGTGTGTGTGTGTGTGTGTGTGTGTTTTAACAGTGCCATCTACCATTTGTTTTGTGTGTGACTATTTCATCAAGCAGATGGAGGTTAATCTCAAAGGATGGAGGAAGTAATTACATGTAAAAGAACAAAAATGCATACAAACCCAATGAAAGAGAGGACGAGACAGAGACACTCGTTTTTGTCATGCTGGTACTGAATGTAGGTCAGCGAGAGCCCAAAGGCCAGAGCTGAAATTAAGATGCCCTGACAGGCTCCCCCAGCTCCTCCTCCCTCCCTCCCTCCCTCCCTCCCTCCTCCTCCCCCTTCATATACTGTTTGTTTTTCACCTTCTCTGCATCTTCCATCCCTCTCTTCACAACATCCAACACAATGCTCTGCCATCTACATCTCCATTGTTCTCGTAGTCTTTGTCCCATCCTCTTGTACGACACCTCAGACTGTCGGCACATGGACCCTTGCACTTTTTTTTTTTTTATTAATGAGCTGATTCACATGAATACATATGATACACAAAATGTCTTCTACTCTCTCACAGGAGATTGTCCTGAGTATAATTGTGTATGATCATAAGATTCTTTGGATTTACAGCACAAATGCACTTGAGCTGGCTCTGTATATTGTGGGGCTGTTGAAAATGAGTAATTTCTTACAGACATTTAAAGTATGTGACATATAATTGGTCTCATGCAGCAACATTCATAGTTTTACAAAATGTATCATCAAGATACATTAAGAATTATGACCTAATTCTCATAATTTTATGAGTTTCTTCTCAATTCCAATTTTATTCTTGAAATCTCTTTTTTCAACATGACCCTAAAAGTGTTTCCCTGAATTGTTTGGTTTGAAGGTTATCTTGTGAATTTGACCGTGTTGTCCCTCCTCACCTTCATAGTAGTGGTCCTCCACTGTGATGATGCGTCCTCTGGTTGCCCTGGCGTTGTCAATGATGGTCTTGGAGTCCAGGGGTTTGATGGTGAAAGGGTCGATCACACGGATGTTGATTCTCTCTGAGGGAGGAGAGGGGAGGATGCACCTTTAGCCTATTTGACGCTTCGTGTCAAAGTCAACTTGGTCCTCAGATATCGAATCAGAAATGGAAGCTATGACACGATATGCTGGATTTTACAGTGTTTGTATGCTGTCATGAGTTGGTTTTATTTATCTTTGTCTCTGTACCTTTCTTCAGCATCTCAACAGCAGCCAGAGCCTCATGAAGGGTCACTCCTGCTCCGACCACAGTCACATGATCATCGTTGGTTTTGTACACAACCTGAAGAGAAGACATATTTGATGAAGAAAACGTGCACAAGTCAGATTGTGGTAAATCATGATGGATGAAAACAGAAAAAAGTTACAAACATAAATAGGTTTAATTCAGTTTTTTGAACGATGATAACAGGTGAAAAGAGCCGACACGAACCTTAGCCTGACCAACATGGAAGTCTTCATTGCAGTTATAGATCATGTTGTTCTCTGGGCGACTTGTTCGGATGTAACACAAACCCTAGAAAGAATCTACACTTTACTTTTGGCACAAACAGTTGATCTGATATTATACTTTTCTTTTTCCCTTATTTTTTATGACAGGTGTCAATGGAAACCTTTGTATTGGCTGCGAGCTCCACGGCCTTCTCAGTGGAGACACCGTCGCTCGGGTAGAAGACGGTCGCAGTGGGAATGGCTCTGAACATGGCCAGATCCTCCAGACCCATCTGAGAGGGTCCGTCTTCGCCTGAACACACACAGCAACAAACAGACAGAAGTCAGGTATGGTGGGACTGAAAAGGTCACTAAAGGCTGGGAAATAAATTCAAGTAGACTGGCATGCATGCATTCAATCTGCAAACGTGAGCATGCAATATACCTGACGAGGTGGAGGAGAAGGAGAGAGGGGAGGAGGAGGAGGAGGAGGAGGAGGAGGTAAAAGAGAATCAGGCCGCTCTGTCGTCACCTTCATGACACACAGAGATGGAGAGAGGGATGGAGGGAGGAGGGGAAAAGGAGTGCTGATACCGGAGGTGAGAGGACAAAAAAAGTTTAGGATTCAGGGAAATTAAGACAAAAGACATAGTGTAGGAGGAGTTCAACCCACTGCAGTGAAACTGAGGAACAGCAAAGAATGAAGGATTTACGCAAAATCTACTAAAAGGATTTACAACAAAACGTGGTGGAGGGATGAGACATTGGCCAAGAACCCATTACATTTTATTTTTCACTTTCTTTAACACCGTTGGATAGGATGTGTTTGTTTTAAACATTTTTAATTTCCTGTGGAGCTTGATGAATAAAATCAGATAAATGGTCTGTATTTATATAAAGCGTTTTAGTCTTGATGACAACTCAAAGTGCTTCACACTATTTTCACATTCTTTGTCATACATCACTCAAACACTGTTGGCAATTCTCTGTTTTAAGATACTTTATGATAAAGCAATATTTAATTTTAAAACATATTTACAATCAGTAGACTTTTCTGAATTTACTTTGACCAAGATATTAATTTGGAAAATCAGTTTTTCTTTATCCTTCAGTGGGCTGAATCAGACTAAACCAGAAACTCACCAAACAGAATTTAAGAAAAAGGTGTAGTGAGAGGACAGAAGAGTTATAAAGTGGAGGAACTGATAATAAACACATTTTTGCTGTGGTCAAAAACATCTGTTTATGACCCTAATTTTAAATCAGTAATGTCATGTTTATCTTTCAACATCATAACAGGTCATTTCAATCACATGATTGGTGGACAGACAGGGTGGGCACTGACCAATGGAGACGCCGCAGTGGGAGCCGCAGAGGTTGATGTTGCTCTCAGAGATGGCGGCCATGCGCAGCTGGTCGTAGGCTCGAGAGAAGAAGGTGGCGAAGGTGCTGGCGAACACCACGTTGCGGTCGCGCACCGCACAACCCATCGCCACGCTCACCTGCGGGAGAGGAAAGGGAGACAATCAGGGGGAAAAGGGAGGAGTTAAGGTGGGAGAAAACAGGATGTGTGTGTCAGAGATCATCAGTCATAAGCTTAATTCGATTTTTTTTTAACATTATTAAATGAACACTTCGTCACGATCGTTTTCAACACGATCCCTCTTGTATCACTTTGGTGATCATCTCTTGTACACTGGCTTCCTCAGAGAGGAGACCGAAGTGTCTTAGCTTGTGTCCAGTTTGACACAAGCGCTGCTGGAGCTTTGACCTCACCACATAGTCCTTGGCCTCAGCTGCACTCGGTGTTTAGAGGTAATTAGCAAAGGTTAACATGCCGAAATAAGATGAAGGTGAACATCAAACCTGCTCAGCCTCTATCAGCCTCTCAGCAGTGTCAGCAGTGCCGAGGTTTAGAGCTCAGCCTCACAGAGCTGCTCGTGCGGCTGTAACCTGCTATTCTGGTTTGAATGAGCCTCAATAAACAAACCGTATTTTACACTAAAACATTACTCACTTAAATATGAGTTCAAGATAAACCTGTTCTCCCTTGTAAACCATAGCCAAGAGGAATTTTACAAATATTAACATTCAAATCGAGAAGTGAATACAGTTCATAATATGAAACAATTTTTGAAATACTGGTCTTTTTTTCTTTTACTAAGGTTGACTTCACATCTTGACATCTGTTATAACACTAAACCTTTTTGAAAATATATTATAATTACAATATTCTCTGTTTTAGTGACTTTTGAACTTCATGTCTTATGTTCTTGGTCTGTGCTGTGGTTCGAAAGCTCTCCTCTTTGTTTCTCACCATGTTCTGCTCTGCGATGTAACACTCCACGTAGCGGTTGGGGTGTTCGTTCTTGAAGAGCTCGGAGAAGGTGGAGTTCTTTGTGTCTCCGTCCAGAGCCACCACATGCTCGTTGTAGCGACCCAGCTTGGCCAGAGCCATGCCGTACGCCTTCCTCGTAGCGATCTGGTCACACAGGGACAAATGGATCAACACATTCATGACCTTCTGCTGTTAATTACTCAGGTTACACAACTTGGCTGTTGTTGCTCTTGGCCTTATGTTGGCTGCCACCTCTGATCGTACCTTGTCTCCAGATTTGTAGCTGGGTGCGCTTGGCATGCGGATGTTGCGGAGGCTGACGGATGATGCGTCCTCGGTCGGCGGAGCAGGATAGAGGCGCTTGTTGCAGTTGATGATGCGGCCCTGCAGCTCTTTGATCATGCTCTCGGCCATGTCTTTGGGCAGAGGTTTGCCGTGCCAGCCCATCTTATCCTCAGCCACTGAAACACACACATGGACACACATCTGAGCACCAATGCATATTTAAAACACTTGTTTTCTTTACCATTCTGTTATTTTGGTGGATTTCTTACATTAACCCCAAGTAACAAAGAAGTACACATGACTCAAAGGTCTGACTCCTCAGTATTGCAGATCATTTATCCCCATGCAGACCTGCTGGCACTTTGAGATCCTCTAGCAGGAGCCTTTTAACTGTTCCAGATTCTAGACTAAAGACTTTGAGGGACAGAGATTTTGAAATAGACTTTTATTAACATCTGGCCTGAGAAAATATGACAGGCTGTGTCGGTATCTTCCTTCGAATCAAAGCTTAAATCACACTTTTTTGGACCACGTTCCCTGATTTCCTTTCTAGTTTTTATAATTGTAATGGGTGACCATGCTTAATTTTCACAAGTTTAGAGTTTTATTCTTTAATTCAATTATTTATGACCAAGTTTTTATTTGTTTTTGTGTTATTGTTTATTTATTATTAATTAATTTGTATTTTTTGATGTGCGAAACACGATGGATATGAAGAAAAATAACAATAAAACCCTTTTACAGAGTAAACAGTCATAAAATTCTTAAATGCAGCCGACAACTAAATGATTAAACAACTTTAATGATTAAACATAATCCTGAAAAGACACTAGTGACCTGTACACATCTGTAGTATTGTCCTGAAAATAAAAAGTACATATACTCTATAAACCAAATTCCTCATGTCATCCTGCATATGCATCTCTTCCACATGCTTGTGCATGCACGTGAAAACGTACATAAAATAAACCATGCTCGGCAATTTTCTACCTCAGTGGGTCACAACAGGCGACTTCAGAGGTCAAAGGTTAAAATCATGAGACAGTTTTACTTTTGTCACTTCTGACAGAATCCTAAATAGATAAAGACCTACTCCTCTCTTATACAAACACCTTGCTGTTACAAGCGTGCTTCGCACACACACATAAACAAACATTGGGCACACACACTCCCCCTTACTCTTATCACAACTCCAGCACAATGGCCTATTGCTGTGAGTGAATCCTACACATTCTGAGGTATTATCGAGCTGCGGCAGCTAAATCACTAAAGCGCTTTCAGGATTACAGCGAGTTTAGCGCCTCTCTGCACCGACGACATGCCCCCGGGGGCCGTCAAGAAGACTTCTGACGGAGCCATAATCCCCTGTCAGTCCTCACAATTCTACCTAGTCATCGTTTTCAGAGCAGGTTAGAGTGAAACACCCGGTGTCACGTTATGCACATGGGATGTACTTCAGGCGGCCCCTCGCTTTCTAACTTGGTTGAAGGATGTGGTATGGGTCAGGGAGGAACCCACTAAACTTTGTGTGGATTTTGAGCAGGGAGTGGATCCAGGAATGTTTTTTGACATTGCAAGATAAGACTTTTTTGGCACTTTGCAAAAAAATCTGATATCTATGAGTTTGTGAACTTTGGTGCAGCATGATTGAATTTAAGGGGACTGTTGGAGGTACGCGCTCCACTGAGTGTGACTGGTTGTACCTGACATGCCCTTGCCCTTGATGGTCTTGGCGATGATGGCAAGTGGCTGGTGGCGGGGCTGACTCAGCACCTTACACAGCTCCTCCACACTGTGGCCGTCCACAATGACAGCGTGCCACCTGGGAAAACACAGAGATCAGACTTTAAAAGCAGTCCTACAGATACATAACTATAACAATCCTTCTGGAGTTCACACAGGTTTCTAAAGTCATCACCACCACACTGTATTGTAGCAGCATTATGGCTTTTTACTGCAAGAGTGACAGGGAGGACAGGCAGAAGGTCTGATGTGACCCCAGCTCAAACACGCAACTGTTTCAAACACATGAAACTGCATGCTGACAAAACACTAAAATATAAAAAATTTACTTCACAGGAATTCATCTGAAGATTCTTATGTGAACAATCCATCACAGTTTCCTAGAGGTCAGGGTGATGTCTTCACATGACTTATGTTTGATAGTAATTTAAAACTGAGACGTTTTCAACAAATGATGACATAAAACCAGAAAATCCTAAAAAATTACCAGCTGGAACAAGTTGATTTTTGCCTTTTAGTTTCATTAATAAAAAATGATTGAACCAATCGAAGACATGCTGTGGATTATTTGTCCTAATCTAGTAATATTTCAGCATTAAAGAGCTCAACACTCGCCCTCCTCACCACCCTCTCATCCTCTGACTCCCCCCCTGCTCACCCAAAGGCCTCACAGCGCCGCTGGTACTTCTCCACATGGTGCTGCAGCGGAGTCGGTTCGCTCTGACCCAGGCGGTTGATGTCCAAGATGGCCACAAGGTTGTCCAGCTGGTAGAAGGAGGCGAAAGCCATGGCCTCCCAGACTGAGCCCTCGGACAGCTCTCCGTCACCCAGCAGGCAGAACACGCGATAGCTGCAAACAGACAGTAAGATAGAAGTGAAGAGATCAGAAGTCTCAGCTCCTTGACAGATTTTCTCATTCTCAATTTCTTCCTGTAGGGGTTGACGTTAGAGATGACCCTGCACACTTACACACACACACACACACACACACACACACACACGCCCTTCACCCCCCTGCAATGCTCAGATCATCCTCGCTATATGCTCCCGTGGCATAACGACTTCTGACAGCTTTCCAGTCAAATAGACACATTCTCATTAAAGCTGGAAGATCAGCCGAGACATGTCGCATTACACCACGCATTCCAACTCCGAGTGCAACGAAAAAACACACTGTGAAGACAGAAAAGAGAGGAGGAGGAGAAGAAAGAGAAGAGATATTTTCAACAGAGGTGGAGATGGAGAGAGGGAGGTAAAAGAGAGTCAAGACTAGAGGGAAGAGAAAGACGACCATCCTACCTGTTTTACAGGTTCTATACATTTTTCAAATGGCCCTTTGTAGATCTTTATAAAATCTTTAACAGAGAATAACGTAAATAAGTTCAATTTTGAAAACTTTTTACAAGGGAGAAGTCTGAAGAAACAACAGGGCCAGGACAATAAAGCTTGTCTATACTCGTACTGATATTCATTAGTTTGATTTTATTATTAGTTTTGTTATTGTTAGTATTTATAACCAGATACAGTACAAAAGTACACAAGTTTATTACTGTGTTCAAACGTCTCTGAAAGGTTCCACTCCTGTGGAACCATCCTACACTGTGGGTCGAGGAGGCAGAGTCACCGTCTGTGAGGTTTGTCTTGAACATTCCTGTAGTTATGCCGTTTGTTTGTTTTTCCCATGATGCACTGAGCTCCTCTTGCCTTGTCTCATTCTCTACAAATTCATATCTCATTATGTTACTAGCTCGGCTTATTCTCTCTCCTCCTGTTGTTGTTATTTCTGCCTCTGGAGCTGCGGAGTCCAGATTAGTGACTGTAAAACACCCCCCACCTGCTCCCATTATACAGCTCAACAACCGCTACAACAATTACTATTATCAGTCTTACTATTACATTCATTATGAGAACATAGAGACCGAGAGGAATCTGGTTCAGTGACAGAAGTAAAGTCATCCCTCAGGATTTTGTGTTTGTGTTTCTAACAATCTGTCCTGAGGTGAGAATAACAGATCAGTAAGGTGCTGCCCCCCCTTAAAAACTTCCCCCCACCCCCCCACACCCTTTAAATGCTTTTATGAGATTATGACATAAAATTTTAATCTTGATATCCAACATTTTTTGGGACACACACACACACACACACACCCCTGTCTCATCGTGTCACCCACACCATTCCACTCTGCCAACACAGAGCCAAAGCACTTCCACTCGATACACTCGGTGTTAGGTTGTATTATCCCCTGGAGTCGGTGCAAAGTGTGAGGGAGCATGAAGAGAAACCTCTGCCTGCGTTTAATCCAATAATCTCATATTTACAACAGCACACTATTGAACCAGAGTCACACAAGCATGAAACAGTGACGAGTATCAATTATTCAGCCTCGTCTCCGCGCTGCTGATAAGTGCATGTGACATGTTCGTCCATGTATCGTTTCTTTAATAAAACACACACTCTGGGAACCTGAAGAGGTCTGTCTGCTTGTTTGTAGGATTTCTTGTTGAGACAATATTAATGTGTGAAGGTCGTTATAATTGCCCAACAGTCTTTGCCTCTGATTAGGCTCTGAAACCTCAAAGTGAGTGAGGTTTGCGCCGATAGGTTGCAGCAAATTAGCTTGACAAGCTCCGAGCCTTGCATGGGGAAGCGCACATGCTTCTGCACAATTACACGCAACGTATGCAATCGCGTGCATAGTGTATTCAGTCACATCCCCAGCGTATGCATAAACCTCTCTTTTTTGGGAGAGGAGATGAGGTGACAGGGTGAGGCAGAGGGATGAGGGAGGAACTGTGCTCTTGCATGTGTAATTATTGGAGCAGAAACAATTGAGTGCACACAGAATGCAGAGAGAGCGAGAGCTAGATATCAAGGGCCCGCCATCACAGACTGCAAGTCTGCCGTTTGCTGACCGCCCGTTTCAATGCATCTGCTATGTGCAAAACCAAAACTGCCTTTCAGACCATCTCTGTGTGTTCTGTGCTCAATGAAAGACAAAAAAACGATGCTCCTGAAAAGTTGAGGTTCGGCCCAGATGCTTTTGTATCACATCATGCTTCTGTGACAATGTCAGAGGAATGTGTTGTGGGCTTGTATAGGCCTCACAACTCCATGTGTCTATTGTTGGAGTGGAACCCACATGGCTCTTTCTAGACCACACGAGAACAAAGGGGGACACATGTGGACTGATCTGTTAGAGCAAATAACGTTTGACTAAAAACTGCTTTACAGGCTCTTTAATATATTTGGATGTAATTTGATTTAATATATGTTTGGACATTAAATAGCAGCAGGATAAACAAAGTAAACTCTATTAATCTTTATACAGATAGAAAATTAATTAGATCTCTTCTTTAGTGTCAGATTATAGAGCGGATTTCACAGACTGTATATAGCAGATACAACAGACTGTTTATGGCAGATTCCATTGACTATACTCATGCTGATGTGTAGGTAAAACTGATCAGAGGTCAGCTCTCCTGACTGGCTACCTAAATGTCATCCCAGACCAGGTCTGTCACTGAAGGTTTCACTTAAGCTCCAGGCTGAAATGTCACATGTCAGCACGCTGCACTGCAGTGTACATGTCATGCATAATTTCATGTGGTCCACTTTAGTATGTGCAGATACGAGCTGGGCTGCTGCATATGTGACCTGTGTATGTTGGAGCATCTCAGCATGAGGCTGTTTTTCTTTGTACGTGTCATGACTTATTTCTCTGGACTCTCTAGTGTTTGGACTTTTTGCCTCTTTTATGAAGGGTGTTTTCATTTTGATTATGGACTCCTTGCTTATTGTATCTATACCTGTGTTTCCCTTATGTTTGGGTTTGTGTTCTCTGAGTTTTCCATTTGATGTTGTAGATTTGCTCCTGGTGTGTTTCCTTGTTTTCAGATTTGTTTAACTCTGTGTTCCACTCAATGTGTTCCACTCTGTGTTTCACTCTGTTTCCTGTTTTATTTTGTAGTTTCTGTTTCATGTGTGTTTTCCACCTTGACTTCCTGCCTTGATTAGTTTCAACTGATTGTCCTGTGCCACCTGACTCTAGTGTGTCATCAGTTCAATGTGTATATGAATCTCTTCATTCCTGGTCGTCTTCGTGCCGCCTCACGCCATCACCCTCTCTCCTTCACTCGTGAGTTCCTTGTGTTTTCTATGTTTTTCAGTTTAGCCTGTTTGGTGTCTTTCTCAAGTTGTTTTGCTGTTTGAGGATTTTTGCTTCTTGGTTTCCTGTCCTTATTTTCTGTTTATGGATTTTGCCTAATTAAAGGACACTTTTTGTTAAGTTTTGCCTCTGCATTTTTTTGGGGGTCCTGCTATAACTGGACAGAATGTGTTTTTATACGTGTGTTTGTGTGTATGTTACCTGGCCTTGTCAAAGTACTTCCCGGTGTATGCCATCCCACAGGCAGCTCCCAGCCCCTGACCCAGAGATCCAGTGGCCACATCCACAAACTGCTGCTTCTGTTTGGCACACACCATCACACACAAATGTTTCTTATTCTACACAATGTAGGAGAGCTCAAGTTTGTCAAGACAGAAAACATGAAACACAGTGGGTGGATTACTCTTTTACAGTTGGTGTCTAGTCTGCAACATTGTCTGCAACAGAAGAGAAAGGAACCAAGGACGGACCATCTCTCACACAAGAACATCTTTGTCACTGTGTCCCTGCATGTACACAATGTGTTGTCTGTGTCTTCATGTCTCTATGTGTAGATTGTCTGGCATGAAGACGTAAAACTATATTTTAGAGGGTAAAGGCAAAAACTAGACAAAGAATGTAAACCTGAGTTTTGTGCTGCAGAGTTAGAGACCCAACCTCTAGGATAGTCTCAGTCCATTGGTTTGGAGCCACTGTTCAATAGCTCATTGCTGCTGGATGTTTATAGGGAAATGTGTGAAATATGCAAACTATTTCTAAATGAAGGAATGAGACAATACTGAAATTCATTTTGGAATGTTTCCTTGGTCTTGTCATTATCTTTTTAAGATTCAAACTTAACCTAAAACTGTATAAAATTGTGATACTGTGTAAAATTGTGAAAAATCATACAGGAGTAGACTGAACTTATTTTAAAGGGATATGTAGGTTCTAAATTCATTAAAACAAGTGTTAGTAGTTGAACAGCAGGTTATGAGGATTGTTTTATTGTTGATTTGCACAATCACAAATTCTTTGTAAATTAGTGAAACCTTTTGTATGGAAGTCCAACCCTCTTGTGAGCTACTTTTCACAAAATGCTTGTTGGTGAAACATTTTCACAATATTAAGGCACTCATGTTGTTTTATTGAATATATCAGATTTCAGATCCAGAACATCCTGTAGGTGTGAATGTGACCTCACCGGCACCGGGTGTCCTTCCAGGATGGAGTCGACCTTGCGCAGGTTGAAGAGCTCGTTCTCCTTCAGGTATCCGGTCTCTGCCCACACTGCGTACAACACAGGAGCTGCATGACCCTGAGGAGGCAGAGGGAAAAGATCGAAGGTCAGAAGTGTCTCATCTGTGTTATTACGACATGTGGTGCAGATCACATAATGTGTAACTTGTCTGCTGGTGCTAAAGCTAGAACTGATATGACAGTTAATGTAAATCATGTCATCAAATCTCTAATTTATATTTTTCAATCAATAGAGCTCAAACCTGAACCAAGGGTTTCCTAAATGAATGACATGAGAAATGACAAATTAAATGTCATTCTAAAGTGTATGTGCATCACGCTAAGCAAAATAAAGTCTAGAATTGGGTTCTGGCTTTTGCTGACATAAAATAATTTATAGTATTACAGTTAAACATATGTGTCAAGTGACACAAGCAGTGGTGGATCTAGGATGTTCCTAAATTCTTAAATATGTTAGAAAATAAGATTTTTTTTTCTATTTAAGAGCACTGAAAGTACAGAGGCACTTCAGAGCCAATCAGATTTCAGCTAGCTTTATATATCAGATGTTGTGTATGATGCCTCACAGTAACACACGGCCCCTGTATGGATGTGTGTGGACGTGCATCATCACCTTGGAGAGGATGAAACGGTCGTTGTTGGGGTTGCGGGGGTCTTCAGGTCGGTACTTCATGGTATGAAAGAAGAGCACAGACATGATCTCTGCTACGCTGCAACATGATGTGGGATGACTGCAACAAAGGGTAGAAAGAGAAGAGGTATAGGATCACATGTTAGGAGCCTCCTCATTCTTCTGTTCAAATCTTAAGTCCACAGAGACACAGAGGAGGCAGGTGGACAGAAGGGACCAGAGGCGGAGTTTGACTCAACTCTGATTTAACTGGTTGATTCATGCCCCGACCAAGTCAGAGAGTGGAGTAAAGCAGATGGAAAGAGGAGTTTATCAGGGTCAGCCTGTCAGTAAGTACATACACAGTATCTCCCTCTCTCAAACACAGACATATATCAAACAGCGTAAATACGTTTGGAGGACGTGTCTTTCACTCTCTCTTGTACATGTGCACACATACAGTACATACAGTGCAAAGACATGATTCGGTGAGTAATCCTCAATTGTTAGAGTCATGACAACTTAACACAAAGTCACCAAAAAAAGCACCAGGCCAAAGTCTCAGTTTATTCAAGTGTATATTTCTGTATCAACATCTTAAGTGTACGATCATTGCTTCCCCTTGGTGTTGGATCCACTGATTAAATGACAAAAGCAATTAATTCCCTGTTATCCAATAAGGAAAAAAACACAAATATTTCATCTTATGAGCAGTTTGAAATCAAAAAACAAATTTGGTAATATTCCAGATTTTGAATTAGATTAACATTTCACTAACATTTCAACAGGAGGAAGAGCTGATCTTGAGACATGAGTTTAAAGAGCTTTTTACACAGCACACATCCGTTTGAGATTATTCATGGTTTATATTACAAAACTCAAAACTGGAAATTTCTATTGGTTTATACTTTTTGATCGACATGGAATCAGCTTCTCAAGACTCAGACCTGTGGACACAGATGTGCTTCAGTTCTGAGTCTACTCATTCAGTCAGTCACTACAAACCTTTCTCATGACTGAAGAGTACTCCAAGATCTCAGTGATCAATTATCAAACACTGGACAGAAAGGAGAGCATTTGTGGAACACTGCCCATCAGATGTTCAGGGACATGCAGAGATGACATAGTTTCACACTTCCTATTTAATTTCATTAAAAAAGAACTTGCATTCCATTAGTCACTTCGTGTTTTATTTTAAAATTGCACACCGGACGTATTTTGCCTGTTAAATTCAGGCTGCTTGAATCTACTGTGAAGACAAGATGCAGCGGCACGAGCGCGTTCGTGCGACCCCCCCCCCCCCCCCGGTTCCATTCCGCTGCCTCCAAGCACCACTTGGTT
This sequence comes from Paralichthys olivaceus, assembly GCF_024713975.1. Lineage (NCBI taxonomy): Eukaryota > Metazoa > Chordata > Actinopteri > Pleuronectiformes > Paralichthyidae > Paralichthys > Paralichthys olivaceus. Next base: position 10,957,507 of record NC_091098.1, on the reverse strand, counting down.
GCACGCACGGCATCGTGCACCGATCCGGTCCCCTCTGTTACATAACCAGTCACAGTGTACAAGGGTAAAGAGGGAGAGTGGACCACTGGTGCACCTGCAGCAGCTCATGATCGAACCCGCACATACGAGTCGATCTGCTTAATGGTTCAGTGTCTGAACACTTTATTACATGTGTTAAATCCAGCTGCTCTCTGAAACTCGTCAACCGAAAGAAGTAAATTAACTCTTTAAACCGAACTATTTCAGGACTGGTGCGTAAATTGCGCACAAGGCTGACCCATTTTACGCACAGTGAAACTATAGAAAATGTTTCCGTTTACGCACGTTATGCGACGCAAAGATTCAAAGACTCTGCTTCAAATGATTCGTAGCTTTACGCTGCAGCTCCTCCTGCACGTCTGCTGGGTACACTGTGTCCATCATGTCTTATTTTCCCTTGTTACGCATTTCTCCTCTACTTCTCGGATGTGTCCTTCAATCACTATCACCTAGAGGAAGCGTATAGAAACTGACCCAGGACAGTGAGTCCTATTTGTTTCGTCCCGCTTCTAAAAAACTGCACCTGCAGCTCGGTGTCATTTCCCCGCATCTCTCCTCTTACCCGCTGCCCGCTGCAGTTGTCGCCTTGATGGAGTTGATCCGGAGCCGGGTGGCGATGTTCCTGAGCGCCTGCACAGTCTGCTGGTCTGGTTTGTGGTAGTCCTCCATCTGGCCGATGCACACGCACACACACACACAGAAGTTGGTTAAGTGGAGTTAAGAGTTAAAAGTCCCCGGTTTGCTGTCCCGAGAATAAAAGGCGATGATGAGTGTGCGTCGGACGATGTCAGGGGTTAAAAAGAGGCAGAGCAGCTGAACCTGAGAGAGACGCAGAGGGGCGGAGGAGGAGGAGGAGGGGGGACGGGGCGTGTTCGCGAGTAAAGCCTATGAATATGGCTAATCTCGGGCTAAAGTGAGCCCACAGTTGGTCCACCGTGTCACGCAGGAGCGCAGCCAATAGGAGGGCGGCTTTGGGCCGAGGCCAAGGCCACACGCGTGCGCGCAAATCCACGTTCACACACTGTCAAGCTCCACAAAGCATCTAGATGTTGGCAGCGGCAGACAGGACACAGCTTTAGGTCGAAGAATTGTAGGCAAATAATAGGAAACAGGGAAAAAAAACAGCTTTGGAGCATAAATATGAAATGTGAATTTTGCAGATGTGAAGAGCAAAAATAAGATGAAACAAAACAAAAAATATGAATTGAAATAGTCGGTAAGATCAGAACTAAAAAAGAATTAATTCCCCTATTCATGAGAAAGCGCATCTATAAAATGCAGTAATATAAAGTGAGAACATGTGTGACTCTTAATTTGTAATAGTGGTCGTTCGTTGTAGTTGCACCATGTGGTCTGGATGTGAAACCGTCACATTTCCACACAAAGGATTTGAGTCTGGCGTTTGAAAAATGGCCTTAAATGATAAAATATTTATCTTTAGGCTTTTATAATGAAAATATGACTATTACCAAATTAGGAGTCAACCCTTTTCACAAAGTATCAGTGCTCAAGGATAACATGATAATTTAGGGGGCAAAACTTTATTGATGCTCAAAAATTCTAGTGTAAGAATTTTTGAAGAGCAAATTAATTGAAGCTGCAGGATACGAGGAGGACGGATGGGTGACACGCAAAGGGAAGGATCACAAATGACAGTAATCTCTCCTTAATGACATTTCCCTGACCTGATTAGCTGCAGCACAAAGCAGCTACTCCTGCAACATGCACATTTAACATTCACTGATAACTGAGTTCATTTTGCTTATTGGGTTTAAAAAATGTTTGTTTAAGCAAAGTAATGGTTTGTCTTGTTATTTTAAGAAATCTCAAGGCAAGGGTATGTTTGCACTGGCTGAGATGAACCTCATGTGGACAGCAGGGGGACAGTGATTCAAAGAGGACATGACACAAACTATCTTGGCCAATCAAGAAAATCAGGAGAAACATCCACTTCTGTTACTTCAGTCAGGCCTGATATCAACTGATTCCAATTTAGTGATAGCAGGAGTACAGCTCACTGTAGGCGGTTAACAGTAGGAAGCTGGTACCATCTGGTGGCTAAACGCAGAAACTGCACCGTTATCCTGTGCTGAAAACAAAGATGTTCAGGAGGAAAATTTTGTAGTTATATATTATCTTAGTTCATGTCGGCTCTATGTTAAACTGTGTAAAAAATATTCATTCACAAAATCCTGTAATATAAAAGTATGCATCGTTTCCTCTTTGAAGCTCATTTAGACAGCTGAACGTCACACTGCAAAAAAAAAAAACAGCCAACTCCATTTTCAAATCTTTAATATCACAAAATAATCATAATAAACCAAATTTTGCACAGTGACAACAATCTCAGGAAATGAGAAAATGTATTTTGCAAAGACTTTTCCAAAATCATACCTCGGCTCAATCAATTAAGATAAATTATTTCAATGTAAAATAACATTAAAATCTTAAATATGTGAGCGGGATTTTAAAAATCTGTCCATTTCAAATCAATCTTCCGGTGTGCGTTTATTTAACCAACACAGGCCCGTGTTGGCCACAATCACCTCTGAAATGATAACAATGCACTGAAGTGTACAAATTGTTTGATTAACTCTCCAGCTGCGGACATATCCTCTTTTGCTTCCTAAATTTAAAAATATCAAAATAAAGGGATTAAGAAAATCAAGGTTAAACAAGTCTGAAGTGAAAAAATGTTGATCCGAGCTCAGAGGAAAACAAGACTGGCACATATAAACTTCAAATACATTCAAATAGCAGGACCAGATACAAAGTCATTGTGTAACAAACAAGATGAAACTCATATCACTCGTTCAGATATTTCCAATTTTAAACGGGGAAAAACATTTTCCAAATACACGATTTTTAAGGATTTTTTGACATGAAACTAAAAGAAACAATTTCTGCACCTTGTTGTTAACACAACTAAACAAAAATACACAGTTTCTACCTGGAATGATTTGCATACTGATGGTTTACTTGTCTGTACTATTGAACCAACTGCTGATATCACTGTACCACTTGTTAGAAAGCTTTATAACTTAAATCTTCATGCTATACATCATTTTCAGACTGTTTTCATGGTCTGATCTTTTTTGTGCTGAACATATTGTGACAACGGGACCAATAAAACTTGTTGTATGTGTTTAGAAATGCACACGAGCTAAGAAACATTTAAAATTATTGAAAGCTGATTTTTAGTTTGAAATCACCTTTCATTCCCACTCACTGTTGCACATGATGAGAAGACAGATCTACTTCTTCCTGTTCTGTGCTGCAGTAGCATTTTACTGCAAATGTGTTTTGTGTTTCAGTCACTCTGACTTAAGATGCAATTGTGGCTTGGAAAAATAAAAGTGGTAGCACGAATGGAGGTAGTTTGTATTTTTCATTATTAATTTGGACTACTAGTATATTTGAAACAGACTGGTGCTATCAAAAACACAACTGTCCCCTATATTTTTAAGCAATTTAACATTAAAGGGGTGAATGTAAACAAGAAGCAAAAATTAATAGCTATTTAGCTTTTTTTTGTAATACTTAAATTATGCATCTCTTGCAGAACGTTTTGTGTTCAGATAAACTTAGCTCAAGGTCCCATCGTCAAATCTCCCATAATGCTGGAGTCCCTAAAGGCATCGCGACAGTGGTCTATTGCACATTCTTCCTCAACAACAGAAAGTACTTGGAGCTCAGCTGGAGGCGGAGCCACACAGGCAGAGAATAAACTAAAAGAAAGATGAAGGATAAGAAGAAATGTGGAGAAAGGAAATGTAGCAAAGAAGTGAGTTAACGCATTAATCTGTCTTTGTGAACATGTCAAAGTCTTTGATGTAACAGAAAAGAAACAGCTGAGAGGAATGAATTCTTAGATTGTTTAGCTGCAAGTGCTGCTCCAAACACGCAAGGAACTTCTTTATCTTCCCTGAACAAGGGCTGAAAAGATCAATCATCTCCTCCTTATTAAGAGACTAATGGACAGTCCTTTTTCAAGCCACTATGTGGACAGTTTGTCTACAAGGATTCCCCAAACAGTTCTGAGGTCCCAAACACAGACGTCTTTCTCTCAAGTAGTCAAAGCTTAGGTGTTTTATAAGCGTTCATATACTCTCGCACTGCGAGAAAAGCAGTGTCAGTGGTTCTGAGCTGCAAAATCATCTGCTCAAAGTACAAATGTCAAATAGCTCAAGGCCACCGAAAGCTCCTCTGTTGTCCCCTCTCACATCAGCAACAGCTAGACTTTACCAGCACGTGGCCCAAAGTTTCATCACATTTCTTAAGTATAAAAAGAAAACCCCAGGCCACAGTGGGAGGTTTTATCTCATCCCTTTCTCCCACAATAGTTCTGGCTCGACGTACGCAGACAAAAAGTCGATCCATGTTGACATAGTCGCCAGGGCAGCATCAGTGTTCAGTAAAAGACTCAAACAGGATTAAACAGTTAGGCGCATGCTATAATAACCCTCAGAACACAGACATGTTTTGCAGAGTCGTGATGTACAGAGTGACAAAACCCTGTTCGCTGCACTTCTTCAACTCACATTAACTTCTGGCTGTCTCACATGTCACAAAGGGGTCGTGGCACTAAAAGTAACAGAGGTGGGCGGATGAAGTAGGACTATAGCTTCATGTTGCTGAAGTCCTTGGACAGAGTCTGCAGATAAGCATCGTGAATGGTGCTAAGGAAGTCTGCATCATTCTAGAGGGGGAGAAAGTAAAAAAGAGAATCAATGAACAAAACTACATGAGTGCGCTGTGTAGTTTAAAATGACACATGTTGTACTAGAACCTTTTACATTTTTTGTTTGTTTTCAGTTAAATCTATAACTTGGAGAAAGTTATAATAAATTATAACTAACCAGCTAACTTAAATTAAAAAAAATTGTACTTGAATTATTTAATTCTGACATAAAATTGTGTTTAGCTTTTTTCATGCTAACTGAAGCCAGCAGTACATTTATACATATACATTTATATGCTCATGGTGTTACCTTGATGAGGTGTATCAGAGTCTCCTGTAGCTGTGTTTTGCTGCAGGGAGCTGGCGGAGGCTCTACAGCTCCTGTGGTGGTGGAGGGGGGCTCAGAGGGGGCATGGAGGACCACCGATGCTGCTGCTGTTGTTGTCATCTTACTGACGGACTGCTGGAAGGCGCTGGGGGAGAGAAGCACCGAAATCTCAGGTCCTTGAACAGCAAGACCTGGACTCATGGGGACAGCCTGAGAAAAAGAAAAACAGACAAAGCAAAGTAAAATACACGAGAGCAACTGACATGTAGTTGTATAACTATTCTGTTTTAGTATAAAAGTATATGTGAGAGACAGATACACGCAACCAGCAGCAAAGAAAAGCCTTCAACTCACAGACATGGGTTTGATCAGGTTTGGAGGTTGAGTGAAGACATCCATCTCTTTGCTGTGCTGGATAATGGGTTTCCCCATGGGCTCGTGGAAGCTGTGGGGTGGAACCAGTGTGCTTGGCAGAAAGCTGGGTGCGAGGATGGGTTTGTGGATGTCTGAATTCATGGATGGCACTGCCGATTTGAGGGTGCTTAATATTTCCTGCCCCAAAAAAGCTCCAGAGGCTGATGGTGATGCTGCAGCAGGGCCAGGGGGAGCAGTCCGCTGCTCTGAGCCAGCTGGCGGCACCATGAGAGGTGAAACTGAGCACAGAGGCTGGGGGTCTGACATGGGGACTACTGACTGGAAAACAGGGCTGGGATGAAGTGCATATGGAGCTGGGAGCAGGCCGGGGACTTGGTGTCGCTGGTTGGACCCGGGCTTCTGGATGTAGGCAGTAGAGGGGTCACCGGAAGCATTGGTGGTGTTCTGTGCAGGCATGGCGGGGAGTGAGGGGTCCTTGGGGAGGGACGAGCCAAAGAGCTCCTCAACTGTGATCTGCTTCACTATTGTGTGAGAGCTCTGGTGGGTAAAAATAGGATTTCATTGCCACTAGAATAAGAATCTCTATGTTTTCTTTGACAGTGTTTGTTGTAGGGAGGAACAGAATAAACTACAGGGCTTAAATTACTCATCCACAAACATCTCTGTAATGTACGTACCTTTTGAGGTTGTGATGTGCTGTGGGGATGTTCTGTAGGGTTGATAGCTGCTTTCAGGTGTGGCTCTGTAGGCCCATCTGTTTCGTATGCCCGACCCTGCATCGCAACACAAACGTACATAGAAATTCAATGGTATTTTCAAATAGAAAGCCAGAGGATAAACACATAGACTTCACTTGTTTTTACAGACACCTCAAACCTAAACTAATCCCAGATTAAGTCCCACTCTAATACTACAAATGCCACATTCACGTTTTTGTATACGTCATCTGCTATGAAATAATTTCTCTTTTGTAAAATCATTTTGTCAGTGCAACAAAAACAACATATGTTCATATCTGCAAGTGTGTGTTGCCTCCTCACTCTCTGGTATTCTTCCTTGGCTTTGCTGAGCAGTTCCAGGATATCGATGGGCCTTGGTTCTGCAACGCCATTGGTCCTCCTTGGCTCTGCCCTCTCTGGTGACTCTCTCTGGACATGCTCTGCCTCTTGTTTTACAATCCTGGAGGAGAGTGAAAGCTTGACAGGTTGTCTTCACGCCTAAGTGGTACTTGATGTGTCATATTTGAGCTGCACTGTCAACTAACCCCTAATGGATGAAGAAAACCCAGATAAATAAGACATGTTGAGCAACTTACTTGACCATCAGTTGAGCGATACGTTGACAGTCCCTCTTGTCATAGAACCAAATACTGTAGATACCCACTGCAAGAAGAACACAAATACTACATGTTATTGCTTGAAAATATGTTTCTGTGCTCAGTTATAAAATGAAATAAATTCAGTGCCCCCCCCCCAAGAAAACAGAAGACTTATTACACAATAAATTCAAATCCAAAAATAGCAGGTACAGCTTGTTAGCTTGAAAGGCTTGTGTGTCATTTGTTTGTGTGATGAAACACTGTCGTATGGAAGTTCCCTCAGGAGGCTGTGGTAACCTAGCAACTTGAGTGTTTGTCTTCCTGCATCTACTGCAACCAAGGGGAATATGGAAAGGTGTAAACAGGTGTGTGTGAGTTTGTGTGCGTCAAACAACTGAGCCTTCTCGAAACAATATTCTCGGACTTGTCACCCTCAGGCAGAGAGTTCACCAGTAGGTAACGAGGCTTACAGCAAGAAACAATCATCATTTTCATCATCCTGAAGAATCCAGCTTCCCTGTGTTGGTCTCTGCTCTTCAATCAACCTTCTATCTTGCTCCTGTTCAGATTTACCCTTGTTTACAGCAGAAGAAGGAATCTAAGAACAATCTTGAAGCTGTCTCTTTCTCTCAACATCTGAAATGTGGACATGTCCGACCAAGTAATGCCTCAGACGAACCTAAGGATCCTCAGCCGGTAAGTTGCCAGGGGAAAAACCAGGACACTCACAGGAAGAATTAACTCTGACCAGTCTTCCAGAGGTGACCGTCAGCTGCCAGGGATCGGAAGCATCTCCAACACAACCTGAGGAATATCCATGTTTTTTCTGTTTTTGTTGAACACATCTGTCACTTCAACCCACTCTGAGGACTTAGGATGCTAAGTACTGGAGAAGCTGCTCTGGTGTGAAGACTAACAAGAAAGCTACATAATGTCTTCCATACCTGCCAAGCTGATGGGCAAAACAAGTCCAAAAGGGGAACAGTCAACTCTGACGCTGACCCTGGCCATGTTATTTTTTCTGATAAGCAAACAATTGGGAAAACAATCAAATTCCTTGTTGGTTGCCTTGATGAAAGTCCTTTTTAGACTTCTGATCGATTACCTCGGTGGCAATGCTGTCAGTTACTTTCTAAAGCTCTGAGGAATTTCTTCACTTTTCACCTCATTACTGCAGAGCGCTTTCAACAAGGCCAGATGAGTTTGACTGCGACATTGGCATTAGATGAAGCCATCAACAAATGCACAACTTGTATAGTAAAATATAGATTCATTGATTTAACCTTAAGGTCTCTAGGCTGCTTTTGCATCAATGGAGAACAACATCAACAGTGGTCAAAGCAAGCTGAAACGGTTGCCGCCTGGACGACCTTCATGACGTCATGACTGAAAAAGTCGCCTCTGAGGAAATTGTTTTGCTCAATGTGACTCCAAGACGACACAATGACCTCAAGCAAAGGGGAAAAGAGATGTTCCAGAGAACGCTGAGGAGGTGTTTGTTCGGCATTTTCAGAGGTACTATTTTGATCTTTTGCACTTAATGTGTGTGGCAGTGAATGTCACTAACACCTGTTTAACTGTTTACTTGGCATTTCAGAGATATGCAATGATACAGCAGTGTTTCCTGACAGTTGTACAGAAACTAGGGCTAGGCGAAATTACTTCAAATCAATATTTTCATTATTTCAAATATTTATTTTCCTGGATAAATGGGGCGTTGCTTCTTCTGCAACAATGAAGTTAAAACACTGCGCTGCATCATAAGAAAAACTTCTCTCTGTCTGTGTGTGAGACACACTCCTGTGTGTGTGTCACTTTGTGCCTGTTGTGCTTCACACAAATTGACCATCTATTTCGTTATTAATCAATGATGTCTGATCATGAATCCGGATCATTCCTGTCTCTTTAATACTGATTTCCTGGCTGTGGGCATCACATTACGTCTCATGTTGTGTGTGAACTACGTGTGTGTGCAAAATGTTGGACTTTTTTTCAATGTTTTTAAATATGTCTCCTAAACTTTGGAGCGAATCAAATTTTAGCCCATGTTGGCACAAAAGGAGGTTTGTAATGATATCTACTGTTTTAGTGTCTCTATTACACATAACACTCACAGTTGCCGTTCCTATAGAGCAGGAAGGGATCCTGCAGCTGGAACTCCAGGTCTTTGTTGATCGGCTCCACCAGGTTCTCTGTGCTCAGTCGGTTCATGATGGTGAAGCCATGGTGAGGGGAGGCAGTCCTGAGAGGAGAGAAGATAAAACCTGTTTGAGTCCTTATTGTTGGTCTGTATCCATGAAAAGAATTGTAATTTTGCAAACTAGTTGGGAACAACTAGGTTATTTGCACAAATTAAAGATGGTTAAGAAGATTTTCTGAAACTTGATGTGGCATAGAATGAACAAGTTGAACAGTTGATCGAGCAATTTGCTTTCCTCCCTCCCTTTTAATGTGAAGATCGATAATGTATATACTGAACTATGGACCTTTGCAATCTAATTGAGTTCTAATTGTGCTCAATATGCTATGAAAAGAAATACAAGAACAACAAAGATGAAGGTATTAGAGATGTCCATGAATGTGTCTTTGACGATACGCAGTTCACGTTTGTTTACAAAGACTGCGGCCTACACACGTGTGCGGACTACGTCAAGTGACAGCGCAGAGGAAAGTAACGTTGAACAAGACCGCAACCTTCATGGTTGTTGAGCCACACGACTCATAGAAACACTTGTAAATGCTCACCTGGTATAAACAAACAGGGTGCCCTCGATTTCGGTCTTCTCCTGAAATGAAACGTGACGTTATGAGTCAAAAACAACAACCGCTAATCCGAAACGTGCTAAATAAGAGCAACGAACGTTTGCTATTAGCATAACCAGCTACCATGTTAGCTCAGGTAAGAGGACGCTAAGTTATTGCTCAAGTCGTTACAACATTCACAGAATGACACTGGTATCAAAACAAGTGCGTATGTGAGTGTATCTACATGAGTTATACTCAGACCAATGCTAACACATGCCTTACTTGTTTTTTTTCTGTTTTAGCGATGAGCTAGCGTTAGCATGCTAAGTGGATACACAAAACAGTTTGCGCTCTTTTGACAAACTCACCCATTCGTTCGTCTTGGAGTTGAAGTTGTAGAGAGCCACCTGGCCGGTGACATCGAGCAGTGTGTTGATGTACGGGTCTTGTCTCTGTAGAGCTGCTAAGCTCATCATATGTCCCGCATTTAGCGTCTCCATCTTGGATGTGACTGTTGCTCCCGCACGGTTGGATTTCTGCAGACACTTGAAACTTCCGCTGTTCCCCGGAAATCACAGCTGTGAGGTTTGTGTTTATTCTGCGAGCACCAGTCTGAGATGCAGTTCAGGTTGGTCTCACGTTGGTCAGAGTGCAGCTAAATGTACATGTTTGTAGTGATAGGTAGTTCACCTCGTGATCTTAGCTTAGCTTAGTTTAGTCGGTGTGCTTTCGAAAATCAAACTAGATATAAAACAAACAAATAAAATGAATGAGTGAAAACCTTAAGCGATAAAAAAAACAGACCACGTTGATGCAAACGTTGCCACAATGGACAGAAGTTTTGCCAAAGCATTTGCTCGCCTCTGTGTTGATTAAAATAAATTACAAAAAGTAGCTAACTTGCCATGTGAAGATAACATTAATTTAAATGTAGCAGTGAATAGGGAAAAAGGTTAATTATATTAGCTGAGGGAATATATTTTACTTTAACTATGCTGAAATGATGGGGATTAAATCATATATTCACACACACATAATATATAAATATAATTAAATTTTTTTCTATTTGGTAAGGACAGTGTGCGTGCACAGAATCCTCCACAGTATCCTCACGTTACATAATCCCACAGTGCTGCGCTGCTGCTTATATTTTTGGGTCCAATCTGACACGTGGTTTTTAATCTGAGAACCTCCATGCATGACAGACCACAAGTGAAGGGCTGTTCACATGTTAAGTGAATTCACAAGATTTCTGCAGGGCTTTGTTAAATCCTGACTTTTTACTAGGACACAGCCTAACCACAATGATATTGACAAGGGCTACAGAAGAATTCAGCCTCCTGGATTATCCCCAATATTGTATCCTATAATTTAATATTGTAGACTACTGATTCACATATCTTTAAATCCATCATATGTAAACTTCTGGGAAAGAGACAAAGCGTGTTTATTATTTCCAGTCCAGTTGAGCTGCAGCTGTCTGCTTTACCTGCCACTGCAGAGAGAACATTGGGATTATAATCCCGGGGATTACGCGCTGCCGTGAAACTGTTATCCTTCATACAGGCGCAGGTAATCCTATCACTGGTAACCTTCCAGCACAGCTCCCGGCAACTCAATTCCTCTCGAATCACCGAGGAGTGAGGGCAGAAAACGCCGCTATGAGGCCCCAGAGAAGAGCCAGGTGACAGAATGCCGTTCATTATAAGGGGAAGACCCCTGAGGGGTAAGTCCAAAGAGCTGGAGGACAGAGACTCTTTAGTGGCTTAACTGGAGGGGGTGGATGAGATGTGCTGTTTATCCTAAAATCCAGAAACCTCCGTCAGGAGAAAGTTCAAGCAGCCATGATATTTTTTTTTTGCATTATGGGCTTTGTCATGATTTAAGTCTGACCGTGAACTAAAACATGGTAGGAAAGATGCAATAGCCTGCATGTTGCTGGCCTGAACATGCAGTTGTTTTAAATGTTGTTTTTACAGCTTTAGTCTCTATTTCCGAGCCAAGCTTTAGGAGCTGAGACTTTAATTTGTGTGCGTCTCTCTGTGGGTTTGTGTCACAGTCACATGCTTCTTAATGGAAACATAATTAATACAATTTAAGCAATTAGACCTAATTACCAACAGATGACTCCTTTTTGGCTTCACTGCCTGTTGTTCACTGCCAGCCATATGTCGTTTTCTTGTTTTGGCAGAGCTCAATTTATATAGCATAACATCAAAGTTTTTCAAATCACCATTTTTTACATAGACTGTATGATTCTTTAGCATTTTAGCCAAAAGTCTTTATGAAGTTTGAGCTGATGTTGGAAGTTTCCTGAAAGGCATGCAGGTGCATTTTCAGATCATGTATGTGTGTGCGTATGTTACTGAGCCTGTACGGAGTGAGGTCATTTTGGAAAAGTGAGGACATTTAGGCAGTTTCTGACCCACTTTCAAATTGGCTGTTTCAGGATTAAGACTTGGTTTTAGGTTTAGAATTAGGCTCAGGTTAGGGTTAGGCATTTAATTGTGATTGAGGTTATGGTAAGAGGCTAGTGAGTGCATTATAGCAATGAAGCATAGCAAGCAAATAATTAATTTTGAACGTGCAGATATTTTTTAAGGTTATGTTAAGATAAGGTTAGGCAAGTAGTAACTATGGTTAGGGATAATGTTTTGGTTAGCCTGTCCACAATGAATGGAAGTCAGTGCATAGTCCTATAATAAGGAAAGCTACGTGCGTGAGTGACTCCAGCAGCTACAGTCGCTCCAACTTGTATGAGTCCATCCCCGGACACAGTGACACACTGAGAGGAGTCATTGACGGACAGCAGTGGATTGTCTGCTGCTGTCCTCCTCGGATCCGCCGTGTGTCTGCGGACAGGCACCCGGATGTGGCGAAAATGTTTGGCGCTCCTCTCAGGGTCTGCTGCGCTCGGGAAACATTTCATGATTCAGGCTGAAGGTTCGGCTCGGGCGCGCGCGTCGACTGCTCCTCCGGATGATGTCTCCAGCGATGAGTTGGGTTTAAAGCGGATTGTTTCAATGTGGATGCGAGGATGCAAGAAGCAGATGAACAGTGTGGAGGTAAAAACCGTGCGTGGAGCGCAGGAGCAGAGTTGGAGCGCTGCGCGAGGGGGCGAGAGCGCCCGTGTGCTGTATTCCCTGGATGTCGGCCTATTCTATTCTATTCTATTCTCTTATATTCTATTCTATTATATTCTACTCTGCGCTATTCTGTTATATTCTACTCAGTTCTATGTAACTGTCCATAATCTGCTGTGTCCTTTTTCCAACTTATTCCAGTGATTAGATTAAGTATTGTCATTGTGAGCGCTGCTACATGGATGCAATGACATCAGTTATCAAATCCACTGGGAAGCGAGTTGCGACTATACTTCTTTAAAACTAAAAATGGTTGACAGTATTTATTATGTTATCATGGTCAAGTGATTGTTTTTGGACCATGTGACAAACTGTGCGTCATGCGTCCTGGAGAATGACACGCTAAACGAACTTTTCAAGTAAATCCCGTTAGTTTCTTTTAGTTTGTGTTGTAGCCTCAGTTGTCACAGTGTGGAAGTAGTCCAAACAAACGCTGATCCGTTTAAAAAGAAGCCACGGGTCAAACTAAAGTCGTGAACAGTTGTTGTGACGCGTCGTGTGACAGATGTGCGACACCCAGGGCTCACTCCTATAACCTCATCTCAGAGACAGCACACAGGCTGGTCATCTTTAAATCTATTAGTATTATTATTATTTGATCCTTTGGATTTGTGTCTTTTCTAAATATCTCAGTTTTTTTTTATCAGGCTGACTTTTTCACTCGATCTGTTGCTCTTACAATACATCTCTGATGACATGTGTTTCTTCAAATTTGTTCATTTGTTCAACTGTGTGGGAGCTGCTTTATGACGTGTAATGTTGGTTAGCTGTGACAGTTATTCCCCGATGAGACTCTGCTGTAGAGTTGCTGTGAACCAAAGTGACTGTGTCAAGGACACTGTCTTTTTCACTGGAGCTTTGCATTGATTTTAATGACACAGTCTCTCTCATCCACACAGGCTGTCCAACTCTCTCTCTCTCTCTCTCTCTCTCCCCCCCCCCCCCTCTGTCGCTCTCTTCCACACTCCCTTCAAACTGTTCTTCTGCTTCTTCTGAAATTATCTGACAATTCATTATTTTAAAATTCCTCTTTAGGTAAAATCAACAGTAACCCTTTAAAAAACTCTTTATGTTTTACCAGTTTGCCCAAACGCAATTCTGACACTTACTCACAGAGTGCCATGTGACTATTCCCACCTCTTTTGTTTATACTCTCTCTTACAGCCTCAAAATCTCGTCTCTATTTCCTCCCCTCTCCCTCCAGGGGCACAGTATGCCAGCAACAAAACGACCACTCCCTCCACTGATGCCTCAGCCCTCTGGTCAGGAAGCAACACTCGCCTGCACCAGCTCCATCCACCAGAGCAGCTGCAGGCTCCGGCCAGCACCGGCAAGCCAGTGGGCACTTCTTATGGCCTCCTTGGGGTCAACAGTGGCAATCAGGGTGTCGGTGGCACTGGCTCCAGTGTCAGCCCGGTTCTCGCTTGGCACGCCGCCATTAGCGCCGCTCGCCAAGCACAGGGCGATACTGCAAAGCCTGACACAGACTCACGGCCCTCAGTTTGCACCACTGGACCAGCTCCTGTAGGCTCACTGGCACAGAGGAAGAGGCAGCAGTATGCCAAAAGCAAAAAACAAGGAGGATCTACCAACAGTAGGCCACCCAGAGCACTGTTCTGCCTCACCCTCAACAATCCGATCCGCAGGGCCTGCATCAGCCTGGTGGAGTGGAAGTATCCTTTATCCCAAAGACTGAGGCTCTGGTTGAATGGATGTGAGGTAGATGTTTGGGTGTCTGAATGGATTGTGTATGTAAGTACGGACAGATTGTTTCATAGTGATTGAAATAACGTATCACTTTATCCGTGAAATAATAACCCGTAACTTCTTTGATGGAATGGACTTGCCGTATAATGTGCATGTGCTATACCTGAATTAAAGACAGCAATTTTGTAAAAGCTTGAATAAGATGTTAAATAAATGATCTCAGTGCTGATTGACATGATTCTTAAGAAGGTGGTGATAGAGGTTAGTGGTGTTTGTCTATTTTGAGAAATGACAAAAGAAATTACCAAACAGGGATTTGTGAAACAGAGAAATAAATGATAGCGTATAATATGAAACATTAGATGTTGATCTATCGTCGCACATTAATATATCATTATATCGCCCATATTTTTGTTTGTATTGCAGCAATTCACCAAAAAAAACCACAATTAACACAGTTCATACAAGATTTTCAAAAACTTCCAACTTCAAATAAGTCCTGATTATTTATTATTTATATTTATTATAATTGTGCTGTCTCTCTGAGATAACCATGTTCCTTAACTGTCTGTTTCCAGACCATTTGATATCTTTATACTGCTGTCTATTTTTGCCAACTGTGTGGCCTTAGCCATCTACATCCCCTTCCCTGGAGACGACTCCAATTCTACCAACCAAGAACTGGTGAGTGACACTGGAAAATACAGAAACATGGCTTGGTGATGTTATCATTATCTAAACCACACTGCAGAGTATATATCCCCTTTAATGTAAAATCCACATGACAGCAGGATATGTTGTGATGGTTTGAATCAGCATGTTATATGCATTTCAGTTTTGTTAGCGGTCAGAAGGAATGCATTAAAATCAGGAAGATTCTACTTTAAACTTTAGTGTATTAGCTTGACAAGTCTTAAAATGTTGTTTTTTCCCAAGTTATCAACAAACGCATTGTCTCACTTAACTCCTGTGGTGTCCAGACCTACAGACAGATGTGTTTTTATTGCCCCAGTTTTATCCAATATTGAAATATACCACACACAGGTCAGCGATTGAGTAAATTATTTTCTAATAATTCGCATATCAATTTGCTCTGTATGTAGTTCTTCTGATGTTGCCTGCTTTGTTGTGCAGCAAAGGTTGAAAATGTTTCTCACACATATACTGCGCTGCTGATCGAGCCGCTATTTGTCATCAGCCAGATTACACACAAAAGCCAGACAACACCTTTGAAAGAGTGTGACCGGTTGGATGTGTGAGTTGCGTCAGAGGGCTTTCCTGACAATATTTGGATGGATGTGTCAGGTTTCATTGTTTTATTGACAAACGTAAACACCAGTACGCACACACGGACACACACACACACACACACACACACACACACACACACACACATACACACCATTTTTTGGTGCCTCCATAATTACAATGTAGTTTGACAGCATGGAATTATAAACACATTAACAATCATTACCACACAATACAATACTACAATACAATATAGTGAATTCAATTAAATAATTTAATTAAGATCTGATTATGTAAAACATGATGTGATATTTTGAAATTTGCCCCAAAGCAAACATTTTTTAGACTGTAACATGTTTTTATATAGCTAAATATTACAAAACAATGAAAGTTTGAATAACAGTGATGGAAATTAACTCAAGGATGAATCTCCTGTTTTTGTGAATTCACTTGATTTGACCAAAAAACAATTCACCTCACATGTAATTGCTAAAAGAGCAGCACATTTTGGTGTTGTTGATTTGTTCATGCAGTGCCAACATTTGCTTTTTTCTCTGAGGCTGGCATAGGACCTTCTGAAGGGAATTGTGTGTGTGTCTGTGCGTGTGCGCGCATGTGTGTGTGCATGTTGAATGAATGAGAGATGGATACAGAAATATTGCATGTTCCTTTAACAGATGGGAATTATTCATAATGTCCAAGTCTATGTTCATCACTCGCTGCACAATGTACAGTATGTGTGGTGTGTGTTTTTGCATGCATGTGTGTGCACATTAATGCAGTTTTTTGTGTCTCTGTCAAGTGAACCAGTGTAAAAACACTGTAATACGAAAAAGACTCATCAGTGAAATTATATTAATATAATAACAGTATATTTACCAGTGTAAAAATGTGTGTTGTGGAAATAACAAAATATATTTAACCCCAGTAAAAATTTTCTCAACCTGCATCCTTCAAGCCTTTCTAACTAACGCCAGTTCTGTATCTCCATTCTCCATGTAATTGTATATTCCAGGATATCTGTTGACTTGACTGAGAGAGTGTGTGTAAGTGTGCTTGTGTATCTGTGTGGGAGAGAGAGAGGGAGCGAGAGACAGAGGGAGAGAGAGCGGGTTGAGGGATTAAGCAGGGCAGTGGATTAGTCGACAGTAAATGAGTGGAGGTTACAGAGAGAGGGGGGGGGAAAGAGAGATGGATGGATGGATGGGAGGATTGGTGGATGGATAGAGGTATAGGGCGGGAGTTTACAAGTGGGAGGGTCAACTGATAGTAGAAATCATGTCAGTCACATGACAGTGTTCATTGAAATCTCCTCTCATTTATCTACCTGCATTCTATTTAGTACATAGATCTCTCTCTCTATCTATCTATCTATATGTTCTACATTTATTTATTGTATTATAGTAATCTGTCCATCTATCTATCTAAACTCTGTCTCTTCATATTTGTAATCCGTCTCTCTTCTCTGATGTCTACTAAATTGTTTTCCACTTTGTTTATTCTCCTTGATCTGTCCCCCCCCCCCTCCCTCAGTGCAGAGTGGAGAATGATGATTAATATCATATTAAGCTGATAAGTGATTTAGAAGACTTATGACGGCCCCTTTGGTTGCTAGCTGACTAACATACACTGCTGATCATCTTATAATCTCATAAGAGTCCTATATGAGTCTGCTGTATGAGCATATGGAGACAGAGATGCAGTCTGTGTGTGTGTCTGAGTGAATGGCTTAAAAGCATGTACTGTATGTACGTTGAAGTGGATATGCTCAGTTAAGCCTATGACAAGTGATTGAGACAATATTGTGTCATGATACAAAATAGTCAATTTAAATAGTAATAAATTATTGGAAAAATCACATAAAATCTGGGTATCCTGACGTGTGGAGTTACTTACATCATGTATAAACAATAATGCTGTATTGAATCTAATATGTACTGATGACCACTTATACTTTATCTAGTATAATTATGGTGCTGTATCTGCCAAAGTAAATAAAATCACATTATTTAAAACCGAATGCATATCCAAAGTATAGATCATTCCTGCAGTCTTTTGTTAGAACACAGTCCAGTGTATTTTAAAAAAAAGATATGTTCAGAGGTATTTTAGATTTCACACTGTCACAGATTTTTTTAGAACTTTGCATCACAATAATTATTATAAATATGAGAACCTTCCTCATAGGGAAGATATTGATTCGTTGCCCAGCTCTATCTGAACACCTTCAGTACTGCATATAGAAATCTGGCATTAGGTGAAAGGAGTAGGTGTGATGGTTAATAGTGTCTCGTTAATACTACAGTGCATGAGACAATATTATAGATAGTACTGACGGTGTAAAAAGTAGACAAAGACAATGTGAAGATGAATACTTTTAAATATAATTTCTTTATATCTGAAATGTCCTCTGAGTATCATAAGCTGAAGTCCTCCAGTGTGCAATCCCAGTTTACCTGACTGGTTGTGTTTGAATTCTGTCCTCATCATCGGACTCCATTTTAACTGCATGTGGGTGAGTCTTCACATGAACAGTATGAGTCAGAGATCAGAGGGTAAATAATCTTTTGGCTAATGCAGGGTTGGATATCGAAGTTAAAACCATGGTAACAAGCCACATAATTTTCTTATTAAAAACATAGGCAAGCTCTGCAGCAGGGGAGTTTCGAGTGCCTGAGACTTGTCATGACATCAAGGCAAAGCACACTGCAGAAAACATCCAGATGTCCCCCGAACATGTGTGTGTGTGTGACATAAAGTTGTTTGTCTTCACTGTGATTCAGAAAGATATTTGAGTTGGTTGTATAACAGCAATCATAAGACCTGAATGCTATTTTAGGTGGGCAGGTTCATCCAAACATCAGCACAGGAGAGAGTTTATTCAGTTTTTTCTGTGTGTTTTCTTTGTGTGTTGTGTTGTGTGTGAGTATGTTCATACAAGTGTGTTGTTTGTATTTGTACTGTGGATCTATATTCACACAGCCCCCTATGCCTGTGTTGACTTCAACACAGTCTGTACATGCGCATGTGTTGCTGTTGCATTCCTGCATGATGTGTGGTTTTTGGGTTGCATGTGTTTGTGTTCCTCTAAGTGTGTGTGTGTGTGTGTGTGTGTGTGTAGATTCTGAGAATGTCAGGTTGCGTCATTTCTCTCTGTCAGGGATTAAAGGTTTAGAGCAGAAGGGAAATGAGAGTCACACTAAGCAACACACTACTCCATCAAGCACGTGAGCGTGTGTGGACGTGACTTTTTCTTTGCATGTTTGTGTTTGTATGTGTGCGTTGCAATGAAAGATGGAGATGCACACAGACTGTGCCTGGGAAATTAGAGGTTTCTTCATGGAGGTTTTGAAGTGAGAGCTGAAGAATTAAACAATATCCTAGACTTGAGTGATTTTGTATTGTTATTGTCTGATCATGTGTCGATATCAATATATTGTGTTACACAACTGTGCTCATAAAGTGTTTTCTATCAAGGTCACTAATCAGATTATTTTGAATTCTATAAATCATTTAAAAGTCTATTTCATATAAGAATCAATTGTTTGGTTTGATCAACATTTCAAAACACATTTTATGCCAGAAATCAGAAATAAAAGTATTAAATCTTGCATTGATGATCATTTATGGAAATGTCAAACATTTATATATTGTATTATATAACAGGAAAAAATATCATATTCATATTGTAATGTTGATTTCAAATATCTTAGAAACAGTATTGGTATAATTTGTCTGCCATTTTAAGACCTAAAAACAATAGAGAGAGTGAAAGAGCGAGATTGATTAATTGTATTGGTGATCAGAGGAAGGCAGCGTGTGACTGGTTGCTGATCAGCCTGCAGGGCAGTGTTTTCATACCAACATACATGGTCAAACACACACACACACCCACACACACACACACACACACACGCACACACACACACACAGCTGACATTTTAAATGTATGTCTGTCTTCTTGTCTGTTTGCATGTGTATGGATATATGTGTGAAGGTGTGTGTGGAGTGTTTGAGGTGAAGCCATCTCATTAACATTCAGGCAGACAGAAGCATGGACGGTGTGTGTGTGAAATAAGCTAAGAGGTAAAAGGGACAGTGGTTGATGTTTGAGACTGAGATGGATTTCATCAGTGTTTGAGGTAATGGTCAAAAGTTATTTAATAGACACAACACATCTTCATCAATTTGTCAACTCATTTTAGCAAATAGAATATGCACTGCAAATACTCACAACACAACCGAATGAAAAAATCTGACAATGGGAAAATGGAATTAATGCATGAGTCTGGCCTCAGTCATGTGAGACCATATCAGCAGTGTCAGAACAACATGTTTACATTGAAGTGACAAAGCTCTTTGGTGGCTGTATAATTATGATGCATACAAAAGAGAGTCTCAGTGGATTTTCACGTAGGAGGTTGCTGCTCACTTCTTAATTCAAAAGTCTGTGAGGTTTCTTTTAACCATAACCAACATTGTTCTGTGACCTTAACCACACCACAGTCCTCTAACCTTGATGACATACTAACTGGGATCTGGCTTCAAATGTAACCAAGTTGTGTTTGTGTCCAAACCAAAGTGTTTACTTAGCAGTGTCACATTGAAGGACAGAAAAAGGATAGAGAGTGGGTTGGACAGTGTTCACAAGACCGCATGTTCTTAAAGCTTCATTTACCCTGTTGGTTCTCTCACTGTCCACGTGTTATGATTGTGTGTGTTTGTGTGTGTCTGTGTGTGTGTGGTTGTGTGTCTTATAAAATGTCAACAGCAGTTTCACATGCTTCAGGGTCTGTGTTTGCGTGTGTGTGTGTATAAGAGTGACACAGATAGTCCTGCCATGATAAGTCCAATGACAAATAAGCAGACCAACAAAAAAACTTATGACAATTGTTATAATAGACGCATCATCTCAATTATTAAGTAAAAATCCCCCAAAAATCTTATTACAGCTTCTGAAATGACTTTTTAGTCACTGTTAACTGGGTAGAAGTGTAATTTGCATTTATTTGAAATATTCTGATAAAATAAAGAAGATGTTGGAATTGTAATCAATATACATAATTATATATTGAAATCAATTGAAGGGGTATAATACTTGTCAACTACTGATTTTTCAGTATTGTTTAAAGTGTGGTTTGTTTGTCCCTGTAGTGTTTTCCATGAATTACCAAGACTGTGGTGGCCTGCCATTCTAATTTTGTCCTGCCAAAGTTTCATTGTCAACCATTTTCAATACTTTATATATCATAAAAAGTTCTTTAACTTAGTACAGTTGCTTCGTCGTGCAGCGCTCTTTCTCTCTCTCTCTCACACAAACACATTAATCTATCTGTCATAATCAGACTGGTCATTAGCAGCATGGGGAGGAATCCCATCACTTTTGTAATCTGTCAAAACATCCATAAAGTTTTTACTGTCCTGAGCAGGAAAGTAGAACTTGTGGTTTGTGTGCTCTGTGATGGGCGTGCAGTTTGTCAGCAGGCATACCACTGACCCTCTCTCTACCTTTCACTCAGCCCAGTTGCACATCAGGGTGAACTGCGTACTGACAGTCAACCCTCATCAGTCTGATTCTTGCATCATTATGAAGTATGTATATATGTCACATATTTAATTCCCTTGGTTTGCCTAAAACATTTCTGTCTGATTATATATGCATAAATATACATTGATTCTGTAAGAATCATTTTTATTTTAGAGCGTAGCGTGTGCAGTCACAGTCAAAGTAGCTTCAGGACATCTTATAGCTATATTACATTGTAGTCCCATCATTGTGAGTCATTTCCATGGCTCTCTGTGCTGTCACTCCTCTTCATCATTACAATGTGTTAAATATAGACTTTGAATATCTACAGCAGCAACATTCATATCCACTCGTAAACATAAAACACTTCCAATGTTCACACTCACGAAAATACAACTAGTATTTTTATATACCATGTACCCTCCCCCCTTCCCAAACACACGTGTGCATGTCTGATGGTTATGCAAGTGTTTATTTTAAAAAAGGAGCCCAGGGGCTTTACAGGTTTTTAGGCTGTGAGTTGATGCCCAGATGTCAGGAGTCCTGCTGGACTCGCTACTTAGCACCCAAAGGCAACAAAGGGACCACACACACACTGCAGGGAATGAGGGACACACACGCACTCACCTATGCAAACATGCACACACTGTAGTTTTTGAGCTTTGTATTCCTGAGACACACTTTGTTCAGACATTAGCCACAGAACAGTGCACAGAGAATGAATGTGTGAACGAGCGTTAAACCTTGTTGTACCAGACCAAAGGCCCTGTTCTGCTGCACTTTATACAAATTGCTGTCTGCGCACCTAATTTGATTTTCATGAATAGACAAGAAGAAGGAAGTGAACTTGACCTGATTCTGTTGCAAATAAATAGATCAAAACAAATATTGAATAAAAAAAGAAGAAATGCAATTATTTCAAAATGAAGATGTCTTTTGGAAATGCTCTTCATAAATCAATAACTCTAATATTACTGATCCATTGATCCACTTGTTATTGTGTCTTAATTGATTTTACTTAATGGTTCAAATGATAAATGTATTTATTATGAATGATGAAAGTTGCACCCGATTGAATGACCAGGAAATGTGATGAGGAGATTATCTGTTACAGCTAAGCAGGTTTATGGCTCGTGGAATAAATGAGAACTTAAATCTCTTTGTAGCTGCAACAGTTTTCTCCTTTATAGCAGAATGCTTTGCTGTGTGTGTGAAGAAGCTGCAAAAATATGCAGCGTGTCTGTTTTACAGGTTGACTGTAATTTAACCGCTTATTTATGTCTTATTTAAATGTTAGACAGTTAACTACTGTTCAGAATATCAACAAAACAGTTTTCATGTAAAACATTGAAATATAACTGAATTAAAAAAAAATCTACAATTAAAATAGGATTATATTCAAGATTATTTTCTGTGGCAATAGACGTTGCCAACTAGGGTCTCACCACAGCAGCCAGAGACAAACCATTCAGGCTTTAACATTTTATTCAGAGAGTAGGTTCTAACAAAACCTAAATACAAACATAAATCCAGCAATTTCTGCTGGCATGTGAGCTTTGCAGCTCGGTAGTGTCCAACTGCAGCACTGGGATATCAGGTCAGCCTGATGAAGATTTTCTATAGTTGTCATGATAATTAAGTACAAATTACTAATAAATATTGTCCTTGAATCTAGTTTAGCTAATTTGTCTGTGCTGTAGAGCATTAATGAGTACAAACGCCTCCACGAGTTGCACTGTTACACTGGATGAAATCCTAATTCATTAAGAAAATAAAGGCACTGTTTTAGTTAGACACAGCTTCACTGACTAACAAATATACTGTATATTTATAAGTACGGTGCATTTGCATTCATTGTGTTGCTCCTCCACTTAGTTTTACATATAGCAAAGTCTGCTGCCGTGACAACTGTGGCCATGGAGACTTGTGGAGTATCCAAAGAGAAGGCTCTCGACAGGACAGAGAAAGAAATGAGAAAAAAGGAGGAGAGGCAGAATGAGAGGCGAAAGAGAGGAACAGGATATTGAGAAAAGAGTAGAGAGGACACAAGAGTGGAAAAGGAGTCCAAGGAGAGAGAGGAGGAGATAATAAGAGCAGGATAAAAAAAAGCAGAGACACAATGAGGGAGGAGAGAGGAGGTTAAGATTGTAGGTGACACACAGATGAGAGAAGAGAATGAGGGCAGGACAAGACAGGGAAGAATTAAAGAGGAGAAAAGGATTAAAGCAGGAGGAATATGAAGAGAAGAATGAGACCTCCTGTTAATCTGCTGTGCACATTCAGCATCTAATTGAATTGATGTTTGAACAGCTTTACTTTGTATGCATTCTGTGCATTACCATTATTTACCTGCATTTATCAAGCCAGGTCATCATACACATGACTGTTTTATATTGTGGCAGATTTCGGATGCTGTCATGGTCGTTGATCTTAATGCTAGCTCCGGATTAGGAAGCTTTTGGTGGTCACTCAGTACCAATGTTGGCTGTTTTGACTGCATTTGTGCCCTCGCTCGCTCTTTTGACATGGGGATTATGAATATCCACGACTAAAGATAGATGCAAGCTAGAATCGTATGGGCTTAATTGAAAAACCCAAAGAGAGAAATAGAAAAGCACAGAGGCCAAACTCCGCTGCTGAACCATCAATAAACGTTGTCTGGACTGATCTTACCACGATGCAAGAAATGATGTGAAACATTGATTCAAAAACTAAAAATGTTATTTTGTTTTAGAAAAATCAGAGAGTCATTACAAAAACTGTATTTTTCTAATACATAATTGCCAACCTGTTATCGCAGACCTGTTAACAGTCATGTTTCTCATCGTTTCAAATCCATATGCAACTAGAATAGCACTCAACAGTCCCATTTTGAGACCACATTGAAAATTACTAGATCTGGATTTTTATTTGGATCAAAAACGATCTCACACTGTCAAAGTTAAAAAAAAAAGGCCTGGATCAAAAAATGATCATGAAACGTAATGGTGTATTTCATGACCCAGATCGCATCCCTCCAGTAGGTTTCATGGTAATATGTCCAGTAGCTTTTGCATAATTCTGCTAACAAACTAAAAAACAAGTATTCAGATTAAAAGATAACCTCCTTGTCAAAGGTAATTAGAAGGGGGACATTAGAGGGCACATACCTCCACCAAGGCTAATGACCTGGTAATCTAACCATGCCAAAGCAGTGTTGAACCAATGAAAATGTTTACACTTATACTATCATAAGAGATCTTTAACTTTGTGTTTTGCTCTGTTGCTGCATTGTTTAGCTGTATGTAGCATTATTTGCTAAACATGCTTGCTATCAAGCATTAGTGCTTTTGTCCAGATCTGTGCCAAACAAATTGGGTTCTTTCTTGGCCCATGTCTCATGCTTCCACCAAATTATAGAAATCTGTTCTGTGGTTGGAGGGGATGATACTTAAAGAGGATAAATTGTCTTTGGAAATGGGGATCATATAAGCACAATAACTGTTTAAAGTGTTAATTAGTTGCAGTATATGAAGAGACTAGCATTCAGCATCAGTCACAAGTTCATCCATTTCTAATTGAATGTCTTTCTACATATAGGACAAAGATCTGTTCCTTGATTAGCATCGTAATATATTTTTGACAAATTACAAAGTGTATGGCATCTTAACATGGTGGGTTGACACATTTAAACTGATAAAATGACAAGTTCTGCCAGCAGTTAACCAACAACAGAAACATTTTTTCTCTCCATTCCTTTCGGATGATGCCCGTTATATGTTGAAGTTGCTTCCCTTTATGCTTGAACATTATATGCATCTTTACCTCTGGGGACATTTAGATCCTATGATCACATACATCACCAGTTCAACTTTTCATGACCCTCTCACTTCCCTGGCTTTTGCTTTTCTGCTAACTGGATTAGACTTTACCGCATTTAAGTGTCTGTTTACCTCAGGTTTGCAGCTCCCTTTTGGTTTGGGCTTTTGAGTAGTCATAGTTGACTCCTCAAAATATTGGGATTAAAATAGACCTCACAACTTCCATTGTTTGAAATATACAAAGAACATGCTGTATATGATAAAATCGCTTTCATGCAATTGTGCCAATTAAAATGATTGTAAGGCAAAACTAATTGGTTTAATAATTACCAAGCAGCAATTACAGAGTTCTACTCTGTACTCATATCGGATTTTATGTATACTAAACACAATATCAGAAGACAGATCTCCACTGATGAGAGGGATGTGGACATTGAGACTGAGAGGAAAAGAAAACCAGAAACAGACAGAAAGACAGAGGAACAGGGAGGCCAAGCGGAAAAGGCATGCCATAGGGGAGAGGCAGGAGGCTGACAATATATTCTCCTGTCCCTTGTTGCAATTGTGTGCTCCAGGACAAAGTAAGATTATCGACAGCTTTTTCATTCTTCAGCCCTCCCTCGGTTTCTTCCTTTTCTATTTCTATTTAACAGGAGGCAACACAGAACATCAATCAAACATTAATGAGCACAAAACATCAACATATTTGATATATATTACATGTAGCACACAAATTGTACTCACTTGATTCTTGTCCTTCTGGGTTTGTATACTCGTGGCTGTATAGACTTATTGTAAGTTGCTTTGGATAAAAGCGTCAGTTAAATGAAATCTAATAATAATAATATTTTGAAAAGTTGTGATTGTTATCAGATTGCTCTCTCTTTGTCACATCCTCCTCTCATTTGCAGAGATCAGGAAAACAGAAACAAAACATATAGGAGAATGGAGATGGTAACCATCTGTGACTCTGCATTATTGTGTTTTCTTGCTTTTTCGGTTGGTCATGAATATCGTGACGAATGGAAAGAGAACTGCTTTGTGTGATCACTGCTTAGCTGCTGCTATGCCACTGATTTGAACATTTGGATTGACAAGGCCTTTGCATTAAAAATGTGGGCACAATAATCACTTCCGGAGGTGGTTTGGCTCTGTCTTGGGTGCATTTGCAACTGTGCTCTCATATGGTCAAATACAACAAGTTCACCAATCACTGGAATGTTTTGGGTTACTCTTACATGCATATATAGAGTTCATATATAGTTTACCAAATTGTTTGTGTTTGTAAGTGACTTGAAATCTTAAAAATTGTGCAGCGCTTCCTGCAGGTGATGATAGTTGGTTTATTTAAGCATCCATAATGTAACCACGTTTTTTTCATGAATATAACAGAGAGAGAGAGTTGTGCAAAGGAGACCTAATTTCTCAGTTAACATGATACACTCTATGTGTGTATTTTGGGCATTTTAAGAGGATTGTAAATATATACTATACATATTGATAATTGATCAAAGGGCCTCAGCATCACTTGCTTTAACGCCAGCCGCGTAAAAGACGGAGCCCTAATGGTGGTGACATCAGTGGCTCTTTTGTTCAGCTTGTGCTGAAGCAATGAGCAGCACATCCTCAGCCTTTCTGGTCCTCATTAATCTTATTAAGACCATTGCGAACACAGGCTAATAGGAGCTGATTAGCCTGCATCTGACCGCCTGGATGATTCACCGGCATACACCCATTCACACGCACGTGTCCTCTGTGTGTGTGTCTCTCTCTCACACACACACATTAAGATTCTGCCATGTGACAAGCTCGATAGCAAAATGTATCTCCATTTATCTCCTCCATTAAAGAAAGTCAAATATACTGTAAAATGTA
Source organism: Paralichthys olivaceus (assembly GCF_024713975.1). Taxonomy (NCBI): domain Eukaryota; kingdom Metazoa; phylum Chordata; class Actinopteri; order Pleuronectiformes; family Paralichthyidae; genus Paralichthys; species Paralichthys olivaceus. The sequence continues at coordinate 10,930,721 of NC_091098.1, read as the reverse complement.
GTTCATGCTCAAGTGCAAATAGGCCCATGTAAATGAAACAGTAACATATTTTCTACAGTTTATACATTTTTAAAGACTTCCTGTTTACATCATGTGACCCAGGCGGCATCACCACAGCTCTTGGTCACACACAGAGCATTATGGGATGCAGGAGTACCTGTTGGGTTGGGTGGGAAATGACCAGAGTTAGACTGAACACACATACACACTGATCTAAGCCACATGGCATTGAGCATTATGTCAGTTTGTGTTATCATCACTGAGTGTAGTGACATAGAGTGAACCTCTCTCTCTCTCTTGCTCCCTTTCTCTGTGTGTGTTTTTGTGTGTTTGTGTTTGTTTGTGTGTGTGTGTGTGTGTGTGTGTGTGTGTGTGTGTGTGTGTGTGTGTGTGTGTGTGTGTGTGTGTGTGTGTTGCTCTCCACTGATCTATTAGGCAGGTCAGGCATGATGGTGGTATGGTCCTGCCCTTCCCTTGAATCAATTTAAACACACACACACACAAATATACTGATTTACAGCAAGTCTGAATGAGGGGTGAGAAAAAATGTGTGTCAGTACACCAGTCATCTGTACAGTGACACTCTTTTATTGCACTGCTATTGTACACTTGTATTGTGAGTGCCACTGTCATCTGCCAGCAGTGTATTCTGTTGGGCTGCGAGTGGTTAGCCTATCAGTGGCTTCGGAGACAATATCATCTGAGTAAAAACCAGCAATCACACTGTTCGCACATTTACACTTTGACTGACCAAATTCATTTGAGCCCACTCTCCGCCAAATGTAGATGCTTTGTCATGATGTCCGTCCTGAGAATCACGAGCTGGCTTCTTCTTCTAGCTATAGCTGAACCGTGATTGGTGGTGTGTGACTTCTAGTGCTGGAAGGCGTTACAGACTATATTCGCAGGAGATCATATTATCTAAACCCATAGTGCAGTAACAGGTGTTAAGGATACAAAGTGGGAATTCAAGGATTAGCATTCACCTTTTTTACGTGTCATTGTCAACGCGGAGGATTTGATGCGTCATTGCAGAGAACCCCTCACTGTGTTGTGCATGCGTAAAAGGCAGATTGCAGGTAAAGTCCGAAACCAATTCTCCAGATTGGAGATGATGTCTGAAAACGGTTTAAGAAACAGTTAAAGAACATATTGTTAGTCTGTGTATGTGTGTCTGTCATCTGATGTGGTTGTAAGTACTTTGGCAGGTGTCAGTCTGTCTGTCTATCTGTGGACAGATGATGATGTCACTGTGATAATAACAATCGTGCAAGATATAGTAACAAAACTCTACTGCAATGAAATCTAACATGATGGCAGAGCTCAAAGATTTGTCTTGCCTGATCCATGAGTCGGGAGTACTGAGTCTCAGTCCTGTGTTTTAAATCACATTCAGATCATTAATTAGGTGGTGGGGACATGTGTAGTGGGGACAGCACATAAAAACTTAACTTGTTAATATAACTGCAAAGATTCACACAACATAATGTGGCACTTGCTGAGTACAGCCAACTCACAACTGCTGCTACCAGTTTCACTTATTGGGGAACACGCCACTGAATTCTTACCATAACAGTGTGAAGACAGAGTGTACAATACAACTACAATGTAATGCCATCTCATTCACTCACCCTGCCACAAATACTGTCTTTGTGCAGCCTCTAAGATTCAGGAATCAGGAATGTAGTTTGTTGTGTTTTAATGGAGTAGTGATAGATTTTTTAGATTACATTTTTCAAAATGTGAATTAAACCTGTTGAAGAATTTGGGTTTTTTAGCCAAATTCTCTGTCTATATTTAAAGCTAGATAAATAGATTTCTTTCTGAGTTCACCAATGGTTCACAAATAGATTATCAGAAAGCTGATAGATGATTGTCTTTCCTTGTTTGTCTTTCCTTTTATATGCTCCTCTGTCATTTTATTTTTCATTGTACTTTTGCACTCATCTTCTCTTCTTCTCTCTCGTTGGCAGTTTCATTATTTGTCCCTCATCCTTCCTCCCCTCTGATTCGTCACTCTTTATTTTTCTCTCTCCTGCTGTGATGTGGCTCTTAATCCTTTACGCCATCTACTGTTTGTCTGCAGTTTTCTGAGCCAAGGTTAAAACCTACAAAGTAATAAGGAATTGGACATCACTATGTCAGTTTATCTCCATCACAAATAGGCGATTCAAACATTTTGACACTGGAACTGTGAATGTTGTATCAATCATCCAAATGTAATCAAACACAATGTATTGTAATGACCCTTTAAATGTTGAAAATATAATAATAAAGTAGTAATTTAATAAATTAAATCATTCAATTTAATGCAGATAATGTCTTCTATCAGTCAAATATTTACAATAATTAATTAGTCCAGCCACTTTCCTACATTACATCAGAACATTTTTACTCCCCTTCATGACACGGACATTGAATGTCAGTCAGAGTTGGGCATTCAGGAAGTCTATATAATGACATCATATTAAGCACAATGCTTCAGCTCAACATTCATGATTTTGGACCAGAAATGGTCACCAGCATTTTACATCAGCTTTTGAACATTTTAAATAACAGAAAGAAAACTACAACTACACAAACTTTTTTTCAAGCCAAAGCAGCAGAGGACCATATTTAGCTGTGGACAGTTCACACATGCAATGCAGGTTTAGTCCTCATCAGAAGTCACGCCTAACTTTTGTCCAACCGTTTGACATTTGTACATCAGGTAGGCCGCACAGAAAATACCCTAAATGTTCTAAAAATGGAAATCCATGATTATAATATTTATTAATTGGATAATTGAGTTGTTGTTTACCTTCTTTTTGTTCAATGTAAAAATAATTTTGAATCCTTCATTATTGACGCGCATTTATTACTCAGCAGTCAACATCTTCTTTGCCTTCATTGGTGCATTGCTACTTTAAACGTTAGTGCCACAAACTCTCAGTCAATCTTTTGTGTAAAACCAGTGACCGCAATGTGTGTGGCATCACCCTTGTGCTCGCGTGCATGAGTCCTTGTGTGTGTCTGTGGCCCACACAAAATGGGGAACACTTGTAGAAGCTTTGTAGCACTTAAAGTAGTGAAGTCCTCAATGTACTTTTAACATGACTCACCTCCTCTTTAAAATCAGGTTTATCATTATTATTTCATGAATTGTGATTCAGCATTACTTCTCATTCTCATTTTAAGAGTTGAAATATAATTTGCTCAATAGTCTAGGAGAACATTCTAAGTGTTTTTGGATAGCTCTCATGGAACAGTGTTGAACAAAATAAAGATACAGATTTTGATTTGAATACTAACCCCCTAAAAATGAGCTGATTTTTTTCTTTAAGATTCACGCAAGATTCTCTTAGAATGTAATGTAACCCGGATCAGTCCCGGTCAAACATTTAATGCTTTCTTTCCTGACTCATCCTGCATCCTTTCCATCCTGTCAGTAGTTTTTGCATAATCCTGCTAAATGTTTCTGCATTCAACTACCTTTTCATTTGCTATGGACACACCTGGTGTCTGCACTACTCCAGAGAGAGAATGTGTTTTCCAGAGCTCCAGAGCTGCATTTTAGTGTGGATGGGCAGAATCATGTTTGGAAACCTTTGATAAAAAAGACACACAACAACTTCCTGATTGGGTCTGTTTGATCCTGATTTGTCTCGTTCCTATCACATGACCCCCTTCCGGAGGAAAACAACCAGCACTAGCATCTACACTGGCTGCCAGTATAGAACACAACATGGATAATCAATGCCGGTGAAGCGTTACTGACCCTCTTTGCTGTTGAACAGTTAAATTCCCCATTTTACAATAATGCAGTTGCTTACATGTGAAGAAGACAATCTGTGACAATTCCTGGACACAAATGTCTTATGTTCACACCGGGTGTACTGAACATGTGTGTGAGTGGTCACTTAATATGTCTTTTAAGTCATGTTAGTATGGTCTGGGATTACTTATAACTGATACAGAGCCAAAATGCTTGTTTTGAGAGAGATCATTCTAGTTTGAAGATTCAATGGACAACACAGTAGTATGGATGTTGCCTGTCAAACAAACATTCAACGCTAATGTAAATGTAACTTGGATAACAAATGTAGTAAAGTTTCCTAAATTGACATTGCAGATAATAAGCCAAGTAATTATAGTGCAGGCTAATAGGGCAGTGAATGATGTTTTTCATGTTGCAGAGTTGTTCAGAGTTCTTTTAACCATAACCTTTACTCCTCTTGTTTGAAAACCTTCTCCACAGTGCATGCTGTGATTGCAAAAACATCATCTGGGACATTTTGTCCGTCCTCTGCACAGACTCTCTTAGCGCTCTTGGCTTCAGCTCCAGCAACCAAAATTTCTTGTCAGGCTCCCAAAATGAGGGATTTGGGAGCTTACAGGACGCACTGCTCCTCCTTAAATCAATTAAGCTGCTTCGCTTTCTCTCTGCTGTGGTTCACTGGGCCTGTGCTGTGCTCTGTTTTTGCGTGAACAACGTTTTAAGCCATGGAGGGTAAGTTAAAAGGGGAAAGCAGAGCCCTGCCTCATCCAGTGGCTCTTTTACGTACTGAACACATGTGTTGTTTTCTGCAGGGACTTCAGTGAGCTCCAGACTTGGGGATTCATATGTTTACTGAAGGCAGACAATCCAATTATTTGGTTAGTGGTGGATGTCATTAGCAGTTAACACGCCAATTAAGCTTTTCTTCTTTAGATACATTGAGATAATAGTATATGGAATTTTATTGTGAATTTAAACTAAACGTAAAACCAAGCAAACATCAAACATATTTAATACTACTTACTCAGTGTTAATGTATAAAATACTGTTTACACTCACTTGCAGTTTTGCAGATTTAAATGGTGTTTGCTGTCTAAAATATATAATTTTGAACATGTTCCAGTTAAAGATCTGAGCCTTCACTGTAGAGCACCATACTAGCCTGCATGCTGTACCCGAGGCAGTTGTCTTGAGTATCTCAACTTCAAGTCTCATTCTCTGCCCACACACAAAACAAGGCTGATTGCCATGGCAACGTTATGTCCATCACATCCACACAACAAGCAGAGAAGTGAACCACAATGCAGTGGTGTAAAGTTCTTCACTGAACATAGACACAGGAAACGAGAGCAACTTGAACCAATAAACATTAAACTGTGTCATTGATCCTTTTTTGGAAGAAGCCTACATGAAGTAAACCAAAGAACAACAAACAAACCACACACAACTGTGCAGCTCTTCAGTAGAGACGAAGGTTGGCGGGTTCAGGTGCCACTTGTTTTCTCGCTGTGCACTCGACACCACTCTAGTTCTCTTGTGCAGAAACAGTTTCAGGATGGAACCACGTGTTACTCTCACACACCACTTACTGACCAGGAACCCCCCGGGGATGTGAAAAATAAGACGGATTTAATATTTATATAACATCATGCCATGTGTTTTATGGCTTCCGTGAGGTAGGGCAGAGGGCAAAGACTGTTACTTTTCTGCTGATAATATTAAATCCACTTCTTTGCAGAGCGGGGAGGTGGGGGGTATTGGGGCTTATGTGAGCATAGCATGTCTCTTCATTTGATTTAGGGTTGTTCGAGTTACTTTTGGCTGGGTTATTTTGCTGCGGTTTAATTGAAACTGAGAATCTGTTTCTAATAAAGTACAGTGAAGTAAGAATAGTTAAGAATTGTCCTGAGAATTTATTTCTAATAAAGTACAGTGAAGTAATAATAGTTAAGAATTGTCCTGAGAATTTATTTCTAATAAAGTACAGTGAAGTAATAATAGTTAAGAATTGTCCTGAGAATTTATTTCTAATAAAGTACAGTGAAGTAATAATAGTTAAGAATTGCTCACCTGTCCCCCTTCAGTTTGTTTAGTCTTTGGTTTTTACTTTAGATTTATGTGCTTATGGATATTTAGATATTTAAGATACGATAGTTGTAATATGGCATAGATACATTCTAAAACACAGCTCAACAGGCCCAAATTTCACACGCTCATAAATATTAGACCCCTAAATGTGCCCAATTTTAAAATTCAAAATCAGAAATGATTTCCTGGGTAAATGGTGAAAGTGTCAGAAACATGCCTACATTGTTAAAGGGTTAGGGTTAACCCCTCATTGTTTAAACCTAGGATCTGCTCTTTTGTCCATATCTGCCCCAGATATTGAATGGATTCTTTCTTAGTCCGTGTCACATCGTCCCGAGGCAAAAACATAACCTCCTTGGTGGGGGTACCTTTATTACCAGTATTACAACTAAATTATTAATTTGGGCAAACACACTGTCTTAAAGTAATGAAGGTAGTGTGTAAACCTCTGAATTAATACACTGAATTAAATTTTTTATATTTTCTTCAGTTTTTAACAGCTGGCAGTTGAATTAGGTGTTTGTGTTAAACTTCCATTTGCATTGTGTCTGTTATGTGTGTGCATTTCTCTTTACATATCGGTGTGTAAGATCATGTGACCCCTCCATTCGTTGTCTCCATTGTCCTGCAGTAATCTCTCTTCTTCAGGCACAGCCTCACACACAGACAGCTCCACACATATCTCAGCACACACACACACTTTGTCATCTGTTCACTGAGCAGAAGAGCGGACATTTCAGACCAATGTAAACAACAGGAGGATGGAACAAGAATGTTAAATTGGACAGAGGCAGGTGTGTGTTCATGTTTATGTATGCTCCGATGGCTCTTATCAGTGCCGCACAGATCTGAGTCATGGCACCTGTTGACCTAAACGGGTCATCACCCAGCTCCTGTAATGGCACACCACTCAGTTTACACCAGCTAACAATTAGGACAACAAAGACCACCACCATTGTAGCTAAATCAATATTGACATGAGTTTGATGAGTGGAAGCATCTGGGCAGTTCTGAAGCATGAAATGAAGACAGCAGTGATTCTCCAAGTGGTGGTCATGCTGAAACTATTGTGTTTACTGTTTGTCATTTAGCCTTTATTTGATAGTCAACTGTGAAGAAGCAGAATGGAAACAAAGCGAAAGACGGAGTGTGTGACATGCAACAAGGTTCACAGCTGAAATCGAACCATGGAAGCTGTGGTCATGTGGAAACCGCTGTATTCAGCCACCAGAGTGCTCCAATCATTTCAGATTGTTGGGCGTAATTTTCCTATTCCTTAGTAATGATAGGGAAATCAGTTGGCAGACTATTGTGTTGTGTTACTCATCACGTTGAATATTAAGCCTGCATTCACTTTTTTTTTACCTCCGTTAAGAAGGTTCTGCTTTCATCTGTTGTGTTTGTGTATTTGTTTATTAGATGGCTGCATTACACAAAAACAACTTGATGGATTTCCATTAAATCTTGGTGGAAGAATGTGGTATTGGCAAGGGACGATGCTATTTGATTTTGGTGTGCGGATCCAGATCAGGGGGTAGATCCAGAAAGTTTCTTTCACTTACTCTAACATTATGAGATATGTTTTCCAACATTTTCTTTGATTTGTCAGGGAAGTAATTCATGGATCTTGATGAAAAGAATCAGTCACATTTAGGGAACTGATATCTATGAGTGTGTGCAACTTGTTGTGGTTTGATTGACTTAAGGGAATTATTGGGTGTGTCCTCTGCTGAGTGATATTCGTTAATGTTATATTCAGGAAAAAGCTTTCAGACTAAAACAACATTACCAACACCAATAGACACATTGTAGCTGGAACAATGTTTTTTTACAAACTCAGTTTTTCATTATGATGGATTTCAAAACTAAACAAAATGGGATTATTAATTTTTCTACTTTACAGATATTAGTTTCCTTATTAAAACACTCTCTTTCTTTGAATTTCTATCAGAAATGGGTTTTCCATATAAAGTTGCTATCACCTATTATAATAGTCTTAAAATAACACAAATTTAACAATCCAGAATCTATGAACATTTTATATGAAAATCTTTTCATTTTAAGTTTCCAAGTGATTGGCTCGACAAAAGATCTTCTAGCGTCACTGAAAAGTAAATTGTCTGTGTACAATGTGTTTGCACTGGAGGTTTCAAGTTTACAGACCATGATGTGTGAGCCGCATGTTGGACCAATGGTCCTGCAAACTCTCTCGTGTCAAAATCTGCTAAAATCCCATTTGAGACAAACTCTCCCCTTCCAGCAGATAAATGTGAAAACAGCCTTTTAGTGCAGATACGTCATTCTGCTCAGCCAAGGCCAAACATTCAAGTGAAGTAACAATAAGAAAAAACCTCCTTTGAATAGCAGGGGCACTTAAATGGAAGCCAATGGCTACCTGAAAAGAAAATGATTGCAAAATATAAAGTAGAATGCTGCGCTGAAAAATAGTTGGCATTAATAAGAAAAAATGTAACGTTGGTACTCACATTAGTGTTATTAAATTTCAAAGGCTGCTGTTTAAGTACATGCTCATACAGTGGCTGTCTCTAATTTACCAGTTAAGAGCGTCAATAATCCCTGTGTAAAACTGTCTGTCTGGGTGGCTTGCTTCCTTTCAGAAATGCGGTTAGTGTGTGTGTATTTCTGTGGGTCTCTCTGCCCGGGTGTGTGGGTGTGAAGTCTGAGTGTGCGTGTTACTGTTGTCTTCAGTGACTTTCTGTGAGCATGAATGTGTTAGTGTGAATCTTTGTGCATGCTTTCCAAGTGCGCTTTATGTATTTAAGTTCTTTAAACCATCAACAGACAAGCTTTACTTAATGGGCCCTCAAACCTGCCGCACCACTTACCTGTGGCATTGAGGTAGTCGTAGAGAGAGAAAGAGAGAGAGAGAGAGACAGTTTGTGTGTGGGAGAGACAGAAAGAAGTGAGATATGTAGAAGAGTGATTGGTGCTCTTGTGCGAGAGAGAGAAAGTGGAGCTGATAAAGTGAAACAATGTATTATCAAAATAATTAGATGTGTCTGAGGAAACGTCCAAATTCAAGGAATTGCTTCCATCATCAGACACATTGTTACCATGGAAACACGCTGATGATGCAGCAGGACAGACAGTATGGCTGGACAGGTTTGGCCCTGAAATTTTTCTTTTTGTGTTTTTCCCAGAGATCATCTGTCAAACAGCACAGGCCATGTTGTGACATCTTCCCCTCTGTTTTCTTCTGATGACTTTATGTTTTTGTTGATGTATTCTGATGTTCACTGCTCATTGCAACGATAGTCTTTTTATTACCAAGTATAAACGTGACGTGAATTATATCTTTTAAAGTAGATGCATCATAATATGGTGGTAGACATATAGGCTTCATACAGGTCTTCTCCACTCACATCCCTTTGTTAAAGGCAAGTGTTACATGTTTCTCAATTCTGAAAGTTCTAACTATGTTTTCAGCCATGACCAGGGGTGTTGCAACCAGGTAGACAAGGCAAGCAATTACGTGCAGTATATAAAGACTGACTGGAACACCACTACCCTGCCAGATTGTTGAAAAGCATTTGATACAAGAACTTCAGCCGAATCTGCCTGATCTCAGTTTTTGTTTTTGAAAAGCTTTCATCTCTACCGCCTGCATTCTGACCATTGTTCTCTATTACAAAACAATATTAGAAGTTTTGTTTGAAGATTTGAGACTTTTTTTGGTGGGTTTAATTTTTTGTGAATGCCATGGTATAACCATGAAAAACCATTAAAATGTTTAATAAAAGAAAAAATATTAAAAAAATTATATATATATATATTTCTTTTCTGAGATCGACATGAGGCTGTGGAAGTCAAATCAAGGATCATTTAATGCTGACTTTGACAAAAAATAAATAAATTGTTGTACCAATTGTGCTGACCATTGAATATGTCCTCTTTATTGAGCCTTATACCTGTCTGTAACATGCACATTATTTGGCTAACAGTCAATGTGTTTGAAGTTTAATATAACTTTCCTTTATCTCCTTCTCTTTCTCTCCCTACAATTCTTCCTTCTGTTCCCCCTTTCTCTACATGCAGGAAACAGTAGAGTATGCCTTCCTCATCATTTTCACTATAGAGACATTTCTGAAGATTATTGCCTATGGCCTGGTCATGCACCAAAACTCCTACGTCAGAAACGGCTGGAACATGCTGGACTTTGTCATTGTCATTGTGGGGTAAGTTCAAAGGTAGCTGTATGTATGTACACAATCAAACACAAGTGTGATGGTTTATCAGTAGACCACCTGGCTCCTCCGGGATGTAAACTGTGATGAGTTGTGAAAAACTAAAGGTAAATATGCACAGACATAAATGACACGCACACATAAACCATGTATATAAGCACACACTTACACACACAGGTGCATGCAAAACTACAAAGAGGATTTGTGGCTTTGCTCTCTGTGTTTTGTCTCTTACGCTTTCATATTTTTTTGCCCTGTTTTGATGGCTTCTCCATCACTGCCCTTCTCTGTCTCTTGCTCTCCAGGTTGTTCAGTGTTGTTCTGGAGATGATAACCAAAGACGCTGACTCTGGTGGACAGTCTGGAGGCAAACCTGGGGGGTTTGATGTCAAGGCCCTCAGAGCCTTCCGCGTGCTTCGACCCCTTCGCCTTGTCTCTGGAGTTCCCAGTGAGTTAACGCAGAGCTGTTTTTAAGCCTAGGTCACATTTCACACCTTGCTATTGTACATTAAGTCACTATATTCTGTTATATATCCATAATTGATTATATTATACTATATTATTTAAACAGAAATGTTACGTCTTTCTTAAGGAAAGCATCTTTGTCGTCCCTACTGTTCTGATCAGTTCCTTTATTTCTCAGGAGATACTGCTTCCTTCAGTTTCTTTTTTCAGTTCACATCTGGCCTTACATGAAGTTGCCCTAATGTATCTGCATTCTTTGAGTTGCCATAGCAACAGATCATTCACCACTATCAGCAAGGAAAGGACCTCTGGAAAAGATGAAGTTGAACTGAATTGAAACGACATTTTCAATTTCTGTTCTATTTTACCATTTGTCTTTGTTGTCCACAGCAGCCGGTTTGTTGGCATACAAGCCTGTTCAGCAGTGCTCAGTGGTATCATGAGGCTGTAGATAATGGGATGTTTGTTAAACCCTGAGTATAATAATATATTTATGTGTTGACCTTGGCTTATGTGTATATTTGCAGGTTTACAGGTGGTTTTAAACTCCATCATTAAAGCCATGGTTCCCCTGCTTCACATCGCTCTGCTCGTCCTCTTCGTCATCATAATCTACGCCATCATTGGCCTGGAACTCTTCATTGGCAAAATGCATGCCACATGTTATGTGATACAAACAGGTAAGGTGGTGCTGAGATATTCATTTATGTTTTGGTTGTAGTTGGTTTTTATTTCATACTCATGCCTGATGGGGAACTGTCAGAGAGTGGTTTTTAGGCCTATGCCCAGGGCGACAGCCAGTAGCCAAAGGAATTGTGTTTTCGGTCTGTACATCTGTATGTACATCCGTCCCATTTTGTGAAAAACAATATCTCAAGAATTCCTTGAGGGAACTGTTCTGGCCTTTTGAATGTGATATCGCAAGTCTGCTTTTAGAGAATTCCCTCAAAGTTTGACTACTTGTCTCTTGGACTCAAAGATTAGCTGATTAGATTGCAAAGGTCAAAGGTCATATTGACCTCCTATGAGTCTGGACAGAGATGTACTTAGACTGAAACTGCACTGGTTGGTGGAGGCATGCAACCACAGGGCGGTAACTCTAGTTAAACCAATTCAAAAACCAACTTATAGCACAGTGTCAACCGATATATACATCAGAGATAAACAGGCTACAGGATTTAATCCCTGAGGATGAATGGACACATGGTCCTTGTATAATGTATGAATAGCAACAAGCTGCTGAAAACGGGACAGAACAACAGATGCTGGGATTAAATGACTAATATCTGACTGTTATGTAAACATGCTTGACCTTTACTCCAGCATTGCTTCCAACATGGCAGAATAATTCAAGAAGTAAGGATAAATTGATGGACAGTCCTGTTCTAACATGGCAAACAGGGATAGGTGGACTACACAGTGTGTGTCACTCTATCATGTACTGTACACCCCATCCCCTCTCTCTCTCTTTCTCGCTTTGATCTCTTCTGATCTGTGTGTCTGTTGAAGTCAGGAGAAGAATTGTAGACTTAACTCACAAGGTCCTGTCAGAGGGAGATGGAAGCTGCTTTTGATCCCATTTTTCCTTGTGCCTGTTCTGTTAGAGAAGGGACAGAATCTGATGGATGTCTGTTTGTGAGTGGGTGTGGTTTCATCTGTGTGTACATTAAATTTCTGCAACACTTATATAATGACAGCATGGTGACAGAACATCCAGTACCAAAGTATGACCTAGAGGACTGTATTACAATACACTGTATGGACAGCTGATCTCCATGTAGTGATGCAGCTTAAATACTGGAACTCGGTTTTATCATTTCAAAATCAGTAGAAAATAGGATGTGTTGGAAAATGGAATTAAAGGAAAAGAGAAGAAATTATGAGAAAATGGCACACTCTTACAAAAAATGCATCGCAATAGTAAGTTAAGCCACTGCATTGAGATAACCAGTGGAAAGATGATGATAAAATATTATGATTAAGACCTGAGTCAAAAAGCCCCTCCTGCAGTTAAGTTCAAATTTGAGCTTTCTTTAACTCATTTCAAATTTGTATCTCCACAGTGCTCTAATATCCCCTCTTTCTTTCATTTAATTCCTTTCCATGTCCGAAGGTACTTTAGGATGAAAAAAACTGGGTTGTGGTCACAACACTGATGCAGAGCTCTAAGTACAACACTCTCAACTATTCTCTGTGGAAATCTGTTCTTTATAGCTTACATGTAGAGAGAAGCTTTTAAGTAGGAAGGAAAATGTAAAAGGAGGGTTTTGAGGTGAGATTTAACAAAAGTGGTTTTTGGAAATGGAAGGATGTAGCAGTCAGATGCACATCAGCATCAGACAAAGACCTAATCTGGCAGCTGGAGTCTCTGAAGACAGATGTTCACCAGTGCAATCTTGTACTGTAAGAACTATCCTAAAACAACTATAGATGGACAACTAATGTCAAGATGCTAACACAATTGGAAGACTCTCATATTGTGCAAATAAAGTAAAGTCTGTGTTTGTTGACCTACGAAAGAATCAAGTTATCTTTCACAGCAATAATATGATGCTAATTGAGGATGGATTTGTGGGGGCTGATACCAATATTGGTAAAACATTTCCAATGCCAATATTTATATAAATAAATAAACATTGTCAATGATTCCTAATATGTATTTATGAACAAAATACATGTAATTCAGGCATGATATTTTAACCATAGTTTAACCATACATTTTATTAAATAAATCTTGTCTGCATCATATCGTCGTGTACTGGCAAACATAAACGCAGATACTGTGAATTTATCAGCCAACCGATATATTGGTCGGGTTATACTTTTAAAACATGGTGATATACGCCTTAGTTGGTTCAGTTTGATTTTTATCATAAACTGATTTGAATGATTTATTCGTCTATCTCTGTGCCTCTCCAGGTGCCCTCGCCGAAGAAGAGTCCACGCCATGTGCGGTATCAGGGCATGGCCGTCACTGCATTTTCAACGGTACAGTTTGCAGAGAGGGCTGGCAGGGCCCCAACAACGGCATCACCAACTTTGACAATTTTTTGTTTGCCATGCTCACTGTGTTCCAGTGCATCACCATGGAAGGCTGGACTGACGTTCTTTACTGGGTAATCTCCAAAATGACTTTAATGAAGCACAAATGCGGTACCATATTTTTTTAAATGAAATATTGTGTTTCTCACTTTTTTTAATTTTTAGATTTTGATAGCACCTTCCAAGAAATGTCAAAAAAAAGGATTACAGATGAAAACTAGGTCACATATTTGCTAGAAAGGCCACTTAAATGTTTAGCCACATTAGATAATGTCAGCTGTTATATATTGGCAAAATACATTCAGTTGAAGGAGGGTAGTAGAAGTAGAGTTATTGAATTGTCTTGGGATAAGTGACATTAGCTGCACAATCAACACAAACCACACAAAGCAAAACCCTTTGCTTCTCATTTGCAAAAATCACCAAAGAGCTTTTCATCAACCAAAACACTCAGAAGCTAAACTCAGTTTTAATCACAATCCACCCACATCCTTTTATTGACAGAGACCCTCATCTATGAAATAATGAGGTTCTCTCCCTCCTTCTCTTTCTCTTCCGTCCTCGCTTTCTCTCCCCCTCACACACGCTTTACTTTTCTAATGCATGTATGTGTTGCCATGGCGATACCATGCTAATGCTGTTTTCAAAGTGTCAGAGAAAGGACACTCAAAAAAACCCTAAAAGAATGTAGATGGAGAAGGAATGGATGAATTCAATCTGAACCTTCGGCCTGCCCTGCAGAAATCATTCGCTGCAGGGTGGGTGAGAGCATTTTGTGCGTTTGGTTTTGAGAGGAGAACTCTTGTCATCTCTGTGAATATTAGATGTGAGGTCATACATGAACAAACTCCATAATCTACTCCAAACTATTAAATTGCACTGTGGTGTGGTCTTTGGCTACCACCACATTTCTAATAGATATCTCATTTTCTAATATTTCCTGTCACTCATTACTAATATCCCACATGTGCCCTCTAGTGGCCACAGCTAAGAGTGGACAGTGGCCCTCAACAGCTGAATAACAGCTTTGAGCTGCCATTCATTTTTTGTAATCCAGTGCTTCAGTAGTGTTCCCCTTAAGTGAAAAAAGATGCATAAAAACAAGTACTAAAACATACAAACCTTGCATTCGTGTTTGGTGAATGTTCACTCAAGCCACTGGTGCTTCAACTTTATTTATATAGCTCTAAAAACACAAGATTGTTGATCCCTTAAAACACAAAAATAACAGTGGAATACAAATCAAGACAAAAAATAAATAACATTATTATTATCAGCACTAACAACAGTATCTGATTCAAATGGCAGGTGGTTTTACTGGAGGACACTAAAACATATTGAGCACTCACTATCATCTCAGCCTGTTTACTAGTTTAAAACAGTGCATTTCACTGAGATAGGTTTTATCAATATTTTATGCATATGTCATGCATCGATTTGAAAAAGAAAATATTATATAGACTATTTAATCCTCTTTTCTTTTTCTCTGCTCTTGTTTCCATGTAGATGAATGATGCAATGGGCTTTGAGCTGCCTTGGGTTTACTTTGTCAGTCTGGTCATTTTTGGATCCTTCTTTGTACTCAACTTGGTCCTGGGTGTGTTGAGCGGGTAGGTTTAGAGTGTTTTTACTTTGTTTTGGCTTGTCCTTTTTTTTCTTTTCTGCAACTGATGTTTATGACATATGACATATAAGTTTGTACAGACTAAGAATATACTTTGACACATTATTTGTTAATTATTTCTGGGGGGATGTTAGGGGGAAAAAGCACATGTCCTGATCCTGTACAGTATTATGTGATGCAGGTTTGAATGTCATTATGCTCTGCCATGTCCAGAGAGTTTTCCAAAGAGCGAGAGAAGGCCAAGGCTCGCGGAGACTTCCAAAAGCTCCGTGAGAAGCAACAGTTGGAAGAAGACCTGAAGGGCTACCTGGACTGGATTACCCAGGCCGAGGACATCGACCCCGAGAACGAGGAAGAAGGAGACGAGGAGGGCAAGCGTAACCGTGAGTTATAGCTACTCTTATCTAAAGCAGGGAAAAGAAGAATACAGACGGTACTCTGTGTTTCCAAGCCTTAACTTTTTTGCCTTTAATTGAGTGTTGCACATCTTTTTACTCCATCAGTAGTGAACAGAGGGAGATGATGAGGGCAAACCCTTACTCACCCAACAACATGCTGTTCTAACACATTATCTCATTTATATTTGCCTTAAATGTGTCGTAAAGAAAATGTCTGTATACCAGGGGAAATTGCCTTAGCTCAGCTGTGGGACTGTTGAAAAATACATCAAAACGTTATCATTATATGCAGCTTTTTACCTAAGTTATACTGATTTCTTGTATGAATACAAGAAGTTTATATAAAAATCGTAATTGATATTTACTACATAAGGACAGTATCAACCTTACAGGGATACATTAAAAATGTAGTAAATATTTGTCAGAGAGAATCAACCCAGAAAAAAGTCATTAACTGTAACAAAATATTAACAAAACTTATTAAAAAAAACAAACTGGACAATATACAAATAAAACTATACACATTGAAGCTGACAATTTTTAAAAAAAGTGGCGGCGGGTTGTCTATTGTTTAAATTTGGTACAAATATTCACTTTGACTCAAAGATGAACTGAATACATTTTGTTGGTCGACGGTCTAAAGGTGAAGGTCATGTGATCAAGATCACTGTCGCAATGCACATTTTTGGCCTTGTGAATTTAATATCTCGGGGATGCCTTTGGGGGAATTTTTTTCAGATTTGGCACAAACATTCACTTGAACTTGGATTTCATTTTTTGTAGCCAAAGGTCAAAGGCTATTGTCATAGTGGCCTCATACAAGTATTTTTTTCTTAAACATGATGTCTTAAAGGGAATGTGATTTTGGTACAAACATTCACTTGCAACCAAAGATGAGCCAAGACATTTTTAAAGGCCAAACATTAAGCTCAGGAATTCCCTTTGACTCACAGATGACCTGAATAGACGTAGGTGGTAAAAGGTCACTCCGACCTCTCAAACACATGTTTTGTCTTGTGAATGTAATGTCTCAGGATCATCTCGAGGAAATACTTTCAGATTTGACACACATATTCACTGGGCCTCACTGAGTGGTGAAATGTCACTCAGTGGTCAAATGTCAAAGGTCAAGGTCCCGTGGCCTCAGAAACATGTTTTTTGCCTCTTGCATGTGATGTATATATCACCGACTGGGACTTTCTTCTAATTGTGATTACATTTCAGTTGTCAAAGTTCAAAGATCACAGTGACCTCATATGAATCTGGAAAAAGATATGTAGAAATATTTACACAGAAACTGGACTGGTTGGTGGAGGCAGTGCGATGATTCTAGTTTCATAACTACCTTTTTTCTTCTTTGTCTCTTCCTTTCCATTTGGCCTCTTTATCACTTTATCTTTTAGCCGTTTGTTTAAACAAAGACAAAATATTTCTTTCCATATCATCACTCACAGAGAAAAATTCTCACTTCATCCACTTTTGTTAAATAAAGTCCTTCTCACATTTCCTGATCTGAGGCATGAACCATGAAGAAAGTTCATCTGATATTTAGTTTTTACGTCGTAACTTGACTCTGCAGTAACAGATGGAAGTCTGGACAGTTTTCACTCATTTTATTTTGGTAAATAATCAAGGGATTACCAAGGGATTATGTATGTTTTCAAAATGAAGCAAAGCTGGAAATTTACTCTTGAGACAGATGAAAGGCTGGACGGCTTTGTTTAGATTAGTTCACACACTCTGACCTGATGTGAAAAATTAGAAGCACCTGAAAGATAAAATGTATCTAAAAACTGAAGCCCTGTGATAAGAACCAAAATGCTTGGTCTTTGATTTTTGGCTGCGAAATGTTGGATGAATTCAGTCAAATGTTTTTAGACTGTGTTTTTATTTTTTTGTATTCGGATTTCATGTCATGAAAATATTTGGTGGTGAGGGAACAGGGTCGTGCTTTTGTTGTAACTCTATATTTCCTTTGTATATTTCTCACACTTTACTTTACTCATTATTTCTTTTCTAATATAAATGGGGACATGGTGGCTCAGCACCGTTATTTTACAAGAAGGCCAGAGTGTGTATAGAATTTTTGCATGTTCCCCAGAATCTGCTTTTATAATAAATTAAATTCATGGTTATATTTATTTAATTTTATTATTCTTGTTTAAATTTAACATTTTTGTTTGTGGACAGATTGGATATAATGAGTTTGAATCATATGAAATGTGGGTGTAAATCACCTGAAACCAACTGCGCCTTTGAAACGTTTGTGAAGCAGTACCTCAGTTTGGCCCACAGTGACGTTTGATGGCAGCCTCGCCTCTCTTCTTAATACAGTGCCTTAAAACCAGTGTGGTCAGTGCATCTCCGCCTGTCTGTTTTCTTTGTCCTCCATTAGTTTCTGTCCTTTTGACTTCCGCTGTCATTGTTGTAGAAAAAACACCCAAACAACTAACTGTCTTTCCTTTATTCCTGCAGTGTCTGTGTGCCTTGTAAAAAAAAAAAAAATAGATTGCTGCTAACATTAGTTTTCTTACCTCTTCCTCCTTTATCTTCCTTTTGTTTCCCAGTTCTTCTTCTCTAGTCACCAACAGTTGTTCTCTTCTCTTGTCACCAACAGTTGTTCTCTTCTCTGCCCTCCTTCTATTGTCTGCTTTCTTACTGGAGCCTTGTTTTTTGCTGATCCCTCCCAGTCTAAAATCATATTACATAGTTACTCTGTCCAGACCTGGATGCAGCTCGAGCAACACTGAACTGTTTTGTTTAATTACTTTTTTTGAAAGCACCAGATTTACAGTTCCAAGCATGACATTTGACAACCAGTGCATTCGACACTGGTTAAAACTACCTCAGTCACATCTTCGGTTTTTTCATATTTGCACAAAATATTATTTAAACCTCTATTACGTAATGCTATCATATGCTTCTAGCAAATGTATGTACACATTTTTTGCAAAAACTTAAAAACTAGTACTGTTTAACTTTAATGTCTCAACTTTCTCTTTCATGTAACTTGCCAGTCACAGAAGCAAATAATACAGAAAAGTTTTACTGAGGAAGAACAGGTTCATCGATAGATTGATTCAGTCAGTTACAGGAAGATGATGTCACTTGTTTAGTTCCTCTGCTTGGTGTGGACATGGTAGCTGTGTCAGGAGTTTGTACTGCTGCTGTCTCTCCTTCCTACTTTCCTCTCTTTCTCTCTTGTTCTGCTGTGTACTGACTCACTGCTTCCTCTGCTGTCTGACTGTGTGCACTGCATGTTGGTAACACCAAGGGGTCACACTGGCTGACCTCACTGAGAAGAAGAAAGGGAAGTTTGGCTGGTTCACCCAGTCCACAGAGACACAGGGTAAATGTGTTTGAGTGTGTGTGCGAGCGTGTGTTCTTGCAGACAGTTCATCCTTGTCCTGCAGGGTGTCTTTCTGCGTGCATGTGCTCCACCTATGCTTTTGTTTGTGCTTTTGTATTCGCATGCCCTTGGTGATCCCTACCATCTTTATCATAAGAAAACTCATCTCATGATACTACATTGTTCCCAGTGAAAAAAACAAACAATAAAAAACAATAAACCGCTTGTGAAATGAATCAACTCATTGTAGAAAGCAAGAAAAGAAATGCAAATGTAACCGTGGAGGATTTTACTGAGCAGCGATGTCGTCTTTGTCTGGAGAAGTGCCCATTTATGGGAAACAATGTTTTTCATCTGAGAGAAAATAACACTGATACCACCCTCATGAGAGGCTCATCTTCAACATGGTTTATCATTGTAATCATACACGTACACCTGTTGCACCAACAGTGTGTGAAGATATAATATAAAATACCCTTTTAACCAATTTTACATTACTGGTTTCAGTAAATATGAAACATAGAAAGTTTCATGCAAGAGAAAGACTGAATTTAAATCATTATCAATACTACACACTACTGTTACTACAGATGAATTGGTAAGCATCATATCAAATACCTTAACTTAAAATAAATCACACATTTAATACTTAGAAGTTTCCATCTGATGTCTCGGGGGATACTTGGCACGCTGTACTTTAAAAAGCTAAAATTAATGTTTCCAGTTTATCTTAGATTCATTAAATTTATATTTATATTTTGGTAAATATACGGAAACAGAACTGTCATAATATCTTGGTTCCTTCATTCACTCATCATTTCGAATTTCTCTCATTTGTCATATTTCCTGTATATACAGTATATATGATCTATAATATACTGTATGCTGTAACCCTGCTCAACATAAAGACTTGGACCAAATTGTTTGATCAAATAATTAAACAGGATGATGCCATCAGCTTTTCACTAAATATGTGTCACAAGGGAAATATTTAATCTGGGTAACAATATTTGTATTCTGATTCTGGTTAGTCATTGATAGAATTAATGTACAAATTGTACAATCTAATATTTGACTCAGGTCGGTCAGCTTGCACTCACTATGACTTCATCTATGCAATTCATCTTTTTGTGTCATAAAACAGAACAGCTTTCACATCTGTATCAAATGGACACAGTCAGTCTCTGTCTTTGAGAACTAAAACATTTTGGATTCAAGGAGAAACCTCTTTAATGATGGCAAAGTTTGAGAGGGGGGTCACCCTAACATGTCCTACCTGACACCTGCATTCTTCACATTTTCAGCTTTTGTTTTTATTTTCTGGCGGTTTGTCTCGGCCAAAAGTGAAGAAGTCTTATTTTCAATCAACAGCTAAGACCTGAAAATATGACTTCATCGTGAATTGAAAAGTCATGAAATATGGCTTTGTTGTTCAGTCAAAGGTTTAATCTGACGTAATAAGACATAAAGAGAAAAATAGAATTTTGTCACACTAGAGCCAAGCCAAACCAAAAATGCATGTATGTCATCATGTGACTTATTGATGAGACCTGTTTCCTTTACCCTGTACTTCTTCATTAACTCACTTTTGTGTGTGTGTATGTGTGATACCATAGCGAGCATGCCCACGAGTGAGACAGAGTCGGTGAACACAGACAATCACAATGGAGAGGAGGACAAATCACCGTGTTGTGGACCACTGTGGTGAGTGTAACATAGTATAACTGATTGGCAGTCCAGTCGCTTACAATGAGCCAATAGAAAAGAGGTTCACTGAGTGTTTCCAGGACATTTTCACCAGATAAATGACACCGTGCCTTTTGATACAAATCATATACATAACTCAAACCCACAATGCAAAGCTGCACATGTTGTTGCCCTGTATTAAAGTTGCTTCATGTTTTATTCTCCTCAGTCAAAAAATTACTAAGTCAAAGTGCAGGTTAGTACCTTGGCATGATGCATTTTTTTTTCATCCAACTCACCTTGCATGGCTGATGCTTGCATCATCATGGCTGATGTTGGCCTCATATTTTAATGCTGAAAGCTCTGATCCCAAATGTTTCCATCTGTGTTCTTGTCCATTTTAATATTTGGACCTTTATCCAGCATGTATCATGTTTTATATGTGACAAACTCATGATCGTTATCCTGATCTCACCAGTTCCATCATTTTGTATTTCTCTCTTTGCACCTAAAACTCTACTTTCATGCTTCTTTCTAATCCATTTTTTTGTCTAATTTGATTCGTTGTGATTTTGTGCTGTCATGTTAATTCACCATAAATTAAATGCATGTGTGAGAAATAAAACCTTGCAATCACATTTTATACAACTTGAGTCTGAAGTCAAGAGATTTCATTCCAAAACATGTTCAAGAGTTTTCCATTAACTCATCCAATAATGTCTCATTTGGGAAATAAACTCTTCTGAACATGCTCGCACGTGTCCTGACAATTGATTCTAAAGTGCAACTGTTTGTCAGTCGTCAGTGGCGGCGGTGGAACCGGTTTTGTCGCAGAAAGTGTCGTGCAGCTGTGAAATCAGTGACATTTTATTGGCTGGTCATCATCTTGGTGTTCCTCAACACTCTCACCATCGCCTCTGAGCACTACAACCAGCCTGACTGGCTGACTGAAGTACAGGGTATCTATTTTAATTCTGTTTTTGTTCTACTGTTGTGATGTAAATAATATGTTTGGGTCAGTTTTCAATGATGAGATGTTAGATGATATTGTAAACAGCTTGTTTGACTCTTCTCTCTTCTCCTGGCCAGACATAGCCAACAAAGTTCTCCTGGCGATGTTCACCATGGAGATGCTGGTGAAGATGTACAGTCTGGGGCTGCAGGCCTACTTCGTGTCCCTGTTTAACCGCTTTGACTGTTTCGTGGTGTGCGGAGGCATCGTAGAGACCATCCTGGTGGAGCTGGCCATCATGTCTCCTTTGGGAATCTCTGTTTTCCGCTGTGTACGCCTCCTCAGGATCTTCAAAGTTACTCGGTGAGGAATAGAAAGACTCAAGTGTGTTTTATAATAATAATAATAATTTATTTTACTTATAGGCACGTTTCAGAGCACCTTACACGGCAGAGATACAAACACAACAGAAAAAACAATGAATGTTTTGTGGATGTGGTAGAGACGACTTACTCCTTTTCATTCTATGATGAAGAAATCATTCAGATGATTCAGTAAGGTATTACAATAAACTCAATATAAAAGTAAAATTTTTAGTATAAATTTCAAATCCTCATTGAAAAATAAATCTACACCTTTCAGTACAATCCAGACCTGTGCAATAAACAAACCAGTGACAAAACTCACTCAAACGTAGAAAGGTACAACACTGTCACTCCAAAGTGACTTCATTTCTATATAAAGTCTATGGTTGCAACAGAGTGTTCTGTAAAATTCTGGCAAAATATCCCAGATAGGAATGTTGCCATTTTGTGCCAATGACGTAATTAGAGGTCAGGGTCTGTGCAGTAGCGATCGGGGGATGGAGCCACAGTATTGAGGTCTTGCTGATTCAAGCACTCGACTATTCGCAAGTCAATTTCAGCTGTCAATAATGTTTCACCTTGTTTTTTTTAAAGCATCAAACAACTAATTAAAACCAAACTAAGCAGTTTTCCAGTGTTTTCATCTCCATATTTGCTTTGCTTTCTTTCTGTCTGACCTTCTGCTAAGTCATTTGATATCTTTTCCTCTCCAGTCACTGGGCATCTCTCAGTAACCTGGTGGCCTCTCTGCTCAACTCCATGAAGTCCATCGCCTCCCTGTTGCTGCTGCTCTTTCTCTTCATCATCATTTTCTCCCTACTGGGCATGCAGCTCTTTGGGGGCAAGTTCAACTTTGATGAGACAGTGACCAAGAGGAGCACGTTTGATAATTTCCCCCAGGCTCTGCTCACCGTGTTCCAGGTTGGTGGTTGGTTTAATTTCCAACACTCGCAGGATATATAACATCCATTCACAAGAAAGGCGAGAACTAATTCAAGATTCAAACTCAACAAGATGTTCTCTACTTAGCAAAGTAGATTATTTTATTTTTCTCAAAATACTAGAGCAGTGCCTGTTCTATCCATTCCTCATAATCATTAGCGGGTCCTCTGCAAACAGACCCTCAATATACAGTCTTTTTTTTTGTTTGACTGCTGAACATTTTGTGCAGAGCTGTGTGTTAAGTTCCTGTTCATCCTACCTGGTTTATCTGCATTGGAGATTTTGCTGTTGATGTTTTTCACAAAATGAAACTGTATTTTCTTCATTACTGTTCACGTGTGTGGCTTATATATCAGTTTGAATGATTTACTGAACTGGTGTTATATTTTTCATACATTGCATGTCTACTTCAGAGGTCTGTTAAGCAATCGACACGATGTCCAGACCCAAGTTCATTTCAAAATAAAAGCTTCAAATAAAGCATTATATACCAGACTTCTTGCCAAAGAATTCTTGGGACCAATTTTAATCACTCAAGTGCAATGACTTTTGCGAAGCTTTAAGTCTTGATGCATAAACAATGTGGGCGTCTTCAAGTGCACCTGCTTGAAGGGGAGAGAGAAATATAATTTAAATTGGAGGGTGTGGTGATTATTATCAAATTCATCACTGCTGTGAAATAACTGTGCCAGTCACAGAGACACATGACGGATGGACAGATGCTTCTTGATAGTGATTGAAATGGCTCTGTGTCATGTTCTCCAGATCTTGACAGGAGAAGACTGGAATACAGTGATGTATGATGGCATCATGGCCTACGGTGGTCCAGCCTCCTCTGGAATGGTGGTCTGCATTTACTTCATCATCCTCTTCATCTGTGGAAACTGTATCCTACTGCCTAAACAATAATGAAAAAAACAATAATCCACATTTTCTCACTTGCATGTGTGAATAAGTTGTGTTTTGATATTGAACCAGTTGACGTTGTCCCATATTCACAAAGTCCTGGTGGATGTTTAATGATTTCAATTCATCATGTTGGTCAGTGTCCTGTCCTTAAGTCATGTGACCAGACATCCTACTGAACGTCTTCTTGGCCATTGCCGTCGACAACCTGGCAGATGCAGAGAGCCTCAACACAGCACAGAAGGAGGAAGAGGAGGCCAAGAAGAGGAAGAACAGTGCCAAGTGAGGACACCTCAATATTTCACATTATAATTTTTGTTCACACTTGCTGTTTAATTGTTTGATTAGACATTTGTCACAAGCACTTTTCTGAGGCAGAAATAAATGTCTCTCTGACTTGTACGTTACTCTCTGTGTGTCTCAAACAGGGATACAAGCACAGATAACAATAGAGTGGAAATAACAGAATCCAGTGATGGTGAGA
The DNA here is from genome assembly GCF_024713975.1 of Paralichthys olivaceus. NCBI lineage: Eukaryota > Metazoa > Chordata > Actinopteri > Pleuronectiformes > Paralichthyidae > Paralichthys > Paralichthys olivaceus. The sequence continues at coordinate 10,906,458 of NC_091098.1, read as the reverse complement.
CCAAGGTAAGAGACAGACAGGGGCTTGAGTTTTTTACATCATGACCACATATCTGAACCATTGATCTAGTTTTCATCTCAGAAAGTATACGTTTTCAAAAAGATTGACCTGTTCTCGATCTATAGATGCCAGCAGACGCCATGCTAGAGGAAGACAAAGAGTTGTATCCTGCCATCGACTCTCCAGGTAAAAGTGATTATATGCAAATTTGCTGAAATAAATAAATCAAATTCTACTTGTGTTTAAGAGCACATTACGTATAGACAAGAAGCAAAACCTTACTGAATTCTTGTCCTCTTCGAATATTTATTAAAAGTGTCATTCAAAAAATCATATTTTAGTATAGCTTGGGAAATAATTATTTCCTCTGCCAAGGCGGCTATGTTGTCTGTTCACCTGATTTTCATGAAATTTGTAGATGAGTCGAGCATGACCCATGGAAGAACCCATTCAATTTTGGAGCAGATCCAGATATTTGGTGGATCCAGGATTTCTTTTTACTTATTTGTCCTGGTGAGACAGGGTGTCAGCCTGGTCAGAGATATGGAGTCTCTGAATGCCCTCTAGATTATTTATTTGATTTTAGTGATTCTGCAATTAGAAATTAGTTTGTGCAATAAGATAAAACTTAACACCATATTTTCAACTTGAATGGCATTTAGAAGAGTGTATTCCTCCACCAAGGCCCAACAGTCCCGTTATGAGCCCACATTTAAATGAGATCCAGGTTTCTTCCTTAGGTTATGCCCCACCCCTCTATTTCATGGAAATCTGTTGAGTAGTTTTTCACATAATCCTGCTAGACGCAGATGAAAACATCCTTGGCTGAGGTAATAGCAACTCAATTCATGTACACAATAAAATGTCAACTGAAAAAAACAACAGAATATTGCACGTTAATGAAACGTTCTTGCATAGAATTGGTTTGACATATTAAAACAGCTTTCTGTAAAAATGATCTACACTGAAAAAAAAAAAAATCATTTGTTTTAAGCCTCAGTAACAAAATGAAATATAAAACAGTAGGATTGTATCGCAAGCTAATAATAAATGGCTCTGTTTCTGTCAAAGTGTGTAACATTGAACATGATAATGAAGATCTTCCAGAAGTGCCCGCTGGACCCCGCCCACAGAGGCTTTCTGAACTCACTATCAAGGAAAAGACTCCACCCATCCCAGAGGGCAGCGCCTTCTTCATCTTCAGCAGCACAAACCCGTGAGTCACACACAATAACAGTAACAGTCACCCTGTTTCAGTGTGTAAACAAAAATGTTCAAATCAAAAAGAAGAAAAAGATTTAGATATAAAAAGACAAAAAATGTTAATACTTATTTTGTGTAATCTGCCTCTGTGCCTTTTTGTCCACCCTCTTTTATTTCTCCCTGTAGGTTTCGTGTGTTCTGCCATAAGCTGATCAACCATCAGATCTTTACCAACCTCATCCTGGTCTTCATCATGCTCAGCTCTGTCTCTCTGGCTGCTGAGGACCCCATACGCAACTTCTCTGCTCGCAATATTGTACGTAAACAACCACAGGCACTGCAGACTTTAATGTCCCTGAAAGGCTTTCCCACTTATATCTCAGGGTCACTGTAACTGGCTGAGGTGCAGATATCTCGACATGTCACCATAGAAAAAGTACAGGTTTAAATAATATGATTAACAATGACTGATTTCCATATATTTGCTTCACTGTCAGGGTTGTCACACTATCATGGCTTACTGAAGAAACAGAGCGATTGTCATTGTTTTTAGTGACACTTTGTTGAGTCAAAATATCTACTGTGAAAAAGGCCTAAGGGACGTAACTCAAACAATGTGAAATGTTCAACTAAAAAAATATTATGTTACAGTAATTATTTGATTAGGTTTTTTTAAAATTCTGAACCACAGACTGTACATAAAAATGGACGATGCGTCTCGATTTTCTCCAACTATCCAGAAATAAAGCCAGAATATCTCTGATATAAATGCCCCATCTCGCACATTTGGAGCCAGAGTCTGCAAAGTAGCTCTATGGGGATGGTGCCGCGCTATCAAGGTCCCACTCTTGACCAATCACAAATCAGTCTCAGCTGTCGATCATGACATTTCTCCTTATTTCAGCATCAAATAACTAATTAAAACCAAATTTACTGGAAAAACACTTCAGTATGATAACTACCTAAAATGACAGAAACCATCTTTGAGAAGAATTTATTTAACATGTAACATTAACATGTACTTTTTAATTTGACATATTCATCATTCACTAACTTGGATGAGGCAGGGTTTATGAACCATTCTGCCACCAGCCACCAGGGGGTGATCATGAGGATTTGGCTTCACTTTTTGGGAGCAGTCGTGACGTCCATCTTTATAAACAGTTTCTGGTCTGAAAATGTTTTGCTTCCTTACTGATATAACTGCTTCACAGAACTGCATACTGCATAACCTACACGATACCGTCATGTTACATTGTTATAATTCTGTGTACTTACAGATCAACAAACAAAAACAAGCTGCACTAAGCAATTTCTAATGTTGGCAACTGGTACATTTCAGGATTTCTTCACTCAGAAGTTATGCAATGTGTTGACAACAAAGTGCTCATAACAGACGTGGCCCTACATGTGCATTTGCTGCGCCGTGCCAAGCCAAGTCGTGATGACATGTGTTACTACAACAGCTTCACAGCAGGAGACATAACCACAGTGAGCCGCGCCGCTGTGGTCCTGCGTGGCAGGAGGGCCGACCACAGCCAATCTGTGACGTCTCCTCCTTGCTGTGTTCACAGCAGAACACAGCAGCGTGTCTCTGCCGGAGATTAGAGGGAAAGCTCTTTTAGTAAAGTATCTCTGTGCTCAGCTGTCAGTATATGCAGCTTCTACCTTTGTCTCTTTTCAGTCATGTTTTCCAGTTTGTACTTTTAGTTTTAGTTAGTGGGGCTTTATCAGCAGTGCAATACTTACAAGAAAACCTTTTTCAATCAAGTTGGTGGAGTTTTAATAGTGTGAACAGAAAAAAACCACATTGAGATAAAAGAGCTGCGGGTCACAGACTTTTACTGTGGTTTGTGATGAGGTCTTTCCAGATACATCATCAATATAAACAACTCTACAAATTAAAAACACTTGCACCGCATTGCTTGACTGCTCACAGCTGTTCAACACATGGCTTGGCACGAATACCTTCTCTGAAAAACAACAACAGCCCTATAACTGGAGGCTGAAAATGTACCTTTGGCAAGTCTGTGAATTTAAGACTGTCTGTATAAAATCTTTATTCACACACTCTTTGCTGAGAGAAAAGCCTGCCCCTACTATTCACAAACTTAAAAGAGGCATATTAGGTTCATATTCAGTATCCATAATTGTGTTATTGGAAAGAAAAAAAAGTATAACTTTCCTCATACTGTCCATTGCTGCAGCTCCTCTTTTCAGCCTTTGTCTGAACTGTGTTATGTAAATAATCAGAAGTATTGGGAGAACTACTAATGCGGCGTTTCAAGAGATTCAGGAATGTTTTAATCTGTGTTTTCATTTCAAGTGTTTGCAGACTCTTGACAAACAAACTAGATGGAAAGAAAGAAGAAAGACAAACTGCAAAAGTGTAAAATGTCTCCTTTAAGAATTCAATTTAGGCGACAGAGTGGAGGCAGGATTGGTGTGTGAGTTATACATGTTTACATTAAAAATTACCTAGTGCAGCCTTGATATACTCGGAATTAGTTCATGTATTATCTTTGTTTGACTCTTCAATCTCCAGCTCTTCTACAGTATTTAACAGCTCATTCACTGTGTTGTTTTCCTGCAATGACTTGAACTTGTGCATTACCTCTTGCAGATACTTGGTTATTTTGACTATGCTTTCACCGCAATCTTTACTGTTGAGATCCTGTTGAAGGTAAATGTCCTTTGCGTGCTGTGTTGTGCTGTGCTGGGTAGAGCTTCAGTAACCCTGCGTGCTTATGTCACTCTTATTGCCTCCTCAGATCCTAGGCTATGCAGACTATGTCTTCACTAGTATGTTTACATTTGAGATCCTTATTAAGGTAAACAACTAAAAAAAACTGTTGTGCTGCCTCGGTAACAACCCATTTCTTCCGAGCTTGGTGAACACATCCTCTCTCCCCTCATTTTTGTCTCAATATTTTTTGGAGTAAAATGGCCGCCTGCTTGTCGTGTTGTCATGACGCCAATCCGTGGAGCTCGCATATTTTTTTTGTCTGTCAGTCACTTTTCCATCACAGCCCACTCCCCCTCCTTCATCCTCGACCAGTTTACCATATGAACAAGAAAGACGTTAAATTTGAAATGTTCTGAACTGTACAGAGACAAACTAACCTTAAACTTTCCATCCCTCTGCCTGATCGTACACTCTACACACAGATGTTCCCCCATCCTTATATTTACCTGTTTTTTGGGGTTAATGCACTTTTAAAGAATAAGCCTGAAGAAATCCACAAACAACATAATATTTCCTGTTAGAATTCAGTCCTCTTGCTTTTACCCCTTTGCTGTCTGCATGCCTGCAACAGGTAAATCTCATGTATTATGGTTTAAGAAAAAAAAAAAAAAAGAAATTCTATCAGAAGAAGATTACCGGCCCCTATTCAGTGCTGTTTCTGGCTTAATCTGCATCAGAAATTAGTTTAGTGGCTTTTGACCTGCCTTGTCTGAACATTCTGAATTGTTTGTAATCGGTTTATTTGTGTGTGTGTGTGTGTGTGTGTGTGTGTGTGTGTGTGTGTGTGTGGGGCCACAATATCTTTCAAATTGTAACATTTGTTAGTGTGAATCCAGTCATTTGAATTTTTTTAATTTAAACCAAACAACAATATCGACATGATAGTTAATGATAATGTTTATTTAGTTACTGAAATACTGCTACATAATCAATATAGTTTGATTTCAGAATGAGATAACAGCTCAGATCATAGTGTAAACTGTTGTCATTGAGTCTTTTAAATTGAAAACAATTATTTGAACTTAAGAGGAACATTTTACAATTAAAATTTTGGTTCACAGAAAATATTCTTTTGAAAGTTAGTTTTGGCAAGAGATCATTAAAATCATTATTACAGTCATAATCCCATTTCAGCCTTACTGTCCCTATGTGAATGTATTGAATGGCAGATGTGTCCTCTTCAGTCCTGAAGTTAGTCTAACCTCTGTCCATGTGTCCAGATGACGGCATTCGGAGCGTTCCTTCATAAAGGGGCTTTCTGTAGAAACTACTTCAACCTTTTAGACCTGCTGGTCGTTGGTGTGTCTCTGGTATCATTCGGGATTCAGTACGTATCATTCAGTTACTCATCAGTAACAGGTTATTGACTTGACTTGACTTTTCACTGTCTTATCTTATCTAATATAATGTGTCTTTTCATTAAATATGACGCTGTAGCTGATTAGCTTAGCTTAACACAGAGACTGTAAACCAGAATAAACTATAAGGATGTCTCTTTTTAAAGTTACCAACCAGCATATCTGAAGCTCTCTAAGTAACATGGAGATAATTTGTAGTTTTCCAAGTACTTACTGTATGTGCTGGATGTTATCATGTCTCGTTGTCACTGTGAGGACAGAAAAGCAGGAGTCTTTTGTGCTGTGATGAGTCTGAATCACATGTTACTGTTGCTGCTGTGTTTCAGTATGAAACAAGTATGACATGGAAAAATACAGGAGAAGTGCAAAATCTTTTTATTCACTCAAATGGAAAATCCCACAAACTGTCCAACAAACACTGTTAGTGTTTTAGCTTAAACTAAAATCTGTTCTTGGTGAAAAGAGATGAGCTGTCAAGGGATGTACTTTTAGTTTACTGCACTTTTCAAAGTACAGTTGCAAAAGTTTGAAATTAGAAAATTCTGCTAAATCCTCTGGTGTGTTTGTGTCTTCCATAGGTCCTCTGCTATCTCCGTAGTGAAGATCCTCCGTGTTCTCAGAGTCCTCCGTCCCCTCAGGGCCATCAACAGAGCCAAGGGACTCAAGGTCAGAAAGAAAATAATACAACATGGTGCAGTGTTTATCTCTATGGTTGCTACTCATTAGCATGTATTCCTATTAATTGAGGATTATTGTGTGTCTCATTCAGCATGTGGTCCAGTGTGTGTTTGTGGCGATCAGGACCATCGGCAATATCATGATCGTCACCACCCTGCTGCAGTTTATGTTCGCCTGTATCGGTGTCCAGCTCTTTAAGGTACATTGTAGAAATGTGTTGAGGGAAAATGTGATAGAGGGTAATTGGGCCACACCTGATGTTTAACTGCTGTCTCTTATGGATGTGCAAATCAACTGGTTCTTCTGTAAAACATCCAATAGTTGTATAGAAGTTGAATAAAAGTTAGAAATAAGCCTCTGACTTTCTCTGTTGTGATTTTAATAAAGGGGAAATTTTATCGATGCACAGATGACGCAAAGTCCAGCCCGGAGGAGTGCAAGTGAGTTTGTTTAACTCTTCAGTATTTCCACCTCTGTGTATTTTCCTGAGTGTCTCTGTGTGTTTAAAGTTTCGTCTTCAAATCTCAGGGGTACATATATTCTCTTCAACAATGGGGACACGGCAATGCCCATGGTGAAGGAGAGGATCTGGCACAACAGTGACTTCAACTTTGACAATGTCCTCATGGCCATGATGGCTCTCTTCACCGTGTCCACATTTGAAGGATGGCCCACGTAAGTACCGCTCTGTGTCTGAGGTACAACTCTGATTTGACTCTCATTATAAGAGAATAACAGCGAGACTCTGGATTTATTTATTGTTTGATAATTCTTCACTTTTATCTCTGTCTGAATGAAAATGTTCTATTGCTAGAAACTTAAACAGGCATGTTGAATGTAAAAAACTGAATTTTCATGGAAGTCAGAGTTAGAGTTGGGGTTGTTGCCAGAATGCTGTCATATTAAATGCAGTGTAACATTCATGAATTTTGTATTGAAATGAATTTCCCAACAATATTTGATTCCAGTTTAAGAACTTTTTACACAACAACAGTCAGCAAACCTGGCTTTAGGGCAGTTTCATTAATCAGAGGATTTATTCTGAGACATATCTAACCCACTGTTACTAACTAAATTACATGATCCTGTCAGATCACCCCTCACGTAATCTATGTCATATACATTTGAGCATCAGATAGTCAACACAAAAATATATTCAATATTATACAACTCTTGACTTTTCACTGTCTTATCTTATCTAATCTTGTGTCTTTTCATTAAATATGACGCTGTAGCTGATTAGCTTAGCTTAACACACAGACTTTTTTACAGACTCTTGCCAGTAGGGGTTACTGTTACTCAGAACCCCTACCTCCAGCATCCTGGAGTATTAATTACTTTTAAACCAAGTCAATTAGCAGAGTTAATATAATTAGTAACTGTCCATCATCTTGGCTGACTCTCTTTGTTGTGCGTCCCTGCAGACTGTTGTACAAGGCCATCGACTCCAACAAAGAGAACATGGGTCCCATCTACAACTACCGCATCGAGATCTCCATCTTCTTCATCATCTACATCATCATCATTGCCTTCTTCATGATGAACATCTTTGTTGGTTTCGTTATCGTCACCTTCCAGGAGCAGGGGGAGAAGGAGTACAAGAACTGCGAGCTGGACAAGAACCAGGTACAGTGCGTGTGTGTGTGTCTGTGTGTGTGTTGTGAGTATACAATCAGAATCTTTATCACAACACACAAAGAAACTATGTTTGATAATCCTTTGTCACTAAATGTCCTTGTCTCTGTCTCTTTACACCTGCTCTCATAACCACCGCAGCGTCAGTGTGTGGAATACGCTCTTAAGGCTCGCCCTCTGCGACGCTACATCCCCAAAAACCCCTACCAGTACAAGTTCTGGTATGTGGTCAACTCCACTGGGTTTGAATACGTCATGTTTGTCCTGATCATCCTCAACACCTTGTGTCTGGCTATACAGGTAAGTGTTTTCTCTCTTTGGTCCTTTTGGACAATGAACATAAACTAGCTGATGTAGTCAATTGATTAATTCATGTCTATTGATGTAAAGGATTGATTTATTTTATAATTCCCTCAATTCTACATGCAATTAGAATTATATAATATTCATGACTTATAATCTGAATACATTTCATTTGCAGTTATGATTTTAATGAACTCTCTTTTATCAGAAAGATTTATGTCAGTTTAAATAAATGACAGAGACCAGTGTACACAGATACAGCTCGTCTACAGTCTCTGATCAGCCTGCCTCTTTCTAGCATCATGGTCAGTCTCATCTTTTTAATTACGCCATGGACGTCCTCAACATGGTCTTCACTGGGGTTTTCACAGTGGAGATGATCCTCAAGCTCATCGCCTTCAAACCCAGAGTAAGCCCCCCCCCTTCCTCTCCTGTACCTCCATACAAACATATGTATTGTTCCTTAAATCCTCCTGTTCAGACTTTTCTCCTTTAGATCTCCCTTAAAATTCTACCCCTAAAAAAGTTCCTGTTTGAATTTTTATTTTTAAGGAGTCCCCCTTTCCCCTTAAACCCAGGCCTCATCCACTCTTCCTGTCCCATTTCCCTCCCCTCTGGCTCTCCTTGACGCTGCTCACTCGTGGGCTCTTTACCACACTGGCTGTGACTCCTCTACCATTTTCTCCTCACCCTTCACCTCTCCCGTCACCGCAACCTCTCAACCCCTCCTCTCCTGCTGGCTGTGCATGCTGCTGTATTCAGGGCTATGTCGGGGACCCCTGGAATGTCTTCGATGCCCTGGTGGTGATTGGCAGTGTAGTCGACATCATACTCAGCCAGGTAGAAAGTCGCCATAATGTAAAACCCTTCGTGCTCTTCCGTTGCTGCTGCCACTGTTTTCTTTCCTTCACACCTTTCCTCCTTCCCTTACTCCCTGTCCTAATTTTAATTTATCTTTTTAAGTCGGCTTGATCAAGTTTCTACTTTTGAATTCTGCTGAATCTGACTGATAGTTGATGAGCACCACAGACTAAATACACGCAAATGGGCTGGAACTATGTCCATCCACTACAACTACGATATGGCTTCATCACATTAATTCACTCGTTCATACTGATTTAATCTTGCTGAAGTTTTTACTTTAAAGTCTGTGGTGGTCATTTCTTACAACCTGCCACTCTATCAATGAGAGAAATTTGCTATACAGACAGTTCATTTATAATATGGAATAAATAAAGAACAAGTTAAAAATGTTATACTCTCACAGACTCAGTGGCACGAATAATTCGACTTTCAATCTCACTCTGTTATATCAAAACCTCTTGATGTTGTCATCTTTCTATCTGTCATAATTCTTTTCCTTATTTTGTTTTACCTCCTCTTCCTTCTCTTTCTTGCTCTGTTGTCTTTCTCTTTCTTTTTTTCTGTGTGTCTTTGTTGCTTGTTCTCGCAGAACTATTTTGCTGATGCATGGAACACGTTTGATGCCTTAATTGTTGTGGGTAGCGTGGTTGACATTGCCATCACTGAGATCAATGTAAGTAGTCATTTATCACACATACGCGCCAGTCTTACTGTGACCGTCCCAGCAGAGGGGGCCTTGCTCTAGCATCAGAGCTGTTTTCAAAATCACAATATTTTCACAGCTAAATTAAGGGTCTTCACATTTGGCATTAATGTGGTATTTTGTATTATGGGAGGCATGACACACATAAAGATAAACTTATGTTATATATTTTGTTAACTTGTGTACTTACATTATCCAAAATGTTTTCAACAACATTCAAACCAAGAGAAATACCCAATTTTATTCAAGCTTGCAGGTCCTCTGTTACTGGTCCATTTAATTGTATCGTATGCACCTCTCCCATGGTTTTACCCATCTTTGGTATAACGTCCGGTGCAAACGATGTATGATGATGGAAAAAAACCTTAGTAGGCAGTTAGTTACCTCACGCATGTACATGACTTGCTCCTGAGTTGTGTCAGGTAGATTTTGATCAGCAATGGTGGTGAAGTGAACAACTCCCATGATCCCACACTGAAAGACCCATCTGCCAAAGTTACACATTGTACGTTTATGAACAAAAAATAAGAAGAGGAAGGTTTTTCTCATTTTGAATTTTAAGAATTAAGAAGAACTGTTGAGAACAAAGTCAAACTAAATCAGAGGAGCTTTTTTCTATTTGAAATAATATTGAGAATAAATTAAAGTCCAACTTTTAATATTTTAATATATCAAACTTCTAATGTTACCACATATGACTGCCACTACAAAATACCTTGTGTAGATTGACATATGAAATTGTACTTCTGAGCCTGTTTTAGTAAGAAGATTCTCTCTGTTTGACCTGACAATCACAGTTGGTTCATCAGTGTTATGAATTTGAAGAGACTGTGCCAAATCCTGATCACATAAACAAGCTATACACCTTCTGCTCACACAACTGGATTTGATGGACCGGAGGAACAGAGTTAATTGTTTTACATTTCAACATTATTCTCGAAATGCAAAAAGACGCCTCATGCCTGACCCTATTACTCTTCTGTAGACGCAGTATTAAACAATTATTTAACTGAATATGAAAGGGGGGGAAATGTGATTAGAAACATTCACATGTGTTGGGATGTTGTGACATGCTAAGGATAAAATGTCAACAGTTATCTAAAACAATCTATAATGTTATTGAGAGCTGTTGTTTTTGAATGCAGCTCTGTTGATTTGTCTTGTCTCTAATCTTGGGCGTCATCATTTTGTGCCAGATTGTTTCGCTTGTTATCTCTTTGAATCTGCTGTGATGCTACTGAAAGGCCACTCTGTCCTGGTTTGACTCCATGCTTGTTAAAGGATCTGTGTGAAGGTGTTTGTTTTTCCTGTTTAGAACACTTGTTTTAAATGAATGATTTACGGCAAACTCACTCTTTATGATCAGATGTTTGGAAACATTCTAATGTACAAAATGAATGTGACACTTGAGTTACAGCTACAGGGTAAATATCCCCTGAGAGTATGCCAGTACCCCATCAACATGTGCTGTGTGGATTTGCAACTAAAAAAATACCAGTTTATTCATTATTTGAAATTGATTATAAATCTTAATGTCCTTGTCATTTCCTGTAGATATAGTTTTCCTCCACTAGATTGGAAGATATCACATCATTTACCCACTGTTAAAGAGAATACAATTGTTTAAATGATGTTTATTTGCAAAGAGAGATGACATCCGACCTCCTCGCTAATAAGATTGAAAAAGCATCACAGCAAACAGCTTAACTTACTTTTCAAATTTAATTGTCAGACAGCAACAGAAAGGGATTTCAGCTTTGCTATAAAACTCAGAAGAGTGCATCTCAGCCAAGGCCCAACAGTCCCCTTAAAATAAAAAAAGCTGTACAAAATTGTGCACACTCAGAGAAATCAGTCCCATAAACATGCATAAATAGCAAATATAATGTATTAGAATTAGGCCATGCACAGAACCCTGGGGATCTCTGTGATTAACTCTCCGTGACGCAGAGCACACCCTTCACCCAAGTTTCATGGTAACCCGTCCAGTCATTTTGGGTAATTTTGCTGACAAATAAATAAACCAACCAAAAAACCAACAAATGAAAACGTCACCTCCCTAAACGGAACTAAAAGAATGGTTGCCTTACATTGTGCCACTGTTAACCATCAGATTAGATACTGAATTATTGCATAATTTAAAATAAATAGTGGAGTTAAAACAGTTGAGTATCAAGCAAATTGTATGAAGACAATTGTAATGATAAAAAAAAAACAATAGGATCTGGTGTATCAGTGTTTTCTCCTTATTGTTGTTCAGTATCATTTCACTATCCAACACTTGCCTCTCATGTCTGTTAGTGCTGAGATGATGTGGTAAAGCTTCGATGGGCTTTATGCTTTACTTTGATGATGTTCTTGTCTGTGGGATGAGTTCTAAATGGTGCTGTGTGTAAGTGAAGTGTCTTTCATTTGATTACATGTTAAATAAATCAAAGGTTACGTTAATATGAGATCATATTTGCAGCAGCTCTGACCCGTGAACGTTTTGTTGCTGCACAGCTGGTTTGTGTAACTTGGATTAACCTTAGGCTTTTGATTTCAAGTCGGCAGCCATTCCTGTCGTCAAGGTGATAGTGGAGCCAGGGGTAAGAAGAACCCCCCCCCTCCTTCTCTATTAAAGACCCTCACCCTTTCCTTTTGTGTTAATGGAAAACTGAAAGCGCCGAGATCTTTCTGTTGTCACTCTCTGTCAGTCACTTAGGGAAGAAAACATTGAGATACTTTCTTCCAGAACCTCTAATTTCACTTATTCAATAAAACGTGAGGGTTTGTGACTGAACTCTCTGTGTTTGATCAAGTCTTGTTTTTTCAACTCCACCTGGTTTGTTGCATTTTGGCTCCACTTTCATGCAGCTGACGTGTTGTCCTGTCTGGGTGCATGGCATGACTACGGGTGAACAGTAACACTGTTTGGTTATTTGGTCATTTCAGCATAGCTTCTCTGAGTGTTTGCCGTCAGGTGACCAGCATTGTGTGGACATTGCACTGCTTCGAGTTTACATTTCTCGTTAAAGGTCTTGTGTGTTTGTATTGTAAAAACGAAACAGGAAAAGATTCATCTCAGTGTTTGTATCAGGTGAAAAAATAAGTTACAGTTTGTCTTTTGGTTTTTCGTTAATTCTGTATGTTGCTTGTTTTTAATCAGCTGTTCAGAGTTAACTGTACTGTATGTGTAAGTCCAGGTCTGTTAATGGCATGCTATTCAAGACACAGTCAACTATGCATGCATGTTGATTTTTGTCATTGCACAGATGGAAAAAGATCACAATCTGGAATATTTCATCATATTAATACAATGCTTGTGAGCTGATATTTGTCACACACGATGGTTGGAAGAATGCATGTATGACTGACTGCATGAATCATTGAGTGGTACAGGATGTTTTCTCCTTCTGCGTTCTTGTAATCACATTTCACCTCCTCCACCTCAGAACACAGAAGACAGCGCTCGCATCTCCATCACCTTCTTCCGCCTGTTCAGGGTGATGCGATTGGTGAAACTGCTGAGCAGGGGGGAGGGCATCAGGACTCTGCTGTGGACCTTCATCAAGTCTTTCCAGGTGAGATCGTAAGATAAACAGCCAGGAAACATCCTTCTTGTATCTGCAGTGATAATTCAGCATGAGATTGGTGAATTTAAAGAAGAATATATGTAGAATAGAATAGAATTGAACAGAATTGAACAGAATTGAACAGAATTGAATTGTCTTTGATAACCAAATAGAACCCATGTGATAAATAGGGTGAACTCAGCAGATGACAAAGACAGCTAATTCATTCTGGCCTACGTACATACATCAAAATGAGCCTGTTGTAATGAGCATTTGAAATAAAAGTGCTAAAATGTATGTATTTTTTAATTTACTTAAAGTTATTTGTGATAAAGTTTAAAACTGTAAAAATATCAAACTTAAATTGAATAATCTAATCTCTACGTCTTAAGAATCCTTGCCAAAATTATATAAGATTTATTTGTTTTACTCCCAAACATCGTTTTGACATCAACCCCTAAAAATCGGTATTGTTTGGGGTCCACTGTAGATTTAACCAGACAATTAGTTATCAGTGGATCTTGTGCTGTAATTGATAATGTGCATCACTCGATTTAGATACTGAAACGTTCTTTTTTTTCCACCCAGGCTCTTCCCTATGTTGCACTCCTGATCGCCATGTTGTTCTTCATATATGCTGTAATAGGAATGCAGGTAAAATGTAATCAGTTTTTCAAAATTACAGTAAAACCAGACCAGATTCACTGCAGGGTCATTTGAGAGCATGCTGACTGATTCTGTGGACAACATTTCTCTGTCTGCCATCAGGTGTTTGGTAAAATAGCCATGGTGGATGGAACACAAATCAACCGCAACAACAACTTTCAAACTTTTCCTCAAGCTGTCCTGATGCTCTTCAGGTATTTGTGTTTGCGAAGGTCAAATCGTTGGTTACAAGAAATTATATGTGATCATACATTCTTATAGTAAATATTGTTGTATGTCAGGTGTGCTACAGGTGAGGCCTGGCAGGAGATCATGCTGGCCTGTCTGCCTGGGAAGCTGTGTGACTCAGAGTCCGACTACAACCCAGGAGAGGAGAGAACTTGTGGCAGTGGTTTTGCCATTATCTACTTCATCAGCTTCTACATGCTCTGTGCTTTTCTGGTAATCCTAACATGTTTCTCCGGCTTCACTGTGCCAGTAGTAAAAAAGCTAAACTATGTTGCATGTTCTTGTTTCAGATCATAAATTTATTTGTAGCTGTCATCATGGATAACTTTGACTATCTGACCCGTGATTGGTCTATTCTGGGGCCGCATCACCTGGATGAGTTTAAACGGATCTGGTCTGAATACGATCCTGAAGCCAAGTGAGTGCACAGGGCCCATTTTTTGGAAAAACAAAAAACGTTTCTCATGTTATTTATCCTGTATATTTTTCAGAAATATTTGCGTCAGTATATACGGTTTGCTGGTAAATTCAAATTATTCACTGTGGTCTAACAACTTTTATTTGACTCCATGCTGTTGTCAGGGGCAGGATAAAGCATCTTGACGTGGTGACTCTGCTGAGGAGGATCCAGCCTCCTCTGGGCTTTGGCAAGCTCTGCCCACACAGGGTGGCCTGTAAGGTGGGTACATTAAAGCATTTGTACGTCTTAGACATGTAGATAAATAACTTTCACAGAACTCACTTCACATTTGATGCCTCCTTATTGATCTGTACTTTGAATCCTATTGCAGCGTCTGGTGGCGATGAACATGCCCCTGAACAGTGACGGGACTGTCATGTTTAACGCTACTCTGTTTGCTCTGGTCCGCACTGCTCTCAAGATTAAGACTGAGGGTGAGTCTGAACCTGCATGAAGTGGTGTGTCGCCAGTAGATGCAATAAAAAATGTACTGTGTGAAATAAGATTGAACAACTATTATTATTATTGATATTATTATTATAAACTTTATATTATATATATTTATATAGCACCTTTCAAAACACAGTTACAACTTTACTACAAGTTAAAAATGTAAATCGAAGGCAAACAATAGGAAAAGTAAAAAGTAATTTAAAGAGCATAGTACAAAATATAAAATGTTACAGATGTGAAAAGAGTACAAACAAGATAAAATGATTGCACTAGTTGGTAAGATCAGAAAAATAGACAAAGTAATTCAGGAGAAACAAAGAGAGTAACGATTAGTTATTGTGAGTAGTAGTTGTTCGGTCCGTTATTTACCTAAGATCTAGTTCTTCATTCTCAGCAGTGCCTGCGTCTTGACCTTTTTGTGGTCGGATGTGAATATGCCCATCTGACCACAGAGCATATGATCAGCCCACATCTTGCCACAAGAGGGGGCTGTAGACATCTACTGCAGTTGCAACAGCATTTGTGGAGTGCTCTTAATCTTCATTGTAACTTCATGTGTCTGATGTCGTGTGTGTTGTGTGATGGTGTGTGTTGGTGAAAGAGAGCGACTGTACATTTGATTATGTGCTTTTGAGCCCCAGTTACACTTCTCACATTTTCTGCCATTTTCCAGGAAATCTGGAACAAGCCAATGAGGAGCTCAGAGCTGTGATCAAAAAGATCTGGAAGAGAACCAGCATGAAGCTACTGGACCAAGTTGTCCCTCCTGCAGGCGGTCAGTGGTCATTACATCCTCATCACCATTATTCACAGTTCAAACGGTGGCTTCAGTCACCTGATTTGAATATGCACTGCTTTGCATTAACATTTCCCTAAAAAGGAAAAACTGCATCACATGTGAACCATCCTTTTACCAACATACAGCTAAAAATACTGCTCTCCAAGCTCCACCCATCTATTTTCTATACTGCTTATCCTTTTGATGGTCCCCCAGGGGGTTGAGGCTGCAGCCAATCAGTGGGTTACACACAGGAAAGGTTACCAGTGTATCACAGGACCAACATACAACAACACAAAAACATAAAGCATTTATTATGGCTCTGTTTTGAGAGTGAGCTCGCATCAACCAGGACCCAGAAACTCAAAAAAGCTAATTGGAATTCAACCATCATTCATTTTGTTATTTACACTTTAACTTTTTCTACTGTGTCATGTCAATGTCTGCTGTGATGGGTCTATTGTTTAGAGACTTTTCTATGAACTACCACACTGTATATTTTCTAACACAAAAGGTAGATTTTGGTACGGGTGGTTGATCAATCAGACACCGCATTCATCCTGTTTTTGCATTTCTCAACTCAGCAAAGGTTTGAGAAATGCTGAGCACAACTAACCAAATGAGATAGACGGGAAAAACTCCTCTGCTGCCATTTCCTTTCACTTCAGTTCACAGAAACGCTCCTTATCACTGTCACAGTTGAGCTGCTGTTTCTGTCCCACAGATTTGTTTATCACTCATCTCTGGCTGTGGTTCTTCAGTGTCTATTCCTCTCACTCTAGTGTATGCTTAGCACTAATGTTCTTCATTGTTTATGAAACCTAAACTCATGAAGGTTTCAGTCTGTGCTGAGGCCTTGTTCCTACAATCATCTTAAAAAAATAACCTTGGACTTAAGTTTCTTTGATCAGTATGTTACACTAGGTGTAAGAGAACTAGCTGGTTTTGTCAGAGTTCAACAGATTTGGATATACACACACCTCTTAGCATACAGTGCACTTTCTTTTTGAACTGCATGCATCATTTACAGATGAAGCAGAGGGCCTTTCATGATAAAAGAGATATACCAGTATGTCTTTGCAATACAGATATTAAGTTATACATTGGCTGCTTTTGTTTTTACATATTTATTGTATACTTCTACTGTTAACTATGGTTGCAGGAGAAAAGACATTTTCATTATATACATATATATATATATATATATATATATATATATATATATACTGTACATATACACACACATATATACATATATATGTATGGTAGTTCAAGGTTTAAGGTATCTCTATTATCCCAGAAAGGAAATTATTGCCAAATATGGTCAGACCACATTGATAACAATAAATACACATCAGCACAAATACATCAGAGTGAGATATTTAAAAGGCTGATGGCAGCAAGGATAAATTAATTTCTAAATCCTTTAGTTCTGCAACTGGGTCAATTTAATCTACAGGATCCACAATACCCTATAGTGAATATTGTGTAAGTGCCACATACCAGCACATAAAAGAGAAAGTAAGAACAGTTTGCATAAGACAAGAATCAAAACATTTTGTTTTCACACACCTCTGCTGCATGTGGCCACAACTAGCACCATGTCAGTCCCCTGTCTCATGTACATTATATGTATCTACAGGACAAGCTTGCACACTGATTTAATATGTGCACATATATATAAAAAAACACTTCTTTTAACAGATTGTTTTGCCATTATATTTCTAATTCATGATTACATAACATTTAGAAATGTGATTATGTGGTTTGCCGTCAGTTGTGCAAAACGTTCCAGATATCTTTATCAGATCAGACATCTCCTTTCTTCGCATAGAGGTAGTGAACAGCCTGAAGACACACACACGAACCTCAAATTAACATTGCTTTTGTACATAGAGTTTTTCCACTATCCTCCCATACAACCGCTCTGCTTCAGCTCTGCTGTTAGAACTTTTGAAATTAAATGCGACTGCATGTCTCTGTGTGCCTTAGTTTGCTAACCCCTCTGTCTTTCTCTCTCTTTTTAAAAACTTTTCTGCCAAGCCTCGCTCTCCACAGCTTCCTCTGCTTTCAGTGTCAGTCGCTGGCCTTTCTTCTTTTCTCTTTCTGCCATCCTGAGCTCTTTGGAGCAGTTCTGTTTTAGTCTGGTGGCATGAAACGACTGATACCTCTCATAAAAACTGAATCTGCCTCTTTCCAGAAACAGAAACTGCGTCTTCCAATTTTTGGAAAAGAAGTTTCTATATGTTGATCTGGCCACACCAGGTTGATGTATTATTTAGAAACTTAAAATACTTTCTTACCATCTAATCAAGTCAGTCAGTTAAATGCAATCCTAAAAGGCCACTGACTCAAAGTCAAAATTTACCAAACTGAGCAAATCTATGAAAATGTAAAAAAAATCCATATATTCAGGTGAAAATCGGGTTTAGAGTATCAGTCTAATCAGATGTCATTTACATGTTGTGTATTGCTTAGTGGAGCTGTTTAACATCTCCGCGTTCTGATCAAGATGGAAGAAAAATTCAATTAAATTTGTCTTTGGGTGTCAGGTTTTCTTTCTGAACAGAGGCTTTCATAGTTCCTGTCTGGCTGTGTTAGGTGTTGTAGAGAAATGTGTTCGGTGTTTGAAGATGGATCAGATTAAGCTCCGTGCTCTAGAAAAAACCCCACACATTTCATACACACTGTAATTCAGCCTCTTTTTTTCAAGAGCCTCTCCCCAGTTCTTAGAAACCACTTTATCTGAGTGAATCAGATCCACGCTTGATCAGCCTCCCTGCATGGCGTGTGTGTGTAGTCACAGCTTGCTCGCTGGCTTAATGTAGTTTCTGTGTTCTCCTCTGTGACGGGAGCTGAAGGTTTGACCCTTGCTGCTTCTCCACACTACTTTACTTTGCTGCCTTCTTGCATTTGCTTCTACAGATCATGTTGTATGTCTGGGATACAAACACACACATCCCTGTCTCTGACATTAACTGTGGTAGCAGTTGACATATAATGTGGCAGTGGTGTGTGAGCTAGGAGCTGCTGAGATTTAGTTGAACTAACATTGAATATGACTGCTCTCTTATGGCTCAGTGTAGTATAGACATGTCTGTCGGTCTCTGTGTGTGTGTGTGTGTGTGCACATGTCTATCTATAGGTTCAGGACATTTGTGATAGTTAAGGTTAGGGTAAGGGGTTAGGGAATGCATTATGTCAATGAGTGTCCTCACAACTGTAGAGAGATGTGTGTGTGTGTGTGTGTGTGTGTGTGTGTGTGTGTGTGTGTGTGTGTGTGTGTGATTCTTGCAAATGTTTGAAACAGTTGAATGGACGTGTTCTCACATGAAGGTCTGAAATTTGAATATTGCCAATACTAACACCTTTAGGAAGGAGTTTAACTGTCATTAGTGTCAACACGATAATAACTTTAATAACCTGACTCGTGAGTCATTGCAGTGGGTGACACATCCTGTTATTTCAAGTTTAGTCATAAAACACAGTTTTTTCAATGTATTCAGGAGGAATTATGAAAGAGGTTTGAGTGCTGGTCTCTGTTGTTTCCTGGACTAGACATGTATGATGATGCTGCAACAGTGAGGATTTCTGGCATTCTCAGAGTTAACATGTCTTTCCATTTATTTCATTTTGATTGTTAAAGAAGTATTTTGTTTTACTGTCAAGATATAGTCTCTTCTCTGTTAGTTTTCTTAGACTGTGTGATTGTAGTGGGTGACGCCTCAATTGAGGGATTTTGTTGAAAGAGCATTTCAGTGTTGAGGCGTTGTGGTGCTCCTGAACTGTGGTGTTGATCTGGGAGGCTTTGGTGTGTCTGGTCTGTTCACTCAGATGACGAGGTAACAGTGGGGAAGTTCTATGCCACCTTCCTGATACAGGACTACTTCAGGAAATTCAAGAGGCGCAAAGAGCAAGGTCTTGTGGGAAGGCCCTCGTGGGAGAGGCTGAACACCACCATGGCTCTACAAGTGAGTGAAGTGCAGTGTTTCACTGAACATGTCAGCGACTGAATGTTTAAGTCCCGTCATCACATTGAATGTATGTGTCGTTGAAACCTTTATATCAGCCTTTATATCAACTATTGGTTTAATCTGTATCTCTCAACTGTATCTAAACATAGAGGACATGAAAGCTCTCTAAAAGCAGGGCAGAGTGTCTTGATCGCCACCTGGTGGCTGGTTGCTGTGGTCATAGAATATGGACATGAACCATACAAAAGAGGCATATACATTTCTGTCAAAGATGGCTTCTGTCATTTTCTGTAGTTTTTATTATACTGATGTTTGTTTATGTGTTATTCTTTCTCTTCGTCTCCAATCATTACTTGGCAGGCTCCAAATAGACAAGATGACAGTGTTCATTTCCAGGATAATTTGGCTTCATTCCTGGATAATGGGGGGGCATGTCGTCCTTTTGTATATACAGTCTGTTGGTTAATCACTTAGATTTTAATAGCCACACCACACAAAGTTGATGTGTTAAGTGAATGTCAGTCTGTCTCCACCACAGAACAATGAAGGTGAATAGAAGTTGTTTTATTGTTCTCACAGCATTAAAAAATACCCCCCAAAAAATATTAAGGAGCATGATGACATCTCTGCAAAAAACCTGGAAACAGTACAGTGTGTAAAGTTTTCATTGGAACTAGTCCTGTTTCTAACAGACACATATTGTTAGATCCTATGAAACCCTTTTACAACCAAACTGAATGAGAAGATATTTGTTGATTTTTCATTTGGGTGTAGCCACTCATTTGAAGTTGTTCTTCCTGTCTCGTCTGTAAAAGCAGCACAAAATATTTCCAAGAAAATCACCCAGTTTTCTCTTCGCCTGATGTAAGTATAGATAAAGAGCCTGTCACGGCTTGTTGGTTTGTTATCACAGCAGCTCTCTTTGCAGGCCGGCCTGCGCACGCTGCATGACATTGGACCAGAGATCCGTCGAGCCATATCATGCGACCTGCAGGAAGAAGGGCTTGTAGATGCTAATGGAGAGGAAGAGGAAGATATCTACAGGGTAAACATGCACAAAGACCCTCTTCAGACAATTAAGATTTATCTCTAATGTTGATGTTTCTCTGTAGTGGAACCAACTGACAATACCAAAACAGTTTCTGAAACACAAAAGAGTGAAACTTGTATGTATATTATAGCAAATCAGAAATAGTGAATCAAAGCAAATATCTCATACAAATTCAAATTTGAGAATTTCTATTATTGATCAAACCTTATGATAAAACCTTAAATGAATCCTCAAACTATGTTTCTTGACAAATAAGTGTTTTGTTTCTTTACACACTATTCTTTGATTAAATCGCCTTATTGGAATTACTTGTGTCCTATAAGTCTTGATCTGCTCAGCTACAGAAAGAATGAATAACAACTTTTTCTTGTCATGAAAATGGACAAAATGTTTTTTTCATTTTTAAAAATATGTTTCAAATCAAGGGTTATTCCAGGTTTCCTATCTCAGTGTACTGTATAATGGCTGATGCTGTATATTCACAAGGTCTCAGAAAGTGTGCATGGTTAAGAAATAAGAATAAAAAAGCAATGGAAACAGCAGTTAAATCTTAGTAAATGAAATAAGACCTTTAAATGAATCATTGTGTTGCTTATTGAAGCATTATGTGAAGTGTATTGGTTACAGTGTATTAGTGGCACTGGTCCAAGTTGTCACGAGTTCAGGGTCTATTTAAACTGTTTCCTTCTGTTGTGTTTGATTTGCTGTGTTGTTTCCCTCCTCATTGGTTTGTGCAGCGAAATGGCGGTTTGTTTGGAAACCACGTCAACCACGTCAGCGGCGATCAGCAAGGCTCCTCTCACCCGACCACGGTCACTCAACGGCCGCTCCAGATCCTGACGTTGTCCTGCAGCTCCTCCACAGAGCCCACCCAGACTGGCAGGAGAGCCGGAAGCAATGACAGGGAGGGAGAGACAGAGATGAACTCCTCACCCATCCAGTACAATCATCACTATCATCCCCCTCATCCGCATAATTCCCCTCATTGTAATTCCACCCGCAATCAATCGCCAATACCCTCCAATGCCAACCTCAACAATGCCAACGTGCCCTCGCTTCTCTCCATGACCAGTGGGAGGCAACAGAAGTGTTTGTTAAAACGAGACCGTCCGTCCTCCACCAAAAAGGGATCCTCTGCATCCACTCACAGCAAAGGAGCGCATGACAAGACTTTGAGGTCACACTCCACGAGGTCAGTGGATCGGTTCTCTGTCTGACCTTTAGTCACTATGTTGTTCAATCTACCCTCATTGAAGACAATGAAAAGCAGCGGCATGTCACATAATAGAAGCTGGAATCAGTGACCTTCTGGCAGCTTTGGTTGAAAAATTACTTCTGAACAGTGAAAAAAACCCTGAAACTGCCCAAGCCTCCTGTTCAGCATGAGCAGATTTCACAACTCCATTTCAAACCTTGTTCATCCCACACAGATCTACTCCGTCTTTTATCAAATATATTATTCCCACTGCTGTTTCGTCTGTCCACGCTGCTGACTATGAAAGAGCACCTTATTTCCCAGTGTGCATTTTTCAGACAGACTCTCTGTCTCTCACAGGAATCTCCCACTAAGTTTCCCCACACAAATAAAACTCTACAAATGTGTCTGCCTTGAACTGATTAATAGTTGAACAAAGTATGTTCCGTTGCCCCTGTTTTACCTCTAGCTGACTTAGTAAGGTCAGTGTCATTTTTTATTTTTTAATGCCTCCGCACCAGCCAGAGCCACAGCCAGTGGCCAAGCATTTTGTTTTCGGGTTGTCCATCTCATTTTTGTGAACATGATATCTCAAGAGTGCCTTGGCCACCTTAAATCAAACAATTAAAAACATAAAAACTGGAAAAATGCTATTTCCCTCTCCAAAAACAATGCCCCAATTACTCCTGATCATTCCCAGACACTGTTCCCAAAGGTTGGGGCAGATTTCTGCCAGATTCCAGGGGCAACATTTTAAATGAAACCAGTAACACCTCTCAGTACCTAAAACATTTTTTAGCGTTTTATTTTGTGTGCTCTTGTATTTTGTCATTGCATGCTACCTCATTCCCTTCGTCTCTTGCTCTCTTGTTCCAAATAATCCTCTGTGACCGACCACTCACTCTACCCGGAGCAGGACACGCTACTATGAGGCATACATCAGGTATGTGCATGCAGTAGCTTCATTCCGCAATCTGCTCTTCATGATGGTGATAGTTTTCCTAAAAAGAGGATGTAAATTAAAAACAAACGTGGCTGCAGAATAAGAGGGAATGAGCACTGTGGGAAAATGCAGCTCTGTGATGTTTCAGTGAATTCAGGGTTTTACAGTATTATTGGTTATACAGAGACGTGAGGTGAGAGACTGAATCTGCATAATAATCTCCAACAAAGAATATTAGCAAGATGGGGATATTGAATTCATACATGCAAATTCTCTCTGTGTCACAATGTTTTGATGCCAGGTCAGAAAGTGGTGGTGGACTCTACCCCACCATTCGTCGAGAGGAGCCAGGCGGTGGGGACAGCGATGACGATCCAGGCTCAGGAGAGTACTTCAGCGGAGAGGAGTTTCATGAGGATGACATCATGCTCACAAGAGACAGGTACAGCAAGTTTCTAACAAGAAACTGAGTCTGACATTCCTCCTCGTCAAGAATTCATGTAGCTACTTAAGTTTAAAAAAGTCTAGCTACAGATGCAAAGTTTTATCCTCTTTGTTTCACAGGCTCTCCAACAAGGAACAACATGATTCAGAGGCAGACTTTGAACATGAGGAGGCCGGGGGCAACCACCACCAGCCTGATAGTTGCTATAGTGATGATCAACAGTTGATCCACCAAGACAGCAGGCGGTCACCAAGGAGATGGTTTTTACCCTCGCCTCAAGGTGAGGTGCCGCAGTACAACAGCTGTAGTCGTCATGGTGGAGTGATTGAGATTCAAGATGTTTATAAACTTTACTTTTATTTATTTATTATTTGTGACATTAGATGTTAGTTGGAGCGACTTTGGGATTATTTTATTAATAAACAATAATAATAATAATTGAAACTTGGATTTATGTATTGCCTTTCAAAGTACCCAAGTAAAAAATAACTATGGCACTAGCACTAATGTAATGAAAAGGCCATCTATTCGGTTTTGTTATAACTGTATTATGTGCTTGTATAATTGTTCATAGAATTGATTTTTCTAATGTTTCATCCAACAGTGTTTTTGAATAAAATTAAAATATGAATTCAGTAAGTTCTCAAATATGGAAACTGAAAGTTTGACAGTTTCATTTTTTTTTTTCATTTTTCTCTCAGCCTCCAACAAACCATTTAGTTTTGAGTGTCTCCGTCGAAGAAGTAGTGAGGATGATGCTCCTCCTTCTCCGTCATGCACAGCTCTTCCACTACATCTGGTGCAGCAACAGGTACCAGCATATGATTATATAAATATAGATATAAAGTATTCTCATCATTGTCAATAACTCTTCTTCATTTTTAAAATCATGATATTTCATGATTTTTTAACTCCAACCTCAGGTAATGGCGGTGGCTGGTCTTGATCCCAGCAGAATTCACCGTCTGTCTCCGACGAGGTCTCTGCGATCCTGGGCCACGCCTCCTGCTTCACCCATCAGCCTCAACTGCTCGCCCTGCTACACGCCGCTCATACAGGTTTCTATATGTTTGTTTTGTTGTTTTTTGGGCAAGACTGGTTTTGTAAGATAAAATACAAAAAAGGAGAATGACAAAGAAAAAAACTGAAATACAACTGGCTTTCATTCATCATCGTTTTCCCACCAATGAATTTTAAGTTAGAGAAGTTCAGAAAAAGTATTTATTTGCTGTTGATGCTCCAGTAAAGCTGGATCCAAGCATTTTAAAGTCAATAAAAGTTTGTGTGTGTGTGTGTGTGTGTGTGTGTGTGTGTGTGTGTGTGTGTGTGTGTGTGTGTGTCTGTGTGTGTGTGTGTGTGTGTGTGTCTGTGTCTGTTTGTATTCAGGTGGACTGGCGCAGCCCTGGCAGCGTCAGCAGCATCCCCGGAGCGGTGAAGAGGAGTTCGTGGTACACAGACGGCCAGGACGGTCCTCCCAGTCGCAGCCACTCCCCGTCACGACTGCAGTTACCTGCAGAGAGCTGCTCGCACTTCCTGCAGAAGAGAGGCAGTGCCAACAGTCTGGTGGAGGCTGTGAGTAGTTATTCAAAAATATTTTCAATTTCAGGTCTGAACTCACTGGAATATGTCATCAATGCCTGAGGTGCGATCTCATTCGGAGGTTGTCTTGGATACATGCGGTAACATTCTTTTCGTTGTGTGACTGCAAATGCTTTCTGGGCCACATACTGAGCTGACATCCTCTGACCTGCTACAGTTTAAACACATTTTTATGCTTCTCAGTGTCCGAACATTGATATGTCTGTGGTCACAGTATCAACACTGATCACCACATAATGATTTCTGTTTATTCTCAAGAGTAAAATGTTATTCCGTTGCAAAACTGTGCACGGTGAATGGATTCTCTTAGTCCCTGCTGTTGCTCACTTTTGTTTTCCTTTCTTTATTTATCCATTGCTTGCACCGACACATGGGCACACACCCACACACACACATCTGTAAACTCAAACTGGGAAAACACAGGAAGTGAGATCAGATCACACAGCAGACACATTCAGATCTTAATGCCAGATGTGAACTACTTAATGCTGACCACTTCTGAATCTCTCAGAACGGACGTTAACAGTGCGTGTTGAGGCACTATTACTCAAAAACTGTGATCTGACCTCCTGAGCTTTGGATTGTACCTGGTTCTTATGTCACTGCTTATTAATAAATGTATGGTAATAACTGTCCAAACCAAAGAAACAGTTTCAAAAAACACAAACATTCCTGATGCCGTTTGATCATTTTGTTGTTCTTTCCCAGGTGTTGATCTCCAAGGGTTTGGGCAAATACGCCAAAGACCCCAAGTTTGTCTCAGTGACCAAACACGAGATTGCAGACGCCTGCGAGATGACCATAGACGAGATGGAGAGTGCCGCCAGTAATCTCCTGAATGGGAGTGTGGCTGATGACACCAACGGGGGAACGGGTAACGTCAGCCCGGACACACAAGCCATCGTACATCTTAGAGACCACAGCATCCGCGACTACAGTGACGAGGAGCCGTATGTGGCTGTGAAATGCGAGGAGGACCTAAAAGATGAGATGATATGCATCACGTCGCTATAGCAGCGGCTCACACAGGATTATTTAGGTTTTTTCAATTGAACTTCAACTGCTGTTTCACTCTGAGGGGACGTCTCTGTTCAAGTGCGTCCTGGAATTGACAGAAAATGTCAAACATGGACAAATAAGAGAACAAAGTGCCTTGGATTCTCTTTTTTGAGGAGTAGAAAACTGAAATTCCAGAGAGATGAGAAGTGAAAAAACTGAGATGAATTGAGAAAATAAAGAAATCATCTACCTGCCGGGCTGCCTCTTAAACAAAGATAATTCATGACTCTCTTTTGAATTTCTTTTCAGTGCAGCAGAACAACTCAGCAACCTCGCAAAGCCAGCCCGATGTTCGTCAAGTTAGTTTTCCCAACAACATTCACAGAGTCCAGCAGCTGTAAACTACAGGGATAAGATTTATAACAATAACTGAGATTACATGTCATACTTTTAGCTTCAGGTTGAGGGATCGTCTGCCTGTTATTGTTCTGCTGCGAGGCCGTAAGTCCCACAGTTTACTCATGTATATGAGGAGGCAATAAAACTTACAAACAGATTTTACTCCAAATAAAAGTTCAGAACATTTCCCTCGTTCTCCAGTTTGGATGTTAGAAGCAAACACCAGTGACAATGAGTGGAGTGAAGGAAAAATGCTTGAGCTGGCTTTGCAAAGTTGCAGTGGTCCTGCTCCAAAAATGGCAGTTCAATGATTCCAAGATTCCCCTTAGTTTCACTTCATGTATATATTAAGTGTGATTCTAAGCTTTCACTGGCCACAGCAACAGACACAGTTTTGATCTGCTGCTCTGTCTTTTACAGTTTGGCCTCCATGCTTCAGATAACTTCATAAAAACATGTATAGTTAATATTTCTATGTCGGTTTATTTTCATCTCAGAGCAGGGTGGCTGCAGATCAGGCCGATCCAAAGACTTTGCAGCCGGTGAATCCGCAGTTAACGTTTTTTTTTTCAGGGTTTCAGGGTTAAATGTTGATCTACTCTGTTTTTCTGACTTGAAAAAGAAATCACATATCAACGAGACAGACTCTGTCCTCAGGCATATCCCTCAGTTTCACATGCACGCTCATATGACACACAGAGAAACACACTGCCAATCCTTTCCACCTTTTATACCAACAAACCTGAGGCTAAATCTGCTCTTTACAACCAGTAAACAAACAAACTTAAGAATGACGTTACAATGATGTTAACTTAATTGAAAACTGTGAGGAACAACTGTCACAACCGCACTCAGAATATGCAGAGATTCTTTTTCACAGCTGCTTTAGACCAGGGGTAACCAAACTTTCTGAGATTGACAGCTACCTGAATATGGAGGGCTTCTTGTTATATAAAGTATAATGTCCCAGAATATTAGCTTTTACCCTAACCAGTGCGCTGTGGTTGTGTAAAACAAAACATTTAAAACTCACTTTTCTGTGTTTGTGGAACAAATATTTATTAAGAACTAAATTGGCCTTTCACTTTTTAATTTAAACCGCACAGACACTGATGAGCATAGTTGTCAACTCGAGTCGCCTCACCTGGTTCAGTGTCCACTGCTCTGATCACACTGTGTGTATGTGTGTGTGCACACATCTGCACATGGTGGGGCAAAGAATCAGGGCAAGTAAGAGTGGACCGAAACGAGTCCTTGTATTTAAATATGGCCGATAATACAAATCAGTTAAAAAGGTAACCAGCTATTTGGTGGACGGCCACTGAACATAAAATGTAACGTCAAGCTAAACCCACTTATTAAGAATTGTTAGGGAAACCCCAACAAAACAATTCAGGCTTTTTTAGACTGAGCACTGCCTAGCGGGTGACTCATCAGGTGTCACTGCTTTAATATACATAATAAAGTAACAAAACAGTAACGGTTCCATGATGCTGTAAAAGATGATACAGAGATTCCCCTGCTTTGCTGCAGCACAACAGTATCATGTGTTGTCAGTCATGAGTCAAGCTGGAATGTTTTCCTCCTCCTCTGGGCAGCCATGACAGTTTTCTGACTTGTTTCAGGATGAGTCAGGTGTAATTTAATGTACACTGACACATGAAACGTCACAACAGACAGGAAAACTATACAATTTTTTGTATTTACTGAAAATATATATAAATGCAGTAAATAGTGGTTGGGTGTGTGTATTTTTTTTTTTTTATTCTTTTTTTTAATGAAATGATGGTAGCTGTCACATTTTATCTGTAGGATTCCTTTTTGTTCTGACCGTTAGAGTGCACAAGATAAAACAGCTGCTTCACTGAAGAAACATGCTGCGACACGAGCTGCTCGTAGAAACAAAACACTTTAGAGAAGCAACATATTTCCCCCACGGCTTTGAACGTTCCCTCCAACACAGGCCGGTGTTTGTGAATCGTTACTATAACAACTTTTAAAAACCAGCGCTGGGTCATGGCAGAGCGATCGACCTTTTCTTTTTTTTTCCCTTTATCTATACACTGTTGTCAAGGCAACAAGTTCAATTTGTACAGTCAAAGGGCTCCTTCAAATATAAAAGCAAACCAGCGGAAAATTGCATCATTTACATGCACATCGATCTTCAAATTTTGTTCCACACACTGAACATGCTTGACGCAGATACTGAAGAGAAGGTGTGCTGTTGGCTGTTGTGGTATTAACTGATGAATCGACCCTGGAACAGGATGTGAGCTGGTTTCACAAAGACTCCTCACATGTACTGTAAATACATTCCTTTCTACTCCTTTCTACTCCTTTCTACAGATCAGATCATACACACACACATGACATTTTAATGGCCAATATGCCTGATATATATACAACGTATGCATTTTTTAACTGCATGTAAAATGTTTAATTGAGATTTCCAACAAATACTAATGTTATTACCTGTGTACCAATCCAGGTTTGTTAGTTAACGTGTCAGGGAAACGGTGTGGTAATGGCTGCATTTACACATAATGAAGGAAACATGACGTTGAGAAGTTAGTATTAATTTGAAACATTTTATCTGTAAACAGTTCTGATTGGCCACCTCAGGTAAGTTAATGATTCTCTGGAAACACTACATGGTTTTGTTCAGTTCAAATTAACACAATGAGTCGATGTAAACAAACCTCACAATTCACAACATTTCAGAAACTCAGAGATACCAGGATAATAATGTGCGGTTTACTCACACTACAACTACACACAAACACACACACACGTCCAACTTCTAGAGTTTTATCGCAAGAGGCATAGTGACAAACAACAACATAGAACCGTGTTGTGCAACTGACAGCTTTATTTTTTGTACTGTTTGGCTGTTTTGCAGATGAATATGTAACGATGTATAAAATCTGTACAGTTGTTTGTAAAAAGTCAGTGATGAACTTGAAGATTTCTGCTTTCTACCCGATTGTTGTATGAAAATTAAAAAACAAACATAGCTCTGTCTACTTTGTAGCAAACGTACTCGTACCTTTTGTACCAATGAAAACACAAACCCAGTTTTGTACATTTTACTTCTCGTCTGAAATGACAATGATCCTGCTGAGGATTTTTTAAAAAGACTAAATAAAGTCTGAATGAAATGAGGACAGTGTCAGGACGATTCTAGTGTTTTCTTATAGTGCAAACAATTAAACAAACATGCAAACATAATACTGTATCTATTTTCACAATTCATTTCCCTTTGTGATCCTTCATTAATACACATGATAATGATTTAAACATAAAATTAATATTGTGTAACACACTATATAATGTAAACATATCGTAATACCTCATGTATGAATTTAAGACTTTCAGTAAAGCTGATTCTAAAACTTGATCGGTCGGTCGGTTCAACACAATCATCTTCAAAAGCTTCTTTGTAAACATAGAAATAAACGTGCAATTGATTTTTTATCTAGTTTTTAGATTCGTTTTTGGACTTTTTCATATATTCAGGGTTATAATTTGCATTTTTTGCTACTTCAGCTGCAGCAAGACTGGTCTGAACCGAGATGCAGTTGAAAGCTTGGAGCTGAAAAACGTGATCATCCAAAGTAACATATTTCACACATCAGGAGGATCCGTTTTAACCTGAAGCAAAGCATTAAAACAGAAAATGAGCTGTGTGCTTTTCTTTTTAAATATGAAACACACTTCTGGTTGTCACATCTGTTTGTCAGACGAGCTCAAGTCTCAAGACCATATAAGGCCAGAGTTCATACTGTGGAATTTAAAAACAATTGAAAGCCTGACGATAAAACTCCAAACTGTTTTACTGTTGAAGAAGAGATGAGGCTAGATTTCTATTTACTAAAAGTGGAAATTTTATATTGTTTTTTATAGTTAAAATGTTACAAACAAACGACAAACCTAAATGTTGAATCTGCAAGTTTTCAGGAAGGAAGAGGGATGTGACAATGGTGATAACTGTCTAGAGCAGATTAATAACCGAACCTGCTGCTGTCAATTATTGTCGTGTGATTATGAAAAAAAGGGTTTTGATTTTTTTTCAAAAAGGCTTAAAAATAACTGTAGCTGGTGCAACAAATACTGGATGAAGTGTGTGCAAGTGTCAAGTCAGTATATGTAAAGTTGAGTCAATATACACATAGAATGTATATTCTATTTTTATATTCAGCCACAACATTAAAACTGCTGTGTGGCTGAGAGACCAAGGCCACTGTTTCTATATTATCTTTGTAAAACTGCATTTCAGATGTAAACTGTTAAAATTCACCAGTATTGAAAACACACATTAATTAACAGATGAAAGATCCTCCTGACAAGCTGCTCACTGCTGTTGTTGCCTAATGGCCGACAACATATTACCCTTTCGTCTGGATCTCTGTTCATCTCTATACGTCGAGCGTTGGTGGTCGGTACACGGGAACCCCTGCGTCGATGAGAGGAGGCCGTCCTCTGATGATATCAGCAGCCTTCTCGGCCATCATGATGGTCGGCGCATTTAGGTTGCCGCTGACGATGCTGGGCATGATGGAGGCGTCAACCACATGCAGCCGCTCCAGACCCAAAACCCGCGTGTTAGAGTCGACGACCGCCATCGGGTCAGAGGGCGAGCCCATCTTGCAGGTGCAGGAAGGATGGTAGGCACTGTCGGCCTTTCGGCGGACGAAAGCGTCAATGTCGGCGTCAGATTGGACCTGAGGACCAGGCTGGACTTCGGTGCCGCGGAACGGATCGAAGGCTTTCTGAGCAAAAATCTCTCTGGAGCGTTTAACACACTCTCTGAATTCCCACACATCGACATCTGAGAGGAGAGGAAATGATGGAGAGGCTGTCACACCAGTCAAACCTCCAACATTTAAATTTGAATATTTATTACGAATTACACTAATGAATTGGAAATATTTCAAATTACTATCATATCCCTTCAATCATAGCAGAAGTTTAATATCTTCGTGGACAGACAGATCTTCTCAAGCTCTCTGATGCAGTTGGTTGATGAAGAGTTCAGGGAGTGAATCTTACCAGTGGAGAGATAGTTGGGCTGGAGACTCGGGTGATCCAGAGGGTTTGTGCTCTTCAGCTTCATCCAGCCGATACTGGTGCTTCTCATTGGTCCCACATGAACCTACAACACAACGCAACAACACCCAGTGATCTTTAGAAGAATGTCTCTTAACAAAACACAGATAACAAATATCCCAAAGTGCCACTGTATTTTCCGAATGACTTGCTTGTTCTGTGTGGCACAATCCACATCCAGAAACCCTCTACAGGTGCTGGAACAAAAATGAAAATCTCCAGACAAATGATCTGCTGAATGAACTGAAAGCCCAAACTGAGTTTATTGACACAGCACTTCAGTCTAACAGGGTGTATGGAAAAAGTCTGAATCGTAATTTCAGAAAACAAAACAAAGCTCTGTCACATGAATCACACTCCCTGGGAATAGTGTGAACTTTGTGCTGTGTTTTAAGACAGCTTTGTAAAAAACAACCATCTTTGTGCATTTGAAGGGTTCCTGTAGAAACCCACAGCTCAGACTCTGTGGTAATTTGTGGGCAGGGTAGGGCTATATTATCTCCTGGTGGTTGGCTGAGTAAACATCTCTGACAAAAAAGAAAAATTACAACAGATTTACATGGAACAGCACGTTTAGTTATGATGTCAACACACCTTTATGACCTTTGCTCTAATCATAAATCTAATTATGACTCACAGTAACTTCCTCCTAATATCTGCCAAACACAAATACATTGGTTTTGTCTCCCATCATATTTCCCACCTACACAAAACACAGCCACAGTTTATTACCTGATACGCTTCTATCTTAGAGGCAACTCTTCCGTGGTCAATAACCTGCGAGGGCAGGAAGTGGAACTGGATGTCGGGGTGTGTAACATGGGGGCGACTGCAGATAAACCCTCCGCTTTCCAAGTGGGCTGT
Source organism: Paralichthys olivaceus (assembly GCF_024713975.1). Taxonomy (NCBI): domain Eukaryota; kingdom Metazoa; phylum Chordata; class Actinopteri; order Pleuronectiformes; family Paralichthyidae; genus Paralichthys; species Paralichthys olivaceus. The sequence continues at coordinate 10,874,254 of NC_091098.1, read as the reverse complement.
TGCTCCATAACCTGGGGGATGGTGACACAGATTGTGTTCGTGATAATTAATTTGCACTGACATTTACCACACCTCGTTTTTCTTGTCAAGCCACCGCCAAAATTATGAAGACTTCTACCTGTCTGTATGAGCGAAATGTGGTGTGCATGCCCAAAAAAATGGTCCTCCGGCTCACCTATAAAACCCCCTTATTTCCTGTGCGCATGTAATAATTGAATTTGTCTCGTGAAACCTCCACCAGACAGTTGAATATATTGTTATATTGTTGTGTTTCTCCTCTTTACAATCACACAATGTTTCTTTCATTCAAGAGCGTGATCTTTTTAGCTTGAGACCAGGACTGATCTCACGTTCATTTTTTATAATACTTTCACTCAAATATACCCTGCTTTAGATTTCTCTTGTCAACACTACACATGGTGTTCTAATGGCTGGGGAATTATGAGAGACTTGTTGCATAGACGCAGAAAAGAGATCAGAGAAGCATAGACACCGTGTGAGGAGAAGAGCTGAAGCTGGAGCGCAGGAAATCCTTCCAAGCAACAAAATACCTGAGTGCAAGTGCACAGTTTGAGCATAATCAGAGCAAATCTAAGCACAAACGGGGGATATTCTAATGCAACTGCAGGGTTTTGAGTGAAAACATAAAAAAATCTGAACGTGAAATCAATAAGTCCTGCTCTCGAAGTGAAAGACCACGCTCTTGAATAAAGATTTCTTTTTTTTTCTTAAAAAAGTCAGATTATTTCAGTTATTATTTTAGTTGTATTTCTCTTTAGATTACTTGTATTAGCAGTGCCAATCCCAAAGAGTAAATAATTCCATGCATCTGACTGGTGAACATTGAGTGGAAGGAATAGGACACATACCTGCTCATAACTGATAAATCCTGAATCAATGTCTTTCAGTGAAACAACCTCACAGAAATGTATTCTTTTGCTGAACATCGAGGAGAACGTGTGTGTTGCCATTTGCATGTGTAGGTGCCTCTGATTACCTGTGAACAGGGTGAGCCACTCAAGGCCTATTTTGACCATGTGGAAAGGTTTCTGGGCCTTGTACAGGGTGATGGGCTGAGTGCACTGCTGCTGGACGTACAGCTCCAAATGATCCTGTAGGTTACTGCCAACACCTGAGACAAAGAAAATACATAAGGAGACAATAAAAGCAATTTGGTCTGTTTTTAAAAACTAATGATTATGAGGTTCTATGAGTCCTTTTCTTCCATTTCAGTTTGTTGGAATTAGATCTTTGTAAATGCCTAAAAATACCTGGTAAGTGCTGAACCACAGGGATGTCGAGTTGTTTCAGGTCGTCAGCGTTTCCCACCCCAGACAGCATGAGAAGCTGAGGGGAGTTGATGGCTCCTCCGCTCAATATCAACTCTTTATCTGCAAACACCTGAGGAGAGAAGATAAAAACTGATGAGTGACTGAATGGGAATTACAATACCAGATAAAAAGCTAGGGAAACTGCAATGTTGATAGAGACGTTTACAGACATTAACTGCAGAAAATTGTTTCCAGACATGGGTTTGCCTTTGAAGAACACAGCAGGAGATAGTTTAGGTCAGATCAGTTCACAACAACAGGAAAGTGTGCACAACATTCAGGAGAGGGGTAATGCCTGGATAGCACATGTAGAGGGCTACACGTGATATAAACACCACTGTGGAAACCACATGTTTACAGCACATTGACCCCAGCATCAGCTCTTTTCACCAAAAGCTTTCAAGTCTCATAATGTTGATGTCTTCTACATATACAGATCCTTATTTTCTTTCGGAGATATTTGTCCTGCTGTGTTCTCACTCGGACATACTCAAGACATTGAACCAAGGGGTCTGGCAGAAAAGCTTGCATAAAATGTCCCCAGCAAGTGACTTTGACAATTGCGTTCTCACATACAGCCAATCAGCTTAATGTCCAGAGCTCAATGCATGTCCGGAAGCATCTTACCCTTTTCTTCTGTCCCTTCTGTATGTATTCCACTCCCACCGCACGGTTTCCGTCAAACAGGATCTTGGAGGTCAGGCAGCGCACCTCTGTCTTCAGGTTGGGTCGACCCAGGACAGGCCTCAGGTAGGCGCTGGCTGTGCTCCACCTCTTCCCTGCACAGATTTAGAAGTTGGATGCAGATAATATTAAGGGGTTGTTTCATAAACTTTTAAACTGTTTGAACACTGAATCTGAAAGATCCTATAATTATAGTTATAGCTCCTCAAACCATTATAAATGGTCATATCCATCCAGCCCAAGCCTTCCTGTTGGTACCCATTCATGTCGTCAGTGAAGGGGTATCCTGCCTGCTGCCCCGCCTCAATAAAAGCCTTGTGAAGGGGGTGGCTGGTCTTCCCTCTCGACACATGAAGAGGTCCACTGCCACCTCGATACCTAGAGTGCACACATAAACACACAAATGTTAACATTCCCAATCATTTCATTAACAGCAGTACTACATATCCCTCTGTTTGCTTTCATGCCAAACATCCAGTCAGAGCTTTTGAATTTATAGTGATGATAAAGGTTGATAAACAAACATGCTGAGACCCTTCTTCCTAAAACTAAAAGATGAATATGATTAAACAATTTCTAGAGTTGTTTTCAATGAACGATTGACACAAAAAATAAAACAACCCTTTAAATAGAGACTACACAGGTTCTAAACCTCATGCTGGAGGGATTATACAAATGTTAGACCGCCACATTTTTTCTATTTAAATCAAAACTGTGAAGCTGTTTGCACCTTATCGGCTCCTGAAAACTAGCAACCATCGGACTTTGATCTCATGTTGAGCATTGGATTGTTCTTAACAGAAATAAATGGACAATATCTGGTGGTTTATTGCTCAGCAGGAGAATAACATTTATCTAAACCAGCGTTGGACACATTTAACACATTCACAGAATCAATGTAATTACTGTATGTAATATCTTAGTTCTCTATCTTTCATTAAATCACAAACACGTATCTTTGGCCAGTGACATTCTGGGTCAGAGATGCTTTACATCTTTCCTTTCCATGTGCTTACGGGTTTCCAGACTATTTTGTATGTTATTCAAATATGTGACACGCAGTATTAAGCCAGTGTGTTCAGCTTCTTCCTGGAAAGATCCTCACCGTGTCAAAATTAAAAATAAACCGTTGACACCTGATGAGTCTATGGAACCAAAGTACTCGCCCTTCCAGTGTAATGATTCCTTTGTCCCTGAATATCCACTAAGTATAAAAAAAATATCCTCCAGATAGTTTTTTGTACAAACCTATTTTCTCCGAGCTCATGACACTGAGCTTTCCTGAAGTAAGGCAGACAGTGTTCATAATCCCAGCCCTCGGCCCCTTCTCTCTGCCACCGGTTGTAGTCTTCGGCGTGTCCGCGGATGTACACCATGGCGTTGAGCGAGGAGGACCCCCCCCAAACACGACCCCTCGGCCAGTACATCACCCGGTTGTCCATATGGGCCTGGGGTAAAGTGTGGTAGTACCAGTTATACCTGCAGAGAAATGAAAAGAAATGCAGCATGGCATCAAATGAATGGCATCAATAGCATTAATTCACATTTACCTTTATGAATAATTATTCTTCGACAGTGATTTAACAGACTGAATACTCTGATATCATATCCAAATTTTAACTCAGATTTCAAAATATTTTCATACATCTGGCACCAACACGTTTTGAAACCAGTGACGGACGAGTAAAGAAAGTTAAACTACTGTACTTGTCGTCACAGAGGTTGTAGGTCAGTGCAGCCGGCATGTGTGTCTTCCATGACAACCGTACACTGCCTAGCAACATGTCCTTAGGCCCAGCCTCCAGCAGCAGCACAGACTCATGGGCATCTTCTGAGAGACGGTTTGCAAGGACGCAGCCCGCCGACCCGGCCCCGACAATGATATAGCTGTAGGACGGGGTTTTCTGATGTGGTGATGATGAAGAGTTGCAATGAGCAGCAGAGGCACTAAAGCATCGGTAATGGCTTAAGGAGGAGCGGGAAAAGGAAGGACCCGTGTTTCTGGTCGTTGGGACAGAGAAACATTCTGGCAAACGGGCAAACCAGCATCTCCTGTCACTCAAAGATCGCCACTGAGTTGTGGTCACAACTCGCCAGGCTCCAGCTTGGCACAGTGTGGCCGAAGACAACATCCTGGGTGTGGGAGGGTTTCTTCATAAACTGGAAATCACAACAACAACACACACTTAAGGAGACACGTCAAGCTGGATCTGAAACTAACAGATCTAACACAGTTTAATTGTCAAGAAATAACACTAATTTGTGTCATACTAAATATTCTATACTGTGCTTTTCAGAGAGACATTTGATTTGGCAGTTTGGATCCAATCAATGTGAATTATTACTTGTGCCAAACTCTGACCAATTTCAAAATGACTAACAGCTTACTGAGCATGGGGAATTGGCTGACCTGGAGCCCAGATTAATCATCATCATGCTTCACACTCATCATTCATCTAATTCCAAGTGTCATTGTAGGCAAAGTCTAGCATTTTAACCAGTAAGAATATGATGCTGCAGTCGGACTTTATGATTCAGTCTGTTAAGATCCAAGAGCATGACAAGCTATTTCCTGTGTGTGTGTGTTAAATGTCATATTAATAAATGTAAATCTTTTTGAAAGCTTTTCCATATTGGGAGCAAGTAGGGCTGGATGATATGGCCAAATCTTCAGGAGCTCTCTAAAATCAATATAAAGACAGATTTTTACTCCTGAGTTGGAGCAAAGGTTGTTTTAAACTCTTCTTCAGTGAGCAGAGAATGACAAACGCTTACACAATGTATAAGCCATATATCGATATACATTTAACTTTTGTTTTATAACTACATAATGATATTGCAATAATAAATTGCAGCCCTAATATACCTCCTCACTGTGCTTGCACAGGCAAAGGCATTATATGGATATGTATTTTGGAGTTTTGTTATGTTGCTATTTATGAAAATTATGCTGCAATATAATTGGTATCATTTTAATACACCTTCAAACTGTGCTTGCACACTGTATAAGTGATACATTGATATGTATTGGACTTTTTGTTACAGTGCTATTGATGAAAATTATATTTGGGATAATTATTTATATTGTTGTATTGCCTTGCCACAATATACCTCCTCACAGTGTTTACACAATGTATAAGTACTATACCAATATATATTCTGAATTTGTGTTATATTGCTATCGATGACAGTTATATTGCGATGATGAAAATGATACTGTGCTTCTTATTTATATTGATTTATCATCTCAGCCTTAATAAACCTCCTAACCATTTCTGCACCATTCATAAGCAATACATCGACATACATTGGACTTTTGTTATATTGCTTTAGTTTAAATTTGTTATGCTGCTATTGATGCAAGTTATATTGCAATACTTATTGATCTCTACCAGAGTGAGTGTGTTATCAGGCTGTGTCAGGAGAATCTAGGTCAGTGGCAGTAAACTCAGCTCAGCAGTTTCAGTTGCAACCTGAACTCAGAATGTCAGTAAACACATTTAATCAAATGACACTTTCATACAAATAACACAACAAGAGGAAAACACAGTTCAATGAAGTTAAATGCATCTCTTAATGTCACTTTTGAGTTAAATGTTTACGATCAAATGAGAACGTGGTAACCGTTCGCTGGGTCTATATCGGTCTGCTGCAGCTGCGTGTGTGGAAACACGTCTCCTTCATTTAAACACACTTTAGAAACTCCTCGTGCTGACAAAGAGACGATCAAATGTCTCAAATCTTCGGTGTCAGCGGTGAGGACTTTATTTCTGGACTGTTTGTTCGTCCGCAGCTCTCTCTCTCTCTCTCACACACACACACACACACACACACACACACACACACACACACAAACAAACACACACACAAACAGTCGCTTTTCTGCAGTACCACTTCACACGCTACACTCGGATTTAAAAAGAGATTGAATGTGGTCACATTGAGGAGGAAAGTGTCCCCGTGTAGACTAAAGCAGCCACTAAACGAGGATCTTACCTGGACGTGAACTCACCACCGCAGACTGAACGGTGGACGACTGAGGGGCGGAGCCTAGCGGCCATCGTATAAAATAGCGGAGCTGAAGCTTAAACCAGAATCTGCAAGAAATCCACTCCAGGTAGGATGATACACTTCAGAATACAGTCTGTGTCAGGGTCAGTGCTTTCTTTCTGTGGGAAACTGGTTAGGAAATGAATATTATCTTTACCTAATGTGATCAGAGGCACTGTGGAGGAGAGAGAGAGAAAATAAGAAAAACCTATATTTCATATCCACTTCCTCTATGTGAGGGGTGGAAGTCAACATTTTAAATGAGGCCAACTAACGAATGACTGTGTATTTTGTATGTGAATGACTGTGTATTTTCTATGTGAATGACTGTGTATTTTGTATGTGAATGACTGTGTATTTTCTATGTGAATGACTGTGTATTTTGTATGTGAATGACTGTGTATTTTCTATGTGAATGACTGTGTATTTTGTATGTGAATGACTGTGTATTTTCTATGTGAATGACTGTGTATTTTCTATGTGAATAACTGTGTATTTTCTATGTGAATGACTGTGTATTTTGTATGTGAATGACTGTATTTTGTATGTGGATGACTTTGTATTTTCTATGTGAATGACTGTATTTTCTATGTGAATGACTGTGTATTTTCTATGTGAATGACTGTGTATTTTCTATGTGAATGACTGTGTATTTTCTATGTGAATGACTGTGTATTTTGTATATGAATGACTGTGTATTTTGTATGTGGATAACTGTGTATTTTGTATGTGAATAACTTTGTGAAAGGGATATTATTCATTATGTACATGTTGCCTGTTTATTATGTAAAGTGCTATAATTTGAGGTTTATTATTATCACAGTATAATGCAATACAGATACCAGTACAGACATGGACTGACAAACATCCACTGAACTGTCATTCCTTGTTGTCAAAGTTTGGAACATGTGTCCCTACAGTGTGAGTCTTTCTGGGATGCTGTGATGTCCAGAGACATTGAACTACCTCCCTTGACAGTCAAGATGATCAAATTCGTCCTAAATATTGTGTTGTTTTTAGGGCAGATTCTTTATACATAAATGGTAGATAGAGTACATAATATGAGTTAAAACTTTTAAATAAGTCATTGAAAGTTGTTAAGTTGTATTCACAAGATGTTTAAGTAAATAAAAGATAGCTTTATGTTTCTTTCTTTCATGTGCATTCATGTTAATCGAATGTGTTTTTATATATTGGTTTTTCCTCTTTGTTGTTGCTGTTGTTGCTCAAGCTGAGACAGAATTATTTGATAAAGACAGAATGGGCCTTAATTGTTTGTCTTTATTTGCAGTATAATTAGAATACACAGACTAATTAATTAAGATTTATTTGATTATAGAAGCGTACCTCACTTTTCTCTTCTTTTTATCTGTGTTTTTATTGTCAGGCCAGACATGTGCTTCATGATGTGGAAACTCGCGTTGATTCTTTTCTCTTGTGTCCACGTGCACGTGATGTCTCATGAGACTGTAAGTTATTGATTTTAGTAACCAAGCCCTTAAATGTTTTACTCAACACCGGAAGTAATTAACGTGATTCGTTGGTTTGCAGAAAGTGGAGTGTCACGAATTTGATGGTAAGTTGTATTTTTGTATTCACTTCTGATGTGAGAGTAAAGATTTCCCATGTCTCTGTCATCTCTGTTGTCAAGAATGACACATCAGCTAGAAATTCCCGTTAATCAAACTTATGTGAAATAAAATGGCTTCATTTGTAAGCAACAAGAGTTTAATAAATATCCTTGGACCCTCAGGTTTTTAACATTAATGGCTTCAGACTTTTTTACATTGACTTAAAGATTCTGATCAAATATCAGAGATTGATATTAAACGCATTATGTGTTTGTGGACAATGATCACAGTCACAGAATTCCATCCCAGCAATGGCACCTCTCCATCCGTCCTGGCAGACTTTGAGGTGGCACATGTGACAGAGGGAGGAAAGGATATGCTGAACATCAGCTGGGCAGTCAACATTGATGGTAGGAGACAAACATATGGTTCACTTTAATAGTGTTTTATCAGACAAACAATAGAAGCTATGAAATATTAGATGTCCAAAAACGTATATTTTTTAAGAAGGCATAATCCAGAATTTACTTGGGGTGCCAGGGTGTTATTGTTCTTTCATCTCTATAATGATTATTATTACTACCATTATCATTTATGTACTTTCTTTAGTTTTTTTCTGTTATGCAGCACTATTGTTGTTGTTATTATTATTATTCATGTACTGAATTGTGTATTCTAACCATTTGTTTTCTGCTGTACAGCACTTTGTATATCACTGTAGACTCAGTGATCCTGCGAGCAGGACAGTGTCAGTTACAATCATATTAGTAAATAATGACCGGCAATGTTGACAGTGTGGAAAAGAGGGAGTGGTGAAGCAGATGAAAACATAGCAGGAATTCCTAAATGAACAAATAGACTGAGCAGTGAGAGGATAGAGATCTTACATTATTGAACTCTGCCTTTCATGTTCTGTCTCTCTGCAGTTAGTGTTGAGTATCTGACGGGAACGCAGATCTTGACAGGGGAAGCATCGTACATCTGTGAATACAACCCACATTTGTCCAAGGCAGACAAGACTGGCGCACCACAGGTGTCATGGATTGAATATTATCTTGTATTGATAGTAATTCATTTTTATAAATTGAGAATATATATATGTATGTACATATATATTTTAACTTTTCATCTTTTCAAATCTAGTTATGGTTTCATTACTTAATAAGAGGAAGCCCTGGTACCTACCTCATCCAAGCTACTAATCTCCCTTTGCCTCCACTGGGGAGCGACTCCTCTTACAAGAGAAAACTAATTAGGATACCTTATCCAACAAAGTGTAAGTAAAATTGTTATTCCCATCTTTATTGATTCTCAGTAACTTCCTCAACAGTAACATTACTATATAAAATACAATGTTAACACTTTCTCTCTGACTCCATGTTTTTTTTAGCAAGTGTTGCACTGCAGTCTTCTCATATTTCTACAGGTGAGTGATCACATTTTTTCTTGTTTGTGTGTGTTTGCAATCCATCATACCTTCCTAAAGAATTTCCTAAAATATTTCAGCTACAGCTGTCACTCCAGGCAGGAGCACTGCTTCATGTAAGTATCCACAGGTACATCACACTGTCACGAAATCATTCAATGTCAGTATCACACAAAGTAAAACAAGGATGTGTTTCATGTTCATGTGTTTTTTGTTCAGCCTTGAGAATAGGTCACGTTGCTGTTGCCATGGTCGGAGGAATGATCTGTTTGATGATCCTGACATCCTGCTACATTATATGTAATTTTCCTACTTTTAAAATGTATATTTAGTGGTAGGAGGACCTTGGCACCAAAAAACTGCAACTCCTTTTCTATGTGTGCACATCGTGGTTTAATCCAGTGCTACATTTTTATAATGTGTGAAGCAATGTCAAATTTATCAGAACTGCTCCCATTTATCATAATTCCATTTAACATTTATGTCTTCTGGATATGTCCTCAATCGCTGACTACTGATCCAAAACATTTGAAAATTGCAAAATGTTTCCAAACCCATTAACAACAATCTCTCTCTTCAAGTATTCAACTAGATAAATGTTTGGCTCAGAACAACCTTTCCTTATAAAATGTAGAGATCCCTTTCAGATTATACCAAATGTTTGATACTGCTGCTAGGTGCTGAAACTGTCTTCTTACACCACAGATAAATATGGAAACAGAATTGCCAAACCGTTTGGTTTCCAAATTTTACCTCAAACTCTCGTGGTTCCGGTCCCTGTCCTGGTGGTTTACCCTGCTGAGAATGCAGCCTTCCAGCAGGCTGTGGTGGCCCTGACAGAGTTCCTGCAGTGGCACGGTGGCTGCCAAGTGGCTATCGACATGTGGCAGCAGGGGAAGATAGCAGCTCTGGGGCCGATGCGCTGGCTGGCGGAACAGGCCAAAGCTGCCGACCGAGTGCTCATCATCTGCCCTCAGGTACAGCTTGTATGTTGTAGGTCATTTATACAGCATATTTCGACTATTTTTTGCCATCTCACTAGCAGTGACTTTTGGGGTCAGTGTTTATTGTGTCATTGTTTATATGATGGACTCATCTTTTCTCATATTGTAATATAATATATAATATATAATTACCTTTATTGACTTAATCCATGCTGCAGCATTATCTCCTCTCCTTTCAGCACTCTCAACAGCCCAGCCACTCTCCTCCTGATGGCAGTTTCCCACAACCCTCCATCCCAGCAGCTGCTCATGACCTTTACCCTCTGACCCTCAACATGGTGGCCAGCCATGCAAAAAGCCCCAGTGACCTGGCTAAGTTCTGGGTGGTGCAACTGGGCAAGCAACAGGACAAAAGGCTGTGTAGTGACTTGGCAGTGGAACTTAGGGCGTGCAGGTCCTTCTGTTTGATGAAGGATTTGAACAAGCTGTGCAGGAGTCTTCATACTCAGAGGCAGGGCAACAAGAAGATGTCCTACCTGAGTTCCCGGGCACAGGTTTCCTACAGTGAAAAGAGCACAGTGAAGTTACAAGAAGCTGTAGAAAAGATTTTTCAGACACATGGAACCACTGAGAAATGTGGTCACCTCAGTTTGAACATTTAATGAGAATGAGCAGATGACTATATAATGAGGGATGGAAACTCTTCAGTTATTCTTATTGTTTTGAAAAATGCAATTTACTTTTCAAAGATATCTCACTGCAGACCTTTATGTATTTAGATCATCCAAACCATTTGACACCAGGATGTAATCAGTGGTTTGCACCACTGCATTTTGTAGTCTGTTTTTTCATCTATTTTGTAATAACAGAAATGTTTTTCTAGTAGTGTAGAAACCTGCCCTTTTAATCTGTTTTCATATAAAACAGTAAACAGCTTCAAAACTGGTGAACACCAACAAAGACAGATATAGGGAACAAAGACAATTTAGGTCTCCATTTTTTGTGCGGAAGAGTATTGAGAAATGTATTTGTAGTAAAAAGCTTTATTAAAGTCAATACTGTAGAGTCAATACATTACTGTAGATTTATACAAACTGTTTCTGAATAGTAATACTTAATTTATTATGTACTTTATAATGATTTTGTTTACAACGATATATATATAAGATCATAAACAATACTAAAATCTTTTATGCATAATTCAGAAATGTGACAGTCTGGCATTATACATACTAACATACTGAAAACAAATGTAAAAGTTATAAGTTAATTTATTTTATTTATAAGTTGCATCTATATACTGTTTGATTTTTGGATACCTTGACAAACATACTTTGAGAATAAATGGAATCCTATAAGCATTACACATAAAACCAATATTAAATTGTTGTGTGAAAACAGTGCTGTATAAAAAAAGGATCGCAACCTTGTCCACATTCACCCTCACGTGTTGTTAACTAGGTAATGGGACTGTTTTATTCACTTGTTTTGCCTTCTCTCCCTCTGTTTGACCAGTTGGATCATGAATCCAATAAAATAATCACATCTGAAATGATTCTGTGAGATAATGTTATTGACCTGTACTTCTCCTACAACACGATTCATTGTGTTCACTCACATCTGACAAATAAAACGTGAAACTTGATACCGAGTAACGTGTTATGTTGTGTCAATGTTCTGTAAAAAAAATAATAAGAATTAGAAACAATTAATAATAATTCCTGGTTTGCGCAACTTTATTTCATCATTTTTGAATCAGAGATCAGAAGCTGTGGACGCTTAGCGGAAATCAACCTGTCGACGAATAGAAATCGCTGTTTTGTACCATGTGACCAAACACGGAAGTGGCGGAGCGAGCAGCGTTTCTCTCCAGCGGAAGCTTCGTGTCTGTTGTTGACTCTGAGGAGTTTTACAGGCGCCAGAGACAGAGACTCGGATCCTTGAGACGAGTGAAGTAAAGGTGAAGATGACTCAGGCCGAGAAGGAGCAGGACAACGGGAAGGAGAAAGAGAAGGAGCGAGAGAAGGAGAAAGAGAAGGAGCAGCAGCGCGGGGTGAAAAGACCGATCGCTCCTCCAGTCATCTCGGAGCCCCTGCAGGAGGTCACTCCACTGTTTACCCTCATGATTTCATATGAGGCTACGATTCTCTTTATAGCTTTCACATGCTCAGGCTTTGCCTCCTCTACAGTAAAGTCTTCGTTACTGAGACTCATTGGTTACTTTACATTTACGCACTAGTTGTTGATAATATTATTGTTCTTTGTTTTTATTTTATACTGAGCTAAATGTCAAACATTTCACCAAAACCCATTTCAAGCTGCAATATGCCCAAAGTGATGTGTTCAGATGCTTTGAGTCCTCATGTTCAGCACTTCTGTTTGTCATTGGTTTATATGTTCCAAACCGAAAATTATTATTATTAATAATAATTTAGATACACTTTATCTGAAGATAAACTTCAAAACACAGTTACAAGGTGCTTTACAAGTTAAAATTGAAAAATTAAAGGCAAACAATAGTACTATAATACTATTTAACATTCCTGACCTCAGCCTCATCCCACACCTTTGTGCTGCACCGGAACACAGTGTGTTCGGTATTATGTCCTAACCTCTGTGTCAATTTAGAGATGCTGTGGCTGAACAGGAACAAATACCTGCAGCCAGGCTCCAAAGTCTTAGTTAAAGGTTTTCCTAGAAGAGCAGCGAGAGTTGGAGAAGCACATCAGTGTCTTTGGTTTTGAAACAAAATGTTTAATAATCACATATAGAAGTGTAAGTTAGGCTTTTTCCTGATCATTTTTAAATGTTCCTCTTTTACAGCAAATACAAAGCAATTTTATAGTCGTCATCCACCCTGGTTCAAGGACACTCCGTATTGGCCGGGCAACAGACAATCTTCCGGTGATGATCCCACATGTGATAGCACGCAGGCACAAGCAAAGTGGACAGCCCAGATATGAAGACGCCTGGCTGCTGAGAGATGGTCTCAATGTATGTCACTCTTGACTAGATACAACAACGATAAATTCTTTCAGTCTGTGTTTTGCTCGGCTGTTCAAATAAATTTCATATGCGTGTCATTTTTCATTCATCCACCAGAAACCAGAGAGTAAAGAGCAGAGGCAGAATGGACTTAAAATGGTCGACCAGGCCATCTGGTCAAAGAAGATGTCAAATGGCGTGCGGAGGACTCCAGTGTCTGCTGAACAGGTGTGTGTATTATGAAGGAGAACAACAGGAAGAGAAAGGATTTGTGCAAATACATTTACGCAAGCAAAGTGGTTCGAGTCCATCTCATGGGGGAAAGAACGGAGGAGACAAATGACAGAAATGTAAATTACTATTGTGTGTGCGTGTGTGTGCGCGTGTGTGTGTGTGTGTAGGCCAGAGCGTATAATTGTCAGATCCGTCCAGCGGTACTCGACAACAGCTCTAGAGTGAAGTGGACCAACACAGCCCACCATCCTCCTCATCTGGTGGGAGAGGAGGTCAGTGCATGTCTCTAAATTAGTTTTATTATTCTTTACATTGAACAAGACAAGAGCCTTTGTTTCTTTTATACATTTTCTTCATCCAGCTTTTTCTCTCTTTCTCTCTCCACTTTACCATCGTGGCTTCATGCAGGCTCTCAATGTGAATCCATCCGATTGTTACAACATCCACTGGCCTGTAGTCAGAGGTCAGCTCAATGTGCACCCTGGTCCTGGAGGCTCACTGACTGCCGTCCTGTCTGACCTCGAGACGATCTGGAGTCATGTCATTCAGAAGCAACTTGAGATCCCCCTCAAAGATTTAAAGGTAGGGGAAACTTCTTCCTCCTCGTTTCTCTTTTCTCCAGGGGCAGAGAGGGGCAAAAGCTTTGCAACACATTGAAAGAAGAATATAATAAATGATGAAAGAAGACAGATATAGAAAGGCTTATCATCATTTTAATATGTATCATGGTATTTGAAAGTTAGATCATTGTGATCATGTTAAAGTTCCTTAATTTGTACTCTTTTTATCTTTACACTTTTCTTCTCAAATCAACGCTGAGCTTTTTTATTGGTTGTTAGTATTACAGATGCATCCTATTGGTCCCTGACATCTACAACAGGCAGCACATAAAGGAAGTTGTCAACATGCTGCTGCTTAATATGGGCTTCTCAGGTACACACACACACACACACACACACAGAGTTCATGTATGGTACATTGGACAAAGACTGTTACTCATAAGCATCCGATGTCTTTTTTGTGTCTGTGTGTTTGCATGTTAATAGCAATCATTGTGCACCAGGAGTCGGTGTGTGCTACATTCGGCAGTGGGTTAAGCAGTGCTTGTGTCGTGGATGTAGGAGACCAGAACACCAGTCTCTGTTGTGTAGAGGATGGAGTGTCTCACCGGAACTCCAGGTCTGACTGAGAGCTGCTTTTTTATTTATATTATATTTTTTGTTATTCTCCATTTCCATGAAATCATACATTTGTCCAGGTTTTCATTAGAAAGACAATGGATCCCTTTTATTAACGAAATCAGGAACAGTGACATACATTGGATAACAGTAGTTTATTGATATTAAAAAATGTGTGTTGATATATTGCTTTAAGTGTGACTTTTTACATCACTCTGTTGAACTCCACAGGTTGAGTTTAGCGTACGGTGGCTCAGACGTGACCCGTACTTTCTTCTGGCTCCTGCAGAGAGCGGGGTTTCCCTACAGGGACTGTCAGCTGGGCAGCAGACTGGACAGTCAGCTACTGCAACACCTGAAAGAGACGTTCTGCCATCTAAACCAAGTGTGTTTTTTTTTTGTCTGGGAAGCAGGATCTGTTTATCTTTGTTTAGTGAAAAGAGAGAAATCTGCAGTTGTCTTCTGCTTTCCGTTAACAGGACATTTCAGGACTACAAGATCATGAATTCCAGACACGTTTCCCAGAAGCCCCAGCTCTACTGTACCAGGTTCGACTAGGAGATGAGAAATTACAGGTATAAACAGTAATGAAAAACAATGCTGATGTTAATTAAGTGCTGGAATGCTGTGCATTATTTTGTGATCTGGAATTACGCTTTATGTATGGCTCTATTTGTCTCTTGTGTGTGTGTCTGTGTGTGTAAGGCACCCATGGGACTTTTCTACCCAACCACATTTGGCATCGTAGGTCAAAAGATGTCATCACTCCAGTACCGTTCCCAAGGCAACTCGGAGGATCCTCATGATGAACACTACCTGCTGGCCACACAGAGCAAACAGGACCAGGTAGCACACACACATTTCACTCTTTTAATTCAAACCGATTTTTTTAGATACATGCTCTTGGTTTCTCATTCTTCTTTTCTTACTCCTCCATTGTTTTTTGCTACAGTCCTCCAAATCGGCTGCAGACCGGAAAGCTCTCTCCAGACCTGGTGGAGCTTTGGATGGGGAGATGAGCAATCAAGGAGGGATCGGAGAGCTCTCTGACTTGCCCAGGGGCTGCGGGAGTGGCAGCAGTGGAGCCGGGATGCAAGGGGAGATGGAGCTTGGGCCTACCCAGGGAGAGTGCATGATGGGGACGGGAGAAGTAGATGAGCCCCTGTCCGCTCACCTCTCCAGGAAGACTGCGATCATGAACCAGTTTGAGAGCAAAGCACTGGGCCTGGATAAAGCCATCCTGCATAGCATCGACTGCTGTGGTAAGCGTGGATGAATGGTGAAGGGAGGAAAGGACTAAGTGGTAGAATAATACTATAAAAAAATGTAATCATATCTTACGTCTTGTCAACTTATTAAATTTACAATAAAGTACAATAATAAAGGAGGATAGATGTTGCTCACAGCTCAGGACATCCTGTTTTAAGTCTACTGTTTTTATTCAACAGCCTCAGACGAAACCAAGCGAAAGATGTACAGCTCCATCCTGGTAGTAGGAGGTGGGCTCATGTTTCACGGAGCTCAGGAATTTCTGCTACACCGCATCATCAATAAGATGCCGCCCTCCTTCAGAAGGCTGGTAGACAATGTGGAAGTTATCACTCGACCAAAGGTAACCTGGAATTCATTGTACAGTCTAAGATAGGGATCCGCAATCCTGGCTGAGTATCATGGTGCTCAGTATTATTATTACCATATTTAATAGAAGATGTGAATTAATGAGTGCTGCACAATATTATACATACATCCTAGAGAGAGGGAGACAATAATAGCATACACTGCCTCTTCTAATGTCATGTTTTGTAGGACATGGACCCTCGTCTGATATCGTGGAAGGGGGGAGCAGTGCTGGCGTGTTTGGACACCACCCAGGAGATGTGGATCCACCAGAGGGAATGGCAGCGCTTTGGTGTGCGAATGCTCCGCGAAAGAGCTGCCTTCGTCTGGTGAAACAAAATCAAACTCAGAAACTCCTCCAGGACACAAATTGACACATCAAGACTTTTATCACAAAATGATAAAATTCTCAAGCTCATGATAAAGCTCTTGAACAGACCAGAGGTGCTCAAGTTAAAGTCAATGTAACAGCCCTGTGAATAATGGGTAAGTGTCATTTTTCTGATAACACCAGAACTATCTTTTCTCTTCTTGCTCTAAAACCCCAGAGGTTGCTATTGTCTTGAATGTTTGAAAAGTCTATAATATGAGTGTGCTCACTTTTTACAATTCTGTAAATATAACTGATTCTCCCATGTTTATGGAAACTCAGAGCTGTGTTAATAAACCTGTGATAGTTGGTTACACAATAATTGTCCAACAACTCTACCTTTCTTTGAATTATGCATATATTGAATTTTAACAGGGCGGCACAGTGGTGCAGGTTCAAATCCCAGCCTGGCGGCTGTCTTTCTGTGTGGGGTTTGTATGTTGTCCCTGTGTCTGTGTAGGTTCCAGTCAGAAAGGTGTCAGTCCAAATGCATGCAGATTTGGGTCAGGTTAATTGGAGATTCTAAACTGTCTGTGTGAATGTGAGTGTGAATGGTTGTTTGTCTCTGTGAGACTCTAGTCAACCAGTCCAGGGTGTATCCTGGCTCTCGCCTATTATCAGCTTGAAGCTTGTAGGGGGGGTAATACAGATAATGGAATTTAAACACATTGTTGTCTCTGATACAGCCCAAACCTCTCTTCAAAAACCCTCACAGCAACTCAGTGCTTTTAGGTCTAACATGCATTATCTAACTGTTGCAGTTGAGTTAAAAAAATAACAAATACAATTAGTCGCTCTGCTATTATCCACTTTATTTTGCAGTCACCAAATCACCTACTTAGAATTAATATTGTATAAAAACCTCACATTACTTACAATCAAATATATAGTCAAAAGTTTGCCATCTCATTTTGTCAAGCGTTGTCTTGAGTCAAGCTGGCTGATTATCAAGTTTTTCAGTAATGGAATAAGAACAACTCAATAGCAGCATCTTATAACTGCACATTTTTTATTTAAACAGAAGGTTACAAAACAAGGACTAAGGGGATTACCCTAACTGAGATTTCAGTGATACTCATTTCTGAGAGACTACAGGGGAAGGGTAGATGCAGGTGAAAATGGGGGGAGGGATGTGGCTAGCTGCTGTATCAGCCATTCTGGCCCCTATGAATAGGAATTCCCAGAAAGGTGTCAAGAAACTGCCTGTGGCAGTGGCAGCTGATGAAGAGGGGCTTCAGCACCGTAACGTCACCATCTTTCTTCAGGTCCTCAGCAAACGGACAGGCCAAGCCCCACGCCTACACTGGATGTGTAGGCATTTACCTAGAGAGAGAGAGAGAGAGGCAATGATATTTATACATTTTGTCAAAATATATGTTGATCAATTAAGGAGCAACTGATAAGTGTTAACATTATTCACAACAGTTTTTGAATTTATTACTAGACTACACCTGTAATCTTTTCAGAGTTTTGAGTTTGTCTTTCACATATGATGAACACAGCAGGAGATTGTGGGCATCAGAGGGGTTAACAAACCACCAGAAAACAAAGCCAGGAGGTGGCAACTGGATTGAGGATGCATGAGGCAGGATATGATGTATACATGTCACTGCAGAAATCACATGTTTTTTTGTCAGAAACCCCTCAAAAAATCACATTGTAATGCTGTATTCTCAGATGGGCACACACAGCTACTGACTCAGACATATGGGTTCTCAAGTTCAGCATCTCCGGAAAGGTTCAGCACAATGGCTGGAGATCAATGTATGTTTGAAAGAAGATTTACTGAGTCAGGCTCCAGCCATACAAGTTAGGAGCTCTGTATCCCAGGAGGATCTTTTAATACAGAAAAACTATTACTCACCTTCCTCATCCTCCTCCACCCATTGGCGGAGCACTGGGACCTGCACCATGGTTTATTCTTCCCATTCTCCTCCTGCCTCCAGGGGGACCAGGGGGACTGCAACACAGAAACGAGAACAATGGTTTAAAATGAGGCCATAAAATTTAGAAATTGTATGAATCCTTTATAGCTGTTTTTGTCATTATCTTGCTTATATCAGACCTATGACACTGGGTCTGTGCAGTGGGATAGATAATATGAATGAGAAACACTGCATTCAACTCACTATTATGCAGTTAGGAGTAATTTGAAGTAGTGGGTTGTGCACAAGATAATAGTTTAACTTTGAAGATCTCAGGTCAGGACTCTCCCTGCATTATAAGCAATTTTTATATATAGGTTTCATATATGCGCTCCACAGCATGCAGCTACTTGCAAAAATCCCTTTACTCATCATCCCACCATTGGATTTTGTCACGTCCATTGTTCAGGACAGAGGGGCACCTCCTCTTTACCATGTATGTGTCAATAGAGGAATAACTGTGCCACCGGAACCTACCCTCTGCCATCACTGTATTGTGACGAACCAGGCTTTCCATCCTTTGTCAAGTCCGGGTGAACCAATGTCCTAAAACTGGTAGAGATCGAAGAGGATGATCAGAGTGGTGGTAACAGAGGGACAGTACAGTTCTTTGGTTAATGACATGACACCTACTGAAAAAATTACATTCTTATAAGCCTTAGGATCTATCTAATTGGTACGTGTTATCATGCACTACATTGAGTTGGTGAATAATAAACATTATACCTGCTAATCATCAGCATGTAATTTAACTCAAAGCACCGCTGTCTAGCAGAGCTACCAATGTGACTTTATAGAAAGTCTAGTAAATCTCAGTATTCCACAGTATTAACACTGTTGTGTTCAGTTACAGCATCAGAAAAAACTATTTACCTCATTACATATGCCTTCGCTCACACTAATGATGGCAGAAAAGAACAGAGAGGTTTTAAGCACTTTTTAAAAGGAACCAGCTGCATTGTCCAACACCTGTAGTCTTACATTCCCCTTGACATCTAATCTATGCTATCTGATGTTTTTCAAGAATCTTATAATATTTGCTGGTTGTGAGTGTCACGTGTCTCTTAAAAAAGAGATGGAAATCTTCATGAGACTGCTAAATTAAACAAATCAGAAGCACTTATTGCATTGTGTGTATGCTTGTTACGTTCTAACACTTGATTCCGTGTAGATCACATTGGTTTAAACATCACTTTTTGGTTCAGTTAGTCCAGTGTTTGTGTGACTGACTTACAACAGGCCGATAAAATCTACTGCTCCCCAGAAGAGATCGACCAGTAGAGAGAGTCTCCACGGTGACTGGAGCCTGCTGTCCAGGACCTGGCCTGAGAGAGGGACAGTTTGTTATTACGTAAAACCAAACGCACGACCCTTCTAGTTTACAAATCAACCTATTGTACTCCCTCACTAGCACCCAAGAGACACAGGCTAACAGCTAATCTGGGCTTAAAAATGAGACAGACAGCACAAAATACATCAAGTTAACACAACCTCATGTTCAACACAGCCCAGCGAAAAAACTCAGGCACTTGACAGTGAAATCATCTCTAGAGGAAACACTATGAATATCCGCTCATAGAAATCTACGCAGATCCAGCTCGGCTAGCCTAGCTAACAGGCTACTTTGCTAAATAACATCGCTCTGTTTCCATAACTTCCTGTCGGAGTCGTTTGTTTTCACAGAAACTGTTCGAATATATATGAGGAATCAACAAACTAGTAATTACGGAGAGAAAACAGTTGAAAACAGGATAAACCTCTCACCGTTGGACACGTACACCATCTTGTAAAGAGTAGCAACACAGCTTTCACGGCTGTGTTTACAATTGCAACTCTACTTCCGGGTACACCACCGTTGCGTCATTACTTCGAGCGCATGCGCAGGAGATATAGGAAGATGAAATGAATCCATATAGTGCATTTTTTATCCACAAATACAAATTCAAAGATGTTATTCTCATTATCTATATATATATATCGATATATATAAACAACAAAAAGGTTATTAAAACCCATTACATTATGTATTTTGTCTTTTTCTCTCCCTGTATATGTGTAGTTTCTTCTCTTGCTGATTAAAAACGAAGAGAAGAAATGTGATTTGCTTAAGAGTCTGTAATTAATGTATTATGTGATAAAACTACTATATCCCCCACAATTATTTCATTATTTTGAATACACCCAACTCAAATTGTTTTAGTCTATCTTGTAATCATTTATATACAGTAGCATTTTGTTAGCAGTTTTACACAGACGTTCATTCAACCTTTTGGTATTTCTGGAGGCTGTAGAAGCATTGAACTGCAATGTGTTATATTGAGGGGGTTTCTTATATACCGTCTACCTTCTTTTAAATAAACCATTGACTTAGAAACATTATTAAGACCACAATCACATATGTGATGGAAGAAGTCTGTCTGTTCCTCCATTCACAACAGAGCCATTTATAGAATGTTGTCTGTCGTGTTTTGTTTTCTGGATTGCTAACAGACTCACAAATAATCTTTTCAACAGGAACACAACATGGTGTTAATGAACTGCAGTTCATTAACACCATGTTGTGTTAAAGTTAGACTCCAATCAATCAAAGCTACATGTAAGTATTCACACTTTGAAAGACATATTCTTGAGAATGACTGCACTGGGTGTTTGGCAACAATGACCAATTATTTATTCATTTGCTGTGTGTGGCGTAGCAGTATAAAGTAGTCTACTCTGAATAATGCACATAGAAGAAAAACACATGGTGAAACTTTTCTAGGACTCTCACTCACTGCTAAAGCCACATTCAACCTGTCCAGAGAGAACAGAGCATATCTCCACTTAAACAAAACAAAGTACCGACAACCTTTAAACTTTTCTGGTGTAATGTTTTTAAATATGCATAACAATCATTGATAACCCGCGCTTTGTGTCCCACTCTCCTCTCTACTACAGGTCCTACAAACGGTACATGCAGCAGACCATAGGTAGCTAGGTATGGATGTAGGGATTTCTGATTCAACATATTATGGTGGGGTCATCAGTTATCATTCTGTGCATCGGAAGCAAAGAGTGCATTCTGTGCATGCAGGTAAATTTGTCAAATGCCTCAATTTATGATATTTTACATTCCATACACGTAGACAAAGTGCCATATCTGCATTATCCCATTTTTCATTGACAGGACATTCTGTATGCCAAACCAGCGAACCAGTTCCTGAATCAGTCTTGGGTAAGGCCGGCTCACGGGGCCTATAAAAAGCCCTAGTATTGCACTATGATGCATTCATTCAAAAATAAATAAAATAATTTACAATCTGACATGTTCTTAAACAGCCATGAGCATGATTGATAGTTGGTGACACTGGCATTCTGTGGTCTTCCCTTAACAAGATGCTACATGTATTAGAAAGGCTGAAATACAACACATCAGATTGTGTTAGTCCTTTTCATTGGTCTGAGGCTCAGGTCCTCTGTCCTCTCAATCATACTTAAGAGAGTTGTGATCTTATTCACTGATGTGGGGTTTAGGTCATGTGCTCCCTTCACCAGGCTTTTGTGCGCTGTACTCCTGGGTTTCAGATTGTATCCTCTTTCCTGATTTTCCTGTTGTACTCTTCAACACCAGCCTGGGGTTCAGATATTGTCTGTACCTGTCCCACAGGCTCCTGTACGCCACACTCTTTGACATTTGGTTGCATTTCAGGTCTTGTCCTCTCTTCATTCGGTTTCTGTGTGTCACAATCTTTTTCAATTTCAGGTTTAGTGTTGTTTCCATCTGGATTCTGTGCATCAGTCTCTGGCCTCCGATTGGTTGCTCCTCTAAAAATACCAGCTTTGTGAAGCTCACGCCTTATAGTTTTCACTGAGACGGCATGAGAGAGGTGTGTGTTCAACTCTGAAGTTATTTTTGAGGCCGTATAATCAGGGTGTTCATCCACTATCCTGAGAAGCGTTTGTCTGTCCTTTTCTGTGAGCTTTGACTTGCGCCCGCTGTTCTTCTTTGCCGATGTTGTTCGTCCATGTTTGACGTACACTGTCATGACTCTGGAGACCGTTCCCCGCGCCACATTGAACAGCTGTGCAGTTTTTGTGACAGATGCGCCGGAAAGTCTTGCAGCAACTATTTGGCACCTTTCAAACTCTGTTAAGTCACTCATGTTTCTTTGAACACCCCTGTGAAAGTGTTGAGTGTATTTCATGGAAGCAACAGGCTAAGTCAAAGGACAGACACGCTGCAGGCTCTGCAGCTGCTGCTTGAATTCATCAAAGTCCTCTGTCATGTGTTGTTTCCGTTATTTTGAACAGTTAGATCCAGGGTTTGAGGAAGATCCATAGATTAGGGGCTGAGGTGGACGGTGTCATCACTGATCCATAAAAAGATGAAAATGGGATAATAAGATATAGCAAATAATAACAATGTTTAATACAGTATATAATAATAATACTAACAATAGTAATTCATATAAAAATAAACAATAATAACAGTAAACATAATTATTTTTATAAATGTTTAAAACACGGAATTAAGTATCAACTCATTCAACAGCCAGCATGTACTACATATATAGTAATGAATTATATAGTAAAGCACAAAGCTTTTTAGCACACACTCATTAATAAGCTAACTAACGACAGGGATGATGTTTATGTGCTCAGCTCGAGAGCAGCAGCGTTTTCGATGCTATTATTTAAGCTAGCCAGGCTACAAGCTAATATATTAGCTCCCGTCGACAACAAGTGTGTTATCATGTTAAAGCTACGTACTGACACATTAAACTCACATGTTGTGTGACGATCAGAACAGAGGATCAGTGTCTATGGTCTGTCCACTGCTGCTGTTTATCACCGACCTAAGTTTGTTTCTACAGGAAGAATGACAACCGACACATCCGGTATTACACCTTCAGAATAAAAGTTTTGTGTCATCTGCTCCACTACATTTTTTGATTTATTTTGCATATGAGCAGGAAAAATTGCATTAGACTTATGCAAACTTCTTTACTTTTGAAGGTTACATAGTAGCTTATAGGCCTACATGAAAAACACAAAACAACAATTTTGCCATAAAAACATTTAAAGAAATATTTTAATTATAAATGAATCACCAACCTGAGACTAACTGGCATTAGCTTGGCCCCCGGCTCTATTGTGGGGAACCTTGTTTTATTTGACCATTATCGATTATTTATTATTGATTCATCTCTAAGGGAGACCAATGGAAAATGAGGAAACTACAACTCTGGAGGGTGTCTCTGTGACAATCAAAAGTCACCATTCTTTATCTGCCGTCACATCTAATGGTCATGACAAAAAGTGCATCCTCAGGCCAGAGCAGTAATAGAAGGACAGAAGAGACAGGCAGAAAGGAGAACACGTTTTTATCTATTATTGAAATTATTGCACAGTATTAAAACACAATCACAGACACTTGGACAAAGCCTGGAAAGGTACTGAGGCTGACAGAACAGGCTAATATTCAAGCCTTACAATAGAAATAAACAAATAACTTATGTATAAAGTAAGCAAAAATTGTGTTTTAAATCAAGGCATGCTGTGGCTTAATGCAAACGTCAACCAGTCTAAATATACATGAAAGTCTGAAACCCAGTCACATTATTCCTTGTCTTTCTTCTGGGATTCAGGTGTCTCAGTCTCGTCCTCAGGGTTCTGTGAGTCCATCTTCGAGTCAGACGTTGGTTTCCTGATGGGAGCTCCTCTATCAACTCCAGCTTTCCTTTTAGGCTTGCGCTTGCTGTTCTTCTTTGCTGATGCAGTATGTCCGTGCATATTGTAGACACTCATGACTTTGAGGACAGTTCTTCCTGACACGTCACAGAGCTGTGCAGTTTCACTCACAGACAGACCTGCCAGCTGGGCACCAACAATTTGGCCCCTGACAAAGTCTGTTAAGTCACTCATGCTGTCGGTGGAGGTGTTGGCTGTCCCCTCTGATGCTGGCACACAAAGCCCAACGGTCAATCAACCGAGCAGCGGCCTCTGTAGATCTGATTTACTTCAATGTTTTTCTCTGTGCTGTTTTCCTTGCTTGGCCCATCGATGTGCAGAGTGCAGGGGAGATCCACATTCACTGTCGGTCTGTGAAAGAGACATAGGTCTGAAACAGCAACACTGCTTTGCATGTGAGAGTCTGCATTAAAGTAAATCCAGTATCACGACTTTTATAACCACATCAAAATCTACTAAATGAGCATATTACAGCGATTTTACCTTTTATTCATTGGCTTCCAGTAAATTGTAGAATTGATTTTAAGATTGTATTGCTGGCTTTAAAGGTTCCATTCTGGATTTGAACCTAAGTACATTTGAGATCTTTTAACACAATATGTGCCGCGTCTCTACCTGAGGTCCTCAGGGAAGGCACTACTCACCATTCATCCCCAGTCCTGAGGAGACAAGGTTTTTTCTGTCACTGCCTGAAAATATTTCATTTTACCTTTAACTATTTTCAGTTCATTACATTGTATTTAATCTGCTTTATCTTTGCTCATCTTACTTTTAAATTGTTTGAGTTTAACCTGTCTCCTATAGTTTGCCCTTAATTTTACATTTCGAACGCATAAAGCACCTTGTTGCTGTGTTTACAATACTTATTTATATTTTACATATTATTTCAGACAGGTTAATTAACATTTAATTAGGCTGGAAAACAAAGAATAGAATATAAACACTTTATAGTGCAGTGCTAAAACAATGTTGTAAATAAAGGTTTTCAATCCACTCTGTGATCTTATCCGAGGCTGTAACGTGAGTTGATGTTAGCCACCTAGCAAGCAGTTAGATTAGCTTAGAAAACATGTACTCAGAGGAAGGTGTCGCAATATCAATGCTACGTCATTAATGAATGAGACACGCTCTGGTAGTGATGGTGTAGTGATGCACTTACTACACGTGTACAGAGGAGTCATCACTACTGATGCGTCATTACGTGTCGAGGCTCTGAAGCGTGTGTCGACTAAATAATCCAGCAAGATTTTGCTGTGCGTGTCGAGTAGGGCTGGGCGTATCGATCTGAACGGTTTCCCATCTATACATCCAGCAAATTCCTCGAAATTCCTCCAGAGTTCATGCGAGAGAGCATGAGCTTCTCTCCAAGTCTGTCTGTGCAACAACTCACCTCTCTCTCTCTCTCAGAAACACTTGCCCCCCCCTGCTCTGCGGCAGAGCGGAGAGTCGGAGCACTGAGTGAGAGAGCAGCCTGTGATGGTGGAGAGAGAGGCGCAGTGTGGACCCTGTTCATGTTTGTCATTACATTGTTGCTTTTGTTTACTTATTTTGCACAACTGACTTTGTTGCTCTATTACTGTTAGTATTATTGTTGTGTTGTTGACATCATTAATCAGGACTTTTCAAGTAGAAGGTATCGGTATCGGCGATACTAGCACTGTATTTACTTGGTAGCGGATCGCCGATACCAAAATTCCTAGTATCGCCCAGCCCTAGTATTGAGGCTTGTGTTGATGACGTATGTGGTGATGACGTATGTGGTGACGACGTATGTGGTGACGTTCGAAGCCTCGCGAGGCGGCCGTACCACGTGACTGAATCAGGAACTGGTTCGCGGGTTTGGCGTGCGATTCGAAATATCCTTTATCAGCGAATCCTTTATCTTTATCTTTACCTTTATCTTTATCTTTATCTTTATTTTCAGTCTATGGGCGAAAGGCAATGAACCCCCCCCCCCCACACACACACATTTTGTGGACCTCAGACTTTACTGCGCGTTGGTTTGCAATCTGTTCGAGCTTCTTTCTGCGATGGAACCAGCACGAAAGAGGAGATTTCCCCCTGTCTGCACCCCAGCTTCATCTGTGCCCCGTGAAAAGGTATTTTCTAAAGCAGGCGACACCATCTTAAAAAAAAAGGAAACCGCCTGAGGCCCATGACTGAGGAAAAGTTAATTTAAAATAAAGTTGAATAAAATGTTGTCCCTATTTTACGTGTTACATGTTGCCCCTAGTAACATGAGCACAGTCTTTATATACAGTCTATGGCACAGTCACAAACCAAGTAACACAAGCACATTCACATCACAACCCTCTCCCAATTTTGTTTCGACTTTCCCTTTTGGCCCCGCCATCGTATCATAAAGACAGACACCATATTAATATGTTCATAATTTATATATTGGCATCACAAACATCATTCATTAATTTATTCAAATCAAAGCTTCACACACCAAAGCCATGGTGTCATTTTAATCACACTGCCTGTTTTACATATACATATATATATATATATATATATATATATATATATATATATATATATATATATATATGCACATATATATTATAAAGTCCTCCTTTTAATGTCATATTAACATGAATATTTATAAATGTAGATTCCAGTCTCCTGCATGTCTCCAAAAAGGACTGTCCCAATTCTGCAAGGTATATTTATTTTTAACATTACAAATGTTTTTGAATTAAAAGTGTTTTTGTTTATTAATTTGCTTCTGTGTCTTTAGTTTTTCTATACTTATTAAATTCTACTGTGACTTTAACTCATCTATGAAATGGTATTTTTTTCTGTTTTATTTTCATGAGGGTCTTTCTGCTGTGTTTAAGTCTGAGTGGTAGAGAAGCCATCTTGTGTGTTCTAGTGTGAGGTTTAAGTCACCATAGCTTGCTGTGCATATGAACAACCATCAGTGTTGCAGAACCGTTTTGAATTGTTTTATGAGTAGTGGTGGTTTATTCATAATTTGTGACCATTTCATCTTTTTTACCTACGCCTTCCAGTCTTACCCCACACTGTTTCATTTTGGGGGTTTGTTTATTTAATTCACAACTACGTTTTTGTGTTTGTTGTGCTCTGTCACCTAACCTCATTACAGCCATCTAGTTGAAGAGAGATAAGCCTATTATTTCATGCATTGTATATTAAATCTGTATTTTGGTACAGCAGTCCCTGGTTCCACTTTATTCTGGGTCTTATGCATTGGATATCATCAAGGTCACAAAATGTTAATATAACATCGTACTTAGTTTTTCTTTCCCTGTTTCTACAAGCTCCATGATTTCTTCTAACTTCAATCATCTTGTTTGCACTGTTCGGCCATCAGATGGCGACAGAGTCCACAGATTAATATTCCTCTAAAAAAGTTGTTGTAGTAGTCTGGCTCTGTTACCTTCTCATTAACAAACTAACAGTGATAATATACTATTCTTTATTTTGACAGGGACCCTCCTGACCCTGTGAAGCCCCTTGAGGTCCCATACCGCCCTTTGGGAAAGACTAATGAATGAAAAAGAAACAGCTCTACCACTGGGATTCTGGGTTTTTTGAAGCAGCTTACAACCACACTGGTGTTCGTCTGCCGCTGCTCCTGATGGCCACGACCCCAGACTGAAGGTGAGAGGTCACAGGCTCAGACAAAACAGGGCTGTACTTCTGAGTGCTGACCCAGGCCAGGGGGGGGGGGGGCAAAGGTACCACACAACAGTCAGGCATGAACAGTGATCACACATAGGAGCAAGAGAGCAAAAGATCTGAAAGGGAGTATTTTAATCAAGTTTATTTTCCTCATTAAACTGTGTGTTTAAATGCATTTGATACAGCATCATTCAACTGTCATGAAAGCAAATGAAATTGTGGTGGGCAGCTGGATATCATTATCTCCTCTTGTCTCAAAGGTCAGTTCTTCTTCTTCCTTCCACAACCCTTTACTGTTTTTCTTTCTGAATCTGTATCGACCTTCATTTACCCCAAATAATTAAGAATTCATTCTTCTGGCACGCCCATAAACACATGTAACAGGTATTGGATTTCAGCCAGCATGCAGTTGTCAGCTTACTGTCAACTCATGTCAGAGAAGCTCCACAGGGAAACACTCAGCACTTGCTGAATGTTGGAATTTGTTTCCAACACTATCTTTTAAGCTGGGTCACATTTGATCTGCAAATTCCAATGCTTTGTTTTAAAAATGTCCGTGTGTTTCAAGTGTGGAAATATTTGTTACAAAAATGCAATACTCTTTTTAAAATGATTTTTTTCCAAACACTTTGTACAATTTGTTGAAAGAATCCACCAGATACGGGTTGATTTACATTTTCTGATACAGCTCTCAGTACTATTACTATTCTGTAATGGATGCCAAGTCACTGTCCTCAGCATAAACTGTATGTAAAGATGGATGATGAGTGTGAGAGAGTGTCACAATCGCCACCTGGTGGTGCACAGCTAACAAATCCCAACTCCATGTTAGTGGATGGGACATGGACAAAATTAAAGACTGAATACTCATTAAATACATTTTTCTGAAAGGTTATTTAATGCTATAAAAACTTTGTGATTGACAGCTGAGACGCACTTGTGATTGTTTGAGCACATTTATCGACGGGACCTCGATACTGCAGCTCCATCCCCCAAATGCACAAGATGGAGGTTAGTTGGATAATTGGAGGAAGTGTGGATTGGTCGTCCAAGTTTAAATACAGTCTCTGGTCCTCAGGGGGGGTGGCTGTCATGTAAGGGTATTTCAAGAAAAGAAAACATGAGTGTTGTGCTGTGCAGTGGCTGTTTGAACATTTTCTAGTCGACTAAAATGTGTATCCTTCAAGTCAGACAGTCATACTTTTGACAGTTGCATGCTGGTTGTATGAGAACCTGCCAGTTTTAACTCACAAAGATGAAGTCACTACAATGCTAGTGAGGGTTTACTGAGAGTTGTTGCACTGAACATGTTATTGCCTGTTGGTTCTGATGTGTTTCTAAGACACAAACGCTCCAATGCTTCTGAAATCTTTCTCATCTGCTGTGTCAGTCACAAACCAAACTTTCTGGAGATGATTACAGGAGATTGTTGGTTCGTGCGGGCTCGAGGAAGAGACGAGACAAAATGCAAATGTGGCCTGCTTTGTACACCACACCCAGTTTGCTCTCTGATCTCACATGTGTGCAGGTTTGTGGCTGAGACACTTTGGCATTGTGCTCATTTGTGGTCTGTGTGTGTGCCTTTGCGAATTATACTCTGAATTCTGGAAAATTCAAGCAGAAGGAGTCAGATTGTTAGTGTTTCACAGAGGCTGGAGAGGTTTATCTTTTTCTTTTGGATTATAAATTCAGTCTAACTGGTTTTATTTTATTTATTTAACTTGTATTCGATATTTCTGCACTATGTATATATTTTTTAAAGCAATGTTCTGTTATATACGTTTGCAGCAGGATTCTGAATTGCTGTTGTGCTAATGTGACCGCCTGTACTTTGTCTGGTTTATTAACAGGGGAAACAATGGAATAATTGTGATCATACTCACACGCACAATACAGGTGTACAGGCATGCACACACATATGAAAACATTCATCCATCATTTTGACAATCACTTTCTGGACACACAAACACACACCAATGCTAATGTTAGACACTTACACTGTGTTTTCACAAGATTGTAATGGATGAGTCCATTAGTGTTAAGTAGCAGGCTTGGCTATTTTTCACGCCCCCACTTGGCTAAAAGTGGACCGATCTTCATACAATATGCAGAGCTTTCAACACAGTCATCACTTCACACCATGAAAACACGTTCACACACTCTGCACACACTGGCG
This sequence comes from Paralichthys olivaceus, assembly GCF_024713975.1. Lineage (NCBI taxonomy): Eukaryota > Metazoa > Chordata > Actinopteri > Pleuronectiformes > Paralichthyidae > Paralichthys > Paralichthys olivaceus. The sequence goes on along the minus strand of NC_091098.1, from coordinate 10,844,382 downwards.
CATCTCATCCTCTCATTCTGCCAGCTCGGACATATCAGTCTTTTCATATAACATGATTTAATGAAATAGTGCACAGATGTCTACTGTTTATAATCTCAATAAAAACTGTAAAATACAATTCAGACGTATTAAAAAAAAGGGAAAAAATAAGTGGAAATATTTTCCTACTACAAACAAATGACATTTACTTTCAACATCTGAGTGCTGAATTAGAGTAGGTGCTGACAGTGATGCAGTCATCTGAGAAAGTGTTAGAATGAGTGTATATCGAGTGCATGAGAGTGTGCACGTGTTGGCACTTGCATGTCTGCCTGTAACCTAATCATATGTCCAGCGATGGGAAAACAAAGATATGCGTGTGAGCATGTGTAGGTGGGAATTTGTGTATTTTGGGACTTTTTCAGTGTAATTGTGGGCAGATCTGATTATTTATCCAGTCTATATTTCATTAAGGGTCCTTCAGGCCTGCTGAAGACATATGGATGAGGTTTAGGATGGGAGGAAAAGGACACAGGGGAAGAAGGGGGATAAAAGAGGAGAGTGAGAGAAAAGAAGGAATGTCAGCAGTTTTTTGAGCTTTCTTTCTGTCCTTCCTTTTCCTTATTTCACCCCCCTTTCTTCTTTTCCTCCCTAATAACTGCAGCTAAGCCTGTTTCAGCTGTTAATGGTTATTGGAGATTATGAGGCGCTGCTTGGCTGCTAGTTTGTGTATTTACACTCACTATTAGGCTTCAACTGATAAGGAAAAGAAAAGCAATAACCAAGAGGGATTGGGACTAGTCTGTATAATAGTGGATAATGACAGCCAGCGGACAAATTACTTGATTAGCTGTGAGGAGCAGAAACAGATTGAAGGATAAAGGAGGGGAACAGAAGGAAAGAAAGGACATATTTTGATTGTCTTTTTTGTGTGTGTTCACAAAGTCACGTTTTTATAACCAGAATTTTTGTTTCAATTTTAAAAACTGTTTAAAGTGGCAATTTATAAGACACATTGCTAATAATGAATGCACAATTAACATTTTTATGCTAATGTTTATATTTGGATCTGATGACTTTATTTTAATGATAAACCAAAATCTTCAAAACTCCAGATTTAGCCCATGGGAAAACGCAGCAGGAGATCCTCTTGAGGATTCACTGTAAATGTTTCAGTGTATTGATGGAGATGATGATTTCAAACATGTGACAGATGCAAAAACAAAGAACACAAATATCTCAGGATTAAAAAAAGAAGCCAAAACGTAAAACATGTCAAGAGAGCTTTAAGGGCAGACACCAGTCTTGATATGCTGTAAACAAAAAGACTATTGTCTATGTAATATGTTACATCAAGTTTCTGCCCGCTGCACCACCCCTCAACCGAACAATTCGTGTAACAACAATCATAACAATAACATGAACGTGTCTGAGTGAAGAATCTCCTGCTGTGACGTCATATGTGAAAGGCAAACTGCAGAGAAAGTCCAGACCCAGTTCTGCTGACATTCTCTGGAGTTCATGCCTGGAAATGGCTCAAATGTTTTCCCATCCAACCTAAAACATGTTTCCCTACAACTAATGTCCAGTATCAGAATACAAATTTAGATGAACAAATTACTAGTGGACTGTGATGCGTGCAAGCTAATTCAGGCAGATAACTGAAGCTGGCTGGTCTACATATGATTTGTCTCCCTCTCCACAACCATCTCTCATACACAGCCTTCTATTTCCCATCCTCTTGCCCAATGTCAGCCGGTATTGGCTCCAGCCCCATTCAATAAAGGATAAGCTGTATAGATAATAGATGGATTCATGGATATTTTCCGTCCCTCCCTTTGCCTGTCAATGCCTCAGAGACACAGCCTTCTGGTTTCAGCCCCACCAGCACCCCAGCATCCACCTGCAGCATCCATCAAAATAAAACATGCAGATTCAGGAAATGATATGTTAGCTTTTTGGAAATAAGTGGCCATAAATTTCTGGAAGACAAGGTGAAAAACATTCCAGGAGCTCATAATTCTGTTTGGTATGCATCCTCTCTGTATGGGTGGAGTGGCTGGGTAAGATAAAGACTCTAGAAGAGAGTTAGAGAAGGCAAAGTGTAAAGGTGACTGGAGGGTGAGGAGGGACGGATGGGAGACACTGAGGTGAAGGAAGAAGGAAAGTCAGACAGCTATACGGATGTGATCTCTCTGAGGGTGAGCTAAACTACTTTTTGCCACTGGAGGGGTCAGAGTTCAGAGTGTGGCCTTTAGGGAAATGATCATACACCATGTTCTCATGAATCATCATGGCAACCAATAAGTGGGTGTAGGTGTGTGTGTGGAACTCCCATATGTGCTTATTAGTGTGTTTGCTTGTGACAGTATTTGTGTGTATGTGAGTTTGTGTCCAGTTTCATACTGATGAATGAAAATCACTTTGCTTTTTAGTTCAGAGGTTAAATTCTTCCACTGGAAACATTTAGTCACTCTAACCCTTTTCAGGCACCTGGACACACACACACACACACACACACACACACACACACACTTTCAGCTTTCTCTCGCTTCAAGTAAGAAGATGTATTACCGTGGTGTAAACTCTGTTTTGGATTATTATTTATGTAAAATAACACTTCTTGTGAATGTGGGTAAATGCATCCCTGAGCAGCTTATATGGGTCAAGTTGATGTTTCCACCATGAGTCTCTGTGGAATGTCAGGTGGATGTGCTGTCTGATTCCTGCACCTCACAATGAGGGCCTCTGTTTCTGAATCTTCATATCATCATATATCAGTCTACACACACACACACACACACACACACACACACTGATGGCCGGTCGTCTTTCACTGCTGGCGATGGGGCAGAGAGAGCAGTCAGAGAGAGGGGTGGGGGTGTTGCTAGCTGGTGGTGAAAGAGATACAAGAAAGGTATAATTAACAAGCATGAGAGAAAAAACAGACGGAGAGGTTATTACCATGAGTAGGAAGGTACGAGACAGAGCAGACAGAAAGAGAGGGGAGGGTGAGAGATGGGAGCTGAGATATCAGGTAATTATACTTTTGCCTAAACGGAACTTCTCTCATCAGTCACCCACACTCTGACTGTCGTGATCTCTTGTTTTCCTCACTCTCTCCTTTACAAACTGTACATCCACCTCTGCTGCAGAATACGTGCCAAACGTACTATTTAGTTCCTTTATAACGATTAATTCCTCAAATCAACCATCCATCCATCATTGATATAGCTTATCCTTTGAGGGTAGTGGGGGGAGCCGATCCCTGCTGACATTGTGGCAAGAGGCAGGGAACCCCCTGAACAAGTCGCCAGTCACATTCACAATTGAGAGTCCACTCAAATCATCAGAACTTCAAAGTGCCTATTCCACCTACCCAGATATATATGTAGGTTGCATTCTTCATTAAAGTACAACAAACCCTCCCACAGAAAACAGAAACTACCTTTTGTGGCTGAGTTTTTACAAATGGGTTCAAAGTTTTTATCCCCCAAAAAAGAGGGAAACTCTTACTCTCTCCTCGGTTCCTCTCCAGTGAGCACAGGTTGCACCTGATGCTGATGAACTTGGAGCGAGCTAAAGTTGAATCTTCTCCTCTTTAATCCCGGGTCATTCATCACTCTTAATCCTTTAAACCCTCTCTCACCTCAGAGTCAGGGCCGGAGCAGTAAAATATCACACAACACCATATTTCACAGCACAACCTGGGGTCCGGCCCTCTGATAAGCTTAGTGCTGTCAGCATCTTGGCAGTGAAACTGTCCAGGTAGTTTGTGCTGCAAATGACTCAGCATCAAAGTACAAATCACTTGTGTGAACACTTTTGTAGAGAAAGTCAAAATATATTTTTTTCTTCCCCTGAAACTATGTGGGACATGCTGCTACCTGGTTAGTGATGGAGAATATTTCAACGAGCTATCTTTACTGCAGCGGAGGGAAGTAGTAAAGCACAAATGCTTTGTTACTTTTTCAGGTATCAGTATTTCACTTGCGTATTTATTTCTCTGACAACTTTCTCCTCCTCACATTTTCAAACAGGCTTGTTACTTTTATTTAAGATCATTGATCTCCGCCTTCTCAACATCAAGATAGATTTTAACCTAAACCAAGATCATAGCTTTTTCTTGAGTATTCAAATTGAGACAGTCCTGTTTGTTTCTAAACTATCCCAGCTGTGTGCATTTGGATCATTAATTTTCTTCGAGAGGTGCTGGGTCACCTGTTGCTTGATCCGAGCTTCCTACATCACAATCTTTGTAAAGATGATTATAACCATGAGCAATGACTAAAGATAAATATATTGAATAAGTCGTCAAATAAACTTCTACCAGACTAGATAAAGGAATCTTTCTTCTTCTACTACTACAAGCAGTGACATTGTCAACAAGCATTGTGATTGGTTAGATGTGCACATGTTGAATGTGAAACTTTCTGAAAAAATCGACATGGGTCAGAAAAATAAAAGCTGCAATATCTCTCAGTGAAATTCTGTAGCAGATGTGAAAGCTTGCGAATTAATTGCATGGAAATGTGTCAAGTTTGCATAGGCCTTCACTCAAAATCTTTTTAATGATGCAGTTGAGTCATTATGGATCTTCTCAATGTCTTTGGAATCAACAACTACTTTCAACCCCTACACACATAAAAACTGTAAAAACTAACAATTCACCCTTTCTCAAAAACGATGATGCATCACATTTTAATTCTAAAGAACTTACTCACTCATCCAGCTTGAGTGAGTGGTGTATCTTCAGCCTTTGGTGTAATTTTCCCACACTCTGCTGAGCTAAGCTTGACCACAGAAGGATTCTGGTCTTTTTGTCTGTGTTTATGGCTTTGTGTTTTAGCATCCAATGTGTGTATCAGCAGGGAACCACGTCCATATGTGTGCTGTGTCTCCGTCTCATTAACCAAACTTATCCACTGGAGGGAACGTTTTACAAAAGACGAAAGAGAGGTAGAGCAGAGAGAAAAAGAGATGGAAAAAGAAGAAAGAAAGAAGAGGAGAGAAAGGGATGAAAAAGTACAGAGTAAAATTAAATTGGAGGGATTTTAGCAACATGTTATTTCCAACATTGTGTTTTTAAAGACCATTACTGTTAACTATATCCATAGCCTGTCTAGAAAAATGGATGTAGACGCCAGGTCTGGAGAGTGAAACCATCAGCAAATGCCTGAATCTGTATTCTCTCAAATGACCAGCAGAGGGCGACTCCTGGGGTTGCAAAAAAAGTTTATGGTCTCAGGCACTAGTGTCAGGTCTTCTTCTATACAGCATGAAGTTTATTTTGTAAATCATAAACAAATTTAGAGTAAAAAAAGATGATAAATCTTGGTATGCATCCAAATATGTTGTTCTGATTTTAAAAAAAACAAGAAAAACAAGCTGCCACTGGCCCAAATACTAATCTCCAGTGGGAGACACAACGGATCAAAACGCTTTGACTTACACAGTTCTTGTGAGCGTACTACACGAATAGTCAGGCAATCATCACCCGTCATTAGGATTCATCACAGAGAAAACATTAATGTACAAAATGAGCTTGATGGGCTTTTGTACTCTGGTTTAAACACAACATAAGTCTATTGTTCTTTTCTTCTGTGAATTTACTGATGTGTTACGCGTGTGTTTGCATTTTCTGGATGGTAACAGATACTCACGCATGTTACACAGAAGTGAACACAGAAGTAACAATTTGTCTTTCTCTCTCTCACTCTGGCGTTCTCTTCTTATTCTTCCATACCAGGGATCTGTAATCATGTAGATAATGTAGAGTGTGAAAGATGTGGCACAGGGGTGTCTTGTCATTAGAAATAACCGCAGATTATGTGAGCATTGTGGACTTCAACCCAATTCAGGTCACTTTCATATCCACGTGGTTCGGACCGGATCTTTTCAGTTTAGTCCGCACCAAACAAGCAGGTCTGAGAGGTGCCTCCAATCACCAATGGACCAAATTTTGGTGTGGCACACTGAAAACTGTTTTGGATGATGAATAGGGAAGAATGTGATTGAACTGCCAACCTAAGGTTGGCTCTGACTCCTAACTCCTGAGCCACAACCACCTCTAACTAACTGGATGAAATTTAAAAAATGTAGGACATGAAACATTGTTTAGACCTTCAGGTGTGAAAATGCTCTAAAAGTCACTATTTCCTGACCTGCTGCGTTAGTTTTGACCAGTCACTTTTTCATCGTTGCTCTTTAGTGACGTTAATGGACATGTACTGCAAAATTATTGTTGGTAGGCAGAAGATACAGAAGAAAGGAGGGTGAAGGACGAGCATGAGGAGGTGAATCAGGTTGTATTTGTAGTGAGGGTTCAGTGAACTGCATGGGTAATGAAAAAACATGGCACAGAGCAGTGAACAGGTGCTGACCACGTGTTCAGTGTAAAGGCAGTGACACACACACACACACACACACACACACACACACACACACACACACACACACACACACACACACACAGTCAATGCCTGCCCCATGCACTCACTCCTGGACAAAACACAGCGCAGGTCTGCAGGGTCATGTGTGTCTGTTATTTTGTATGTTTGCATTGTGTGTATGTGGATCTCACAACTCAGCGATGCGTGACAGAGTGAGATCGAGGAGGTTCTAAATTCCTACATTTCTATGGGGAGTCTTCCCAGTTATTTACCCTGCTTGCTGTGCGCTTTTATTCTGAAAGCCACACACAGACTCAAGATACTACACACACACACACACACACACACACACACACACACACACACACACACACACACACACACACACACACACACACACACACACACACACACACACCTGGTCTGGAAACAGCTATATGTGAGATAATGGATGTGTCTTCATTTTAGGGTCAGTGGCGATGTGTCCCACCTTAAGAGCAGTGACACCTGGACCCATCACTGTGAGACATGCAGGGAAACATACACAGAAACACACATGAACAATGAGAGGGTAAAATGTGATTAGTACTGGAGCTGGGATGTCGGCTCTGTTTTGTTCAGTCAATGACATCTGTCCTGGGTTATTCAATCACTGCTGAACACCTCTATGTGCAGGTGTGAACAAGTTTGGATGCATTTGAAATCGGATCACCACTGGTTGCTGGACACATTCACACTGTATGAGACACATTCTAATGACTGGTGTGAACTTGTGAACCTACGTGTATAGCAGTCCACTTGTGATCAGATCACACAAGACCAATGTTAAATGACCATTGATAATTCTTGATCTACTGACTAATTCAATATTTGTCTGTCTGTCTGTGGAACACATACCTTGAGAAAATAGGATGCACTACTGGAATGTGTGTTGTTGAGGGACCAGGGAAGTCTGATTTGGACATTTTACTTCCTTCAATTCTATTAAAAATGGGTTAGGGTTATAAATAAACTGGCGACCAACTTTTGTTTTTTTGCTGCAATGCTTTATACTGAGCAGAATAACAGAGCTGAAGATTGTGTTGGTTGCTTCACAGACCTCAGAAACTGAAATGTCATATAAAAATTAAGTTCAGTAAATCATTCAAACTTATATATAAAACTCACAAGTGAACAGTGATAAAGCATTGAATCATTTTATGAAAAACATTTACTATAAATCATTCAATGCAGATAAACCAGGTAGGATGATCGAAGTCTGCACCATAGACTATGAAAAGCTCTGCACACAACGTCCAGCACATAAACAATAAAGAGACAGTATATTGTAGAACTGTTTCAGGGGGACTCACCAATGCCCAGGAATAAACAGGCAGGTTCATATGTAGTTACACTTTTTTAGTCAAGGACACACTAAGATTATTTTACCTGAGGAGGCAACTGAGTAGTAAATAATTGAAGCAACTTGGAGTATGAGATAATATGTAATATATTAAGTGCTCCATCCAGTGGCTGAGTTAAATCATATTTTCTTTATCTGCCTTCCTGCCCGTTGTGCTGCCCGACCTTTGATGGTTTCACCAGTGGTCCTTATCAGCTGTGTATTTAGTTTGTTTTCCTCAGTTCTCTGTCTGTTAAACTCTTTAGTTTTCTCTGAGAATACCAGCATTCTTCCTTATTCTTTCTGAGTGTAATACCCAGTTTGTCATTTGATACCTCTGCCTGATCTGACTGTCTATACGTGTGTCTTAACTGACTGTTGTTGAATATAGTCTTGCACTTGAGTCCTTATTTGTTACCAGTCTTTACATTGAGGAGGATGTAAGCCTAGTTTATGCTTCTGCGTCACGTCGACGCCGTACCTACGCCGTTGCTCTGCAATTCACCGCCATGCCGCTAGGGGGGGGTGTGGCTGTCTGTTTGTGTGGTTATAGCCGAATCCTCGCTTTTTCTTCCGTAAAGTAAACAACAGTAAACAATGGCGACCGAGGTGGAGCAGCTGTATTTGGAGTTGGAGCTCATCAATATTGAAGAACAAATGCTTATATTGCAAATGTTGAAGCGCGGGCGACAGAGAGGACGTTTGCAGAGGTGGTTTGTACCACGAGGAAGAAAGACCGGAAAAACAGCTGCCGGAACTTACGTTCTGAGCGGACCAATCACAGCGCTTGCGGTCCGCGTCAAAGGATTTTTTGGAGGTGCGCGTCAGGCTACGGCGTAGGGGTCTGCGCTTCAACATTTGCAATATAAGCATTTGTTCTTCATTTTTGATGAGCTCCAACAACAAAAACAGCTGCTCCACCTCGGTCACCATTGTTTACTGTTGTTTACTTTACGGAAGAAAAAGCGAGGATTCGGCTATAACCACACAAACACACCGCTACACCCCCTAGCGGCATGGCGGTGAATTGCAGAGCAACGCGTTCCCTCGACGCAGAACTTCGAATGCTCAACGACCTACGGCGTAGGTACGGCGTAGACGTGACGCAGAAGCATAAACTAGGCTTACGCCGTAGCTAGTCGACGTGACGCAGAAGCATAAACTAGGCTTCAGGCTAGAAGAAGCACTAGCTTCTAGCTACGGCGTCGACGTGACGCAGAAGCATAAACTAGGCTTAAGGAAGACGTCCATGCTATGACGCAAAACTAAAGTGAAAGTCCGCTTGTCTGCTCAGTCAGGAAAGAGACACCTCGTGAAACCTGCATTACAACAACAGCTGTGGGAATTACATTGGATTGAAGAAATGTATCTTTGACTGTAGCGGTAAGATTGATACCATCTACTTTATCAAATTCATACTTTTTTTCTAATTCAATCATTTTGCCATGTCTGAGTATGTGCTGACACAAGGCCTCTTGCCTTTTAAAGTATTAAATAACCATAGAAAAATATTTAAATCCAGCGGAAAATATCTTATTTATTAATATAATGATGTTAGTTGCTACTTTATGCAAGCGCTTGAGGCAATATCTGACTACGATTCAGAACAGACGAATCCTTCGCCTTCAAATCTTTTTAGTGCCAGGTCCCTCAGAGAAAAGTAAGTGGAACAAATGATTTGCTTTTTTTGCCACTAGACCTTCATCAGGCTTGATGTAAGACGGTGCAGGAGGTTTTATTTCCATAGTATCTGGCTATAAAAGTGGGTTGTCAAGGTGCACAACAAGATAAAGGTCCATACACTTTATATATTTGATTTGAGTAATTATTAACCTCTAACTTTGAAATCCCGAGGCTCATAGTTTTTACTCAGATTTTCTTGATATAAATACCACAGGAACTGAAGGACTATTTGTCAGTGACATTCTACCATTTGCTGACTTGTTTTCAGGGAGATTGTGGCTAAAACCAACAGCTACAAGGGACAGGCAATGTTCCCATCACCTGAGAAGTACATGTAAGTACAATTAATAATTAACTTCACACTGAATACCATTGAAATGTGACACAGTAAAATATTAAAGCAAGACAATGTATTGGTTTTACCTTAAAGTCGAACCAATAATAAATAACAACTTGAATTTATATAGATCAAATCTCTGTACTGCAATGTGTTTTGACACTGTAGTAAATATGCATAGTGACTGCCCTGGCTATTACACCTAAATTTTGCAGTTGGCTAATCTGTGTTAAAATCATCCTTCACTCAGAAATGTGCTTATTCCTACTTCACTTGAATGTCTGAGCTTGACTCTGAAGAGTGACGTACACTGGTGCATTTACATTGACTATAATTGACATATTGGAGCGCTCAATAATTTTGAAGATGTCTGTTAATGTTTGACATTGTAAAGACACTTCTTCTGTTTGTGTTCAAGGTCTCCTGACAAAGAAGGATCTGTCTCTCCTGAACCCAGCCATGTTTCTGTGAAAAGTGACAGCTCCATGGACAAAATTATAAACTTCAGTGACAAACAACAAAGGTGAGATCATTTTGGTAATGCCAGGGCTTTGGTACAGATAGATTGGATAAGACCCCAAGACTTTGGTGACCGCTTTATTGTTTCCTTACATCTCCCTTTCTGTCTGTCCCTTTTCAAACCAAAGCTGTGTACAATTCTTATGTAGTATGGATGGTAAGTATAACACAGTCAAGCCTTTTATATAGCTCCACATCAGTCCCAGTTAACCAAGGTGTGCCGCAAGGCTCAGTGCAGGGCCCCCTTCTTTTCACCATCTACATACTCCCGCTTGGTTGTATCTATCCTTTCAACATGGCCTTCATATCAACTCCTGTACAGAGGACACCCAGCTCCATCTAAGCACTCATCCATCCACTCAGCCTCCCCCAGTCACTAGTCAGTTGCCTGCACGACATTAAAATCTGGATGACATCAAACCTTCTCAAACTGAACAGTAACAACACTGAGCTCATGGTTGTGGCCCTCAAGACTCTGCTCCAGAAGGTTGGACACCTCCTACTCTACATTGACGACTGCTCCCATCTCCCCATCCCCTGAGGTTTGGAACCTGGGTGTCATTCTTGACTCCACCCTCTCCTTCCAAACCCACATCAAATCTGTCTCCAAATCCGACTTCTTTCACCTCATAAACATCTCCAGAGTCTGGTCTTCATTCCCCGACTCCAGGACAGAAACCCTCCCTCATGCCTTCATCATCCCCCGCCTGGATTACTGTAATGGGGTCCTGTCTGCTCTACCAGACAACATCCTAAACAGACTTCAATATGTACAGAACTCTGCTGCCAGGGTTCTCACCCGCACTAAGCCCTGGCAGCACATCACCCTTACTCTTATTCAACTTCACTGTCTCCTGATAAAAGCATTCTTAATTAAAGCTCTGTAGTATGTAATGCATTTAATGATATGGAAGGCATCTTTGGGTCTCTTGAAAGGCGCTATATAAATGCAAGCTATCATCATTATTATTATTATTATAACTAAAACATAGTAGTGTGGATGTAGCCTGAGCCAAGATAGGAAAAACAATGGGCTTCATGCAAGAAAAATGTATTGTTTTCCCTAAATTTCTCTTACATTTGATTGTATGGTTAGTTCGTACAAACAGATTTAACAAACTTCTAACTCTGCTCTGACAAATATAGTGTATATAGTGTTTATATTGTAGCCTATATACAACTTGCACAGAGTATGCATCGCCCCTCTGATGCTTTTCATTGTTTTATCTTCAACGTCACAAAAATACAACTATTCATCATATTTGTAAAATATCCTGTAACATTACTTTGCCTTGTCAGATGATGTGGTTTTTTGTCTTCTCAGGTTGCTGCTTCCTTTTCTGTCAGCTTGTAAACAAATGCACATGTGCACTGCTGTGAATGGAGAGGTTCAAACTGTAACTGTATTTACAACAGTGAATTACACCTCCCAGCTGTAGGAGGCTTGAGTGAAGTAGAGAGCAATTCTTCCATTGTGTTGAAGTCATCCTTCACTCAGGAATGTGTTTTGCTTATTGCTACTTCACTTGAATGTCTGAGCTTGACTCTGAAGAGTGACGTACACTGGTGCATATGCATTGACTATAATTGAAATATTGGAGCTGCAAATAATTTTGAAGATGTCTGTTAATGTTTGACATTGTAAAGACACTTCTTCTATTTGTGTTCAAGGTCTCCTGACAAAGAAAGATCTGTCTCTCCTGAACCCAGCCATGTTTCTGTGAAAAGTGACAGCTCCATGGACAAAATTATAAACTTCAGTGACAAACAACAAAGGTGAGATCATTTTGGTAATGCCAGGGCTTTGGTACAGATAGATTGGATAAGACCCCAAGACTTTGGTGACCGCTTTATTGTTTCCTTACATCTCCCTTTCTGTCTGTCCTTTTTCAAACCAAAGCTGTGTACAATTCTTATGTAGTATGGATGGTAAGTATAACACAGTCAAGCCTTTTATATAGCTCCACATCAGTCCCAGTTAACCAAGGTGTGCCGCAAGGCTCAGTGCAGGGCCCCCTTCTTTTCACCATCTACATACTCCCGCTTGGTTGTATCTATCCTTTCAACATGGCCTAAATTTCAACTCCTATGCCAAGGACACCCAGCTCCATTTAAGCACTCATCCATCCGCTCAGCTCCCCTCCGGTCACTAGTCAGTTGCCTGCACGACATTTAAATCTGGTTGACATCAAACCTTCTCAAACTGAACAGTAACAACACTGAGCTCATGGTTGTGGCCCTCAAGACTCTGCTCCAGAAGGTTGGAGACCTCCTACTCTACATTGACGGCTGCTCCCATCTTCCCATCCCCTGAGGTTTGCAACCTGTGTGTCATTCTTGACTCCACCCTCTCCTTCCAAACCCACATCAAATCTGTCTCCAAATCCGTCTTCTTTCACCTCAAAAACATCTCCAGAGTCTGGTCTTCACTCCCTGACTCCAGGACAGAAACCCTCCCTCATGCCTTCATCATCCCCCGCCTGGATTACTGTAATGGGGTCCTGTCTGCTCTACCAGACAACATCCTAAACAGACTTCAATATGTACAGAACTCTGCTGCCAGGGTTCTCACCCGCACTAAGCCCTGGCAGCACATCACCCTTACTCTTATTCAACTTCACTGTCTCCTGATAAAAGCATTCTTAATTAAAGCTCTGTAGTATGTAATGCATTTAATGATATGGAAGGCATCTTTGGGTCTCTTGAAAGGCGCTATATAAATGCAAGCTATCATCATTATTATTATTATTATTATAACTAAAACATAGTAGTGTGGATGTAGCCTGAGCCAAGATAGGAAAAACAATGGGCTTCATGCAAGAAAAATGTATTGTTTTCCCTAAATTTCTCTTACATTTGATTGTATGGTTAGTTCGTACAAACAGATTTAACAAACTTCTAACTCTGCTCTGACAAATATAGTGTATATAGTGTTTATATTGTAGCCTATATACAACTTGCACAGAGTATGCATCGCCCCTCTGATGCTTTTCATTGTTTTATCTTCAACGTCCCAACAAATACAACTATTCATCATATTTGTAAAATATCCTGTAACATTACTTTGCCTTGTCAGATGATGTGGTTTTTTGTCTTCTCAGGTTGCTGCTTCCTTTTCTGTCAGCTTGTAAACAAATGCACATGTGCACTGCTGTGAATGGAGAGGTTCAAACTGTAACTGTATTTACAACAGTGAATTACACCTCCCAGCTGTAGGAGGCTTGAGTGAAGTAGAGAGCAATTCTTCCATTGTGTTGAAGTCATCCTTCACTCAGGAATGTGTTTTGCTTATTGCTACTTCACTTGAATGTCTGAGCTTGACTCTGAAGAGTGACGTACACTGGTGCATATGCATTGACTATAATTGAAATATTGGAGCTGCAAATAATTTTGAAGATGTCTGTTAATGTTTGACATTGTAAAGACACTTCTTCTATTTGTGTTCAAGGTCTCCTGACAAAGAAAGATCTGTCTCTCCTGAACCCAGCCATGTTTCTGTGAAAAGTGACAGCTCCATGGACAAAATTATAAACTTCAGTGACAAACAACAAAGGTGAGATCATTTTGGTAATGCCAGGGCTTTGGTACAGATAGATTGGATAAGACCCCAAGACTTTGGTGACCGCTTTATTGTTTCCTTACATCTCCCTTTCTGTCTGTCCTTTTTCAAACCAAAGCTGTGTACAATTCTTATGTAGTATGGATGGTAAGTATAACACAGTCAAGCCTTTTATATAGCTCCACATCAGTCCCAGTTAACCAAGGTGTGCCGCAAGGCTCAGTGCAGGGCCCCCTTCTTTTCACCATCTACATACTCCCGCTTGGTTGTATCTATCCTTTCAACATGGCCTAAATTTCAACTCCTATGCCAAGGACACCCAGCTCCATTTAAGCACTCATCCATCCGCTCAGCTCCCCTCCAGTCACTAGTCAGTTGCCTGCACGACATTTAAATCTGGTTGACATCAAACCTTCTCAAACTGAACAGTAACAACACTGAGCTCATGGTTGTGGCCCTCAAGACTCTGCTCCAGAAGGTTGGAGACCTCCTACTCTACATTGACGGCTGCTCCCATCTTCCCATCCCCTGAGGTTTGCAACCTGTGTGTCATTCTTGACTCCACCCTCTCCTTCCAAACCCACATCAAATCTGTCTCCAAATCCGTCTTCTTTCACCTCAAAAACATCTCCAGAGTCTGGTCTTCACTCCCTGACTCCAGGACAGAAACCCTCCCTCATGCCTTCATCATCCCCCGCCTGGATTACTGTAATGGGGTCCTGTCTGCTCTACCAGACAACATCCTAAACAGACTTCAATATGTACAGAACTCTGCTGCCAGGGTTCTCACCCGCACTAAGCCCTGGCAGCACATCACCCTTACTCTTATTCAACTTCACTGTCTCCTGATAAAAGCATTCTTAATTAAAGCTCTGTAGTATGTAATGCATTTAATGATATGGAAGGCATCTTTGGGTCTCTTGAAAGGCGCTATATAAATGCAAGCTATCATCATTATTATTATTATTATTATAACTAAAACATAGTAGTGTGGATGTAGCCTGAGCCAAGATAGGAAAAACAATGGGCTTCATGCAAGAAAAATGTATTGTTTTCCCTAAATTTCTCTTACATTTGATTGTATGGTTAGTTCGTACAAACAGATTTAACAAACTTCTAACTCTGCTCTGACAAATATAGTGTATATAGTGTTTATATTGTAGCCTATATACAACTTGCACAGAGTATGCATCGCCCCTCTGATGCTTTTCATTGTTTTATCTTCAACGTCCCAACAAATACAACTATTCATCATATTTGTAAAATATCCTGTAACATTACTTTGCCTTGTCAGATGATGTGGTTTTTTTGTCTTCTCAGGTTGCTGCTTCCTTTTCTGTCAGCTTGTAAACAAATGCACATGTGCACTGCTGTGAATGGAGAGGTTCAAACTGTAACTGTATTTACAACAGTGAATTACACCTCCCAGCTGTAGGAGGCTTGAGTGAAGTAGAGAGCAATTCTTCCATTGTGTTGAAGTCATCCTTCACTCAGGAATGTGTTTTGCTTATTGCTACTTCACTTGAATGTCTGAGCTTGACTCTGAAGAGTGACGTACACTGGTGCATATGCATTGACTATAATTGAAATATTGGAGCTGCAAATAATTTTGAAGATGTCTGTTAATGTTTGACATTGTAAAGACACTTCTTCTATTTGTGTTCAAGGTCTCCTGACAAAGAAAGATCTGTCTCTCCTGAACCCAGCCATGTTTCTGTGAAAAGTGACAGCTCCATGGACAAAATTATAAACTTCAGTGACAAACAACAAAGGTGAGATCATTTTGGTAATGCCAGGGCT
The DNA here is from genome assembly GCF_024713975.1 of Paralichthys olivaceus. NCBI lineage: Eukaryota > Metazoa > Chordata > Actinopteri > Pleuronectiformes > Paralichthyidae > Paralichthys > Paralichthys olivaceus. Next base: position 10,828,732 of record NC_091098.1, on the reverse strand, counting down.
TTGGTACAGATAGATTGGATAAGACCCCAAGACTTTGGTGACCGCTTTATTGTTTCCTTACATCTCCCTTTCTGTCTGTCCTTTTTCAAACCAAAGCTGTGTACAATTCTTATGTAGTATGGATGGTAAGTATAACACAGTCAAGCCTTTTATATAGCTCCACATCAGTCCCAGTTAACCAAGGTGTGCCGCAAGGCTCAGTGCAGGGCCCCCTTCTTTTCACCATCTACATACTCCCGCTTGGTTGTATCTATCCTTTCAACATGGCCTAAATTTCAACTCCTATGCCAAGGACACCCAGCTCCATTTAAGCACTCATCCATCCGCTCAGCTCCCCTCCAGTCACTAGTCAGTTGCCTGCACGACATTTAAATCTGGTTGACATCAAACCTTCTCAAACTGAACAGTAACAACACTGAGCTCATGGTTGTGGCCCTCAAGACTCTGCTCCAGAAGGTTGGAGACCTCCTACTCTACATTGACGGCTGCTCCCATCTTCCCATCCCCTGAGGTTTGCAACCTGTGTGTCATTCTTGACTCCACCCTCTCCTTCCAAACCCACATCAAATCTGTCTCCAAATCCGTCTTCTTTCACCTCAAAAACATCTCCAGAGTCTGGTCTTCACTCCCTGACTCCAGGACAGAAACCCTCCCTCATGCCTTCATCATCCCCCGCCTGGATTACTGTAATGGGGTCCTGTCTGCTCTACCAGACAACATCCTAAACAGACTTCAATATGTACAGAACTCTGCTGCCAGGGTTCTCACCCGCACTAAGCCCTGGCAGCACATCACCCTTACTCTTATTCAACTTCACTGTCTCCTGATAAAAGCATTCTTAATTAAAGCTCTGTAGTATGTAATGCATTTAATGATATGGAAGGCATCTTTGGGTCTCTTGAAAGGCGCTATATAAATGCAAGCTATCATCATTATTATTATTATTATTATAACTAAAACATAGTAGTGTGGATGTAGCCTGAGCCAAGATAGGAAAAACAATGGGCTTCATGCAAGAAAAATGTATTGTTTTCCCTAAATTTCTCTTACATTTGATTGTATGGTTAGTTCGTACAAACAGATTTAACAAACTTCTAACTCTGCTCTGACAAATATAGTGTATATAGTGTTTATATTGTAGCCTATATACAACTTGCACAGAGTATGCATCGCCCCTCTGATGCTTTTCATTGTTTTATCTTCAACGTCCCAACAAATACAACTATTCATCATATTTGTAAAATATCCTGTAACATTACTTTGCCTTGTCAGATGATGTGGTTTTTTTGTCTTCTCAGGTTGCTGCTTCCTTTTCTGTCAGCTTGTAAACAAATGCACATGTGCACTGCTGTGAATGGAGAGGTTCAAACTGTAACTGTATTTACAACAGTGAATTACACCTCCCAGCTGTAGGAGGCTTGAGTGAAGTAGAGAGCAATTCTTCCATTGTGTTGAAGTCATCCTTCACTCAGGAATGTGTTTTGCTTATTGCTACTTCACTTGAATGTCTGAGCTTGACTCTGAAGAGTGACGTACACTGGTGCATATGCATTGACTATAATTGAAATATTGGAGCTGCAAATAATTTTGAAGATGTCTGTTAATGTTTGACATTGTAAAGACACTTCTTCTATTTGTGTTCAAGGTCTCCTGACAAAGAAAGATCTGTCTCTCCTGAACCCAGCCATGTTTCTGTGAAAAGTGACAGCTCCATGGACAAAATTATAAACTTCAGTGACAAACAACAAAGGTGAGATCATTTTGGTAATGCCAGGGCTTTGGTACAGATAGATTGGATAAGACCCCAAGACTTTGGTGACCGCTTTATTGTTTCCTTACATCTCCCTTTCTGTCTGTCCTTTTTCAAACCAAAGCTGTGTACAATTCTTATGTAGTATGGATGGTAAGTATAACACAGTCAAGCCTTTTATATAGCTCCACATCAGTCCCAGTTAACCAAGGTGTGCCGCAAGGCTCAGTGCAGGGCCCCCTTCTTTTCACCATCTACATACTCCCGCTTGGTTGTATCTATCCTTTCAACATGGCCTAAATTTCAACTCTTATGCCAAGGACACCCAGCTCCATTTAAGCACTCATCCATCCGCTCAGCTCCCCTCCAGTCACTAGTCAGTTGCCTGCACGACATTTAAATCTGGTTGACATCAAACCTTCTCAAACTGAACAGTAACAACACTGAGCTCATGGTTGTGGCCCTCAAGACTCTGCTCCAGAAGGTTGGAGACCTCCTACTCTACATTGACGGCTGCTCCCATCTTCCCATCCCCTGAGGTTTGCAACCTGTGTGTCATTCTTGACTCCACCCTCTCCTTCCAAACCCAAATCAAATCTGTCTCCAAATCAGCTTCTTTCACCTCAAGAACATAATAATAATAAAAATAATAATAATAACTCAGGTTTGTATAGCGTCTTTCAGGGTACCCAAGGTGCTTTACAGAGAGAGAACACAAAAGTAAAAGGACACAAACACAAGATAATAATAGTGATGGTTGGCTGAGGCTAGAGTCCATAAGCTGTGGTGAACAAGTGGGTTTTCATGAGCTTTCTGTTGGTGTCCAGAGATGGGGCATTCTCCAGAGTCTGGTCTTCACTCCGTGACAGAAACCCTCCCTCATGCCTTCATCACCCACTCGCCTGGATTACTGTAATGGGGTCGGTCCTGTCTGCTCTACCAGACAACATGCTAAACAGACTTCAAAATGTACAGAACTCTCACCCGCACTAAGCCCTCACAGCACATCACCCTGACTTTTATTCAACTTCACTGTCTCCTGATAAAAGCATTCTTAATTAAAGCTCTGTAGTATGTAATGCATTTAATGATATGGAAGGCATCTTTGGGTCTCTTGAAAGGCGCTCTGTAAATGCAAGCTATCATCATTATTATTATTATTATAACTAAAACATAGTAGTGTGGATGTAGCCTGAACCAAGATAGGAAAAACAATGGGCTTCATGCAAGAAAAATGTATTGTTTTCCCTAAATTTCTCTTAGATTTGATCGTATGGTTAGTTTGTACAAACATGACATGTCAGATTTAACAAACTCTTCTAACTTTACTGTGACAAATATAGTGCACAGTGTGTATATTGTAGCCTATATACAACTTGCACAAAGTATGCATCACTCCTCTGATACCTGTCATTGTTTTTTCTCCAACGTCACAACAAATACAACTATTCATCATATTTGTAAAATATCCTGTAACATTTTTTTTTTTTAAACATATATTTATTAAGAATTTTGTTCATTTTACAGACAAACAATACAAGACAACACAACAAGGCACATATAATGCAATTTGCTCTCACATATAGCACATATAATAGATGTTCTTGTCACAGTAGACAGTGTGTTACAGTCATTGAAATTACATCTGCTAACTTACATTGTTTACAGGGGAGAACAAATGAAAACAAAACAAAACAGAAACAAAAAGTACTCAATCCGTCTTATCATCCAACCAACCATCAACATCCATGTTGTTATTTTCAAGGAAGTTGTAGAAAATTTTCCATATTTCCCAAAACTTGTCAAGTCTATTTTTTGTTGTGTAACTTATCTTTTCCAAAGCTAAGTAAGAAGTCATTCCCTTCAACCATTGTGATGTGGCACAGGGTGTATCTGATTTCCATGAGAGAGCAATACATCGTTTGGCTTCCAGAAAACAAATATTCAGGAGAGACCTAATTTTTTTAGAGGTAGTGAAGTCTTCTGGATAGAGATTCAATAGGCACAATTTAGGACTAAGAGGCACTTTCCTGCCAATGATTTGGCTAGCAAGGTCCACCACCTTACTCCAAAAAGAAAGTGTCTTTTGACATTCCCACATACAATGAAATAAGGTACCTTTTTGGTCTTTACATTTGAAGCAGGTATCAGGTATGTTAGGGTTAAAGTGGTGCAATTTAGCTGGTGTTATGTACAGTCTGCTTATCCATTTATATTGTAACAGTTTGGAGTTTGTATTTACGGATTGGGTCTGAGCTAGAAAACATGCCTCTGACCATTCCTCCTCAGTTACATTATCCTGCAAGTCCCTTCGCCATGCTTGAAGTGAGCGCTGTGATGATTCTTTAGACTTGCTTACAAAAAGCTCATAGAGTAATGAAACCTGTCCCCTAGAATGTAAAAACTTCAAAGTGTAATCTTCTAGAGTAGATAGGGGGGGAAGTTTCAAATCATTGCTCTGTCTGGAAAGGATGAAGCTTCTAAATTGTAAATATTTAAAAAAATGTTTTGCAGGAATCCCATATTTTGATTTGAGCTCTTCGAATGACATGAGAGCCAAGTTTTCATTGTAAAGGTCAGCTACCTTAGCTATACCCTGGGCTGCCCATATTTTAAACCCTGGGTCTGCTCTACCAGGTTGGAAGTCATCATTACCAAAAATTGGAGAAAACCGAGATAGTTTAGCTGTTTCTCCTAGGTATGCAAGAGATTTGTGCCAAACCATTAATGTATTTTTGAGAAAAGGATTTTTAGTATGTTTGATTAGTTTATGTTTTTTAGCAGAGAAGATGTACAGGTTTAAAGGTATGTTTGTTAAATGTGCTTCTATTGAAACCCAAGCTGGAGGGTGGTTTCTCTCAAAATAAAACATTCCTGCTCTGATTTGAGCTGCCCAGTAATACCACTCAAGATTTGGTAGTTGTAAACCCCCTCTATCATATGGTAAATACAACAGGGAGAGCCTGAGCCTGGGACGCTTGTTGTTCCATATAAAGTTAGAGAAAAGCTTTTTAAGAAAATTAAAGAGTGAGGGTGGAGGAGCAAGTGGAATAGATTGAAAGAGATAAAGAAACTTCGGTAAAATTGACATTTTCAATACATTTATACGCCCAATCATAGAAATGGGTAGATTTGTCCATCTATTTATAAGTTGGGTGACCTTATCAGTTAAGGTATTGTAGTTATTAGGAACAATTTTGTCAGTGGTAGGGGCAATCTTAACACCCAGGTATGTGAAGCCATTTAGTGAAACCGTAAAAGGAGTAGGAATTGGGGGGTGTAGTCGTTCCTTTTCATTCATGAATAATATTACAGATTTGGAGTAATTAATTTTGTATCCCGCAAAGGTGCCAAAAAAGTTAATTTGGTCCAATAAAGCTGGTAAAGTCTGTTTCAAATTAGAGCAAAACAAAATGACATCATCAGCATACAGTGCTATTCGATGTTCCATATCTCCTATCCTTATGCCTTTAAAACTAGTATGGTTGCGAATTGCCATGGCCAGCGGTTCAATTGCCAGGGTAAATAACAGTGGAGACAGGGGGCAGCCTTGTCTTGTGCCCCTGTACAACTTAAAGGGTGCTGAAGATAGCCCATTTGTTAAAACTACTGCCTGGGGGTCAGCATAAAGTAGTCTGATCCAGCAGAGAAATTTCTTCTTTATGCCAAATCTTCGAAGAACCTCAAACAGGAAGTGCCACTCCACCTTGTCAAAGGCCTTCTCGGCATCTAATGACAAAATAGCAGTGTCCATACATCCTGAATTTTCGAACAAAATATTAAGAACTCGTCTTATATTATGAAAACCCTGTCGTCCCTGAACAAAGCCATTTTGATCAGAGTGCACGATTTGTGGTAGAAGTGTATCTAACCGTCTGGCTAATGCTTTGCAGAGAATTTTGAGATCGTTATTAAGAAGTGATATTGGTCTATACGATCCACAAAGGTTAAAAGCTTTACCTGGTTTTAACAATAGAGTGATTACGGCCATATTTAGAGAGGGGGGGAAGGACCCGCTATCTAAGGACTCTTTATACATTTCAAGTAAAGGTGGCAGTAGCTTGTCCTGAAAAGCTTTATAGATTTCAATGGGAATCGAGTCCTCGCCAGGCGTCTTACCCCCCTTCATACTCCCAATGGCTGCAGACAATTCCTCAATGGTTAAGTCTAGGTCTAAATCATCCAGGAAGTTTTCTTCAAGAGGCTTGATGTTCAATGAATCCAAAAAGTCTTTTTGTTTTTGCAAGGCTGAGGCTGAAGAGTCTGTGCTGTATAAGTTCTCGTAAAAACCTTTAAAAGCTTTATTAATTTCTTTAAGGTCACTAGTCTCCAACCCATCATCTAGCTGAATAGTATTTATTGTTCTTTCAGATTCTGATTGTTTAATACGCCAAGCTAAGAGTTTACTAGCCTTTTCCCCTTGCTCATAATAGGACTGTTTCAATTTCAGCAGGCTTTTAGTTGCCTTATTGACAGATAAAACATTATACTTAGCTCTAAATTCATTAAGTTCTCTAAATGACTGTTGGGAAGGATTTTTGAAGTGTTTTGATTCAGTTTCTTTTATCTTTTTTTCTAACTGTTGCATCTCCAGCCTCCAAGATTTTTGTTTATAACTTGTATAACTTATCATATGTCCTCTCAGGAAGGCTTTAAATGCTTCCCACCGTATAGCAGCTGATGTTTGAGTTGTATTATTTACAAAGTAATCATCAATTTGTGCCCCAATAAACTTCATAAATTCTGGATCCTTCAGCCAAAATGACTGAAGGCGCCACCTCATGGAGAAATTCACTGACTTTGGCATGTTTAGTCTAAATGAAACTGAAGCATGGTCTGAAATTACAATGCTGTCGTACCAGCTTCTTGTGATTGTGGACATCAAGGAAGCAGAGACCAAAAAGTAGTCAATTCTGGAGAATGTCTGGCAGGTGGCAGAATAACATGAGAAGGTTGACTGATTAGGATAGTCTCTTCTCCATATGTCAGTTAAATTAAATTCTTTTATATATTGTAATAACTCCTTTCGTGTCTGGGCATGGGAGGTATCTATCCCCGTGGATCTATCAATCTCTGGTTGGAGAGTGCAATTAAAATCTCCACCTATTATGAAACTACCAGACAAATCAGCCAGGGACAAAAACAGATTTCTGAAAAAAGACGGGTTGTCATCATTGGGTCCATATAAGTTTACCAGATTTAACCTAATTGAAAGTATTTCACATTGAATAATAATGTATCTCCCGTATCGGTCTTCATCCACATTGATGAGATGAAAGGGTAGGGAGTTATGTATCAGAGTGATTACCCCACGTGAGCGAGAACTAGGTGAAGCAGAAAAAACTCGACCTGGCCACCTCCTCCTCACTTTTACTACATCTTCAGGTGTTAAATGTGTCTCCTGCAGAAAGACTATCTTAGCTTTTAGTTGTTTAATCCTACTCATTACTTGCTTAAGCTTGACAAGTTTGTTTAGACCTCTTACATTCCAAGAGGTGAACTGGAGTTCAAATGACATGGTATAATACTATATTGTATGTGCGGGTTGGAATTGAGTATACAATACAAGAAAACTTAATTAATAAGAATGAAAATAAAAATATGTGCCTTAAGACGTAGACGTAAACATAATAGGGTTGTACTTCCCCAAACGAAGTACACGCTTCCCTCCCATAGATCACACTTCCAATAGACCCCTGAACAGAGTCTGACTATGGAACTAAGCTGGTCCACCCACATGTCGAGGAACAGCATGCTCAGCGATCATGTTGGACCTCCATGCAAAATATTAAAAGTGAACTTATTGTGTATTGCAATCAGAAATAACCACGTTGCAGCAAAACATTAGACTTAAATTAACAGTCTTAAACAGTCCAGGAAAAGCTTATCGCGCCTGTATTGCGGCTGCATTCTTTAAACAGTCCAGGAAGAATTCAGTTACCTGTATTGACAGCGCTAAACACGTTAGCTTTCTCACCACCCAGCGTTGCCTAGCTTTGCTCAGACTTCAATTCTTGCACAAAAGCCTCCGCTTCTGATGCAGTGTTGAACGTGTGCCGTCTTCCCTTGATGGTCACCAGAAGTGTAGCTGGGTGAATTATTCCGTAACGCAGGTCATGGATAGAAAGGGAGGCTAGTTCTTTCTTTGCTGAATCAAAGACTTTTCTACGTTTAAGCAGATCCGCCGACACGTCGGGAAAAAACATGACATTCTTATCGTCGACAAGTATCTTTCCCTTGCTTCTGGCCGCTTTCATCACTCGAACTTTGTCGGCGTAGTTCAGAAACTTCATCACCACCACTCTAGGGCGTGCAGCGGTTTGTTGGCTTCCATCTTTACTGTTGAGTCTACCAACTCGATGTGCTCTTTCTATAAGCAATGGCCCATTAAAGTTCATTTCACCGAGAGCTTTAGGAATCCACTTTTCCAAAAATGTACGCACGTCACCTCCTTCGGTTAACTCAGGCAGACCCACCAACCGCACATTCGAGCGGCGTGCTCGGTTTTCCAAGTCATCCACCTTTAGCACAAGCTCATCCATAGCTGCTTTCATGGTGGTGGTCCGTGTTTTCAGAGATGCTAGGTCATCTTCAATGGTGCCAATTCGGTCTTCAGCTTCGGTCAGTCGGCCAGTCAATGACTTTAATTCGCCTTGCACTCCCTGAATAGCGCCCAATAGCCCATCAAACCTCGACACAAAATCTTCTTTCATTGTCTGGATAGCGTTGAGAATTGGACCGGGGCTAATTGTGTCGTCGTCGCTAGCATTGGAGCTAGGTAGCATCGTCGGGCTGGAGGAACCACCGGTTGATTTAGTAGACTTTGAAGTCTTTGGCTGCAGTTTCGGTGGCATTACGGCTGTTTGTTGTGTTTTTGGATCAGTAGTAACTTTTTGGTAATTCTTAGTGGCTTCCTGATTACTTTTCTATGAATTGTGCATGGGAGCTCTCTTTCACACGTCTGCCTAGCAGCGCGCCATAACCGGAAGTCTGATATCCTGTAACATTACTTTGCCCTGTCGGTCTTGGTTCTTTGGCTTCTCAGGTTGCTGCTTCCTTTTCCGTCAGCATGTAAACAAATGCACATGTGCACTGCTGTGAATGGAGAGGTTCAAAACTGTAACTGTATTTACAACAGTGAATTACACCTCCCAGCTGTAGGAGGCTTGAGTGAAGTAGAGAGCAATTCTTCCATTGTGTTGAAGTCATCCTTCACTCAGAAATGTGTTTTGCTTATTGCTACTTCACTTGAATGTCTGAGCTTGACTCTGAAGAGTGACGTACACTGGTGCATATGCATTGACTATAATTGAAATATTGGAGCGCTCAATAATTTTGAAGATGTCTGTTAATGTTTGACATTGTAAAGACACTTCTTCTATTTGTGTTCAAGGTCTCCTGACAAAGAAATATCTGTCTCTCCTGAACCCAGCCATGTTTCTGTGAAAAGTGACAGCTCCATGGACAAAATTATAAACTTCAGTGACAAACAACAAAGGTGAGATCATTTTGGTAATGCCAGTGCTTTGGTACAGTTAGATCTTGAGTTAAAGAGAAAATTGAGTGAATGAAAATAAGAAAAAGATAATACATTACATGGATGAACCTCCCACCTTCAAGACTGAGGTTACATGCACATTAACACATTTTAGTTTTAAATTGAAAATGATTGTCCAGATTAGCATTTTAGCATATGTCAGAAGTAATGACTATCCATATTAACACACCCGCAAATCAATGAACATACGCCGGGCATGCACATGCTGGTGAAAACAGGAAGTAGTTTGTCTACTCTGCTGTTGGTTGCTTAGATACAGAAGATTCTTTCCCATTAAGAACAGCTATAAAAAGTAAAAACTGCTGGTAGTTAAGTCATGCACTGTTTAAATCTGTATCAAACTGAGGGCCTGATCTACTAAAGGTTTGCACGTTTGAAAATGTGTGCAAACTTGATTTCACCTGCAAGCTCATCTCCTAATGGGGCGATTGCGGGCGGAGTGACACTTGTGTCCATTTAGTACATTTACTTTAATGAATATGCAATATCGGGCATTTCTACCCAAGTGCACAAAATATTGGGAGGAGTAGATGCAAATACCTTCATTTAGCCTCAAAATAATTTTGGTGGTTGTGACCGCGTCTATATTTAATATGTTTGAAAGGTAGGTGCTAATCGGCACAGCATTATTATGCAATTATTTTTAGTAGTTCATCCACAAAATGCCCTACAAACAAACGTGCAATCTGTTATAATGCACACACAATTTAGCACCCTTTATTTGGGATCTTAGTAGATCAGGCCCTAATTGTGCAGTGAAGCCTGACACTGGCATTTAATGTCAAACATGAGCAAGAATTGTTATTTTTGTCACAGTTAATATATATTTCCTCACTAACACAAACTGAGAACTGAACTATGTGAGTGTGAAATGTTGTGTCTTTGTTGAAGCCCTCCCCAGAAAACGACAGCGCAAGGCAACCCATCTCAGGATGACCCACTCGACTTCAACAAAGATTCAGGTACTCAAACAAACATTCAACAAAGGAAGTTGAATTTCATAACGTTGTACATTGATGGTCACAATTCATCATCATAATACAATTTCTTCTCTGTGCTTTATCTGAATTCATAACATGTTAATAAATGCCACATTGATCGAAAATATACAATTACTGCCATATCTCATTAGAAATTTATATATATATAAAATTATATTTAAATTTTGTTTTGTTTTTTCCTTAGAGAAAAATGCCAAGCATGTCCTCGGAACCGAGCTGAAGAAGATAATTATCAGGGATTATATAGCTCAGAGTCAAAAAAATTTTGACACAGAACTATTTGTTATAAAAACTGAGAAGAAAGATGAACAACTAAAAAGTTACAGTGAAATATTTGAACCTTCAAAGAAAAAAAGAACGCGAACAGTGCTAATGAAGGGTGTTGCTGGTATTGGTAAAACATTTCAAACAGGGAAGTTCATGGTTGATTGGGCAAATGAAAAATCCAACAAAAACATAAACTTGATCGTGTCTTTTCATTTCAATGACCTCAATTCAAGAAGTCACGAAACTCAAAGCATGGAAGGTCTGCTTAATCATTTCTTCAGGGATATCAAACAACCACAAGTCCCCACCTATGACAAGTATAAAATAGCTTTTATCCTTGATGGCCTGGAAGAATGTAAACTTGATCTTAACTTTGAAAAAACTAAGGACCTGACTGACATAACAGAGCCAGCCTCGATGGATGTGCTGCTCATAAACCTCATCAAGGGGACGTTGCTTCCCTCTGCTCGACTGTGGATCATCTCTCAACCTTCAGGAGTTGACAAGATTCCTACTCAATATATTCAGAAAGTGACAGAATGTCGAGGTAAGAAACCATGGCCATTCCATCGCTCACAATATCATACTGGTATGTAGGTGTTGTTATTTTTGTATGAAAAATGAATGTTCAGGAAAGGATCAGTGTGTATAATTTAGTGACATCTAAAGTGTTGTGTTGCAGCTGAATACCCCTCAGCTCACCCTCCCTTTCCACACATGGAAGCCTTCAACTGTCATAAAAACTCAAAAGATGTCTAGTTTGGACAACGGTAAAAAACCAGGGCGGCCTCCATAGAGAGGACCCACTCCTAATGTAGATATAAAGTATTTACATATAAAGAGCCCATTCTAGGGTAAAGAAAACAACAATACGTACAATTTAGATGAAACACATTGTGAAAATATCACTAAGATTATTTTATATTCTATTTCCTTTCAATAGATTATTTTCACCTAAATCTTACACACTGAACCTTTAAAAATAGCACAAAAGTTGATATAATATGCAGAAAATGGTTCTGTTTTCCAGAGACCTGCTCGCGCCGACAGCAGCTGGTATCAAACCTGAAGAACAGATTTCGTAGAGAATACTCTCAAGTTGAAGATAAAACTCATCCTAACAAGACAAACACTGAACACATTATTAGAGGTGAAAGTGTTGGTGACGCCAATGATGAAGAGAAAAATGGAAAGCAAAAATCATGGAAAAAAGTGAATGAGACATCTGAAATCTTCAAAGATGAAACAGGACAGATAAGAACTCTGCTGACTATTGGAGAACCTGATATTGGAAAATCCTTCCACGTGCAGCAGTTCATTAAAAAATGGGCAGAAAATGATGATAAGAATTCATTTTTCACTTGGTTAAAAAACCTTAAGAGGAAGTTTTTCCAACCAAAGGATAGTGAAGAACTTTTATTTCCACTAGATTTCCTTAAACTTAATTGGACAAAAGAGAAAAAAATCAGCTTGGTGGGACTTCTAAATCATTTATTCAAGGAGACCAAAGAATCTGTCATATCTAACTTTGACAATGTCAAAGTTTTATTTATCTTGGATGGACTGGACTCTTATCATCATTCTCTTGACTTCAACCACAATGACATTATAACAGATGTCCGACAGCCAGCCTCAGTGGATGTGATACTGACAAACCTGATCAAAGGAAACCTGCTTCCTTCCGCCCAGCTCTGGATTACTTCCCGACCTTCGTCTTATAAACGGCTGCCTGATGAGACATATGGCAGGATGACAGAAATACGAGGTATTATTAATCTTTATGAGTATTTATGTGTGTTTTTTTCTGTCACTGCAGCAGCTTTCATATCTATAATAAGAAGTTATGTTACTAGAGTTAACAAGTTACAAACAAACAAGAGCATAAATGACATTGTTCATCTGACATTTCATGGTGATCAGGCTCAAACCCAGGATTAGCCTGCACACTACTAGTATCACAAACTGATTAAACCCTCTGCTATGAAAAATTTACAAACATAATTCTTCTAACCCATCAAGACATTTTGGTATCGACATTAGATGACATCACTGAGGCTGATGAGTGATGGTCACTGATTTATTCAAAGTTTATTAATATTTTATCTATTATGTCACCTCCTAGGGGTTTTAACAATACACATACCAAGTGTGATAAGATGAACAATTCTTGAGATATGCATTCCACATACAGAGAGACATACAGACAGCTTTTGGAATTAGTAGACAGATGTAATGAACACTACAACAAAGGGGGCAGATGACTGAACACTCTTTGCTTATGTAACCCTTTAGAGCTTCACTAGCATTTACGAAAACAAAAACCAACCACATAACTCTTGGTGTTTTAATAATTCATGCACAAATGTTTTCTTACAGAAAAGCCTGATGTCACAAGTCAAAGAAAACTCAAATTTCAGCTGAAGGAGCAATTCACCTGGGTGTCTGAGGGGATTGATAAGCAGAAAACCTCTGCTCTTCTGAATGATATCTTTACAAATGTCTACATCATAGAGGGGCAGAGGGGAGAGGTCAATGCTCAGCATGAGGCCAGACAGGTTCAAGCAAAATTCAAACCGGTAAAAGAAGAAAAGCCCATTAAATTTCACGACATCTTCAAACCTGAAAGTGAAAATATACCCATTAGAACTGTGTTGACAATTGGAGTGGCAGGCATTGGAAAATCTTTTGCATCAATGAAGTACATGCTGGACTGGGCTGAGGGTAGAGCCAATGAAAACATACATTACATATTTCCTCTTCCTTTCCGGGAGTTGAATTTGCAAAAAGACGGAGAGCACAGTCTCGAAGAACTTCTTCATCAGTTCTTCCCTGCTATGAAGGAATCAGAAATAAGCAACTATGACAAGTACAAAATTCTGATCGTCCTGGATGGCTTTGATGAATGTCGCCTTGACCTAAACTTCAGTCAAAGTATGGATTTGACTGATGTGAAAAAGGAAACCTCAGTGAATGATCTGCTTGCAAACCTTATCAAAGGAAACTTGCTTTCTGAAGCTCAGATTTGGATCACCTCCCGACCTGCAGCATCCAGTAATATCCCTGCTGATAAAGTTGACCGGGTTACTGAGGTGCGAGGATTCAATGATGACCAGAAGGAGGAGTACTTCAGGAAGAGATTCAATGATAAGGATCTGGTTGAGAAAATCTTGTCACATGTCAAGAAATCAAGGAGCCTTTATATCATGTGTCACATCCCAGTCTTCTGTTGGATCACTTCAAAAGTTCTGGAGGACTTTGTGAATCGAAACCAAGAAGAAGGCATGCCCAAGACACTGACTGACATGTATGTTTGCTTTCTTTTGCTGCAATGCAGACAGGCTAATGTGAAATATGGTGATGAGGAGACAAGTGAGAGTTCTGAAACAGATTCATGCTGGAATACAAGGAACAAAGACACAATCATGTCTTTGGGAAAACTGGCCTTTGAGGAGCTAGAGAAAGGAAACCTTCTCTTCACTGAAGAAAACCTGACAGAGTGTGATATTGACATAGAAAAAACTGCAGTGTTCTCTGGATTATTTACTCGGGTTACACGAGAAGGTTGTGGGCTGCACCAGAAGAATTTTTTCTGTTTTGTCCATCTGAGTGTTCAAGAGTTTCTGGCAGCTTTTTTTGTGTTTCATGCCTTCAATAACAAAGGTGAAAATCTGCTCTCAAAACCCACCTCAGTGGTTGCAGACTTGCCTGCTTCTGACTTTTACAAGAAAGCAGTGGACAAGGCTCTAGATAGTGAAAACGGAGACTGGGATCTGTTTCTTCGCTTCCTGCTTGGTCTCTCTCTGGAAACGAATCAAAATCTACTGAAACACCTGCTAAAAAAGACAGAACATAACGCAGAGACCAACAAGGAAACAATTGACTACATCAAAGGGAAAATTAGCGAGGAGATCAAGGATTCGGATAAAAACCTCAATCTTTTCCACTGTTTGAATGAGCTGAATGACCACTCTCTTGTTAAAGAAGTGAAAAAGTACCTGCTGTCAGAGACAAAGGCATATGAAAATTTCTCCACCTCCCAGTGGTCAGCTCTGACTTTTGTGCTGCTTATGTCCGATGAGAAACTTGGTGTGTTTGATCTGAAAAAGTACTTGAAATCAGAAAAAGTTCTTCTGGGGATGTTGCCAGTGGTCAAAGTCTCCAAAACTACCTTGTAAGTACTTTAAAATGATTGTTGCAAACATTATTTAGGAATTTTCATATAGCCCCATGCAAAAATCTCTCTCTCTCTAATATATATATATATGATGATGATGATTATTATCTATCTTTAGATCCTTCTTTGTATGTCAGGGTCAATACAGTGGAAATTGCTTAGAGTGATCACGTTTGTCCTAAGCCAAAATTATCATTATAAGCGATTGATTGCTAGAAACAAATTGTGTTGCTCCTGTATGAAGTTTAGGGTAAGGTAACATTGCCCACATCTCACACACACACTCACTGAATCTGCTGCTCGCTTCTCTCTCTCTCTCTCTCTCTCTCTATATATATATATATATATATATATATATATCTCTATCTCTCTCTCTCTATATCTCTATATCTCTCTCTCTCAGACAAACACACACTGACACCAACTCAGCTGAAATTATGCCACAATATCAACACTGAGGACTATATAGTGATAGAGACACAGAGAGGAGCAGTGAGTTACTGAAAGAGCCACTAATAACTAAACAAAAAAAGAAAAGAACACTAAGTGGATTACCTGATCACTATAACCAAATTATTTAAATGGCAATTGTATAGGAACGATTCTGTCCCAAGCTTTTTGATCCATATAAACGTTTGATTACTATATCCGTGATCACTATATATATATATATATATATATGTATATACCACTGTAAATTAATCTTGGCCCCTAGTAAGTTGGGCTGAAATATTCTGACTGAACCCAACCAAGCTCGATAGAAAACTAACCTAAGCCTGATGCAAACCCGACAAGGATTCAGATTTTTGTGTCCAAGCCCATTGTTTTTTCCCGATTAAAGGCACGTGCAGTGTAACAAATCAAGTAGATAGTCCAGCCAATATGACTGAATGGTTTTCTACACTCTAGTGGATAACCTTTTTAAATAGTGCTTCTTTGAGTTGAACCAGTGACATCTTTTCTTGCTCTTACACTCTCAGCCCTGTCCTCTGAAGCAAGATAACAGTGTCTCAGCTACATGTAACTAACCAGCATATTTCCAGCACTGGCACCTACCTAATAAACCAAATAATCATCCTCAGGACCTTTCTCTTTTTACAGGCTGAGTTGGTGCGAGCTCTCTGAGGAGTCATGCAATGGTCTAACATCCTCAGTCCTCACTTCCACGTCCTCTAATCTCACAGAGCTGGACCTGAGTCATAATGACCTGATGGATTCAGGGGTGGAGCTACTTGCTGTAGGCCTAAATAGTTTACACTGTAAACTAGAGAGTCTAAAGTAAGTATACCTTTCCTTTACATTTTATAACGAGCAACACAACCTACACAATATCATGGACATGTTAGGGGCATTGCATTGAGTTGAGTGTAACTATTTTAAAGTGCAAAAAAGTGTATTGAGCATTGCAGCACACCTTGCACTTGTGAGTAACTCAAGTGGCTCAAGTTTGAGAGAAGCAGCATGAATGAGGTCCTGACCTAGCTACTCGGCTAACCTTTGTAGCTTTCTGTATTTTCTTATTGAGCATTTCTATTAACAATCTTTGTGACAAAATTGTATGTGTTGCTCTAAGTTGATTTGATTAATTTTTAGGGAACATTTTGGAAAATATTTAGAGGCAGGCTGACTAGGTTTAATATTTGAAAAACATATAAGACTGTTTTCTAATAATGATTAGATCAGAATGATTCTGATTCTGAAAAAATGCAGTCTGTGATTGTGTTTTCATAATCAGGACATACTTGAGCACTTAATCAGGATTAATGCATCAACAGAATTTTCTGCTATTTGTTTTTTCAAAATGTGTGTGTGTATGGTTGGCAGGCTGTCGGGTTGTCAGGTGTCAGAGAAAGGCTGCTGGGCCCTCGCCTCAGCTCTGAATTCCAACACAGCTTCCCACTTAAAAGAACTGGACCTCAGTTACAATCATCCAGGAGACGTTGGGTCGAAGATGCTCGTTGCTGTGAAAAATGATCCAAAAATGAAACTGAAGACATTGTGGTATGTGAAGATGGCAGGATGTGTTTAAATGTGTCAATTTTTAAAGATGTAGCCGGTTCCCCTACAACAGGTTATACTGAAACTACACAAAAGCTCCTCATGAAGATGGAAATCATAAAATACATAATTCAGTCATTAAATTCACTTCAGTTCAAAGATTCATATTCATGGATAATTGATTATAATCAAAGCTTAGTGGTTACCTCTCTTTTAAAATGCACTTCTTCTCAGTAATTACAAGAGTAGTTAAGCACATGACTGATTCAGACTGTCTTCAGTTTAACACATTAATTTTGCCGCTTTACCAAACTGTCACCTTCAATTCAATACAAAACCGGCCTATTTAAGCACTACATATACATTTAATACCTCACAGTTAAAAGAACGGTTGTTTTTGTGGGTTTTGCTGTTGTTTGATATGCATTTATACGGCAACCCTGATATGGAGAACTATATTTTCATTTTGTACAGTTTGGACCATGGTGGAGCAAATCGGTTAAAGCCAGGACTGAAGAAATGTAAGTGTGACATTTTTTTTATCAATAAAGTCTGAATCACAGAACTGACTTAATAATGTTGCTTTTTTAAAATCATAAATATTTAAATCAAATTCAAAATGTGAAGTAGTCTTCTAACCACACAATTAACACTCCAGCTAAATTATTGCATTTGTTTCTCTTTTTTAGATGCTGTAGATTTGAAGTTTGATGAAAACACAGCCAGCAAGCGACTTGTTCTTTCTGAATCGAACAGGAAAGTAAGAACTGCAAAGACTGGGCAGGAGAGGGTTACACAACCTGAAAATGAGAGGAGGTTTAAGAGGTCTCAGGTATCTTGTGAGGAGGGCTTGAAGGGCCTTTGCTACTGGGAGGTGGAGTGGAAAGGGGAGCTTGGCATTGCAGTGTCATATGAAGAAGTGTCTAGAAAATGGGACAGCAGTGGTGGCCTAGGATGCAACATGATGTCCTGGAGTCTTCTCTGTTCAAAGGCTGGATACACTGCCAGAAGAGGGAAAACATCCACACCTATAAATGTGCCCCTTTGCCAAAAAATAGCAGTGTTTCTGGATTGGGATGGTGGTAGTGTGAGTTATTACAGTGTGACATCAGGAAAGTTGAGCCTTATACACACCTTCTCTGCCAAGTTCACAAAACCGCTCTTCCCAAGCTTCTGGTTCAAGAAGGGCTCTGTGACTTTGTGTGAGATTGACTGAAGGACTGTGTGGTGGGAAGAGCTGAGGACCTGATGCACTATTTGGCATTTAAGTTTGTAAAAGCGTCACTGCATCATTTCAATTCTTCAACAATAATATGCCATGTTGTTTTTGTTCAGTTGTTCATACTGAAAGTCAGTATGACCATTGCAAAGGAAGAAAGTTCACATTGTGAGGAATGAAAAAAACAGAAGTAGCAATTGTTTAAAACTGCTTTTATGGAAAACGTTTACATTGTCACATTCCATGTTTTCTTATAATGATCATTGTGTTTACACATTTTAAATTTTTGAGGTACATCATAGGGCAACTATTCACATAGAATTGCCTATGGGTGGTTATTTTGTAACAAGCAGCTAAGGTAAATATGGAGAAGCAGCTTTTAGTTTTTATGCTCCGCAGATCTGGAATGAATGTTGATATATATATAAAGCCCTTTGAATTTCGATTGTGTCCTAAATGTGCATAATAAATAGTCTTGCCACACATAATTTATTAATTGATATTTTAACATAATATTTTAAAACTGTTGACTTTGCTTTGAAGAACAACGCCACCTGAGGAATTGCACCCCAGGATCTTCTTTCAAGGTCCTTCACTGGACACCAATCAAATGCACAAGCTCGTACTGATAAGAGGCGGAGACAACAAACTTTCATATCCCGGTGCTCTCACTCAACTGCATCAAAGTTGGGACCTCAACTGGAGTGACTAGCCTCCCAGTACTGTAATGCAAATTTACCCATTGTGGGAATAATGAAGGATTATCTTATTTTACGTGGCACTCAGCTACACTGAAACAAAAACTAATGCAGAGATTAAAAGCGACATAACCATTGTGCACAATGCAACAGCCTGCAGTTTAAATCAATATTATTCCAATTGTCGCCTCCCCACAAACAAGGCACAGAGAAATTCAAAATACCCGAAACAAAATAATTAAAAATGTCATCCCAAACAAGAAACTCTTTTAATCGATCCTGGGCCCATCAACTAATTATGCAGAGTGATGCACTTAAAACCAATGCATATTTTCAAATCTCTATTTTCAAAAGCAGAAATCCCTGTACAAGCTATCAATTCATTATGATGCAAACAAATGCATCATCCAAAAAACACACAAACACGTGCATGCACATACTTTTAACAGCTATCACTTCGTTTGAATGCCACTCCCCATGTATTCATGTGTGTCTTTCACAGCTAAATGTCTTTGCTGGTATGTGCAAGTCTGCATGCATGTGTGTGACGCGATAATGAATTACACCCATGGAGGACAGGCCTGAAGGAAAGCTGGGCCAAAAAGAAGGAGGAAAGAGAGGGAGGGTGAAACCAAGAACTGAAAGGAAAACGTTCAGGGACAATATAGCAACCAGTGCAGTGAAGGCCTCTTTACACAAGCTGCCTCATTGTTTTCATAAACCTAATTCTTGACCAAATCTTTGAAGAGGCTGAAAAACTCACAGCTGAACATTTAGTCCTGGTCCCACATCACAGACCTCATAACAACAACAGACCTGTTTGATTCATTCAGGACCTTTCCTGTTCCTGCTTCTTTCAGTCTGTACCATTGATCTGCTGCGGCTAATTGACAACACATTTGGAGTGCCTCTCGCTCTCTCTGCCTCTGTCTCTGAAGATTTGTTTTGATTAGTGAGCTGCCTATGCCAGCCTCAAGTTGAATGAATGAGCGTCTGTTTGGGTTTGCTGGATGGAGACAAGGGACTTTGTGTGTATGTGTCAAAGTCATTGCTTTTGAGCTGCAAAACTTGAATTCCTCCTTCCATGATCAAAAAATCTTTGCAAGTCTATGTCATATGCTTCATTAAATTGTTTCTTTGTTAGTCTTTTAGATCTAATGGTAAATGCTCTTTACAGTTTTTTTCAAACACACATTCATGCAATGCATCTACATGTGCAACACTTCCTCTAGCACACATCGTTTAAGCACTCAGTTGTCAGGGGCAATTTGGGGTTCAGTATCTTGCCCAAGGACACTTCAGCATTCGGAATGGGGGAAATGGGGATCAAACTGCCAACCCTCTGGTTAGTGGACGACCTGCTCTATTTCGGAGATTAATTGTGTTTGATTTTCTTATTTGATCCCTCTGACACATACAGTTGTGTATGATTTCTTACATTCTTCTTACAGCAAGCTCCACTTTAGAGATCCTGTGGGTCTGCAGTTCTGACTCAAAAGTTGCTCAACTGGATGCAAGTCTAAATGTGTAATTCTTACTCTTTATCCAGCTCTGATTCAGCTGGGAAAATATTACATTAAAATCTAATCTCTATACCATTTAATTCTTTGTTGATATGGAAAGTGATGGAGCTGGGGTACAATTATATATATATATATATATATATATATATATATATATATATATATATGGAATATATGGAAAAGGAAAAGTTCTGATTCCTCTCAGATATGTTAAATGTTATGCAACCTATTTACCTTATAATAACAGCTTCTAAATCATATGGATGGAAGACTGACTTGTAATAGCTCTTGTGCTATGTATCTTCGGTGATTATGATCTCCCATGACAAGTGTAACTGACAGTCTGCTGCTTCAGGCCCAGTAAGTCCAGGATAACTTGTGTAGTGGCTGATCTTAACCAGTTTGGCTTGTGCTAATGGTGTTTGCAGCTTTCTTTATGAAACTGTAAAAGTTGTGACCTGCAGGAACTGAGCTGTGGCAAATAAAAGCTCAGTCCACAGAACCCTGACACTGCACCACTCACTGCTGCTGCACAAATAGCTGTTCACCTGTTCATTTAAAGTTTGGTGAAGCTCGACTCAACATGACTGAATTTGATTAGTCCCAGTGGCTGCTGCAACAGAGTGCTGGTCGCCTGTTCATCCAAAGTTTGTTGATACATGTCCAAACTGCACCAAATTTGACAAAGCACTTTCCTTGGCCACCATGCAAAGTGTTAAGGTTAGAAGATGAAAGATTCACAAGATATGCTTTCCACAAACAGTCAACATTTTGTGCAATTAGTGGATAGAAAAGATACTGAACTTTAGATCAATTTAAGAAGACATTTGTAGAATATCAAGAATTCTAAAGAGTTTGGTGTGTTTGTTATAGAGACAGCACTTCTGGTTGGAGAAGCCCAGCATCATGGAGAGTACACACAGCAGACAGACACAAACCTTTCTGTAGAACTGTGATTTACTCTCCTCCGCAGCTGACTTTCTCTTTGTGACTTCACTCTCTTCTTTCAGCCAAAACTAAATATTTAACCTTTCACGTTGCTCTCAATATGAACCTGAATGCTCTTTCAGAATGGTGATTCACATCCAACGTAGCCCCATTCAGTAACAGGGTCATCAATGTGAAGTGCACTTTAACTGTTTAAAAGGAAGCTCTAATGGTCTTGTGATTTAGTAAACTGCAGCAAAGCAAGTACGACCCAGATATTTGAAATATTTCAACCCTGACATTGTGTGAATGTATGAAAACAAAGGCTTTCAGCACCTTTCACTTCCATCACCTCGTACCTCTGCCCTGCAGCCTGGAAAGACAAAGTGAATTAGGCTCTGATAGCTGCTGTTTTGCAGGTATCACATGGTTATGTGTTAATGTGAGTGTGTAGCTGCAGGGTCACATGTTATGTCATCTAATACTTTGACGATCAGAAGTTGCATATTGTGTGTTTTCCTGTGAGTCTTTGTCTTGCATTTACACTGGTGTGTGTGTGTGTGTGTGTGTGTGTGTGTGTGTGTGTGTGTGTGTGTGTGTGTGTGTGTGTGTGTGTGTGTGTGTGTGTGTGTGTGTGTGTGTGTGTGTGTGTGTGTGTGCGCATGCATACCCCAGCTGTCATTTAATCCATCCATCCTCAGGTTCCTCCGCTCCCACCCTGTGTGTCCACATTTACTCTCACAGACCAATCACATTCCACATTCCTCCACCTTCCCAGGATCCTCGGGACCCAGGGTGCACGGCTGCAGGGCGTTACCATGGCACTGGGGTGATGAGGTCACCCCCTTTGGTACTTAAATGATTAGATGAGACCTGATGGGGTAAAATAGGAACGGACAAGAGAGAGGGAGTGAGGAAGAGCACTAAGCCACTCTTAACTGAAACATTTATGTTATTATATAATATATGAATGATTCAATATAGAAATGTACATGTTTTTCTCCACTGAAGCATTAATACATATTGTCCACACACATACATATTTATACTTCATCACTGTCTTTGGGCACTGAGTGTAAAAGGATAAAAAAATGCTGCACTGGGATTTTTAAGAATCACTAAAGAAGAATGATGTCACTGCCACCATGTTTTCACTGCTCTGTTGAACTGGAAAAGACTAAAGACTTAAACTAGCTGTGAGATGTAGAGGGGAAACATTGACAGACTTTTTGTTCAATTTAATGATTTAGTGTGAAGCTGCTGTGGTTGGACCTCAACACAAATATTTTTATTTTATTTATCCTTTTCCCATTATTTAAAGGCTGAGTTTATAAAAACCTCTATCCACCCATCCATTATCTACTGCTAATCCTCCTTTAAAGGTCCCAAGGGGGGACTGGAGCCAATCCCAGCAGACATTGGGTGGGAGGCGGGGTACATCCTGGACAGGTCGCCAGCGTGTCGCAGGGCTGACATGAAGAGACAAACAACTATTCACTCTCACATTCAAACTTAGATCATCAATTCATAGTCACAATATAAAAGTATTACATTCAATATTTCCTATATTTTTTTTTACATCCATCCAGGTTTTGATGCCTGTCCAGTTCCAGTTTGCAGCAAGTCCTCTCCATCCATATTTTTGCAGCTTTATCTGAAGGCTCCTGAGGGGCTCCTGAGGGGCTCCCAGGCCTCCAGCGTCTTCTGGGTTTGCCACTGAACCTCATTTTTACCCCCACAGGGAGCCATACAGGGGTCATCCTGATCAAATTCAGAACCACCTCAACTGGCTACTTTCTAATCCAAACGAGCAGCAGCTCCACTCCAGGCAGCCTCCAGATATATGAGCTCCTCACTGACCATCTACACATGGCCAACTATTTTTGAACATTCCCAACTTCATTGAGCTACTTGTATGAACTTGATAAGATGTTCATGTTGTAATACCATGCTGACTATACATTAGCGTAAATCATTTAGCTTAGAGTATCTGGTCCACACATGAAGCTGCTCAAAACTCATAAATCATCATGACAGATAAAAGGATTGGTCTGCATATGGCTGATAGTTGTGTGTGCGGGTGCATTTGAGATTTTAAATTTGGGTTGAAGCCCTGGAAGAACTTAAAGGATTGGAAAAGAGTTGACAGACTCTTGTTCTATTCAAATTTAAAAGCTTCTCGTCTTGGATGTCTCCAGTCCCTCATTTATCTCTTGGGTGGCAAAGCCGGCCTGTGTCTGTCTGTTGTATGACCGGATACTGCTTGATTTTTGTCACTGGTGGGTTTAAATAGGCCAGTAACACAAAGTTAAACTGTGATTGATTCACAATTCATCTGCTCCTTCATCTCTCTCATTATCCCTCTATCTCTCCTTTGCTGTTTTCTCTTATTCATCTTGTTTGTCTTTGGTGGCTCAACTCACTGCACCTTACAAAAACACAAGCAAATTAAAAAAATTGATGACGGAATACCACTTTCAACTATACCTGTCTATTAACTCTTTAGCTCTATAGCTTTATTTAATGATTTAAGCATATTGTCAATCTGGTCTAAAAATCATGGCATATGTACATTTAGGGCATACCCATGTCTACTTTTGCCATTTTAAAAGCAAAAAAAAAAATCACTGTCTGGTTCAAAAACGTGGTACAGAGTCTCTAAATTAATCTCACCTCCTCATTTCTCAGCACAACACTGTATGTTGTCAACCGGGTGAGGGTGTTTTGTCAATTTGCATGTGTCACCTTAAACCCGGTGTGTTGACACTGTAATTTTGTTTATAAATTTGTAACAGAGATTATGACAGAGCCAACATGTGTTTCCATGTAACAGCTCCCTCTTTCATGTGAAGCACATGCTAAGAACATACAGCAGTGACCTTTCATTTATGATCTGTCTGTTCTCTCTCTCTCTCTCTATTTTCTCACACACACACACACACACACACACACACACACACATATACACTTGCTGAAAAACAGAGTGCAGACAGTCATGATGGAGAGGAAAGCTGAAGAGTGTTGAGGGATATACGACCTGGTCTGTCACAACAAATCCAGATATAAACATTCCACTACATGCACACACACATGCACAAGCACACACACACTTATTCGCAAAACATTAAAACATTTTATACATGATGTTTAAACATTGCTTTCATTTGTATTTTACCTCACTTTTTACCCTCAGTTATTGAGTAACTAAACTGTTTTTAACCTTTAAACTTGTTTCATTTACATGAAACCTTGGCACAGATGCATACAATGATAAACATAGAGATGTTTAGTCAAACATAAACAGACGCAAGTATAATGTGTCTTAATGAGATCCTCAGTGTGTATCGAGATGGACAGAAAACAATGGTGACCCTCAGGATATGATGATTTCCTACATGCAGACAGCAGTGTCATATTTATATACTGGGTATGTACTGCGTTTGTTGTGACTGGCTTTATTTCTTCCAGATATCTAAAACAGGACTCAGCACTGAGAAACACCCACATGATTGTCTCTTGGGGAGAGACGTAGCGTACAGTCTCGCCAAGGACAGGAACCCCCGGAATGAGCTCATTGTAAAGTTATGTCTCTGTCACTCAAGAGAAAAGCGGTGAAAACAACACAATTGCACGTATGAGCTCTAATCAGCTTTGAACCAGGTTTAGCCTTCATTGTGTTGTTGTGAGCAAACTGTAGATAAAACCAGATGCCAGAGTCATAGATTTTTATGTGGAAATTTTAAACCACAATAGCGTTGAAACGTTAGATTATGAATGATGGGATACTTTTGATTTTTAAAAAGGTTTTGCTCTCGTTCCATCCTGTAAAATGAGAAGACGTCAGCAACACAACAGATCTGTGCTGGATTAATAATCCTGGTCATACGCAGGACATTTGACCACTCTCTATTATTTATGAATTATGTTTTGGAGAGTAGTAGACATTATAGACCTTTTATTGTTCTGCTCCTAACAATATTTAATTACTTGGACATTTTTGAGAACCAGCTTGTTTTTTGTTGTTAAAAATGAAAGGGAGTTTGTTAAATGGACAGTTGTTAGCAAAGTATTTTGAGATTGTTGAAAACACTGGCTGTCTCATAATGGCAGCTGAAAGAGAGAGTTGAAGAAATGACTGGAAGAACCTCTATCAGTGGGGCATTCATTTCTCGGCTTCATGGCTTGAGGAGGGGGTGAGTGCCTTTTAACCTGGCATGAGTAACAGAAAGTAATATAAGTAATTACTTTTACTGTTGGGTAGTTAGTTAATGTGAGTATCTTCGCAACAAGTGATAACTAGTGTGTAATTGCCTGATACTACTGGCAATTTAATGGCTTGTACCCAAGTTGGAGCTGTAAACCCCGCCCCCCCCCAGTCGAACATGATGTGTCTGATCTTGAACTGTAACAACCCCTTGCTGATTTCAAAACGAGCTCCTTTCATTCGGCCTGAGTCGTCCTCCAGGGAAAATGACGTTCCAAGGCCAAGTCAAAACACAGACGGGCCAAACCTGAGTCGCGTCAACAGCAAAACCGAACTAGTTTGCACACAGTTCAAAACAGTAACTTTTCAGAAGAGTAGAGACAGAGCGTATTGTGATTCTGATGCAATTCTTTTAGCTTATTTGTGTAAGAATTTGGTCGAAATACGAGACAAGGACACAGAACATGTCAGAGAGCAAACCAAAACAATTTTGGCGTGAGACAAAGAGAAAACCACAAAGTCTAGATGTGGTCTTGAAATGATGTCAGAGGCAGTTTCACTTGTCTGTCTTATCTTCCCTGATATCAACTTATTTACATTAGCTAGTCTGGAAGAATCCTAGTCAGTATGTGTGTGTGTGTGTGTGTTGTGGGCAATCAACACTTTGTACTTTGAGCATTTGTCCGTGTTTCCTGCCGGTCACTAACATCAGATCTGACAGCTCCAGAGTCTTTGATTGGCCAGAGCTCTGCATCGTGGAGACGCCTTCTTTTAGCACATAAAGTGCAGTGTTGATTACGCGTGTCCAAACACAGCGTGTGCGATGAGGGTCGCCTGCAGGTAAGGAGTAATTGGTCCCAGATTTGCGTGTGTGTGCATTTGCACTGGTCAAAGGTGCAACAATAAAAATTATCGTCACATTTGCAATAGAGGCTGAAACTGACGTGTAACAATAACTAACTTTCTTTTCCATCTTTTTTATACTACTCCCACTTTCTTTCCCTCATTCTTCTATTCATATTTTCCTCCCATTCATACCCCCTCTCCTCTATAAATCTACTGTAGTTTTCTCGCTTGGCTCTATTTCCTCCATGTTGTACAATCCAAAATTTATAATATATAATATTGCATTATGTTACTCCATTCTTGCTTTCCTTCTATCTACATATATGGTGGATGACTTTGCACATTACAACCACTATGCTCATTTTGCTAAATCTGACCCATCATGCAGTCAAACCAGCGTCAATCTCATACACTGATCCATATATTTAAATTCCAAAGCTGTCACTTGGGGAATCATATTTGACTTGACCCAGACTTTAAACTGACCTGCGTTCCTTCTGTTAAACTGTGACCTGTGGGCCTGTGGATACACACGTGTCAAAACAACATTCATCACCTCTGAAAAGGCTTCTATTCCCAGAGCCCTGTCCTTGTTTCTTTTCATCCCTCCCTCCTACTTTCTTCTACTCTGTCTCTCTTTTTTGTCTTTTCAGCCCAATACACTCACCTCTACCCTCTCTTGTCTCCTTCTCCCTTCCTCTTCATCTCTATACCTAGACAGAACACAAATGTTAACTCTGGATATACAGTAGATTGCCTCACTGTCTCATCTGTTCTCCTCCTCCTTTTCCTCCTCTTCTTCCTCTTCCCTCCCACCCCATATTTTTTCCAATCATCTCCCAAGGCCTCCTTTATCCAACCTGTGGTCACTCCTCTTCTTGTTTTACATTTTGTCTTGTATGTTTCTCTCTTTCTGTCATATTCTCCCTCCTTTTCTGTTTTGTTTCACCGCCCCTCCCTTCCCCTCCACTGCTGTGGAAAATTGGATCATGTGGTGATAAATCAGAAGAGGTGAAAAGGTCTGAGAAGAGGGTCAGCGCCTTGAGAACCTTGCTTTGAATAACTCCCACTGGGACTCCAATATACCATCAACAGTACATTTTTTCTCCTTAGCTGGAGACCAGCTTGAAGAACAGTGTGATTAATTCATGAATATCGGTAGGATAAAGACATTTGTTCAGATTCACCTCATACCTGCAAGAATTGGACAGACAGAGAAACGTATGATGAGGTCAAAACCAACACTGACTCATGCCGAGCACAAAATTTCAGAGCAGGACATAAAACATTGTAAAAGTTACTGTTATCAGCTGAGTATGAGTATGAATATATTTTACTTTGTGTCATATTGGTGCAAAATGTGCAAATTCTGGTCTTTTACCATCTGGGGGATTTCCTGATTTTTCTATTACAGATTATTTAGAATCAGATGAATAAAGAAATGTTGTGGGGCATTGTCTTTAGAGTTCTCAGAAAGATTTGACACTGTAAACAATAAAATGGTTAAAAAAAACACGTTGCAGTCTGGGAAAGCAAACTTCTCATCTGGGAAGGAGCAGTGTTGTGTGTCGCTTAGCACCTGTCTCAACTCCTCCTTATGTCAAATTGTGCAAGGAAATGGAGTATTTAACAAGACCCCCTGGAGTTAAGGCAGGAGTGTTTCAAGGGACTGGGTTTAAGTGCAACCACCACCATCCACACCATGCACATTAAACATGCATTTAGACATTCTGGTTTTCAACCAAACCTCTTAAGCTTTTGGCAGAGAGCTTGTGCCATGGGGCCTTGTTAGGGGGTTTTCGACCATAGTGTCATTGCCTGTACATAAAATTTTAAGGGGGTTCTCACATAATTGTCACCGTTGGGGACAAATTTAATCAGCCACTCTCCGGGCCCCCTCTCCACTCGGGGGGCCCAAAGAAATTGCCTTCCTTGCCGACAATGTTGCAATGCCCCTGAGTTAGGACATGGTGATGTCAGAACCACACTCAGAACAACACTATTAACTTTAGGAGCGTGGCCTTGGTCTTGTTTCCTAAATCCTACAAACCAAGCACGACAAGAATAAAGCAAACTTTTACTTTGTAGTGTAACTTTATTTCTTTAAAGTTTCAACATCAACCTCCTTAAAACCCAGAGTATCATTGTGCATGTGTCAGAATGTCGAACCCGGCTCATTAGTCTGTATTCAAACAAGACAACTTTACACTTTCTGTTTGTGTGCAGCAAATTCTTTTCCATGTGTTTTAGATTAAAGTGTACAGGGATAAAACAACTTGATTAGTGTTAAAGGAAACAGTAGGGTTTGGGTTAAAACAGTAAAGTGCTCTTTAATGCCACTAAAATGCCAAACACGATGGTCCTAATGTCTGGTACCAATTCATCGACATGACAATACAAATTTCTGGTTAATAGTCTTTACCGCTCTCCCACTGCAAAGTCCCAGTGCCCAGTTCCTAATACTGCACCAAAAGGAAAATAAAGTCACATTGTAATGATGTCATCTGAAATCCGTCATTTTAAAATGGGAAGAGTATATTTATATTTGAAGCTGTAGCAATGGCAAATAATTTTGTAGATTTACATGAATATCTTCACCAGATGATGAATAAAGACCATTACTTCATGATGAACATATAGGAAAAGTGACTCTGCTGTAAAGAAACAGGTATGTAGGCTACATAATCAGCCCCAACAGTAAAACAAGAAACTGGTTTTAATGTTGTGTTAAACTGGTGACTGGTTTTAATTTTGGGGCTGATCGGAGTAAATCCACTAATCATTTTGGTAATAATGCCAAGATACATTTCTGAAGAAACAAATGCAATGAAAACAGCAACAAAATGAAAAGAAGTTCCATGGATTAAATGTGACTTTTCTAAACTGGACAGTTTACAGAGCAGCAGTTACATTTTTAGTGACTGCACTGCTGCTTGTAATAATAATGTCTTATAATAATGGCAATGCAAACATTTGTTATGTTGGCCTCCTATAATGACAAACCTGCAGTTATTTAAATGTTTAAAAAAAGGTGCTGAACAACAAGTGAACACACAGAAAAATCATAAAGACGTGTTCAGTAAATCAATCATCTGTGTGTGTGTGTGTGTGTGTGTGTGTGTGTGTGTGTGTGTGTGTGTGTGTGCACACAAAATAACTGAACAATGCATGGACGAATTTTCACCTAACTTCCTCATATAGAAATTACATCACAAATTATATTGTATAGTGAAATAATGCATTCATTTTACTAACAACTAAGATTAAAGGAAATCTATATCCTATTTAGATTAACCAATCATTCTTTATTATATCATAGAAAAATGTTATTAGGAAATTGCATTGCTAGATTGGGGTTTATTCAGCACAGTGTATGCACAGTGAAAAAGTTTATAATAGATGCGTGGAGATTTAAATGTAGGTTGACCGGCAGAAAACCCCTGGAAACAAAGGAAATATGAAGCAGCAGCCACAGGTTCGTATGTCCAACATAAGTACTGTGTCTCTTGGGGTGTAAATCAGCTAAACTAATCATTGATGTAGTATGCAGGACTAAAATCCCACAAAACAGTTTCCATGCGTCTTATAAATTTCCCCCTTAGGACAGACTGACATACCCAGGGAAGGATAATCATGTTTCAGAAAGTGTGATTAATGTTCAAAATGTTCAAACATACACTGCAAATCACCCCCATTCACTGCCTGACACACCTGCAGGCTAAATGCAGCGGTGCGTGCTGCAGATGGTTTGGTTATGAGTGTAAGTGTGTGTGTCCAGAGTGTACAGTACACAGTACAGTAGTGTCTGCTTGGTACAGCAGCAGGTCAGGGTTTTTCATTTATGTCTAAAGAAAGGGGGAAAATTCAGAGTCTGATTCATCTGTGCAGGACAGTGATGGAAAGATAACAGAGAATAACTTTCTGTTTCTATGTAAATTCTGAGCCTCTGTAGAATCTGCTGGGCTTATCAAAAGAGCTGTGAGACTATACCCTGCTCCTCTTGAAGTCAAATAAACACTCTGGGAGGTTTGGGCCCTTCTGTAATGTCGTGTATATATAAATGCTGGTAAGAGCTTTAAGCCAAATACCAGCTGAACTCAGAAAGGCACATACCGGCTTTTAAATGTGTTATTCCTGGGACTTCCGGACAGACCATTGAGCCACATGAGCTGCTCTCATCCAAGGCCACAAGCCAGAGGAGAGGAGGGGAAAATGTAATGCCATTAAGATGTATAACCTGGAGCTGCTCTGCTGATACTACATAGGAGACTGACTTTGTGGGAAAGACTTGTCCCAACCTTCAGAATGTGTTATCTGGATACATCTATAGATATGTCATTTGTACACATATATACGTAGGTAGTGTACATTAGATGCAATGGGATTGACTTTACAAAAATAAAGAAAACACAGACACAAAAAATAATTCACATGTAAAATTCTCCTGACATGACATTTAGCTGTTGGGTTTTGGCATCATTTGTGTGTCTAGTCAGTGTGTAAAGCTCAGTGTTCGACTGTGCCTCAGAGTGTGAAAGAACGTCTTGAGTCTGATTTTCCCGTTAGAGTCGAGCCATGGGAAACCTCACTGTGACAACAGACACCCTGCGGAGCGGACCAAATCATGGGGCTCTGCTCCAACTGGTATGTGTGTGTTAGCATGTGCAAGTGGGTTTTGCTGTACCTCTCCCTACTGTGCATGTGTGTGTGTGTGTGCACTTCACAAACTCTGGTCTGGATCATTTTTAACACGCATTCCTGCTGTGATCTGTGTATCGGCTGCAGGTTGGTACAAGACTACAGGATGAGAATCAGTTTGGATCATGTGAGGCTACTGTGATATTCAATCTTCATAACACACAGTGGACCTCTCTCTCTCTCTCTCTCTCTCTCTCTGTGTGTGTGTGTGTGTGTGTGTGTGGGTGGGTGTGTGTGTAGGTTTGATGGATTGCCTCTTTGGCAGAGAGATTTGTCACTCATCAGGGGAGAGCGCGCACACTGAACAAAGTTGGGTTCAGTTCTGGAGGTGATGAGAGAGGGGAATGAAGTGTGTGTGTGTGTATATGTGCATTAGTACCATTCTGAATGGTAAATGTCTGTGAAAGTATTTATTGTAAATGTGACTACTTGTTTTACCTGAGAATATTGTACAAGCAGCTTATTTGTGTATAAATGCCTTTTTATATATATACATTTTAGCTGAAAACTATTGTATTGTTTGACATCGTTTGCTGCAACTCACAATTTCAAAGGTCTGTTTAGGTTTTATGAGTAAGTTTAATGGTTAGTTTGTAGAATTACATTTAGGTTTGGTTGTTAGTTTGAAATGGACTATGTGAATGATTTTGTCTGCAACTTGTGCAGTGACAATCGTGTATAAAAGAATGAGGCAGGTGTAAACTTTGTTGTTAGGAGATGTGTGTTGTGTCCATGTTGGTCACTCGCACAACTACAACTACAACTGTCGAGAGTTTGAAGTTGACACTGAGACATTTCAAGGTATCTTGAATGTATTTGTTTATTTTCACCCTAGTCAAATCTCTACATTTCCCATGGTGCACGGTGGAGACTATACAGGGAAACATCTACAGGAAATTTGTCACATTGTATTTGTCACTGTTGTTAATAGTGTCAGCACAGGCCACTGATATTGTTTGCTGTAAGTTTTGTGAATAACATTTAGGCTATTTTTACACTGCTGACTGCTGTTACCTGTGGCATGAGAAGCCAAGTGAGTTATTCCTTTATCTAAATATTAATATTTCTGAAAGATAGGTATTTGCTCATATTTGAACATGAAAATATATTTTTGCTCACGAAAAGCTGGTGACCATTTTCCTGTCATAATAATAAGGAAAACTTAAACCAGCAAAACCTTCTCTACTCTTTTAAAATCTCTTTCTATCTTTGAGTCTCACAAAAATATATGAGACAAATCAAATAAAGGACCGATGACACATAAGTAGATATAAGATTATCATCCTCAATTAAAATGAAAAGAGGCGTGGAGGCGAGATGTGGAAAAATAATGGTTAAATTCACCAACACAGCAATTCTTTAATAAATGTGTGTACATGTCTCTCTGTGTGTTTGTGTAGGATTGTTCTTGCAGTGATGGGTCTGATTATCATTCCTTTGAAGGAGGGGCTTTCCCCCTCTGACCCCAACGTGAAGACACATGCATTATAGACAAGACGCACACATCTGCTGGTCTGGGGATGTTTCCAGAAGGTTTATGAACCTGTGGTTCCACTCTGAAGTCAGTCCAGAGGTCTAAACACTTTTAAATCATCACATGATCTCATCAGCGCACATACACATGCACGCACGTACACAGACACACACACACACATGCACACACCCACAGCAGTGAATACAATCAGGACAGAGGGAGAGAGCCTTAGGTCTTATCATCACCTAAGCAGCCCCAAGGAATTTTACAGCACAGGGATCTGGGGGAGCGAGGGGTTAGGGGCTGTGGTAGGGTTTGGGAAGAGGAGGCAGGGTTGAGGCTTATTGAGAGACGGTTGAGACGGATATTAAGAAAATGAAATCTCTGTGGATAATAGTCTGAGGGGGATTTGGGCTGTTTTTAACATCGAAACTGAAGACGAGGGATAAAACTCAGATGAACCTTTAGGCTGATGTTTATAATGTATTACTGTGAGTCGTGTAGAAGAGTCAGTGTGAAGTGCAGGGAGAGATGAACATAAAGCGACTTTTACTGTAGAATGTGTTGAGCTGATTAAATTTGACAGAGTTTCTCTTAACGGATCAACTAACATCTACTAATTCCACAATGGCCTTTCTGTCTGTGTGCCTCCCTCAAACCATTTATCTAATCTGCTTCACACCTGGCATGTCCATTCTAAATGACCTGAGAAAGTGCAGTGCCAAGAGAGGTTCAAATGTGATGCGTTCAATTTAAGTGAAAATTGAACATCCACACTTGCTCTGTAACAGGCAGTGTAAGTGTTGGTTAATTCACAGAACCTCTGAGATAACCAACATCCAATGTATGAAAAAAACAACAGCAGTTCAGTAAATCATTCAATGGACCACACGGAACAGTTGCATTTGACTATAAAATCTTCACAGCAGATAATCCAGGTAGGATGAACACAAAGTTCACACTGCACCATAAATCTCTGCACACAATGTCCATCACACAAAGAATAAAAAGGTGACAGTATATGGTAGAAGTGTTTGTGGAAGACGCACAGGAATACTTCTGAAGTAGCTCTGGGGCATTAACACAGGAAAAGAGAACAGAACATTCTAAACAGGCTGCAGGTTTTAAACAGGCACTGTGCTCGTTGCACTTCTCTGTATAAATGAGTTCAGCCACTCCCATGTGTACAGGAACTCACAGTCACCTGCCAAGTGGCTGAGAGCCTAAATAAACAAGAAGCTGGTGACTAAAGTCCAGCAAGGAAAGTGCTTTTCCTCAACACAGAACCAGAGCGATAACACTCTGAAGTGTTGAGGTCAGTGGTTGTTGGACTTGCATTTTAACAGACATTCTCTTATTGCTGTGTTTTAGTTTGATGTTGGTGCTTGACTCTGTTCATTGTTATGAGTTGTTGTTCTGCCACTTAGTGATCCAATTCATTAGTACTGCTTCAAATCACATTACAGTTCAATTATCTCCTCACTAGCTCTTATTTTTTGTCTCCCTTTTTTTCATCCTCTTCTTCCTCTTCTGTGTTTCTATTCTCTTTATCCTCTTCTTCCTCTGCTTCTTCTTCCTCCTCCCTTCCTCCTCATACCCTCTTCTTCCTCTTCCTCCTCTTGTTGCTCGTACATCCTTTTCTTCTCCTCCACTTCCCCCTCCTTCCTTACATTCCTCCAGACAGACGCAGATATTAACAAAGCTAATCTGTGTCCCACACTGTTTTTTTTATTCATGACATTCCACATAGAGTCAAAAGGCAGATATGTCAGTAATCACCCTTTAATCATTAATGACCGTCTCGGATCTGCTCCATGAGGATTAAAACAAAAAAGGATTTTCTTTACTTATGTAAATGACGCCAAGATTAATTCATACATATGTGTGCCGCCGGTTGAGAGAAAGGCAGGAAAGACTTTGGAGGAGAAAAGCGAATCATCGGGGGCACGGATGAAAACGACACAGAGAGAAGAGGAGGAGGGATTGAGTGAGAGAAAAGGAGGAGGAGAAGGGGGGAGGAGGATAGAGAAAAGTGGGACGCTTTCCGGGAGGCCCCATGTCATGAGATTCTCATTATTTACCTCCATGGATACCAAGAGTCCTCCCACTGTCTTTAGATTCCCCTTTCTCATCCTTCGTCCCCTCTTAACATCTCTCCTTCATTCTTTCTTCATCCTTTTTATCACATCTACTCATCCTTCACTCTTTTGCCTATCCAGTCTGATCCTAAACCTTCCCCCATTTGTACTCTTTTTAATCTCTTTTTCGTTTTTTTGCCTTTTGTCTTCTAAGTAACTTTTTCTTTTACTTCTGTACAGCATGAGTGTATAGTCTCTATAGATAATTACAAGAACCACTTTGGCTGAAACGTGCTAATATAATATATATCAGCCATTGGAGTGAACATGTACAATGAGGAAGCTTCTTGTTATCACAGACAAAATATATTTTTGATGTTTGACTTGGGCTTTTTGGTCGTTTAAGTGTTGCCAAGGAAGATCTCTGAGAATTTTATGCTGCACATATTTTCAAATCTCAACTGATTTTAGAATTTTGGGAGACCACAGAGATAATAACAGATGTAACCGATTTTAAATATTTAAATTGTGAGAACGCACACAATAGACGACCCAGTTGAGAAGCAGGACCACACACTTGGCGTTTAAACAAACGATTTCTGAGTGGTGATACCAGAGACTTGGGAACTCACAGGAACCGAATTATACGTGACCAGAATAAAAACAAACATGGACTGTTGGTGTCTTCATCTGGTGATTGCAAAACCATGTTTTGTAATAAAAAATGTAATGAAAGTAAAAAACAAGCCCTCACACTGTTGCCACAAGTTTGTCCTTCTTTTCTACTGTCCCCCTGGCACGGAGACAAAAGTCTCATCTGCGCTGTATAGGTGGTGTCAGTTCAATACAAGAAAGCTCGTGTTAGTGAGGCTAGATCTTATTTACTATTGTGGATATCTGCTCACTCACCCAATAATTTTTTCCTTACATCTATAATGAAAGTTGGGGAGACTCCAGTCCAAATAATAATAACAAAGCCCACGATCAGTTAGCCAGATAATCTGTGTTTGTTGTCCTTGAATTGGCAACGCCCACATGTTTTTTATGATGGCAGAATTGCACCTGAATCAGGCTCATTTAAGCTTAACATTAGAAATGAACTGAGCCTTGTGTCCATCTTCTGTGCTCACCTATTCCATATTTGTCCACATCTTCTGAAAGCTTAATAACACAGACAAACCAGAGCAGTCCCACCATAAAACATCAGAGGGCAGTGTAGTAAATAGTTAAAGTGAAACAATCATAGGACATGAGGATGAACTTTCAACATTTTTTTTTCAACATTTTGCTGAAGATTTTTTTAATGACATTATAGTCCAAGTATACTTTCCTTTGTAATGAGGCATTTTCATGAAACAATTTATATGCAGGCTGCAGTTTTGTTGAGGTTGTATAACAGACCACCTACGCGTCACCAAAGAGATGTAATGCAATCATAATCCTGAAGCTCTTCTTGTTTGTAAACTATGACCCGCAGGGCAGAAGTTTTTTTCACCCTGGCTATTGTTCTTTTTTTTCAGGGAACAAATTAAATCTGTTAAAATTGGAAGCGTATCCCTGTCTTTCTGTAGGAGCTAAAACCAATAATCCTTTAAAAGTGGACGGGCACTTGTCTGTTCGTTCGTTCTTTCTCTTCATCTTCCTGTTTTAAGAAGGACGTGTAATCTGCTTTTAGTTTGCTACTGGACTTTTCCCCCACAACAGGCATCAGGGGCTCTGAGGGTCTCGATGATGGATTGAGTGTATTAGTGGAAGAATTGAAATACCTATAGTAGAGAGAGGAAAAGTGAAAGAACGAGCGATAGACTGGATGATGTTAATGAAACTCTCACACACACACATACACAAGTAAAAAATGGGACAAAAGAATAATGAGAGATAAATTGAAAGTAATGAGACACGAGTGAAAGAGAAAAAAAGAAGCAAATATCTCTGAGCCAACATACCCAGGATATTGAACTGGTGGTCAGCAGGAGGAGGGTGAGTTGAAGTGGCTAAACAAAGCATATAAACACACACACACACACACACACACACACACACACACACACACACACACACACACACACACACACACACACACACACACACACCTTAGGAAACTGAATCTCCCAGTAGGAGCTAGTGTGGTTTTAACCTTTGACCTCGTCTTAGTTAGCTTAGCTGCTGTGAAACCATCAGATACTTGTGGTAAAGTTGTAGCCAGAGAGTGATTATGTGTTGTTAAGACAACTACCTGTATGAAGTGCTGCTGTGGCTCTGCTAAACAGGAAATTTCATTTTTAGTTATTTATATTTATGAATCTGACTTGGAAAAATAGTTAAGGGCAAAACATTAATGTTATTGCATTAGGTCCAAAGTTCTACTTGTTCCAGTTTCTGTCATTAAAACTATTTCACAGGAATGAGAGAATGTAGCCAAACAAACGTAAGAAATACTTTAATGTCAAAATTGTCTCACCATGGTAAATAATTGGACATAATACCATCATCTTCCCCTTCTGGACTCTGCATTATATCCTGTGTGAACACATTTAATAAAAGATTTTGTTAAAGGCTTGTTACAAACTTCATGTAGATTTTGTGTCAGAGATATTTGCAATTATCCAGAAGTGGAAGTGGAATATTATTCGGCAACAAAAAAATACTCTCTTAAAATTGAATAAGATATTTGGAAGAGAGGAGAAACAGCAATCATTTGTGTGTGTGTGTCTGTGTGTGTGTGGGTATGTGAGGGGATTAGTGGCTTTGGCCAAGGCTAATCTGTGAGTCCCCAGGGAGTCTGCAGAGCCCATCACTGGACTGAGCTTGTGGAATGAATTGTGTGAAGTGTGTGTGTCTCTGTGTGTGTGTGTGTGTGTGTGTGTGTGTGTGTGTGTGTGTGTGTGTGTGTGTGTGTGTGTGTGTGTGTGTGTGTGTCTCAGACCTCCTACTGTGCAAACCAAGCTGCCCTTCAGTCTCCTCCACTGCTTTGTGATTTAGACTTATCACATCAGGAAGTGAACTATCAGCACCGTGTGTGACTGTGTTAATGTGTTAATGTGTGTATATATATATATATATATATATATATATATACTGAATGTGCGTTAGATTCCTTATCCAGTCTCTTTGCTAGGAACAGACAGCAGTTTGCTCTTTGAAGTTTATTTCTGCTGTCGAATGTGCAGCATTGACAATGTCACACCGATGAGCCGCTCACCATTCTGCTGCTCAAAGCATTTTATTACTGTGCAGGCAGAGGTAAAAAGGACATAAAAATGCCATGTTATAATATCTTACCTAAACTTTCTGTATAGACAGATATAACCTGTCAGCCAAGCACTCTGCAGCTTTCATTACCTCAGATAAGGAGTTTAGGTTTTCGTCTGGATGCAGAATGGATCAGGGAAGAACCCATTCAATTTGCAGATTCCAATCAGTGGGCACATCAAGGATTTGATTTTGTAAGTCTTTGATTTACTCCTAAGAAAAATTTCAAATTTCAAAACAATCCAAAAATGCAGAAAAGCTAAGTTTAGCCTCCTCATGCCACCGATCAAAGACTTGGCGCTCACATGGCTCACATCATGCTGGTTGCTGTGGCACTGTGGGAGAAGTTGCCCATTCAAAACCAAGAACAGACAGTCTGGTTTAAATCCAAACAAGTTTAGATTTGAGCATGTTGAAATCCATTTAGGGATAATCCTGGCAACTGCATGTGTGCAGTATTCAGAAAAGTCTTGAACTGTATTTTATTATATTTTCACAGGGGTTTAATAGTCTCATATTGTGTTTGCATATTTCTGTTTTTGTGCTCACCTTCCAACATATTTTTACAGGTCACACTCCACAACTTTCACACACAACTGACTCATGGTAGAATTAATGTTGTGTGATATCACTGTGTATTATAAGAAATAGTTGATTAAGAATGTTGTTCTTAAAATGATATAAAGATGAACTGCTGGTGGAATGGTTGGTGGTCTTTGTGTGTGTTTGTGTCTTTAGGAGTTTGGTTTTATATGTATGGTATAGCTTAAGGATTAATATCAGAGTAAAACCAAGTATTAGGACAAGGATATATGGAAATAGGTAATTAGCCTGGGTGGCTGAAGTCTAATTGTACTTGTATATTTGTGGGGTTTGCTTTTAGGGTTAAGGTTAAGATTTGGTTTAGTTTAGGGTTAGGAATTTAGTGATTAAGGTCAGGGTAAGGGGCAGGGGATGCATGACGCCAATGAGTGTCCTCACCAAGAGGTGAAAGGATGTGTGTGTGTGTGTGTGTGTGTGTGTGTGTGTGTGTGTGTGTGTGTGTGTGTGTGTGTGAACAGAATTTTTTTATGTTCTCTTTAAAAAACAAAATACAAACATATGTGCCCGATATTCTTTCACTACACTTAGAGATACTGTACGTAAATCGCCAAACATGTTTTATATAGGGGCACCTATGGGCTCAGATTAAGCTCACTAAGATTTTTAGTTTATAAAACTGGTGTCACAATGAATTCCAAAATCCGTGGCAGTAGATTAACCTTTGTTAATGTGTTAAATAATTCCTTATACACTGATCCAAGCCCACAGGCTGCTGACCTCTGACACTGCTGCTGTTTGCTCAGTGTCCCGTGTTACTTTGCTTTTTGCATCAAACACAGAGCTAGAGCCAGTTTTACAGAGCTGCATCTGTTTATCTTCAGTGAGCGCTGCTGCTTGTTCTGTCTTAAATACTGAACAAGCTCACTGGACACGGGCCCAGTACCTGTGCACATAATCATTTGGAACACAATCGTACTGTAGAATAGGAAGTGATGCATTTTATTTGTCTAAATCTACTGTGAATTTCATTGGAAGTACTAAACACTGCAGTCAGAATTCTGATTTCCCACTAATTATCACAGAGAGCCGTGATTCTTGATATTTTTTTACCATGAAGGATGCACTGCCAGGATGAATCTACAAAACATCAAAAGCCATGCTAACCTTTAAGCCTGATAATCATCCCACAATCCTAATCAAAAGCAGGGCTACCTTAATACTGGGATGACTGAACACAGGCATTTCCTTGACTTACTTCATGTCATATTTGTTGTTTGTTCATTGTGAGACATTCAAGATGTGCATTTTAAACATATGGGTTATATTGTTGAAAATGATGACTCGCATGTATTGTGCTCACAAAAAAGGAAAAGACATCACTTTTTGTAGCAGTGGTTTTAAAGGGGAGAAACTATCCACACCGAACCCAACGGAACAATCACCATTGTAGAGCATAGTCAACGGTGACATCTATACTGCAGTATCATATCGTTTTAGGCGCCATTCGAGCCACCATAAGCTTGATGAGACACATGCAGCTTTCAAGTCGCACAATGAGTAACAGTGACATAGAGCTTTAAAGTGGTATGGTCCTTCAATCCTACTTTTGCCTGTTGGCTACAAATTGCACACACTTGTCATCACAGCCTCAGACTGTATGTAAAGATGGATGACATGTCTCATCCTCCTCACGCTATCCACAAATAAATGCCATCTCGCACATTTGGGCATTTGGCGTCTTCGCAGTAGCGATGGGGGGTGGAGCTGTTGATACACGTGCTTGACCAATCAAATAACTATTTAAAACTAAGTGGGTGAATCATGCTGACCACATGATCATACAGCTTCCAATGTCTTCTAATGGATTTGAATGTCTTACAGAAATGGTGGAGACCAATGATGGTCCAAAAATCAGCAAAATAGTAAAGTGTACATGAATAACAGTTCATCGCAAACACATTAATAGGTTCAGTGTGAGATGGAAACCACGTGAGTTTTTTCACATACGTCTCCCACCTCATCTCATTGCTCCATATGCGCATTACACCACTTCAAACCTAAATCACTGATGCAGAATAGATGCACATAAACAAATCATTTGGAGCAGACGTGGTTGCCTGCGGGGCGTGAGGCTTGTGGATATGGAGAGTGGCTTGTCTGCATATTCTGAAGAGGATTAAAGAGGCTTCATTCACAAGAACACATTAAGAGTTGGAGGGCGTGAGTTATGTTTGCCATACTATAAAAGCCAGACTTCAAGGTGAGGCAGGGGGGCTGTGTGGGATTAAAGGGACGGTCTGTGCTTCATCAGGGGTGGCAGTACCAGGAGAAGTGTCAGAACCGCAAAGAAAACAAACCCATATACAGCCAGTTAAAAGGTGCCATTAAAAACACATTTACTGTTTATGTGGCTGCTCATTAAATTACACGTCCACGTTTAGATAAGTAAAACCATCATTATTATATACAACCGTGGAGCTTGTTTGTTAAAAACAGCCATTAAAACACATTGATGTGTGTTACTGGAGGTTTAAAACCAATTAAGAGATAAAAAGCTGCTCTGTATCAGAACCATCAAAAGAACGATTACTACAGATTCTTTTTTCAAAATCTGCTCTGCTTGTTTTGTTCATGTTATGTTTTTGCATAATTTACATTATAGCTAAAAAACATTTTAAGCTCATTATTGGTTTTCACTAAAGAGCAGTGCAATGTGCTACATTGTAAATCTGAACCTATATCACTTATCCTATGAGGTTGGTAAAGTATCACATACAGAGACAAACACCTATTCACACATTTACACCTTTGGTTGATTTAAAGTCTCGAATTAACTTTGTTGCTGTGACATGACAGCTCTTAAAAGTGCACCAGCAGTGCCTGTATCTTTTATAAATCCTTTAATTATTAAATCTGATCGTTAGGGAAAATGACAAAGCCATGATTGTCATAGTTTATAGCATGCTAATATCAGAAGATGCAGTGAGGTTTCACCAGGTATAGAGACTGTTATCTTGTACTTCACATAACATGTGAAATATGATTTATTCAGGATGGATATGTAATCAAACCACTTTTGCACTAATTATTTGGATTATTAAATCTGCTTCATCCCTTCATTTAAGAGGAAGGACTAGAAAGACAACAGAGGATTTAAAATATATTACTTTGCTTGAGTATTTTGCAAAACTTGAATGTGTGAATCTCTGAAAGTTGACAGTTAGAAGCTCTGAAGACACCAGGTAAAGGGCTTAAAGAGTCTCAAGTCAGAAACTAACCCTAACCCCATTCTGTGAGGTCAGGGTTAAAGGAGGGATTCACCTGTCTGTGCAAAGAGGAGGAGTTATAAAGGGGAGGTTATGTATGGTCGAAGTGTATCTGGGCAAATCCCTATGTTTGACAACATGCAGCCTTGCACTGCTAAGTTTGATTCAGTTTATTGAGCCAATTGTTTGACAATTAATTTCTATCCTTTGCTTCATGCACTCTAACTCACTTAATGTTTTTGACGTTCACTAGTTCCTCATAGTCCCTAACGTTTGGTCGTGATCTGAGAGAAATGTGTGTTCCTGATAAAGCCTTCAGATGATGCTCTGATTTTATTATTCCTCTAGTATTCTATTGTTTAGTAATGGCATGCATGGAAATTAATTAAGTCATGTTGTTTATTGTCTAGAAAAATCATCCATCCATCCATCAACCACCTATTAAAACCTCAATAACTAGTTAAATGGCTTTTAGATCCATGTGTTTGAATCTTATCTTTAAACAACCAGAACCAGTAACAGTGTTTCAGTAGTGAGTAATTATCCAGGTCTGCACAGTAACAGAAGCCGTCTGCTCTGAGATATAGAGTCTGCTCTGAGATGTGGAGTTTTACCTTAGGTCCAAAAGTCTGACAACACTTTCTAATTCAAGTGGGGAAGTAGCAACTGTTTATATATTCAGCCAAATAAAGAGCTTGAGAGTGGAATGAGAGTGAACAGTCTGTATGCCTCGACAGTGGTGTGAGAAACATTCAGAATTTCAGTGTGTCTTGGAAATGGTTGTCTACGCGTCACCTCCAACACATTCTTTTTACTTCCTGCCTTCTATTCTTTTTCAATATTTCCTTTCTCTGTTTTACTCTAATTTCCTAATGAGTTGTCATAAAAAATCTCCCTCCCTCCTTTTCGCTCTCACTTTTTTACCACCATCCTCTGTTTTATCTCCATTCACCTATTTTAATGTTCTTCGGTTCTGCTGTTTCTCGAACAGTTCTTTCTTTACCTCCAGCCATAAACCTTGTGACCCAGGTCTCTCAGGTGCAGTGAGAGATGGAGTAAAGCTTGAGAAGCACGTGTGTGTTTGTGTGTGAAAGTGAGAGAGAAAGAAAGAAAGTGAAGCACTGATGTGGGAAAGGTAATTGTACGGGACGTAGATTGTAAATCACTGAGGGTTCGGGCTCACATAATGGGAGAGTATTTCTTTTACCATCTCGAGTTCAGAGTGGGGATGTGTGAATGAACACACACACACACACACACACACACACACACACACAGACATACACACACACACTGGTGTAATATATCTGTATGTTCAAATAGATTGGTAACATGTGGAGCACAGAGATCACAGAAAAAGATCAGCGATAAAATGTGAACATGACAAAAATGTCAACAAAAGTAAGAGAGGTATATTATTAAATGCAGTCTACACAATCACCAACTACATTCCTGATCAGTTATTGATGTATCCATGTATTTCATGCATTTGACACTTTGAAATGACAACAGTAAAAGAAAAAGGACAATGCTGGAAAGAAACTGGTGAAAAATTAATAAGAATAAACTAAAGTAACCAAATGGGCTCCAATCCAAACTCAGAGAAAAGA
The DNA here is from genome assembly GCF_024713975.1 of Paralichthys olivaceus. Taxonomy (NCBI): domain Eukaryota; kingdom Metazoa; phylum Chordata; class Actinopteri; order Pleuronectiformes; family Paralichthyidae; genus Paralichthys; species Paralichthys olivaceus. The sequence continues at coordinate 10,785,646 of NC_091098.1, read as the reverse complement.
TGAAATCAGCAAAAAAACATATACTGCATTCTGTGCAGTCATAAACTTTCACCATGCTTTAATTAAGCCCTGTGTCTGCAAGTCAAGCTGTTTAGCAGCAGGGAAATAATGTATTCATGCTGGATTTTATAGATGCTGTGATGTGGTCAAGTGCAGATTTATATGATCCTTTAATGCTCTTAATGTGTGTGATGGTAGTGAGGAACAGACAGTACGTGTTTGTGTGTGTGTGTGTGTGTGTGTGTGTGTGTGTGTGTACCCAGACGGAGCTGGTGGATATTATACAGAGCAGAGGAACTGAGACACACTAATAAGAGTAGGGGGAAAAAAACGATAGTGGGGAGATGAAAGGGAGAAGGGAGGAAAAGAGGAACACACAGAGGAAGGAAGCAAATACAGAAGACACCAGTGACAGAGAGCTAGAGCTGGTGATGAAAGGAGGGTAGCAGGAGATGAATGGGGTCAGAGAGAGGCTGGCGGTGACGAAAAAGAAAAAGAGATATAGCTTTGAAAAACTAACAAGAAGATAAACTTTAGTCACCAAAAAGAGCAAATTACAGAGTGATTGACACAGTGTCCGATGAAAAGAGAAAGAGCAGGAAATGAGCTAAAAGTTCAACATTTGTAAAAGCCAACATGTCATACACCAATTACACAATTTGTCAGCCTGTGGTGTAACATCATAACTCCTTAAAACACATTTCCCTAAATCCTGTTGAGCTATAACTGTTCTTTTTCTTTTCCGATGAAGACGTCACAGGTGAGTTTTAATTTCAAATATTTTTGAAAACATTATCACAGCAAATGGACAAAGACTAATGTCTTGTAATCTTACAAAATTGAAGGTCATATGGCATTTTTATTATTTTATTCCTTTTACTTAGTTTTGAATGTTTATACAGATTTATCCTTTAATAACTTTGACCTCTTTTTATCTCTTTACTCCTGTTATTCTTCACTTTTTAACATCATTATTTTGTGTAAAATAAAATGTTGATTTTCAAATTGATTTCTCTTGATTTTTCCTCACTTGAATCTTCCTCTGTGTATGAAAATTGTTTTGTAAATAAAACTGCCTTTCCTTGCCTCATGGTCACAGATTATTTCAAGGGAAGAATCGAGGCCTAAATGGAAAATCTACTCATTTTCTCATGTGAAATCATCGTGGAAGTTGCAGCACAAAAACTTTGAGACAAGTTTGAGTATGTCATGGTTCACTGACACGGTCACTAAGAGCATGGCTGACTGGTTTCAGTTTATGTCTACAGTGTCACTGCTTCTCTTCTGTTTCTCGCTGACACTCTTTCTGGCTCACACTCTCACCTGCTGGCTCACTGTACATGTAATTGTCTTGGCTCGCAGTTTGTGTTTGACATGTCTTGGCGACGGAGGAGAAGCTGCCAGTCCCCTGAAGCCATCAAAGCAAGGTTAAACTGTAAATCATGTATATTCTGGCAGGTCTCAATGGACAACACGCATATGGACGAAACAGGTGAAACGCAGTACCATCAGAAATAATGGGGGCAGTGTAGCCAATAGTTCAAATAGTTAGTTATTGGTAAGTTTGCCTATCACAAAGTGGCCGATTTTGCGTTTTGAGCATTGAGAGGTACATTATCACAAGCTCCTCCACTGCTGCTACATTTACTGTTGTTAAAACCTCTGGACTTTGGGCTACACTATTGTGGATGTATTGCCTAACGACCAGGCCAAGGATGAATTGAAGTATGTGGGCAGTGAAGGTTAAATTGTTTGGATGTATCGAAGTGGACGTATCTTTTTCTTCATAAAAACAGTGTAAATTAACCTTTAGTCGTGGATAGTGTGGCTGAGTCATAGGTGACTGGGTCCGTGTTGGGTGAGGGTGTTTCCAGGAAAAGAGCAATTATGAGTTACAAGTTGCAGGAGTTTTACTGAAATGTATGATGCTTTGAAGGTAAACCAAGAATAAATGTTAACTTTGGCCCATGTTGAACTTGGGCTTCTCTCACCCATAAGTGTCAAGTCAGAGCAGGAACTTACTGCTGTGATCAAAGTCAAACATGCTGTGTCATTTTAGCCAGAAATCTGTCAAATCCAGTTTTCTGTGGAAAATCTTACCAGCTGTGCCTGAGCTTTTCCCATAGTTCTGAGAATTTTTACATTATTAAACATTTTGTTACCTCTGTCAATGGCCTTATGTTTTCATTGTTTGTCTGTGTGTCTGTCTCAGGATAGGATATACATTAACTTTTGTGGAGGGGTTGGGTGCAACCAAGTGCCAACCCACCATAATGTCAACCATTGGTTTGTAAACTGTTGTTTTGAAGCCTGAAGTTTGGAGATTTGCCCAGTTCCATCTTGGATTTAATCATATTTGGAGGTGCGAGTTTAACAAGACTGAGAGACACTGCACACCCACCTACTCCTGCTACATGCACCCATTGGATGATAGTAGCTGTCAATCAAACGGTATCTACTCCCCAATGCCTATGGTGCTTTATCTACTATTTTTGGCTGAATGGGATCATGGTTTACAAATTGAACATCAGGTTGTATTGAGGAGTACGGTCATTACTACAACTATGTATTGTGTTATATGCAGTCTATGGGCATTACCCAAGGAGAAACCCATTAAAGTAGATCTGGATAAACAGGTGGATGAAGGAATTGCTTTTCTTCAACATAGAAAAGAAGGTCAGCCTTATTGATGGTATGCTCTCTCTGGGGGTCCTTCTACTTGTCTGTGAATTTAATCAATATAATTGTATAATATAACATTTCAATCCAACATTTTGATTAGGGCACAATGACTGTGACTGTTGGTTGTTCCTGTAAAGTTGGCAACAGAGGAGCTGATCCTGCCATCAGTGTAAATCCCTGTGACAAGTGATCGGTGCCAAAATGCTTCAGAAAAAGGTCCAAACTTGGCTCCAGCCTTAGAAGTGACAACTTTGGGTTGAGCCACAATGAGCTGGACTGTAGAGGCTGTTCTCTGTTTTACTTCGTAGTGTAACTGGGATCTGCATGGCACAAACCATAGCACCCGCTGGCTCGCTCTGACGACGAGGAAACGCATTGTTGGCTTTTGAGGGGAAAGGAAAGACTGAGGCGCTCAGTGAAGCAGAACAATTTTTACATAAGTGCATACAGGAACTGTGATGAGAGTCACAGGATGGTGGGAAAGTGAAACATGAAGAGGTGTAATTTTATTTCTTAATTAGATCACCGTCAATAACCACTATGCTTCTGAGGAGCATGTCTTTCTACTTCTACTACTATTTAATGCTCCACTCTTTCTTTTATCTTGTACTAAAGAAAATTCCTGCACATCAGAGGGTGAGATCATACGTTAAAAAGTGTCAGAGGGAGTAAGATCGAACTCACATTAAACAGAGCTGTGGTTGTTAAATTATATGTTGTTAAATTTCTCTACTTTATGAATCATACTGGACCTATTCTTGAGTAGCACATGAGCTTTGGCGTGTTTTCTGGTTAGTACGGATCATTTGGGCTGGACAGAAAATCTTTGCTTGGACCCTGGTGCGAATCAATCAGCTGGATCAAGACTTCTTGAAAAGAGATTCTCTATGTCTCTTTTTTATCCTATGTCCACCTGCATGACATTATAAGTAACTGAGATTGATTCGCAGTCTTCAATAATTATCTCATAATCTGTTATTTCTTCATGAGGTCTCTGTGACACCAGCCACCATAAATATACACATTAGCAGAATCAAAGTGCAGAATGAGTTTTCCCCTTATGGATCCTGATGGTGTGCAGATGATGCAGAAACAATCCAATCAATGCGCTAGAGGTCAGTGTGTGTAACTTCATGTTTACTCTTGCTTTGGGTTGTGAATGAATAGTTTTATGGCAGTGGATACTTTCCCACTAAAAACACTTTTTTCATTCGAATAATTCAATTACAATGTTTAACTCTCATCTCTATCTCAGTAGGTAACACCTCATTCCTGCAACATCCCTATTTATCTCAAGGGAAATTTGCATCTATATATGAAAAGTGGCTCTGTTTGTTAAATATGTCTGAGCCTGGTTTAAATATATTTAATCATGTGGAGGAATGTGTTAGTTGGGGATAAGGAAAATATAAAGCTTATATCATGTCCCATTACATCTATCAACACGACACACACGCCTACACCATAGACTGTATATAAGGCCTACACACACACCTCTTCCTCGTGCCTTGAACACACGTTTAGTTGTTTCAAAGGCTTGGAGATTATTTTTATAAGTCTTAAAGGTGATGGATTGACTGGGATGTAATGGAAAGAAATTTAATGTCTCATAAATTTTAAGGTGGCTCTGTGTTTTTCCTTGTTTCAGAGGTTTGAAAACCATTATGCTGTGAGGGTTATGGTACATTAAGCAGCCCACCTTTAAAGCCTGGGGTCAGACCGCAGCAGGAGCAACAGCAGGACTGGTGTTTATCATCTCCAGGCAAAGTAATATATATGAAATGAAATGTTACAAATTTGACTCACAGTTTTTAATTGAAAGTGAAATGTTTGATGTAAACTGAATGTTTTTCTCTGTCAATATGCTCAGTGAGTTTGATTTAGTTGGCCGGGACCTCGGGCTGTGTGTTGTGTCTGCAGTGTTTGTTCATCAGTTTCAAGTTAAGGATTGAAAAATGTGATATGCAACCCAGAAAAATATTATTTCAAACAATCCACTTTAGTTGTTGGTTTTGGAAATGTGACTTCCAGGCTGCAGAAAGAACAGCAGGTGACTTCGCTGGCCATTAACAACAGAGAGAGCTGGTGCTGGTAGCACGCTACTGAAAATATCAAAGTCAAATATCATTTAATAACAAGATAATTCATAATTCTGCTCTGGTGTTCTACACCCAATACAAAGCAATTAAAACAGTCACATTAGGATTTGATGTAGGAAAGATTTTCAATCTGCTTCAACATTTTTGCTGATTACTGTTTGTATGTTAAAAAAGAGAAAGTATGATTGATGATTTTGATTGAAAGTGATTGATGGAAATTAAACACATTCTGTTTTTAACTGAAAAAATATATATCATGCTGATGAGGGGATGATACAGTCAAAAATATCTGAGTGCCAAAAACTGGATTTTCCGATGTTTCAGTTTTAGTGCTGATTAGATTCAGAGTTAAAGATGTGAGAGTTAAACACATCACTGTTGTTAATCATCACAGTGTTATTTTTTTCTTTTTGTTGCTCTGCAGGGTCTCAGTTCACTTTTGTCAGTGTTTTATATGAATCTTTAGGGAGTGTTACAATTGTGTGAGGACTGTTTGTGTGGTCTTTTGGGAGTGTGTACACTGAATATGTGTGTGTGTGTGTGTGTGTGTGTGTGTGTGTGTGTGTTGTCTGCAGAACAGCAGTAAAGGTGATGAAGCTAAATGACAGTAAGACGTGTGTATTAACCGCCTCTATTCATCTTATACTTCTCATCTTGTGAGGACCTTCATTGACATAGCACATTCTCCACCCTTCTAACCTTAACCACCACATGCACATACCCTAACCTGAACCTAAAATTAAACACAGTGCAAAATTTTATCTCACTATCAGACCCCAATGTTCTAGAAATATCCTCCGCGGCCACCCCTGTCAGTTTTATTCCAGCTAAATGTTGACACACAGCATATCACTCAGCACCCGTAATGCTTCAGTCACGCCCCCACACACAAGCACACACTCTGCTGCTCCATTCTGACAGTGATGATGGATGTCTTCAAGGATAGAGGGAATCAACAAATAAACATCTGGCACCGTGATCTTTGGGTCAAGAGGTTGTAGACCACGGCATGTGTGTGTGTGTGTATGTGTGTGTGTGTGTGTGTGTGTTAATGACCCCGTCAAACTGATCAGCCACATTAAGGGATTGTGATCTCTAGCGCAGGGTCTTGACCTTGGCGTGTTGTAGGAACCACACAACAATCATCACTTTGTCCTCACAGAGCAGACACACGACCGGACTGTTTGTTTTAATTTACTGATTATTGGTCAAGTCTATTCTGCTTTAGGAGATGGTAAACAGTGATAAGAGGCCGCAAAGAGCCACTGGGAGGAGGCAACTGTGCAGAAGTTAGAACAAGCTATATATTTTACACTGATTTGGCGGCAAAAGTTGAGATTTGTCTGAGGAATAACGGAGTAGCCAACATGAGCTGCATGTGTTGAAAATGTATCCAGTATTTACAGCATATATTCTCCCTTTTCTGTCTGAAGAATGAAGTAAATAAAATAAATTGTGGAAATCATGTTGCAGATACATAATTTCTAAACACATAGGCAATTTGTTATAAGGTCTTTCAGTGAATAGTTTGGTGTATAAGGAACAAAAAGTCAAAAATTTTAAAACTAAAGGAAACTAAGGAAATTGGCATCTTATGTCTGGGCGTGATAAAGTTGATATGGTTGTCACTGGTTGTTTTTCTCCTCAAGCTGTTTTCATGCATTCAACTGGAAACTGAGAGCTTGCTGCGGGGGAGAGAAGAGAGAGAGAGAGGTGGATGATTTAGATGGGGAGAGAATGGTGAAGACAGGAGAGGTTGCTCATTTGGGATTTAACCCAGGATTGAGATATCTGGTTGTGCATGTCTTCTTGCATTTGTGTCATTACAAGAGCCAAGTCTCTGCATAGGGAGAATAACATGCACATCATAAGTGAGAATATTTTTGCCAGTCTTGACTTTTGTAAGTGTGGAGTGGCATCAGATAAAAACGGTGAGACTAAGAATGAATACTAAAGAAATACGGTACGTTTGAGGGACAGGGACAGGTCACTCCTGAAATATATTGTACATTAGAGAGTTTAAGTTTGTGTGTAGGTGTTTTGGCTGTAAATCAGTGAAGAAGATTCTCCTCTCTCTTGACTCAGCTTTGTTCCTCCCACCACAAGACACATCCCAGGTGGTTTCTGGGAAAACCAGCAGTTAATCATAAATTAAAAAAAGATACTATCTCTGAGAATAAGAGGGAGTGGAGGTCAACATTTTGTTCCGTTGTAGAATGGCACTCAGTAGAGTGCATACCTCCACCAAAGCTCTAAAGTCCCCTAAAGGAACCACATTCAAAACTGCTGGATACATATTTTTCATTTGGATCTGCAAGAAATTATCAGTCCCAAAAACATGGTTGATTTTTTTTTCATCAAAATCCATGAATTATTATTATCATCCAGAGTCATGATAAAATGTCTTTCTTAGCTGATGTCTCATCCTTCCACCGAGTGTCATGGAAATCTGTACAGATTATCTGGCAGTTACAGTTTAGTCTGCACACATATCCTGGGCATACTTGCATCTATCCCAGGTTATGTTTTGCAGGTCATATATATGTGAGTCTTTTTAAATACTGCTAATAACATGTTATAGTAGCCAATAACACAACATTATGTTTGATGTCTCTTCACATGCATATCAATCTTTGTCCACTTGTTTATAGAAAGCTGTTCCCTTCATGCTCCATAGGAACATTTAATCTCAGATGAAGAGTAACTGTAAATAAACACAGGGACTTTCTGCGGTGGCAACATCTGTATGAAAGTGACTTCCCTCACATTCTGGCTCTTCCAGAAGAAATACACAGTGGAAAAATAGATTAAAAGAAAATCACATATTATATGGTTTGTATTTTATTTACTTGGTTTTTTTATATGTTGAGATCTAACCAAGCAAAAGTCCAAACACACATAAAAGAGAGTAACATAGACAACATAAAAGTGTGTTATGAAGTAGTAATTTAAATTCAAAGTAAACTATTTTGTAACATAACATCGATTCTAAAAGTGAAACAAACATTTTGCAGGAGTATTAAAGGTCAAAGTGTCATGGTAGTAGAAGCCCTCTGACTCCTCCCTCCTGCTCCACTGAGTTGAAATGTAATGATTTCCTCATGCAGCTGAGGCTTGTTCCTTTTTGTTCTTTCAGCATTGAGGACGTCCCCATGTGGCCTCTCCTGCACATCAGCTGTGTTTTATCCCGGTCTGGGAGTGTTTAGTGTCCAGTGGTCAGTGGCAGGGTCACCGCTTAATCAGGACAGGCAGGCACACACACACACACACACACACACACACACACACACACACACACACACACACACACACACACACACACACACACACAGAGGACCTGTGTGTGTGTGAGAGAGAGAGAGTTCACTGCTAAGGTCAGACTCTAATCAGTCTCAATGAAGAGTTGGGGCACATAAAAGTCCTTTAGGGGACTGCATGGTGTGTGTATTTGTGTGTGTGTGTGCAGGTACCTTTTACCTGTCTCTTTCGCTTATTTCCTTTTATCCTTCCATCTGTCATCGTCTCCTTTTTTCTTCCCAATCCTTTGTCCACCTTGACCCTTGTCTGTCTATTAATTATTATCCTTTCCCCACTTTTCCATTATCAAATTTTTGTTCTCATCTCTTGTTGTCAAGTCCCATTCCCTCCTCCTTTCTTCTTCTTGTTCTTTGTGGAGTAGATATGTTCTCCCTTCCTCCTTGCCTCTCTGTTCTCTCTCCTGTTCTGTCTTTTCCCCACCATTAATTCTTTCCTCTCTTCTGCCATGTTTCTTTCATTCTTTCCTTCCTCCTGCCAACTCTTCTCAACTCAGACAGAAGGAGATAGTTTATGTGTTGCACTGCAAAAAATTGCAAGTTCTTTTTTCTTAAGAGATTCAGAAAATCTCCTAATAAATCCATTTCTATCATTTTACATCATCTCCTAAATCAATGCAAAATCCTGCTTTATATTGAAGAATATTAGGGCCAGGCCTAAAAAATAATAGGGGAACATTTTTATTTTTAGTTTACATGTCAAGAATAGTTTAAAACTAAATCAGAAAAATATTATTTTAGGAATTTCACAAATAAAGTAAACATTTTGGGAATCAAATCAACTCTTCTGGTCCATCAAATCCAGTTAGATGAGTGACTGACTGCTGTGTGAGTCACCAGAGTGTTACATCCCTGGAGTGTTGCTGTAACAATCGATATCCTCGTGTTTGTCCATCAGCAGGTTTCGTAGTTTGCATGAATGCAGCCACCTTGTGTCAAGTTCATTTCTTCTGCAGAACAGACGCTGTTTTCAGTCCTGATACTGATCAACACTGTGTCTATGAGCTGAAAGAGGAAATATTTCCTTGCTACTAAAACTGATTCTGAAGAACAATTTCACTAAGGAGAGTATTTTATTTCACCTGAGTAGTTTTGATTTATTCTTAATTATTTGACTTTATTTTGGCTTTTCTCAATATTTTTCTCTTGGCCCTATTACTTAGCTTTCAAATTCCCATTGAATGATAATGCATGAATGATTTAAGAGGCAGACTGACAACAGACAAATCAATTAAAATAAATAATGTGGATTATTATCTTGGTTTGTAGGGTGTTGTCTAAAACATTATTGGATTTTCTGGTTGATCATAAATCAAACCACTGATTTTGAAATACTGAGCAATCCAAGTGACTAAATGTCTTTGCCGAACTGTTGTCAAGTTGAAATGGCTAAAAAGTTCAAATGTAGTGCAAATTGTGGTACTAGCATTAGTTACAGGGCGAAGACAAAAATCCAGCTCCCACCTCCTCCTGGAACGAGGTGAAGATTTCTTGTCTTGTTTCCTCAACTTGTAAGATGATGGAAAGAATGATTGCAGCTGTGTTTGTGTTGGGATTTCTTACATTTTATGACCCGTCCCTTACAGCATATAAAGTTATTGAAGAGCAAAATAATCCAGTGGGGGGAGAGATGGACGCTGTTGGTCCTTGGTGTGTAATTGTACCTATATGGCTTTGTGCTTTGGTAACATAAACTCTGGTAGAATATTTAAAAAGAACCACTGTTGGCTTGTTAACTTTCCAATTCCATCCACTGGCTGGCTCACTCAGGGAGCGCATCATTTCTCCATCATCATCTTTTCCAGCCAATTATTTGGGTCAAATGTAATGAGGAACAGAACACAAGTAACCGGTATTTAATGTTCATCATCACAGACGCTTGGACAAGACACGAGCATCATCTGTCTCTTTATGCAGTTTGTATTAAAAATTCACAATTGAAAAAAAAGAATAAGGACTTTATGGCCAAACATGCGAGTCAGTGTAGAAACTGGGCCAATGTATGGTCCTTGTCCCAGAGGCAGCAGCTGTTCAACTTGTCCAAGTCTTCTGCCTTTTCTAAATAATTTGACAGAAACCATACACACATTCAGGATCTGTTGTAATTCTGTGTCTGTGATAGAAGATATGAGTGCACAAAGCAAAAGCCTCCATCTCCATTCTCCCTAGGGCCATTAGCTAAACATAACTGTCTCCCAATTCAGGGGTTCCTGCTGAGGTCACAGTCAACAGGGCCATCCCTGGGCCACATACACCACAAAGGCCTAAACAAAATCAGAGGATCTGGTCTGTGGAGGATTTCATATTCACTTTATCCCACTCCTACCATGGCATCATTAGCTGGTTTGAGCCGCCGTATTTCCTGGAGCTCAGCTACCTCGTTAGCTTCACCACAGTGCGCATCCTGGCCAAGGTTGGCCTGAGAAGCATCCACTGTGTGAGCCTCTGTTGCAGGGGAATATAAAGACACATGTGTTGGCCACACTTAAAGAAGCCTTGTGCCACTGTGATGCAATCTGTCTTCAAGGTCAGCCTCTGAGGGATGCAGCCCCTGAACTGTGACACAGCTCAATTCAGCATATGCATGTGCCAATGTATAGTGTTAGTATGGTATATATATATAAAAGTGTTAGCATAGTGTGGTATAGTTTAATGTAGTAAATACCTTCTGTAGAATTTAGACTGAGCAAGGCCACACATTGTTGGAGTGTACTGCACAAATAAAATAAGAACTAAACCTACTATATCTCATAAGAACACCATTTAACTTTCACTGTAAAAGGAAGAGCACAAGTGTGAATAATAAAAATGAAAATGGCTTCAGTTTCAGTGATTTTCCGATCATGTCAAAGCGACTATTGTTGAAAAGCTTTTATTACAGCAGCTGGCTCAGAAGAGTCTTGGAAAATGTCAGTGGTATGATTTCCTGTAATTGCTACTGGCATTGATGTAGACTGGCTTTAAATTGTAGTTTGGGAGTTTTTCCATGTAACAAATGCTCAATGTCCAGTGAAGGGCAGAAAAAAAAATGATAGAAAATGTCAGTGGGGTCATGATCCAGAATGATTCACTGACTTTTTGTGACATTCATTATTTATTGGAGCTTCACTCACTTTGGGTCTTTGTGTTATTCAGTGTTACATGCTGCTTCCAGCAAATAGTCATTACCACTAAAACACAGTGGGCAACTGCTTATGTTGATCTAGGCTAAAGAGGGAGGATATGTTTTTGCTTACTTTGCTTGTTAGCTGCATTACACAAAAACTACTGGACAGATTACCACTAAGTAGAATGACGCACTATGGGTCAGGAAAGAACCCGATAAATGTTGGTGCATCTTTTTTAATTTTACTTAATGTTGCAAATTCTGACGTTTTCACCAATTTCCCGGCTAAAATCCCAGCATCCTCAACTGATTTCATTGGAATATGTTGGAGGGGTGAGGTGTAGGCCAAGGAAGAACCCCTTTGTGGGGTTTTTTATATTTCATTTTTCTAAAATATTTTCATATTTTTATTTCTATGGATGTAGGTAGAAAGACAGGGGACGGATAATTATGAGTGTGTGAAATTTGCTGCAGCTTGACTGAATCAAAGGGGACTGTTGGACCTTGGTGAAGATATGTACTCCTGAGGGCTGCAGTGTTTTATTGAAACTTTTCTGAAGGCTGGGATATGTGTCAGGGAAGAACGCATTAACTTTTGGAGTGGATTCGATAAAGAGAGCAAATCCAGGAGATTTCTTTCACTTTCTTTTACAAGATATTATGTTAGACTTGGCAGAAGTATTTACCTCATGAGTTCCCTTCTAGTTTTTTCATGAGAATCTTCTCATTGCATTTGAAAATCAGCACACTAGAATGTCGGTCAAGACAATGGAAGCAATTACTTTATTTTCCGACAAGGTCATTATATGATGATGTGATGTGTTCATGCAGTACTACTGAGTTTTAATCCTAATGCTGTGTACTACTCTGATGCTGACAGCACTGCTCACAGCTGTTAATGCTCATTCTGGAGCTTCCTGTGTGTCGACGCAGGTCATTGTACAACACACTGGACATTGTTTTCCACTCCCTCTGTCTCAAACCTCCCTTTTCTCTCTCCACTTGCTGTGACTTTGTCCTTCACTGTCACTTCTCATGTCAATTCCATTATCTGGGTTTCTCTTCTCAGGGCCAAGAAAGATGAAACATTAATGAGCCCTCAGGCAGACACACAAACACCCCAGCTGTCTCCTTGTCTTGTGCCTCAAAAATTGTTCTCCATCCACTACTTCTTCCCCATGCCTCCCACATTGTGAATTCATGAACTTCTGCCCTGCCATTCCCAATCACCTCTCAAAGAGCGCCAGACTGATTTGTCAAAGTGATGCAATGTCAAGATGCTGGTAAGTGCTCTTGCGTTTCATCTCCACTGACAGCTTTAAGAGCATAACTCGGCCCCAGTAGGATTTTGTGAGGCGCAAAGAAGGTCCTTTGCTCAGACAGGACAATTCAATCAGACAATTGACCGCAGTTCTTAAACACAATGAATTCTGAGAGGTGCGTTGCTGCCTTCAAACTGAATTACATTGTTTGAGAGTTTGGATGGTAGAACTGAGGCACGGGAAGATCTGATGTGGGGTTTTGAAGAGCAATCACCATGTTTGAAACTCACATTACTGTTGTCTGTGATTGGTAATGACACTGTGGAATTTACAGAGAAAACGAGAGAAGGGGAGAGTAAAACAGGGCAAAGGGAAATTCATTTTGTCTAATCAGCCCATGCTCCTCGTCTTCCTCTTGCCGTCCTGCGGCTAAAGAGGCATTTCTTCTCTAAAGAGGCATTTCCAGTTACCAGTTCTTTGGAAATAATACAGGGAACACACAAGAATAGGGATCTCAAGCTGGCTGCTGTTTTACAAATTCATTAATTCAGCTCTTGAACACTCGCACTGCCTGTGGCCTCCTCGTCTGCTATGTTCCCACGTCTGCGTGTCCTTCAAAAACATGTGGACAAGTGTCATCCATTCAGAAGTCAGCTTAGAGCTTTTCACTCAAAAAAAAAACAACCAGCGGTCACTGATTTCTGAAATCACTTGTGGTTTTGTTTTGTTTTTGGATGAAAAAAATAATGATTGCAAATGCAATTTAAATTGTAAGTTTTTCTGCAGCAAATAACATGTATGTTCACTGTTTTTTGGGAAAAAGACAAGTACTACTCTAGATTTCTTTTGAAGTGTTGTGTGCAATAAGCCACATTTGGTTTGGTTTATGCATGCATAATCAACATATAAACAGAATAAATACATCACAGACAGTTTTTAAACATTTGAACTTGAAGGCTGCATAATCAGTTGTTTGGTTTAGAATGAATTAACTTGTTTTTCCAGGAGTAAAATGATTATCCAAAACAGTCTGGATTCTCAATCTAGTCTTAAATATCTGAAAACAGCATTGGCAGCAGTAGATTAATACCACATTAATGATGACAAACAACATGAAACTCACCCAAACCCCACTGGCAGGCTCTGGCCTCCACACAGCTTTTCACATTATGTGCCACTGTATCTGATTTCCTTATTTATTTCGCTTGATGGCACTAAACAAGAACAGACACAGAAACCGCAGATAATATTTCAGAGACTCTGATGATGGCGCAGCAAAATCATTTCAAACATGTTTGTCATCTAAAAGATAAGAAGAAAAACGTGCCTGAAGACAAGTAGCAACATCTTTATTGCATCAGTATGCGCTTGTGGTTACTCGAAACCTGATTTTAATTTTGAGAAGCACAGTACCACTGGAATGAGTTGGAGTGTGTGTTGTCAGCATTGTAGTAATTTGATAATTTTGTTTATGCTGCAATAACGTTTACAATACTTAATGCACTACTCTGAAGGCACTTATCTTTTTTTCTTTACTTAGTGGACACTGATAAGGTAATTGAGATAAAAAACATGTTGGTTATAGAATGATTAGATATCAATATGTAAATCCAGTTTTTTATCTAAGATTTTATGGGCACATGCCTTTTCTTATGCAAATGTATTATAATTGTATGATAGCAAATTGGATATTTTCTTCTCTAAATAACACATCTTATTGAGGCTAAGAGTTCAACATGTACCAAAGATCAATTTCATCTCAATCAAACTCTTTTACAATATGTATGATGGGATATATAATAACTGTGGAGAATCAAACCTTATAGAACACAGGACCGTCTCTTTGTCTCACCCCAGGGCAGGGATACTCCTCACAACATGAATGAACAGATAGTTGACAAAAGAAGCCCTCAGCACAGCTACATGACACGCTGTCATCTCGAGCACCCGGCGTTCCCACCGACACTTTGACGCTCCGCTCCTTCCCCGAGTTCTGCCTCGGAGCCTTTATCAAACATGTATGAGAACCTTCTTCCGACAAACAAGTGTTCCCAAAAGACTCGGGGTCGGGGTAACATTGACACCCTCAATGGTTCTCTATCACCCTGCCGTGACCCCTGTGCTCACTTGTAGGCTTGCTTGTGAATAGATGCACACAGGAGGGGGGTTGTGTAGAAGGTACCCCTCAACTTAATTAAACTACTGAGCACGTCCTAGTGAGCATCCCACTGAAGGGGTTAAGGAAGGCCAAGTATTCCGAGGGCTCACAGCTGACAGGGAGATACATGTTTTTTCTGTTTTTGTTTATTCATCTTGTTATATTTCATTCATTCATTTCTTCATTATGCATTTGTTTCATTAAAAAGTCAGATAGAGTGACGTCTTTCTTCATCAGTTGCCCGACAGGCCTACAACTTGCTAAAAGGCGGGGCAGGGCAAGTTTATTTGTGAAGTACACTTCAACAACAAGGCAAATCAAGGTGCTTTTCATCTACCAAGTTCTACAACATCTGTCTCTGTCTCTCTGTCCCTCTGTCTCTGTTTCTGTCTGTGGAATGTATATCTTGAGAACCTTTCGTCTCATCAGCTTCACTCTTGCCATGCGTATTAGTAATTGCCCGAGGAAGTGCAGTACCAAGTTTAGTGTGATTTGGATGTGTGATATGTTCCATATTAGTACAGTTTGAATAATCTGGCAGCCAGCTCTGTAGAAGTCAGCGGGGGCAGATATTACAGATAAATATCTGCCCCCACTGACTGATGAAAACAAAGTTTTCCAACTTCACTCTGCACCATAGACTGAAAATATATTTATATATGTGTTACAAAAGGTTACAAAACATCACAAATGATAAAAAGTGATGGTATATTGTAGAACTGTTTGAGGCAAGGAATAATTCTGAAGGAGCTGCAGAGCAATAATACAGGAAGAGAGAACGGAACATTACAAACAGGCAGGTTTAGAACAGGCACTGTAGTTAAATATAAAGGGCATCGTGGCAACACAAGATAAAACAAAAAATACCCATTTAAAAAGATATTAAAAATAGTTACATAGCGATAGATTACTGAATGAATGAATGCATGTAAATGTGCAGTGTAAGAGAGTAGTAATTATTGGATTAAATAAAAGGCAGTGTTCTGCATTGACTGAAAAGATGAGAGTGTCAGCACACCTGCAGTCCTCTGGAAGCTTGTCCTCATGCGTGGAGCATAAAAGTGCCAGGTCACCCAAAATACAGGAATCAGACTAAGTCTCTATTTCACAACACATAGAAAAGAGCTTGATCATTACGAGTTTTCCTTTAACCCATCTACAACTTTTGAATCAGTCTGAACAGAGAGGTGCATTCTCTTCCTGTTAGTCAAAGCATCTTTTCTGTTCATTGTTTAAGATTTAGTTTGGAGCTGAACTGTTTCCGTGGCCTCCCTACGCGTTTATCGTGGTATCACATGTTTTTCAATGCACCTCACTCCCAGATGATTTTGAAATAGTGCTGTGATTCACGTTAGGAGCGCGCCGCCAAGTGCGCCTGGCTGTGCTTGACTGAGCGCATGTCTCCCTCTCTCTCTCTCTCCCTCGCTATGCTTTAAAGGCGTGGTCTCTCTCTCTCTCTCTCTCTCTCTCTCTCTCTCTCTCATTCTCCCTTTTGCTGAAACAGGGACGGTTGGGAGCTGAGTGAGGGAGCGCAAGTCTGTAGAGCGCAGTCACTGAATCACCTCACCAGTCGCTCTGTGGAGTGGACACGCAGAATACCCTTCTTACGCACCGGGGGAACTTACCTGAAAACGCATTTTTTCACCCCCAACTCTATTCTCTTGGAATTTGGTGCTTTTGAAATAATCAGCTGAAGACAGATGTATTGAATCTCAAGCAGAATGAGGGAATTTACGCATTTCTTCCACGTTGTTGCGCTACTTGTCACCATCGTCTCAGCGACCAAGTTAAATGTACCACGGCTGAGACTAACATATAAAGGTAATTAAGTGATCTATCTGTCTATCTATCTATCTATCTATCTATCTTATCTATAATTATTTAGTGATCGTGATCATCTCGTGTGAATAATTTGGAGTCTTCTTTGTTTTTCCTTTCAGTAATTACGCATTTATCAACTCAACATCCTCCTGTTTACGAAGCTTTGAGGCGTTTTCTTTTTATTATTATTTGTGCACTACTCACATTCTCTTCATGGTGGTCCGGGCTGGAGGCGTTGAATTGAAGTCGATGTTTTGGCTACTGTTTTGTGTATTTTGCCATGTGCGTTAATTTGCCTGGTCTCCAGGATATGAAGCGGCGGTGCAGTGCAGGCATGGTATCCAGCCACAGGAGGAGGATCTGGCGGAGCTTCATCTCTCTGCGGTGGGATACATTATAAAAGTTTATAGGGCGACAACCACGAAGGAATAGTTAGGAAGGATGTTATACAATCTGTTATCCAGCACAGTTTGGATGTTTTTAGTATAAAGCAATTCTCTCACATTAGGTCAAACCTGGTTAATGACCTGTCTTCAGGTCTCTGCTGTTACACTGAAGGTGAAAGGATGATTGCACTGATTTATTGGCTGCTATGTTATTGCTCACAGGGTAAAAAATTCTGATTTCTTTCCAAAGTTGCATCATTGCCATATAACGCATCTTTTTTGGCTCGTTCACATTTGCCCTCTCTCCTCCTCTGTAATTTAAACCCTGCTGCTGCTGGACATGACTCACACTGGTGATAATAACGCCGGAGGACTGTGTATGTGTGTGTGTGTGTTGTTGCCAGTTGTTCTCATTGTTCGGTTCACTCAGGCCATGAGTAGCTCTGCAATCATCATCAGCGATAGATATCACACAGGATTTCCTCCCGTTTTCAGGAGAAAAGTCATCGTCTGAACTGCTCTTCCTGTTGCCTGGACTGGAAACACTGCCTGGAGGGAGGGAGAGAGAGTGAGAGACTGATAAAGTAATCAAAGTTGACAAATAGAAAAGGATGTTGAACAAATTTTTGGGTTATAGGCCACAGAAAAGCAGTTACATGAGGTATAATGTGGAATTTGAATTTTAAAACTATCACATTTTATGGCCCACATTCATAAATGGCAATTTGCCTTAGAGCAATAAAAATAAAAGTCTGTACGAGGTGTGACGTCCTCACTCCATAACCCCTCGAACTGACAGCAAAATGAAGAAACCTTAAGGAGAGTAGAATGTGAGGGATCACGCTAACTGAACATGTCAACTGTGCCCACTCCAGGTACAATATATCCACCTGCTGGGACAGAAGAATTCAGCAGAATTCGTTTTATCATAAATACAACCGAGCAAGTATGTAACTCTCAGCCGAAATGAAAGGCAGAAAGTGCGATCAACCCTTTACGTCACATATTTGTCTCTGCTCTGCTGGTAGCAGGGTCTGAGGTTGGGAATGGTGGTGGGTTTTCAGTTTAACCATCTGTCCAACATTTGGATATTTTGAAAATTACTGATCAGATCACAGCATTTTGCTTTATATATTCGAGACCAACGGAGGATTACACTTGGTGTTTATGAGGGTGAGACCTCTGACCTTTCCTCTAGTGTTACCATTGGGCCAAAATGTTACATTTGAGCATAAGAAATATCAAAATCTAGTGAGAAAAATTGCAAAGAAATTATTGAGCACATTTATGCACCAAAACTGTTACCATTTTTAAACATGCTGAAATGTTTCCTCTTGTGACATATCCAGGCCGATCAGCCTTGCCCAAAAAATTTTGTAATAGTTAAATGACCATGAAATATTGCTCTCATGGGAAGTTATTTGATTGGCACTATGGCCTTTCCTCTTGCACCACTCGCTTGAGGCGGAACAGCAGAATTGTTGGCATGATGTTTCAACACTCTTGTGTTGTGAGATACACTGAGTAGTTTCAAAGTTAGTTGTGTTTGTTGGTTTGCCTTGATTTCGTGTCATACTTTTCATGTGTCTCAACATCTTGAGAGTTGTTGGTTATTCCTGCATGTTATTCCATAACATTCACTGTATTTTGTCATGTAACTCTGTGAGTTTGTGGAGTTTCCTGGATCAATTTTGGCACAGAGTTAATAATTAGGAAATAGTGCAACACGACTGAGGAGCTGAGGCAGAGCGGAAGGAACTTCTGTTATTGAGCAAACAAAGTTGTGCCCTGGGCAAACACAAGAGGTGGAAAAAACAGCGCCCAAATTTCACTCAATGTGTTTTACACATGAAAAGTCTCTTTTCAGCCTCCCACATTTCCACTGTGCTAGATCAATAAACAACACCATATAAAACTGCTGTTTCATAAAAACACAAAAGCTCAACTCTCATTTCACATGCAAGATGAGGAGTGTGGGAAGAAACTCAGCCTATTAGATTCTCATTATCGAGATCGCCGTAGTTCCACACTTCCTGTCTGCATGACCCCAAATATGATCCCACAGTTCAACCTGTTTTATATGTATATAAGTACTCAGTGACTCAATTCCATTTATCTCTTGTCTCCTGACCAATGGTAAATCTCTGTTTACCTCTTAATGTGTCTAATCTTCTCTCTGTTCAGTCGAATGTCTCGCTCCTCCTTCTCACATCAGCATTCTTCATTTGTGTTTGTTTGGCTGTCGCTTCACTCCCTTTTTTCATTAAACCCAGAGAAGCCCACAGGGTGTTTGTATTCCCGAAGGACGTAGAGGTAATTTGGTGACAGGAAAAGCTGTCATTATCTCATTTCAATCAATTAGTGGGTGGAAGTTCAAACAGGAAGAAGGCCATTTTACCTGCCAACTATTAGAACAGGCTACTTGTGCTCCACTGCTCTCCTTTCCTGGTTTTTTGTGTAATTTAGACTTTGCAGTCAACAGATTTAGTTTTTGCTCAAATGATGTCACATGCCTCACTCTCCTCACTCTCACTCTATACACAAGCTTCCAGTTTGGCACTCTATTTAAGCTGCAAAGATTTCCCATCTCTCCCTTTTCTCTGCCTCTGCTGCCCTGCGTCAGAATCGCTGCCTGTCCCCTCACCAGCCCACCTCCTCACGTAGCTCTGACAGGGGGCCAAATATATTCATTCATCACTCCCCTTTATATTTACACAATTTATCTGGGAAGTGATGAAGTCGAGCCTAGGCACCAAACTCCACCTATGTTCCGCTGCTGCAATAAACATTTCAAACGTAAGTTTTCAGACTGAAATTAGGTAAATAGATGTAGAGTGAATCTTCTTTAGACATTATATTACTTGAATACTTGTGGGCCCCAAATACAGTACATGTTAAAATCCACTCTTTTACAGTGGATCGATAACTATACTAAATCTAATTATCTAACTAACCTAACTTTTCCATGTCATCCAGCCGATAGTTTTACCTCATGTGTCTTGACCAATTCAGTCATTTTGCTTTATGCTTCTTTCTTCTTTCAGCTTCTTTCTTATTTGTTTCCCCTTGATGCTGTAATTATGAGACTTTAATATGTTCAGAGAAAATCATCCATACTGCGTATCCTTTAAAGGTTCAGTGTCTAGAATTTAGTGACATCTAGTGGTGAAATTGCATGTTGCAGCTGAATAGCCCTCCCTTCATCCTTCACTTCCAAAACTCAAAAGGTGTTTAGTTTGTCTAGTTTGGAATACTGTAAAAACGAGAGAGGACCCGCTCCTGATGTAAATATAAAGTGTAAATCTATTCAAGCTTATTTTATTATCTATCTATTATTTTTTTACATTTTGTATTTAGATGATCACACATTAGGGAAAACAACACTAGGATTATTTCATATTCAATTTCTGCCAATCGATCCCTCTCACCTAAAGCTTACACTGAACCTTTAAGGGTCACAGTTGGTTAGCTGGAGCCAATCACAGCTGACCCTGGGTCAGATTCAATGCAAACTCTAAATAACAACAGTGAGAATGTGCCCGTTTTCATGTGTCTTATTAGGTGATAGCGCGAAAGCGTTGAGGTGGGTGATGTGTGTGTGCGTGGGTGTGTATGTGTGTGGTTGGCTGGACTCCCAGACCTCTGCAGAGCCCAACCTCCCATCATGCCTTTCTCTCTCTGTCTTTCTCTCAGTGTCACTGCATGTCCTTCATTTGTCTCCCTACTCTCTTCAATCTGCCTGCTTCTTTTATTCATTTGAATCTCCTTTGTGTTTTTGTTTGTTCTCTCTCTCATACACACACACACACACACACACACACACACACACACACACACACACACTGCCTAATACAATATTCACTTTGTCTTACCAAAGGCAGTTAAAAGCACAAACACTCACATCAGCGTCCTATTTTGATCAGATTGCATTAGATCCTAGAGTGAAGGCTTGTGTTTGTTTTTTCGCTTACAGCCTGTGAATTAATGAGTTTGTTTTCTCAGTCAGCGTTGCCCAGATGCCTACATGCAGACGGGTGTTAGTTGTTCTTAGGCGGAGCAGGATAATCTGTCACCAGGAGTCTGTTGGAGACACGGGAGTTGCTGGAATGTAGGGCGAACCCTATCCTTTCATCCTTCAGCTCTTTTCCTTTCTTTTCCATTATTTCTCATCTTTCTTTCCGATTCGCACCCATCATTCCCTCACTGCTCCATGTAATAGCTTGCTCTTCCTCTCCGCTGCTTTTCCTGCGTTCAGTTTAAGTGGTCCCAGGCCTCTGGACCAACCAAAAATCCAGCCCTGGAAAAGAAAAATAGGAAACAAAAAGGACAAACCCCAAAGCTCAAGAACTGGGCCAACTTGTCAGACATTTACAATTTTTTTACGAAGCCTCAGTTCTAAGAAATATTCAAAGGAAGAAAGGGCTTTAGTCAGGTTGAAATGTACTTATATTTCAAATGTTTGTTTAAGTTCTTAATATTTAGACTATTTAGCCCATAGGCCCTTATTTAAAGTTTTCAGTACATGACCGATATGGTCTATATGATTCCATAAAGAAAAAGAAAGAAGTTAGAATGATAAAAAACAGTCGTGGTCCAGGTCAAACCTTTAATTCTTTATTGATTCTGGCTGTAGAATCTACTTTACTAATGAAAAGTGTATTTGAAGAAGCTGAGACAGTTGACAGTTCATTGTGGTGCTATTTGTAACCCTTAGTGTATACACTCATGTAAAAACATATTAAACACACATCCATTTCATTTTCAGAAACAAAACAAAATGACTGTGCATGTTACTATAGTTTATAGTTAAGTATAGTACAATACTGAAAGCAGCACAGTAGCCCTTTGTCCAGATTCCACATATTTAGTTTGGAGGCTACAGTTGCTGCGTGGTATGTAGAGTCGCTGACAGAGGGGACGCACTTCATGTTTCTGTACATGATGTGAGGGGTGTCTGAGACAAAGAGAAATGCACTGAGATAATCTGTAGGTGTGTGTGTGTGTGTGTGTGTGTGTGTGTGTGTGTGTGTGTGTGTGTGTGTGTGTGTGTGTGTGTGTGCTGAGGCATCAGTGTGGAGGTGTTTTTGATCTGGAAAGATTCTCTGTAGGAGTGCAAAATGTGCTTCACTGTGACTGTATGCATGTGTGTGTGTAAGTGTGTGTTTGAGGTTAACTGTGGATTGTGGTTGTGGAGTGATTGTGTGTGTCTGTGACAGAGAGACAGAGTAATTGCATCTGATGTAGACATGTGTGTATCTCAAGGTGTCACTTCATGTGTGTGGTGTCGACTGCATCTCTCATAAGACAGCCCACAGATGGCGTCCTGGCCCGAGCACAGACAACACACAGAGGGAGGAATTAGACACATGGGGAGGGAAAATTGACAGTAAAGAGAGGGGGAGCTGAAAAAAGGAGATGAAAACAAGGTCAGACCAATGAGCACAGATGGGAAGGAAGCCCAAGTTGGAAGAAGGGAGAGAAGGTGCCAGTGATGTTTGAGGAAAAAGAAAAAGTAAAGGGAAGAGTGCAAAAATGGAAAAGAAGAAAGAACAAGATAACAAAGGGGGAAAAAATGGAACGTTAAAAAGCCAGATAAGGAAAATTTAGCGTGAGAAATCCAATATAAACACTGTGGCTGATAAAATCTGTCCTTGATTGTTTCTATTTGCAGGGATGGAAACACAACTGTCGTGCTGATAAAAAATCCCCTCCTCCTGTGACTGTTCTCATTGTTTCTCCTGCTTATGGATGAAATTAGATTAGTTATCAGTGAGAGCAGGACCACATTTCTTCATTGTGTCCTGGTGAAGTTGGTTTCTTCATTTCTTGGCACAGCAGGTTTGAAATGAGCCTGAAGAGGGAAATAGATTGAGTCCATGCAGCAACTTAAAGTAGAAACAGATTTGAAATGGTCTCATGACTCTCAGGGAAATGATTAAGACATGACACCTCTGTAATATGAATATGAAGAAAAAGATGAATAAATAACATTGATTGGCTTGAAGAATCCAGTCAGTAGAGCAGATACCTCCACCAAGCCACAACCGTTCCATTAAATCGAAAAAAGCTGCAACAAATTCAACCTAATCTTAGATATTAGATATTTTTTAATCAAGTTCAATGACTTATTACCTTGGAAATTATACTGGATATTAAAGAAAGAAAAAAAAATCCTGGAACCACCCACTGATCTTTTTTTTCTTTCTGTTTTAGCAATATAGTCTGATATGCACTATAAGGTACCATGTTATTTATTAACACATCTTTGGGGTTATTACTGTGATGTTTGTTGTATAATGTGGATTTGTTCATGCATATTTTCATGGCAGAACATGGGTGAAGAATCCAAGGCAAATTTTTCATTTTCTGGGACAATACATTTAATCTGGAATCTTAAATCTTAGTCCTGCTGTATTAACATTATCAATATATATATTATATAAATATAAAAAGTTACTTCAGTTTGTCTTTTAGTACTTTTTGAATATTTTCAGCACATATGTTATAGTACTGATAACCTTGTAAGAATTACTAGTGCTGGTTGTTATGGTGATGGTGTGCTAGCTTGCTAAATTAAATACATAGATATGTAGATTTAATTTCTTTAGTGATACTGTAGTTGACCACAATAATAAATGGACAGGATACAAAGTTATTAGTCACATCTAATTTAGAGATATAAAAATAGTGTATTTCATATAGACAATTTGTTATCCTTAACAAAATGTAACTCTTTAGAGCAGAGTTTACACTGTGAGGCTCGACGGCCTCTGGATAAACACCTACCAGCTACCTCAGGGATGATCTGGGGGATAAATCTAACACCTCACCATGTTCCTCTAAGTCCAAGGATCCCCTGATGGATTTAGAAGCAGTTTAGAAAGGTCAGTGCACAGCAGAATCAGTGCGGCACATATGCACATAATCAACAGAAGTATGGAAGATGAATAGAAAAGGGAAATGTCCGCAAAGGAGTGGAAACTTCAATGAATGTTAAAGAAACGTGAGAGGGAGGGGGACAGAGGAGGAAGAGAGGGGGATGATGAATGAAAGATCTTTGAATGTAGAGAGAAAACAAATGATGGAGCGATGAAAGAGAAGAAGAGGATGAATGAAGGAATGAAAAAAACAAGCATTCGACGAAATGCAAATACCAGAGGAGTGCAGAGTAAAAAGAGGTCATGGTGGTGGATAGAGATAAATAGACGGAAATAAAGACAGACAAGGGATAAGAAAATGAAAAGGAAAGGAAAAGACAGAGTGGCTTTGACCATGGAGATTACTCAGGACCCCACTTACACTCTGCATGTGTGTGTGTGTGTGTCTCGGTGTTTGTGTTCCAAAGCCAACCCCAGTGTCTATAGCTATGGCAGTTGTTTTAACACGAGCGCAACAAATCACAGCAGTAGACACGCACCAAGGGGGTTCAAGTCCTGGAAAACTATTTATCTAAACTTTCTACACTCTGCCACACCCTGAAAACTGAAGAACCGCAGCAGCTCACTTCCCTGCTGTCCTCCAGGGCTCCGACCCACCCTCTGTGAACCCATCTGATCTATTGTTTTATCCTGCGCTGGTCACTTTTCTTCTGTCTGTACCATGCTCTGTTCTGCCCTGTTACTCTCATTTCCTCTCAGTGTCAGCACCACATGCTTTTTAAAACCCGATGTTTTATAAGGATTCTGATTGGATTCCCACATATTTTTATAATTCTGATATTGTAACATTTTATTTGTCGAATAAAGATGTTTAAATGTTTGGGTAATACTCAGTATGCACACAAATATGGGTACTCAACACAACAAGGGCAACGCAGAAAATCTGCTGAAAGTAGCTGCTGAATCTGTGCTCTCTGTGTTCTCTGTGTCGGTGAGTGCCTGGGTTTTTACACACATTGTGCATATGCAAACATACTCTACTGTTTCTCATGAAGATTGATGTTGGCAAAGATCAAAGCCATTGTTTTTGATTGTTTTCCTGCAGCAACCCGACATTTGAATTAAGTTATTAATGTGGTTCTTATTTAGATCTGCAGATCTGTCAAAGTATGAGTAATTTTTTGTCCAAGTGCAATTTTTTCTGATAATTTTGGTTTTAGTTAGTTAATTGATGCTTGATTGACAGACTGAGACTGACTTGCTCCATCCCCTGATGGCTACCGTGCACACTCATTGCTCCAAATGCACAAGATGGCAGCGTTTGTATCTGGGATATTTTCGCTTCATATCTGCAGAGGCGTTGTTCATCTTTATACAGTCTATAGCTTCACTAAGGCAGCGTTGCCTGTTCACATTCATCATCCTGGGTCAAAGTTAGCGGGTGACTGAGGTTTCAGCAAATGCAAATTGTGATTTTCAAAATTGCATGTTTCTTCTTGGTTATTCTGATATGTTTTCATCACAACAAACACCCCACCCAAGACCCCTGTACTACTTTAAAATATATCTGTAGTTTGTGAGCGACAATCATTTGTCTCCTGTGAAACTGATGCCTTGAAAAGTCCACCCAGAGCTTTCAATACCTCCCACAAGCTCACAATAACCCCTTGTGAAAACGTTTTGTTCACTTGGACTAATGTTGAACTTGGCATCCACTTGTAAGCCACTGTCGCCAAGTGCATGCTGAGTTGTGGTGTTTTACTGCTGCAGCTTGAGGAAGAACCATCCACCACTCGTTCTGTGAAAACATCCTTGGTTCTGCTCGCGTTTTTATTTCACTGGAGACATTAAAGGATTAACGGACATTTCCCATGGTACAGCTGGACATTCCTGCAGAGCACAGCAAGAGCACAAAGAAATCAGAAAGAGAAAAACATCACATAAATGATTACACACAAGAACAAACCATGACACAGCAAAAGACAGTTCCTCTTGTCTTCTCATGTTGTTGTGGTGTCCTGCCTTTTGGCTCAGAAGCATGAGTCCAAAGCAGAGGAGGCCAGAGGTGCCAGGTACACTTTTCATGCAGGATGGGAAGCATTACATGTCACACACACACTGAGATGCTGTGCCTGTCACCAACACAAATGCACCCTCTCTGTCAGCAATCAATTAGTTCCACTGGAGCCGCTGACAAGAAGAGCTGAGCACAATGGCTCCACTGTGGACTGACGTGTCTATTAAACAGCAGCTGACAAACATTACGCTGAGCTGACACTAGAGGAAAAGCCACTGTTCACACATGTGCATACATCTGTGTGTTTGACTGTAAATAGACAGAGTGCTGCTGGATGTGCACTGCAGCGCAGGGTTTTAATGGCCTTTCTTTTTGCAGAGCAAAGCATAAATTTTACACTTTCAGCATTTTATTTTATTTTTGATGAAATACTGAAATCTGGAAGTGTCGAGAAATATTTGTCTGTTTCTATTCTGATGTTTTTTCTTAAGGTTCTTGTTATACTTTTTATTCATTTTAAACAGGCGCTTTTCTCTGGAATATCATTTATTTGAAAACTTTTTAATCCAAGTATTAGAATAGTCAAAATATTTTGAATGAACTTTTTATTTCTTTTTGTATTTTCAAGCAGACATTACAAACTTACAAACCATGTATATAAATCAAAAGAATTCAAAAAGGACATGTACATCCCTTTGGATAGCATGTAACAAAGGATATCATATTACACCTTTTGTTGGTTAACTGTGCATAGAAATGACATGATACATAGATCGGGAATGTGAATTTTAGTTGTCATGGAACCACTCCACCTATCATTTCCAAATAGGGACCCCAGATCTTTCTGAAAACATTTGAGCTGTTATTAACTCTGTAAATGAGCTAAAGAAGCTTGTTGTTAATATACAGTATATAACAATAGCTGACCAGAGGCCAGAATCATTTACTTTTCTATTTTTTGCAATTTCCAACAGCAACACTTAAAAATGTAAAATATATAGTTATGAAATGTTTGTTGTAATAATGAGAAAAAAATGGCAAACAATAGTTTTGACAAAAATTGAGAAAGAAGAGAAATGTACAGCGTTCCAGCTATCTGTTACATTCAATTAGTAGAGTGTGTGTGCTGATTCACATGCCAACAGCAAATTAGAGATTTAGAGGCCTCGGATAAGATGTCTGGGGAGCGATGGATGAGAGTTAAAGAGTCAAGTCCAAGAAGAGAGTTAGGGAGAGAGACAGCACTTTTCCTTCTGGAGGGAGGTATACATATGAGTGATGATGAAAGGGAGTAGGGATGACGCCAGGAAGGATGAGGACTAAGGAAAGATGAGTGATTTCTTAGATTAAAGCATAAAGAGGGGAGATCAAGAAAGGAAATAAATAGTGATGAGAAAAAGGATGAGGAAAATCAGGTGTAAAGAGTAGAGAAGTTTGTCATGGATCATTTTGGATGAGAGAGATAAAGTAAGAGGTGTGTGTGTGTGGTACGGGTGAGAAATAGAGTGAGAGTGGATTAAAAATGGGAGGAAAAAAGATAAAAGTGGACAAAAGAGATAGGATAGAGAGATGGATTGAAATTAAATAAACAACTTGCCATCAGGGAGGGAAGAAGAAGAAAAAGGAGAGGAGGGGGGAGATGATGAAATGAGGGAGGAAAGGGGAGAGGAGGGTGAGGGTTGATGAGGATCAAGGGTGATGAGGTAACACCCTATATGCTGGGTTTTGCCCCAGTAGGGAAGATCGGGTAACAGGAACTCTGATAGGCAGAGCGAGGAGATGCCTTGAATATGTCAGTGTTTTTGTGCACGTGTGTGCACTCCCTTTGTCGCCCTCATCTCTCGTGGTTTCATCACATGATCAAATGTGATACAAATGTAAGCTGTGTGGCTAAAATGTCACATCCAGTGAGGAGCAGGAACAGGTTGGCAGGAAATCCTGGGATTTACTCTGTCATGGTTTATCTGGCCTGTGGCATCTCTGCCAAGACAAATCATTCTGAAAAGAAAAGTTATCTGAACTTCTCAGCAGCTGCTAAACTGTACCCACAACACTTCAAATACACATCTCCCTGCTCTGTAACAAAGATACCAGTATTAACATTATAAACATTTGATTTCAAGGCCTTAAATCTGAATGAACCTCTCATTTATCCCCATACTTTTTCTATGGCAGCAGGAATACCACACCTTTGTTGTTAAATTAGTTTTCCTTCAAAATGTTGAGAAATTTCACTGAATAAGTCAGTTTTGAGCTAAGTTTGGCATCAGAGGACATATCAAAGAATCATCAAGTAGTCATAGCGTAACCTATACACATTCTGTATCTAATTTAGTGGGTTAGTGAGATTTTTCAATATGGTCAATAATGATGGAACAAACAAAATATTTGAAACCTGGAATTGCAGTGGCACTGACATTGGCAAAAACAGAAACAAGTGTGAGTTTTAAAGAAGCTTCATGTGCAAAGTTTTTGGACTTTTCTGCTCTTAAAAACACACACACTTTTCAAATAAAAAATAGGACCAAATATTAAAGGAAAATGTATCCAGTTTTTCTTTGAAATTATATTATTCTTGATAAAATATGTATGAAATTTAAAAATTTAGGATTTAGGTCAGAGAGAGCTTCATAACCAGACACAAAGAGCCACTATAAGTGAATGTAAAGGATGAGCAGGAAATACGAGACTCGGGAGAGGAGGATGAGGAGTGGAGAGCGAAGGAGAAGCGCCATGAAATGACTTTTTGTGCATGCGGCAGATTCCAGAAATAGTTGGCACACTGCAACAATATACAGCCAAGATGTAATGGTACCCTGGGAAACCTGTCAGCACTGTAATGAGTCTAATGAGTCTTTTTAGTGTTTGTTTGTGTATCGAAGAGGAATCTGAAGAGAAAGAGACTGACCCTAAGTTCTGCCAGCTGAGATAGTCATAGGTGTGACTGAATAGTCTTATTGGTTTGTGTGTGTTTCTGGTACTCATTTGCATCACAGGGTTCTAATAGGCTTCAGATGTCCCCCCCCCCCCCCCACACACTGATACTATTTAATGTGCGTGTGTGTGTGTGTGTGTGTCTTTGCTTAATTTGTACATCACAGAGTTCAGCACTACACATGAACTTTTTCTCTGACTGCAGCTCTCTTAGAAAATATGTTTTCCTCCTGATTCTCATCTTGAGCACAGCTTTACTCATGTTTCACAACCTGGGATTCTTACTTTTAATGACGTTTTATATTTGTACTTTTCTCTAATTACAGTTATAAAAGTCAAAGACAGCTGGAGATTTTTCATTGTGGCTGTTAAGCGATGCTCCTAACATGAGTGCCTGTATAAGAGCTCCTGGTGAGGATAACAATGACACGATAACATCTTTAATAAAAAGTAGAGTATGTGCTGTAAATGCTGTGGACAACATGTTTTTAATTTGGTGGTTTACTATCAGAATTTTGAGTTTACAAGCTCTTAGCACTTCCCCACACAAGAAGTGTGCAGTTTAAATCAAAACGCAGTAGCTATGGATGAATGTACACTAAGCATTTATTGACTAAATAAGGAAAAGACAAGGATCCATGTTTAGGAGTTCAGGGGAATACTTAAGATCACCTTGACATATGCACTTTGTTTCTCAATTTTAGTATTATTATTATTATTATTGATTTTACTCATAAACGTTTATGTATCTTTAATCGAGCGATTCCAACCAGATGCAATTGTAATCTGCAATCTGTACGCTAAGTAAGGTAGCAGCAGAAGGCTTTTGGCATGGTAAGCATAGAGGCGGAAATCAGGGGGATACAGCCTAGTCTAAGTAAAAGACAAATAATTCATTTAAAAAAAAACTGCTCTGCTAAAGCTCAGTAATATATTTTATCTTCATTATTTAATCCCTGCAGAAAAATGTAGAAGGAACCAGTTGTGACTTCATGATGAGTTATGTGCTGCAGTGCTGCTCATAACTGGAGGGGCATGAGGGTTGTCCCAGCATGCATTTGGCAAGTGGCATGGTACACCATGGATACATACAGACAAATATTCACATCTACATTTGTCACCACATGCTCTTAACTCCATGTCTCTGGACTGTCAGGGGAAATGAGACCAGGTGGAAACCTGTGCCGACAGAGAGAGATTATGCAAACATTTCCCAGAAAGACCATTAAACATGATGCAAAAAGCAGTTGCTGCCATTTCATACGTCCTAGTTGAGGGCAACACTGGAAGTGTATTCACATCATAATGCTGCCCCTTAGTTTCATCACACTCCTTTATCTTAACTTAGAAGTTTAATTATATTTTGTTGGCCCTTGTGTGAGGAAAGGATTACATAAACTCCCCAGATCTAAGAAAAATATGCAAATAATCAGTGTCTTTCATCAGCAGCAGTGAATTCAGATTTGACAGACACCAGGTCTGTGCCTGACTGAGCAGAACATTGACAATGTAAACAAATCTCAGAATAAATTATTACCTACATATCTTTGTAGTGGCTCGGACTGCGTGATGCGATATAGCTGAGATTTGACACGTACAATGAAACCAGATGCTCTATCGCGTGTCGCTTTGGTTTGGCACGGCTGCTGTTTGTCAATGCGGAGTCGGCTGGTTGCACTCAGGGGGTACGAGGTGCATTGGAGACAGATGTAGAAGTTTCCCTCAGGATGCTGTCAGAGATTTTGTAGATGGATAGGGTCTTATAGGACACAAGATGGATAAAAAGAGAGACAAGGGACGGCGATCTTGAAGCAGAGGGGAGAGAGACAGGAAGACAGATGGAGAGACATGAGAAGTGAAACACAAGACAGATTCAAAAGTCACATTAAGAGAGGGAAAAAAACACCAGGGAGGAAGTAAAGGATGCATAGACAGAAGAGACAGAACATGATGGAGAGTAGAGTGAGGTTAAATGGAGAGACGGAAGAGAGGTGAAGATGGATAGACAGCAGGAGAAAGAGAGGTTGGTGAGAGGTGAGGCTGTAGTGTGGTATCCACACTGAGCCGATGAGCTGCTGGAGTGATAACAAGCTACAGATGGAAGCTGTTAGCTTGTGTGTGTTTGTGTGTGTGTGCAGTGGAAGTTTTTGTTTTTAGATTTGTTTATATTTACTGAGTGATTTATGAGATTCAAAGGTAGAAGAAGACATCAGAGAGGACATTAGACCTGGCAGAGGGAATCAGAGAGATAACTTCTCCATCTGTGGATGAAAGTTAAGGAAACTGGATCAAACTCTTATCATACAACCAATGCACAATAAGACACACATCTGAGAAAGAGATAATGCTGCTATGCACATTCTATGCACCTATTTTAACCCAAAGATCATCTTACCTTAACTTTCACAAAGTGGTTTTTATTACTTTTTAGTACTTATCCTGTCAATCGTCATAGTTTAAAAGGAAATTGTCTTCTCTCCTGCTCATTATTCATTCTTCTGTCCTTCAGTTAGCTGGGTCAGATAGTGCACCCTCATATTTGATGAACACACATAGTTTACAAAAATTCGATAGCTGTACCCTGGTAACCTGACAGTGTCCATCCTCTGTAATCTCTCCTGTCAAAACAGAGAGGTGTGCTGTGAACACTAAATCCTGACCCGATATCTGTGAAAGGCCTCAGCTCACACACACACACACACACACACACACACACACACACACACACACACACACACACACACACAGATAAACATGCAAAACCATATCCTTGTCTCATCACACGCATGCACACCCACACATGTTTTCTTGTCAGTCTTCATCACTCTCCCTGCAACTGCAGGTCATCACAGGCCTCAGAGCTGTGTGGAAACTGTTGAACCCGAGGAGACAGAGAGTCATCAGCTGTGGACGCGTAGAGCCGCCCTCATGTTCTGCTGATAAACTATCATGAAAACACTGATCAGACCTTCCTGCTGAAACATCTGGATTCTGCATATCTGCCGCTATCGGTGCAGGGTATTTAGGTGCTTTCAGACATGTTGGACATTAACTGACATTTTCTGGAGGGGCCTATGTGAGAACTGTCCACGTCAGTTGCTCAGAACATTTTCAGGAATATTCCAGACCCAGAAAATGTCTGAATGCAGCTGGAAACAAATATCAAAATGTAGGGCTGGGTGATATGAACCATTTCAAACTTTTACGTCGATGTAGATTCATGAATGATTATTTAAATTGTCCAACAGCCACAACGGTACATAAATTTAATCTAGACTGAGGAAACAACAAATTTGACATAAAAATGACATATATTTCCATTATCTTATTCAAAACAATTTCACCCTTTGCATCTTCTAATTAGGTTCTGTTCCTCATCTTCCTCTACCAGTGCCCAATAAATCCACCAGACATCAACCCTCTCTGTCTGTCTCTCTCTCTACTCATTATTTTCTAACTCTTACCAGATGTAAAAATCCACCCTCATCTCTTCTCTCTCCAACTTTATCTTTCTTTCTTAACTTTCTCTGACTATGCCATTCCGTACCTTGTCCCTGATGCCTCCCTGTTTGAGTGTCTTCAGTGCTATATTTTCCCAGCAGTGTTAAATTTTTATGTCCTGTCTTTTTTACAAAGCCGTTCCCCTTATCGCTGTCTTCAGATGTGTTTTCAGAGCATTTAGCAGGCATGGATGTACGCTTCAGTGATGATTCACCCAATTTTGCGAATGGATTTGATTTGTCTGTTGCAGAGAAACCTTTAGGGAATTTATATGCAGTAGAGAGAATAGATGATGAAGTGTTAAACTGTTAAAGTTTCCTCTGCTCTAGTAATGAGGTTGACCGAATGAGAGACTGTTTGAATGTGTGTAGTATTATAAACATAATCTTATTGGGCATTTTAAAGATGTCAGAGGGCTCTGGGAAATTGTAATAGATGATTTTCATTATTTTCATTTTCTGATTTTAGCTTGACAAGTAAATCAAGTGACCTAATAATAACATTTTGATAAATGGATTAATAATTCTTACTCGTAGCCCTAAAGTGATGATGTATTAAGCGTGTGGGAGTTTATGACTTAAGAAACAGAGACTTCTTAGAAAAAAAAAGGAAATCAACTGTTTGTGTGTGTGAAGGCCTCAGTGATGGACAAGGTGTCACTGGTGCAGGGCCCCATGTGCTTCACTCAGTCAATACCTTTGCTGAGTGGCAAGTGAGTGAGGCTGTTTTCTCACAGGTTGTGTGTGTGTGTGTGTGTGTGTGTGTGTGTGTGTGTGTGTGTGTGTGTGTGTTTAGGACCTGGTGAAAAAAGAGAAAAGAATAACGAGTGTGACAGACTAGTGATGAGCGATAGACAGAGAGACGATTCAGACGAAGGACTCCTCCACCAAGTTTGAAATACCAATGACGTCTTCTCACACACATCTCTCTTTCCACATCTTGTTACCTAGACAGAGAGAGTGTCAGAGAGAGAGAGAGGGTGATACAGGAGAAGAGACGGTATGAAAACAGAGAGAAGAGGTGTTTGTGTGAGAAAGTGGAAGGTGTGGAAGCTGCAGGAGACTGACAGGCTGAGAAG
Source organism: Paralichthys olivaceus (assembly GCF_024713975.1). Classification (NCBI taxonomy): domain Eukaryota; kingdom Metazoa; phylum Chordata; class Actinopteri; order Pleuronectiformes; family Paralichthyidae; genus Paralichthys; species Paralichthys olivaceus. Next base: position 10,752,410 of record NC_091098.1, on the reverse strand, counting down.
CAGCAGGCTTGTGCTTGTGTTTATGCACTGGTGTGTGCATACTGTGTTTGTGCATGTGTGTGTGTGTGTGTGTGTGTGTGTAAAGGCGAGGGAGGACACCCGGCATGTAGCTGAACTTGAATTCAACCCGCTCCTGCAGGGTTGCATCAACCTTTTGACTGTGAAGCTGTCTCTCAGAAGGGAGAGCCAGGTGCATCCTGGTGTGTAGTGTTGCACTGTTCTCAACCGGCCTGTCTAGAATGTTCTATTTTCTTGTCCTGTGTTATTGCTTAGGAGCTACTTCAGAATTATTCCATGTCATCAGTGAGTCCTCCTCAAACAGTTCTACAATTCACTTTTTATTGTTTGTGTGCTGGACGATGTGTGAAGAGCTTTTCAAAACAGTCTACGGTGCAGAGTGAAGTAGGAAACTTTGTGTTCATCCTACCTGGTTTATCTCCAGTGAAGACTTTCTACTCATGTTTTTCATAAAACTTAATCATAAAACTGAATTTGCTTTATCACATTTCATGTGAGTGGTTTATATGTAAGAATGAATGATTAACTGAGCTGCCATTAAGCAACCATGAATATCTTTGTCAGTCATTAATGAAATAAAACAACAAACTATAACAAATTACCAAAATGATCTGGCAGGGATTTAAACTTGAGGTTTGACCCAGTTGCCATTTCATACATTTGCTCATCCTTTCCTTTCCTCTCTCTGCAGACCTGCTGTCCACCAACAGGTCTTCTGTCTTCAGCGGTCACCACGGTCAGCTCTCTCTCACCGCTGTCTTCCTGGATGAGTACCGCGACCGTCTCTTCCTGGGAGGGAAAGACATCCTGTACTCTCTCATGCTGGGACCTGTCAGCAGCGAGTCTAAAGAGGTGAGCCTTTGAAATGCAGTAAATAATATCAGTCAAACTGCTGTTATTTTTTATGTATTCTGTTCTGCTTTCAGGGTTGATTTACAGTAAAAGGTTAGTTACAGTACAGTCTACATGCAGAACAGTAATTACATTTTGATTTAAGTTGCAGTGATTTAAGTGGTGTCAGTCATGATGTACAGCTTAAAGAGATGGGCATGGAAATCTGTGTTTTTCCTGCGTTCACTTTGTGCAGAACATCTGGTAAAACACTCCTCATCATAAATCAACCATCAACTTGAGCAGCCGTTTTATTTTATAATACTTTTATTATGCTACTATTGCATTAGTGAAACAGTTTCAGAAAACAGTGATGAAATTTAAAAAAAGTCTGTTTTAGAAGTAAAGCTAAGAATGAATGGATTACACATGTAAATTGCTCCTAATTAATAGTTTCTTTGTGATACAGAGTCTTGTTATCATGTCTGTTTTCACCTCGGGCTCTTGATCTATAAACAGCAGCCTTCAAACATACTCTTCAATCAAATTTTATGTCCTCCATCCTTCCTTTACCAAACACGTTCACGGTCTCATACCATTGCTGCAGGAACACCTGTAAAAGTGCAGCCATAAATCAAGCATTGTGTTTCTATCTACTTCACCTCTAATCTGTGTATGAATTTGTCATTAAGGCTCATGTCAAACACTTACAGATTCTTTTGGTTTGCCAGAAACACATGAGAGAATCATTATGATCCAGTTTCACTTTCAACACAGTGAGTCTCACCAACAGGGAATAACGTATGCTCTCATGGTATTGTTTCATTTATCCTAAATATTACATCATTGATTAGCTGTTTGAATAAAGTTTATTCATTTTGAGAAGAATCATATTAATATGCTTCATGTCACTGATGCAATGATTTGGCATCTTGGTTTAAATCAAGAAGACCAAATACAGTATGTTAACAATTATGGAAAAATATGGGTCTCATTTTCCAATGGAATTTATGTTTAGAGTAATTTATTCAGTGCAACAGCAGACATGGATATGAGTTGTGCTGTTTGTAGAGTTAGGGAGTTATTTCACCTTTGAGTTATACCTTCAGAGTTTTTGGAAGGCTTCAGTACCAGGGACATGAGTAGATTTAAAGGGATAGTTGAAAATTCACTCAATATCTACTCACCACCATGCTGATGGAGGGGTGGGTGAAGGGTGTTTGAGTCCGCAAAACGCTTTTGGAGTCTGAGGGGTAAACAGCGTTGCAGCTGAATCCAGCACAGTTGAAGTAACTGGTGTCCTCTTCTTCAGACGTAATAAAACAACTGAAAAAAGACAACATGCCTCTGTACTGCTCATGTGGTGTCATCCAAGTGTCAGCAAGCCCTGACATTCAAATTCAACTGGAAATGGCGTCATTTACACTATAGTTTAAGCCTTAAAGTCCACTGATAGCTTCTTCGGAGGTGGATTCACGTACCCTCAGGCACTTTGGAACACCACACACACTCTCGCCTAAGGGCACGTGCCATGCAGCATAGCCACTTTCGGTAGCAGACATTTAGGCTTAAAACTTGGTGTAAATGATGCCGTGTTGAGTCAAATTTAAATGTCAGGGTTTGCGGACACTTGGATGACATCACACGAACAGTACAGAGGCATGTTGTGTTTTTCAGTTTTTTTATTACGTCTGAAGAAGAGGTCATTTTGGCTGAAACACTGTTTACCCCTGAGACTCCTGAAGTGCTTTGTGGACTTCACCCACACCTTCATCAGCATAGTGGTGAGTAGATAATGGGTGAATTTGTGTCTGTGTAGAGGAAAAATTTGAAAAAAATATGCAGCCAATATTTTCCATATATTTTATTTTCCATTGAAAGACAGGGTTCTAGTATGCAAAGAACAAAAATACATCTCTACGACAGAAAAAGAGAGAAATCCCCAGTGTGCTTCAACCACTTAAACCACTTAAAGAGCTTTACATATGTTTGTGTGTGTGTGTGTGTGTGTGCGCACACACGTGCGTGTGTGTGTGTGAATGAATGAGTGAATTTCAGTGCTCCTACTTGGGTTGAAGACATTAAGTGAATGGGTGAATGGGGAATTTCAGATCAGGATGCCGCCCACCTCGTCCGCACTTTTATTCTCCCTCATCCCTCGCTCAGCCTCCTTTCACTGTTCTCTTGGCTGATGATCACACATGATGCTCGCTGATACTTAATGCCTGTGCTTCTGTCCCTGCCAGCCATTGTGAGATCTTTCAGCGATGCCAGTTCAGTGAAACAAATGTTTACAAGACTCCAAAGTGTGCCAAACGCACCATAAACCACTGCTAACAGAAGGAGAGAAAAAAAATTATTGAATGAATTCAAACAATTTTTGACATTTTATCTGTCAGTGTTGCTATGACGAGCAGCTCTAGTGTTGAAAAGTCATGATCACTGCATCGTTATATAAAATTACAACCTTGGGATCTTGCTGAGGATTCTTGAGGTTTGAAACAAACACTTAACATATTCACTTTCTTTCTGAGTTTGAGGTTAGAAAATAAATACCATGTTAATTTACAACAGAACAAGATGCATTTGTGTTTCTGTCTACAGAAGCAGATTATTTACAGATGTAAACTATGTTTCTACCCCAGTACCATACTTTACCTAATGAAACAAAATCGTATTTCAACCTTCTCGTCTCAGTTTTGAAAAGAAAATGTTGTCATGAAAAGACTAATTATCTTTCATTTTAAGATATGTATTTTGGGTTGAAGGTCATCCTCATCCCTTTGTTTGTTTGTTAATTTCTTCCTTTTTTCCTTCCTTACTTTCTTCATTGCTAACTTTCTTTCTTCCTTACTTTCTTACCTCCTTCCATCCTTACTTTCTACCTTAGTTCCTTCATTCCTTAGCTCCTTAGTCTTCTGAAGAAAGAACTGATTCATCCTGAAATGAAAAAAGATGAAAAATAAATTTTCCTAACTTACATTGAAGACAATTTTTCATTCATTACTTTCTATGCATTTGATAAAAATTCAATTTTCATTACCAGAATTAAGTCAGAAACCACTGAGAAATATGTTTTGGTAGCCAAGTCTTCCAGCTCAAACCAACTTTCTATATCACTTGCACATCAAAAACATGTTTGCCGTCCTCAGTTTCCACTATAAATCTGATCAGCACTGCAGTAAAATAATAAAAGGGAGTACGATCAAATTCTTAACTCAAGGCTTTTGTTGAAAATAAGTTAAATGCTGTTATATCAGCATGGTGTTTCTGCCCAGGCTTTAAACTGGATCCAACACTGACTGAGTCACATCTGAGAGGGGAAACATTTCACTTAATGCAACCACCCGCAAAAACACTGAAACAAATTATGATTTAGCCCAAGTAAATGTTTCAAATGATGGGATAATTAGTCAACTTTAAACATTAATTTTTGGTATCTGGTATACAATCTGATTGCTGTTTATAAAATGTTCCATGTGTTCTTTTTGGCTTTTGGAAATGTGTTTGGCACGTGTCAAAATCTTTGTCATGTCTTTCAGCATTTTCAAATGACTGGTTTATTTTTCTCAGTGTTTGGTTACGTACAGTGTATGTATGATTTTGGAGATGGTTGCTAGTGAAGTTGGATTAATCTGTTCTGCCTCAATGGAAAACTGTGTAAAAAGAATTATATGGTGATAAAATCAGAAGAGATTTGAAGCTTCTCTCCAAGAGTTGTGTGCAGTAGTTTGCACTGTTGCCTCAGGAGAAGGATTTGTGTTCAAACCTGCTTGCCAGTCTGGGCCTTTCTGTGTTGAGTTTGGATATTCTCCTTGTGCTTGTTTGGGTTATCTCCAAGTACACAGTAGGCATCTGTTGACTCTAAATTTCCTGCAGGTGTTAATGTGAGCATGGATGGTTGTGGTTCTCTTTATATTGACCCTCTGATGACCTGTTGACTTGTCTGGGGTTTGTCCAGCCTCAGGATTAGCTGCTCTTCTACACCCCTCAAAGGATAAGCGGAGTAAATGGATGGATGTTTAGCCTTGATGCATCCTGATTCAGTTAAATATAAACTCTCGATCTTTCAGCTGCTGCTGAATTTTGCAATATAGTATAGTCCAGTTCTTTTATTGTCAGTAAGAGTTACTGCATAAGTTCACTGCACATAAATCATACAAGCAAAAGAATGAAGCCAAAATATAAAGTTGATAGAGAAAGTTTTTTTCATATTAATGACCACAAGGTAAATGACAACCTTGATAAAAGTGATGCATTGATTTGTAAATTCTATTGTGTCCATGTTGTAAAAACTAAGTCTGGTTCATCAAAGTTTCAGCAGTTGTTTCCTCTCATTCCTCAAGTGATACATTGTGGACTTTATCTCTTTCCTTGGATGTTTAGTAGCTGGCACATGAACAAAGATTTTTATGTCTACCCGCTCAAGCATTGTGTCATGGTGTTTTGACAAGATCCAGTTTATTCACAAGGTCAGTTGAAAGTGTTGGAAAGTTAATGTCTTTGCACTTGAAACAAAGACTGCTAAGCTAAGTGCTCAAAAATATAACAAATGTGAATAATTTTCCAGGGTGGATTAAAAATTAAAGAGGCCCTTGAAGAGGCCCAGTCACAGCAATGACGGGTCAGGAAACAGCTAAACAGAGGAGGGAACATAACACATGGACGGCCAGTGGAGGTCAGCCATAACTTGTGTCGTGCAGGAATCTTGGATGATGGATGGGATTGAAACCATTGTCAGCCAGGTTTTAGCCAGGGTCTGACTTAATCAGTATCAGTCAGGCGTGTTATCCGGCTGCTCTAGGTCAGACTGTGAGTGTGAGCCAGGCCTTTTAGCGGGCACACGTCCATATCAGTCCAGCATCATGACAAAGAAACTCACCAAGAGATCTTAACCACTTTAGGCCAAGCCCAACACCGACTCTAATTCAGTGGCATGAAACCAATAATTGTTTCTCATGAATTCCAACTGTTGCAGGCCAGTTTTTTTTTTCTTACTAAATCAGGTCAGGTGTGATTGAGGAGGTTTATATTGAAAACATCAGTAGAGCTTTATGTTATGCTGAGAGTTTTAACCAACACTAATATATTCATTACATGGAATGTTTACATTTTATTTGCGGTCAACCTTACTCTTAGTATTACTTAGAAAATTTGGGAAGATATGCTTATTCCGTTTCTTTTCAAGAGAAACGGAATAAGCATAAACTGTGGATTTAATCCTCTGAATGTAAAATACTGAGACTTACTATATCAATCAATCAATCAAATGTATTTATATAGCACGGTATCACAACAAGCAGTTGTCTCAGGGTGCTGCAAAAAAATCCATGATCTTAAGAAACACAAAATCCAACTTGTTCCACACCGAGCAAGCATGAGCAACAGTGGGGAGGAAAAACTATATAAAGCCAAGACTTTCCATAGTAACACTTCTTGTAAGTGCATCTTCCTCTTATTCTTCATTTTCTTTGTGGTTAAATCATATAATTGTAATTTAAGGTTTAAAGTCCAAGTTACACTGAGGAGGAGGAAAATTAGCTGTATGAATGTGCCAAAAGAAAATCTATATTGTAAATGTGATTTTAAAGTATTTTCCAGTCTGAAGCAACAAATGTGTCAAATAATTCACAGTTTAAGTATCTAGAGGACGTTTTTTCGTTCTTGGCACATTTCCATTTCTTTAACAGAAAAAAACTAGCATTACGTCCCCACTGTTCCACGTCTCAGCCAACCAGTCAAGTTGCAGGAAATATGGTCACAATCTCCCTGTTTGTTCCTGAGTTATGGCCAGAAAAGTGTATTTGCAGAACACACAGTGAAGTTCACTTTTGACCATTTGGGTATAAACTACTTAATCATTTAGTTCTATCAGACATTTGTGTCAGTTATCTTAACCTTTGACCTTTAACCACTAAAATCTAATCTGTTCATCTTTCCCAAGATATCACAAAATGGAATTAATTGACAGAAAGACGGACAAGCTGAAAACATCCCTCCGGTCATAAATAATACAGAGGCAGAAAAAAAGCTGGAAGAATGGAAATGTGGGGAAATATGACTGAAAAAAAATTAAACAACTCTCAAAATATTCCTGAATGCATAACACAGGACTCACACGGAGGCTTCAGTGGATATGATGCTCATTCCCTTTGAATAGGGTGATCTCATGTGTTACCAAACTGCATTGTTATTCAGTTGTGTCCCAGTTGTCTAAATGAAAGCACAGCCAATCAAATCATGTTTAAACAAACACACAGTGCAGAAGCTAGCCAATCAAATCATGTTCATGTGGTCAAGGGGCCTGAGGCAGCTGGTGAATCTGGTGTGTTCATCTGGCTGTGGGTTTCATTTCCCTTATACTTCTCTTTAGCATTGTATTGAACGGTATTATGGTACATAAGCTTGAGAGCGGGATATGTTGTGTGATCCAAGTTGTGTGATCCAATGTTGTTGTAGTTGTGATCACATACGTGTGAGTGTAGGTTTTTCCTTTTCCTTACATGTTTAGGCACTGTCGGGGTTGAGTACTGCATTTACAGTTCACTATATTAAAGCACAGCTCACGAGTTTGTGTAAAACAGTTCCTGATTCACACACTTTATTCATACATCACTTTTGATAAAGATGACTGTGAGATTTTAGTTTTCAATGTGTTTCAGTCATTGTGATCTACAATCAATCCACTATTCTGTCTGTGAAGACTTTCAATTCTTGATGGACAAGTTGAAATATATTTCATATTTGAAAGTTTTCCTGCTGATATCAAATTGAAGGTGTGATGAGTTTCAGAACAGAAACAGGTTCAGTTTAAAACCAACGACTCAGAAACTTTCATTCATATCAGCTGTCTCTGTCACTTCATCCAAGTTTCAAGTCACACTGTTAAACAACACAGTAGCATATCTATAACAGTATAGACCACGGACTCACACATGCTCCCATACGCACTGAACACAGACATGGTAATGTAAGTCAGAAACATTAGCGCTGCTCTCTGGTTTCTATTCTCCATGTTAGCAAAAACAAAGCAATGTTTCCTACTGGACCAGACAAAGACTTACTGTCTCTGAGAAACTGCCTCTGGTAGTCGCCTTGAAACTGCAGCATTACACATGTCATTGCAGCTCCGACACTGGGGCAGAGTCAGACTTTCCTCTTCAGGGGCAGTTGGATTTCATTTTTCATTTCCAGAGAGTGGTGTGAAAACTAGCCCCATTGTTTCAGATCCAACTTTTTATTTCATGCTTATCTGACCTTCACCTCATCTCCTCATTGGATTTGGAAAGAGCGAGAGAAAGACCTTTCCTAATCTGAAAATCTTGGATCCATCCTGTGAGAACTTGACTTGAAAATTGTTTTATTTATTTATATCTTGTTTTGCTTTTGTAAGCTTCATATGGAGACACCGAAAGACCGACTGAGCACAGCTTTCCAGTTTGTTTGGAGCAAATGGTCTCATTTCATTTCCAGGCGCAAAACAGAAGAAGCTGATTTTTGAATTCCTTTATAGAATAAAAAAGCAAACACTGCACATTGTTGGCCAAATAACTCAGAATAATCATTGGTTGTTCTTAGTATAGTGCTTATTAACTGTGTCATTTTTGGGGGGGGGCTTATCAGTTTTAATTCCAGTAATTAACATATCTCATTACTGAATTAATGTGGCAGATGTGTCTGGTGCTGAAATGAAAAATGTGAATATTGTAATTAACTAGCAAAATCAATCTCCTGCAACAATCTCCTAAGTAGGTCCAGAGAAACTGTGTGGAGTCAGTGGGTTATCCAGAGTAAACAGTTCATTGTTTTAGTGCGGGCATGATGCCGTTGGTCATTAATCTATTCATTTAAAGTTGTCAGCATCACAAGAGAAATCCTTTTCACCTCTTTTTATTGGGGTGGAGGCAGAAATCTTTGAGACATCGATGAGACGATGATGTCATAACCTGAACATGTGAAATCTAAATGATCTGTTCGGCCAAAGTAAAATGAGTGAAGTAAAATAAATCCCACTATGTTGTTTTGTGATGTGTGTGAACCAACCTATATCCACTGGCTTGTGCTTCTGGTTTTATAACTGAAATGATGGATGTGTCCGTCTTGTCTCAATTACGATTTCAGTTTTACAAGCCAAAACTTCACTCCACACGCTCCTCATTCCAAAGCCTTTTCTTCAACATTGTGGCATCCCCTCTGCTCAATTTGCTTCTAATTACAATAAGTTGGATTTGCAGCGAGAATAATTCAAATTTAATGACACAGCAGCTGATTATTATGTTTGGATTGTATAAACAGTCACACACAGTGTGGCAATTACATTTTGCAATATGGCTGAATAAAGGTGCTTGTCTTCAAGTTATGAGGTCGTTAATCATCTCTTTCTTCCTCTTTTTCTGTTCTTCTGTCTTTCTCTTTTTTTGGTCTTCCTTCCATAGATCAACTGGCCCCCGTTACCTGGCAATAGAAAGGAGTGTATTGAAACAGGGAAAGAGCAGGTAAGCAACATCCAGTTAATTACTCTATGATACATTTTTTAAATAATATTTGTTTTCGGAAGAGGTGGATGATTTATTTCATAGAAGCTTTTTCTGAAACACTTTCTTCATAAAGCTGAACAAATTGTGCACTTGTTGATGGATAATAAAACATGGATAACCCATGTTGACTCTGTCTTTGTGACCATTTTCTTATTCAGACTTTTTGACCTTTTGCTTTTGTTTATTAACATTAGAGCAAGTTGTCACTCCACACCACATGAGAAGAGTAAAGTGGTACACTAGTAATGTCCTGTGGTTTGTGAAGCACCATTATCTAACCTTTATTTAATATTCAGAGAAGAATATGTTAAGATCCTCCTTATGTTCATAAAGCAACAATGAATGAAGTGACTGGGTTTATCCATGATGTTGAGCAGCCAGAATGCCTCCAGTTACAAAACAGTGAGGTAACTCTCTCCATGGCACATGTGTCCGGCAAACTCTGGCTTGTCAAGTTGGTCCCTGTGCTCTCAGAGATTTTGGCTTCTCACCAACCGAATCCTGAGGCCACGTCAGCATCTTCTCTGCTCTGCTCTTACCGACTCGCTCCGATTCTGCTCAGTTCATTACAGTGCTAAATCTTTATGGGATAAAAGCTCTCTATGCATTTGCTGTACTTTCTAAACAGCAGTCCGAGAATGCCTGGCACATATGATGGGAGGTACAAAATTTCCCCTCAGCATTGTACCCTCAAAGGCACTCTTAATCAGTTAAGTGACATGTCATGTTGTGCTGACTCTTCAGTTTCCTACACCCTAAAGCAGTTGGTCTAGTTGCTGCTCCCCAACATAAATGAAAAATGTACAGTAAATTATATGACTCAGCAGTCTAATAAACTTTGTCTCTGAAGTGTAAAACCGCACTCAAGATAATTTAATAGTCATAATGAAATTTCAAAGTTGCCATGTCTGAGGCCAGAACGATGCTTTCAGAAGAGGGTTGTAGTTGTAAACCTTTATTGGTTCTGTGGTGATGTAAAGGGAGGAGGGGCTGTATCTCTTAACAAAAGACCAGAAGGGAACGAGGGGTGAGCCTTCAGCAACACAATGGAACAATTTATCTTGGCCACACTTAGGTGGGGGGGCACATATTGAGGCAGGTTGAATATGCAGATGAAGGAATATGCATCTTCCTGATTTGCATATTCCTTGTAGTTACTGAATATGAAGTGAAATATTCACAAAATATCACCGTTATTACCATATAACTATTATTATCAGTATTCAGGGAGAATTCCAACTCATTTTAATCATGTGCAGTGATGGATTACAGTAATCAAATATCTCATATATGCTGTAGTCACTAAATGTTCTTCAGAATCAAATCCATATTTGAATGAATACAGTTATAATGTAGGGTTTTCTAAGTTTGAATGAGTGTGTTTGGAACTTGCTTCAGTGACAGGACAAATGAGAAAAACTACATGCTGGATACCATTGACAATTTATTGCAAGAAAAAGAAAGGCTCTGATTTTATAGTTGACATTTTCAATGCAGTTCAATGACTAATTCACAGATACAGGGGAATAAAAGCTTTTATTTTGATTGTTGAGCCATGCGACATGGTGCAAAACCTTGCTGATAAAAACACAACATATAACAATGAATTCAACTGTCCATTTGTTACTGTTTTTCATGTACTTAAAGGTCCAGTGTGTAAGATTTAGGTGAAAGGGAACTATTGGCAGATATTTAATGGAGAATAATCCTCATGATGTTTTCACTAGTTCATTTCATCTAAATTGTATGAATTGCAGTGAAATCAGGTGTGTTCCCAGTTTGGTTGTTGCAGTTGTAGGTGTGTGAAGTTTACTGTGAAGCGTGTTGCAAATGTTCCTGTACGGTACTAGAGTTACATAGTGCAATAAAGCCATCAAAATGATTTGAATAAAGAAAAGGAGAGGAAAGTGTGAGATGAAAAACTCAAAGGGAGTTTCCAAAGCAATCACCTTTAATAATGTCAAGAAACAAACTAATTCAGAATAATGTTTCAGCTTTGGAAAATGCATAGTGTCATAAAATGGAACCAGTGTCCATGAATGTGTCAGCACCTTGAGTTGTTTACCGCCTCTTAAGCTGACTCAGCTCTGTTTGTTCGCCTGGAGGCCTCAAAGAAGCAACTTCACAGACGATGAAGGAGAGAGGAGATGGTAAAAGGACAGAATGGAGATGATGATGGTTTAAAAGGCATCATAAACATGGAAGACATGACTAATACGGGTTGGAGGATTTAGTTTTTGTGAGAGGAGTGAAAGGTAGCCAATGTATGGATGGTAATGACAGTGAGAGAGTTACTCCAATATTCATTGGATTGCCATTGCATTTTGTGAACATGGTTTCCCTACAGGATAATTTCTAACCTTTAATCATAAACTAATTAGGAGTTTTTTTGTCTAGTGCCATCAAGTCAAAAATTACATTTTTACTGTACTTTGGTTTATGACCCAATGCTTGCAAGACTATTTAGATTCCGATCACAAACCTAGAAAACAAGAAATAAACAAGCTACTAAAGACATGACACAGTAGGAAGGAATAAATGAAGGAAGACAGGAAGGAAGTGGAAGAGACTGATGTCTTTTTGCTTTGATGTTTCGAGACATCATTAAATTTGGTCTCAGTTGGTGAGGGAGCTCTCAGTGGCTTTAGTGGTGCTCCGAAACTGGCACTAATTAGTACTCACACACACACACACACACACACACACACACACGTAAAGTGAAGACACACTGATGTGAGGATTTTAAATCTTCTGCTCATGGAAAGAAGTCCCACTGCCACCTCCATCTGGAACCAGTTAGAAAGTGTGTGTGTGTGTGCGTGTGTGTGTATATGGGTATATATTCTGTGTTTGAAGTGACAGGTGTGTCTTGGGTGTCTCATATCAGTTTTATTAAGTGTTTCCTCTGCACACCACTCACATGGCACTTGGTGTGTGTGCGTGTTTGTGTGTGTGTGTGTGTGTGGTTATACGAATGTGTGTTTGAGTGTGTGCACATGCTACTGTCCATGGAGAAAAGAAGTCAAGTGCATTATCACACAGACCTTAAAACTCTACCTTTGACTTGTGCCCAAGGAATTCCTAGTGTGTGTATTTGTGTGTGTGTGTGTGTGTGTGTGTGTGTGTGTGTGTGTGTGTGTGTGTGAGAGAGAGAGAGAAGGCAAGCGAGAGAGTAACCGTGTGGATAACAGATAGAGGTGTTTGACTCTTTTTGCCAAACTACACAACTGTCTGCATTCCTTCAAGTCTTTTACTTTTTGGCTCATTGTTTTACTCAGTGTCAAGTTAGATGAATTACTGTTATATTGTGGCATCTACAAAGCACAAAGTCACACACAGTAAACACACACACACATTATATCTCATATGTTTGCCATGTGTGTCTGTTAAAAATAACTGAGTTTGACAAAAAGTGGGAAAGGTTAAAAGGCAAAAGGTCCTCGCATTGAGAAATAGTGTAGAAACAAATGGTTCCTGGCAACTAAAAGAAAAAAAAAATTACAAATCTTTAAGTCTCTGTTGAATTATTTAGTTTAGGCAAACGTTAACGCCACACTCGTCCTGAGTCGTCCTGTAGCTCTGTCCATGTTATCTCTTTAATGAAAGTCTCTGTCTCCACTCCGTCTCCTGACAACTGTCAACCACCTTAAACATGTTTTTACTGATAGCGCTTCCACCCAGAGTCACAACCTCATGACCTTCACCATCATTAATTACAGCTCAGGAAAATAAATAACAGGCAGAGGGGAGGCTCTCAGCAATTTCAGCCAAGCGTGTTCTGTCTTGCTTAGCTTGTTAACACATTTTTCTGCTTCATCTTCTACTTGTAATCGGACTGATTATCAGATCATACTCTGAAACTGTACTGCTGCGCATGTTGAGGTGACAGATGGAGCAAGTTAAACTTTTCGAGTATGCGACTGACTCTATACGTGAACCCAAACAATCAGTTTGTGAACTCAGTTCTGCGTTCTGTTCTACATGACAGGATTGAAAATATGCCTTTCTTTTGGTTTGGTTTTTTCATAAGCAGAGATGTGATCAGTTTTACTATGAGTCAGTCTAGACTTATTTGGTATTGTAGTCTAAAAAAGTAAAATATTCTGTCTAGACATGTAGTCATATTTTTAAGGTTATCATTCTTTTTTTTGTTTTCTAACCCCATGAAGTCAATATTTCCTTGCTCTTAAGTAGTTTTAGCTGCTAACCTTATTTACCTCTCAAATCTAGTGGGCAGATAAGAAAATACACTATTATTAATACTTTTTGGAGACGCAATACTGCATATTTGAAACAAATCACTGCAGAACTAACTGTTTGGACAGTCAGAAGAATTTCTAACTTGTCAGAAATGTTGGTCGACTGTCTTCAGGCTCTTCATGAGCCGATTCCCCCACTATCAGCAACTTTTTTCACTGACTCTTCGCAAAATGGCAAAATGCAGTGCAAGTAGGAAATGTTGTTCATGGCTGGAAGCAATTGTACAACAAGTAAGAAAAAAAGGGAAGAAATGGGCACTTACAGCACAGTAATCAGAGTGTGGCTCTAGCCATCAACATATAATACAGTACAGTTGCCTCAAACGTTGCTTCCTTACCTCCAATTCTTTCTTTAAATTAGCCAAACCAAAATGCCCACCTCTTCCACATACCTGCGTGTCAATATCCATGTGCTTATTTTCTTGGACATTTCAGCTTGTCCAGAGGAGCTGATGGTAACCTGGAGTCAGGTTGTGTCAGATGAACAATTCTTGACTTCCACAGAGTAATTCCATCTTAAAAGTGGTACCTAAATACAGTTCCTTGAGTAATTGCGTTATTATTTGGACTGAAAAAGGTGTTGAAAATGGCACAAAAATAGTATTCTCTATATTGACTTGTGCTTTGATAAATTATGTTTATGTTTCAAACAGAAAGTAAATCTCTCAAATCTGAAAGTATTCTATATTGTTTACACTGGTAAAATACAAAACTAACAGTAACATGTGGGCTCCAGATTTTGGATGATACTGCAAATCCTCTTAATAGCTTTTGAATGGATTTTGTTTTAGAATTAATTAGAAAAAGATGCTGCAGAGGCAAGAGACCAAGCGTCATCTGTCTCTACCAGTCTTCTGCTCTTTCTGCTGTCAGGATGCTGGTTCATGTTGGTCACAGCTCATATGCCTGCCAGGAAGCCAAGATAGGTGACTGTGGTTTTCTGCCCCGAAATGAATTTTTGATTGGTTACATGTTGTAGTCGGTAGATATTTGCAAAAATCACCTCAGACATTTTGGCGCGAGTTTTTTGCCATGACTAAATGTTTTTGGGGGAACATAGAAAACTGGTTTCTTTGAGGATCAAACAGCTGCTGAGACCAAAGGATTGGACAGACGAGTTCATCCAGCTGTTCAGCTTTGAACTGCCTCCACGGTGTTTGTGTGAGCCTGTGATTGTTTTTGAGGTCCTGTTGACTGTTATGTCTTGTACATGTGCATATTTGTCTGTGTGTTTCCTCATTTCCTGTTAAAATAACAGACTCTGACTTCTCTCCTCTGAACATTGGTTGTTTATATTGGAAACGACTCTCCGTGTCCAAACTTGCCGCTCCCTGCCCGGGTCAGGCCGGTGAAGCTTTCATTGCTATTAGCTTCACTTTAACTCTATGGCGGCTCCATTTTACACGTCGATGAAAATACTAACATCATTGAAGGTTAAACCCTAACCCTAACTAACTAATAGCAACTAACAAATAGTGTCCTGATTAAGGGGCTGCCTGCTTTGGAAGACACTGTCTACTCAGCCCACAAAAAGAGTCTTCGAGGGCTTCAAAGACCAAGAAGGCAAATTCAAAATGAGATGGTCTAATCTACAGGTTTCCATAATCAGCGTCACCAGCTAGTTTTGCCCTTATTGCTGTTGCCTATAGCAACAGAGCTGACGGTGGACATGACTGTGTACCATTAGCTGTTGGATTGAGTTGAAGCACTTGCTGGTGCCATTACCTTTTTGAAAAAAAATGAACCCTGGGATAGGTTTGGCCGTGAAGGATCCAACCATTGGAGTCTTCATTTCTCGGGGATGAAATAACACATTTATCAGCCGCATTTGAAGGAGAGGAGGAAATGGGACAAGTTAAGTTGTGCCACTGTCACACAATTGGTCTTAAAATGCAGCCTTCAAAGGATGCAACCCTTGGATTGAGTTTCCAGTGAGATCTTCATCAATAGATAATTTTGGTTGCAACTGTTACATTCCTCCATTTAAATTCCCTGAGGTTTTAGAAATGTGCAAGAGGTTGAAAGGCCAGACTTCTCATCCCTGGACCAACTTGGAGACAAAACAGTCTGAGAAACATTTTCCTTGACCTTAGGCAAATCTCTTTTGATCATCTACATGCAGCATACTTAACGTGTCAGAGCCAAATTGTGACGCTAGGTTGTACTTATAATAAACAAATCAAACCATAATTAAATGATTTGGAGCCTGTGGTGCTGTTACTGCTCATGTTTCTCAAAATAAAGACCACATTTTGACATAAACCCTGTTTCTTTATGTTATGAGGAAGATATTTGTCTCCAGTCCTGCTCTCTGGAGTCACCTTCTCGGCTGTTTTGGCCAAAGTTTCTCATTCTTCTTCTGAAAAACATAAACTTGTGCATGTCGAGTTGTCATGTGGTCAGAAGTAAAATAAAGGTTGCATTAATACACTGGTAAGAAGTAGTATAGTGGTTAGACCTTTGTTGGACATTTGGGAAGTGATTTTCGTCTTTCTTGGAAGCACAGTGACCTCCTGTTTTATGTTTCACATTGTGCAGTTGAAATCATGAGATATCAGCATATTGTGCATCAAAATGGCCTAGAGCGGCCTTGGCAATGTTTTTTGTTTGATTATGATAATGACAAATGCCTGTCAGACCAAATGTAACAATAATGTTTTGTTGAAAATGATATATATACTTTTTAAACCTCCAAGACACAAAGCTGTGGTTTCTCTGGGCAGCGTCAAAGTCTGATCTGTATGAATGGACAGCAGAGTATTGTTGGGAAAGCCTATGTGGTCAGCCAACCTTCTCTTCATAATAAAAGGTTAATAAATTAACATTGTTGATTTTTTTTCACAACGTAGTTCTGACTGTGGATATTTAGGCAATGATTGAATCTCTCCAGTTTCATTTCTGGCTGGATGTTTAAAACCTTTCACTTAAATCTCCCAGTGAGACAAAACCATCAAACCACTTCATCTTCTGTTTAACTCCCTTCAATGCCACTTAATCTCTGACAAGACCACACAGACGTGTAAAACCCAAAATCCCAGGGTGGAAGAACAGAGAGGCATTTTCTTTGTTCAACATTTCATTCCACCCTTTGCTCACATCGGCCACACACAAATCTCCAAGACGACTCCCTGAGTGGAGGAATGGAAATACAGGAGAGACGGATTTCTGCTCACTCTCAGTCCACTTGGTAGACATCGTATTTCTCCTGAAAGAATCTAGAGACTGTGGCCTCCAGCCTGGTGATGGTTCCAGTAGCCTGGACATAAATTCTGCAGCGGTTTGGCATGAGTTAAGTCAGCCTATATTGATTTGTGAAAAATAATTAGGGGGTAAAAACCTGCCAGAAACTCTTAATAAAGCTGCCAAAGTTTCTTGATGGTAGCCCCTATACCTCAATATAAATCTGCACCTTTCAACTCCAGATTCTTCCTCTTTATGTACATTGAATAATTTGCCTTCAATTTAGATTTATGAAACACATTCTTAATTTAAATGGCTTTCTGTTTAGTTTATGACTGGTCTGGTTTTGTTTGGGTAGAGAGACGAGCCATCGGGAAAGGGCCATATGATGATGTAAACTATTCCTCGTAGCGCGGTGACATGGTTTACATCAGGTCTGAAACCCCTCAGAGAAAACCATCAACAATGTTTGAGCGCCCGACTGCGACGTTGAGGGGGACGCAGGCCACACACAAACACAAGATGACAGATTAACTAGGCCTTGTCACACACGAGACATGTTCTTGTAAAACACAAAAAGATGCATTTATGTGGAGAAATTAAGAAAAGGCAAGTAAACAAAAAACATGCAAGTGCAAAAAAAGACAAAGAAACTTGCAGCCAAATCCCATGTATTTAATTATGCATTTGCACATGAATACACAGAGAAACACCAGGCGCTTATTCTGCAGATATTAGTTTGACCTTGTTAACTTGAGAGAATGACACCCGGCCCAATCCTTTCCTTTTCTGCTGACACCTGTTTTGTCTGCTTCTGCTGGGACAGTCAAGAAGCAGGAAGTAGTCGTGCCCTCTGCTTCCTCTGGACCTCAGTGTAGTGCAGAAAAGTCCTGATTCATGTTTCCTCAGCCACTGCTTCATTTGTTCTCGCTCCACTGTGTGCTTAAATGTCCGTGTCCAGGACCTTAAACAATTGTTTCAGTGGTTTTTGAGTTACAAACTTATTGTGTTAGGGTGTCTTATGAAGCAACGACAGTTTATATCTTTCTCCCTGATCTGCCTTCTTTTTTATTTTCCTATTTTCAACATTCAACACACCACAGTTAAAGCCATTTTCATCATTGGTGTCTTCATCATATGTTTGTCATTTCCACAAATCTCAGCTTTAAACCCTCAAATTATCCACCACGTTTCTGCGCTGGCACAGAGGCGTTTGTGATGTTCCACAGAACATCTTGACAAGATCATGACAAAGCTTGCCTGACCCAAATGTGATGAAAATTGCTCCACAACATCAGCATGTCACTTTGGCAGAAATCCAAAAATTGGAGATACAATTCCTGTGTGGGACACTGAGGCTATCGCATTTCTTCTAATAAAGCCCTTTTCTTATCCCTCCATGCAAACATATGGGATCAATCAACCGTGTAAAAAATAGTTTTGGTTCACTCTCATACCCAGAAAACCAACTTCACTGCATTTTGATTATTGTGTTATTTCATTTAAGAGTGTAAGAGTTAAGTGTGTGTGTGTGTGTGTGTGTGTGTGTGTGTGTGTGTGTTAAATTTTACATTGTTTACCTGCACAGAATTTTCCTGCTGTACCCTGAGAATGTTATGGATGCCACTTATTGTTTTAATTTTTTTATGTTGCATGGAAAATAAGTCATGCCGCATATCCAAATCAAGAACTTAAAGCAATCCATTCACCAAATAGTGCAGGGACAAATTCACTGTGGCAGCCATGGTACTGAGATAAAAAGAATTTTCTATTGAAGTGGACGATGCAAAAAATGTGCTGCAACATATACTGAACCTTTTCTCATATTTCTTTGAGGTTTTACTTTGTATGTTTGTTTTGCAGACGGAGTGTGCCAACTTTGTCCGTCTCCTGCAGCCATACAACCGCACTCACCTCCTGGCCTGTGGCACCGGTGCTTTCCAGCCCATGTGTGCTTTCGTCTATGTGGGACACAGAGGCGAGGTAAGGCTGTGTGAAGATAAGCTGTGTGTGTTGTACTGGCATCCACAAGCAAAAAGTACAGTTGTTATTGATATCAACTCTGGTATATGCTGATGTCACAGTTGAGTAGGGTTATATTGTACCCTTCCACACTGAAGTATATGACTGCAGGTTTTTTTACTCTGTTTTTGTCTAAAACGAGTGTTTGGAAGCTCTAATACATATTTCAATATATATTTCACACTCTGTGTAAACACTACAGAGCAGGTTCAGTTTGGATTGTGCAGTTTACTTGGTATTTATTAAGTAAAAGTTGAATCACTCCAGTATCAACATTTCCAGGGTCATTATGATACTTTATCGGTTACAGACAGAATTTGACAACTACATATATAAATTTAAACTGAGCATATGATAATACAAATTTGTGAGAAAGAAACTCAGGAGAAAAAAGTAATTTGAAAAAGACAAAGTGACCATTAAAACTGAATAGATGAAGCCATTATTGACCACTAGAGAACAAAATGACCCACAAACTCAAAGACAAAGTACTGATAATATATCAGCTAATGTTAATGAACCATTTTCTAATGTACACTCATCCATTTATAGTCTCATCCAAGCTCTGGTTTGGCCTCTGCATTTGGTTTTCTTGGGTTTTTAGTGGCTAAACGACTGTCTATTGTAGTGGTGCATTGTGAGCTTGGTGAAGGATGATGTCGTCTCACAGTGATGCATTAGATAACCAAATCTATTGCAGTGTTTCTGTAACACCAGACAGGTTGAATTTATTTTACCTCTGAATAAAGTAGAAATCAAATGAAATAGAGTCTACATAAAGCCTCAAAGGATGGTGGTCAAACTTGGATACAGTGAATGAAGTGGCCAGAAGTAAATGTCGCACAGCGTCATGATGAGAAAATATAAAATCACTGGGTGGCCTCGAAGCAGCTCTGTGGTGGAAATCAGGCTAATTGAACAAACATGGTTTAAGCCCAGATGTGTTTTTCAGAGAAACACAGTTCAGATTGGCCCGACTTGACACTCAGATCCCTGGGGCTCAAGGTCAAGCATGAGCAAGCAGCTCTGTCATGGGTCCTTCTGTAGCAGTACTCAGCCGTTCAGTCAGACCCTCTATACATCTTTTCAACTCCACAGACTAGCTTTCTACTCAGCCACTCAGATCAAGGGGGCCCGCTGCAGAGTCTCACTCTTGGAGCCTTTTAAAAGACATGAATCAATGAATGAAGCTACTAAGACAGAGTGGAAGCTGGCTCCTTCACAGTGGCCCAACAGATCACAGCTCGGTGTGGCGCCCTGCCTGGCCCAGCGGGAGAAGGTCACACTGGACATATGGTGGGGAGAAAGCTGGATGTTGGCATAGAGTTAAGTAAGAGAAAGGAGACGGGCAGGGGAATGCCGGAAATGTATTCCAGAGAGAGGGAGAAGTGTTTGCATATGAGTGTGTGTGTGGCTTGTGAATTGTGTGGCTTGCGACACAAAGTCTTATTTTTTTCTCATGGATTTAGGTGCTTGTCACAGTGTGTGTTCTCCTTCGTGCTTTTTTCTGCCTTCCTCTCAATCTGTCATCGTCAGTGCGGTTTTTGGACTCTGGGTTTTTATGGCACATCGTGAAAAACTGCACACGCTTTCCTTTACTTGTGCTAAATAACTTTGAGCGTAGAAATGGTATACAGTGTGTGTGTGTGTGTGTGTGTGTGTGTGTGTGTGTGTGTGTGTGTGTGTGTGTGTGTGTGTGTGTGTGTGTGTTAGTGTGGCTGAGGAAATGAAAGTACAAAAAATTGAAAAGATATTAAAAGAAGTCAGAAGTATCCTGTGTCCTTAGGTAGAGCAGATATGTCATGAAAAAGGTTTTTTATAAACCAACTCAGGAGCTGAAGTGCACGATCTTCTTAACAAAGCATTTGAACTGCATTTGCGCTGTATGATTTTTTCCCAATTATTTCAAGTTTGATACAGAGATGGTTTTTCACTATAACTCGAGGCTTACAGTGAGTTGCACTTGCACACCTGCTTCTAAGGAATAAAACAACCCACATTTAGTCAGACAACCCTTCTTCAATAAAAGAGTTTCAGCCATGTTTGGAAATGTTACTCTTGGAATTTCTGAGTCAAACTGTGTAAAATTGTGTGTTGTTTACTAGTTTTGTGATAGTGAAGATAGTGCAGCTGTCTTCGCAGACATCGCTGCATTTGTTTAATTTGCTCCAGGGAATGTGTGTATGTGTTTATGAGAGAGAGAGATGGAGTGTTTGTGTGTCTATAGCTGCATAAACAGGTGTGTGAAATGATTAACAGGTTGTGTCAGCTGACTGACTGTATGTGTGTGTGTGTGTGTGTGTGTCATCACTCAGACCACAGCCATGTCCTTTCAGTTGGTCAGTGTGTCTCTCTGGATGGACGACACCACAGGGAGCCTGTCCATTTATTTAACCAATCGTTAACTGGTGGAGAACACACACCCGTCTGTTTGTCTGACCTCAGACAGAGGCTGCAAGCCCTCAAACTGGACTCTGGGTGGGATGACCTTTGACCTTCTACGTGTTTCATCTCAGTTAGCGGCAGAAACGCATATACTCCCTGTGTCTTTCTTATGCCGCCTCTGTCTCTGTCCTCTGCTGCTGTCACACACTAAACGCAAAATGCGTGAATGTTGCAAGAAAAACATGGGATTGGATTAAACTGTTATTGTTCTCTATTGTCAGGCAATAGAGACTTGACTGTATTTCATGATTTCACACAGACATCAAAACTAAGAGATGCATTCAGCAACAACCTAGAATACAAATCAATTCAAATATATTCATAATGGAAGGAAATGTCAGTGGGTTTAATGTTTCTGGTTGCTCACATTTCAAAGTTATTGTGCACTTAAGCTTAATTTCATCTCACCAATCAGGAAAAGATTACAGCATGATCATATAAAATGTCTCTATTGTTGGTCCATTACATTTTTCTTTATTGTTTTGCTTACTCTGGAGTCTGTCTTTCTCACTCAGACACACACACACACACACACACACACACACACACACACACACATTTGTACTTATATCTTAGTGAGGACACTCATTGACATAATGCCTTCCCTAGCCGCTTACCCTAACCTTAAAACCTCCAACCTAAATGTCTAACCCTAACCTAATTTTAACCCTAGCCCTAAAACCAAGTCTTAACCCTAAAGCAGCATGTTGAAGAAATGAGGAGCGGTCAAAATGTCCTCACTCTGTAGGGTCTATGCTCTAAATGGTCCTCACAAAGCAATAAGTATAGGAACACACACACAGAGTTAGGAAAAACAAATGACACAACTTGAACATATAAATATGCAGCGGTACAGACAGAAACCCACATAAACATGATGAAAGACATTTGCATTCAAACATAAATAAAAAATGCATAAAAACAAATTTGTAGACACACACACACACACAAACTAGAACACAGAAAAAGCCTCTTCTCACAGCCTAGCCTAAGGCATTTCAGATGCTAAATTTTTCAGTTAAGCCCCATTTTACTCAACACTGCAGCTTTTTTAGATTTACAAAGTAACTTACTACGTCGCTCACTTCCTCACAGACGTCCATTACAACCTCTTTTAAGTGCTTGGATATATGGGACACAGGAAAAAGGACAGAGAAAGAACACTTCAACAGGGCCCATAGTGCAGCATTAATATGAATAAAATATAGACTAAAAATACTTTAACTATACTGACAAGTTAATTTCTCACAAATCACTTTTTTATTCCTCCCATGTATATTGCCTTTGGATCAAAGCCCTACAAACTGGAGATGAATGAAATCTCTTTCATGATTATTTTACTGCTTTTCATTTTTGTTCCATAATGTTACTTGGCATTATGCGTCACCTTTTTCCTGTAATGATCTCCATAACTCCTAATCTGTCCTCGTCCAACTACACTTTACCACCGTCGTATTTTCTCTGCTTTTAACTTCCACAGTGTGTCTCAGACACTGTCCTTTTATGTGTCCTTAAGAGGGAAGAAGGAAAGAGACATAGGGGACAGAGATTATCCTGTTTTCCTAAGATTCAGAGCTGAGGGAGGGGAGATGGAACCCAGCCATTATTTGATCCGACGGTGAGCAAAAAGGCAAAAAAACAACAGCAAGAGGTCTGTTGGTTGATCAAGACCCTTAAGATGAGTTCAAACTGAAGAGCAGTATACATTTTAACATTTAACATTTTTAAAATAGAATTTAGTTTAGAGTTAAATGAGACAGTATGAACAATTGGATGAACCTCAGGGGTTCTGAGGACAGGCCTGGTTAATTTTTGTTGTCTTTTATACACTCTTCATCATCAAAGTATTAACAGGGAGGGAGGACAGGAAGGAAAGACAATGAGTACAAAGAGTGGATGTCTGGTTTGGTTTATTCAGTAAGACAGGACGTGCAGTCGCCAAGAAGCTGTTTTGTGACTGGGTGGTTTGATATGATTCAAAGTGAAACTTTAATTCTTCTCCTCCCGCATTGACTTTATTATTTGTATCTTAAAGCACAGAATGGTAGGGACAGTCTTTCAAGATGTCAGTTCCCCAAATCCATATTCCTTCTCAGATGTAATTATGTGTAAGATGAAAGATGTCCAAAGAGTTGACTGTAACAGCTGTCTGGTTTTAGTGTTTTACAAGGGATTGTTGCCTTAAAAAATGTATCTGTGCAACTACAGGGTAGTGGTAACTGCTAAAACATAGTGTAACACTAGTGCAAATAGAAAGAGTCATGTATGCTTTTCTAACATTATGAAATGCACAAACAATCAGAGTACAAATAATACTAATAAACATACAGATAATAAAAGTCATAGTTATCACATGTTAAAAGCTTTTTTTTTATAAAGATAATTAGATAAAAAGGTTAAACAATTCTGCAAGTCCAATCTCTTCTAAGTGTAGATACCCTCACGGAAAAGGATCTGTCTCGTTTGGTTTTCAGCCTAGATTTTGGAATGGCTAGCAAGGCCTTACCAGAGGATCTCAGACTGTGTCCTGCTCGTAGAAAAAGACAATGTCTTAAATACAGGGAGGGGCCAGCCCATGCCTGGCTTTCAATCCTAAAATAACAGGCAGCCAGTGTAAGGTTGCTGTGTTCTGGATACATTATTTGGATAAGCTGAGCGGTCATACCACACTAAGTGAGGCTGTACAGTAGCAGAAAACCTCTGGAATATGATTGTTCTGCTGATAAACTCATCTTTTACTTTACAAGGAAAACTGTGCTGCTTTGTCTTATTAAGGTCACATAGTTTCATTTTCAGGCAAATGATTAGTGGTCAATATCAACATCATAGCCATCATTAGGTTCTGATTTTGGAAAAAGGGTCAGGTTATAATAATGTAAGTTATTTGATGAACAAACTCAATGAAGTTTCTCAGTTAAATTATGCAAATGTGAATTTACAGTATTTATGTCAGTAGTCACTTGTCTTCTTGGTTTTGTAGCAGGGCTCCTGATATATTTAAATTGGCTCAGCTGAGCACAAAGTAGCCTCTCTTTCCATGTCTCCCTCTTTCCCTCCATCTCTTTCTCTCTCTTGTTCTCTGTCAATCGCAGCACTTGTGTATATTTGTCTTGGCAGAGTTTGGTCAAAGCAACTCTGACAGTCTAATCAGCTACAGGCAGCCACACCATTCCGTCAGATCATAATGAGATAACACAGAGACACACACACACACACACACACACACACACACACACACACACACACTACAAAATGTACAGTCTCATGCACAGTAAGGATGCACAATTGTACTATGAAATGTGGGTACAGAAATGCACACACACACACACACACACACACACACACACACACGAAGTAGAGCAAGGAGGTGCTGAAGGAATAAGGATGACTAATGAGTTCACTACAGGGAGAAGATGGAGGGCAGGAAAAACACAGAAGAGAGGAAAATCAAGATATTGAGAGAATGAAAGCAATGACGAAAATGGAAGCGGGAAGGGAAAAGGTTGGCCTGGTGACAAAATAAATGAACACATTTTTAAAGTAATCCCTTATAAGAGGTGTATTCAGTATCTTAGTGATATTAAACTGCACAAAGCTGTGATCTTCATTCTTTAAGGGATGTGTCAGTTGACAAATGTTGAATTTTACATTGTTGCAGCGTCTAGTGAAACTGACAAAAAAAATCTTTATAAACTACACTGATGTGCAGGACTGGAATTGTTTTTCTAAATTTGGCCGTGATAAGATTCAGGTTACTTCTCAAATATCTGTCATCATCTTACAGAAAAGTTAATAAAGTATGATAGAGTGCGTAAACATTGTGTGCTTTGGTTGGCTGCACATGTTCACTTTAACATCTGTAAAACCTATTCCAGCCTCTTTATGTAAATTCATAAAGGTACATATGGATCAAATGAAATATTTAACCATCTCATTTTATGAAACCTGTTGGCTTTGCCGATGTCGCCTTAATACAAATCTTGTTACTTTTTAACTGTAACAATTTGTTACCATGTTACCCGACGGGCATTATTATGCAGTGTGTTGGTGCATGTACAAAGACTTATGTGCGTGAGTGTGTGTATTGTCCGCGTGTTTCTTTAGCTATTTTTAACTCACTGACTTCAATGTCATCATCTCCCCTGTGACCTATGAGACTCACCCATCCACTGACAATACTCCATTGTCTATTAGAGGAACAGAGACTCAGACACACAGAGTTCACAGCGAGGACACTTTAATCTCCACTGTGGACTTGAATCAAACATGAGCTGTTAGCGTGTGTCCCGTCGCCTTCCAGTCTCTTCTTGTCCTGGAAGGTCGACAACATTTGGATCCACATTGATCACACCCAGGCAGCTCTGTCAGAGACTGATGTTGTTGAAGTGGGAATAGAAAGGCAAAAAACAAAAGCCCTTTTGTTCACACTAACCCTGTTTTGACCTGACAAATCACACAATCCGAGGATGTGGCCAGTGTTCACCAGGCGAACTTGACTAACTGTTGAGTGACGAAGAAAGAACCACTCAGTTCGTTTTAATTGCTTCCTTACTTCGTCAGTGCTGGAGTCAGGAGAAGGGATTTGACAGCGGTTTCTTTTACACTTTTATATTTTATTGCTGAACTTAATGGTTTTTGTTTCTTGTGTGACTTATATTAAAGTGTGTTAAATATTTTTCACTGCAAAAAAATGCATCTGACACCAGACACAAATGAAAAGGTTTCATAAAGAAGGTGTTTGTTCTGATGGACGTATCAGTTGGCGAAGTGAAGACATTCTTACATTGAAATGTCATGAATGATGATTTTATATAATGACTTGGTCAGTATTTGTTGAGGGAATGTTAATGACACACGGGTCATAAAAAAGGTCTTATATCAGCAATCAGCATTATTTTTCTGTTGATAACGTTTGGATTTTTAAATGTATTTTTTATTTGATAACAGTGATACGCACTGTTTTCTTTTATTACTCTGATGGTTGCTCAATATGGCTCTCATAGTCGAGCTGCACCAGGGACCGAGGGGAAACTTGTCTCAACTCTGGCATCTGCTCTGATCCTGAAATTGCTTGTTTCTGAGACAGTGTCTTATCTCTCACAGACACAGAGTTCACTGGTAGGACATATACATTTTTTGGAGCTCACCTGCACCATAAGACCTCAAATAGACAAGCATTCAATTTCAAGCAGCAGCTGGCTTGAATGGGTTTTCACAAATGACTGCTTATGACCAAAGAACGTTTGCTGCTTGTTTCCTTTTCAACAACTGTTGTTGGTCACGTTATTGGTTGTGTTTCCATTGGGTGGCTTTGTCGTTGTGTTGTGGCTTTTACATTCTGTTAATGCGCTTGTGTGATGGTAATGGACTCTTTGTCCCTCAGATCACAAACTAAAAACATTCAAACTAATGTATGAGGAGCAATTACCTTTTAATGATCCACAGTCTTATTACCTATTCCAATGGATGAAAAGCAAGCATTAACGTGATGCTTATTCACATTCACATTCACTGTGCAGAGGGCAACATTTGTATTTGGGGCTAAATTTGTATTATTGAAGACATCCTGCTTTAATATAACCATGTGTCTATTTCCTCTCCAGCATGTGTTCACAATGGACCCAACCAATGTGGAGAACGGACGAGGGAAAGTTCCTCATGATCCCAGCCTCCCCTTTACTAGCACCTTCAGTGGTACGTCCCATGTTTATATTTCTAAACTGTGAACTGAATATGTTTTATTGAAATAGCTTGAATATAAGATCCAAAGAGGTTGAAACACATGGTGGATTGTGTGCATGTGTCAACCTTCACAAAGTAAAACTTGCTTTGACAAATGTCAGATTTATGTCCTCTCTGTTGCTTTGTGTTCTTTATCTGCCATGTTCAACTATTTAAAATGACATACACAGATTGTCTGTTTCCACACCTTTCACCCCATCTCTGCTGGATGTTGAAATGATAATAACCCCAAGAAAAACAACTAAGGTGAACTTCTTTGGCTCTGGCAAATGTACACATGTGCACACGCTCTCTGTAGATTAGGTTAAATCATTCTGGGCGTTTCTCTCAAGATGTCATTAGGTATTTAGCTTGTGAAAGGATGCTGATTTATATCAGTGAATTCTCTCTCTCTCTTTCTGTGTGTGTGTGTGTGTGTGTTTGCGACCCACCACCTTCCTCTCGCTGCAGCTGGATGATTTCAGGATCAGAATTTATCCCAATGCATAGTATTTGGCAGGAAAGTGTTAAAATGAAGCCAAAATCCTGAGTAGTCTGGACCTCAGCTGAGATGTACAGTTGTCACATAGATACAGAACAGCACACACAAACCTGCTGAGGAAGGCTGCTGGCTCTGGAGCATCGTAGAGATTTAGACGTACAGTATAATGACAGATTTAGAGCGATCCAAAGCTATAAGCTATAGAATGGTGTAAATTGCATATGAGCAGATGGTGATTTGTTCAAGGTTTCTTCACCTGCACCAGTTCACTTGTTCCTCCCGCTACATCGTGGAAAATGCTGAATCAGGTTGTGTAAGATAATCTAACGCCTCGAGTTTAAGCTCCTGTTACACGACTGTCCTTGAGTCTGACAGACTTCCCATACTCCCAGTTTGTATTCTGTGTGTCTGACACTGAACACTGACCTCTTTATGGATTTTTCCTCTCAGGGATCAATGGGTTACAAAAAGCCAAAGGCCTCTTTTCTGCATAATGCACTCCTATTTCCATCCTCTTTCCGTCCTTCCACCAGATCTTACCTAAGCCCGAAGTAACAACACAACAATTCTGTACTTATGGAACAATGTATATTTAGTGTCAACAATTGTTTAATATTGTTTTAACAAGTAATATCTAAGTAGGAATATCTAAGTAGTATCTTGGCTCAAGTTGGACTAAGGCCAGAACTACAAACATAACAATCTAATCTCAATATAATACATCCAAATATGAACAAATCAAATTGAAATAACCTAACTAATCTTTCCAACAATCAAAAACAGGAGAACACGTGAGATGAAATGAAAAAGTACGTTTACCCCTAATGACTCTCAAACTCAAAAACCAGCAGAATGCAGAATCAGGCAGGACGTGCAGCTTAACACCATCCTCTTTGGTCTTCTCATAGGTAGCAGCAGGCCAATCGGCTGCAAGGTATACCGTAGTCCACCAATCATAACATGCATCATCACATGAAATGCAGGTCAACTTTCACCATGAGGGGTAAAATAGAAAATGTATCCACCACAGACAAACGACTGCAGGCATGCTGAAAGAGACTGATCATCTCATTACAACACAAAATGAAAAAACTGAAGAGAAAAGGTTTTGCCAAAAATAAAAAGGTAAAACTTGATGAAAGTAATTGTTATCGTCAGCTATGAACCCAGTGATGTTTCCCACTCTAAGACTTGTCTTCAGTGTCAGGATCTTCAGCCAAAACATACAAAGTGGAACTCCCCAGGCGCTGTCACTTATTTCTCTGTCTGTTTTTGTCTGCGTGTGTGAATATGTTATCCGACAAGTGTGTCTGTTCACAAGCTAGACGATGATGCGTATGTTTCTAATACCATTAATGCAGCTAAATGAGATAAGAAGAATTTACACCCATGAGATCACAGGGGAGTCATCCGTGGCCAGATTCTGTTTCTACAACAGCAACAATGCCAGGAAAAAAATTAGAAACAGTTGTATTATGTTAATAAAAAAAACAACTGGGCTTATAGCGAAAAACTATCTCTCATAATTCTTCATTATCTGACAGGTATTGTAGTGATTCCTATCATGAGCTGTTTCCAAGCCAGCTGAGGCTGCTGTCTCAGCTAATGACAGATAAGCGTGACTGCTAAAGGTTGTTCCAGCATCATGTAAGAAACGTGGCGCGAGACAGATACGGTATTTTATTTCCACTTGCAGAGAAATCTGTTTTCTCAATTGCTGAAATTGAAAGTGAGTCCACTGCTGATGGTGTCAGTCTCAGTGGAGGATGTCTCGTATAAGAGTGTGTGAGCTGTGGTTTCACATTACTCTCTCAGTTTGTGCTATTATGGATTTGTCCAATTTCTTTTCTTCTGCCTCATTTGCCTGAACCACAATTTTTTTTCTCTCTCACCCGTGATTTCCTTATTGGTCTTCAGTGCCAATCTTTTTTATTCCTCCTAATCTCCTTTCCTTCATTGCTGCTGTTATTTTACACGTCTTCTTCCCTTCGACATTTGTGTAATATTTTTAACACTCATGCCTCTCTGCAGGTGGAGAGCTGTATACAGGTCTGACGGCAGATTTCCTGGGAAGAGACTCAGTGATCCTCAGGAGTATGGGAGGTCGCTCCACGATGAGGACAGAGACTGATGAGAAACTTCTGCATGGTAACGCTTCACTATTTCAGTCAACACACAAAATAAATTCTCATATTACAGAAATACGGAAAAGCTGCCTTTAATCAGTTCCTAATGTTTCTTAATTTTCAAATGAGCTCACATATAGGTTCAGTTTTACGAGTGAGAGTTTCGATAGTCACATGCTGTTTAATACACTGTACCTTATTCACAACCTTAATCAACACCAGACCAGAATATGATGCTCCATTAAACCACTTACACTTTGAGGGGTTAGGGAATGCAGTTGTTAAAGTAAAATTTTGGCAATAAAAACAATAAAATAATTGATCTCCCCCTGCAGACCCTAAATTCATTGCCGCCCACCTCATCCCGGACAACGACGACAGAGACGACGATAAAGTATATTTCTTCTTCAGTGAGAAAGTCACGGAGGCAGGGGACAGGGAGGGGGCCATACACTCACGTGTGGGACGAGTGTGTGCGGTAAGATATTTAAACTGTTTGTGTATTTGTGGGTCAGTGCACATTCATTTGTGTTCTCGCAGGCAGTCCCTGTGGATAATGTCCGGAGATTATCCGGAGTTCAGTGCATGTCTGACAGCAGCTGAGGACTTCAGCCGCCACTTTTTCAAAGGAGATTTATTTTATTTGAGGTGCTAAAAGCATCAAAGGTTCCCTATGATTTTCTAGAGATGTTATCCCACATGCCCAGGGTAAGACCTCAGTTACAGTATTCTGATGCACACAGAGAGAGAGTGAGAGATAGATGGGAGTAAGTGAAGCCAGATGTCCAGGTGAGCTGCACAATACACTTCTTTAAAACTTCATCCAGTCCCTGAGAGGAGACATCTGCAGGGGTGTTCCACTTGAAGATGAGGTTGTAGAGTTGTGATCTGGGAGAGTCTCTGAGGCTCTTTGGGGCTTTTTTGTTTTCTGGTAGATCCATTAGATATCCCAAAATCTGACTCTACAGCAGGTCTTTCAGTGTGATGTATAGTTTTACACTGTGGGATTAACTTCCCAGGACAGGAGGTAATGGTTTTAATGATTTTTCGTCTCACTGTGTCAGTTCCAAACCCTTTGCATGGAAGAGACAAATGTCTGGGTCAATCAAATATTTACATTTCCCCATAGGCCTGTGAAGGCATCGTAATATAAGGAATTATATGAATCCTTTCTCCTTCCAAATTGCAAACAGGCTTCAAATTTCCCAACCAAAATCCCCATCTGCCATGTACACCAATTTTATTATGCATTGTGTTCATCACGCACGATCACAGGTGTGCTTACAAAGCTACAAGCAAATTGCTGGATTTCCTCAGAGACTGTTCGACTCTGCCAGAAAAGTTTACACAAACTTCTTAGACAAAATCCATCCTCAACTTTCAAATGATAAAGTTCTTTCAACCCAGTCTCCATCTCCACTCCCCTGCTTTCTCTCCATCTGTCTCCCCTTCTCTCCTGATATATATGTTATAGCATTTCCCCCTCAGCCTTATTTTTCTCCCTCAGGCGAATCTGAACAGTTTTTAATCCCTCCCCTTGCGGTGATTCTTGCCAGGAAGCCAATTTTCTTATCACTGTTGACACACACATGCATACAAAGAAGATTTCCATGTAAGGTATCATGGATATATATATATTGTCTTACACATATAACAAGCAATTACAGCTAATAAAGGGGGGGCAATGTGCACACACATGTGAGTCCTTCCTTGTAGTCTGTACTGCAGCCATACACTTTGGGGCATCTTCAGCTTGTTAAAGTGTCCTTGGGCAAAATACTGATCCACAAAATTGTCCCTTCTCATAGAGAAAGTGCTGCACACAGAGAAACTGTGTGAATGTATGTGTGAATGGTTGAATGGCAAAAGAAACTGTGCTGTAATGTGCTTTGAGCTATCATCAAGACTAGAAAAGCGCTAAATAAATGCACACCATTTACCATTCTCTTCTAGCTTGTTTCAGAACTTTTCCTTTCAGACAGAACATTAAGTACAGAGCCAAAACAATAAAAATGTGGATTTGAAAATAAATATGCAGCTGTGTTTTATAGGTTTTAATCCATTTTTTTTAAATCAGAATGATGTTGGAGGCCAGAGAGTGCTGGTGAACAAGTGGAGTACCTTCATCAAAGCCAGACTGGTTTGTTCTGTACCAGGACCTCATGGCATCGACACACACTTCAACCAACTGGGTAAGATACACACAATCTGTTTAAATATTATTTTGTAATGACACATGCAATTACTTGCAGCAGTGGATCATATGCACGCACACACACACACACACACACACACACACACACACACACACACACACACTAACTGGAATTGTCTTTTTATGTAAAAAAGAGGATGTTTTCCTCCTGAGGACTAAGGATGAGAGGAACCCAGATGTGTATGCAATCTTCAGCACTATCAGGTAAAACTCTTTACCTTTTAGATCTTCTCTTCTTCAATATGTATGTTGTAAATCCTCTTTCTTCCTCTTTTGTCTGACTCTCACATTTCTTGTAAAGAAAAATGTTGAAGTCATTTGTGGACATCTCTCCTTTCTCCTCCACAGCAATGTGTTCTCGGGATTTGCTGTGTGTGTTTACCGTATGGCTGACATCAGAGAAGCCTTCAATGGACCCTTTGCTCATAAAGAGGGTCCCGACTACCAGTGGGGTGCTTATGAAGGCAGAGTCCCATATCCAAGACCAGGGGTGGTGAGTGATTTTTCACTTCGCATGACCTATATATAGCATAATAAATGTGTCGGCTTTGGAACACTATAAGAAGATATAGTATGTATACTAGAGTTAAAATGCTGATGATACTTTATCAACTAGATTAAGAAGTGGATGTCCAGAATGATTTACAATTCAATAAACAAGACTGGGTCCCAAAAAATTTAAAAAAAGATTATGTATTTATTATTTAGTATTAGGGAGTTGTCAATGATATTAATTGTTAATTTACTGTGACCAATAATGCTCATTGGTTTTCTTGCATCATGCTTCCCTCATTAAACAGTAAAACGCAAAATTCGCATCTATCATGTCGCAACATTCATGTTATACACACCATTCGCGATGGGCAACGTCTATTTTGCTCTTGGCATTGACATTGCAATATCATCTCATGGCAAATTTGCATTGCGTTTGGTGTGAACGCACCATTAGAACCTTGTTGCTTGAATCCAGGTTGCTTGCTGGAGCACAGGAGTGAAAAAAGCTGTGTGTTATAAAAACTCTAAAAATAAGGTGAAGAAAGTTTCCCTATCAGTCAAGTCAAGTATTTTATGTGCTGGTGCAGCTGTGGTGAGTGTATACAGTACAGACCGTCTTCTGGTTTACATCCACGCTCTCAGCGGAGATCTGTCATGTTCTCTCAACCACATCACTGAAATTCAGACTCGTTCTACACACAAACAGACTCGTTTAGGCAACACACACACACACACGAGCACGTCACCCTCATTAGCAGAGACGGAGAGAGCATGGAGG
The DNA here is from genome assembly GCF_024713975.1 of Paralichthys olivaceus. NCBI lineage: Eukaryota > Metazoa > Chordata > Actinopteri > Pleuronectiformes > Paralichthyidae > Paralichthys > Paralichthys olivaceus. Next base: position 10,719,281 of record NC_091098.1, on the reverse strand, counting down.
CAGAAGGAATATGAATAATGTGAGAAGAGAGCAGACACCTCTGTGGTTTCACTCCACTGACTCCCTGATTAACAGGAATGTCTTGGCCTGAAACTGAGAGAAAGAGAGAAGGAAGGAAGAAATGGAGGAAGCAAGAAAAAGAGGTGATGAGTGGGGGGTAGGCAATGGGAAGAAGAGAGGGGAAGACGAGTGGAAGGAGAAGATAAAGAGTCAGTTAATTGTTGTTTATTGTTTCTGTCTCAAATACACCAGACAAAACATTCAAGTCCTCTCTTATTTCTCTGGATTTTCAATATAACAGATTTCGGCTTGATGATACCGATCCATCATGTTTCCTAAGTCGCTTTAGGAAAGAGTTATTTGAGACATTTTGTGAATGTAGCCTCCCTGGACATTTGTCTTGGATGGAAATATCAGAGTACATTGTTTAAACTTGTGTCAAAACTAATCTTGTAACAGACTGAGTGATGGGATACTACAGATTTACCAGCTCTTAAGTAATCCTACCAGGACCTTGGCTCAACATTTCATTCATCTCTGTACTTTGTTGTATTGTTCTGCTGGTCTGTGTCATTACATTGACATTGTAAAACAACATTTTTTCACTTGTTTTCTGACACAGAGCACTGGGTTACGTTCAGGGAGCGTCCACGTTGACTTCAGACACAATGTGTATCAACGTTTAACCAAAACCATCAGGTAGAGAGAAAGGTTTTTACCCACAAGCCATCAGGCTACTGTTAACGCTGGGCACCACTCTACAGTAACACATAGTATACACATACATCTACTACTCCCCCCCTCAGCAGATCATGAAGGATGGGGACATTGTTGTAGCCACAAACTTGTCGCACTTGTCCATCTTGGAAGCTTGAGCAGAATTCTGAATGCACCATGACATGTCACCTGAACCTTTTGCAGTTTTGCATGACTGTGTGCTCTGTAACATGAAATATTAAGGCTCTTAAAAGTGATATTTTAACATCATTGCTCTACTTCAAGTATATGATTGATCTTGAAATCTAGTTGAAAGATGTTGAAACCATGATCCAGTCTTAACATAAACCATTCACAAATGTCAGTCTCTTTTTTGAAAAAGACAAAATAAATAATATCTTAGTGGTCTTTTCTTATGTTATGTTGATATTGTAGTACTTTTTTAAATGTCAAACACCATAAGACCCAAAAATATCAATACCCGCATTACATTACTTTACAGTTTTTACATGCACATGTCAGATTTTGTAGCTGACAATTATATTCTATTAGTCAGAGAAAACCCTGGTATGATTATGGTGCTGTGTTTCTGTTTAATATGAACAGTAAGTGAATAATCCCATATTTGGTGATATAAAGAATGTTTTGGTCTCAAGTGCAAATGACTGAAATCCCAGTCAGAGGGGTGCAGTAGATGTAGAAATGAGGAAAGTCATTTCCCAGCATATCAGCCAATCTCCTGTTCTGGGTCTGTTTGTTGAAATGGATCAATGTCTTATATACAGCAGAGGAGGGCTTACACATTTCATACCGTGCCTGTAACACACATAAACAGAAACAGACAAGAGTAACATCCACATCCACAGTGATACTGGAGTCAAATAGTTGTCTGCCAAATATGCTCACCCTTTCTCCCTCTCATTAATTCTCACATGGCTCGAAGTTGGTAATTGAAAGCAGTCGACATGCTGCAGCAAAAGTTTGGATGAGTTGAGAATAGACTCTGGAGCTATTCCAGTTTACGTTTTATGAGCAAACAGATAATGAGGAGTGTGGCGAGCTGTTTTGAAGCAACCTGACATATCAAAGATGTGCACTGGGAGCTGCATGAGTGAGTGTGTAACTGTGTGAAAGTTGAGCAGATCTGATATAAATACATGGAAAGTTCAGTTCCAAAATGAAAGTGTAAACGATCATGCTTTCTGTTTTTTCTTTGTGCATGTTAAAAATAACAATTACATTGATTTTGCATACAGATTCCCTACTGATTGGGGAGCGCATGCATGCTTGAACCCCATTTGAATTATATACATCGCAATACATGCACCACTTATCATTAAAAACTAATTGCAAACAAATTGCAAACAAATGTATTTGTCCGGGAAGCATTTGAAGTTAGTGAGTTTGAGAATTGAGCTCAGGTTTGCTCGCACATTCTACATCCTCTGCAATAACGTGATGCTGTGTAGAGAAGCATATACTCAGAGGAACATTCTATACATCAAAACGTTGGTGCATATTTGAGTGTAACCTCCCTGCATAGTTCAAGCCCCCTCACCGAAATTGAAACCAGACCATTAGAGGGCTATTGTGTGGATTAGTTACTGTTGTTATAAGGCAAAGTAACAGTATTTATACCATATGGAAATATAGTTTGGAAAAGCAATATCACGCAAATAAAAAAGTTTTATATAAATATTTGACCTGCTGATTTAAGCTGATCAAACGGCTCTTCTGTGTAAGATGATCTATCACAAGTAAATGTCCCATTTCTTTGTCTCAATTCATATCAAAGTTGCTTCATTACTCTTACATATGCTTTCATTTTAGTCAGTCACTGCTACTTTTTTTTATTAAAAGAAGTTATGTCACCCAAATCCCTGTGTCCTCAACCTTCCCCTTCTGTTCATATCAGCCCTTCAGGTCTAACCCAAAACAACACATAATCTTTGTTCTCAGAGATTTTCTTCTCTGGTGTTTGACGGATCGTTCGTGGAGACTTTATCACTACCTACTGGCCTGGCATGCTTGTTTGTAGTCGTCTGGACTGAGATATTTTGTAAAACTAAGATTTTGTGAATGGAGTTTTTTTTTCGTAAACCAAGGGGACAATATTCGCAGTACACAAAGGCTTGAGTCTTGCCTGACTCTGAGAAATCAAATCAGATTTTGTCAATAGCCGCAGCTCTCCTGTGTATTTCCAGATGATATGCCAGAAGTCAACCTTAACAGCACCCTCTGAGTAATTGACGTCAGTCAGATAAAATTTCAAGTTACCACATCCTTTATTTGTGACAGAATGAGTAACTGCAGGACAACCATGAATGAAGAAATTATATTCTGAAGGGAATACATCTGTTAGTACGTCGTCAGTGAATGACCAGACAAACATCACATCATGGTGGTTTTGCCACCAGCAGAGACAATAGAGCCATTTGCTTCTGAATGGTTGACATCTTCTTTGTGTTACCCCTGCTTCAGTCAAACATGTGTTAAACAGTTGCTGTGCAGACTGCGTGACAAAGACTCTGGCTGCTTAACAAAGAATCACTGATCTCAATCACTTGCAAAGTCAGAGGTCACATGGTTCGTGTAAATGCCTTAGTTTGGAGAGAGTTCAGCCTCTGTACTTAGTTGAGTGACACAACATCTCAGCCAAGTATGAGCACATTTTATTATAACTTCAGTCAAACACAAAGGGAATTTAACATGAAGTGATAATCCACAATTTTCAGGCACAATAAAAATAATAATGAGGGTTCTTTGAGAAGACTTTAAAACCGTCATTAGGAAAACAATGTTGGAAAATGTTGGATAATAAAATAAAGTGGAAAAAACCTAGACTGTTGCTTTAAACACTTCTTTCTGTATCACATCCATCTATCTATCCGCTATCATTATCAACTTTTCCAGAGTACTATCATTTGCCAGCCAAGAATTTGACCAAAAAGCATCTGTTGTAAAAGTTTTTTTCCCCCTTATCTCCAGTGCCCCAGTAAAATCACCAACCAGCCTGGCAGAGAGTTCGGCAGCACAAAGGATTTCCCTGATTCAGTGCTGCACTTCGCCCGCAGCCACCCCCTGATGTGGCGACCGGTGTATCCAGCTCTGCGCCAACCCGTGCTTGTAAAAGCCAATGTCCCCTACAAGCTTAAGCAAATAGTGGTGGACCGAGTGGAAGCAGAGGATGGGCAGTATGATGTCATGTTCATTGGCACAGGTAGGTGCTTGTGATTCCTGTCAGAAACTTGATCAATGATCAGAGACTGGTGAATTGTTAATGAAGCCTATTTATTTAAGAACATGGGGTTAAATGTGGATGATTCAATGGGTCTCCTTGTCTTTCAGACATTGGCACAGTGTTGAAGGTCATCACTGTGCATGGTGGAAACAGTCTAGAGTCAGAGGAGGTCACACTGGAGGAGCTACAGGTCTTTAAAGTAAGTTTTACCATGTCCCTTTAAGTTTTTATGTATGTCTATAACATCTCTTCATTGTCTCCTAATTTTCAAAGAAAAGTTGCTTGAATTTACTCTCAAGAACTAGGCAAATTTGCTTTTAAGAGAATTGGAAGTCTTTTTTCGCATTGAGGTTGAAGGTGAATTATTTTCACTGTTGCAGGTGCCAACTCCAGTTACATCAATGGATATATCTGTTAAAAGGGTAGGTTGATATTACTGTAATTTCAATATACTTCAATATACTAGATGTTATCTTCTTTATGCCTTATTCTTTTTTATCTTCTCCTCCCTTTAAATAGCAAGCCGTGTACGTGGGCTCTCCGGCAGGTGTGGCACAAGTGAAGCTGCATCGCTGCGAGACTTATGGGAAAGCCTGTGCTGAGTGCTGCCTGGCCAGGGACCCTTACTGCGCGTGGGATGGCTCATCCTGTGCACGATATGTGCCCAATAACAAACGACGCTACCGCAGGCAGGACATCAGGCATGGAAACCCTGTGCTGCAGTGTTTGGATCAGAACCTGAATGGTGAGCGTTGACTACTCCTCGTCTCCTCGTCTTCTGTGCCCTCTTTGTTCATTATGCAGGACACGCCTACTTCCTCTGACTTCCAGCAGTTTCAGATAGTTTCCTGGCAACCTCCTGCTGACTGAGTCTGGACTACGCCCAGCCAAAATATGAACATAACCTCAATGTCAAACCTCAACGTTGGGTTTAAATTAGATATATCATATTATGAACTTTTGAGGTGCTGGTATGCTGATTTAGTTTGCTTTAGGCAGAGCCATGCTATTGCTGTTTCCCCCCATTTTCAGACTTTGTGTTAAGCGAACTGGTAGATTGTTGCAGTTTCCTATTTAAAATACACGCAGTAGAGTGTGTAAATTGTCTAAATACGTTAATATCCCACAATGTTGAACTATTACCTTAATCTCAAAGACAGATATGAATATACATGTATAACTCCCGAGTATGTTTCTTTACATGGTCAAGATTCTAGGACACAAATACTAAACATTTGACTCTGTAGCCATCCTTCATGAAGAACTTTTACATATCACCAGTGATACATGTTGTGTTTATAATGCTGACTGGGTTGTCTTGTTTTTAAGGTCATGTTTTTAGTATCAGCTAAAACAGATTTTCATATCCTTTCAAAGACACTACAGGTGCCATGAAGACCAAGGCACAGCTGTCTTTACACTCTAAACTATTTAGCTGTAGATAGGGAGAAGACCAGTGAGACTCAATTTTGCTGTATACAGTATGCACGTGTGGTCGAGGGGAAGACGTGTGCAAACCTGGGTTGTACTGAAGATTGTTTGTATTTGTGTCTGTAAGGGTCAGAGCCTCTTTCCCAGGATGAAAGACAAAGAGTGTTTATGTGAGATGTCAGTCAGTTTATCTCTAGCTGTTTGTTTGTGCAGTAAATACAAACATGTTGCTGTCTTTACAACACAGTAAAGTACATTTTAAATTTGCTACAACCTAGAACTTATTTCACGTCTTGTTGGGTTTTGAGACATTTGTTTTTAATCAAAAATAGTGTGTGTGTGTGTGTGTGTAAGTGTGTATGTGCATACATGTGTGTATACCTGTTTTTTTTCATGGGTCAAGGTGGTCCCCACAAGTAATGATAAAAATGTTGGTCCCCGTGCAACATGATAACCAGTATGTGTATGTGAGAGCTCGAGAGAGAGGAGGAGCTGGGAGACAAATTACCTCAAACTTCTTCAATGATCACCCTGAGAAAGACACATAAGTGGTAGAAAATGGATAAAAGTGAGGTGAGGATAAGAGAAAGTGAGCACAGTCTAAAAGGAGAGAACCAAGGCTGCAGAGAGGGAGGTAAAAATAGAGGTGTGAAGGTGTCAAATGTGTGTAGAAGCAGAGATCAGGTGATGAAACATGCCTTCATTCAAGACTCTGGGTGAACCTGAGTTCAACAAGGTTCCTTTGTTCCAAAGTGTCAGGAAGTTGTTAAAGTAAGATTTCCACTTTCTCAGACATGCACTGCCTGTAACAAAGTCTTTCTACTGCCAGCACATTTAAAGTTCAAGAAGTAACACATAATATCTGTTTTGTGTAGTCTTTCAAATACTCATTAAAACAATCACAACAACTATGAAAATCGAAATAAAACTCAACAGCTCCAGTTTCATCAAGATCCAGGAATTATTCCCTGGAAAGATAGAAAATTAAGAAAATCGCTATATCATGCAAAGTCAAAGAACGAAATCGGACCCCTGATGCAGTCATGCAAAAAATTGAAAGGGCTCTTATTCGACCCATATCAAAACTTTACACAAAGTTTTGTGGAAAACTGTGGAGTTGTTTTTGTATTTTCTGGCTTACAAACCTCCCAACAAACAAATGGACAGGCGTGAAAACTTCATTACAGGGCCATCTCCCATTCCCAGCCACGTGTGCTTGCACTTGGATTGTGATGGTTTGCTATATGCGACAGATTTGCCAGGTAAAATGAAATAATTTTTTTCTAAAGTTTGCACATGAAGAGATCATCTTGCATGTGTGTAACAAGCAGACTGGACCTATTATATTAATATCATGATTGTGCCGCCTTCAAATATCAGTGAAATACTGAGCACTGAAATGGTTTGTGTTGGTCAAAAGTGCAATTGTTTTCACAGCCTCAAGAAGGCAACATGCAAGTAATCCATCTGTCTGCACCTCATATTTAGATCAACATGGCCATGGGTGATCAGTTGGATGTATTTTTGCTACGCAAACAAGATTGGCACTGGACGGAACTGCATCAGTATAGAAACTAGCAAAGACACAGCCTTCCTAATTCTCTCTCTTTCAACCAGAAGACCTTGACATGACAGAGGACAGAGTGATGTATGGGACTGAGAACAACAGCACCTTCTTAGAGTGTGTGCCTCGCTCTCCGCAGGCTACTGTAACCTGGCTCATCCAACAGCATGACCACAAGGAAGAGGTAAGACAACAAACAAATGGCCAAAGTAAATATCAAGAAAAGGAAATTCCTGCATATCAAAATAGTGTGTATCTCTGATAGGTAGAAGGTGGGGGAAGTTTTGAGAGACAGTCAAGGGATGATATGAAACTTCTGGCTAACAGTGGCCCGACTAACTGCCAGAAAAACGGAGAATTGTGAGTGAATTTGGCACTTGGCCGACACATTTGACAGCCATTTGACATATGGTTGAAATTGAGTAGTTATATTTCAAAGAAAAGTGCACAACCACTCTTTTGCTCTTGAATAAACAATGAATTCCTTGCAAACATGGACCACATGCCACTGAAAGCTGTGGTGTCACTCAGTGTCTACAGACCTCTGTGACTTCGGCACAGTGTTGCAAAGTCCTTTTCAAATTACTTCTTTGAAAATGATGATGTCCTGTATGAATGCCCACACCCACAGTAATTTTTCATCTGTTTGAGGTTATGTTTCTTCAAGCTTAACTGAGTACCTCGGTGAGCCATGCAAGAATTAAGGCATTACCACCCCTCCTCATTTCCCTGCAAATAAACATGTGGCTGCCACTCTAGCTAACAGGGCAGCCATGTTTGTGTTGGCACTGAACAAATGGAATAAGTCAGATGAGGATGTAGGAGGTTGATAGAGAAAAGTTCACGGGAGACATAGTTGAGGCAAGAAAATAGGAAAGAAAAGACAAAGAGAATGAGAGTAAATGGAAGGAAAAGAGAGTAAAAACCAACAGTGAATGTTCCTAGTGAATATGCAGAATCTGTAGGAGAGGGACTCTATTCTGGGGCTGGAAACCTTCTGGTTTCAGTTTCTGGTTTGACCAACCACATTTGAGCAGGCTTTGTTTGTTCTGTGTGGAGAGCAAGTACTAAATTAAATCATATTATTGATCTTTGTGTTTTGTGTAGGGAAATCAACTAGTGTGATAAAATAAACTAGTTGGCCTGTGAATGGTGTACGGCAAACAGAAGACTAAGTCTTGGCCCAGATATTGGCTGTTTACACTGGAAGCCCCAAAATCTTGGCCATTGCCCCCAGAGGCTAATTCGTTGGCTTTACAAGTCCTATTGTTCACTGCATTCATGTTAACTCACTTGACCACTTACAATAATTCCATATATGATCAAAAACCTTTGGAACATCTTCAGACAAGTATGAGTAAATGAGTTGAGAGACATAACGATTTCAGATACCTGCAGGGGCACTGCATGCTACTATTAAACAGTTAACATCCAATCATGCTCACTGGAAACTGCTGAGCAGGCTCAGCTGATTCTGATTTGGTATCAAGATGGTAACAAGAAGAAATCTAAATACCTTTGAAACAGAGTTCACAGTTGGGGCATAGATGTCAGAAGTTCAGTCACCAAGATCCTCAACTGATTTATGTTGAGGATCTGAGTCTCAGATTCTAAACTGCACGTGGAGTTTTGTGACATTCACAAAGTGTAAGAGAAGCAACTAAATCTGAACTTTAAAAATGCCACCTGGAACTTTGTTGAGTCAATTTTAGTATAAAATATGATAGACAATAACAGTCTAATGTGAGATAATTGTTAAGTTAAGTAAAAGCTCTCTCTCTGGCTTCCTTAGGTGAAGTTAGATGATCGCGTGATGTCTACAGAGCAGGGTCTCTTGTTCCGTCGCCTCTTCCGCCAAGATGAAGGTGTGTACATCTGTCGCTCCCGAGAGCACGGCTTCACACAGACCCTGGCCCGCCTCACCCTCCAAGTGCTCCAGGGGGAGACCGTGGACGAGCTCATGGCTCGTGACAATGCCGGCCTCTCTGACTCGTTGAAAGACAGATCTACAGGTAGCTACAGGCCGTGGATGCCCTGCAGCGCATACACCAGGGGTGGCTCATCAAGCCAAATTGGCCAATCACGTACATGGTTCAAAGATATCATGCAACTGATTGGGCCGTCAAACCTGCCACATGTGGAGGAGTACTGCGAGAGGATGTGGTGCAACGACAAGCTGAGGAGGAAACACAAGAGCATGCTGGAGAAGTACCGGCAGGCACAGGAGAGTGCCAGGAAGGCTCGTAGCAAGAGCTCCGGAGAACGTAACCGGACGCCGCGGGATCTGACCGCATGGGAGGAGTAATGATGAGAATATGGGAGGGGAAAAGAAGGAGGAAATGAAAGACTAAAAACAGAGAAAGTTTATAGTGTAGGACAAGATAAAAGGGCCAACAAAAGGATCAAGACCAGCATCATACTTTAAACCTAGTTGAATTTCAGGATAGGGGAGATCAGAACCATTTTTCCACTTTTGCTGGTCATCAAACTTTCATCAAACAGAATAGATTTTGTGAAATCAGTGTGTAGATCTGGTGCTCGACCTTGGATTTGACTGTAGCCCAGGAAAGATGTGTTTAGTTGTCTGAAAAGACAACTGAGCCAGAAAAGATGTTGAAACAGATAAAGAGAAAATAAGAGACAATCATTCACATACACTCTGAGGATGATATTTTAAAATCCTAATCACCAAGGACCCCCCCCCCCCCCCCCCGACAACTTTGTCAATGCATAAGAAATTACATAAACTGCTTAAGTCATACCAGTCAATCTTCACTGAGAAAACCCTCGACACTTAACAAACCTCAGATTTAAAAATGTATGCATGACTATGGATGGACTTTACCAAGAGCAGAGCCTGTTTTATGTCTGCTTTCGCAGCCTTGCTGACTCTTTGATGAACCGTGTGTTGGCTCATATTATTGTGTTAATTGTCTCCTGAGACTTCAAGCTGCACTAGGCGGGTTTTTTATTGTAAAGATCCAGTTAAATTGAAAACTGGTGCTTCGAGGGAGAGGAACGGTACATCTACATACCGTACCTTTGCATCTTCAGACTACAGCAAATTTGCCAAATGCTGTTTGGACACACACAATTATTTAACTTTCTTTTTCTGACCAGATTGGTGACATTTCACTGGATTAATATCTTTTGTCTTTAACAGCCCATATCTCCTCACTTGTTCTGCTCTTGACATAGTTAAAACATTCATGCTCATGTGTGACTTTATTCCAAGACACGACGGCCTCTGCTGTGTATTTGTTGAAGGCAAATGAGCTAATGAAGCACACGTATTTAACATGCTCTGTAACACACACACACACACACTCTGTCTCTCTCTCTCTCTTACATAAACGGACATCCCACTCACCCATAACACTGAATGCATAGCCTTATCTAACTCAGACTGGAAGCTACCATGAGACGACTGTTGATGGTTCAACAGATTAAAGGCACATTGCTTTATTTTTACTGCAGTGGGTTAAATTTTCCATGAAACACCATCTAACACCCTCCTCACTGACCCTTAGAGGCATATTTCACAGAGGCTTATTTTCATGCTTTTGGTTTTCATACCACACGCCCTCTTGGAATGTACCTAAAGCTCACACTAAATGCTTAAAATTCGCTGTCAAGGGAAACCTTAGGCAAATCTGTTGAATCATTTATCTTAATCTTAAGTAAGATTTCATTGTTAAGTATGCATAAAAGAGCCTATGAAACCAGCAAAGATCTTCAGTTGATAATTTGGGTGATAAACTGACTCAATTCAACAAGCTAAACTTAACTAACCTCATCTCACATGTTATTCAGCCACTGAACTCCCTTTCTCACAGTTCCTCTGTCTGCCTTAGCTTTCCAGTGACAGTGGAGGGAACAAGAAGGGTCAAATGTAATGACTAACGCTTTTTTTCTTTCTGCTTTGGAAACACTGGTTCATGATTTGAACACATGATAATCCACCTTGCTATTGTCATCAGATTTATTGTGAAAATATAACTTTCCATGTTACACAATTGTTTTTTAGTTATTTTCACAAGGCAGGGGAAGCACCATAGCACTCACAGCAATGTCACAAGGCAGGAAGAGTAGTGGGCCCTGGCCCCTAATATGATGGCATATCATATAATATATCCCTCCATCCTCCAAAAAAAGAATTAAACACACACACAAATAATTATGAAAGGAGAGAAGAACAGAAAAATAGATAAACAATTATAAACTGTTGTAACATAATATGTGTTCTTTTAATTTAATTTGAAGACAGCTACATATATAACACAATCACAAAGTAGCCAAGTACAGTAGGAGCCAAAGAACTGAGGGGACCAACATGGCTGCCAATGTGTTACCTCATGTGAAATCCTTTTAATGGAGTATGGTATATATTTTCTGTGAGCCCAATATTTGCTTAAAATTAGCCAGGGAAGCAGAGCTGCACCTATGAACTTGGTGACTTCTTGTGACCTGTGTGGCGTGTGAACGGCCTCTCAAGAGGTCAAATGAACAGAGAGGAGGAACGGAGATGAAACAAAGAAAAGAGCGAGAGATTCAAATAAAGGTACGATAAGAAACTTGTGAAGGCTGTATTTACTATTCAAATTATCCTAATTAATTATCCCGCATTTCATCAATATGAAAAAGTGACACATTTTTTTCTGATTTGTACAAAACACTAAAGAACATGTTTTTTTTTGGTTGGGGATTGAGAGACTGGCTGTGTGACTGCAACTCTGGTATTTACTGTAAAAAATATTGCTCTAAAAAATTGAAAGAATGATACAGTTACCGGGATGAAATACACTTTATTGATCTTTTAAAAAATCCTTAATAATAGTTCATTTTCTCTGTAACAGTTATTATAGTTTAATTTTAAATCTGCTCTGGTCTATAAAGATAATAACAAAATCTGCCTTTTATTTGTATGTTGTGGTGGTGGTACCAGATTTGTTTAAGCTTCTGCCTTTCTAGGTCCTGAATTTCTGTCATTAGAAAAGGTTGTCCTGTAACTTTTACAACAATGATTGTGAGATAGAACCACAAAAATAAATGCTGACACTCTTTTTGCTGGAGAAGTCAATGACACAGAAAGCAGGAAAAAAAGCTCCATCACTAACCAAATATCAAAAGAATTTCAGTACATTTGTACAAATTGTGTTGTGGTATTGCATCTGATGTTTTATATATTTACCTCTCTAGCTAGTTGTGTTTGGTGCAGTTTCTCAATACTTTCTTTAAGTTGTTTGGAGTTAAAGCATTTGTCTTGCCTTAATGTTGAACTGCAGTATTTTACAGTGTATAATGTATAATGGACAGCTGATAGATGTGTTGTTTGTCAGGGATTTAAAAACTCATGGAAGTTGCTGTACTTTTTGTAAAACTGGGGAAGTGTTTCAGTTCTGTTGAACTACAGCAGGCGATCTCACTGATCAGCTAATCCTCCTGATTGTGCTGAGCTGATTCATTAATACGTGCACATGCTTCGACACCCACGGCTGCTCTGCAGGAAGCAGTCAGGAGGTTCAACCAGTGGTAGAATAAGAGCCCCATCACATATACTTAATATAAAGCAAATATCGCTGATCAGAGTTTAGCAAAGCTGAACTCCATGCGAAGCCACAATTTGCCTCGTCGTAGGAAGAACAATGTTTCAATCACTTCCTCATTCTCACAGATTGAAAGTAAACGGAAGGCGACCGGAGCCTAAAGAAGAGACTGCAGTAAAAACTTTTGAACTTTTTAAAGATTCTTCTGCCGACTCTGGCAGCAGTCCAATGGGCAAACTATAATTATTATATTGAACTTGACAGGTTCAACAAGCATGGTTTCTGTACAGATATTTTTTAGTACAAAAAACACCACATACAATATAGAAATTAGGCTAAAAGATGGAAGGATGGTTGGATCAGAAATGAACATTATCTTGGTGTAATGTCCCTTTATTGTACTGTAAAAAATGTTTGCTGGCTGTGGGGTCTCTGACACAAAGAGCCTAATTTAAGTGTGTATTTATGTTTTATTTAAGTGTCTTTCTACCATGCATGCTGTGTAGTTGTATGCTGTTTAACAACATTAAAGGTTGATTTTCTAACATAAAGATGGTCCCTGACTGAATATGTTAAAGATTAAGATTTACTCAAAGGGGGGGGTGGGGGAGGCCAACTGGATAAGACTAATGGCGCCAGTGAGATAAACAGAGACCAAACAACAGCGGCCTGAAATGAGCCACTTTTATAAACTATAGCTTTTACCCCACTGAAAGAAAGACATGCTCTATTTAATACTGAATCAACAACATGCAGACTGCACACCTGCAACAAGGCTGTTTGGTATTTAATGTCAGGAAGGAAAAGACCGGCTCTATTTCCCATGTCTACTTTAATTTAGTGTGTGTGTGTGTGTGTGTGTGTGTACTTGTACTTATGTCTCTATGAGGACCATTTTGGCCAGTCCTCACTTTCTGACCTTCTTTGGGCTGTTTGAGGAGTAAGACTTGCTTTTAGGTTTAGGGTTTCGAATAAAGTGTATGTTAGGTTTAGGGGCTAGGGTATGTATTTCTGTATTATGTATGCGTGTCCTCACTAAGATTGAAATGTGTGTTTGTGGTCCAAGTATTACTCATGGGGACACATCATGGGGGCTTGTTTTTCTTATGGTGACAAAGAGCATGTCCCTGTAATCTAAATCATTACATTTTAAAGAGACAACATTTTAAAGGTTAAGTTAGGTTTAAGTTAGGTGTTGTCTTAAGGCTTATGGTAAGGCAAGTAGTAACTGTGGTCTCCAGGAAATCAATGTAAGTCAAAGGAATGTCCTCTAAAATCGCAGAGACATATATGTGTGTGTGTTTGTGTCTTTCTTTCTATACATGTCAAAATATTCTTTAAAATGTTTGTTAAACTTTAATTCACAGGGGTTAGAAAATGAATTCAGATCATGTAGGTTTAACACAAATGTATGAAGGCATTTCTCACTGTAAAACCTCTTGGTGGAATTTGTACATTTTTGTGTTCAAGCTAGCAGGAAGATGTGGGTGTGTGTGATTGCAGATTTACAGACCCAATTTGACCCATTAGGTTGCCCGGTTACTGGGTCATGCGTGTGATTGGAGGATAATTGGGTTGTAACATCTGTGGAAATGTGCAGTAACAATGGCCGCTTGTCGCTTAGGCAAACAGACCATCTCATAAAAAACAAGCCTGCAATGCGACTTCACACCTTAAGAATTACTGCCACCACATAAATACGCACAGATATAGAATTAACATACATGTGTAAAAAGACCCACAAACTGGCACAAATGTTCCCACACTTTGCCATGTGTAAAAACTTCAGAATGTCCGTTCGAAGGTCACACACACTGTGTAAACACTTTTGTTGGGTCAAGCCTCATTGAAAAGTTCTAATTCTCAACGTTCTTAATGTGAAAGCGTGTGTTCACGTGATTCTCCTTGTGAGCAAATCCACTGATCAGGGCAAATGCATTTGAATGAACTGACGCTGCCATTTTGGATGCTCATGTAAGTGACCCTTTATGGATGTGAAGCAGGGTAAAACCTTTCAGGCTGTGGGTTTTGAATCTTTATCACATGTCCCAGTTTCTCAGGCTCCTAACAGTTCCAAAACTGCTGGAGCTTCCTCAGCCCCTCCATTTGTTGCTGCATATTATCAACTCGCTTGATCTGCACTTGAAGTGATGCATACACCTGTATCATTTCCTCCATAAACAGCAGCTCTGTGGTGGAGAAGAAAAGTACATAAATCAGTGGGACTGGCTGTTAACTGAAGTCCTATAAAGAGAAGTGACCTGGACAAGAAAAAACAGCAGCTGCTATTCCGACATCTGTTCATTTATCCCAGTCACCTCAGCGGAGTGTGCAGAACCACCTGTGGATTTTATTTTAATAATTGATGTGCTTTCTTTGTGTGTGTGTGTGTGTGTGCGTGTGTGTGTGTGTGTGTGTGTGTGTTAGTCACACATCATTAGGGAGCTGCAGACCTCAGCTTATAGGCTTACCAGTGTTCTGGGCCATTTGGAAAATTTTATCTTTCTTTCGGTCTCCAGTAAAACAAGAAAAAAACAATTGAAATTCACTTTTTTTGAGAAAACAACAAACACTTTTATTACTTTGATTCAGAGTAAATTATCTTGATGTCTACTGAAAAAAATAAAGACCAAACAATGGCATGGTAAACATTTTTCTCTGGTTTAAATAGAAAATTCAAAAGCAATAAAAATTGACAAAATTTAATACCTTAAGGGGTAAAACCTTGTTCCATATTCCGCATTATATTTTCTGTAGATAGCCAATATGTCCAGAAGATGATACTTTCCATTCACAGTATGTGGTTTTCCTTATTTTTGTTCCCATCTCACTACGCACAAACAATTACAGTCTGCAGCTGGCACACATGTAAAACAGAGTTCCCACAATTCTCAACTCTGTAAAAAAAGCTATACTCAAATATACCAAAGACATAAAAAAAAACCTGCTTCTTAGCCAAGTTACAAACAAACCCCACACTGCTTTCTTTATTGTTTTTTTCTCACGTGTCTCAAACACTCAGCAAATCTTTACTTTTAAATGTACCATATTTTATACCTTTTCTATTTTTTATTTTATCTTTTAGTTTCCACAAGAAGATATGTCTGTGTTAAATCTGCCTCTCAGAGTGACTCTTAGTTCCTGTTTTACTTTGAATTTAAATTAAATAGCATGTGTTGGTTGTGTGTTCATCTGTGAATGTACCTCTCCCTAGTACTTTTACATTTTTTGTGCTTGTTTTTTTTGTTTGTCTGTTTGTTTGTTTTTGGTCTGTCTTTTGCTAGCCTGTGTTCATTTATTATTTATTAGAACCTGCTTCAACCTGTGAAGCGACCATAGTAAACCATCTTAATTTGTGACTTTTAAATAACAAAAATGATCCCAATATAGATTTACATCATTTCTCTCATGCTTTTCTTTGGACCTGAGGCCTGCACTACAAAGTGAGTTCAACATACCCCAGATATCTTTTTGTAATCCGGCTCAAACAATCGCAGTCTGGCTAAGCAGTCACACGAAGCTGGTTTCTAACGCTTTAAGTCAACCCAGGCTTTCCTACTTAAGATCTGAGTGTATAGCGATGCAGACAGTCTGTATTACTGTGAGCACATTGCTACTACGTGCCAAGTTGGTTATGTTCGGCTCCAACAGCTGACAAAGGTTTATCATTCCCTCTGATGAGGATCTATCTTTCATTAACATCAGAGTAGGCAGAAGGATTTTGTCAGTCTCTGAAGGCCCTTGTCCTCCCTAGAGACCCTCTGAGAATCCACACCGAGCCTCTCAGGATCCTTCTTTTTCTTTTTATGGGATCCTCTAAGAATGATGATGTCATGTTTCAAAGGAACTTGGTCAGTGGGACGGTGCTTTTATACCGCTTGATCTCTTATTTCCAATTTAACCTGCTGCGGAACAGGTTAGCTGTTCAGCATAAGTTACCATGGTGAATTACCTCGATACAAAATGAACAAGCTTCGTAGGTCTTGAAAAACCCTGAAGTTACCCTGATAACCGCAAATCCTGCGTCGTAGTACAGGCCCCTGGTCTCTGAGCCTCTCCTCTGATTGGCTGACCAACACACAGCCAGCACAACTCTATATCAGATATCTCTATCAGATATCTTGACAGCTCGTTGTATAGTGACCACAATTTCTGAACACAGCTGTATGCTTTTCTCAGTGGACTGAGCGTTTTAATACATTCAGCTAAAGTTTGTGTTGATTAAATGAATAACTTAATTGAATTGTGTATTCAAAATAATTCAACTCAATAATCCAGAGTTATACTACAGACCATTCCAAAAAGGAACTGCTGAAATTAATCTCAATGTAACTTTTGATGGACTAAGACGTTACAGAAGCTGATTAGAGATTAGTTTCAATACGAGGAGGACTTTCTGTCCACAGGTTCCCTGTAAGGATGCAACTCTCTGCAGTGCTCAGTAGTCACCCTTTATTATCTTAATCTGTCTAACTATATTTGACAATATTACAGCTCAATACACAGATAAATTACCCTGTTGAAATCAGATATTTCAGTCCCACGGTTTCATTTGGCTGATCACAGCTGCACAGAAAACATTATTTCTTCATATCCGAATTTGACATGTAATAAAACCACAGGTTGGTTACAGTTGTCATCATCTCTGAGGTGTTGTTTGGTGGGACTGGGCAGATCGGAATCTCTGCTTCTGACAGAATTTTGGTCTCATTCTGTGGGATAAATGACCTTTCGCTAAAGCTGTGATTCAAGTGTGCACGTTCCTCTTTTCATGTTTGTGGGGTTTGTTGATGTGCACACAGCTACTCCAACTAATGATAAGAAGATTCATACCACAATTAAAGCTTTAGTTTATATTTTGTTGTTGTTGTAAATTATACAGAGTATATACAATAGATACATGTTTGTCATCTCTCTTGGGGCTTTACTTGCAGCTTTGGGCATACAATCCTTTTGGGGCTATCCAAACTCTGAGAAACCATGGGAACACACTTGACCAGTTTACAGTCATTAGAAAATCTTACAATCATATGTAAACACAGCCAAGATCTCAGAATAACTCGTTCAAAGGTTTAATTAAATAAGTCTACACGCATACTTTTCATTGACCTAATGGCCTGAAATGAATGGACTTAAATTATTGTAATGATGCCATAGTCATTGTTTAGCAGTTGATGCACTGTGGGAATTTTTTGACATGGTCTGATAAGAGCAGAGTGACAAAGTGTTTTTAAAGTGTTTCTTTTAAATGCTGTTGAGTCTATAGCAACTCACACACAAAACATGTTGTTGCCCACCTCCTCTGTTTCCTTTGCACAGACCAAACATTTTGTTGCATTCCTGTGTCTGCTGAGATCTCGAGATGCATGAAGCAACAACCCTGTGTCCGGTCTAAGTGTTAATGTAATTCAGATACTTTTAACATTCAACGTTGTGGGATTGAGCAGCTTTATAACCTCAGATTTAGGTCTATTACAACACCTCCCAGGAGTGTTATTGTTCAGAGGCCGTTCTCCCAGTCAGCCTCTTAACTTTATGTCCGACTACAAACAATTTTCCTCTTGTTGAGTTTTTTTTTTTGTTCTGGTTATCGTACCCACTGGAGAAGTCTGCTGAACTCATTGATCCTGATTGGAGACATGAGGTTTTCTTTTTATGTCTGTGTTCTGTAAAGTATCAGCCTCACACTGACTGACTGCAGACTCTGCCCTCTCCTATACTGCCGTAATTTCCACTACATATGTTGGATAATTACTCTTTGGCTTACTTCAGCTCAGTTCCAGCTTTTGAGATGACAGTGCCTCAACTATTTGCTTTTCAGTAAAGAAAAGGCAATTTAAGCACGTTTGAATCTTTATATATGTGGGGTAAATAGTGGGATGGACATATTACCGCAAAACGTTGTGGGTCAGGGCTAACACACACATTTTAAACGCAGCTCATTGGTGCGACTCATGTGGTCCTTGTGGGCGACCTGGTGCCCGCGGGCACCGTGTTGGTGACCCCTGGTCTATACCATAGATATGTGATGTATGAACTTATAGCTTTTCATCTAAACTGGTTGGTGTACTGTTGTTATATTGATGCTGACTACGTAGTGGAGCCAAAAGGTACAATGCACCTTTAAACACAGCATTGAATTCCTCATGGTAATACAACATTTTAGACAATTCAAGAGACCATTGCTAAAATAATGATTACTATTATTAGGATTTTTATACCAACCACTGCTTGGTTGTTCGATGTGAGTTGGTGAAGTGGAACTCAGAGACAGAGGCAAATGCATCCAGGGCCATACAGGAAGAGGAGCTACTCAACTGATGTCCTCTGACCCGCAACACAATGCGTCAAATGTATTCTTACTCCTCTTAGCGACGTTGATGTCTGGTGTTAGGTTTAGGTTTTGGGGATCTCTCTAACAAAAGTGTGTTGGTTTCATGATGCATTGATCGCAGCTACATACCTGCTTAGCAACTGGGTGGATCTGAGGTAGAGGAAGGTACTTCCACTCCTGCTGCTGTAGCAGGTCATAGAGACTCATGTCCTCTCAACAAAAAACACTGGTTGCCTGTTAAAATTGCTTCTTCTGCTATCATTACTACTCCTGCTAGCATAGCTGCTTTGTTTTCAGAGTCTTACCAGAGGCAGCAGAGGAATCTCCTGTACTTTCCCACCATGACATGACATCAGGTCAACTATGCGAAGCTCAGTACTGTGACGGAGAAGCTGAGAATCAAACTGAATTCTTGTTTGAATGTCTGCAAATGGTGGACTGAACAGTGTCCATCAAAGCTCTGCTCTCACAACACGAGTGTTCTCTTTGTTGTTTTGTTTCAAATTCAAATCAACTTTATTTGACCCCAGAGGGCAATTCAAAAATAAACATATTTAAAAACATAAAACAGCAACGTGTTTGAAATGTGTGAAATAATAACATTGTAATAATAGTTTTTGAGTGAATGGTCAGCCATGACGCTGTACATCATGCTGGTCACTGAAAGTTATAAACATGCCTCACACCACATATGGACCCTAACGTGCATCAACCTTAGAAAAAACATAAAATCCGGGTCTTTGAAAAGCAGTGCTGCACTGAACAGCATGGATCATGAAGGCTGTGTGTGTGTGTGTGTGTGTGTGTGTGTGTGTGTGTGTGTGTGTGTGTGTGTGTGCAATGACAGGCATGCATAAGTGATCCACAGGGAGTCGGCTGTAGATGTGGAGGCTCCACTTTGACTGATGATGATTAATCTTCAGAGAGGAGACTGGCTGGGATGGAGAGATGTAGAAGTGATGTTTCACTTTAGAACACTGGCATGTCTGTAGAACGATTCCTCAAAAGGAAAACTTCAGCAACAAACAGTAAGAACGGGCTGCCCTGGCGTCTTGAAGTCAGGAAAACAAGTCTGAAAACCACATGATTTGAAAGAAATAACATTATTTCATCCGGTCTTCATTGAGATCCATTTTTTCATTGCTATTGTTGTTGCCTTCACACTTTTGCCAACTGCGGTATGGTCTGTACATAATGTTACACTGACAGTAAGTGTCTCAAGAGATGAACTATAATTTTGTCAGTTTACATACAATTAAATGGAAAAAATTCAAGTAGAGACAAAATTGAAACAAGATTTGTATTTTTTTCTGCATATCATCTTGATGTGCGAGCCACTCATACATTTCAAGTTGGTGTTTGTTTTGGTAAAAATGGAGGGAGTGGTTGACGGTCTGTTTATCATCAGAATTATAAAAAATTTAAAACATTTGAGTGAAAATTCAGACATTATCTCCATGACTGGTTGTAAACAAAATGTGGCCCCAATCATCTAAACTGCATATTTTGAATCTCCATTGGGAAGCAAATAAAATGGTGGGGAGAAAAAAGGGGCTATGCAAAGACCTTGAAAGAACCAAGAATGGCAAAGAACAAGTCTCGAGAAGACAAATAGGGGTGGAAGAAGAGGAGAGGAGGAAAGAAAGAGAGGAAGAGCAAGGTGGCACAGTGTACAGTAAAATGGGATGATGCAGGGTTAAGGGAAATGAAGAAAGTGGAGTGTGAAGGAGGTGTCGTGGGCAAAGAAGGAAAGTTTGGTCATTAATCTTTCATGTTCAGCCCACGCAGCCGCTGGGGAAAGAGGAAATAAGGAATACATAGTTTTGGGTGTCACAACCTGTTAAGTGTCTGAACCAGGGAGTCTATTCCAGTCCTGGTAATAAAAGTCATTACTCACTAGATAGATAGTGTCATTACGCCACAATCTCACAGGACACACTCCACGCACACACTCAAACATCACATGACCCACTTTGAGAGGGACTTTTCATTATTTATCTTTCAGTGTTCAGACCAGTATCATTTATCACTCACTGACCCCCCCTGATGTTCCACAAAACCACAGAGACCTTCTCTCCTTCACGTTGAGGCCCTGAAAGTGCTTCTTCCACCAAAAGCACAGAGGGATCTCCCACCGCAGCTCGAAATGAGGCCTAATTAAAATAGTGTGTAGAAATGTTATGTACTTTGAACACTCCAAGTTCATCACGTAACAATGAGGAAAAAATGACTCATCTGCTGTTTTCTTTTCAAATGGGTCCTGCTAAAAACAAAAGATGAGGAGGTCCTTAGATCCAAATTCATGACAGGGACACAGTCTGGAGTCAACATTTAAACACCAAGTTGGACAGAAATACCACATCAATGACCACATCAATATTTTCTACTTAATGAATAATGTACTGCGGTTTGAAATCAAGCTGTGAACCTATTCTCAAGTGACAGCAGTGTGGAAAATGGGATAGCAAAACATATTGATATCAGCCTCCTCCATGTAATAATATTAGTCTGTCAACAATTGTTCAAAATGTCTGACTCCCAGTTATATTGATGAATTATGAGATGTTATTGACTATTCATGGATAAAAACACTTTGCATTTGTCAGGAAAAACAGCTTAATCGCCAAAAATGATTCTCGCTCAATAATATTTTGTTTCCATCAAGATACAACATCGTCATAGTGAACAAGAAATCTTCAATTTGCTCACAACCACAAGACAGCTTGATTTACGATACACTAATCTCATCATCCTTTACTGAGCCTTTATTCGTGTGCGTTCTGTCACACAAATCTAGTTTTAACAGCCACTGGTCCAGGTAGGTTTTCTCCTGGTGCTGCTGATAATTAGTGTGTGTTAGTGGTGAGAGAGAGGGTCCTCCTCTTGCCAGAGTGAGACATGGAGAGACACACAGTGAGAGTAGAGACGCACGGGAGAGACACAGAGGAAGAGACAGCAGAAATAGCTGGACCCTTTCAGTCGAGATTGTTGAGTTTATGTTTTCTGTTCACTGTAAAAAAAGAAAAGTTGAGTCAACTTAAAAAAGTAAAGTAACCATAGCTGAAAAGCTTTTTTGAGTTTACTCAACTTAAGGGCTTACATGTTGTGAATGCCCTGCATGCCCTATCATGGCCATCATTTAATAAAGCAACAATTCAGCACTGTCGTCAGTCAAACAAACCATCCGCTTGGTGTTTTTATGTCACAGTGTCTTCAGGACAGAGCCTGTCATCGTGGACTGCAGCCGTGGATGTTTGAGCCTGTAATTTCCTGGCATTTGTTCGATCCTTTTCAACAAATAAAAGAACATTGTCTGACCCTAAAGCAGATGTTTGTTACAACGCAGATGAAACATGTGTTTTCATGCTGTGTGGCTCCGAGTCATCCTTTAGGTATTGGGAACTGATTGAACAAGAGACAAAGAAGTGCTGTTTTTACCCACATCGGAATAAACAACTGAGAGGAGACGACCGAGCACCTGGTTATTTAAAGTTGTAAGTAAAACTTACAGCAACACGTACACATGCCAAAGTGAAGATTGCTAGTCAATAACGCACGTACACTGGTTGTTTACTGTCACACACAACTCACTTCCTGTTTTTTTCCTGTTTGGGGAACAAGCTAAAGCTGGATTTGATCCTTTGCCAGATTGCTTTGATTATGTCAGTGGTAATGACTAGCCTGAAAGTACCGGTCGTGTGTGTGTGTGTGTGTGTGTGTGTGTGTGTGTGTGTGTGTGTGAGATAGCTGCAACAGCTGTACTCTGTAATAGAGCAGGCACTTCTGGAACTACCTTAGACCAAACGTTTTCTTACGCACTTACCAATTATTGTTAATGTTGTAAAAATGTGGAATTTCTCCCTCTCATTCAGTTTAATGACATTTTATTGGCAAGACATTTTGCTTTGAAACATGTTGCCACAGCGTAGAAATTAAGATTGATGCAATTTGAATTTACTAAAGTAAAAATGGTTTAGATACGTAAATAAATACACAAATGCTCCCTCCTGCAGTCTGTTTATTCTCCATCTTTCCTTCCATCTTAATGTATGTCACACACTGTAAAGTCTCACACACACACACGCACACACACTCAACACAGTCTTTAGAGTCCAGTGAAGCGAGGGACTATTCTGACTGTGTGTTTAATTAGAGATTAACCTTTACACAGTGTAATCAGAGTTAATTGATTCTCCAGCCAGACGGGTGAAGTGCATGTGTGCGTTTGTGTTGCAGAATGTGTCCTAAGCTACTTCCTTCCTAAATCTGTGGTCCCACCTTGACCAGCAGGAAGTCATGCTCCCTCCCATGTGGTCTGACCGAGGTATTGTCAACAGTAGGACAAGCTTCCTACTCTGTGTGTACGTGTGTGAACTGTACATGAACACAGGTTATTTATTGACTTATGCAGCTCTTGTTTCTTGAGCTTATTCACATTGATCCTGTTTTACAAGGTGATGTTGAGCACTTTTCATCCAGAATGTGTGAGAGGGGACAGTGAAAACATCATGACTGGATGCTCACTGGGTTGTTTCTGTACCTGTTCAGGTTCATGTACCTATAATTCATTCAGTTTTAAGCTCCCATAGTCTTTTTAAAGTAAGGGTTAGGGGCAGTCCCCACAGTATTTTTTTCAAATGTTTAAAATTGATTTTATATTCAATTTACTGACAAAACACCATTTATTTTCATGCTAATAATGACAGACCATTCCTCAGAATAAAAGGTAGTCATACTGATGTGTTATAGCCTCATCTTCTTCATTTCATGCATTCTTCTTATCTTCTAAAAACCTAGTGTCTACTGTTCCCACAATGCAATTCAATCACCAGCACCCAGAGGTATGGGTTTGTGATGCTTGTAGTGAAAACTCAAGCAATGATCAGGAGTCAGTTACAAAGGCAAAGTTCTTACCTCACATCCTCCATAATATTTCCATGTCAAAACTTGTAGCCTTGAATATTAACAGCAGACCTGTGTCAAATCAGGTGTGATCATCTTGAACAATGAACATGACGGAACAGTTAAAGGGGAAAACTTACTTTAATGATAGAGGTGTTAGAAAACTCTCATATAGGTCATATTTTGAGCAGTCACATGGGTCGATTTAGGAGGTGCAGGGGAACAAGTACAGAATTTTGTCATTTAGGCGTAAGGTATGAACACTGCTCTTAAACCTAGGTCTCTGACATACAGAGGGGATTAAATGAGGTGTGATTCAGGGACACAACAGCCCCTTCACTGGCATAGGTGCTTAAATGAGCTGATTTTGCTCAGGAGACATTTCACTTTGGCAAACGTTTACATTATTACAGTGGTCCACACAGCTCTAAGCAGAGCTCAATAACAGACGGACATTTCAACTGCCAGCTTACTGCTCATGATACGTGCCAACCTGACATAACAGAGACATGGAGGCGCTGGCATTAGACCAGTCATTTTCATAACACTGTTAAAATTCTGCTTCAATTACTTCAGCCCTTTTCAGACATGAACTCCGGAGAATGTTTGCAAAATTGTGATGGACTCTCTCCGGAGTTTGCCTTTTACACTTGTCACATTTTGGAAACGTTCACAGTGAATCCTCCGGAGAGTTTCCTTCTGTTTTCTCACATGGCTTCACTCTGACATTATCTGGAGATTTTACAAGGGGGCTGGCAGGAGAATTGCAGGAGAAAGTCACTTAGGGGTGGCGCTGGCCTCTGCTCAAATCTGATTACCCCCTGTCCTTGTCAGTAATCGTTTTTTTTCTACTGGTCACTTACCAACAAATAAACATGAAGAATTTTTATTTTCTAAGCTTTTGTGAAGCACTCAGCGACCTTTAACAAGGAGCAATTCTCAAAATGTATTTTCAATTCTGTTGAATTAACATTGAGCAAACAATTACATAAATACATAAATGTGTATTTGGATGTTGGACATATAATTATGTGTATAGGCCCTGATTTAAAACATCGTAGATCCACCATCCTTTCTTCAATTTTCTTCTTTTTTACTTTGTGACTATACTTTTTCATGTCTAAATCTCTTGTTTTCATAAGAAACACAGGGCTGTGGGAGAGTGGTAGGCTTCCATCACTGTAAATCAAGGGGTGTGTGAGTGTGTATGTGTGTGTGTGAGTTACTAAGGTTAGTTAGTGGGAGCCTTGTCTCCATTGTGTCAACAGACTTTCTAACTCGCTCAGTCTAATCACAGAGGTAATTACTGTTAATTTGGCTCATTAATCATTAGACCTGTCACACTGTTTTGCTGCCTGGTAGCATGTGTGTGTGTAGGTTGTTAAAAGCAGGCATGGGGGGGTTAACTTTGTTTCAAACCTGCTATTGTAAAAAAAAAAAGAAAGTTTTTTAAAAGAAAATGAAAAAATACCAAATAAATGAGAAGTTTTGTTTTCAAGGGTTATGTTTCATAATATTTCAGCAGCTCACTGTGATTGAGTCAGAAAAATTAAACCTCGTATCCAACATTTTCAGTCACTGTCACAGTAGGAAAACTCTAATGGCCCATAAACAATGGCGTCATAGGTATTTTCCAACCATCTAAAAATATCAAATCATCTGGTGATTAGGGCAGTTTATTTATTCTATAAACCTGTATTTGTTTTATATATTTGTGTATTTTAGCTTCAGATTCAGTCCGTTCTGAAAAACTGCCCCAAGAGTGTTGTTCAAATCAATTCATCAAGTGCCTAAAAGAAAAGTTAAACAGTTGTGTAACTGTAAATGATTTGCTTGGATGAAGTGGTTCACAATTTGTTTTGAAAAATGGCAGCTTCAATGTGACTTCATTTCCCTGACAGGAAGCACTAGAGGGCGACTGGAGGAATAAAATCTGTTTGTTTATCCAGAAAGGATTTATATACACAATAGAGCTCAATGAGTTGAATCACTGTCATAGCTGTAAAATCAGTGGTGTGGTAGCAGTTATATATTCGAGTGGTTCATTGAAACTGCTTTCACTTTGTTTAATGTACATCACAGTGATGAAGTCACAGGGATACACATTCTCCTTTTTCTAATTCAAACAGTCCAGTGTATGTATGAAAAGAAAGAACAGTGTTTATTCATGCAGCAAATCAAGTTGAAGCTTATATCTGCAGCTCAGACTCTCATATGAATAAAGCAACAGCTGATTTACAGTCACAGTGCTAAAGAGACTGAAATAAATTTAGAAACTTTACCTGTCATCCCTTAATCATGGCACGTTGTCTTCTGATGCTGCTATGCCATAATGTTGAAGTAAATATTTGAATGGAAACCAAGTGTTTCGGTTTAGGTACCTAGTTAGAATTAGGGGCAGGGTATTTGGCAGACCACCCCGAAAATGTGTTAAAGGGTTAAGTGTGTAAAAAAAGAAATGAAAATTGTAACTATGCCTTTTTAGTTTTTTGTTTTACTCTCCTTCAAGAAAAGCAATACAGTTTCTTAAAGTTTCATAAATCCAACCATCCATCCATACTGTTGTCCTTTGAGGGTCAGTGAAAGCAGGGGACAATTTAGAGCCTTAATCCTTTATTTCAATGAGGTAAATTAAACTCTTTCAAGCTAACAAATCTAATAAATAGACTGCCAGATGTTCTGCAATACAGGGGGGCATTTTTACCTTTCAATGATGTTTGTTTGTTTACTGAACAGCTTAAAGCATCTTAGTGAAGGTTTGCAGTGTGGAAGAACCGAATAAATCGGTGGCTGGATCCAGGATTTTTCTTTCACTTTCTTCAACGTGGCCTTTTTCAACATTTTCATTCTAGCTGTTTTTTAACACTGTATGAAGTGCTGCTGATGGCCACAAAATGATCTGAGGTCTGGTGGTAAGATGGCACACCACTTGAAAAGGAGTTTTAAAATGTCTCTGTTTGCATTTCACCAACTAAAATTATAATATATAAGTCTTATAATTAAGTGGCATCTCTGTAATATAATTTCTGTTATGAGCTCACAGTGAAGTACTGAGTTTGACTGGCTCCATATATGTCTATGTCTATTATTGTAGTGAATGGCATGGAAATGACTTTAAAAAGCTTTCTTTTTTCATTTACTGGTGCGACACATTCTATTAAAAGGGCGAGGGAGAGAGAGAGAGTGTGTGTGTGTGTGTGTGTGATGACTGTGTGTGTGTGTGTGTGTGTGTGTGTGTGTGTGTGTGTGTGTGTGTGTGTGTGTGTGTGTGTGTGCTGCAGTCTCAGTGATATCATGTTTCATACAGAGGCCACTTTGTGCCAAAGTTACGTTCACCCTGTTCTAAAACATTTAACTATATATGGAAATATCTTTGCTTTAACTCAGAAAGGCACAGAGGCACCTGCATGACACACACAGCCATCACACACACACAAACACACACAGATAGGAACACGCAAAAAAAAGACAGCACATAAATGTTTATACTGTAGTTCTGTACTTCCAAAGATCCAAAATTGTACAAGAGATATGTGACTGGAACAAATCATAGTGATAGCAAACACAAAAAAGTGACAGTGTCTGTGTTCAGTGCATATGTCCCCTTGGTTACCTCCACCAAGGACATTAGGATTCTTTGCTGTTTGTTAGCAGGAATACGCAAAAACTGCAGAAGTGATTTTATTTTAACTTGTTGGAAGGGTGCAGTTACAAGCTGAGGAAGAACCCTGGATGCAAAATTTGGTGTTGCCGATTGCTTTAAAGGATATTACCATACATTGGTAAGTGCCCATTTGTAGTTTTCTCCATCCATAGGTTAATCTCTCAAGTCAAACATGCACCAACTACTGTGAAAAAATATCTTGATTGTAGCAATAATAAAACCAGACTTGTATGAAAATGATTTTGAGAATCAGGGACAGCTTTTCATGGGCACAGGATTTATCTTGATGCTGCTCAAAGTCAATGACTCATCTTAATGTGCATGAACCAGCTGAGGTTTTTTTTCCCCTTACATCTCAAACATTTTCCTGGGACAGATGAACAAAATGTATGTCATCATATCCAGGCCTCAATTACCTAACCATCAAATTTCCCTTTGAGGAGGCAGGAAATTACAAACGTCTTAACTCTCAAGAACTAAGACACAGAAAGACAGAAGTAGAAGAACACCTAAACACACACAGAGAATGGAAAGTGGTGCCCAGTTAAACCAGCATACGGAAATGAACCCTCACTTTATACCCAGCGGACCACTGCAGACCCACTTAAACACACATGCAGAATACTGAGAGCCATTGAAAACACGGGGGAACTAATGGGTTGCCAGTTTGAGTAATATGGACCCAATTTCATTTCCTATGTGTTTATGGCTGGTGACCACATACTGCATTCATGTGTGTGACTGAGAGAATGTTTACGCTTCATTGAATACTTACACATATGTGAATGTAAAGGGACGCAAGTGGTCTCAAGTTTGTGTCTTTGTGTGTGTGTGTGTGTGTGTGTGTGTGTGTGTGTGTGTGTGTGTGTGTGTGTGTGTGTATCTGTGTTCCCAGTCCTGACAGGCAGGTCATGATGATATGAGAATGAAGAATGTGGGTCTCGATGTCAAAGATGGAGACACTGATATACAGATGGAACAAGGGGAATGGTCAAGGGAGGTAAGAACCACAGTGGGGGCAGGGGACTGAGAACCAAATCATTTTTCTGCAAGCTTTTCTTCTCTTTCTGTTCCTTATTACACTTATTAGCCGCCTACGTTCATGTTATGTTATGCTACAGATGTTATTTGTTCTCCAACAATCAATCCCTGTGACTGTTCACTTCAGGAGGAGACAAGGGAAACGATTGTGTTCTTTTGCTCAAGCTTCTACCATCTGTCAAACGATGCATTGGAAACTGTCGACCAAACCAAATGTTTAACGTGACTGTGTGAATACAGAATCTTCATCAGGAGTATGGTCCCCGGGAGATGAAGACATTTTTAAATGGAACCAAATTAACTGAGAAAATGTTGCTTTATTTCCTTTTCACTAATCCTCAGCATTCCCAGCATTTTTAAATCATTTATTTTAGTCTTTTTTATTATAATGTGTGTTCGTCTGGCTACTGTAAGAGGATTAGCATTTGCATCGACCTTTGACATCTGTGTTTTATCATTTCATTTCATTTCTGATGTTAGATATATACTCAACTGTTTTACTTCTTATTTTACTTTCCAAACCTTAATGTTAAAATCCTACCTTTAACTTTAAAAACAGAACTATTATGTTTGGCACATGCAGAAGACGTGCTGCCCTGCCAGCAGCACACTGACAGTAACTCTGAGTAACAACACTGTAAAACCTATAATGGGTCTTCATTTATCATAGCAACACTGCCATCATGTGGTCAAAATGCAAATGATTTAATTAAGAATAGAAATGAAGAATATTCCCAAGAATATGTAACTTATTATAATAATATAATTATGAATAACATGCTGGATTGATTATTATTTTAACGATTTCCCACCATCCTATCATAAGTGAGGAGATCAGACATTTTAATTTTTAAGTAACTGCATATTTTTATTGTGTTAATCAAAAACATGACATTTCACAAAGACCTCTGGGAGAATTACAGTGCAGCATGTTAACTTTGGCCTTGACCTTTGAACTTTCAGACCGCTCATCACATGCACAACGCTGTTCCTTTGCCTTTATATACAGAGCTCTGCTTTCCCCCATAATGCTCACTCACACACACAAAAACCACAAGCACACACTTCTCTCTCGCTCACACACACACACACATACACAAGCCTCTCCTTGCACTGTCAGACAGGGGTGCGTCACATGGCATGGGATATACAACAGGAGTGTTGATTGGAGGGCTGTGTGAACAACAAAGACTCTAATTGGACACTGTTCAGGAAGAGGTTCCCCATTGGCCATCATGTACAAAAAATGTTGAGGATGAGTCCTATTTCAGCAGAACATGAACGATACAGATGTAAATCTACATTTATAAGAAAAATAAAAATCCACCACAACATATCAGCTTATCTTTGCACATAAATACATAGGAATAATAATAATAATAATAATAATAATATTCAACATTGTGCTTTCTTTCTCTCTTTTGCTCTTTCTTGCCACCACACCATTGTCGAACGCGATTACCCACTAACATCGGTCATGCAATTTTAAAAGAGGACAAAACAACAGCTGGTTTAAAAGGGAGACTCAGTCAAGTCTGACATCACTACTGATGTAAATCATGTTTAGTTAAAAGAAAAACAAATCCGTGACTTATAATGTTTAATCTCCATTTAGTTTATTAGTAGCCTCGGCTTAATAGCTGTGATGAAACACAGATGGACCAACAACATCTGCCTTCGATTAAACTCAGTTTTGTTTTTTTGTCTCCTTTTGCAATTATTCCTTTTCCTAAACGTGGTGTCAAAATTCAGAGTGTCCCTTTTACAGGTGTCAGTCAGTTCAGATCAGTTTAATGAGTTAGTTACATCTCTCTAAAGAAGCTATTTAAATAAAGACGACTCAGTTCATCTAAAATCCACTCACAGGCCCAGATTGTGCTGCCTCCTTTGATCCAAAGGACATTATCATGTGAATTCATGGACAAAGCCTAATGTGGAAATAAGGACACTATTAAAAAATATTTTTTTGTCTGCGCATACTTGAAATCATTTGAAGCCATTACGCTTTTGAGAAATGTACAGCAGCAGCACAAATGAAACCATGTATCCGTCTTTAAAAACATATTAAGATTTCAAGAATGTCAAACGTATATGAATGTTCTATCTTACAAGGCCAGTTGCTTTCTCTCATTTCGATAGACTATGATATAATAAAGAATAGTAAGCTTTTCATCTGAGCCGTTACACACAATGGACACTAGGGGACAGGCTACACACACCATGTTACCACAGACAACCAACAAACAAAGTTTCTTTACAGATAATACACAGACAGATTGGACTGAAGACAGAGAGAAGGAAGACCTATTGTACTAATTGTCCATTAAGACGAGATGATATTGTTAAGCAGCAAAAGTCAATATTCATGACTGTACACTAGTGACCACAACAGTGACTGCAGTCAAATGGAAGGTGTTGCCAAAAATGCATTGTGGGTAGCACAGAAACAGCTTTCTGTGCTGAATGAGGAGTTAACATATCTGTCATTTTCATAATATTTGCATATATGTATTTATCACAAACAAACATATGCAAGAACAGTGAAAAAGAGCTCGGAGTAGAAGTACCACTTAGTATACAAAGAAAAGAAATCATATTTTCACTCATAAATATCATGCAAATATATATACTGTACTGAAGCCCAGAAACGTGGGTTGTCAAACCTGGAGTCCACTAAGCTCTTTCCTCCTCATCCTCATTGTTTTAATGGTGTCCACCCAAACCACTGCGCTCGTCAGTCTCAATATCAACACACTAAATATTGAACACAGTTGAATAAAAGCAATAAATATTGAAGTTTATTGTGAAGATTTGGATCTTGTCAAAACTCTTTCATCGCTAATTGTAACAACTAGGTATATTAGAGATGCTTCATAAAACATAATTCACTTATTTTAGATGTAATCCAGGTCTGGACTTTTTGGACTTTGGAGACTGATTTCTGTACTGTACTGTAAACATCTCATCTTTCGCTCACATCATGAAATGCTAGTAGTTTTTCCACCCCTCAATTTCTAGTGGTTTGGACCAGTGAAGTTATATAATCATATCTGGCCACTTGCGTCTGCTCTTGAACCATAACTGCATTGTGTTCTGAGATTTATTCTGCTGCCACAAAGCCTCAGTGTGCCTAAGGAAACCGCTAAGAAAGAAAGTTACGATACAGTCTACACCACGCTGCTCCATTCCACAGGCTGCCCCACACGTCTCTACCTCATCTGTGACCTGCATTGTACACTCTGCACACAAAACCATGTGAAGAGTGGGTTTAGTGGAAATATGTGCACTGGGAGGACCACAGGAAGTTGATCAATTCATTGATCCATATAGAAACAATATTTTTAAAAGTGTTTTATCTGCATGCATGCATGTGCAAATGGACATTAATCTGTATGTGTGTTTCCAGACTTCACCTGGTTGTGTATTCCAGTTGTCACGTTTCTCCATTCTATTCCATTATGCACAACACATTTAAAAGTCCACCATTTTTCTACATTGGTATTAAATGTTCGAACGAGAAAAAGAGGAGATGAGGAGGTTTCATATGAAACGCTGGGGCTGGTAATTTTTTCCAAGTGGTGTATAGAGTAGGTGTTCATACTGTTAGTATTGGTGTGTAGAGACAAACGTTGCTGGGTCATCCTCCTGCGCTCCATAAACAGTCAGTGGTAAAGGCGTGTATGTTTATTGCCCACAGATAAAGATGCGTTGACTTCCTGCTTCAACACTTAACTATGCTAGTGAACAGTGTAAAGGGATCGTGCAGAATCAATTTGGGCAGTAAGGCAGCTCATGCAGGGGCTGGCCAGAGGGACGAGGACTCAGGGATGGGTGTACAATATAGTGGGGGCATCCATGGATAAATATACACAATGCAGGAGGTGCTGTATGTATGTGTGAGTGTGTGAGTGTGTGTCTGTGTGTCTGTGTGTGTGAGTGTGTGTTTGTCTGTATGTGTGACACCTCCAGAAGTTCTCGGTCTCTCAGTCTCTTTCTGTCTACTCCTCCTTTCTCAGTCATTCTTTTCTCCCTCCATCTTTTGCTCTACGTTGTTACTCCCCTGCGCTGCGCGGTGCACGAGGGTTTGGTTTCCCATCGTGGGTCCGGCGGTTTCTCCCCTTCCTTATCTCCTGAAGATGCTTCCACTTCTTATTGGCCGGGCGGACGGCGGGGCCTGCGGACAGGACTTCCTTGCCGGCAGGAGGAAAGGTCTTATCCACCTGGTCACTGCCGGCGTTCTTGCGCGCCCAAACTTGCTCGCAAATCTGGTCAACAGTGCTCAGGTTAGGGTGGTCCACCAGCTGCATGAAGTCCCGGTACCAAAGCTTTTGATTGGTCATGGCTGGCCCACCTCCGCTGCGCACAGGGGCATCAGAAGGAAGATTGGAGGCTGAGGAGGATATGGAGGGAACCACTTCCAAGGTGATTCCCAGTAAAGTTTGGGTGAAGCCGTACTCCATGGCGTGGCACTGGTAGATGCCGATATCTCTCTTCAGGACACGGCGGATCAGGAGGCCTCTGTCTGTCTGGAGGATGCGGTCATCCAGACGCACCTGGAAAAGAGAAAGTTTGGATGAATAAATATGGATATGATTCAAAGTTTTGTTAAAAGTAATTAGTAGGACCTTCATGTTTATCAGCATCACATCAATTAAGGTTCATTTTAAATACACAAAAAGAGAGAATTGCTTTCTAATGTCATGATATTCACGGGGCTACGAGGGATCTTAAGGGATCTAGGCCCCATATACACAATACTGTAACACCTTAGAACAGAACTATGACCTCTCTTCACTCTCTCACCTCTTCTCGTGGGTTCTGTGGATGTTTCTGGAAGGTCCAGGTAACTTTGGCCTGAAGGGATTTGGGGATACACTCCAAGAAAGTGCTGCTTCCCTCAACTCCATACAACTTCTTCTCTGCCACGCGGTGCTTGTGGTGGTCTGCAGGGGGCAGCAGAGACAAAGACATTATGGGTCTGCAGAGACTCGGGGCATGAGCTTACTGGACAGTGAGCTCAAGAATGGAAAAGACAACAAAAAAAACTAAGGGGACAGGACAGGACAATCAGGATGGACAAAGAAAGATGAATAAACAAACTGAGGTGATAATGTGTGATATCTAAGTAACCCCTGATCTATAAATAGTAAGTCTTGAAGGGAAATCTATGATGCAAATTATGGTCTGGCATCACAACAAAAACACACATTGTTTGTCAGTATATTAGTCAACACTGAGGATAATGACGGCCTCTGTGAGGTTACTGATGGCAAAGTTCAGCTCACTCACACATAATGACAGCACCCTGCACTGATGGGGGTGCGTTTGTATCACATGTTTGATGTGTGATATCAAACAAGGACTTTTATTGTGCTGACACTAAAACCTCAACACTCATATTGAAAACAGTGTCTGTATTCAAAATCTGATTAGTTTTCATTATAGTGGGGGCGCGTGCATTCTGACATTTCTAGACCAGAAGTGGATCAGGAAGAATAAAATAAAGTTTCTGGAGAAACAATGGAATGAAAAGAGCCAAACAGATTCCTGATCGGCGCTTTGGGGCAATGCCACACTCATCAGAGACAATTACTCTGACCTTCATTAGCTTTACACAACGTGACCTCGCATGCCACATGATGTAATCTTATTACCCAGGAGCTCCTTCAGTTTGAGCGATTAGCCTGCTTCAGTTATGTGGCAGAAGGACAGATAGCAGCAGAATGCCACTATTGTGGTCTGGGTGGACAGGGGGTCAGCGGAGGTGAAGGGAAGAAGGATTTTTTTTTTGGCACAGGGACAGTGAGACGTCTCAGTGAGTCAGATCAGGAGCAGAGTGAGGCTTTATTCTTATTTATTGAACATACCTATACTGCAATTCAACACTGGTCGACCTGCAGCAGCAGCACCGCTCAATGAGAGAGGAATCAAAACTTCCAGAGCTTTTCATTTGAATAAGTAATAGACTCATAATAGAAGCATATCAAAATTAAAAAGATGGGATGATGGCATTTGTTGGATTTTCTTAGAGATAAGATAAAACTGTATTGATCGCATGCCGGGGAAATTCTCTCATTACAACCCATTTAACTCAGAATGAGGTAGATAATAAAAAGAGAACGTAGACTGTATCTTACATAAGGGTAAGGAGATATTGAAATATACAAATATATATGCATATATACGTTTATGAATAAATAGGCAGGTATATGAAGAATATGAGTATAAAAGGCTATGTGCTATATATATGATTAGGCCTGATTTCATTGTCTGTTCAGCTATTACTATTCATCACATTAGTATAGTTCATCATCACTTTATTCCACACAATACTGTGCCTGCTGAGGAAAATTTTGAATTACTGGTATGCTCCTAAAATGTTATCACAAAAAAAAACACTTTAAATACATTTTAAAGATTTAAAGTTTAATTTTAAAGATATTTCACATCTTGAACATCTGAACATATTAAGCTAAACCTTGATGACATTAGAGATGTTAATCATATCGTACTTTGGTAAAAAAAAGGGCTGTAAACCTTACCTCCAGAGCAGAGAGTGTTGGGGTCTCCATTCCTCACGTCCTGGCGACGGAAACGTCTGTAAAATAATGTTAGATTAGAGTTTCACAATCTACTTTAGGATCAGGAATAGAAAAAGTATGTTCGCAGATTCTCAAAGTAAAGAATGGTGTGTCATCAGTGTGTACATGTCACAGACCTTTTGGTGTTTGGCAGATAGCGAGTGCAGGATGTTCCGTCCCAGGCGCAGTAAGGGTCTCTGGCCAGGCAGCACTCAGCGCAGGCCTTCCCATACACACTGCAGCGGTGAAGGGGGACCTGGGCGATGCCTGTGTCCGAGCCCACATACAGCTGTTGCTGTGAAGGGACAGAGGAGGGACACGTTTTAAAATCCAGTTTAAATCCAACAATCCAGTTCTCTGTGCATGTGACATCATTTTGCTGCATGGTGACTCTGTATGTGCAGTGTTAGAAATTCACAATAGGTTGCAATTGAATTTAAATTTCAACAAACGTACCCGTTTTGAAGAGATCTGCATGTTGATGATAGATGATGCATCCTGAAGAGCGGAGGAGACAACAGCAGATCAATTACCGCAGTTGAATGTATCTATCTATCATTTGTATATATCACTATACACTGCTGTCAGAGAATGCTTATATCTGCAAGAGATATACTGTAAAGAAAAGGTTATTGTAGTTTTCTTACCTTGAAGACCTCCAGCTCTTCCAGCAGAAGCTCTTCCATATTGTTCCAGCTTTCCTTGGGGACGTTGATGACCTTGAGTACGGTCCCTTTGTCTGGAATAACACATGCAAATTGTTTTAATGTGTTGTCTCGTTGTTTACAAGTTTGAATGTTAAGATTAAGATCTTGAAACCAAGTCATTCACCTGTGCCAATAAACATGACATCATACTGTCCGTCAGCGGCACTGACTCTGTCCACAGCAATCTGTGTGAAGCTGTAGTCCACGTTGGTCCTGACGAAGATGGGCCGTCGGCTCATAGGGTAGACGGGGTTATACATCAGGGGGTGGTGACGGGCAAACTGTATCACATCGTCCGGGAAACCCTTGGTGGATTCAAAGCTCCCAAATGTCTTGCTTGGACACTAAAGAGATGAAATAAAGTAAAGTTTAATTTGTAAGGTGAATTGATTTGATTAATCTGGTTTAAATGTGACATGACAGGTACATAACTATTTGATCTGCTATTGGGATCTTTGCTCTGTGAATGTGTGAATGTTCATTTATATTTATTGAAGGATTTAGCTGCTGTACAGTACACAGATGTAATAGCTGTAAAGGACTTGTTGTAGCTCTGCAACACAGGACTGACTGTGAGACTCAAGTATTCCATAATGACACTTATCTGAGGAGTGAATTTGTTTCATGCAATAAAATGCCAGTTGGCCCAGAGAACACAAAGCCACAGTTCAGCAGGCCACAGAGAGGTGATTATGGCGTGATGGGTCACAGGGACGTGAGAGAGATTTTCTCCAGGTCAGAGTCCAACTTTACCCTCTAATTAAAATTCCAGTCCTGAACTTTTATTCCAGGGAACCAAGATTTTACTGCAATATTCTGCAGCATCCTGCAGTATTTTGTTAACGTTTAATTACGATATTTTCCTTTTTCCTGTTTAACATAATGATGTATTAGTGGTTTTTGTCCTGCAGTATTCAAGATTTTTTTTTTTTTTTTGGTTTATGCATTTTAAACACCGACTGCTTTAAAGGCAGTTTAGCATAATTCTCTTGTAAGCAGGATGGTTTTTCTTTTAATTTGATTTGTTCTGCTGATTTTACAACACAGTGAGGTGACGGTGGTGTGAGCCAGGGTTTACTGTAGGCCAAGTACAATTACTATTCTGCAGTCATACAATGGGGATTGTTCTGCTGTGGCAGTAACAGCTGAAGCGCCGCATAACAAATCCTGCTGACGCTACGCTTGTGTGCTTAGAAGAATGTAAGAGCCCTAATAAGCACTTATTGATCGGGAGGATTGTGGAGGGCTTGTGGAGGAAAGTAGGACTAATGCAGAGAATTGCAACTGTATGAAGCGCCACAATTATACATCACTAAGACATTGGGATTCATGTATTCATAATACAACTTAGTATTTTCATAGTGGACAGAGTGTGTTCCCCACTGAGATGTGAATATAAAGTGGTTCACTGCCCAGGGGGAAATATCAGAAACATGAGGTGCAGAAGTATTCACATCTATTCCTTAAGACTTTACCATAAATGACTCCATTAAATGTGAAGACTTAACATTATTAATTGGAATTAGAACATCATGCGTCCAAGACTTAACTTTCTCTATAAAAGCACAGAAAACAAACAAAGCAATTACAATAGTCGTGTGTGTAGATTTAAAGTCTTCATTATGCAGAGGACTAATAAATGGTCTGCATTTATATAGAGCTTTTCTAGTCTTGATGACCACTTTACACTACATTTCTGCCAACCACCCATTCACACACACATTCATACAGCGCTTCTACGTGCAGCACTTTCTCTATCACACATCATTCATACAACGTCAGCACAGCCTTCAGGGGCAATTTGGGCTTCAGTGTCTTGTCCAAGGAAACTTCGGCATGCGGAATGGCGGAGACAGGGATCAAACCGCAAACCTTCGGGTCAGAGGACGAGGACAAGGACCTTCTGAGCCACAACTGCCCTATTATTATCATATCATGTGAGCATGTAAGCAATTAGTGTTAAAAGTTCAATATAGAGTAAATTTTTACTTTTAGTAGCGAACCATATTTAATAATATATTTTCTAAGTAGAGTCTCAATAAGGGTAATCAGTTAACGATAGCTGTCCAATGTTATGTAAAAGGGTAATAAGGACAATGTTTCCCAGCCATCTAGTAACATAAAATGGAAATATCCATGAAGGCACAAGTACTAAAAGTACAAAACCTCTGTCCATGTACTTTCATTGTGAATAAAAACTCCTGGCTTTTATCTATTGATGGGTCGTTACTGTCATTGACATACCATTCCTGGGCGGGGATAGGGGACTTTTCCCTGGAAGGGGACCCACTGGTAGTTGGGCCCCTCTTTGTGAGCAAAGGGCCCCAGGAAGGCCCTCCGGATGTCATTCATGGAGTAGAGGCACACAGCTGAGCCTTTAAATACACTGCTGCTGGGGAACAGGGGGGAGCTGGGTTAGATACATCAAAACACACACACACACAATATGACTTTTCCTCCGTTCTCATTCTCTTTTGTACCCACACACAAACAATATGAATGGACCCTGACCTGGAAGTAGAGAAGACAGTGTACACCAGAGGATTCTTTCTGTCCCTTGTCTGCAGCAGGAACACATCGCCTGTGGACGGACACACACACACACACACACACACACACACACACACACACACACACACACACACAGGTCAGGTTGTTGTAGTCCAGAGGTCAAAGGTTGAGAGAAAGAAAAACAAAGCCCTGTGGTCATGTCTAACTATTTAAAAGAGACAATTCACTGATAACACAGGGTCGCGACATAGAACAAAATCCATGACTGCTTTGTGCAGTGGTATGTTAAACAAATTCTAATGAGATTTAGACCCACTGAACAATTTCTGTAATGTTTTTCATTCTGGGGTCTGCCACAAAGAAGATGTATTTCTGAGTCTGCCTATAATGAAGAAAACACTGTAGTTTGGAATCATTCATCACAGGGTAACATGATGCAGGTATTTCTGTAATGGTTCAGGTCAGCACACATATTTTCACAGGGAAAATAGATCTGGCCTCAGGTGTGGTCAGAAACCTCCTGGTCAAGATAACAGACTCATTGTTCATGTGAGGGGCTGTGATGGACACATGTAGCCTGAGGTAGGGGGAGAGTTAGGACACATTTTTCCACTAGTTCACCTTTCACTGCGTCATGAGATAATGCACCAAGAATCACAGATAAATCAATAACATGTCGAGAGCTGACATTGCTGCGGCTGCTATGCAAAGCACATGAGAGGAGGTCTGTTTGATGATACATCTTTTGATTATCAGGATTTTATAACTGCATTTAAAGCTAAACATTTTGGCACAGGTTTTGAATTTTACTTTACAGGTGAGACTTTTTAATATGTGGTAAATAAACAAGCACGCTGGGCCAGTAGTTGGCAATGAAGTCTCCATCAACGATCTGTGAAATACAACAGCATTCCCCAAAAAACACACACAATGTGACTTAAACGTTTTGTGTGTGTGTGAATGAAAGGCCCAAATAAAAAAAGGTTTATTAGTGTTGACAGGGGCATAAGGACTTCTCACACCTTTTCACTAAAATACACAAATAAACCAGCACCAGATATTTATAGAAGAATCACTGTGAGTTTAGAGTAAGTTTTCTCTATATCATAAAATATGTATTTTACCTACAATCCATTCATAGGAAGATAGGAAACACATTATTTCTCTTTGTTTGACGACTCAGCAGAGACGAACCTGCAACTTACTTTGAATTCACAGCAGAAATGAATGAGAGCAGAATCGATTACCAATTGATCTCACTCATGCTTTCTCCAAGTCTGCAGGAATGTGGTTCTGAATTGTAATCTACAACTGAAGTTACAAATCCTGGTTCATTATGCTGTCCTTCACTTTCTCCCCCTTTGCACACAGAATTCTTTTGTGTAAAAATCCAACTGACAGTGGAAGATGGAAAATTAGCAAAACTCTTTGTTTTGCTTTTTTGAACTTCTGGAGAATCTGCAATTAGACAGTCAATGAGATAAACCACTTGAGGTCTGAGTGAGGCCATAAATGAGCTGCGTTCAAGATCAAAAATACACAAACTTTGATGTTACAACATACAGCCTGACATCATTAAAGTCATGAATGGGTCAATGCTGACAATTATCTGTGTGGACAGTAAACTTACGCAGCTCATCAAAGTACGTGTCGCTGCCATCGGCTCCTGGCACCGAGCAGATCAGACGGGTCTTGAGGAATGTCGTCCACTTGTTCACCAGACTCCGCTGACCGCCCATGTCGTTCTGAAATGGTCAAGAGTCTTTCAGGATATTACATCTAATTTAGTTGTAGTGTGAAATAAGACAGTAAAGTCTTTTGCAGCAGTTTTTAATGATGTACCAGCTTAGTGTAGTTTAAAGCCAAAGAGCATTCCTATAGTTAACCTTTTTCAACAGAAGTGGAAATAATTTTGTTAGGGTATCTTTAAAAGAGCCGGGTTGAATGGACCTGGAGAATAATGCTGGTTTTTTGTTTTTCATGCCCACATCATGTATAACTTCTCACCCTGCAGAGTTGTCCGATGCGGGAGTAGGTGGATTTTCCAAGTCCCTGGGCCTCAACCGCCGTCTCGCGGAAGAAGAAAAACACCTTGTCATCATCAGGGTTTTCACTCTCCGGGACCCAAAAGGAACCAATAAACTTTGGTTCTGGTACGAATAAAAAGAGAGGAACAATGTCATCTACTGTAATACAGGTATTTTCTCTGAAAAGTAATGACCGCATTCAGTGGAACAAGTGAACTGAAGTGTGACACTTGATATTTTTTTAAACCCAAAACACACAAACACATACCGTTGAGCCAGCGTGAGTCATGCTGCTCTGTGCGGATGGAGGGGCGTCTCCCCAGGCTTCTGAAGATGGTGAAGTCACGCCCCATTAAGTCTGTGGCAACGCCAGCATATAGCTCATCGCCTAGGAGACAGAATCAATCAATAACTCAATGATCGGTCATGAGAGCTTTGATGGGGACAGGAGTTGTTTAAACACATTTTTGGAATGTGATAAAAATAAATCAGTTATGACAAATTTGAAGCAAAAACCTGTAATTAAAGGGAAATTAACTCAAATTGATGCACATGGGTTTAGTTACCAATGAGCACAGAGGCAGCGTTGTGGCGAGGATCATACGGACTCTTCCCTTTCCCGTCCTCAACCTTAGAGGGGTCGATCCTGAACACATGGTCCTGATGGAGAGTGAAGAGAAAAGGTTTGGTTTGAGATGTCAGGTTTGTGATTTTGGCAACATGAGGGACACGGTTTGAAATAAGGAGGTGTGATTTGTGTCCCCTTTTTGCCAAAACTTTGCCAAAGACTCCAGCTTTATTCAGTTTGTCATATAAAGATTTTCCGAGCATGAGTAATGTCAACATCCATCTCTTTATAGATTGTTTGGATGATGTTCTCACTTAAAAAGAACAGAAAGTTGGCAGTTTGGTTGGCAGTGGACAGGAGGATCACATGTTCCTGCATCTGAATGCAGTGTGTGTGTGTGAGTTATTGTTGAGCAAATGAAGGAAGTAGTAATTTAAATACCTTGACTAATAGCTGACTAATGTAAGTTTCTTCAATAAATTCTACTTGTACTACTAATTTCAGTAGTTTCAATACTCTGTTTTTAATATGTGATAAAGAGGGCTGCTTTATTCTATTACATTATTTTAGCTGTGTCCCGAATAAACTGGTGGATCATAGCTATGTAATCACATTATCAAAAACAAATGGTAGTTGAGATGTTTAAAGCATCTCTATATGTCTCTCTATTTTAACAAAGAATAAGAATGGAAGACCGCAGTTCAGGAGGATGTGTATGTATGTGTGTGTGTGTGTGTGTGTGTGTGTGTGTGTGTGTGTGTGTGTGCTTTAACTTGTAGAGTGTGTTCCTCACCTCCATCCTGTGTCCCACCTCTACAAAGGCACAGGTAGGGTGGAAGGCTCCAGTTCCACAGGCGTACAGATGGGTACGGTTATAGTGGTGCACGATCTTCACGTAGTTCACACAGTCAGACTGAAAGACAAAGACACACACACACACACACACAATGTCAGTTTACCAATGAAAAGCAATCAAAAAAGCTTTTTGTCAACCACATGCATGAAACAAATACAGCTGCAGAGATTTGTACACACTCCAGTCTTGCATGGGGAAAGCAGAAATGTTATTTTTTCAATTACTGATTCGAAGATAGGAACTAATGGTGTTTATCCTGAAAGAAAACACCACATGTAGAATTCACTTATCCATTGTCATCTACATGACAATACAACTGAAGTAAATTAACCCGAAAGATCTAGAGGAAAAGATTTCCCTAACAAAACTCAACATTCCTCACATAGCTGCTCTCCCTCTGTCTGCCTGTGACAACACTCAGCTCCACCTCCAACGAACTGATGTGACAGCCTTTGTGTCCTGCAATGCAATGTGTGTGTGTATATGTGTGTGTGTGTGTCTTCTAAGGGTAAGAGGACATAAAAAGTATAATAAGTGCCTGTGAGCTTAGAGGAAAACTAATTAAATGGGGGGAGGCTCACTGCTTTGTTACCTTACAAACTACAAAAAAGCAGCAACAGGCATATGTTGACTGATTCATGATTGAAATCTTTGTAAAAACTAGCATGTAGACTGCTACTTTGAAGATTTTTAACATACGTTAAAGTGCTTTCTATTCTCTCTTCATTATAATTTGTCATTTTAAAGTCTTGTCCGTATCATTATGAAACAATGGATGTCAAGTGTAAACTGGTGTCATTTAATTATTATGCTGCTTTCACATCAAACGCCGAAAGTGAATTTCCACGTATGCGTTACTCTTCTGAGTTTTGCTGTATGATCATCTGTGTTACTCACAGCACTCTCACAAACAACACAAGTAGGAAAGAGAAGAGGGGGACTACTGGCTGAGATAACGATTTCTATGTTGCTCATCTGGAGACGTACGCAGCTCGGGGGCATTTCATTGTTTTCTCCAGGACAATTTTCATGCCCAGTGCTATCTGAGGCTGATCAGTGACCAGATTGATGACCTGCTATCTCAAGTCGGTGCCAGGACCTGTCTCTGGTGAGTTTCATTTTCAACGCTGATCAGCTTTTGCGGCATCGCATCGCACAGATCTTTTGCTCAGTTTCAAATATGTTAACTTGAGCAGAGCGATTGACCATAAATTTATGTCTGTTTGCATCTTTGCAGTTACTAATACTATACATATTACTTTTGTAAATCTCATCCTGCTTTATTTTCTTTTACAACAACAATTTCCAGAATCACTATCCATCTCTCTCCTTCGCCTCCTGCTCTAATGAAGACAGCAGGTTATTGACCCACAGGAACATCTGTCAGTCTTGGAGTCTGGTTACAGAGATCTGGCTCTCTGGAGATTTATTGTACATTACCAGACTGGGTGGTACTCAATTGCTTTCTAGCTAGAGGCGTGATCGCAACATCTGGCTTTGGGGAAGATGGCCCCTTGTCCTACTATCTAATAAGTGATAAGAACGTGGACATCCTGGTTATCACTATGATCATCGCCATGATAAACACTACAACTTGTATTTTTGGCTCTTGGCTTTTCGTTGTCATTACGATGAAATACAATCTTGCTGTCTTTACAAACCATTGAAAACACTTTGCTCTCACATCTTATATAACTATCCCTCCTTTTTTTCTGTCCTCTTTTCCCCTGACAGACCACAGTAACATCTGTCTGTCGATCAAGTTACAAATACATCTGGATCCCTGGGTGTTACTGGAGGTTTAAAAATGAATCTGTCCATCAGGTACAGATGATGGGATGATGAACAAGCACCCATGAGTACCTTTATGAATTGGACAGTTTAGAGTCTGATGATTATTCCTAATCCAAGTTGATCCAAAATGGAGCGGATTTGGGTTAATCAGAGGAAAAGGGCAATTTCCTCTCCATTTATTTGAATTGTATTTATCTATTGCTCTAGATTATGGATTGTCTTGTTCTGGATCCTTTGAATTTTTTTTCAATCTTCTTTACTTCCTTCTGTTTTCAAAGGGTGAGCGACAGAAAGACCAGCTTGTGAAAGCATTGACACAGGCACAGGAATTGTGGCTCATTAGTCCCGACAAAAACACACACACACCTAAAACAACCCAAACACTTAACTCCTGGTGTGTTTCAAATGCTGGAAAGCAGCCCTTTGTTCTAAACCACTGAAGGTTGTGTGCGTGTATGTACTTGTACACATATCTTTGTGAGGACCATTTTTTGACCCTACAACCTACAGTGAGGACATTTTGGCCAGTCCCCACTTTCTGACCCACTTTTAATGGGCTGTTTCAGGGTTAAGACTTTGTTTTAGGGTTAGGGCTAAAATTAGGTTTAGGTTAAGGTTGGGTTAGGCATTTTGTTGTGATGGTTAAGGTTAAGGTAAGAGGCTAGGGAATTCATTATGCCAATGAGCGTCCTCACTGAGATAGATGTACAAACACGTGTGTGTGTGTGTGTGTGTGTGTGTGTGTGTGTGTGTGTGTGTGTGTGTGTGTGTGTGTGTAAGCATGAAAAGGAGTTCAACCAATCAATGGACTGATTTAGCCATTGACAAACACAGGAGACCTCTGTTTCTCATGAAAGAAGAGGTACACACACTCTATCTTCAACTTCACCCTGACACAGTCTGACACACACATTTACAACATGGGTGAAGACACACAGCTATAAACACAACCTCAACTTCACAGTTTCAAGCACCAACATGTTCCTTTGAAAACATAACCATGCCAGTTTTTCCTTCAATTCTTTTCTTAGGCTCCCCGCTGTGCCCCCCTCCTCCCCAATCCAACTCCCATTAGTTTGGTTATTTTAAGTTCTAAGTGTGTGTGTGTGTGTGTGTGTTTCAGAGTGCAAACAAAGGTGAGGGAGTCAGCAGAGCAAAGTCAATTCTTTGATGTGACAAGAGAGAAGGACAGCAGGAGGAAAAGAAAAGGTAAGAAGAGAAAATATGCTTGAGAGACCTTGAAAAGATCAGAGAGGAAGGAA
The DNA here is from genome assembly GCF_024713975.1 of Paralichthys olivaceus. NCBI lineage: Eukaryota > Metazoa > Chordata > Actinopteri > Pleuronectiformes > Paralichthyidae > Paralichthys > Paralichthys olivaceus. Next base: position 10,674,535 of record NC_091098.1, on the reverse strand, counting down.
GAGAGCAATGGAGGTGAATTATGCCAGCAGCCACATTTCCTCATTCTGTGTGTGGTATGTGCGTGTGTGTAGCTGCTGAAGGGTTCACTGGTTAACCTTTGACCTACTACTGACTCATTAGAAGAAACAGCGAGTGAAATGCAGGTCGTTTTAGGTCGGGCCCTTGTATCTTGTAAAGCTGTATTGTTCCTCTGTGGATTTCTTTTTTCATCTTTTCTTTCTTTATCCTTCCATTCTAGAGATGATTAACCCGATCTGCTAATTTATTATTTCAGCCATTATCTGTCCCCCTGCTCCTTCTGCTGTCCATCTTTATCTGTCTGCCTAACATATACGTTTCCACTAAACCATTTTAAATGAAATGTTATGTAATGGTAAATCACAATCATAGGAAAAATATGATAGGAAGTATTTTTCCACCATGATATGTATTTACTGTTTCTTTAATATATCATGAGCCAGTCATGGGTCATCACGAGTTATTGAATTAGAACAGTGTGGTCACACTGTAGGTTATGTTATTCCCTGCTGTAAAAGATTGGATAGAAACACAGGTTTGGTTTATCTTCCTCTTTTAGTTTTGAATATGTCTACGGAGTTCAAGCATCCAGGAAACTTTAATAAAGTTAATGGCTGAGAGCCTTTGACTGAACACAGAGCCATGAACAGTAGACGACCATTAGATACACAACAGAGCCCAGTGTAATATCAAAGGAATGCCTTTGGTCACTATTAGATCAAATAGAACAATGTATCAGCTTTGACGTTTTGTCCGACATGTTCCTCCAGATACAGACAGATTTCTGGAGTCAGACTGTCTTCAAAACGTCCACATACGTTAATGTCACTGTGGAAGCCAGCGAGGCTGAGGGGCCATTTCCTTTTAATATTGATTCAGATAATAAAAGTTTAAAAAAATACAATAATGTGTATAAACTAAACTTAATCAAAAGCCAGGTTTAAGAGATGGTTTTTAAGCTTGTGTTGAAAGATTTAAACACTTGATTTTAGGGAGTCTGTTGGGCCTTGGTGGATGTATGAGTCCCATTGAGCTGCAAGTCTCACTTAATAGTGAGAGCTACAGTATGTAATATTTTAAATGTTTATATCCAAAATATGTGACATATATATCAGGTATATGTTAGGTAGAGAAGTATTGTCAAAAGCCTCTGTGACCCAGACTCACTGAACAGCCTGATAGTTGCTGAGTGAGCCTCGCCCCTCTGACCAATCAGAGAAGAGCAGGAGACAGAGTCAGGAGCTCACGGCTGTCAAACGATACACGCCTCAGGTTAGTGAGAGCTGCTGGAAAAGATGTTCATGATAATGGACTCACAGACAAGCAAGCCTCTGATTCTTTCATTTGCTGTGAAAAATGTACCTTCTGACTATGATTTGATTATTATCAATGCGCCTCTCTTCTTTCTCATACTGGTTGATTGTTAATGGATGACAGAGAAAGTAACAAATTGTGTGCTCCCATGACAACGTAAACGCACAATCCATCACCTCAGTAAGTTTAAACAGGGTTCTGGCTGTACAGTGACGCCTCTGTCACAGTCTGGGGTCAGACTAATTGTCTGGGAGAACTTTCAACTGTTTACTGCGTCTGTGTTTCTGTTTCTGGTGGGTGTGTGAATAATGATGTGTTCATTACATGTCTTTATGTCAGAAACCATCAGGCATATCACACACCTCAAACATATATCTAAGGTGCTTTCAGAATGCACTGAACTCCAGATTATCTCCAGACATTCTCCAGAGGGGCTGTATGTGAGAACGCCGTCAGAGTGAGAGGCTCCGGACTTTCTGTGACCAGTCTCCTAATGAAAACTCCAGAGAACAAATGAATGAGTCAATGTGAGAACACAGCATGAGACGCTCCGCAGGATTCACAGTGAGCGAGATGATGTATTGATGCCGTTTCTAACATACGACAGATGCAAAAAAAAACAAGGATGAGAAGCGATGCCACACTATAGTAAATGCTAACGAAGATGTCAAGAGAGCGTTAGTTGAGCGTAGTGATGTGGTGTAAAAGAAACTAGTTATCTCCGCACTGGAATTAATATGTTTGGTCCCACCTCTGTTTGCATGGCCACCCCTATCACCTGAACTTGCCAAAAATGTTGGTGTTGTTATGAAGCCGTCTGACCGCAGAGTCTCCTGCTACATTGTAATTTTGAGAAAGGCAAACTCCAAAGAAAGTCCAGATTGTTCTGAGAAAGGCAAACTCCAAAGAAAGTCCAGATTGTTCTGATAACGGCTCTACAAAGTATCTGGCCCACTTCTTTCTTTGTGTATATGTACAGCATGTTAACAGGTTAATATGATAGGAGAGAAAAAGGTGTTTTACTGTATTTAGATTAAAAATACAACATTGTTTCATGGAGAGGAATAAACAAATAAATACAGAGGGTAAAGGTCTGAGAAAACATGTTTCCGAGAGAACAAACAATGTGAAATACTAAGAGAACATGGAAAGAGAGGAGGACTGAGAGAGGGAGAGGAGAGATCCAGTGGGGGAGAGAGATGTTGGCCTCTTCCTCTAGAGAAACACACTTCTCTGTAATTAGGGTCAACAGTGTGAGGTCAGCTCAGTTCTCAGTGTGTGTTCAGAACAAGAGGGGAGCGAGTGTTTAACAAAGGATAAGAATAATATTTCACTGGCCAGAGATGCAGGCACAACGACTGACCAGAGGAAAACTGCTTTCAATGTAACAACTGTCTTCAAAGTTTCAACAAACTTTTCTTTTACTTCCTTATCTTGTTCTCACTCCATCCCTTCTTCCTCTGGAGCAATTTCTCTAATTCTCTCACCACTCCCTGTCTCTTGCTGTTACTCTTGCTTTCAAGCACTCAAAAACAGGACACACACACACACACACACACACACACACACACACACACACACATACACACACACACAAACACACCCAGACAGACTCCTGGTCAGGTGAAACTGGAGCCTGCAGTACTGTATGAATGGAGCTCGTTGTCTGTCTGCTACAGCTGTGTAATCAGACTGACGGAGGGCTTGTTGTACACACACACACACACACACACACACACACACACACACACACACACACACACACTTGATACATAGCTACATGAACAAATGTAGATATACACTGTCAAACGAAAAACAACGTAAACACAGTATGGAGACAAATTTGTAAAATATCTGTGCATACTGATGACGCACACACACACACACACACACACACAAACACACACACACACACACACACACACTTAGCATTGACTTAGCTAATTGTGTGTGATATAATCCTGGGTGGTCTATAGGCTCTTTGTGGCCTCTGCACATTGGTCAGTAAAGCCACGCCTGGTCGGCTCAGATTCCATCCACATACAGAACATCACATTTAGAAACATAATCAGCACATGCAGTATTTACTCGACGTATTCTTAGTAACTAAAAAAGTTTCTCTTCTGTAGATCAAAATAGAAAAGTCTTGTTTTAATTTTTCTGGCAGCTGATACAAAGAACCAAGAGGAGAAGCATACGTTGGTCCGTCGCTCAAGACTCTAGTACAAGCAGAAACTTTTTATTGGATTGTTTTAATTCTAATTTTGTGCCATCTCTTGTATCATTTCTTTTATGATGCTGCTGTGCATCATTCAACAACACTCTAGAAAGGAGATTCCACCTCAGCAATGCCCTCCTCGTTAAATTAAGTTTAAACACACTGCGACCTCATGTAACCTCATGTAACCAGCGGGCTGGTTATCCGATTTATTACTTTATTTATTATTATACTCATTTTGGACCCAAAGCTTCTTTACTGTACTTTGAGAGTGTTAATGATATAAGATGGTCTCCTGGAAGACAGATCATGAGCATCTAGAAGATATAAGAAGTTAAAATTCTGTGGAAAAACACTCCTGCCTCTGGCTCAGCATCAAACTGAGCAGATCTCAGTCAGATAGGGCTGAAAGCAAACAGATGAAGAGGAGGTGATCTCACCACAGGGCAGGTCCAGCTGTAGGAGTGTTGCACCTATTATTACATGCTTAAACGTGGTACTTGTGTCTTGTGATGACTCCCATGACTCCAGTGGATTAAAAGGTACCATTGTGTTGGGCTGGGTAGGAGTGGACAGTTCACTTCCTCCACGAGGAGCTCCTCAGTCCTCTTATTAACACCGTCCACAACATATGATATTCACTTCCTACTTCCTATCTCCTGACATCCACATTACACGCTATCTTCTGCCACATCTACAGTAATATTGACTATTTTACCATAGAGATCTATTATCATGTATTTGTGTATGACATATGACATTTGTCTTTGTCAGAATTTGACAAAGGGAGAATCCAAGTCAGAATCTGATGACAGTTGCAGGACAGTTTGTTCAGTTTTGTTCAAGGAAAACAACAAATCTGACTTTACTTATTGTTCATTTGTGTCATATATTCAATACTATAAAGACAAATTAATTAATAAATATACTGATACCACGGAATATTTAATAATATAAAGAGGATTTATATTCTTCAGATTTTACACTGGGATGGTTTCTCTTTTATTTTAAATCCAACATTACTTGTAAGAAAGTGGACAAGGACAAGCATTTTCAAGACACATAGACCTGCTGACTTTAGTTAAGAAGAATAACACAGAGTATAAACTGGATTAGGGTGTAGATAAAGTGAGTAAGAGTAAAGTACAGAGACTTACAGTGATATCCTTTCCAGCCCAGTTACACTCCTCCCTCCAGTCCACAGGGGCAGGCCAGTAGATCTGGAACACAGCAGGTAAGGGTCATATGATTCTGTTGCTCAAATCTGATTATCAGGATTCAATTTACTCATTTAAAGTATGCTTCATGTATACTTGGAGAGTGACATTTATGATCCAACACAAGTGTTTGTCACTTCTAAATTGATAATGTGGCCTTCAGCATGGTACAACTGAAAACTTAGGGTCTATTCGCACTTTCATTGAAATTGCTCTTTCTCTCCCTCACCTGTCTTTTCTGATCCACCTCTTTGTCCTCTCCTCTCACTCAACTCACTGAAATATAGCCTTGGCTGTGGTGACGATGCACACAAGGTCATAAATCAAACTCAGCCATTTACCTAAAACCAACAGAGGTTTCACTTCTAACACACCAAACATGTAATTTACTCCCAACAGCTGCACTGTATCCTGCTTCTATAGCTGTGGGTTCTCTGTCACTATACAGTGAAGTGCAATTTTGTCAGTGTGTATATTTCTATAAACGTCTGTTGTGTACCACAGTGTATAGACGTCTGCATGGGCGTCCTAGTGTAACTTAAAACAACTTCCACCTACTACAAAGGCAATTTAGTTATCAATCACAGCACTTTTTTCTCTTTTCACTCTTTTCATCTCTGTTCCCCTCTTTGATTTTCTATCCTTCTTTATTAATGCCACATTTCTCTTTCTGCCCCTGTTACACGTGAGGCCACTCACTTGAGTAGTCTCATATGTGCAAGCATATGATTCAGTCATGTTCAAAGGGAAATGTTCATAAAAAAGTGCATCTATACCTTTGAATCTTTCTCTTTCTGCACCAGATCATGTGAAAACAAACTTGTGGGGCATGTGGAGCCTGACCTTGATAACGACAGTAATAAATAGGAAACAGGAGATATGGCACTGGTTGTAAATTAGAGCCACTTCCTGATTTCCACATCTTATGGTGTAATGTCCATCTTCTGGTTTGAAATTATCCCAAATTAAAGTATTATGGTAATTAAATAATAGAGACACATAAGGTCACTGATTACATTCCAATTATGATGTAATTCAGTGTATCGCCAAGAAAGATAAAGTCAGTTTATTATGATTTTGTTTTTAAGTAATGTCTTAGTCACAGTCAACACCCTTAATCTTGTCAGTAGATGGTGTTTGTGATCCACCTTGTGCTCCTGCTTGGCGATGTTGTCCAGTGAGAGTGACAGCAGGAAGTTCTTGGCCCCGACGAAGAGACGGCCTCTTTCTTCATCCAGCAGCAGAGCACTGAAGCAGCAGGAACGTTCGAGCTCGAACCGGCGCACACCATGGAACTGCTGCAACTCTGAAATCAAACAGATATAGAGAATTAGGAAGGGTGGTGGTTTTCAATCCTGCCAAATGTGATACACTGACCGCTTCCAGCAAACCATGACCTGAATAAGGCTTTTAAGAGTCCAAGAATCAGAGCTAAAACAAACTCAAGTTATCAGAGTGATCAGATCCAAATTGGCCACTGGGCTACAACATGTCATGTGGTTGATAAAGAAGAAAACCATTTAATTTTAGTGTTTAGAGACCATTTCTGATCTGTGTCCCAAGGCCAGTAAATGTTTAACAGTAAGAGCAAAATCCTCTGTCAGCAATGACTATATTGGTTTCAATGGGGAAAAAAAAAGTGTCATTGCTGTTTCCAAACTGGCAAGAACAAGTCTGCGGGAACAGTGCCCAGGAAAATGCAGCTTGTATTTGTAAACTAATAGTTACACCAATGGAAAAAAAAGCAGTGCTCCTGGCCTGAGAGGCTGAAAAAATAAAGTGTCTGCATCCTCCCCTGCTGGCCTGGCTTAAACCAAGTGCTTAAGAAAGAAATGACACAGGCCTTTGCTTTAGACATTAAAATGGCTTTATTAGTCTTCCATTGTTCTAATGTGAATTTATGACTTTAATTAAGTCCCAGACACCACCCAAAAGCCGCCAGCATGACATCAGGGACTTTAGGTCTACTGCTCTTGTTTTCTATAAATGGGCCATTTTCAGCAAATGTGCAGCAAAGTTTGCTGTGATGTAAGTTACGTTTTAATAACAAAGATAAATCAGCAGGTTTACAGAATGTAAATAGTAAATGAGCGTTGTAGGTAAATTGACCTTGTTTGCTCCTAAGCTGAATTATGCTTAGTTAGCATATCATTATACTACCGAGCCATATTACCAAGCTGTCATGTACATAACTTCCAATTGTTGTCATGTTGATTTTCAAAATGCAAATTAAATGAAGTTAAATGCTTTTGTGAGCAACAAAAAAAATCTCTCTCCAATGATAAAACTACAGACATGGCAGCAAAGTCACTTTCATCACTGTACCTCAGTTTTGTTCATATAAAACTCACCAACACACTTTATAGCTTTCAAATTCTAACTGAATCTCCTGCTGTCTAATGATTGCACTGATCTGTTCAGCTCTTTTTACAGACATGTCACAACCCCTCCACTGATCAAAAGATTAAGCAATAACAATGGATAATAATTACACATAAGGTTGAGTCCTTTCCAGGGGTTTGTTTTTAGTCTTTGGTTTCATTTTTAAAAGGAGGTTACTTCTGGAACAGATAGTGTCGCCACTATGTTAGCAGTATAATACATGCTAATGTTAACTATCTAATGGTAATATTTTGGCACGATAGCACTTATATGTATCATGTTGTTTTCAAATAATAATATTAGCATGCTTTCATGCTAATAATACAGTCAGACAGGCAGACTGTGGTTGGCACAATTGATATCCCTTGACCTGCACTGCTGAATGAGCCAACAACAGCTCCCCTAATGTCAATGTAAGCAGTCATATTAATGACATACCAACTCGCACATTTTTGTGTCCGTCATGTTTGAGCCTGTTACTGAAAGACTTCAATTGAAAATTGTAAATGATCCTAGAGTGAAGTTGTTCATTAACCAGGCACATCTGATGCTCAGCAATGCTGGGTAACTGACAGCTGATCTCAACTGTGTTCTGTTTTTCTGCATAAAAAACTGTTATTTCAGTGATGCATGATGGATCTCCTATAGTCCTTCATGTGTCAACCAGGACTTAAATATCCTGCTATCTTCCAAACCTGACTGCTACATGTTCAGATGAAATTAAAGGGCGCACATATCTCAGCTGGGCAGATGGCCTCTAGCCTCATGTCCTTGGTGAGGTAGTTCAGCCAGTAACTGCCGGCATTCAATGACGGAACACATCCCTGGTTTATGTGGTTATGTTGGGCACGGAGCTGCATTCTGCAAACTTACAAAATGTGATGAAACACAATACTATGCCTCAGTGTGTACGCTATTTGTGTGTGTGTGTGTGTGTGTGTGTGTGTGTGTGTGTGTGTGGCCACCACAAATGATGCTTGGCTACTGTTCAGGACTGTTTTCTTTGAAAAGCAATATGGTTGAATATCTCACAAAGCTGTGTTTGTGTAGGTGTGTATGCTTGTTTTTATATCCTGGTGGGGACTTCAACCTGAATACACACTGTTACGTGGGGACTTTTAGGATACTACACTTATAGGTAGAGGCAAATTTTTTGCGGTTGGGACTTGGCTTTAAAGTTAGAAATATTGTATTGTGATGGTTAAGGTTGTAGTAAGGAGTTAAGGAATGTGTTATGTTAAGTTGTTTTGAATGCAATGGTATTGGCAGAGCGTCGTGTTTAACATCAATAACGCACTGAAAGCTGAGGAGCTATCTCACCTCACTGTCTTGCTGATCAGAGCTGGTAAAAACCAGAGTCTACTGCAGAGTCATTTGACCCGGGAGTGAAAGCCAATTGAATCCATTCCCATTGCAGACATAAGCCAGATGTTAGTGGGTGTGTTTTCTGACCAGAGAAAAAGGGGCTATGGACTCGTGTGCAAACAAAATCTCCCTCCTTCAGAAAACTGTGGTTCTTACCTTTGTATGAGAGCTTCATGCGTGGTGAGGAGGATGAGGTGGAAGAAGAGGATGAAGATGAAGAGGAAGTGCGGGTCATGGTGTTGGAGGATGCGTGAGCAGCGGCCAGACCCAGCAGGAAGAGAGAGCTGCAGGTGACCATCATGGCCACCATCATCATCATCATGGTCATCATCTTGACACGTTGCGACCAAGCGCTTTTCTTTCAACGACTGCAACGGCTGTTAGCCTGGAAAATGATTTTTTTGTAGTTTGTAGTTTTTGTCCTTGATTTCACTGACCAATTCAATTTCAGATAGTTTTGTTTTTTATGTTCAACCTTTTGGAGTTTCAGTCTCCAGTCTTCCTTCTTAACATTCAGTGTAATCTTTACAGTTGCCTCCTTGCTTCTTAAGACTTTGGTTTGGTATATCCAGGGCTCCTCTGTGAAGGACGACTGAGTTCACCTCTCACATTCAAAATGGGACCAAGACGTCAGACATGGAAATCGAAACCTAAAAATAGAGAAAGAAAGGGAGAGGATTTAGAAATGGACATCACAAGCATTTGCGTGGTTGTGCCAAGGATGCCACTACACACAAGAACAAACACACACACACTCACACACACAAACACATGCGTCTGAAGTATATTTAGTCAGAGGCAGATTGATGCCTTTGCCAGGCTGAGTAAATGCCAACCTCCATTGTGGCAACACCACTATAATCCCTTCACATTACAGCAAGACATAAGGGGAGTATCCAAAACACACACACACACACACACACACACACACACACACACACACACACACACACAAACACACAAAAACACACACACACAGACCATGGTGATGAAGACTGTGCATGTGAGATAGAGATATGCCAAGCCATGCACAATATCTGTGTCTGTGGCACTGCCAACTCAGAGTGGCTTCCCCCTCTCTCTCTCCCTCTTTCCCTCTCTTCTCTCCCTCTCCCTCTCTCTTCTGCTCGCTCACACTCCCTCGTCCCCTCCGTACTGGCAGACGGTGTCACCAGATGAGATCTCTTCATTGCCGAGGACTGATGAGACGACAGTGACGCGGATGGAAGTCACTTGTGAGTGAGTCTGGCAGCACACAGCCAAAGACTGTTGCTTTTGTAATGAGATTTGGTGTCAATATTGAATTACACAGTAACAGATAAACGACATTACAAGTTATTCAAAGCTTCACAATGTTGTTGTTTTTATAATGTGGTTTACCACTGCAGTTTCTGAGTGTGCGGGGACTTCTAGCATGTGCACAGAGGACAGAAAAAGAATCTCTATAAAGTTAACTGAGAGTCAGATTTAAAGGGACAGATTTCTTATTGTTTCGGAAAAATCCCCAATAACCTGGCGTCTCTGTTGTGATTGTGTCGCTGTGAGCCACAACTCTGCCACATGAGCAGTAATGAGGTTACTGCTTTATAAGCCTAAATGTATATAAACAAGAGTCGTAAAAAGTGTGCACAGGGACACACACCTCTCTTTCAGTACTTCGGACTCTGCGGTCAGCAGGAACAATAAAGCCTTTGAGTAGAAACAGTCTTCTTTATTCTTATTACACCTCACAGTTGGCACTGAGTCAGGGACAAGCAGACAGTCTGTTTTTCTCCCTTTTCACTTTCAGTCTGTTTCTTCAAGCCCACCTAACAATTCCCTCAATCGCTCTCATACATGTGTCCCTCTCTGTAAAATCGACTACCCTGTCAATTTCAGGCTTAACTCTACCATATTTTTCAACTATGAGGCTTGTGAATACTGACGATGGACCAACAGCAACCTGACTATGCAACACTTTCACTGTCAAGGAGCTAAAACACTGTGAACAGGAGCTGATTTTCAAATGATCTCTCAAATCAGCCCAAGTATGCAACCGTTATCCACAACCTGAAACCATATGGGCTGGATGCAGGGAGGGCCTCTGTTGACAGGAATGCACTGACACCCTGCTGCCATAGTCTCAACTCAGCTGATACTGTGTTACACCAGAAGTTAATGTAACATCTGCAATAATATATAGCCAAAGGAAATGCAGCTTGATCGACCACCAAGATGTATGCATGGGCACTGTGGCTCAGGAGGTAGAGAGGGTCTTGCACTAATTTGTTAGTTAATTTGTTGTCCTGTTGTGTAAAACTTTGTATTTCATCTATTTGTTTTCTTGTTGTGCAGCAGCTTGTACTTTGTGTTGAAAAGTGCTCTGCAAATAAAGTTATTATTATTATCATTATTATTAATGATAAGATGGTTGGTGGTTCAATCCCCATCTCCTTTTGTCTGCATTCCGAAGTGTCCTTGGGCAAGATACTGAAACAAGCGGATACCATAAAATATCCCTGATTTCTATGTATAAAAATACTGTATGAAAGTGTGGTTGACTGATGAGACTGGAAAACAACTAAAGCCCATTTAATAAAAGTAAAAATGTATACTGTGCACATTCTAACAAAGGAGAAACTCTTGACTTGGACTGGCGAATGGTGATGGAGCATTGACAGACGTGAAGTTTTCATGTGGTCTTTAAAAAGAGTTTTTAGTAAAATCCCCATTCATTTCAAGTTGGCACATTTTTACACCAGTGTCAGAATTTCTGGCTCGAAAACCACAGAAAGCTGCAGTGTTCACTTTTAGGCACATGCTAACTGAAACACACAAAGATGAGAGTATATGCACACAAACTCTGCACTCACAGACCAGGCTGTTGGCACAGAGTTTTATAAATAATGGAGCTATTGAGGCGTGGAGACAGGAGAGCTCTCATAAGCTCACGGCTCCCAGGCCACAACACAACAGGACAGTGCTGAACAGGAGCATAAACTCCCACATATATCCTGCAGTATGTAAACACACACACACTCAGGAATGGACAAAAGCACAAATGCAAGCCTTGATCGGCACAGAACCTGCCATCCTCTGCCACAGCTTACTGTTTCTGCAGCACACAGAGGTGTTGAAGGTTTTTAAAGGCAAGGGCTGCTTTTACAGCTCCGGACAACTAAAATTGACAGGATTCAGCAGAATGAGACAGAAGGTCTAATATCTGGAAAAATGTATATTAAAGTGCGTCTGTTTGTGTGATGTCCGAAAAAGAAGGCAAGGCTGTGTGTATTCTCAAGGTTCTCCACTGAGGTGCAAAGATGATGCAGTAATTCAAAGAAAAGGACGTCAGTGCTCTTGTCAGCTGCAGCGCCGTGACACACAGAACAGAAACACTCCCGCACAATGTACGTCACAGTCCCCAGGAGTGACAAGGGCAGCAGTGAAGCTCTGCACTCCTGTCGGCTGCTATAAAAGGAACGTCCCATTGTTCCTCGGAGTCTCCCCGAGCTCTCTGTGTGTGCGTGTGTGTGTGTGTGTGTGTCCTCTAAATCATCATGAGTTGAAGAGACCATTATTGTTCCTAGCCTCATCTCAGAGTCTAAGCAGAGAACTCACACACAAACACACACAGGTTTGTGCAGTTTAGGATTAAACATTGACTTTCAGTCATTGTGGACAGCCTAGACAAAAACTTCATCCTTAGCTATTATCAATGTATACCTTACCACAATCCACATTTTACCCCTGAACTAAACCAGGAGCTCTGATATTAAGTTTATCCTCATTAGGACTGAACTAATGGTCCTGACAAGGTCAATGTTTAAGGTCCTTAAGAGGTAACAAAATGAGTACACACACATTTACAATATATTCATGAGTGCAATAATCCTCACATAAACTGCTGTTTCTCAACACTTAGATTAGCAAGCACACACACACACACACACACACACACACACACACACACACACTTCTACGAATACACAAACTCCATAATGCATCTTAATAAAAAGCCATTGGACCCGCTGACACTTGCATTCAGTTCAGCATCAATAGACACAGAGCAGGGCATGCCAAGAGGGAGTGGATTAAAAATAAAGAGAAAGACAGAGAGAGACAGATTCCTGTGGGGAGGGGGGGGCAAGCCATCCTGTCAAAAACCACCCTAAATAGAGACGGGCATACAAAGCGTTCTGCCTGCAGGGTGAGTCGGGCTTTTCAGAGTGAGGTTAGAGTGCAACACTGCAGTACAGCCTGCAATAATGAGGGAACGTATATCAGTGGTTTAACCTGTAGCCCTCCACTACCACAGGTTAGAGAGAAGAAGCAGATAAAAAGATGCTGAGGGCCTGATGGGAATGACCCGGCAGAGAGAAAGATACCCGAGGAGGAGAGGAGAGACAGGAAGGGGTGGAAAGCCATAAAGAACAGTGCTTTGAGGAATCATTGGAGGGTGAGGAAGGCACTTTAGACAAAAAGAAGGAAGCAAGTAAAATTAAACGAGATAGATGAGAGAGAGAAGGAGACAAGGGCAAAGGAGAGTGGAAGATAGTAGAAAAAAAGAAGAATAGTGGAAACCAAACAAATAACAGAAAGAAAGGTGGAAACGCAGGGAGAATGAGATGGAGAAAAAAAAACTGTGGAGTGGTAAAAAAAAAAAAAAAGGTGCATTAGGCATCCCTCCTTCCTGCACCTACTGATAAAAGAGCTGGAACACTAAGATAGTGACATGGAAGGTGGGATGGAGAGAAAGAGAAAGCAAAAGGTTACAGCAGGAAAGAAAAGCAGGATGGAGGACAAAGATTCAGAACAGGAGGGAGGGGGGACATTGTACAGTACCACTTCAGCTCTGCAGCTCGCCTGCATGCATACAGTCCCACGGAAGGAGAGAATGTAAAGGAGGGAGGGATGGAGAAGAAAACGAGCAAGGCGAGAGGTGATGGAGAGAAAGGAGCCAATTGTTTTGCCTGCAGGGAGAAAAGACTTTCCCTGGCCTACGACCAACAAGTCTGAGCCTCCCTGTGATGGAGAAATGAAAAGAAGGAGGGAGCGATGGATAGATTGAGGGATGAAGAGGAAGAATGAGGGGAGGGAGGGCTCGCTTTACAGGAAGACAAAAAGATTGAAACAGAGGGTGGTGGGAAGAGGAGGGAGGTGAAAGAATGAAGAAATTAATTCAATGAGAATTTGAGGAGAAGACAAATTTAATTTCATCATTCAGCACCTCAGGCAAAGTCCTGACATTGTTGTGCCCTGCTGGTTTGATTAAGGGGCGTTTTTGATGCATCTCAATATAAAATTACGAGCTGCATTCAGTATCTGCATTTGAGTGAACTATTGCGAGTGACCAATACAAAGAGTGGAAGGAAGAAAAGTTAACGCAGAAAGGTACAAACCCACAGGTAAAGCACATATGACAAAATTAGAGGGCGACCAAAATGAAATGTCCTGTAAGGTTGAATAAAATTGGGGATTTGAACATTGTTGAGTCGTCGTTGTTAGACGTCTTACTGAATAATTGTTACATATTTTTTCATTTTCAATCAGATGTTATTTCAATTCAGTTCTGAGGTTGAGCCAGGGTACAACAAGCAGAGACAGAAAAACAGAAGGGAGGGTCAGATGGGTAATTGAATCATCTTTTGAATTAATTTAACCATGGAAAAGTTAAATGATCACATTTTTATTAAACTATGTAATTACAATACCATGCAATGTCACATGAAATGCACTGGAACTGCACACACGAGTTTAACGCCACCAACTGTTTTAATCTTTGTAATTTATGGCTATTTGAGTTTAAATTTCTTGGCATAAATCTGATGAGTGTCATAAAACATGCTTGTATAATATACTGTGTATCAGAGAGTAAAGGATGTGAGCTATGAACCATATTCATCAGAAGGTCAAGACACATTTTTGACACATTTGTGAAACATTTATCTCACTTTTGAGAATTTAAAGATCAAGGTTGGGAGTAACAACTAGTTTACTGTTAGGGAAAGTGCTGGTGTTCAGCATGTAATTGCAATGGTTAAGACTAGAAGGAAGCATCCAGGAAATAAATGTGAGACTTTCCTCTACCTTAACATTTAAAGTATCCTAGCTGGAGTCGGCTGAGATAAAGATCTGCTAAGCTCGCTGGCCTGATTGCCTCATTTCCAGAAAAGAAAAAAGAAAGTGATATCCAGAAACAGGCAAGAGAGAAAAAGTAGGTGATACTGGGAAGTGTGGCTGCATGTCAACACACTGCAGTGTTACTGGCAAATCCCAGAGGGGAACAGCAGTAAAAAATAAAAAAAGGCGCAGCAGGCGAAAATCTGATTTCTACAGTGAATACAGCTGTGACAGTATTATCGGTTTGAAGCATGAGAGGGTTTTGCTTTTGCCCAGAAGAATGAGCTGAGCTCTGCCTCATTTCCACTGAAAAGTAATGCTCATGGAGACAGACCACCAACTTAGAGAAAAGTCAAAGTAAGTACAAGGTCATATTCTATATCATGACTGTGTTAATATATAGATAGAACTCATAAATGTTATTTATCATGCGAGGCAGAGCACGCTAGACTGAAGGTGAAAGTTGGAAACAAGCCTTAATAGTGGATTACACAGGAGAATATGAAGGTACAAGCTCAGTCATATGAAGGTTCAGAAAAGAGCTCAAAGATAATCTCAATATCCACTGTAATGAAGCTTACAGACATCTTATGACAAAGCTACAGAGTAAATGAAAGTTTCACACACATACAGACACACACACAGACACACACACACACACACACACACACACACACACACACACACACACACACACACACACACACACACACACAGCAAAGTAACACAGCTAGAAGTGACTACAAGTCTTAATGGGATTTAAGGTATAAAAAAAACAAAGTGAGAAAGGGAAAGCAGGACGATCCAGGGCAAAGACTCGGCTCTGAAAGACACGCGGTGAATTAAGGAGCTGGAGAGGCTACAGCTCTCTGCTGGTTACTGGTTTCCAGCCATCTGGCCCAGCATCATGAATGGAAAGTTTCCCAGCCTGCAAACCCATGGCTATAGCATTTGTTCTGTTTGGCTGAAATAATTTCAGTGGTCAAAGTCTGAATGGGGAAAACTGGAAGACGTGGAGTCAACCAGACTCATACTGCGCTGGTGTCCACAGTGCAAAAGCTTCAGCTGGATATCTCTTTGTCTGATCTTTATTTCAGTTCTTCCTGCACAGAGTGGAGAGAGGTAACTGAACTAATATTTTAATATTGTTGACATCTTGATATATTACAATAATGAAATATAGTAAAAATCCTACTGATCTGCCTCACAGTGGTCATGCAGCCCAAACCTCATGTCTGCTATAGTAGCCCTGCAGAGACAATGAAGGAGCCACTAAGGCGATGTCAGCCTGCTGGTAGCTGGTAGCGGTCCATTTGGCTGCGTTAAATGCAGAAGCCGCGGTAAGTCAGGACCTTACAGAGCTGCCTCTGGTCTCCTGACTGGAGCTGCTCCAAACAGCTCTCGGAGGGAAGACAACTCACTCTGCTGTACTGAGACAACAGAGGCAATTCAAACCGGTTCTCTGAGGAAGGAGCCCACATGTCATCAGCATGATTTGTAAGAAGATACCTGGGTTTGTCATGGAACTGCTCCACAATGTGACCTCAACAGAATGAACTTTACGGCTGAGCAGAAGTTATTATTTCGTAGTTTTGCGATTCCGATTTTTCAGCCACATCAGAACCATCTTTTGTAAGCACAGTCATACAAGTAATTTAAGTGTGTACCACAGAAAAGGGAATATAGCACAGTTGTGTCCAAAATAATAGCTCGTTCATGTTTCATTATTAATTTAATCATTGAAATGATAGATGAAAACATTTGTGAGCAGTGACCCGCGATCGCAGTCAGGATGAACTCACCTCTCCATCCGTTTCCAGGGGAACCAAATTCCAAAAGAGTTTAGAACATTCCAGGTCGGGATCAGCATCCACCTGAGCCCAAAGTGCATCCAACAGAACTGACCGTTTCCATAGTTACAGTACTGCTTATTGCTCTTCAAACTCTCAGTTTTTCCATTGCAATGAAAAATAAAACAAAACGTCCATGTGAGGCAAATCCTCTTGATTACTCACTCACATTAGAGAGTGCTACACACACACCTACACACACTCACGGAGCCCTTTTTATGTGCTTGCTAAAGAGCCATTCTCAGGCTTGAGCATGTCTGAATTCAATGTGAATGTACTAAGAAGTTCATCTGGCATCAGGTGGAAAGAAGTCATTGTGAAGTTTCAACTCCATAAAGAGTAAGGATGAATGAAACAAAGTTCAAGTCAGGTGGAAATTCCTGCAAAAATGTGAAAAAAGTGGTAATTCCGGTGGTGCCTGGAGGGCAGAGAAAGAGCAGCGGCGGAGTCACAGTTGGTGCAAAAGAGTCCAGTGAGACTTTTAAAGAAAGTCCAAAAGGCAGGCGGAGTGCAAGTTAAACGGCAGCGCAGTGAGATCTGAGTATTCCCCTGTCTGCAGTCAACTCCACTGATGAACAGCTACACTCCAGCTCCACTTAGAAAAACACACAACCCTGTGCACACACATAAAACTCCCCTCAACACACAAACGCGAGGAGTTCACACACACACAGTTTTCACTGGAGCTGAGCAGAGAAGTGCTCAGAGGGCGAGCAGGCAGGAATAATGGACTTAATTCAAGGGGGAGAGAGAAAGAGCGAGAGAGGGAGGGGTTGAAGGGAGGAGGGAAAGGTGGGAGGTAAGAGGAGGGGAGTGGAAGTGGGCAGGGACATGTACTGTGCTGTTCTCAGTGTGTAATGTGCTGCTGTGTTGGTACCTGTGTACATATTTTGTTTTTATGATCCATGATTGTGATCAGTGACTTTATTTAACCTCTGTTGAGAACATGAAACCTTAGAAAGAAGAGACTTGTGATGTAGCCTTGAGTCAGTTTAATCATATTATGGGTTATCATGAGAGAAATGTGGTGAAATTTCTCTATTCAAAACCTTCAGTCCTACGTCACACTATCAGTACACATAGTGCAGCTGATGCACTGTACTCAATGTGATTGCTGCCATGACCCATGTGATGCAGAATGAACTGGCCAATGTGAATTTTAATACAAAGAAAAACCTTTGTGATATTCTGCATTTAAATTTACAATTGAAAATCCAAACACCCTAACCAAAGCTACTGACAAGTAAGGCAGGTTTTTTAGATTTCCATTTCCATTTAAAAACAGCAGTTTTATGGTGGAAAACACAAGTTTTTACTGTTGATTATTCCTCTGAATCTGTACATGAAGAATGTGTCTCGAACTGAATTTAATGTTCCACTGAACAGTTGAAATTTGTGTTAAGTGAGGAGGAGACTGTAATGTCCCTATGGATTATTACATGCAACAAACATATGTCATATATTTGATTTCCATAAAGTGAAGCCAAAGCGTCTCGATGGCCACCTGGTGGCTGGTCATAAATCCTGCCTTCTCCATGTTAGTGAATGAGACATGGACCAAACTGGGCTGAAATGTCATGATTGACAGCTGAAAAAGCCTCGCTAGGGCACGTGTACTGTAGGAACTCGCTATCATGGCTAAATGCCCCGATCACCACTGTACTGAACATCTTTATCCAGGGTATTTTAGCTTCATTGCTGGGTAGTGAGCAAGGAGGGTCGTCCATCTTTATATTCAGTCTATGGTTTCCCATAGTCGGTGTTTTGACGGATTAATGTTTAAGCACGCTGTCTCGTTGTGCATCAGCCAGAGGTTTCATGAAAATACGTATAAACTTAAATTGTGTTTTGCCTAAATAAGTTAAAATGTATTGTTCCATTTGGGTACAAACTAATGTGGAGTTTTAGAAGTTTCTTTTTACATAATCTCTGCACAAACTGACACACATCAAAAATGATATCATGCAGTCGCACACGGACCTAAGTTTTTATGTGGACCCATCTCACACAGTGCAACATGTGATGGGCCAGGACACTGTGTAGATGCCTCAAGTAAAAAAAAAGAGGCTTAAGAACATGACTTTAATTTCTTTCCTCACAGACTCATGACTCGTCTCAAACAAAAGAAAAAATATTGTGGCATAGAAAATCCTGATGCATGAAGATAATAGAGTAGTTTGGATAAAATCACTACAAACACAAACAGAGAGGGATAAATGTGCAAAGAGAGAGATTGTCAGATACAAGAGATGAACTGTATGCTGGTGTGGATGACATAATGCCTGATAAGCTTCTGTGCATACACTAACAGGGTAATTGGCATTCAATTATACTATATGAGGGTTTACATCATCCTCTGCTCTTTTTAAAGTTGAGGTATGGGTCAGTTTTTCATGACGGGATGCACAAGTGTAGGAAAATCACAAGGAGAAAAGTTTTTCATAGAAGTAACATGAAGACCAGATCTTGTTGGTTGGACCAAAAGACTGTGGGTTTCACACTCTCGCCCCTGTACACTTAATAGCTGGTAATAAAAGTTTGGATTTTCTCTTCTTTTCTTTCAGAGAAAATTTGCTTTGGTTTGCTTTAGTACAGTTTCAGTGCGGCGAAATTTCCCTTTGATGACAAGTTTTCACGAGGGTAAAAGTATGAAAGAGTCTATTCAACTTGTAAAACGGCTCCTGCAGCATAAGACGCTCCTCTGCTGTCCAGTGATACAGTTTGCTCAAGTTCCAGACACTGGTTTCACTGACTTCAAGGAACAATAAAATCTCCTGAAGGAGCTCTGGAGCTGTGAGGAGGATGTGGTTTGTCTCACTACGGCGTGGAAGCTGCATTCTGTTGACATGGTCCATACACTGCTGCTGTACTGACCATGTGGATGTGACAGGTAGATGTTCCCCTGGTCCATCCCACAGTGGGACTTTAATAAACCAAACTCAAAAATTATAATATAATATAATATAATATAATAGATCTTTTAATACTTCTTGTTCTATGTGTGTGTGTGTGTGTGTGTGTGTCTCTGCTCATCTTTTTTCCCAGTTGCTGTGCTCCTTTAATCTTCATTCCAATGGCAGGTGCGGCACTGCGCCTGGCAACCCGGACCGACAAGCGCGCACACACACACACACACACACACACACACACACACACACACACACACACACACACACACACACACACACCGCCCACTCTCAATCGGTATGGAGAGGTCATGAGTCTCACATTAGGGGTTGTCTGTGTATGTATTTCTGTGAGTGTGTCTGTTGTATCCAAGTATGCCTGCATTTTTAAACACAATGTACACTTGCATTCAATAATTTAAACACGTTCAGGCACATGAGCATGTGCACAATGAATCTTGTTGGTGAGTGAGGGTGTGTGGTTGTTTGTGCTGTATGTTTTCAGACTGTTGGCCGCCCTCCTGCTGACCTGTCTGTCATAAACCAGTCTGATGTCTCTACAGGCTGCAGTGTGAGCACTGTGATCCTGACAAAGGCTTTTGTCTTAGCTGAAGCCTCTGTGCTATTGAAGCAGATCAGGGCTTAGCTTCCTCATAGCATCTTTGTGAATCTTGGTTTTATTGGAAGTCGATGAACCGAAATGATCTTTAGATTGTGGTGAGACCTCATTCAGACCTGCGTCTCCCACGTAAGAATCTCCCACTGTGGTCTTTTTGTCTATTTATGAATGAATGTAGATACATGAATATATTTTTTAAAACTCACTCATGTCACTGTGTAGCGTAGAACAAGTCGGCAATTACATGAAGCAATTCAAAAATATTTTACAGATAAATCAAGAATGTTTACTGTGCTTTGTATGTTGTTCTGCATTGTTGTGTATGATGTGAAGGGAGGCAGAGTTAGTCTGAACTGTAACATGTTGCAGGAGGGTTTGGATGTTGGGAATGTATCCTGCACATTAGGAGAGAGTAGGAGAGTGGGGGTTTGTAAGGGGATATGGGAGGTTCCATCCATTTAAACCAAAATGACCAAAAATGTACCCCCTAACCTGTTAATTCTGTCATCCCCTCTTAGTCACCCTCCCATCCCCTATGAGAAAGAGTGCTGTGTGTGCAGATAGATAATTTGTGTGTGCAGGTGAGCATCATATAATGAATGCTACTAAAAATTGCAGGTAAAGGTTGAAATTGCCTGCTCCTGTGACACCAAACAGGACGTCAGAGCAGAAACAGGGTCAGGAGCACACAGCACATACTGGGCAGAAAGGCAGCTTTTTGTCTCTCTCTCTCTCTCTCTCTCTCTCTCTCTCTCAGCAGCACTTGGAGACATCCAACCCCATTGGTGGCCATTAAAACATCCATAAAGCTGTTATGGTCTGTGGCAGGCAGGCGAGATTCAGTATAAATTAAGTACATTTAACTTTGTCACCTCCCACACACCCACCATGAC
Source organism: Paralichthys olivaceus (assembly GCF_024713975.1). Lineage (NCBI taxonomy): Eukaryota > Metazoa > Chordata > Actinopteri > Pleuronectiformes > Paralichthyidae > Paralichthys > Paralichthys olivaceus. The sequence goes on along the minus strand of NC_091098.1, from coordinate 10,653,653 downwards.
TGATCAGCTCCAAAAATGTATCATCTGGAGATAATGTCCAAAGTAATATTCACACCAAACTTGGTAAAAATCCATCCATCCTCCCTTGTAAAAACAATACAAATATAGCCTAACGCCTACACAGAAACATTCTATAACAGGTGACTTTGCAAAGTGTGTCGACTGGATTGGGTTGATTCCAGTGGTCAGAGTTCACTGATTTCATAAAATGATACTACTGTTTTTCATCATGTGTTTTTACGTCGTGTAACCAGATGAGCAGTGATGCTCACGAGTGTACTACTTATTAAACAATATTCAAGATATGCTAATTGTGTACCTCCAGAATTTGCCCTTTTACCTGTGATGGAGTCGACTCATAAATTGACACTATTTATTTTGTTTCTATTCATTATTTTTAAGCAGAGAGAAAAAAAAATGCAAATAACTCTGGACTTCTCACACAAACCTGATGTTGTTGCTTGTTTTTTTGACACAAAAGAGAATTAGTGGTTGATAAGATGATTAATTAATACACTGAATGTGTTACATAATGCTAAGTTGGTATGTATATTACACAACGTCATATACCGTGACCACTCTTACAGAACAACTGTTTACCTTATTACATGTCTCTATAGCACAAATTCCAGAGGATATTCTGACACGTTCCTGCTGTGTTATAATCTACTCAGCAGCTACAGTAACACTAACGTGAGTGTGAATCCACAGTGGCAGCTGACAAACTACTACGTTCCGCTCCTTTCACTGAACAGAAATATTCATTCAGGCAGAAAGATTGCTTTTTACGTTAAGAGCCAGATATTTAGATATAACATATTTTTCTCAGTTATTTACAATTAGGTATTCCAACTTCCAAAGCATATTACACTCATATTTACGTAGCCATGAATCATTTCTGAAGGTAACCTTAAACAAAACACCCACAATACAAGAAAAATACAAGTGCTTCAGTGTTGGAAGGTCATGCATCATTGAAAGTAGTTTGTTAACTTTTAACACCGTGCCTATGAACACAACTGCTGAGGAAGCAAAGTATTATCGTTGGAAGAGAATCAGTCAGTGAAATATTGAACTCATTGTAGTTTTAACATCTGAAGATGTGTTTTTGGATTGTGGCCATGATGCTCACCAGCCTCCAGCTTGTAATCCTACTCTCTGTTGTAGTTGTGTCTGGTTTTGGGAGAGACCTCGTTAAAGGACGTGGCCAGTGAATGTGTATGTAACTGGCTGAAAGAAAATTTCTTATAAAGAAAGACTACAGATTATGCAACATAATCTGATCCAGGGTGCTGAGTCAGAGTCAAGAGTCAACATGAAATAACATTTGCGTTGGCTTATGAAGACTTTGAACGTGTTTGATGAACTGTGGCAACAAGTTTAAATCAATCCACAGGACTTGAATTAATCTTCATGAGGTCAAAGTGTAAAACCTGGGTGTTCTTACTTACAGACTTGCACGTTATGCAATGATTCACGCTTCTGTCAAAGCTTTTCTCTTTCAATCCAGCTGCATAGCTGAGACAACTACACGGGCATATTACATAGCTGCTCATAGTGATAATAAAATCTGCAGGACAAATGCAGTCAGGCGGATTCTTCAAAGGTGCAGAAAGAACAATGGACAAAGTTAACGTGTCTTTGCAGCACGTCGACCGGTGCAGTAAAGTGAGTGTGATATTGAGGTGGTGAGACACCTGCCAACATGTGTTGCATTATAAACATTTGCTTAACAGATGCAGAAATATCTGGGCCTGGGTGCCAGGGCTGTAAAATTAGCAGCAAGAAATACCGCTGAACGTTTTTTCTTTCCCTGTGTCTTGGGGAGTGTGACATACTGACCCAACATAAAACAAATACCAGTACTAAGTGGATCATTAGCATCATTGCGACTATGGAGCCAATTATACCAGCATTAACACTATACTTATCTTCATTGTGTGTGTGTGTGTGTGTGTGTGTGTGTGTAGGGAGTTTTAATAGAAACCACAGCAATGCAGCAGGAACTGAAAACAAACTATTATGTTTAGATGAGGTTAAAGAAAAAAGCCATCTGGGTGGTTGTTGGGCTTTCTGCATGAAGTGACAACAGTAATGTTATGCTGCAAATAAACTGGAAATAATAAGAAAAAACTGAAAGTGGGGAGTGAGAGATGGAGGGTAAAACTGAAAGAAAGAATTTAATGATGGAATGAAGGAGAACAGATGAGAGAATAGAAAAAAGAGGGGGAAACTAAAGACACCACATGGAAACATTAACTACTCTTTGTATTCAGGCTGGCTATCCATATCCAGTTGTGCTTTATGTGTCCTGACGGGTCGTCCATGACACGGTCCCCTGACCTCCTGACACCACAGGGATTATGGGGCCTCAGTGGAGAGTGACAGGAGTGGAAAAGAGAGAGAGTTACAGTTAGAGGGGGGGAGTGAGAGAGAAGGGTTTTGCTTGGGAATCCTTGGGGCTCAGAAACCTGTAATCCTCCCTGTTTCACTTTGATGTGATCACACCCAACTGAAAGGATGGAGGATGCAGGGGGTGTTGGGTTAGCGTGTCAGGAGGGCAGGGTGGGTGGGGGGGAATGACTGTATAGTGCCAGGAGGCTCAGAGGTGGGACACACAATCTCACACACTCTCACAGGCATGCAGTCACACACCATCTGGCCCCGAGGGTCGCCGGGTGGATAAGACCACCTTCAAATATAAGCACGGCTTTACCGACACATTTCCACACACACACACCTTAGACCAGGTTCTGAAGGTCACTCAGTGGATTACTGCACCTTGCATGGCCGCGGCTTTGTCTCGTTCACACACACACACACACACACTCACACACACCAACTTGCAATAAGCAGTGTTTCCCTGTGGAATGCACATTGCTCCACCAGTTCCCACCACTATTAACTCTAGATGGCTGCTCACCAGTTGATGAAGGCAAGTTTCTACTAGCTGTATTAAAGTACTAAATCGACATTACTACAAGAATTGTCCTTCTTATAGTGATTTATACGCACAGTGTTTTATTTTGATAGTCGAAGTTCTTCTTTGAGAATTTGTTTCAGTTCTTACCATCACTATTTGTGGTTGGTTTGTGTGTTTGTTTCTCTCAAAGCAAGTTTAAACAAAAACAGGTCATTATTTTGATATTTCAAACTCATGTTAAATGACGGAAACCCAAGACTTTGTGAATGCACACATTGGGGAAAGTATTGTCTGAATTAACCGCCAAGAGCAAGATTAAATTGGTTAGTGGTTATAAATGTCAGATTTGGTACATTTAGTGCAGCTTGATTGAATTTAAGGAGACTTTTGGGCATTTGTCGGAGGTTTGCTCTCTATTGAGTGCCTTTATCATGTAAAAAACTGTTTTTATGTCAGCATATATTGACAAAATTGTTGGTTTGTCTCAAGCAATGATATAGTACACAATAAATCTGTACACTGAGAAAATCAGACTAAAGAATGAGATTTACAGGCATGAACTGGTTTCGAGCCAAAAGTGCTGCACCAGACCCTGTAATTCTGAGCTTCACTTTAATCAGACCTGTGCTGTTGGTACTCTGCTGCCATTCTGAGAGACTTTCAGCACAGATCACAGTCTGGACGATGAAAGACAGAAACCAGGGAAAACACCTACTAAAAGATCATCCTGCACAGACAGTAAACTCTCAGTTTTTAGGGGCCCACACATGTGTTGTTCCTGCATGCTGCTAAGGCTGTTTTCACACCTGTACTTTTTTAGTCCAGTTTTATCAGAATCTGTTTCATTTTGTGACTGAGAGGGTATCGTTGCACTTCCAAGCAGACTCATTTCATTTGTCATCTAAAGCAGATGTACTAATCACAGTATTTTGAGATAGCATGTGATTTTATCATGGATTTAACAACTAAGAAATATTTCAACTGTTTACAAAATGTTTAGGAAGCAATCTGAATCTGTTAAGGCAATGTTTACATTTATTTCAAACATTTGTTAACCATGACAACATATGTGCATGTTGGCAGATGAGTAAAAGTGAAATGGTATCTTTGTGGACTCCTCATTTTTAGTTCGAACTGTGCTGGTTAGAACAGAAAATTGAAAATTATATCAAATGTGAAAACTGAATCTACAAATCCAAACTGTCATTGAAATTTTTGGATATGTAAACACTTGGATTAGAAATACTAGGATTGGAAGACATTTTTGCTGAAAAGCACGCAGATACAGCAAACAGTGTTGCACGTGCACACACACATGCACATGCACACACACGAAAGTGCTGCTGTGCTCCCTCATTAAGGCCTGAGATGTGATAGCAGTGAGCAGACCCAACGAAATGATTCCTGATCCTGATGGGCACTGATCCAACTAGACAGGCTGCTCTCAGCACCAGCATGGATTAATAATACAAGCACGCACATACACACACACACCATATACACGAGTACATTCCTCCCAAGGGGTTGTTGAGACACCATATTGTGCAGCTAGTGTGTGAGTGTGCACATAAACTCTCAGGGGAAATCTGGGGCGAGCTCAGAATGAGCAGATTTCTCAGGAACATCTTGACACACTCAGGTGACTCTCCTTGTTACAACATGCAACATACATGAACACACACATATGTGCACTGTCTGACACTAATGCAGTGTGAGCACAGTATTCTCATAAATTGCAAAATATGAAAACCTATTATTTCATTTTACACACAGTCACAAGTAATTTTCTTAAATTTACCTTTCCTTCTTTTTAGCTTTTCTACTAAATCTTAAACTGTCAAAGTAAAACCTGTCATGTGTCATATAAAAGTATCATTCCACTCATACTTAGGTGCAGTGGAAGGAAAAATGACTCTGCTATTAAAATACTTTTAAATGTCACAGCAGTTGCTGAATGAAGCTCACATTCATCATGGGAGACACAGAATGATTTAATGAGCTGGAAAACAATAAATCTGTCGGTGTCTGACCAAACTGGATTCCGATAGATACATGTTTGTTTAACTTAGACATAAACAAATTATTTATATAAGGTAAAGTCTTCAGGTTTCAAGACTGAATTTTTTACTTTTAAGTGCAGTGTCAAAACGTCATAGATGTATCACATTGATGGGTTAACACTTACAGACCATGCAGACCTTCACTTACAATCCCTTTTCTAATGTGAGGCAGCTCACTGTCCTCTGACATGTATAGCAGCAACACACACACACGCAAACACACAGTCTGTGATCATAACTGCTGCTGCAGATTACATGAGTGGTTAAAGTACTTTCAGCTTTGCCATAATTGTGATTTCACTTTTAGATTTCAGGCTGTCAAAACAGCTGCTCAGACACAAACACTTAACTCCCACACTCACACCCATATTTCTCAGGTGTACTGAGCGCTGTCTGTGTCTGGCGGGCCAGAAATCCCCACCATCAACCCGTAATTGAAGACATGGGGGGAGAAAAAAGAGGATGAATGAATAAACAGCTATGAGAGGAGAGAGATGGATGAGTGAGATGTGAGATGATATGCAGCAGATTTGGTACCATCAAATTTGGATGCTCATCGCCCTAAGTGTATCTCTGGCTACACTGAGTTACAGACAGCAGCTGAGGCCACCCATAGTGCACCTGGAAAGTTATTCCTTCACAACCAAAGTACAGGCAGAGAATAGGGAGGTGATAAAGGAGTGGAACAGGAACTCCAACGAAAGAAAATGATTAGATGATGAGAAAAGAGCAGGATATAGAGGAAACCACAGAGCCCACACACACACCTACTCTTTCCTTTTGCTTTCTATTAAATTGTTGCAGATTTGTGTCCCTCTTTGTTCATTTCAAATGTCCACTTCCCTCTGGATGACAGCTCTTGTCACTGCTAGACCTCTGCTCCGTCCATGACACATGTCCAAGATCCACCCACCACTGGGCAGGTGAGTCGTTTTAACGTTTTAAATGTTCTGTTGACCCACAGAGAAGGAAAGACGTACTTTTCCACTGGAACAATGGGGCATTTATCGCAAAGCATAATGCGAATTTGGCTCCGAAAGAGGAACATTTGATATGTTTGGAGTTTTAATGCCGCTTTGACCTTGTGCAAAATCCTGACTGGAGAACAAAGGCTTTTTAACAACAGCACTCAGTGCAAATGGCAAAGCTATTGGAGAACACTTGAGTTCACATTTATTCCAGACAAAAAGGAGTCTGTCGGCCAGTCTGACACACACACACACACACACACACACACACACACACACACACACACACACACACACGACACAGGGTGTGATTTCAGGTTGCCGTGGAAACATGGGAAATCACCTCGTTATCACAGAGGCAACAGCTGTCATTAACATAGCCCCCAAATCACAGAGACCAAACACACATGCACGCACACTAAAAAAATGGATTCAAAACCTGGATTCTATGCATTTTTGAACAAGTGTGCAATGAGTTTCCTTTTTCATCTGGAGCCAACTTCAGCCCCCCCCCAAAAAATGCCTGTTTTGCTTTACACAAGCACATCAAGCTCAAGATGTCCAGTCACAGCAGCTGCAGTCAGGAGGAGCATTCGTGGTCTCGCACAACAATCTGCAGCTTTTCTGTTATAAGCTTTAAATTTGTATCAGTGTGTCTGCATCAGGAAGTAATCTCTGTCTTCCACAGATTTAAGAAAAATAAGCCTGCTTTTTCATCTGTAAATGCTGCTTCACTGGTGCCTGTGTGTCACCCTATTTTAAGGCTAAAAATTATGGAAATAATGTGCTGTCACTATTTCAAGCAGAACCTGGTAGTTTAGGCTATTTCTGGTGCTAAATTGGGTCAAATATACAACTTGGTCCACAAATATCATGAAGTCATTTCTCCACCGCAGCCTCTTTCTCCAGGCTCCCCCAGGTAGTCGGCCAAGATTAGAGCGCTCTAAGTAATGGGCTGTCCTGACCAAACAAACTGTCATTTCCCTCTGTTTTGGCTCAGCCCCTCTTTCTTTCCCTCCCTCCCTCCCTCCCTCCCTCCCTCTTTTTGGAGCCAACGTGTCAAGGGGAAAAAACAAAGCTGTTTAAACTGTTTAACTGTGAGCAGCGTGAAGACCTGAAGCCAGATGGAGGTTGGAGGAGGAAGGATAAAAGACATACTCAAACCAAAGGAGGAGAAACTAGGAAATGACAGATATTTACATTTCGGCTGATAGAGCCACATGTAACTTACATGGCAGATATGCGGTCTTCAAGTCAGTTTGAAAATCTCAAGACCACAATTATGTAAATATAAAAATCAGTCCACATGCAACAAATGTTAATTTCAACCATCAGAGATATATCACTGTGGATAAGATACCATACATTCAATAATTTATAAATGATTGTAGTTTGCATGAACTCAAGCTCCCACTTGGCATTTATATTGTTAATGGCTCAAGGAATTGTGTGTAATTTATCAGGACACAGGATATGTTCAATACTAACGAACTTTGAATAAACAGGCGATCAGCAACACTGACATTTGATTCTTGAATTCGGGTTCTTTGTAGTGAGTCGAGATTCTCCAAACTTTGGACGAACAGCTCTTTGTACATCAGAGGTGCAGCTTCAGGGTTCAGCTGCTGGCCTTTACTTGTTACTTTTAGATTTTCATTAAAAAAAACTGCCACCAGCATTACCACAGGCCATTCGGTTTAGACCGGGCAGTACACTAGCATTGATCAAAAGGAAGGCTCTGGATTTGTCTTGATTTTTCTATTTCATGAGATTCAGCCAAAAGTTAAAGACTTCCCTACTTCCTGTAAAACTGTTTTTTAAAGAGCAGAGATGTCATCATCACCATAAAGACCATCACAAACTCTGACACAATCAAACTTTGTCTGTGTCATTAAATTCAAATCTCTCTTTATCATTAATAACTCAACTTTATCTATATGTTTGAAGTGATACTTGCCTAAAAGTTAAATTGTGTCTCCACAGAAAATGCTTCACATTAAGAACAAAATGAAAGGAGCATTCCCTATGGTTCAAATGTGAAAAGTGAATTTGCCATGAAGCTTTCATCCTGACAGTCATGATGAAGCAGTGGTGCTGTGACACTAATAAATCTTTGACCTGTCCATCATTATCTTCCTCTCATCTGTTAAAGAAGAAAGAGATATACCACACCTTTTTGAACTTCGTTACTTTCCATAAAGCAAAAGGACAGCAACAGTAAATCCTGCCTAATCTCCTGCAAGATCTTACTTTGGACATCCGCTCTCAACTCCTGAGTGCATGCAGAATCCGTAGCTGAGGGCCACAATCGTCTCGTTTCTGTTTCTAGTTTGATCAATCATGTTTGAGCAGGTTTTAGTTGCCAACGGTCCATGAGGAGAGTAAAAGATTAAGAACACATTGACAAATGCATCGGTTATCTACATTCATATGCAGAGAGCTGTCAGAGATCAGCCAAAATGTCAGCTGGACCTAAAACTCCAACAGAAAGGATGACTGTTTGGGTGGAGAAACATTTGAACTGTGTGACAGAAGAAACTAGTTTGACTGTTAACAGTGTATAGTGAATTGAAGAAGAGATTTGGCCCAGATATCCACTGTCTACCCTGGAAGGAATATCGGCCTTTGCTCCAGAGCCTAATTTGTCATCAGACTCCAGTTGCACATAATATGCACTACATGAAAACATCTTCCATGTTGCATCACACAATATGGCTATTATTAAGCGTCACCCTGGACCTGAACATGAAGGGACCATAAGTGGGGATGAAGGAGACAAACTGAAACTGAAACAAAAATCAACAGTTCTGATCAACAAGAACAGTACGTCCGCACCAGGACGAGACACATTCAGCCTGACAGACAGAACAGACAGAATGGCTTGAGTTAATGCTCTATAAAAATCAGCCAAGTAACACACACACACACACACGTTCTTGTTCTTTGCTTTGCTTTTAGCTCTTTAAAAAGATTAATTACACAGTTCTTGTGACTTGAACTTTAAGCCTCAGTTTTCTCCCCGCAGTGTAAACATGTGGAACTTGTAAGACACTGCTCTGTATCTGCATGTGTCTCTGCACCTACAGAAGAGCCTTTCTTCATCCAGCAGCTGCAGTAAAACTATAAAATCTATGTTTGATTTAGCTTCATCCTTTCAGGAGCAGGACAAAAGCAAAGTAAAATCAATTAGTTGTGATTCGCTTGTGTTGTGACATTAAAAAAACTAAACATCAACAACCCTACAGTTTCCCTGTAACACCGGATCAACCACAGATCACATGTCAACAGTTTTTATAGGAAATAATTATTTGTGGAAAGAGTCTCCCATTGAAATGTTTACTTTTTAAATGAATGTTTCCATTTAAAGTCCATCCTCCTTTAGTCCTAATTTTGTTTAATAAAAAGGATGCTGTTGCTCCCTCTGACCGTCGCCTGGTTTCAAACACAGACTGAGATTAATCGAAAGGCCTGAGTGCTGATAGGCCTCATGCAGTAACTGTGTGCCCTGATAGAGGAACACAGTCCCTCTCTCTGTAAAGGAAACCACAAAGACATTAACGCTACAGCCAGCTTGGCAAACGTGACTACTCCCGAACATATTAAGTACACAGCCTGCAGCCTCCTCGCTCTGACCGCAGCAGACCCGGTCCAATAAAAAAGACAACTTCTCCTCATGTGTTATTGCTTCAATGTGAATCCCCCAGTTGGCTGAATCACAACATATATCTACTTCAAAATGTGCCAAACAGTTTGAGTGAAACAACATGAGAGATAGCGATGATGACGTTGAAAAGAAGATTTGTGAGTGTTAGGTCCCGACAAAGTTAATCCTTATTTTAGGTCAACGCAAAAGTGTGTGTGTGGGTGTGTGTATACTTGTTTTTGTTAACTCTTTAAGACCTTTTTGAATATAAACACAAACCTTGTCAGGATCAGTAGACCTCAAGGGGACCACAGCCTGGTCCTAATGAGGTGCAACATAATTTCTATCGTTTTGGTTAAGGTTACGGATAAAATGGGATTTGTGGTCAGATTAAAGTTAGGGTTAGGCATGAATTGGTCATTGTTAAGGTTTTGGTTAAGGTTTTGGTTACACTGTCTGTTATGAGAAAGGTTCTCTGTGTGTTGGCCCTGTGATGCACTGGCTTCCTGTCCAGAGTGTGCCCCGCCACTCGCCCATAGTAAGCTGGGATTGGCTCCAACTTGCTCTGTGACCCTCAAAAGGAAAAAAAATATATAATAATGGATGGATAGAAATGTATGCAAAGTCCTAATAAGGATAGTTCCACTGCGTAATTGTGTGTGTGTGTGTGTATCTGTGTATGAATGTGATGTTATAAGATGTAAAACCTGACTATTTTTTGTCCGTTGAGGGCAACAGAAACTTAACATTGAAATAGAATCACTTTCTAACTAGATATGGTAACCTTTTTAGCAAACTGTTATTTTGAATATATACCTAGAGGATACTGACCCACATTAGCACTGATTTAGAATCGTGCAATTGAAAAATAATGTAAATTATTCACTGTCTTTTTAGCTTTGTTTTTCTTCTTCACTAACTTCTGAGGGGAACTATCTGGTCTTTTAGCTGCTAAACCTTCACCATGTAGTCACTGATGTCTGTTTGCTATTAGGTTCTGCACGAGAGTAGTGTGCATTGGGTTTTTAGCACAGTGAGTTTTTTAGTTGAAAACAGCTGCCTGCTGCACCCAAAACCAATGCTGATGGAAGCAGTGACAGCGAACAAAAACAGTCGAGCTGTGGCCCAGAAAACCAAAGCAATGAGCCGAGAGAGGCTGAAACCCAAAGAGCTGAGGGTAACAGCAGAGTCAGGGGGTTTGTCAGGGACTTTGTCACCATAAGTGACCTCTTACACATAAGAGTGGTCCTCAAATGGTAACATAATAAACTGACAGTCCTCAGTCTAAAGCTGAAGTGAGGCCTGTGTGATTTGTACATCTGTTGATCATTAGTAAGATTCTGCCTGTGAATCTCTTTCTGTCCTGATTCTATCGCACTGCTCGTTCCTTGCTATGTTTATAAGTTCTTATCCTAACTCTCCACTTCGGCATCTTTTCTTTACCGTTTATCACATTTAAAGGTACAGTGTGTAGGATTTAGTGACATCTAGTGGTGAAGTTGTATGTTGCAGCTGAACACCCCTCACCTCACCTTCTCCTTCCAAACATGAAAAAGAACCTGTGGTAGCCTTCAGTCAAAAGGTGTTCAGTTTGTCCAGTCTGGACTAATGTTAAAAAACATGGGAGCTTCCGTAGAGAGGACCCCCTCGATGTAAATATAAAGTATTTAAATATAAAGTATTTAAATATAAAGGGTCTTTTCTTGGCTAAATAAAACTACAATTCATACAATTTAGATGAAAGGAACTAGAAAGGAACTGAAAACATCATGAGGATTATTCTACATTAAATTTCTAGTTCCCTTTCACCTAAATCTTACACACTGGACCTTTAAATCACTTTAATATGATGTACTTTAAAAATGTCTCTTCTCTTTGTGTTTTCTTTTTCTATTCACTTTGACTTCTTAATTTGTCCTCTGTCCTTCTGTTCTGCCCAAAGCCTCTGTTGTGACACAGTTATGAAGGGAAGTGAAAGACAATAATCAGGACCAAAGTTCACCAAAGAAAATATTCAATACAGGTTTCTTAGAAATGTTGGCTAACAATAAGCAGGTTGCCATCTCATAGCTGCCAGGTGTAGGTAAACACACAAAGAATTAAATGTAATGTACAAAGTGATTTCTCAGTTCAAGGTCTTTCACTTGATAAATAATTGGCAGAAGCCGAGAGGTGGCAATTTTCAATTTTCCACTCAGGCTTTCAGAGGATATTATGACATAAAAGAACAGCTCTGCTCTGATCTATTCTACCAAAAATCAAGTGTGTGTGTGTGTGTGTGTGTGTGTGTGTGTGTGTGTGTGTGTGTGTGTGTGTGTGTGTGTGTGTGTGTGTGTGTGTGGGGACTTTTTTTCCTTAAGAAGACAAAAGAAGTACCGTAAACAATTACTTAGTGTAGGTATAGGTTTAGTTTAGGTTAAGTTACTATGGTCTAGGTGAGATTAAGTCTCCAGGTATGAATATAAGTCAATGTAGTGTCCTCTGAAGTCATGGAGACATGACTCTGTTCTCATGCTTGTATTAATATCTGTCAACAGGGTCACTTTATAGGTACTAGTCTTCCTTTTGAGGGGAGGGGGCCAGTTGAAGAGCATGATTAAAGGTGAAGACATGGTCGGGATTAGGTAAATTGTAAGTATGGTTAAGGTTAGAGTAAGTCCCCATGAAATCAATGTAAATCAATGTAATGTCATCTGAAGTCATGGAAACACAATTTTGCATTTGTGTGTGTGTGTGTGTGTGTGCGAGTCAGCAGCTCTCATTATAATGCAACCGATCCAGAGTTTCCAGTGACGAGCAGTGTATGTGCACACTGTACGCGTGCTGTTGTGCACGTGTGTGTTGCTTGCAACCTCATATAACCCTAGCATGGGCTGGTCTACCAGTGTATTAGGATATTGAAAGAACATTGCATGTGGTTTACCAAAGCTTGGCCAAAGCTATCAACTAAAAATTGAGAATTTTGAATACAGAAGTAACGAGCCAACATGTTCTAAATGTCCCTTTCACCACAACTTGTCATGTTATGCAAAATTGCAATGCTGCTTATTTTCACTTGCTCACATCTTTGATTTTCCTTTTGCTTCTTCGTGCTTTTATTTCTACTTTGAGGGTTTACATTTGGCCGGCCAGCAGACACAAGTGCTGCAGCTCGTTGATTATCCTATAAACAGTGAAAAATGATGCTAAAATGTTCACATGTTAATGTTTTTTCAGATTCTTTCTTGTAACTCAGAAGTGTAACTGTAGCAAAAACAACACAATGGGCTGATTCCTAATATAAGACAGATGCATGGCGGGACACGTCTATCAAGGCCGCCACAGTGAACCCTGCAGCATGTCGGTCAGCAGCGAGCCGACCTCTCTTGCAATGTGTTCGAGGAAGGATTGTAAAATAGGTGGTGCCGTTCAGCATTGTAAATACATGGTCGGTACTTCACTGAGTGCGGGTTGGAGGAAAAAGTGAGGGAGCAAAGCTGTGAATAAGTCGTCCAATGGTGAGGAAAACCATACACACAAACACACACACGCACAGTCTGGCAGCAGCTCATGACCACAAAAGCATGATGCCATTTGGAGGCGCTCAGAAAGGGATTCTCCCTTCTCCTCTTTTTCTTCCTGCTCCTCGTTGTTCTGTCCTTTCTAAACCGCCTCATTCAATGAGATTGTTATCTTTATTTGCCTCTTCTTGAATAATTGTTCCATTTCTTTCCTCCTAAATTTTTCCTTCCTCTCACTTTTTTTTCTTCTTCCTCCCTTCATGTTCTCCTCTTTTCTGACTGATCAACTTTCCATCCCACAGGATTTGTATCTCCTTCTCATTTATTTCCTACTAAAAACATAATTGTAAAATCAGATAAAATAAAACTAACTGTGAAGGCAGTCCATGCCCATTGTGGTTCATTATTTTTGTCTTTCTCATTTCAACTGATTTTTCCAAATGCAGCCTCCGTCCAGCACATCCACTCCATCCCTCAGATGGGAAACACATCAGGCACTACAGGATCTGCTCTCACTGACTACCAGTCCTATCTGCACTCTGTCCAAAGCTGAATGAACACACTGCACCTGCAACAGAGATCAACAGGAGCAGGAAAAATCTCACTGCTTTTTAATAGGCTACTTCATCTCAAATAAGTCTCTGATTTTGGGACTTCCTCACTTGTTTTACTTTTGGCCACAATCAGATCATATCATGACAATAAATCATACAGCCATTGGAACAAGTGCTACCTACAATTTTACAGGATTGGGTCCTTATGTTTGTGACATCACAAACCCTGGCTGATTAAATCCGTTTTTGTCAGACTGGAATTTGAGTTAAAGTAGAAATACTCCATGTCAAAATATGTATTTTATGGGGTTTTTCTTTATAGTCTGAAAGTGAGTGAGCTGAAGAGCTGAAGCTGAAGCACAGTAAATCTGTCCAAGCAACAAAATATCTGAGTGCAAACGCACAGTTTGAGCTAATCTAAGCACAAGCAGTGGCTACTCGGGTGCAAGTGCACGGTTTTGAGTGAGAGCATTACAAAATGTCGATGTGAAATCAACAAGTCCCGCTCTGACACTGGGAGACCATGCTCTTGACTAAAGATATGAAAAAAACATAAGCCATAAAGGGCACAAGGGGGGCATGTTAACAGTCAAACGTTGCTAAACCTTATTGACCTGGGATGTTATGATTTTGAATTGATTCATTCCAGAAGAACTTCTTTCTCCTCTGCTGCATCTTACTAACCATGATATAATGGAACTTCATTGACTGCTCCATGAGAGTGTGTTTCAACAAAGATCTGAGCTGTAGGGCCAGACACACTTAATTAGGTTAGTCAAACAACACATGCACCAAAGACAGAGAGGGGCAGCAACAAAAACACGGAGCTGGAAGATGAGACAGAGCGAAGAGAGATTGATAGTAAAACCACGAGAGGAAGAAGAAAAGAGAGAGCGCGGAGGGAGGCAGGACCCAGAGGAACATCTGAGGAAAGAATAATACTGCAAACTCATAAACCATCTAATTTCTTTTTTTCCTTCCCTCTTCATGACACTTCTCACTCCTCTGCCATCCTGCTGCTCTCATCCTGCCAAATACCAGAGTCCCACTTGGAACGTCACAGAATTACATCAGTCAGGGTAACGATCTGTGACATTTTACTGTATATTGTAAATGTCTGGATTCCTGCTTTGGCCAACCACCAGCACATATGGTGTAACAGCAGCTGAATGTATACCCATCTATGACAGCTTCTGTTTGTCTCATGTAGGTTGGGAGACTGAGAGTTTATTATTTTTGCTGGCGAGTGCTGGCGAGTGCAGCAGTCGCCAAGTGTCTTCTAGTGGTTAAGCTAATGGGGGAAAAAGGTAATAAGGTGTAAATGGTTGTATTTATATAGTTCTTTTCTAGCCTTGATGACCACTCAAAGTGCTTTACACTATAGTCTGCCATTCACACACACATAGTGCTTCTATTAGCAGCACTTTTTTTATTCTATGGGGCAATTCAGGGTTCAGCATCTTGCCCAAGGACACTTTGGTATGCAGATGGGAAGACTGGGAATTGAACTTTTGGTTGGAGGATGACCGCTCTACCCCTCAGCCACAGCCACCCCAGTGTGCCATTGAGTTCACCCGTGTAAAAAAAAACCTTTAATCAGACTACTTTTTCTGTTCCAGTTTCTTTTCTTTTGTCCCGAGACAACACCAACACCAGTGGAGTGTTTATCCCAAACACCCAGTGCCAGGTACAGAGCAGAGAAACCCCAAGATGACCTGGTGGCTGAACTGTTGAGGTGACCACCTCATGTTTACACTAATCAAATGTAGTTCACACACACACACAGAAGAGAGCACACATCTTTCTCTCAGATCTCCACATGAGTAGTTCAAAAAAGATCCACAGACCAGAAACATGGATTTTGTCCTGTTTGCTGCTGTAACAAAGCAAATTTCCCCATTGTGGGCCTTAAGAAAGATTTTGGATAAAATATTAAAGTTTGATATAAAATTCAAAGTTAAACCTCAGAATTTCATGTGGACTCCATTCAGAGTTCTGATACATATGAATCTCTGTACTGATCTGATACTGCAAAGTGTTTACCATTATTTATCTAGACTAGGGAGACATGCACCCCTGTTACCGTAATAGATTGATCATCTTAGAAGTATATTGAATGGATAAAACTGCAATTTTTTCAACCTGGAAGTCACTTCTTAGCAGCTCCAAGTAAAGAAGTGATTTCAGTAAAATGGCGAAATGTACCATATGCAAGACTTTTCTGGGACGGCACTAGTGTTGATGATTACAACAAAAGTAATCTAATCAAGCATTTGAAGAACCACTTCCATACAGGATTAGTAGCATACAGCTATTAATATAAGTTATATATTTTGTTGTTGTGTTTTTAAATGCAGTGGTATCGGATCAGTTGGAATAGGTAAGGTCCAGGTATTGTAATCTGTACTGGAAAGGAAGAAAATGTCATAAGAACATCTCTAATTTCCACTGAAATTGAGAAAAATAAAAGATAGAGATGAATAAATAAATAAAAAAATATATTTCCTCAGGATACAAAGTAAATACAGTTTCGGAGCAGACACATACGCTTTATACTGTACAGAGAGTGTACACAGACACAGAGGCCTCAGTATAATGGCTGGTTCTCAGGCAGACAGAGCAGGGGGAGTGGTAAACCATCCACACTGCTCCCTTCATTCACCCCGCCTAATTAATTAACACACTTAACAAGTTCATACTTAACGAGTTCGGCCACAACACTGCCACTAATTGGCCATGTCAGAACGCATGTGTCCCGTGCTAATTGGCTCTTTGATTGGAGCTTCATGGAATTAATTAGCCAATTAACCACTTCAGTCTGCCAGTTGAGCCTCACTGTGGCTTATGTTCCTGATTTGGGGTGGATTATTCAGTGGTGCAGCACAGATTAGAAAATATACCACGGTCTGTCTGCCAAACTAAAGCTATAAAAAACTGCAATGTCGTCATGTTGCTGCATTAGATTCTGAGAACAACATGAGAAGGGTTGGATATAGTTTGGGTTGTAAAACGATAAGAAGAAGCTGTTTTTATATTTGAGGCAAATTGGAAGTTAAAATTTAACATATTAATGGTGTTTAAAGTTTACTCTCGGGTCCGGGAGCAGAAGCTGCCAGGTTCCGTGGCTGTCGGCTCCCCACTCTATTATTGTTTGGATATTTGTTGAATGTCCTATAGTGTTGTGATCCTTTTCTGCTAAATGTAGCCACACTTTAGACCATTTAGCTTTAGGCATTTTGTTGTCCTGTTGTATCGAGTTTGAGGTAGCTACTGGCTAATTGTGGACGGTTAGAGAAACTGTCCTCGTTCTATTTTGAGTTTGAATACTCACAGCAGCCCCAAACTTCTGAGAGGGAACAGTAAGAATGTGTCCAGTTGTTCTCATGCCTCCCTTAAACATTATCAAGATTCCTTATTGAAAACAAATGGGACAGCTACATGGGCACAACTGTCTCTGTGGTCCCCATGAGGAATGCTAACAATGAGCTCAAGCCTTTGTAGGCAAACAGAAGGTCAACCTTCGATATGTGTGGCTGAAAGTGCCACAATGCAGAACCACAATGAGAAATGTGTCTGATCCCTTTCACACCCAACAAAACCCTGCAGTGAATTCTTTTGGTATTTATTTTCCAAATATCTTTCTAATTTCTACTGTCAGGGAAAATGAAATAAATTACAGAGTGATGCAACAACACGGAAACAGATGATGGATTCAACATCATCCTGGATAAGGACATTATCCTCACTTGACAAAAAAAGAAGAGAATTTGGGTTCATCCTATTTTACAAGGTGAAGAAAGAGAAGATGCACTGCCTCACAAAAGCTCTACCATGGGTCTGGATCCCAAACTCAACTCTTTGAAACAATATATCCAACCAATTTTATTGCGGTACTACAAATGTTTGAAGATAATTGAGAAGATGACCGACGGGATTGGTTACATAACAGCAGCTTAGCCTCATCTAATTTCAGTATTTTCATCCTCTGAGACGTCGCACAATGTGAGATTTGACACAGGATTGTGGTGAATTAGGAACAAAAAACTGTGCTTCAATAAATACACTTTCTAGGCTTCAAAGAAAAACTCCCAATGTTGTGTTTTGTGCAACATTTAGTCTGAGGAACTCATTTAAATGTTTCACGTGATGGTTGAATTAACTTGGACACATCGTTGATGCAAAAAAGTGCAGGATCAGTGGACGGATCCAGGATTTTTCTACACTTTCTATAACAGTGCGAATGTTTCTTTGCATTTACGTTGGTTTCTCAAGGAATAATTCAGGGATCTTGATTGGAAATTAGGAAATCTTTAGGGGACTGGTGTAGAAATAAATAAAAATCCTGATGTAGTGAATGCTGTTTTTTAAGGGGAATGTTGGGCCTTGGTGGATGGATGCACTTTACAGAGTACCCTTCAAGAGTTTTCATTGATGTCTGTCTGTTTGTTAGTTAGTTAGCAGGATTACCCATGAACTACTGACCAGGTTTCCATTGAATGCATTGGATGGGAGATCTATGATAAAAGGATCCAGATAAAAGGGCAGATCCAGAAACCTTTTTCACTTTCTTTAACTTTTAATACAATAAACCACGTTAAAACAATCCATTGCAACAGCTGCTTAGGTGAACAGAAACAGCTTTAGTTCAGGTTACTAGAAAAGTGAATGGCTGTCAATGGCTTCAGTCCTGGTGTAGCTCATCATCCTCTCAGAAGAACTAGTGTATAATCCAACGGTGCAAACTGGGATTTGAGACCACTTAGGAAGATGACAGATGGGATTTGTAACAAATCCCCTTATCCCCAGCTCACTTCATTTCCATAAGTGTCAACATGCCTGAAGTCACGTAGAGAGCAGAGACAGAGATTTGATGCATGAGTTTTGTGAATTTGCCATAAAACATGCAACTCTCATTGCCTCGTCGGTCAAAGTTGCATGCTGGGAAATGCGTCCCACAGAGCAACTCTCAGCAACGAGACAGGGTGTTTGCTGTCAGCAGTTTGGGAATATGCAGGGTGCAGATGAGCATGTGTTAAAAGATAAAGTCTCTGAGTGTGAAGGGATCTGAAATCCCCTGCTAATAACACTTATAACACTCATACATGTATATGCAGCACACACACACACACACCAAAGCAAAATACATGAGGAACGCAAGACACCAAAAGAGGTAGGCAGCAAGAAGGTAATGTGTGAGGTGTAGTCATAGTGAGAGGTTTTGCGCGCACACACACACACACAGGAATGGATTAGAGGATTTTGGGAGTCACATCTACTCACTCTCTGTCAAAGAGAGTAGATGTGATACGATTGCTCACTAACAGGAGCAAAGCAGAGAGTGTGAGACAAAGATGGAGATCATGAAACAGAATGATAGCATAATTGGTTGAGGCAAGAGAAGAGTGTGAGTGTGTGAATGAAAGAGTGATGGAAACACGTAGTGAGAGAAGGGGGGAAGAGCGGGGAAGAGAGCTCCACCAGCAGTGTTGTGTATGGTGTTTTTTATGGGAGAAAGAATGTAGTCAGGAATTCTCTTAATTGTCCAAACTCCGCCTCAGTGCCCAGCCTACTCACCCGTTCTGACACACACACACACGCACACACACACTGTAGTTACATCCACATACCAGTCATTCTGTCTGCACAATGCTCCATTGCCAACCACCAGAAGATCCCTCGCTGCTTTTCCTGGCCAACCTGCAAGCTCAGCTCAGGCCTCTATTAACAAAAATGACCTCATGAAATATTTTTCCGTGGTCACGTCCAAGTCCAGTCAATATGATTTATGTGACTCTCTCGCAGCACGTTCATCATAAAACTCAGGAAAGGACACAGAAATGTGTCTTTATTTGTTGGATTCTTGCCGACTGATAATCTTCCCTTCTTCCCTGCTTCATGTGGAATAGAGCTGGTGTGTCACATAAGGTCAAATACCTAACAGTGTGCTGCATGTTTCAAAACAATATCCAATAATTAAATTTACTGAGCTTTTATGTGGTTAATTATTATTTTTTGTTTAATACTTTATATCGATAATGTTACAGCACTGCTTGAGTATTCTATTCAATGTTATTTAATAAGGTAATCTTTATATACTGGGAAAAGAAGTTTGTAAAATTTAATTTTCCTTTAAAAGGCAGAGTAATTCACATGATCACAACAATGATCACAACAAATATTTTTACTTGGGTAATTTACTTTACTAACTGTGGTACACCATTTGAATTTTCGGTTTGAAAAACATCAGGCTTTTGAATCCTCAAACTCTCTTCATCTTTATTCCACATGACAGCCTCAGACATAAAGCCTGTAGCCACAGGGAGGCCAAGGACATTGTTCTGTATATTATCAAGCATATGACTCAAGTGCGTCTGAAGAACACGTATCTTCACAATGGTTTGCATTGTTTTTACTATGGGCAACACAGTAGAGCACCTGACTCCTCAGAGACACATGCCTGAAAAGACAAATCTGTACTTCATGAAAAAAAGAAGTCTCTCCCATTATGTAATGAATATAAAGCACATTCTCTACCTTATATCAATATGGTAGCGTTGGCATGGATATGTTGGCTTAAAGTGTGTGTTTAAATCAGTGGAGTGATATAGATTCACTGAACTTTATTGCCATCTGTGATCAACTGGAATCAGTAGCAGTCATCTGGCTCTGATTAGCCGCCACACAGTAGCGCTGCAGTGCTTTCATTTCTCGTTCATCTCAGCCTCCTGCCCTGCTCACAGCTGTGTGCCTTTAAAGCTGCCCTCAGGGTAGGATTCACCGTGCCCAGGTGTGTGCCTCTGTGTGAGCCTGTGTGTCTGTGTGTGCTATGTATAGGGTTACTGTGGGGCCCCTGAGTACAGCTGTCTCAGATCGGGGGTGAATCAATGAAATGCAACACTGGCAGATAGCTGACACTTTCTGTTGACACACTGTCATTATACACTCAGCGTAATGCACAGCAGAGCTTATACATTTCATACTGATGTATGATAACATTGACTGTACGGATGCAGTGGAAATCAAGTAAAATCAAACAGAGATTCAAGCACCTGTGATTCACACACACACACACACACACACACACACACACACAATGAATTCAGAGGACATTACTCTTACTCTAACCATAGTTACTACTTGCCGGACTCATGCCCAAACCTTAACCCAACCTCAAACTCAACCTCAACCTCAAACATTGGCCCTCAAAACAATGGAGAGAGGTGTGCACACACACCCATTGTAAGAATACAGACACAGAGGCGGCAGTCAAAGAAACCTGACATCAGATGTCACCTTGTGAAGTCTTCCTGTCCTTTGTGTCTGTCTCCATTCCATTTTCTGCTATACCCACAACCACCCCCTCCTCCTCTATCGTTCGCGCATTGTGCAGCGAGTTCCTGTTTCAAAAGGGGAAATTACCTTATTCATAAACAAGACACACAATGCCGACAAACCACCAGTTATGCCCTACAGCTCTACTTTTCCCTCCCCATCCCCAAACCTCCTCTTGCTTCCATAATGAGGAGCGCTCTGCTGATGCTGCTGCAGCTTGGCACTGCTCACTGACAGCAGCTGAGAGGAGGAGTGAAGATTTGTATTTAGGAGAAGAGGAGAGATAACTCAAACACAGCAAGGAGACCCAGAGGAGAAAGTGATGTCTAGAGTTTAAAAGTTGGACAGGCTGCACTTTTTTTCCTCATGAGCTCTATCCTCTTCTTTCCTGTTTCCTTCAACCACGGTTTTCTCCTCCCTCGTCTCTGCACATCTCTTTCTTCTATTCTTGCCTTCCCTCGTCTCCTCTTCATGTACTTCGGTCTTGTCTTTTCCTCTCCTCTTACTTGTTCTTGGTGCTTTTATTATTTAGCCCCTGTCGACCGTAGAACAGGAAACCTTGTCATGCGAAACCGTCTGACGTAGAAGCACGCACACGCAGAAGAACACACACATGTACACAAGCAGCACGTCCTGCCGGAGCCACACACACATCCTAATGCTGACACACACAGACCTGCATACGCAAGGTTCCGAATACTGTATACATGAACACGGCACACACACATGCATGCACACTCCTGACGTTTCTGATGCACATTAGCTAATGTGGAAAGACAGCTGGGCTGAATTACCACTACATCTAATGACTATTTCATGTCAGGATGAGAGGAAGAGCAGAGATGGAGGACGAGAGGCCAGAAACTGAATACACGGCTGGGTTCAGCAGATTTGCCTCTGTCTTACCTCCTTTCTTTTTCATCCTTCGTTCTCTGTCTGTCCTCATATATCACAGTGTAAAGATGAAGGTTGTTTCTCTTCTGGGTAACTGACTGACTAACAGGCTCAGTGGTAAAGCTGCTCATTGACTTTGTCAAATGAGACACAAACTAAACTAAGACGTCTTTTAGAGTTTATGAATTCCATGCTTTAAAGATTCAGTGTGTAAGATTTAGGTGAACTGGAACCATTGGCAGAAATTGAATATAAAATAATCATAGTGATGTTTTCACAAGTGTGTATTTATTGTTGTTGTCTTTACCATTGGTGGGTGAGGTGAGGGGTGTTCAGCTGCAACATGCAACATCACCACTAAAATCTACACACTGAACCTTTAAGTGCGGCATGGTGGTAGAGCAAGAAGGTTCCCATTTCGATTCCCGGTTTGCATGTGTCTGCATGGGTTTCTTCCGGGTACTCTGGCTTCCTCCCACAGTCCAAACACATACAGATTGGGGTTAGGTTAAGTGGAGAATCTTCTGTATGTGTGAAGGTGAGTGTGAATGGTTGTATGTCTCTGTGTGTTGGCCGAAAGATACTCTGGTGACCTGTCCAGGGTTATACCCCGTCTCTTAGCTGGCAGCAGGGATTGGCTCCTGCCCCCTGCCCCCATAGACAGGACTGAGTGGTGAGGTAACCAATGGATTAATCTGGAGTGAGCAGTGGTGACACGGTGTAAAACAGCCTCTGTGACCCTCCCTAGCCATTTCACTGAGCTTCTAGGAGGGTGGGTTGAGGAAAGAGGTTGGAGGGGGCAGCCAGAAACCCTGCAGGACTTTTGGAAAGACCTCAATCGCCACCTCCCATGGGCTGAGCAGTTTGGAGCCCGGGATCACCTGCAGCTGCTCCGTCAGTCTCCTGCCATACTCCAGAGCCAAGTTAATAATCTTGGGATTTTGAAACAAGGAGGGATGTCCTCTGGGGGTCAGTGCAACCTCCTGGCTTCAGACTCAATGTGTCTCATATTCGTGCTGTTGTTCAGCTCCCAGGTCTTGAGCAGCTTTGAGCTCATGGTCATCATCAGAAAGATCAGCTGTTACCTGACGAAAAGAATGCAAATCTCCAACAAGATATGATATTTTGCTGTAAGACCATAAAACACCCACTCATATAAATAAATCCGTCAAATATCTCTGATACACCTCTCCATTTATGTTGGACACTGTCTAATGTTTGAAGTATTTTTATTGTGTTGATGTGCTCTGTTACACACCACATCAATTGCAGTTCAGTCTGACCTGGGAGAGGGATCCCTCACTCACAACTCTCTCTGAGGTATACACTTTTTTTCTTTCCTGTTAAAAGAGGGTTGGGTAGATTTTCCTCACTCCAGCTAGATAGTTTATCTTATGGCATGCTTTAAAATAATGTGCAGATAATCACCTTTAGATAAACCAGATTCTGGAGACTTGGCACTGTTGTTTGTTGTTTGTACTAGATGAAGTATTTCAATAGTTCTCACATTATAATCTTAACGCCAGAGAAACACACAGTTCCCATAGGCTGATTGTAATCTGTAAATAAAAGTCAGTCACTATATGATTTATTCATACAGCATTTGGCTTAAAGTTTTTCATCACTGGTTTTTTTTTTGCGACTACTATCACTTTAAATGAACTAATATGAAATTTAATTTAGAGATGATCTGACAACTTCCCTGAGTCTTTACAGAGTCTCAGAGTTCACATGCAGATGGATGACAGGACCTCACATAAAGCTCACTGAGAGATCATAACACACAGCATGGGATGGAAGTGGTTTCACTTTTACGCCACACGGTTCATTAGCTTTCACAGAGGTCGGGCACACTCGGTTAATAACTGAGCTTGACAATTTTTTTTGCAGGAAGTGAGCATCAGTGCATAGCTGTACCCCGCTGTTAAACCTCCTCTGCCACGCGGCAGCTCCGCAAGACTGACGGCTGGGTTTTAGGACAGAGAGTGTATGCTATGTATATATGACGGGGAGAAATAGAATGTAAAATAATGCACTCAAAAATATATGTATGTTCCAGTGGGTGGGGAGAAAAGTTTCCTCCTATTGATTAATTCTGTGATGACAGAAAACTATGACACATTTTCTTCCTTTTCCCGTCCTTAATAACATCATAATAATGTAATTGTGTACCAATTGACAGCCTGTGTGAACTAATCTATTTCTCACATTTTGTGGCCATTTTTAACCATCACAGATTTAACGTCATGATCCAAACAGTTTTAGCTTTTGCTCATCTCTTAAGAACTACTTTAAAACATTTAATTATTAATAAAAGGTTTCAAAACAAGATTTCAACATCAGTATTCTACAGAATGAAATTAACAATAAAGACCTTAAAAGCTGATTTCCTTGTGTGTATTTTAAAGTAACCCAACGATAAATAATAAAAAGTGCAAAACTTTTAACCTTCTATGTCTTTGACTGTTTTATTTTTCTATACATTCTATTTCAAACATCTTTTATCCACACTCATATTTCTGTCCTTTGACATTATTGTAAAGCCCAACGCCTGTTACTTTAAATGTGCTATATAAATAAATCAGACTTGACTTAAAAAGCAAGTTATACAAGGTTGTAAATAAACATGGTTTGATTAGAAATGCCATCAAGTCTTACTAAAAATAGCGCACATCCTGATTTTGAATGCTCTGTGTGATACTTTCATGTAATTTCAAATATTAAACTTTCTTATACACATACAGATAGATCCCTGCTTCAGGGATACTTTGCATCATATTTGTGTGTAAAGTGAAGATGTGTCCAGGTATTTGAGTCAAATCAGCTGCAGCTCAGTCAAGTCACAGCCTGTTCTTTTCTTTCCTTTTCTTATAAGAACAGCTCACAGACTAAACTACCAGCAAAGTGCTGGCCATTCATTATTTCTCTGACTTTCATCTATCACCATTACTGTCAACACACAGACAAAGACAGACACACACACACACACAAACTCACAAACTCACACACACACACACACAGTGAATACCTCATAACATCAAAAACAGATGCTTTTCAGGAAATAATCTTCTGTTCTGTTTTGTGCATTCTTAATTTTCAACTAGTGTGTCTACCAGCTATTTAATGACGACTGTTATTTTGGAGTGATTAGCATGACAAATCTTTGCTAATGTGGATACTACACTTCTCCATCAAATGTGCAGTGTCTGCACAGAAAACAGATACGGCTGCATACTAGACTCATTAAAGGCAAACTAGAGGAACAAAGCGGTGAATGATCCAGGCCCACTGCATGCCCTGCTCAAGTTAAAGCAGATAACAAAATGAAATGAAAGATGATTAACAATGTGTCCTGCAATGTCTGAAAAGCACTGAGACAGCTAAGAGCTTTTTCTTGATGTGCCATATGCACGCAAGACTCCTGAGGAGATTCAGAGCTGATGTTGTACAGCTGAAGCTGCAAGACAAAGAGGCGCTGACGAAGCTAATGTGTATAATGTGTATTTGTATTAATATTAAAGATACAATTTTACTCTTATGTTACACATCACCCACCATAGGCCTATGCTTGTTTTACAAAATTGTGAGCAGCAGACATTTTCCAGGTTGTCTCCTGTAGACTCTTTTTAGAAATGTGTCTTTAGGCAAATGGATCAGTTTGGATTTCATTCAGACAACCTCTCCAGCATGGACAAAACAAAGTTCAAATCAAGCTCTAACTATGACAATTGTATACATCATTGTCTCTCTGATATTGTGTCGTGATGCTGTAAGTGTTATTATTGCAAGGGCATTATGAAAGCGTTTCCATAAAACGTGCTTTTTTGTTATGTTTTTGTATTTGTTGTCATGTATGTGTTTCACATGGGTCTTGTGTGGGTCTTGGGACTAAAGATGAAAGTTTAAAGAGCATTCATTAATCGATAAAATGTATGTCACAAGAATGTCTCCTGGAATTATAAAATATTGTGAACCTCAAAAAGATAGTGAATTCCTTCACTTTGAAATCCATTATTGTTAAGATTAGAAGGTAATCTTCCTCCTATTAATGATCTGGATGATAAAATGAACTTGAAGTTAAACATTTCAAAGTTTTCTGTGTATAAAGTGCTGAAGTGAGGTTTGTTTGTTAGTGTTGCCCTCAGGTAGATGTGGTAATCACTTAATGACCTTTTGACACCAAACTTATTAGCAAATAGATAAATTAACATTTGACCCTATTCCAATATTCTTCTGCTGCCATCCATTCGCCAAAAGTCTTTTATCTGTCATTCAGGGGAAGAGGTTGCAAATGGAATTATGAGTGGTGGAGGGGAGGTGGGGATTTGAGGAACAGACAGAGGAGGAAAACCCAGACATGAAAGAAAAAGTGACACTTTTCTTCTCCTTTCTGAGA
Source organism: Paralichthys olivaceus (assembly GCF_024713975.1). NCBI lineage: Eukaryota > Metazoa > Chordata > Actinopteri > Pleuronectiformes > Paralichthyidae > Paralichthys > Paralichthys olivaceus. Next base: position 10,627,383 of record NC_091098.1, on the reverse strand, counting down.
TAAATAGCTCTAATTACACAAACCTATATAGCATCATTCCATCATTCAAACAGCTAGAAATGTAGAACCAGAGGAGACCTGCTGCAACACATTTCACATTCATTCATCAACGTCTTCATAAACGATCCCTTTCTCTTTTCGTTCTCTTTCCTTGGGACTCCTGTTTCAAAAACTCAACACATAAGTCCCATACGGCATGTGAGTAATCAATCAAACATGTTGTTCCTCAACTATGAACAAAGACATGAAAATGCATATATGCAGGAGGAGATTCCTATTTTTTAATCTACATGAAAATTCACATTCAGATTTAGTCGGTCATTAAAAGACGAGCGAACACGCACACACAAAATCCAGGCCTAATGAGGGATGCACGGAGCGGTGTATAAACATAGGGTAGGAGGCATGAAAGACTCTGCTGTTTGAAGCCCCCTCACCCACACGCCAGTTTTCTTTTCCAGATCCATAGTCAGTGGTCACATTAAAGACGGTCAGCTCTGTATTTGAGGATAGCAACTTCCCATTGTAGCCAGTAAAAACAGGTATATGGTATTTATGTCTATGTGTTTATGTCATCACCACTCAGTCGAGATATTTAATGGTATTTCCAGGTCCAGCAGGGTAAAATATGAGAGGCGGAGAAAAGGTTAGTGATGAATGTGTGCAGTGGATCAGAGAGCAGACACATCCTCAATAGACCTTAATATACTGAATGTATCTAAAGGGACATGTCGCTTTATGTTGTTTTTATTGGTTCTCTGATTAGTGAAGATTTTGCAGAAGGTGTAAATATCTTGTGTCGTCAGAAAAACAATATAAATATTGTTTTCTGTTAGTTTTTCTTGTTAATTCTGGAACTATTGTTAATTCTGGAACTATTGTTGAATTCAGAAATGTTATTTTAAGTTCACGCTAAAAGTAGCATGTTTCATTTCTTAAACTTCCTCTTTTATCTTTACAGTGGATAAAAGAGGAGAAGCATCTGGGGCCCATTATGTTATGGAACATGTGGATAAATTGAACACAAAATAAAAAAGGTATGTATAGACGTCAAAGCCAGAACTCTCTGTCCAAGCAGCTCTCACATTTGTCTTTGTCAAGTTGAGCTCATTTATATATATATGACAAGCATATACTCCTATTGTCCCTCAAGATAAACAGTAAAAAAAAAAAAAAAAAGTGTTAAAACGCTGCATTCTGGATAAGCTGGAGTTATTTGGAGTTTATTTGATACCTGCTTTGTCAATCCAGCACATGTGCATTACAGTAGTCTGGTCTATTGGACATAAAAGCTTGAATCCGTTTTTCTGAGTCTAGCAGAGACAGGAAGCATTTAAGTTTTTATTCAGGATTAGAATTGTATTTTCCACTCCCCTACAAAAACAAAGAGCAGTTCTGAAGTATTTCCACATACTGTACTGTAGGTAACAGCTCTCTACGTGTCCTGCAGGCTCAAGCAAAAATATCTTATCTGTCCATCTGAAAATGCCATTTCACTAATGGCCACAGCTACTGCCACATACCAAACATGCTTCCTGCACAGAACCTGTCAGGATCCCAGATTGCTGTGTTGCTGTGTGTAGATACAGCGTGCATGACTGTATTTGTTTAATTTCAGTCAATGTGCCATAAAAACTCTCCACAGGTCCATGCTCCTGAGGACTTTTTCACCTCACTGTTATGAGATATAACACACAGCTCCTTAAATTGATACTCTTTAAAATAAAAAAGGTGCAAACACACACACAGAGAGAGGGGCTGTATGCGAGAATGCAAATGTCAGTTGTTCCAGACATTTTCTTGAAATCTTGACTGCCAGCCTCCTAAATGTGGGTGTGTTAATGGCAATTGTAACACGCAATTGGCACCAAATCGGGAAAAAAAACCTCGGGAAGAAAAAGTCTGAATCTCTGGACATTTTCTTCTTGATGTGAACATGTCCGATCCGGACAATCTCCACCTGCGTTCTTCCAATGTGAAGAGAAACTCTGGAAAGTGTCAGAAACACTGGTTCTGGATATTTTCAGAGAAGCTAAGTTCTTCTGAGTGTTGATGCATTCAAACAATAAAAACACTTTCACACCAAAGCAGTAAAGCACAATCACTAGATGTGTCTAAACGTTCACAAAGTGCACAAGATTTCAAATTCCTAACCTGGAAAGAAAAGGAGACTTTTTTGATTATTTCTCTTGATTCTAAAGTGTGATACAATCAATAACAAAATGTCTTTGTTCTCCATCTGCCTGCTTGTTATTTGGATGAAGCTCGGTTCATACTCACACCCACACACATGGAGACACACCCACTGTAGTCCCCAGGTGCGGTTTGTGGAGATGGAGGCTCTCTGAAGGTGAACCCCATGGTGAGCAGAGGCGGGGTGCTGTGCTCTGTGAGTGTTGTGCGTATCTGTCCTTTCATGTATTCAGTTGCCTGTAATGTCTGTATTTGGGGTTGGCAGTCATGGTATCACCCAGCTAGACAAAGAAAAGAAAGGAAGATATCGAGGAAAGATACAGAGAAGCAGACGAACAAAAGTAATACATGTTTTTTATGCACTTGAAAATGCTGCTCGGTAGTACAGTAACTGTAAAAAAAGGAGATTTAACAAAAAAAATGAATTTGGAGGTAGATTGGTAGAGACCAAGGGGATGAGGGGGGGGGGGGGGGTTGAAAGATGGAGGGATGTAGCTTCTATCTGGAGGAGGGGAAGCCAAATTAGAAATGTGGCATGATCCCCCACCTCCTGGGACTGAGTCAATTAGCCTGCCTGGAGGAGCTGCCAAGAGGCTGGGGGATGGTGACGGTAAAGAGGGTGGTGGAGGTGGTGGTGGGGGTAACTGGTGGAGACAGGAGAGGCCAAGGGCGTCGGCAAGAGGGTTTTCACTGGGAGGGTGGAAGGATGATGGGGGACAACTGGTAATATTGACAGGATTGAACATATTGTACAAATGGAAATGAAAAAACTGTAAAAAAAACAACAAAACATATGAAGGTTCCATAGATGGTTAGTGCTGGCAGAGGGAAATGTAAGAGCCGTTAGAGTAAGCATCACCTGACCATCCATAGCTGTAGCCCCGAAGACTTTTATCTTTAGCTCCAAAAAACTGAACGTCAGTATATGAAGATGGCAGTTGTGGAATTTTGACAAATCTTGACCAATCAGAGGAAGTTTATATATATATATATATATATATATATATATATAGAGAGAGAGAGAGAGATAATATGGGGCACTACTAAGTTCTAATTGGCTGACACATGATTTCTTGAATTGATGGGGACACTATGCCATACACAAACCTTTTTACTGGTAAAGTGTGTAAATGATTAAAAGATCTAGATGAATATATGTTTCATATATATGAGAGGAACATTACAAACAGTTCATTTAATTTGCACTGCACTGCACAGCTAAATCGTCAGCAATAATCGCCTAGTTGTGTCTCCCCTTGTCTAAAAACAACCATTGGTATTCAAAAATTGTCAAAATAAAGCATGGAAGTAGTTTGCATTTTTAATTACATATTAAACATAAACAACTATTTTGATAATCAAATTCATTATGAGTTTAATAAGAGCAAGGCATTGTGGGGCCTGCATTCCAAAAGTCAGAGTCTTTTGTTAAAGATGCAAGCACTTTATTTCTCCCAATGGTCAGGCCAGCCTATATAAATATATACACATTATATACAGCATTTACAATTTGCTGTAAAAGTGTTGAGATTTACTGGCTTATCATTGCTGTTGATCTGTTATGGGACAAAATGTGCAGTCTTAAGATATCACCTTTGGCTTTTTTTTACATACACGCATACCATACATAATTTTCTATCGCCAATTGTGTAATTAAACAAAACAGAGAGGACTTGATGGTGACAGTAATTATCATTTTGAGATGTAGGATATTCCCAGTCAGTTTTCTTTCCTTCTCTCTGCTAAGTGTCCAGCAAAGCAGAAATATCAACAAAAATATTCACCCTTTTTGTCACTTGCCATTACAATCCTCATGAAACACCATAACATCTCTGATTGCTAAAATGTAAACTGGGGTTGAGTCTGGGACTTTCTGGTCGTAACTTAAGCAGTGAAAAACAAAGAGAAAGGAAGGGCTGCTGGCTGACGGCAGCTGTGCTGCAGAATTAAGCAGGAGTGGATGTACAGAGGATGGTGAGAGGCTGTAGGTGCTGGCAAGACGCCATTTTCAAACCAGGCAGCTCGTCCATGGACCAGATTCATCATTACTGCACCAAATTTCTATTGGCATCACCGAGTCAGCCCTGGTCAAATCAATAAGAGTGTTGGTGAGGAAAAAAATACTGGAAACCTGCAGCACTGGTGAAAAACCGACCTTTGCAAAATGATTTCCCTCTCGCTCTCTTTCACTTTTTTCCATCTGTGATCGTGAGCAGCTGCAGAACAGCGGTAAGCAGATTACAGGTGGTGAGAGGAAAGGGAAAAGGAGGAGGGACAGAGGAAAAAGAGTAAAGGAAATGAGACGATTAGAAGGGAAGGATGGAGGAGGAAAGGAGAAGGGCCAGGCCGAGGAAATGATTGGGTAAAAGGAGGGGAGATATGGAGGAGTTGGAAATTGTTAAGGTAACAGAAAAAAGAAAAAAGAAAAAAAGGAGAAAGCAATAACAAAAGAAAGAAAGAAGACCATAGTGTTTTGCCTCAAAATACCAATCGCTTTAAATCAAATATTACATCAGGACTGTTAACACATGATTCAGGTGGATACTCTCCAGTGGCTTCCTCATAACAGCAGGTCAGTCCCAGCCAAGCCAGGCTGACACATAAAGAGGGCTGAGGGAACTCAACAGAAACTCAGCGGAAAAATCTCAGGGTGTGTTTGTCTGTGTGTGTATGGTTAAGAGTTTACCAAATGAGATACGTGACCCTCCCTGTGTGTGTGTGTGTGTGTGTGTGTGTGTTTGTGTGTCATCACCAGTGGCAGCGAAGGACGGCAGGTGGTTAAGTGACAGGTTAAATAGGGAAGGGGAAGCAGAGGAAGCTCAGTAGCGTGTCACCAGGCAGGCCTGCGTCTCCTTTCTTATCTGACAGGCACACTGCAGAACAGCAAAATCCCCTGCGTAAGCCCCTCGAGCACTCCTCTGGGACGTGTGTGTGTGTGTGTGTGTGTGTGTGTGTGCGTGTGTGTGTGCGTGTGTGTGTGAGGCAAAGGCAGTTTCTGAAACTATTAAAGCTTGTTGTATAAGTGCAATTATTCATATATGTGTGTGTGTGTGCGTGCGTGCGTGTGTGTCTGTCAGAGATGGTGAGAATCTCGTTATCTTCCTGTGTAAAGCCTCCTAATTTCACATCACCTTGAACACTGCATGACTTCTCAAGGTGATAGGACGAGACAGTCCAAACTCACACACTCTAACACACACTCACACACACCTACACAAATCCAGAGTGCAATTACAGGTCAGTCTGGCAAAGGAGAAGCTGTTCTGCAACAGCGATAGATAGACCCGAGCATTCAAGGAAGAAAGCAGAAATTAGGAAGGACAGGGAGTGTGTGTGCAAGTGTGTGTGCAAGTGTGTGTGTGGATGTGTGCAAGAGGGGGGAAGTGAAGGCCAGGGCGCTGGAAGGAGGGGAGGGTAAAATGTCAGCACAAAGACAGTGTTGTAGAAAGCTTTAGCACCTTGTTTGGCAAAATGACTTCCTGTAATACATCGTTTAATTATATAAAAGTACATCCACCAAGGGAAATCTAAATAGTACTCATATTTTGCAGCATTTCAAAACTGTAATGAGTAATGAGCAGTTGTTGAAACTGAACCGAGTTAGGGTCCAGTTTCTTTTTGATGATGGTTTGACATGTTGCTGTCCATCGGCCAACAGTCTATGTAAAATATGCAGATAAAATATTGAATCTCTAATAAAAGAGATACTACATATGATTTCCATGTACAAAACATGTTAAGTCAAATTATCTTCTGTACAACCAAATCTTGAGTTTCAGCTGCTAAACAAATTCAGTTATTGAAGCCGTTTTGAGACGTCCTGCAGAAACACTTCTCCTTTCACACTTGGACAACGCAGCAGGAGGTTCTCTGCTCAGACGTGTTCAAAACAGCGATAAATAATCTGGAGGATTCAGGTGAGGGGTTGTGCAGCAGGCAGAGACAGGATGTAACATATTCATTCTGTATTAATGCGTATTAACCCCACTGGCTCAAGGAGATTCAAGCGAGGGTTCTGCTACCGTGTTCTCACATCAAGTTCTGTTGACCTTCTGCAGACTTTCTAATGGGGGGTCAGGCGGAAAAAGTCTGCAGAAAGTCCAGAGGCTCTTACTATTGCATTTGCGTTCATGCGTAAACCTCCTTCACAGAAACTGTGGGGGATCTCCAAAGTTCAATGTCTGAAAGCAGCTTGATGAATTTAGCTACTTATAAAATGTGTAAACTAAACCAAAACAAGAGCAAGACGTGAAAAGATTCAGATTTGATGTATTATGCTGTGTGTGTGTGTGTGCGCGTGTGTGTGTGGTGTCGGCAGTCGGTGTAAACACATGGAATGAAGAGGAGCATGACTCTGGTCCAAGTCAAACAGGGACTGTGGTTTCGTCACGTGCCAAAAGAAATCACAACACAAACTACATCCAACAAATCATCTTGTTTTTCTTCCCGATGCACAGTTGTTCCTGTTTTGTAGTACAAGACGAAAGGAGGGAGGAAAGTTGGAAAGTGAGAAATATGATCATCTGATAAGAGCCTTTTAGAATATACATGATCATTATCATTTTCTCAGGCTTATCTTGACACATTACACCATTAAAACCTGGCCCCTGGGGGTTTAGAATGACTTACAGAACAATTATGGATTCACAGCAGAGAGCAGGCAGGAGCGTGATAGGGACTGTGCACAGTAGCAAGTAATGGGAGTCCAGAAAATTAAAAGGGAGGATACCTTAAAATCTGGCAACAAAGATTCTTTACCAATTCATAATGAATAGTTTTCAACATGCCATTCAAAATATTTGATGAGGATTTTCTTTCTGTATTTACATAACCATTAGCTAACTTGATAGTATATTGTATATAGTATAATAGTATATATATTATATAAATAATTTAATGTAACAAACATTTTTAAATGATGGGTTGTGTTTTATATTGACTCATGTGGCCAGTTTGTGATATTTTCTGCTGATTTTGTCTTTTTTATTTTTATTTAAAATGTTTCTGCCTAAGTTGGTAAAATATCACTTCTTTGCAACTTTTTGGATCACAACTTCTTTCTGTCTATACTTTTAACACCTGCAGCTGCTGTTTGACAGTTAACACCTGGGCTCAATATAAATATCTTTTCGTCTGCTGTTGATTAATTCATGACAGCAGAATATTGGTCTTTTCCTTTGTCCTGCATATCAGGATCAAATGTCTTTACTTTACCAGGTGAGGAAGACATATTCCTCTGTGTATTTCTTGCCCTCTGCCTGTATGTATCACTTTGCTGAGTTACTATAAATCAATATCTTAACCGAAGAAACCTGCCATCCTGATGTATATATGTGTCCCCGCTCCATTTTCTTTGTTGTTGTGTTAAGAAAGTCACCTTGAAAGGATGAGCTGGAACATCTCTAATCTACACATTTATCTACATGACAATACCTGACATCCTCCGTCTACCCTTTTAACACATGAATGAATTAGGGAAATGATCTTCACTGACCTCAGGTTCAGCCCCTTTGTTATCCAACCATCCATGTGTTCAGCTTATCTACACATATCAAATGACACCTTCCAACCATGAGATCTATTATCTTCTGCCTTATCCCATGTCCTTTAAATGCTCCAAATTACTGCTGTTGGTTATCATGCACATGTTTTACTGAATGAGTAGAATAATGAAGTGTGAGAATGTGAGAACTTCCAACTGCAGATAAACCGTTGACACACAGTGTTATAAGAATTTAAATAGAGAAACTAGTGATCAATGTATAAAAATATTCTGTACTTTATTTATTGTATTTATTTTTGAAATACTACAGATTATTCGCAGCATACTGTGTAAAATGCAGATTAAGAGTTTAATGTAGCAGGAAATATACTTTTGTGAAAGCATCATATCAGAGCGAAAAAACAAATGTAACCTTTCAGCATAAAGTGTAGTCTTTGGAAACCTGTGAATTCAGTTTACAATCAATCTTACCTTTAATACCCATCATGTGAACTTGAAAAGAGCAGATTTTGCAGACATATGTGTACATATATTCAAAGCTGCACACATACACACACTTGTATCAAGACACATGGTTCCATGTGTTGGTCTCACATTCTTCGGCGTCACACAAACCGTCTCTCTCAAACACACAGTGCACACAATGAACACACAGATAACACACCCCTCATTAGTCATGACTTCCAAATCAAGGGCAAGTGTCATGTTTTGCTTTGTTTGTTTTTTTTCCTTTTAATCGTAGGATTGAAGAAAAAATAAAACCAAAAAAAATCCATAAATAAAATAAAATGATGAAAGTTTGATGTTAACAGCCTTTTGCTTTTTATTTGAACGAGAGAACAACCTACGCTCCCGACTGTCCCCGCTGGCTATATGTGAAAAAAGTCAATATTTCAAGAGAGCACACACTCATTAAATATTTCAAACAAAGGAAAACTGATGTCGCTGCCCAGTCTCCCTCTCATTTTCTTTTTCTGTCCATCTCTCACTCTTCACCTGGACTCATCAGCTCTCTGTAGCATTTTTAGGGTCTTCCTCCCATGTTTCTACAAATAAACCATTAAAGAACTAATAGACCAGCACTGGTAGTATGTACTAAGAAAATGTATTTATTTAATAAGATTAATTTATTTACATGGACACTTTAAGCAATAAATACTAAATCGTGGCGTTTGTTTTACACTCGTGTTCACTATTCTCTGCTGATGTTGACAGTATGTTTCAGGCAGCAGAAAGGGTTAAAAGGAAGGTTAATGGGTTTTCCCAGAGGAAGGGTTGAAATGCGGGTTAATGGGTTTTTTAGGTGTGGCAGTGGATCAGTGTGTAGTCACCTTAACCATAAAGTTACCTCAGTGGGCGATTCATCACCAGGTAATCAACAAACCCACCTTGAGCCCACAGGAGCTGTTGTGTTAAATAAACGTTCACTTTGCTGATCTCTGCTGTAAAATGATTAAACACGGAGGAGACTACTAGCTGCGACTCTGCAGGTGGTGAAAGCTGCTTTATCTGTGCCTTTCTACACGTTCCGCCTGTATATGTCCCGAGGAAACTGACTCACAGGAAGTGATGTGTTTTAAAAGAAAGGTATTTTACGTGAGTGGCAATAACCACAATGACTGAACAAACAATGCAAAGAACGACAGACAGATACTCAAAAACATCCAAGAACAAAGACAGATTGCCTCATCTTGAAAAAATGAACAGGAAATCGATTTTTTTAAAATCAAAACTACAATCTTACTACAGCTCATAATGAAAACTACCTTTCATTTAGATCTTGGTGGCTTTTACATTTATTTCGGAGTAATTTCTGTGCATAATTATTATTGTTTGTGTATGTTCTGATTTGCACATTTGTATTAACTTCCTGATTTTGGATACCTCTACCTAATTTGATAACCTGTATACCAAAGCTGTAAGTCAAAGTACCTTTTTACCTTTAACTGAATATAAAGATGAATGTGCCAAAATGTCTCAAACACCTCCCAGAGGCTGCCTGCAACATCGGTCATAAACCCTGCCTCCTCCATGTTAGTGGATAGAAAATGGACCCAAATTAAAAAGTCAAAGTACGTCTTAAATAAATTTCTATCAAAGATGTTTTTGTCATTTTCAGTAGTTCTAATCACACTGATGAATGTTCAAGTGTTCACTTTTATTTTCAATTAGATGCTGTAAAAACAGATTGAAATGTCATGATTAACAACTAAGATTGAGGATTGATCAAACACATATATCGACCCCATCCATCTTTAAGTACAGTCGATGGTTAATACCACTCTCACTGTCTGCTGACAATGTGTGAGGAAAATACAGCACATTTTTGTTTACATAAATATTGCCTTCACCAAAAGGTCCCACTGGATGTAACAAAGAGCTGTGTTCTTTTTTGTTATGTAGACATCAAATTAAAGTTAACTGAAATTGAGGTAAGAGAAAGCTTGTTAAGGAACTATACTAACAAGTGAAAAAGTTAATGTACATCATACATGTCCTCAAGCCAACACTAACCTCTATGCTTATCACATAAGATATGACCAAGATGACAGACCAAGACGTGTGTGTAAAACTCTGCAATTTGTAACATGTAACACCTTGTATAAGCTACCACTGCACCCTCCCTGCAAAGGTAAACCAAGAGTTAATGTATAGGTTCAACGGAATGGTAATGGAAGGGTCAGTGTGCAGGTTAAGTTGGGTTCTGGGTGGGGGTCCTATTAAGACCTGTGAAACCTGGGATTACACGACTGAAAAGATGAGATGACAGACAAAACGCACACCTGTGAGCTTGAAAACACAATTACACAGCCACTTCTGCACAAAACATACTGGTCATAAGGAAGATACTGAAACTCTGCGTGATAATGAGAAAGAGGAGAGAGCCTCAAAGCTTCATGAAGGCAGATGAACAGTCAGAAAGAGGATGAGAACGAGAAAAAAGAAGGGAGGGAAAGAGGATGATACTGAGGCAGAGTGGCACGGGATAAGCCTCTGTCATTAGTCGAAAAACCCGCAGAAAAGGCAGAAGTAAATGAGATTAGAGAACAAAAGTGGCAGAGTGTGGCAGGATGAAGGAGTGGATGAAGCACACAATAGCTGCAGGTGTAAAAGGACCAAAAACTTGAAATCTTCTGTATGTCCAGTGCTTTCTTTATTCACCACTGATTTTAAAGTCAAGTTTAAGTTCACATTCAAATTTATTGTTGCAGAACAAGGATCCATTTCTTGAATATAAGCTTCAGAGCCTGACCAATATTTGCCCCTAAAATCAGCCAATATGAACCTTTCACAGACATCATTGTTTATGTTTATGGAAACTATTATCTGTCTGATGAAACAATGCATAAATAATGTGACTGATTTTCTTAATTCATGTTCTATATATTTGATTGTATTTTTATTTTCTCTAAATTTATAGTAATTTATAATAAAGTTTATGGTTACACTGTAAAATAACAAGTCTCAATTCCATTTCCTTGTCATAAAGGTTTGATAATGACAACTTAGTCATTTTCAAATGATTTAAAATTGATCTATATCTATCGATAAATCTGCATCAGAATTGTATAACTCCCTATTATGGATATCGGCCCCAAAATATCCATATTGGCTCTGAGCTAAACGAAAATATAAGTTCAGCATTACATCTCATTACCAACTGAAAAAGACAGAATCTCTGCAAAAGCAATAATAATTCATACCTTCCACTGGTGGACCATCAGGAAATAAAACATCCAAGACACACACACTCTCCCAAATGCCTGCCAACTCATTCTCCTCTCCTGTTCTATACTTTGATGAATCACCCACTGATCAAATCCAATTAAACAAACCAAACCCAGAAACTGTTCTCACTTGTAGTTTCTGTAAAAATAAAAAGTCCACTCATGCTCCGTTCAGCATTGTTGCTCAGGGAAGTCACCCTAATGATCAACACAGATATGGAACCACAGTTACAGCGGAGTTGACGCACACACTCAGAAGTGCATAATCCATTCCAACACAAACATCTACACAAGGTAATTTCCCAGCATTCAAAACTGAAATCATCCCACAGTTACAAACATAGCATACGCATTTCACACTTGACCCACAGTCGAACACACAACTTCCTCCATCAGTTACTTATTAAATTAAAACCTCTTCAGGTAAAAGTGGTAATATTGACAATGATCCTGAAAGAAAAGACACAAGAAGAGATGCTGGAGCTTCAGGGATTATGTCAGTGAATCAAAATCTCACCTCCATCAGCAGCGTCCTCTGCCTGTTTGAGTCCTCAGTACCTCCGAGTCACTTTTCCCTTGGCAGGTGCCATCATGGTCAAATAGTCCACAGGACAAGGGCTGGAAAGGGCTATTCTCAAGTGTTCTCTCTGTCTCTCTTTCTTATACTCCCTCTCTGAGTCCCGTTGAGATTTGTATCACCACAAGAAAACCAGCATGTGTGTGTGTGTGTGTGTGTGTGTGAGCACACAACTCCAAAGGTCCCGGAATTCCTGAGTCCTGCGCTAAAGGAGCAAGCGTGGTTGAGCTCCCTCTCTGTCTTTCTCACTGCGCTCCTTTTCTCTTTTTTTTCTCCCTCTCGGCCGGGCAGAGAGGAGGAGAAGACAGTCAGTGGGTGGGACGGAAGACAGAAGCTGCTTTCAGCCAACTCTCCTCTTTATCTCTCTCTTTCTCGTCCTCTTTCTTTTCTCCCTGTGCCTCTTTCTATGAGGACAACTTTTCTGCTCTGTCTTTTGGCTTGTTTTCTTTGACACACTCTTTCACTGCTCAGCATTAAAGCAGAGCACCCTCTGTCATACACACACACACACACTCACACCCCCCTCTCTCTTTCTCCGCCACTCCCTCTGCCACAGTCCAGAGGTAAAGTCACTCCCTTGGGTTTGTCACCCAGCCACAGTGTCTTTCTCCTGCTATTATGATTCAGCGTGCTTTATCCTCAAAGGTTTAGTGCTGTGTGTGAGTGTGTGAGTGTGTGTGTGTGTGTGTGTGTGTGTGTGTGTGTGTGTGTGTGTGTGTGTGTGCGTGCGTGTGTGTGTGTGTGTGCGTGTGTGTGCGTGTGTGTCTCCAAGTGACCCAGCACATGTTTTGGTTGATCTAGCCTTGATAAGGATCAGAGTAAGACTGGGATAAGGGTGCACTTAACACTCCAGTTTGAAGTTCCTTCACAAACTTCACAAATTCTATAAATGTCAACATGAGTTCATTGATCAACATGTAAGGTGTTGATCCGTCTATTTTATGGACGGAGTTGAACATAAATAATACATAAAAATAACCATGTCCAGATCTGTTACCTGTATTATTGAAAGATATTGAAGAGATATAGTCAGCAGTACTGACCAGAGTTGTGTGTGTATTTATATAAAAATATATGACTAAATTGCAATTAATCCAGGCATTGGATTTTAATTGATTATTATTATTATTCATCGCAGCATTAAATATACTAGTTTTACTGGTTGTTTATCAATTTCCCAAACTAAAAATCTTCCTTTTTTTGGAAAGCTCAGGTCTTTTAAATAGGCTATTGTTCTGTTTTGCATCCTTGACATTTTGTTTACTGTATCACATTATTTTACTGATTAACACAAATACTTGTGGAAGAAAATAAAACTGTCCCTGCTAAAGGGCTTGCTTCCTATCAGTTAGCAAACGTGTTAGCTTGTTAGCTTTAGCGGCGGGCTGCACACTGGAATCAAAATCTTTGTAGCAGCCGTGTACCCGCTTCTGATAAAATAACTCCTAAACCTATGTATTTTGTAATTTGGATAAATCTCCTCCCTGCTGGCCTAATTTCTAAGGAGTCTGGTAACCGTTACATAAACAAATAGGGTTAGCCTACAGAGTACTAGTGCTAAGCATGAAAAGGGTGACTGTGTTTCAAATTCCCCTGAATTCTTGTCCCAGTTCACCCCTGGTTGGCTTAGTCACTAATATGACAAGGTGCATTCAGTTAATTTAAAGACAGATAGCCGATATCCGATCGCTAGACCAATTGCAAATCGGTCTCAGCTGTCAATCATAATGTTTCAACCTCTTTTATAGCTTCAAACAATGAATTAAGCTTGCATGACATCTTTGAACAAAATGTATTTAAATTGTACTGTAGCTTTTTGGTTTGGTCCATGTCCCATCCACTATTAAAGGAGTTTAATGGTTTATGACAAATACTGCAGCCAGCCACCAGGGGATGATCAAGATGATTTGGCTTCATCAGCTGCTATGTGTCAATACAGTCAATGATTTGTACCATCAACCGCTATTGAAAAGGAAGGTTAAATAAAGCTGATGGTGGAAGACAAATGTTTTGTCTCTGACTATCTGTCCACTCATAGGTCGTAGGGTTGGTTGGTAGATTTGTGACAGCCATTGTGAAGGTACAGGTCACTTCGCCTTATGCTACGTGAATCATAAATTCACAAATGTACTGCTACCTCACAAATGCCAATGGTGTTTCCATTAGCACTGCATTTAACACACAACTATACTAAGAAGCTTCACTAAAGCAGAATAAAACCTTTGAATAAGGTGCTAAACAGCAGAATTCCCTGAATATACAGCTCATTATCCAGTAACCCTGCATCAAAGCCATGTTGTTTGGCCATGTCTGAGTCTATATTTCAAAGTACCTAAACATATATTAATGATTTACTTATATGACATCAACACTGCAAAGCAATAGAATTATATTCCTACAATGGTAAATGAATGAGAGAGACAGACAGACTGAAGACAGATAGTACAGAGCACAAGGTTGAAAACCTACACTTCATGAGACTAATTTATTGTATTTATGATCGGGTCCCAGACAGCAGGGTGGGGCATGGTATCAGTCACACACACACACACAGACATACAGACACAACACACAGACACACACACACCTGGTGAAGGTACATTTGTACACAAAAGCATGAAAACACACTTGCTTACAGAACACACACGCACACACACACACCTACACACACGAACACATTGTGCGTGTGCCGCCTGTCTGGCGTCTCACTGGCACCATCCAGTCAGCTGTCTCTAGAGGCTTCAGAGGTAGCCAATCACAACTGCCAGTCAGCAGCTTTCATTATCACACACACATATACACACACGGTAGGTCCTAGGAGACTCCAGACTAGGAGAAGAACCGTGTGTGTGTGTGTGTGTGTGTGTGTGTGTGTGTGTGTGTGTGTGTGTGTGTGTGTGTGTGAGTGTAGACAACAGACAATCTGCTGCTGTGTGTGTCTCCCTGTTAACAGAGTGTACAATAAACTAAAACAAGCAAAGTAGAGTAGAATAAGGTGAGACCACAGGAAAGAAATGAAAATTAAACATTACAATGATGTAGCATCAACAGATGTGCCCTCTGTTAGATGCTGATGATCATCTCTTTCTGCTGTAATCACTTTTCATCCAGCTGTGAAAATGCATCATCATTGTCTGACAAGGACGGTTGAAGCAGTTTTTGTACTTCTACACTGTGCACTGGAGGTGTGTTATTCTCAGTTAAGCATACCAAAATACCCTTTGTATTAAAAAACCTTAATTATGGAATGCATACTATTCGCTGGTCCATTACCATTTTACTTTCTATGCCACCCATGTGCTTCGACTCATTTTGCCAAAGATGACTTACAGTGTATATGGCATTTCTTATTGCTGCAGAACTCATATATAATTGCATAACATTTGTATCATATATGAAATTACAGCTGTGTAAGCATACATGCTACTGTGACGTGATTTTCACATTGTGCTGATATGGCTGACAGAAAATGACTGCATAGGAGACAGGAAAACATGTAGGGCTGTGTGGTCAAAATATTTGTATCAGTCAATGTTAAGAACTACCACAAATTTGTTAAATTGTTAATAATTACAATATTAAAGACTAAATTTTGCTCCAGAGTGAAGGTTGTGCTTTTAAACTCTTCTTTATGGACAGAGAAAGACAAACTGATAGAAAAGTATATATAAAAATGCACTAGCAATATATTAATACATATTGAACTTTTGTTTTATTGCTATAAATTATTGTTATCAGTTTATTGTGCAGCCCCATGAGAAAGTCAGCACAAGTATAGAATGTGTCAATGGTAGTCGATGGGATAAAACATGATAGAATACAATCTATTTCTGGCATATTTTGTGTAACTCAACGATAAAGTCACATTTCCCATTTCCTTGCCATTTGTTTTTTTCCTCCTCATTTTCTGGAATTCATCCTCATTAGTTTGACCAAAAGTTATCTTCTGTTTGGACTGGAAAAACATCCCCATCCCATTTTATCATCATTAAATAATTAAGCAGATGGACAGAATTACACTAAATAGATGATAAAGCAGATCTTACTAATTAATAGCATCTTTTAAGAATCTCTCCACCTTCAGATCTCCAACAACATGATTTCCATCATTTTGGTGGTCTGCTGTTTTTTCCCCAGACATGCCTTCCTTACTTCTGTCTCTCTCTTTCTTTAGTGCAGGTAATACTCAGTACACAACGTCTGACAAGCCTGGACCACAACCTGATGACATAAAGTGTGAAAGATTTCATGCCAACACACACACAAATCCAACCCACAACAAACGTGCACACTGCAGTGCCCACCCGCTCTTGCAGCTTGAATCATTTGTTTTTGTTGGTTCCTTTTGAAATTTTTGTGGCTCATTATTTATTTATCAGTTATTGATTTATGACTCCTGCTACACCAGCTACACCCTCATACACACACCAGCCACACCCCCGCTCACTCACACATTTTCAGTCACACAGAAACAGGGAGGCGAGTGTGAGGCAAAGCAAAATCTCTCTCTCTCTTTGTGTTTCTGTCTCAAACACACACACACACACACACTTGACCCTGTTGCCTCCATCTTCCGACACAGTTAACCTTTATTCATAGCAGCCTGTGGTTTTCCTTTTTATTTCTTCTTCTTTCATCTAAAATAACATCTTCCCTTTAAATCCCTCCATTATCGATCCAACCGGCCGGTCCAGGTCTTCTCTTCACTCCGACCTTCTCTTGTCTCCCCCCTCTATGCTCCATCCATCCCTCCATCTTTAATCACTTAGTTTATTCTGAGTTTATTTCACCCCTTCATGCCTCTCCTCCCTCCCTCCCTCCTTCACTGCCTCTTTAATCCCTTTCTCTTCCTCTCTGCCTCCAATTAGTCTTTGCTTCATTTATCCTCTCTTTCATCAACCTCTAGTTCCCTCTATTTTTACATCCATACACCCCAACATGAGAGGCCTATTTTATTCTCTTCCATAATCCCCATGACTCTATACATCCATATTTCTTTCATTCACACATTTTGCTTCTCCCTTCCTTTCTCCTACATCCCACCAGCCACTCCCCCCTGCCTCCATCCCTCTCTCACTCCCTTCCCTCCTCTGTCCTTCCGTCTCTATTCTCTGTTTGTTCAAGGCCTCTTTTAACGAAGCCAGTCTCCTCCCAGGTCTCAACAGGCTATTGTCAATGTAAATGTCTGGCTTAAGACACACACACGCACACATACACACACACACGCACACACACACACACACACACACACACACACACACACAAGAGAGCAGAAACACACAAACCCGCAGGCATGAACACAAAAGTACACATGGCTCTCTACAAAGGTCTCAGCCTCTCCTGTCCTTTGTCCTGTCGAGTAAATTGCTCAGTTTACCCTTTAACACACACACACACACACACACACACACACACAGATGCATTGCCAAGTTCACCAGATACTCGACTGAGCAGTTCACGGGTCTGTATTCATCGATGTAGATTGACAGGACAATGTAATTAATGTTCCATGAGCTTCGATGGAAACTTGGCTCTACATGTCCAAACTACAAAGAATCATTTGACAGGGAGGGCCTGCCTGTGTGATGCTCCCGTAAAATCTGAGGAAACCTGTGTTAGACTGTCTCTGAGCTAACAACCCCCTGGCAGAGCCTATAAGATACACATTTGATAAACATGAACACAGACTGAAAGACATATTCAACATTTGTATTCTACATTCTAATACTTGAGTATAAGGTAAAAGCAGGTAAATGTATAGCCATAATGGGACAGTGCTTGTAAAGTGGTGTGTGCCATCTGATGTGGTCGTACCTTTACACACTATGTGAGCTGCTGTATTTTCTATTCGCGGTTGTATTTGGATGATACCCCATAAAGTGAATTATAGTCATCAAGACTATAAAAGCACAAACAATATTGCAAATTCAGAGATTGTCCTGAGGTGAAAGAGACAGAACAGAACCAATCAGGTTTAGAAATGTGTCCATATTGTCCACTTATTGTGTCTTTAAATAAAAAATATTTTATCAATTTTTTGTTAACATTTTAAACTTTTCCTTAAAGCCAGTGTGTTATTCGTGAGAGGACCTGACCAAATCTTTTCAGGATGATTGAATGATGGACTGGCTCTAAAAGACGCCTTAGATCTTTGCTTATTTGTTGTTTAAACAAGAGTTAATCCCTCTTTCTTCATCTCTCTTTCTCTCAACTCATCCTCCCAAAGCAGCACTCCTGCTCATATAAATATTTCACATCCACAACTTAAAAAGGCCTGTTACTTTACACTTCAAAGACCTCAGTGTATGCATCACTCAGTCACACACACACACATGCATGCACACGTGCACCAAACACAATACACATAATAATGCACACCTTCCTGGTACATTTACAGTAACATTACACCAAACTCATACCCAGACATATGACACTTTTTCACATATGCAAGCACAAAATGGGGATTTGCACACAAAGACACACACAAACACACTGCTCTGAACTGCTGGGACTGACCAGGGAGAGGTGCAGGCAGTAGCACACACCTCATCAATGATTTATGCCATGAGGATGAGAAGAGCTGATAGATTCTGCTTTTCAAAACGCTCCTATAGCTTTCTGCTTGACCGAAACACACAGACGCTGCAGAGGGTTTCATGTATATTCATGTTAATACCAAATGAGGCCAGCATATCAAAAAATATCCATCAAGTATACTGTAACAAAACTACAGGGTTATTTTATTTTATTATTGGACGAAGAGCAAAAAATGGATTTGACCGAATGAAAGCATGAAAGAAATTGTGAAAAAAAGGTCCAAAATGACCAGTATTATTTGGCGTACCAGTTTCATATTTGAAGACTCCATTAGTAAGAAAACCAAATGAGCAGGTTATATTTAGAGAGAGAAATGAGACTGACTTTGGAGAGGAGGCCAAGAGTCCGGAAAGAATTCATTTTCTACCATGGCTATCCTATAATTATATAAAATGATTCAACACATCTGCACTGGATGAGGAACACTCACTGACTGACCATCCAACAGGATTTCAGTGACGTTAGTTTTTGGTTGTAGGCATACTGGTAAAAATGGTGACTTCCTTTTAACGACACAAAGAACAGCACAGTCTTACAGGAGTATTGACAGTTGATTCCCCTATGTTCATATAACAGCATTGCAAAATTATTGCTGCCGCTGCTTCAGGATCAGGACATTATGAATCCGGTATCCTTGTATCGTAATAACCGTGCCTCACTCCTCACTCCCCCCTGACCAGCGCTCACTTTAGACGTTAACAATAAACACCCACACTCATCAGAAATTATTGGGATATGAACAGTAATGAAGTTTACTTTGTGTTTGTTTGCTTTGCTCTAGAGTTTATAAGAAACTTATTTAAAAACATTGCATGCATGCAGTTCACCTGCCACACACAAATCAAGACTAGATTCAATGCGTAGATACGTATGACGGGAGGAATTTATTTTTAATCGTATGACAATTTAAACAAAAAATACTGACTTGGTGTGCACAAACCAAAAGAGTCATTTTTGAAAAGCAAAAATCTTTGGGATTTGTTCTCAGGGGACTATGAGTATGTCTGTAAAAAATGCCATGGAGATCCATCAAGTTGTTTTTATATTACACTCTGAGGTGGACCAACCAAGCAACAATAAGAATGGCATTGTTATCCCTAACACCATCCTGCTAACGTGGATCAAAATGCACTTTTAACACACAATTAAAAGAAAGATATTGAAATGCAATGTCATCTTAATTTACCTGAGAGACTTGAAACTGATTTACAGTGTCCTTGTGCAGAGTTGTGACTGTCTTTCCAGCCATCGTGTATTTTCAAAAACGTTCAAGGCCGTATTTTGCTTCTTCTGTGGCCAAGGAAGGACATTTGCAAAGCCAGTGGGAACCCAGTCCATTCTCCTTTGTACTCTTATCTACTATGGCTTGTAAATCTGTACAGAAAATGTGTGTGAATCAGTGTGTGTGTGTGTCTGTGTACTCACACACATCAAGCAGGTGCAGTTACAGCGACTATTAACAGTCAAGCTGCCGTCGGTCAGAGCCTTTGTAGGCAGATAGAATGCACCAGGACTCAGTGGTGTGTTAGACTCATCAAAGCCTGCCAACACTGGACCTGAAATCATTTTACTGCTCTGGAGAGCACACAGCTGTGTTGATTGAAAAACCACCTGACCTCACTGAGAGAGAGAGAGAGTGTGTGTGTGTGTGTGTGTGTGTGTGTGTGTGTGTGTGTGTGTGTGTGTGTGTGTGTGTGTGTGTGTGTGTGCGTGCGTGCGTGCGCGCGAGTGTATCTATGAGTGACAGGTGGCAACCAAAAGTATGCATATCCATGTGGAAATTGTGACTCTTTGAAAGCATGAGTTTTTTGGTTGGACAAAGAGGTCATGTGTGATGTGCATGTTGTGCTGCAATCTGTGTAATTGCCAGACTGGGAAACACTTGATTTTCGGATATTTGAGCCACAGCAGTGTCTTTCTCTCTCTCTCTATGATAGGAAACAGAGATCCTGGGGAAAAAGACAAAGAACGTGTTGGAAAGAAAGAGTGAGAAAAATGAAAATGAGGGGAGGGAAAGAGGACAAACTGTTCCCTGTGCGCCGTTAAGAATCCCAGAGCTCAGTACAATTCCCCCAGGATTGAAGGGTCAGCACAGAATGAGAATCGAGAGCCAGTGATCCACAGCAAAGGACTGAACATCATTGAAACTTATGGTAAAATACACATTACCAGGAATAATGTCAACTAAATGTATTAGTAGTATTGGAAATTATTTAAGCACATTACATAAAAAACTTTTTTTTACGTAACAGATGCCTTTGGTATTTTATTTCACATTTTTCACTATCTCTATGTCCTCCCTTGATTCCCATCCTCCCAAGAAGAATCCGTAGGTAAACATACTTGGCTTCACTCCCTCCATCACTCACGTCACACAGCCCTTCTAATTAGATGAACTGCCTGTCCAAACAGTGTAATCTGCAGCTACTGTATCTAAACTTCACCCTTCCTCTGTCCTTTGCTCCTCTCCCCTAAATTACTCATCTGTCTCCATATATACTCTTAAACTGTCTCCTCAGATCCTCCTCTAACCCCTCATCTTCCTTAAACTGCCCTTTTCATTATACTTTTTCTCACATGTAGAGGGACTCCCTCTCATGAGTAGTTGATTCCATGTCACCCCAAGAGCAAAAAACAATACACTGATTTGGGTCCCTCCACATATTTAATATAAAAACGTACCACACATCTTTTATTAATTTTACTGAAGGTGAATAAAAACTTTATTTGTGTTTTTAATTTTTTGGAATTGTTACAGCTATAAGTCAGGGCGTGCATGTCCTTCCCCTCCGATACTGACTTCCACTGCGTTATCTGTTATTTTTCCAGCTCCATTAGACTGAATGGCTCGCCTCTGTCCACTGCAGTACACGTCCTTATCTCCACTTATACTCCCTCCCTCATCCACCCATCACTGTGTCCTCTTTCCTGTGCCAACACTTTGGCTTCCTCTCTCTCTCTCTCTCTCTCCCTCGCTTTGTCCCAATTCAGGAGCCGCACCCTTCAGAGAACTCAGTCTATGAGGCCTGTAGGGAGAACAGTGCCTTCATCATCCAGGAACTGCATACCTTCTGGCCACCTGAGGCCGGACATTGTCCTGCACCAAGAGGAACCCAGGGCCCACTGCACCAGTGTTATGTCTGACAATCGCTTTGAGGATTTCATCCAGGTACCTAACAGCAGTCAGGGTATCGTTGAATAAGACATGGAGGTCTGTGCGACTCTCCAAGGATATCTCATCCATGCTCCTGAGACTGTGCTGGGAGACACAGTAAACCTTCTTGTGACTGCATGTATGGATGTGCCTTCCTGGAGGAGCTGGACTGCCTGTGCAACCTGATTGGACTGCAGATACCACCTCATACCATTAGTGACAAAGACACTAGCAGAACACAAAACTAGAGAAGAATCAGTCGAGAAGGATAAAGAGAAAGGCACTGTCTGTGGCCAGCACATGTAAAAGCATTCATGTTTGGGGGTTGTCTTGATTTTGCATCTTCATTGCACCTGTTCATCACCTTTCATTTGCACCAAAGCAGGTGAAATTGAATCACTTGTGCTTCCTAAATGAACAGATTGATATCCCTGAAGTTTAACTAACTTGGTGTTTTACTGTGACATTAAAGTTTTCCTCTAAATTCATATTTTATTTTATTTTCATTCCTTTACCTCAGAAATAAGTATTTCCACCTCAACACCTCTGTTATTAAGAGAAACAAAAGTTGCAGAAAATTAGCTGCTTATGAACATGATGTCTCCATTTGTGCAACCACTGTTTTATTTTGATAATCAATAAATACTACTATTAGTCAAATGGGAACCTGTATGGTGATAGCCTACATATATGCAGCCTTTTAAAAAGAGCACTGCTGCAGCATATTTTATTATTATTAACTAAGCCACTAGTATTTAATGTTTTCATAATTTAATTTGCCATGATCACATCTACTTTCCCAGACATATCATAAACTTTTCCGACTGAAACTGATTTTGATACATTTCAGATTCTACACCCTCCCCTTCATCCTCCCAATTTGTGATCTAAATTCCCTCTGTGTTTTGCAGGAATGCTGACCGGGTATCACTGCCAAGTCGGACCTGATGGTGCAACACGATCCTGTGGTTTTTCACTGCCATCACTCTTTCCTATGAGCTTCATTTTACACCTATTCCTCACCTGCACCAGTTTCTGATGTCACTTAAACACACACAAACACCTCTCCTCTCTTCCTGTCATTATGAATTGTTCTTCACCCTCTCATCTTAAACTGAAACCTTCCCCCAGCTCTTGTAGGCTCAGGGGGAGATATAGAACACAAGGAACTGAATGCTAAAGAGAAAAGGAGCAAAGGAGACAGAAAGTAATCCGTCACTCCAGCCTAGGTCACATCCTGACTGCTCTCCCATCAGTTAGCAATGGCTGCTGCCTTCACATTGACCTAGAAAGTATAATCCATGATATAGTTTTAGTATTGTAACCAAGCAAGAGCGCGTCCACAGCTTGAATTGATATTATTCTCCTAAATTCAATGTACAAAAATACTATGTAACTTCTAGTTGTGCTGGATTTTTAATATTATTTTGCATTAAGTCCATTTTTATTAATAAAATGACTCAAACACAGCTTTCACTTTAAAAAACTTTCTGGTTTTCTGTTAATGCAGCGCTGCACAGAGACATTAAGTCTGCCACTGTGACCTTGTAGATAACACAGCTATGACCACTGTGACCGCTTCAAATGGAAAGCGACCTTGTTCTCTCAGTGTAATGAAGAGTGAAGATAGGATTGTGTTACATTGCTGACACAGAAACCCTCTGATATACACACGAGGCATTACAGGGAAAATACATCCTGCAGAAACATAAAAGTTAGAACTTTACCAAAGAAAATTCAAACTACACCAATCATCAGTTTTGACATCTCACAAGCTGGCATTAGCCTAATCATAAAAATTCAGTGTAGTCAATTTTGGTTGCGAAGCTATAATTGTGTGCTATAATTATAAATGTATGCATTATTGATTAAGTGTGTTACGAAGTAAATTTCATCTTGTGTCTTTTGTGCAAATTTGATTGGACCATTCGTCTGTCTTGGCAAAGAAGCCAACTCTACAACTGATGTTAGCTGTAGCTTGCTGTGAGCTAGCTGGTAACGTACACACCGACTGTGTGTATGTGTCTGTGTGTGAGTGAGAGTGACCAGGCTCTACATACAGAAAGAGCATCATTTACATTGGCATGTTGTAACATCCACTGGGTGCAGCAAAGAGTCACAGGTTTCTAACAACAAACCTGGCAACAGTGGAGGTTGTGAAATTGTGTGTGTGCGTGCGTGGGTGTCTGAAATTCAATGCAAGGTCAAGAAGTGTTGCTATGAGGTGTTGCCAATCTATCTGCTGCTGTAAAATTACTTCCTGTGTGAGGCCATTTTGACCTTTTGTATAGGGGCCAAGTGCCCAAGCTTTTTTGTGTGTGTATGTGTGTGTGTGTGCCTGCGTGCGCGTATGTACCTCGCCCCGTGCATACCACACACAAAGAGAGCTGTTATGACAGGACAGACAGATAAGCCTGGCGCTCACAGACCAAATACACTCGCACTGCACCGTGGGAAACAGACACAAGTGAAATGGGGGGGGTGTCTCTGTGCGCGTGTAAGTGTGTTACAACTACGTCAATACCTATGCATCTTCATTCTCCAATGTTCAACCAAAAGGTCTTTGCGTATATCTTTATATATCCTCATACACTTCCAATCTCCTTATTTCTTCATGCTTCACCTGTTTTTACGACTGAAAAATGCATGTGTCAAATCACAACAATAAATGGACACAAACATGTTCGTGTGTGTGTGTGTGTGTGTGTGTGTGTGTGTGTGTGTGTGTGTGTGTCTGTCTGTCCGTGTTATCCAAGGACACTTAAATGCTGATAAGTGGCACGACACAACAACCTGACATCTACAAACCTTGAGAGCACTCATCCAAAGTGTCTCACACTGAAATATAAACTCACACAAACACATACACCATGGTTGCAATTGGACATGTGGGATAATTGGAAACACCCAGGATTGGACAGATGTG
Source organism: Paralichthys olivaceus (assembly GCF_024713975.1). Taxonomy (NCBI): domain Eukaryota; kingdom Metazoa; phylum Chordata; class Actinopteri; order Pleuronectiformes; family Paralichthyidae; genus Paralichthys; species Paralichthys olivaceus. The sequence goes on along the minus strand of NC_091098.1, from coordinate 10,602,705 downwards.
ACACAGTACATATAGTGGTTAATGAATAAGAGTCAACAAATTTCACAAAAGGTGATAATCTGTTTATTTCTCTCATTATTTTATCTTGTTCCCATTTCTCTTCTCTTTCTATCTCCTTCTTCTCCATCCTGTCCTTGGGTTTTATCTGTCCCACTGCTCTCTTTTCTTATATCACGTTTTCCTTCTTTCTATTCCTCCCTCTCTACTGTCCTTGGCTCTTATCCCTTGTTCTGTGTTCTGTCTGCTCCTATTATCATCCATGGCTTTTTTATATCTGTGTGCCTTCCGGGCTTAGTGTACAACTGCGATGCACACTGACACGTACACCGTGTGATGATTTATTATAGCTACAAAACAATTGTATGTGAATGTTTGTTTGTGGACAATGAGATCCCGATACTTAAGTATAAAAAAATGGAAAGATTTGTAAAGGTGTGTATGAAAAGAGAGATGTAAGGCTGGTATTACAAAAAGGAAACTGCTTTTTGTTAAGTTTGTCAAGCGTACAATATGTAAATGTATCCATTAGGGCACTATTGATCAAAACAATAACAAAATATATAGTTTGATGACATCAGGAAGCACTTGGGATCATGGAAGTTATGTTCACCACCATTACTGTTGAAAATCTACCTGACGTGACTCAGTAATATAATAAAGTTCTGGCTAACTAGTTAGCAGTGTTTTCCTTCTTCACACATCGTTTGTCCTAGAAGTTACAACAGAGACGGACAAAGCCACGAGTAAAGCAGTGATGCAATCAAAAGGCGACAAAGTGAAACGTCTTGTTACCTTGAATAAAACTGTGTATTTCTCAAAGTTTTAACATTTTGGATAATGAATGTGCACAAATCAACAAAAAATAAACATAGATCTAGTTGGTTTTAGTTTTTTAAATGAAGTGTTGTTGCTTATTAAATATTTAAGAGTGCCCTGGGAAGGTCTTAGATTGTACTACTGAGACAAAGTCGACTATAGACCTACACACCTTAATAGATTTTTGTTTTCTGATCATGAGAACACGCAGGAATATGTGTAATTCAGAATTAACAACTGCAGCAGTCTTGTTAATTCATTTAACAGATCCGTTCATTTATTAACAAGACGGCTGATCAAACAAATCACTCAACTGTTAGTGTCAAGCATTTGTCAGTGTGAAGCTTGATTATCTTCAGCATGTTTTCTCTGATGTACTGTACTTGTAACAGCAACATTTCTCCAGGCTCTGGTTTGGTTTACTGTTGACAACAATGTGATAAACTTTAATTTGATTTGTGTACTTTTTTTTGCTAAACTAGCATTTAAGTGTCAAAACAAAAGTAAATTCAGTATACTTAAAAAGGTGGAGGGTATGTTAAAGGTCCAGTGTGTCAGATTTAGGTGAAAGGGAACTATTGGCAAAAATTTAATGCAGAATAATCATCATGATGTTTTCACTAGTTTATTTCATCTAAATTGTATGAATTGTAGTATTATTTATATTTAAATACTTTATAACAGTAATCAATATAATAGTAGCAGCATTGGGAAGAATTAAGAAATTTAAGGATGAGGAGGAGGGAATTATGGATCATGGCCGAGAAGGTAAAGTGATGAGAACATTTTGTTTTGTCAAATATTGAGGACACAGGGAGGAATGGGGAACAAAATCTGCAAAGTTAAGAGAATGAAAAGCAGGCGTGAGTAGGGATTCACACGATCCTAAAGAGAAGAGGAAAAGAGGGAGGAGATAATGGAGCAGCTGGATGGAGGGATTGAATGGGGGCTGCCCCAGGGAGAGGAGGGGTTGGAGGGATTGAGTGTAAGTGCTGGAGGGAGAAGAGGAAGGTGAATGCTGGGTGCTGGGTGCTGGGTGAGATGATAGAGGCAAAGGTGGGATGAATGGGGTTTATGGAGGATGGGAGGACTTGAATGTGTGCAGACGGGATAAGATAAGTGACCCCATGGGGAAAAGAACGGGTGCCAGGCGTATCGGATGAAAGATTGAGATAGGAGAAGAGATGTGGAGCAGAGAGACGGATAGATAGAGGTCCCGGGGATAGACATCACCATTGTTCAGAATTGTGAAGTTGTGCCAGACATGATTACAGACTTAGCCAAAAAAAAATCCGTAAGCATGGGTAAAACCCTTTGCTGAAGTGTGTGTACTAAAGGGACGAGTGGGCGATTTGGTGGGATAATGCGAGAAAGAGAGGAGAAAAGAGGAGGAGGGAGGAAAAGATGGAGAGGTAGGGAAGATGAGGAGGAAGGTGAGGATCCCCTGAGGAGGCTAAATAGGCTTATGTAAGGCCCCTGGAGAGAGAGTCGAGAGTCAAGGCGGTTTACTTCTGTTTAAATGCACTCAAACTCACATACTGTACACACATGTGACGTGCTGGCCTGTGTCCCAGACATCGCGCCTGAGTATATGTACACACTAACACACTCAGACAAAGACCTGGATCTGCAGACGCATTTTCCGTCAACACAAACAGAAACATTGACGCAGGGGGAAAGTGGAGAGATGTAAATCAAGTACAAGATAATGGGTCAACAACATGATATATTGGAGGAGATTTCCATGTATGGATTAACCCGAACCCCAAGATTTACATTAAATCAAGCCTTAGTTTGGATAAGGATTTATGAGACAATAATAACGTATCTGAGGGTCAGAGAAGAGGTGAAGAATACCACAGCAAACACAAACAGAATCATACTCACTACAATTATTTACACTGACTAGAGAGTTGAGGCAACAATTGAAATGTTAACAACTCAGCTGTTTAGAGGAGCCTTCTAAGTAAAACAGACATTTCTGCCACACCAATCACACTTTAAAGATTATGAGGAACACTAACAATCAAAAACACCGAACAATACATATGATGTTTTTCTGTGTAAAAGCTGTGTTTAGTTTTTAATTCTCCTTATCGTCTTCCTTGGGTTTGGTTTTTGGATTTGTGTCCCAGTTATTTTGCATTCACCATTGGACCTTGTTTCTGTGCACATCACTTCTTGTCTTTGTCAGCCTTCCCATCCTTTATTGATTAGTTTTGCCGCCTTAGATTATTTTCACCTACATCTGGTTAACTTTGTGTTGCATTCAGTTTGAATTAAAAACATGGATGCTGTTAACAAAATGCATTGCAATTATGTGTTCATATTACTAGACAAACATTTTACAGCTCTTTACAATATTTGCATAATGAAGCGCAAAGAAAAAGGATCAGTTGTGACAGACATATTAATCATTTAAGATGTATACACATAAATTATAAAATCTTCCGTATTCTATAGTCTGGTGTTAGGTGCTTTTGGTTCCTAACTAGAAGTGACATTTCCTCAATACCAGGATATTGTTTCCACCATATGTTTTAAAAGCTTTTTTTGTCAGCTCCCTTTGCCAACTCCCCTACCTAATTTCCTCTCCAGCACACCGGACATGAGGGTTGAAACAGAGCCCCAGTTAAATAGTAAGTCCTGTCATAAACTTACAACACCTGCAGCAGCATTACAGAAGAAAACGAAAGAGGGAACAGTGCAGGTGCAGCTAGTAAGAGTGGGCTTTACGGACGGGCTTGAATCCTGGTAGTCCCACAAATTATCACTAAACTGCAGCAACTTAATTCACATCACAGTGATTCCAATAAGTGTTTTATCCAGGTAAAGGAGAACAAAGAGTTCAACAGACAAGACCAATTATTACACTCAGTATTACAAAAGCTTTCAAGATTTAAAGGACTAGTCTGAAAGTTATGTGTACTTTCCATGAGTTAGACAAGAGGATCAATACCAGTCCCATATCTGTAGAGTTTATATGACGCTAGTTATCTAAACTCAGCTCATGACTGGAAACTGTGGTGAAGAGATAGCCAACACAAAATGTACCTATTGTCAGCTCAAAGCTCACTGGACCCAAATGTAAGGATGTCATGATTTGATTTTACCAAGGTTCATGCACCTTGGCAGGACGGTCAAAACAGGGTAGGCAAAGCAGGCATTAACCTGTGGCCTTAGAGGGGAGGCCCCCAAGAATGGCTGATGCTAACCAACGTAATGATGATTATGTGAGAACCACCTACATTCTATGTACAGATGACTACAATGGTGGAAAATGAGGCACCATGGCACTAGCTTTCTGGCAAATGTTTTATAATTTCAAAAGGTTGGTTTTAGACTAGAATGTTTAAATAAGTCTGTATAATGTGCTTGGGATCATGGTGGGACTTGAAATTCGAACTCTTCTACTTATTATTTTTGTGTATGCCCAGTATGCACTTTGTTTATAATTTTGAAAAAAAAGAATTTATTGAAGATTGGAATGGGGGGTTGATTTGGTTGGATGTAGGCCACTTCAGGTTTCCTTTGCTCTGGGATCCATAGTTCTTTTCTCTCCAGTGGCTTGGCAGGAGGTAATTATTTTATAGACTGTCCTGGGTCAGCTGGTGACCCGACTGAAAAACAAGACTCCAGAAAGACACTTTCCTCAGATCAATCTTTGTTCCTCCAGCTAAAGGAACAAATCTAAAAACAGCAAATTAGTCTCTGCTTTTCATCAATCCAACAAATGTGTATACTGGAATGTCACGTTACTGCCTCAGTAGTCTTGTTCAATCAGAAATCACAAGCATAAACTGAGTTTGACAGCAGGATGGAAAAAACGATCATTCAATACGATTTCATTAAAGACTGTTTATTTAGTTAAGTGGCAGCTGTGCAACAAAATATTCAATCCAGTTACTGCTGCAAAATGCAGAGAAGAGAAAGTTTCCATCGCAGAGAGAAGCAAACACCAACGTATTTTCCACATCAAATGCTCCTTTTATACACACACACATAACCACATGAATAGCAGTTCTCCAGTAGAGTCGCAGGATCCAGAACAGGAGTGAGTGATGTCATTCTTCATGTGTATCAGAGAATGATATTCATTAGACACTAAGATCTTAAGATGGTCCATGTGGATTATATGAAAGACAAAGGCAGTGAGATTAACAGGCATCACATTCATTCACATATGTAATGCTTCAAAAGATGTGTAGATACAACAGATGGAAAGACCAAGAAGAGAAAGTCAAAATCACAACAAACAAACTTGGACAGACTTTAACTAAAGAACTTCTGTTGTCATGGTCATGTGCCGCAATGAGCTCATCCTTTTACTGAACTATAGACAGACAGTACTGACACTATGTCATCTGGTAATACACAATGGGACCATAGACTGAATGAAGATGGACAAAACCTCTTCACTTCATCCCACAATCCAGAAATGAAGCCAAAATATCCCAGATAGAAACGCTGCCATCTTGCACATTCGGAGCCAGCAGGTAGCTAGGTCCTGCTACTTCACGCACACAACCAACCACAAGCCACTTTCAGCTGTTAATCAAGCAGTTTCAGCTGGTTTTTATTCCACTAACATGGAGGTTTGTGACCTACCGTTTCATGGAAATCCGCAAACAAACAAACTAGAATGGCTCTCAATACAGCTCATTACTTAACAGTCCAATAAAATTAAATCAAGCTCATAATTTTGAACTTTACAGCCAATTCCTGTGAACACAAAGACTAAGTGCCAAAGAGGCTTTCTTTATGACATGAAGAGACAAACCATAAATCTTTCACATCATTATCAGAGCTAATCACGTATAACAAAGTCCTGCAAATATCAGTACAGGAAGCACATGTCACTGAGGTCTAAACCAGTTATTAGTCAGAGACACCCACCTCATTCCTGACCAATGAGACTTTACCACTTCAACCGCATCTTCAGCAAATGAAGGGGAACAATGTTGCTTTGATAGAATGTTTCTCTCTGTTTTCGCTCTTGCTGCAACTCATTTTACGCTTCCTTTATATTACGTATACTTCCCTTCATCTCTTTAATTCGCTCAAGGTTGCTCTTTCCCTGCCTGCAGCCTGACAAGCACATGTGTCATATTAACCTCACCACACAAAGTTAAAAGCAGCTTTTAATTCTAAAATGCAGCAGCAGATGACAGATTTGTAACTGCTTAACAAGACCCTATAATAATAATTTCCTTTTTGGAGTTTGACAGGCCTGAAAATTTTATCCGGAACACCAACACCTCTTGTGTGAGTCTGTATGGCAGCCGACTGCTTTTAACGAGCCTCAACCAATGGACAAAGGTCCACAAAATGTAATTTTAATGCATTTCTTTTGACATTTTCAATATGGTATGTTCATCAAGTTCGTGAAAAGTCCACCTGCAGAGTACATTAGCACAGGAACTGCATGGAAAACTGCAGGAAGTAAAGGATAGTCACACAGTTCTTAACCAGCAAAGTATTGCAGCAGTCCATTGTGTAAAAACATTAACTCAGAAGTCCTTGAGGATGTCACAGTGAATGGGCATCAGAAAAAGGAGAGTTTTTTAAAGCTTCTATTCTTAAACTGTGTCTAAAGTAATGCAGGTTTTTCTGATCATTTACGATAATATTTTTCTGGCCAAAGTTGTAGCCAAGATCTGAAATTGGGTGACATTACCACAGCTGTGTAAAAGGATAAGAGTAGTCAGAGTTTCACACATGTTATTAGCAAGGCCTCCATTACAGCCACATGATGGATTGATGGATGGATGGATGGATGGATGTCAAGCAAATTCCACTGTAACCTGTCTTGAATAAAGAGCATTAGAGGATATTACTTCCACTTGCAGTGAGTGACAGTTTCTCAACACACCTGAACTCCACTTAGGCTCATATTATTGATTTCTTCATAGGCTGTATATACAGATGGACGACATGAAGCTCCCCCCAACGTGAAGCCAGGTAGCTCGATCACCACATGTTAGCCTGCGGCAGCATAGGTCGGAAAAGTTGGCTCCTCCAGATAAGTGGGTGGGACATGTACCAAACTAAAAAGTCAAAGTACTTCAAAAATATTTCTCTCACAGATGGTAACTTTGTTTTTTTGGGTAGTAGTTATCTGATGCTATGAAAACAGGGTACAATGTCATGATGACTCATGACAGCTGAGACTGATTCATGATTAGTCAAGTGTGGTTCCGCCCCAAGATTGCAACCGCGCAGACTCTGACTCCACATGCGTGTTTGTTTGTATCCAGGATATTTCGCCTTCATTTCTGGACAGTGGGAGGAAGTGGACATGAGTTTTCCATCTTTATATACACTCTACGGCTCCAATATTTGACAAATTTGGTGATGACATAATTATAACTTTGGATTTTCATGCCGTCATCCCATTAACAGTTTTTTCTATCTACATCCCAGATCTATTTTTTATGTCTAGTGCATGTTATCCTTCCATCTAAAGTTGCCTACTCTCCATCTTCTACATTTTTGAATCCCCCCCTGCTTCCCTCAGTGCTCTGCTCTTTCCATCTGCTCCTGTAGTTTTCCTTCAATCCCACCAGTTGTTCACCTCCTCTTGCAGGTGAAAAGGTCTTTGGCCCTGTAACATAATAAACCCATGCTGGGACCTTCAGATCATTCCTCACACCTAAAGTCTTCTCCCTCCATCATCCATCCTAATGTGAGTATTTCTATTCTCACCTCCCCCTGTTATTCTTTTTCTACTTTCCTGTCCTCTGTCATACTCCACCCTTTATCACATTCACCATTCGTTCTCTCAAGCTTGTATTGCTTCTTTTGGTATCTCAAGATTTTTCTTCCCATTTTCTTTGATCTGTTTTCTCTAATCTCTTCCAGAGAGGATTTGCTGGCTGGTTTACACTGTTGGGGATCTGTAAATGAAATCAATTTTAATCATTATTCCTTACAGCATGGTTCAAATTGTATTTATTGAGTTTAGAAATTGGAAAATAATCATTGAAATACTGCATAAATTCTATCCAGGACTTTTTAATGAATATTCAGCATGTTACTAACAAGGTAAGTGGTTCCTTGCTGTGTTACTGTTTTTGTGTTGCTGCTTTTCTTTTGCTTTCAATGATCTAACATTATTACTCTCCAGCTATGGAGACCTGTAAAGACTCTCTGCAGACTGTCATAGTAGTATTTTGTCCCTTTTAAAGAAATTCACAAGATATAACCTCAGCAGCAAGCAGGGGGAGTTGCGTGTGGGCAAGCACAAGTTTTACCAATTGACAAACAGATGATCTTAACATGATCTGTCTCCAGTTAACCACACAGCAGAAAATAACCAGACACAGGAAGTGATCAGGTCCCCAGAGTCGTATGTCTCAAGTCTGGTGTATAATTGGTTAGTTCCACCCAACTGATTTCACCTGATGGAGGCTTTAGGAGCCAATACTGCTTCCAAACTCACTTTCTCTCAGTGAAGTCTTATGCTTGGGCCACACTGCCTGCATGGGCAGGGCATGGGCATGGGCATGGGCATATCCAGCTACAGCCCCATGTGATTGTACACCAGCTGGATTATCTTTCCTTTGTAGACTGTCTTGAGTAAACTATTTTTAAATAGCTGATTCCAGCCTTCAACATCACTGATTCCTGTGGGTGGTTTGTTGTGGCTGCGTTGAAGCTGGTCATAATACTTCCATTTTTGGAAAAACTACTCTAACAGGAGAATCTGTTGTACAGCAAATGTCCTTCAGAGTGGCCACATACACTGTGTTGCCTGAAATCAGTTTCTCCCTCGGTGCAGTGCAATCATGCCACACTTAGCTGGATGTTCTCGTCCCTGGCTACTTGTCCACCTTGTTCCACACTGGGAGGGTGATGCTGCTACACTGAGCCTCTCCTATTCTGGAGAGACATCACTGCAGCAACCTTTTGCCATAACCTTACTCTGTCCTGTTCCACCCAACCGGATCTTTTCCTGGGCTCTTCCCATCAGCCTTTTTGTCTTTACAAGTATTTTCCATGATGTGTGTGAGTGGTGTTGCTGTCCTCTGGAAACTACTCACTCAGCACCCTCTGCCTCACCCTTGTTTCACCCCATCTCACCCAGCAGTGGAAAAGAAATAATTATAGCTGATCTAGTTGCATGGATTATTTTGGTCTTTTGAGTTAAAATTTCACACTAATTATGTCTGGACTTCTTTCTTCTTTGACTACTTCTGAAATGTTTTGTTAAAGAGACTTTATTACATTCAGTTTAGTGACTTATTTTGAGAGACCAGTTTTCATAAACAAGCCAAGCTCTCCTATGACTCACTTCTCTGGTCCACATTGTTATTGCCAAGATACAATGATACTAATAATATACTCATAATAAACAAATGACTGGTTTGTCCTAAATACGAGGTGTGCATGCTATGCTTATAATAACACACATATTAGTTGACTTTAATTGTGGCAAAAACTTGTCAAAATGTAAAGCACATAAAGAATCCTCAACTTTAACTATTCAGAGTAGAAACAGCAGAAACGCAGAATATACAATAGTATTAAATACAGCACTGTAATGCTTAACAGAGAAATATATGCTATAAATTTAAGCAGGCGATCATCCTACTGAAACTACATGTCTGACACTGACAAATGTACAGTAAATACGTGCTGATTGGTTCACGTGGCCTTGTGGAGCACCTCACACTGTGAGATGACCTCAACTCTCACCCTAATCTGTTGCAGCGTGGTGTTGTTACACGCTCCAGCAGCTTTCTGTTGGAGATCCAGTTTTTATCCAGTCAGCAACTAACACACAAACCTCCTATTTGTCATTCACATTGTCCTTTTCCGAAAGCTCTCCAAAAACACACTCACTTTAACACACCATTATCACTCTTACTGCAAACCATTGTCTGCTACTGAAGTTAAGGTAACTGCTAGAGTCCAAAGACATGCAGATTGGACAGTAGCTCAATTTAGAGTCTGTAGAATGGTTGTTTTTCTCAATATGTTGGCCCTGCAATACTGTCCACTGTGTACCCTGCCTCTCGCCCAACGTCATTTGGGATTGGCCCCAGCTACCCCACGACCCTCAAAGGATAAGCATTGTAGGTAATGAATAGATGTAAAAAAAAATAAAAAATAGCAAAACTAGAATGGCACACAGTGAGCGTATACCTCCAGTAAGGCCCGAAGGTCCCCTGATGAAACCAAACTAAAATATAGATGCAATGTTAAAGAAAAAAATCCCAGATTTGCTCCCTGATACAGATACACACCAGAATTTGATTGGTTCTTCCGAGGGTCATGCTGCACCGCTCCACAAATCTGGAAATCAGTTGAGGACTCTTTGCATAATCCTGCTGACAATCAAACAAACACAATGAAATGAATTCATAAAATTTCACTTCTAGCTTGATATTCTACAAGTTCTAGAACAAGAAATCACCAATCAAAGCTAACTGTAACATCCACAACCCACTTCGAGAACAACTTGAAAAATCCTTATCACGAGTCAGATGTTGCTTCAAGGATCAAAGTCAAAAGCAACAAAAAGAACTGAACCATTGAAAAAACTTTTTAACAAATCCTGTCATTGTGAAACTTAAACTACCGTAACTAAGAAAAGAAAGTGAAATGTCCTCATTTACGATTTCTCCATTTAGTGAGGATGTTTAAACCCTCATGGCTTCAGTTTAGAGGCATGTGCACGCAAACACATCCCTATAAAACCTGCTCCTGTTGTTTCCTGGCAGCGTTGCCGCCTCCATTTCCCAACAACCTCTTATTTAACAATACACCACCATCAGCTACTGAGACATTTCCCTTCACTACACCTTCTCATCGCTCACAGATGAGAGGCCACGTCAGCCCTATCAGAGAGACAAAGAAAACCCTCCCCCTGTCTGAGTACAACCCATCCATGTTCTTCATTAGTTGTTCAAATCTGTGTTCTGCACATTTGGGGCGAGAGATCACTTCTGGGACAAAGTGGTATATTCCATCTTTTATGCTTTTATTAGAAATGAGTTTCCAACATGTGAAGCTCATTTCTCATTTTTAATCTCCTTCTGTCCCTGGTTTATGTCACTTGTTCCACATGTTTCAAAATGTTGTTTATTGCTGGCTTCCATGCTTATTGCTGTTTATGCTGAAAACCAGATCAATGGAGAAGCAGCATGTGAAGAGATGTTTTTCAATTGAATACATGAGTTGGCGTGTGATTGACCAGACCCTCATGCCTCTTGCAGTTCTTTGACCTTTGATCCTGGTCCTAATCACTGTCTGTTCATTCATTCAGGCAGTCATTTTGCATTTATGTCCTTGGTCTATGCTACTGTATGGTAGCACAGTGAAGATGCTTTCAGACATACCCTGAAGTCTGGAAAATGTTCCTGCTGGACCGAATGAGGAATGGTGGACCTGGTGCTATTTTGAGCACTGCACACAGCATCTTAAACTAAGTACCATGGTAGTGGAAGTGAAACTGGAATTAACTTTTCCCAGACGTAGGACACTGGCCACCATTCCTAACTCCTCCTGGAATATGAATCAGCTTTCTGCTTTTACTTTCCTTATTTCTCTTCAGCTTTACTTCTCCATGCATTACTGTCATTCTCCTCCTCCTTCTCTTTTTCTCATTTGTCTTTACTCTGCTCCTCTTATTCATGTGTTCATCCTCTTGTTTGTTTCTTTTCTTATTTTCTAACCATTCCCAATTGAAGTCACTGTGGAATAAGGTTTAATTCTCTCAAAATCATGTAAAGGTGCACTTGAGTGTGTAGCTGCTCATCTTTTATGATCTATATGAAATTGGCATATAAGCAATGCAACACTAACACAGATGTTGGCTTTTATGCTAAGACAGCTAAGACTGTTTTTTTTCACCATAACACTGCACAATCTTGAAAATGTCACACAAACGAACTCAATCATATTTTTAAATGTCTGGATCTGAACTTTAAACCGTTTTGTTTCCATGGCCGCTGAATATAACTCAAGGCTTCAGAGGGTTAACGTGTTAACCATTTCCTCACATTCATATATTTTTTCTCTTCCGGCTTTTTATTCATTCTTTACTCTCTCCATATGGCAGCACCCGTGTATTTTAACAGTCAATGTCTCCCCTACTTTTCACACTCCCTCTCCATTCTCATCCATATGGCAGCATCTCTGTATTTTAACAGTTAACCTACTCTGTGACCCCCCCCATGGCTAAAGCAGATGTCTGCCTGCTCCATCCATTAACAGTAATGGCCCAGTCAATTCCCCAGTCCTCTTTCTTTCTTTGTATTTCCCCAATTTCTTCTTCCTCTCCTCTCTCAGACTTTCCTTCCCTCCCCTTCAGACTCCTGTTTCTGTTTGACCAGTGACCATGTGTTGACTCCAGCAGTGACTCATCTGTATTTGGGGCTGTATCCACAAAACGAACTAAGAGGCTAAAAGTAGCTCTTTAACAGGCTCGAGTCAGGAGACGGATGGAGCATGTGTTAGTTCAAACAATAGCAGGGGCACGTCTTTGGTCCAAGAGTCATTCATTTTAGCTCTTAAAGTAACTTCTAGATCTGAGAGGTAGTTCAGCTAAGAGGACACTAAGTCACCAAGACCTGTTCACAGTGAATGTATGCAGATAATCTGCCTTATCACATTTAAGAGTGTATTTGATGGTGGTGTGACAAGTCAGTAATTTACAATAATTAGAAGAAGCTGGTTTCATGGCCATTGACAGATTATTTAATTGTAGAATTAGCCCATTAAGAAAGGAAGACAACCAAAGGAATGAATATTTAACCTTGTTTTACATCAAATATCAGGATGAACCAAGAAAAAAATCAGTACAAGACTTTGCTTCTAACAGGCACCACCGGAGGCTTAAATATGCAAACTGCCAATCTATCGTTCTTCAGTCAATGGGGATGGGATGGCAAATGTTGCACTGTCCTATCATTAAACTGAGAAACACACATATCGCACCAAGCAGGACAAGAACAAAGCTTGATAGGTGAGAAGGAACCCACGACAAAGGGTGAACACCTTACCCCTTAATTTCACATATAATAGCATGAAACAAATATGGAGATTCTAAATGTTTAAGACTGGACAAGAAAACAAATGTCTTGATATAAAATAAGTATTTTAGAAATTATATAAGAAACTAGAGAAGAAGGGGTATCCAGAGGTAGCATTAGCTAGATCGAGATAAAATGTCAGTAATTCAGTAATATTTCACATTGGAAAGTAAAACAGTGACGTGTACAAAATGCAGGGCTTCAGTTCTGAATGGTGGCACCAGTGTTGCCACCTGGCAACAGAAACAATGTCTGAAAGCAGCAGCAGAAACTTTGAATTCAATTGACACAATAAATTCAACAAAGACATTCTCCAAGAAAGATATCAGACAAACTTGTGTCATTTTTCATTTATGACATTAAAGACATTCTACAGCATTAATCCTGTGTATGTATTTATTTTTAAGACCAGGATAAGTATCCTATCATACAGCTATTAAAACACATTATCTAAGTTGATATTTTGATCCCCTAAATATACTCAGAACAAATTAGGAATATTGCTGCATGTTAAAAGCACATGAAACACAGACTGCAAACAGACATGCGTGCCACATGCATGCAGAGGGACTCATTTATATGATGACTGAATATTTTATGCCAGGCAGATTTCTATTTGTGCATACAACCATGCATTCAGACAAGTGACTAATGTATGACACAGCAGTCATTCAGAAAAACAAACATTGTCTCTATAAAGCAAGAAATAAAATCATCCCACCTAGACTTTGTGGGTGTGTGTGTGTGTGTGTATGTGTGTGATCCCTCCTCTCCTCTGCCATGACTCTTTATCGCCCTCAGCCGATTTCACAATTTACTTTTTTTCGTCTTTCTTCTCCTCACTTCAAGATCAATTGTTCATTACACCTCTAACCTCATTTTTACTCCTTCAACTCTCACATCAGTCTATCCTGTAGGTGTACAGATTAGCGTCCTTGAAAAACTCATTTTCATTTCATTTCTAGACTCAGTTCTATCTATCATTCAGACTGTAACCCGCTGCCCTTTCAATGATGTACATCGTGTCTGCGCCTGTCTGCCTCCTCCACATCCAAGGCCACAGCTATATTTGTGCTGCATGTAGAGCAAACATGAATTAATGATTGCATTACATTAGTAGACTCGAGAGGCTAATACATGTTTGACTACCCATGTTTTTAACCTTTTAATGAATTTGTTTTCACTGAGGCTTCAACTTCTTTTTCCTAGAGTTTTCTTTTAGCCATGTTTTAAAAATGTTTTTGTAGAAGACAAGCTCCATCTCCCTCTCACACTATTCACCTTGAACAAAGACAAATCACTGCCGCAAGAACACTAACACAGAGACATTTAAGAGCAGGTGTGTGTGCGGTGTGCACACATGTCCATTCAGTGAAGTTCATTCAGTCTCAACTGCCCATTACAGTGAGAAAGAGACCTGTGCAGGTGTAGAAGTCCAGAGCCTCTGACCACACATGCACATTGTTGTGTCTGGAGCAGAGTGTGTGTGTCTCTAGTTAGAAAGGCAAGAATCTACTAATGCATAGTAAATGTCTGTGATGAAGTGATGGATGTTCCTCTCTCTTCAAGTGATTTTGTCTTTTCATGTCCATCCATCCAAGGCCCTTTGGGACGATGAATGGATGTGATGAAGCACCCAAACCTCAATATATTCACTGCCCCAAAACCATTACTAATTCATTCAGTACTAAAGGTCCTACAAGGAACTTTTTATCTTTGTAGATTTTGGTGCCTCTGTGGACAAAGTGGAAGTGTTTCCTCTGTAACCTGTTGTAAAAACCTCAGTCCAGACAGCATTTGCATTTGTTTTGGAAGTAATGAAAAAAAGACACATAAGGGAGTTCAGGAAACACACCAAACACTGCGGCACTGCAGCTCTCTTTGGATTGTTTTTGCAAAGGACATTTGCTGTGGCAGGTCATAAAGAGGCAGCTATATTAAAATAAGAAAGTTTCATAACCAGTAAAAAGTTTTGTGAGTTACAGGATACTATGGCTGTACTAATTCCTGCCATGGTCCTGCCTCTGTATCTTTGAATGTTCTGTTAGACTTGGCTTTGAAAGAAATACCTGGGTTATGAACAGGTATGGTCAAAGGACAGTACGCTTTTCAATTTGGATACATTATACTGAGGCTTGTGCACAACAGTGGGGGTGTCTGCCTCCAAACTGTAAACTGGTTTCTTGCTAAAAGTCTCGTTTTCCATTTCCAGATGAACAGTACTAAAAACTAAAGTAAGTTTTACCTTTACTTTATTCAAATATAGGTACATTATATATTATTAACATACAAAAGAGGTACTGCAGTGACCTCCTCAGCCGTATCCAAGCCTCATCTGTCTTCCAGATGTGGACAACAGTAGAGGACAATCCAGAGCCAGACAGATTCCTGCAAAATTAAATATTTTTCATTATCCGTCTCCTTGTGAGAGAGGAAAGAACAGGAGCCAATTTATCACTGATGGTTCTTATTTAGACTAAAGCGATACAGGACATTATGACCTCATGTCCCCTCTACTGTAGGCTAAATGGTTCTTCCCACTCAGATGGCCTCCGAAGTGAAAACACCACATACCAAGACGTCTAAAAAGCCATCCGTCTCATCTTTTCTTCAAATCGGAAGCAATTTAAAATATGAGACTTGTCATGATCTACTGTGGTCTGTGTGGTCTGTAACTGCCTGTCTTCCTCCAGCTCCTGTTGTGGAGCTACTAGGGGAGGTCTGACCCTGAGTTCCTGATTCACCCCTAAAACATACACCTCCTGCCACTCCTTTATCACTCACTGTTTTCCTCCCCTGCCGCTGCTTTCACCTCTCCACTCTCTCTTTTCTGGTTCCCTTTTCAGTCAGTTGTTCTGCTTCGTTTCCTTTTGAAACAAACAGCGCTCGTTCTTTTTCCCTTTTTTTGTTTTTCAAAGGAAACTTTTCCTGTTTTAGGTGCTGGCTGTGTGTGTGTGTGTGTTTGTGCAGTGAACCACAATGTCTCACAATATGTCAAATTAGTGAAAGCTAAGCTGCGGCACAGAAGTAACTACACCTGCTTGCTTTCATGCGTATTCAAAAAAAATAAAAACCAGATAAGGAATCAGCTTCATCATAATGTATTTTATCCTCTTTGCTTTCGTATAGGAATCCAAATGAATCCAAAATTCCCACCCTCCAGACTTGAGGACTAAAATACACGACGTGTTCGCAGAAATCACTTGCATAATTCTGCGGAATGATACACTGCCAGGATTTACCACAGGTAACCTCTTGCCAAACTTTTCTCATCCTATATATTTGTCATTACAAGACTTTTATAGGCTTCAATCACCTTAGGACTAAAATAATAAAAAGGTGTTTGATTTCACCTAGAGCCTTTGGTTCTACATATACCTGTACAATCTTGTTCTCTGCATCTCACATGGTGTTAGGCAGCATAACAACAGCAGGCAAACATCCTCTTTTAGAGAAGATGGACAAAATGCCAGCTCCCCAACGGTAACGCAGAGGCGTCTTGATTGCCACCTGGTGTCTGGTTGCAGAGGAGGTCATACAACCGGCCTCCTCCATGTTAGTTGATGGGACATGGACCAAACTAAAAACGTCTTAGTCTTACTTTCTGATAAAGTTGGTCCCTGCCATTTTTGGTAGTTCTCATCACACTTGTGTTTTTCCAGGTGTAATTTTATTCTCGGTGCATTTGGTTATGATGCTATAAAAACAATTGATTTGAATGATGATTGACAGCTGAGACTGACATACGATTGGTTGAGCATGTGAATCAGTGAGTCACAGCTCCATACCCAGAATCTCTTCTGCACAGACTCTGGCTCCAGATGAGCAAGATGTCACCACTCACATAATTTGTGGATAGTGGGAGGAAGTGGAGATGCATCGTCCATCTTTGTAGACAGTCTATGGTTAACAATAAAGACGTGGTTATGGTTGTGGAACAGTCACGGCTTAAAGAAACAATGATAAGTGTTGGTTATATACAATCAATCAAACTGCAGGGTCCTGCATTTTGTTGATGCAACCGTTCTCCTAACCTACACTTTGTCTTTATATATAATGCATCAGCTTCCTTTTTTGTGGGCCTTTAAAACTACTACATAACAATAAACCAGAGCTATAAGTTGTTATAAGGTGTCTGCACAGATGAACACTGTCACCATTATAAGTGAGTGCAATGTTAATTGTAATTTTATGAATTAAAAAATATGGAAATTGCCCCATGATGCCCAAAATGTAAACTATATGAGGAAGGGGGGGGCGCTACATTACCACTCCATCAAAAAATACAAACTTAATTTACATAAATGGGAACACTGCATTGACATATAGCAGGGGTCAACTAAATTTTACAGACAAACAAAGAGGAATGTGTTTGGAAGAATTTATCAATTTGAATGTCGTAGTTTTGAATGATATCCTGTCAACTCACCCACACACTGTGGCAAGTTCAGCTGGTAAAAATGCATCACTCCTTATGAGTTTAAATATAGGTCATGCTGTTCCAGCAGAGTCAGCGCTTAGCTCTCTCTCTCTCTCTCTCTCAATACACACACATCGCAGTACTTAATGGGGATGAAGTGGACAGGCCCTCCAGTGTAAACGAGTGTCACGAAGCACTTTACATCAAGATTCATGTCAACTTTGTTTTTCCTCTTATATTTCTGTGCCACTCTCACAACAGACAATATGCACAAATCTGCTGGCCTGGCGAGATGCAGCAAGGACGAATTTGATTTAAAGTTTTCTACAACAGCTTTAACATAAAAACCGATCAGACAGTGTGCTTTAAAAACACCTAAGCGCATCATTTAACCCCTGATGAAAAATGTATATAAACCGAAAATAAACCACAAAAGCATTTCATATTTCACCCAAAAGCAAACGCCTTTTCCCAAAAGACTACTCTGGTCTGTCACTCAAAGTACAAATAACTAAAATCACTAACGACGTGGCGCATTGGAAGATTCATGTATTATGTTTAGCCACGCAATTCAAGTTTTCCCTCCCACAAATGTTATGATTGACTGTAGTGAAATTACAGTTTTGTGTAAATTAAATATATGAATATTTTTCTGTATTAGAAACCAAGAATAACGTTTTCTACTAAAAATACAACACAAATACAATATAAAACAAAAAAGCAATTTGCTGATATAATGTTGGCCTATCAGTAACATAAGTGTATATATCTTGTCTATTAAACATATATACGTACACAGTTCAATGCAAGTATGACTACAGATAGAAACAAGTCTACTTACAAAATTGACGGAATTCACTTTCTGCAAAAATCTGAGCAATCTGTTGTTATTTTTATCCACAGTAACTGAAGGGTCACTCTAAATTTTCAAAATTTGCTGTATGTTGCTGACTAAAAGAGGTTTTCATGAATTCTGGAAGAAGTGATGATTGAATGTCATCACAATGATGGTCTTAAATTAAAATCCATCCGCACAACCACACACACACACCCACACACGCGTTTCCACTGCAGTTTCATTTGTTATGGAGACCAGGACCAGATGTACAATCCACTTTATTCTAGTAATGACCCGTTTATAAAAAATGACATATTTTGTCTTTTCCAGAAAAGTAACCACGTTTTTTTTTATTTGCCTCATCTGGAAAACACCAAAGAGAAATTCCATAATATTACAGAAATAGTCACTGCTCGTCCTGGTTGAAGGGTATGGCAAGTTGTAAGAGTGGTACGATGTATTTCCATGAGACTGAGGGGAAGCATCAGTTCAAGCAATTTGGCTTGACTAATAAAGGTGAGGGAAACGTCAAGTTGTTTTAATTTAGGGTCAGAGTGGCTGGTCTGGTGAGCTCAATATAGTATATAGATTGTTTAGCAACCTATTGTGGAAGAGAATCATTTTTATGAGTCAATACATTTGAAACAGACATCAGTAAAAGTCATTTAATTCATAGAAATCTGGTGCCTGTCCAGAACCGTGGTTCTCTTTTCTGTATGTATTCACCCATACTGGCCTCTGATGCAGGATGCAGTTTGTTCAGTCCACACTAAACAATGGTGTAGGCTTTACAGAACATTGATTCAATTCCTGGACCCCCTTTATTATTAAAAACATTACTGCATTAAAACTCAATTGGAGCATTAAAAGAAACCACATCACAACTCACTTCCACCTATGAACACGGCAAGAGAGCAAAAATGACTTCAAGTCATTTTAAGGTGATTTTGTCATCTTTCTTTGTCTTTGTCATTTGTCAGATAATCCCCAACAAAATATTTACAATTCTATGAGCTCTGAAAGTTAAAATCATGATATTCTCCTGTTTTCTCCTGCCTATCTCTCTCCCTCTGCTCCAACTTCTTCTCCTCTGCTTTTCCCTGCTTTATACCCCGAGGCTGTTCAGCCCAGCACAACCTCATTGCAAACGGTGTGTGTGTGTGTGTGTGTGTGTGTGTGTGTGTGTGTGTGTGTGTGTGTGTGTGTGTGTGCGTGTGTGTGTGAGTGCACAAGCGTAAAGTATAATGAAAAAACAGAAAAAGAAAAGAATTACAGTGGGGGGTGGAAATAGTGAAGGTCGGACAGATACAGGGAGACAGGAGGTGAAGAAGTAAAGTTTGAGGTACAACCTGGAATAGATGAGTACCATGCAGTAAATAATTAAGAGGAGAGAGCACCCAAAAACTAAAATATAGACAATAATCAAGTATGAAGTATCTTGAGCAGCCGCTGTGTTGCAGTTCACCAGATCCCACATTCCAGAGCTGCACAATAAACCTGCAGGCTTCAGTTAGGCTGGACGTGCTCTTACTTGTATCCATGCATCTCTATACATGTGTTAGGATTGTATAGTTTATGAACATGTGTATATGCATTCCTGCTGAGTTTATGTGAATGCTTGAGCATATCTGTATCTGTACATACATGTGTAGGGAGTGCGTCCCTCCTGTTTCCCAATGACCCTCTTCAGATATATCCTCTCACTCAGCCAAGTTATTTCATCATGGAATGAGCCGGGCTCCATAAACCTTTCACCACTGACAGGACTATAAAATCTCAGCGTGCTGGAGAAGGGTGAGCATGATTAATAACATGGGAGGAGCACTTGAATAAGAATATTCTACTTAAAACCTTTTTCTTGAAGTCATCTGTTTACAACATTTAGCAGACTCTCACAGTAACTATGGCACTAGTAACACTTTGGTGTCGTTACAGTTTACAGCTAAAATAAAATGAGAAAAACCTGAAGATGCATCAGAGCTGAACACCTGACACCGGGATTAAAGATTTATACATTGTGAGCTTGTTGCATTGAGGTGAAGTAGTTAGTCACTTTTGATGGATAGCTATAGCAGCTTCATGGTTATGTATGGTTTGGATCGGGAACATCAAAACAATCCCTTTCTTTTTAGGAAAAACCTTGTTTGGAAAAAAGGCACATTGCTACTGTTTAATGTCTTAATATCAGATTTTAGTGGAGAAATGAATCATCATCACCAGCAGCAAACATCACTCAGGACAGAAATTGTTTCTTTAAGCTGAGCATACATAGTGTGACTTTAGACATGTAGTTGTTAAATCCCACCTCACACTGTGAATACATAATCTGAGATGTGCTCACTGCCCAATGACATGAGCTGACTCACACTGTACATTTCCGTCAGCTCCATCACATTTCTGTTTCTGACACTTACTTGTTAAAGATACTTAACAGTAAAGGTTGTTTAGGTAGAGTGGAGATCCATTTACGCTTTATCTAGGCCACGTGCCAATCATCAAATGAATCCTCAATGTCACATCTGTTGTGAAATGAAAAGAGCTGGAAACGAGATCTGGGAAAATACCTCCATTATGATAAATCCGTTTCCAGCAGCACAGCTGAAAACAGATCCTTTTACACTGTTTTTAGGCCAGATGCCAATCACTGATGGAATTAGGAAACCTGTAGAGTGGAAAAACTTTAAAGAAAGGTAGCAAATTCGAGCAGCGGGCAGCTCCTCGGGTTTCAAAAGCAGATGTGAATGAATTGGCCTCCGGTCTTGAAATGAAATGACTTAATGGAATCAATTTATGAATACAAAGACTGTATCAACACATGATACAGTCGACACAGACACAGACTGATGAAAAAATGGAATAAAGTTTTGTTGAAAACTATTTGTTTATTGTTGAAGTTCGATCGATTTGCCGTCAATGTATTTAAATATGAGCTGTTAAGCTCACTTTATTGTAATCTGCTGTTTTGTCTGTTACTATTTCAAAGATATGAAAATGTTATAAATTGGGGATTCTAAAGTTGGCTATTAGCAACAAAATAAACCAACCTACTGTGATATACAAGTAAAGTATTGGCTTTGTAAACAAAATAGCTGGTGTTTTTATGTTAAATTGTTTTCATGGAAGTTAGAGCATCTTCAGCTTCTGTAATAGACCATTTTCATGGCAGCCATTTTGACAGTAAACAGGTAAACACAGGTATTACTAATCACATTAATTAGGTTGTGCTGTATGTTGCCTTTGTCTGAAACTACTTACTAATCACTACATAGTGAGATTTTTTACTGGTGCCCGAATGTTTGGTGAAGGTTTTTATACCCTATATAGCGCAATCATTGTTTCCCATAATGCTTCATGTTTATTTACATTAAATTATTAATATTACGTGTAAATAAACATTTACATTTATTTCCCACTAGCTGATCGAGCAACAATAAGTCATTACCTGCACAGAGAAAATGAGCTGAGTAGTGTACAAAAGCATTTTATTTTATTTTCCCAATGACCTCACTGTATTATTCTCTGTATAGGAGTAACTATGTATTGAAGTAGGGAATAGTGAGTGGGTGATTTCAGACACAGCCTTAGAAAGAGCCATCATTCATGTGATGAGGCTGTTAAAAGGGTGTATTTGCCATATTTGTAAATGCTTTTTTCTGTATTCAATATTCTCTTCAATAAAATTAAACCCTCACTAACTGACCCTTTTCCCATTTTTTTAACATTTACATGAAAATAATAATTTACTTTACAATATTCAGAATATCTCACATTACAAGTTTTTTTCCACATTAGTAAATTTCACAACCTCCTGAGGAGGATGACGAGAGAAAAACAAGTGTTATGTGTAAGAGGGATGGGGCCAGCAGCTAACCTGGACAGGTAGGGACGTGTTTGATCGTCAGGAGAGGAAGGACGGGGCTGAGGTTATCTTGCCCCGGGCAGCTCAGTCAGAACTCACTTATCGTGGACCAAAAGCATGGGGGAGGAAGCAGATGTCAGGCTAAAGAGGAAAGAGAAGTGATGGAGGGTGTAAAAACATTTGGGGGACAAGTTGATATTTGAAAATGATCCATCTTGTAACATCATTTTTTATATTAAACTCAGATGCCGATCAAATGTGGCTCTTAAACAGCATATGAAATATATGAATTTACGCAATAAATTGGCCATTTCTTAAAAATATACATATACATACATATAAGAACCAAAACTAGGGAGATTTCTCCTGTTTATCAAGATGTTGATAACCATAAGCCGTGTTGTTAACCAACCTGTAGTCTCCGAGGTTAACTTGTTGTTTGGCTCTCAGTGAGGGGTCAAAGGTTAAGGGTTAGGGGCCAGAGAGATGAGCAGGGCAGTAAAGACAGATCTGCACAAGCCTGCCTCTATGCCCTCAGGGCCTGATATCATGTTTATTGTTAAAACACAGATGTGAGCGCGCGCACACAAGCACACACACACACACACACACACACATAGAAATAGTCCAAAACATGATGAAAGCAAAAACATTAGCCTTGCATTCAATTATTCGCATGACCTCTAACATGAGTGTATCATTTACATTACACTCACATGCAGTGTGGGTTGGAGATTAGTTTTTGCCTTACAGCACAACACTCACTCTTCCTACAATCTCTGTTTCTTGTCTCTCACTCTATGGACTTTTGTGTGTGACCTGGTTCATTCTTCTCTCATGTTGGACATAGAGGTATTATATTAAAAATATAATCAAAATTAATCTACGACAAATACATATTTAGTGACAATGACAGACAGGACAGAAAAGTAAACAGATGGGAGATTTAATAAAGATGAAATAAGAGATGATGCCTGAGGAAGATTAGGTCTCAGCTTTCACTGATATAGATACAATTCAATTTCCAAATATAACATTAATAAAATAAGAATAGGTCAAAAACCTGTTATGTGCATAACAACATCTAGATGGATTAGCACAAAATGTGGTACATTAGTGGTTCCCAGATGATATTACATTGGTGATCCCCTGACGTTCCTTAAGCGCTACCCAAAGGTTCACAAAAGTGGTTTGGGGTCAAAAGTTTAACAATTAATGTATGGTTCTATTGCCGCTCAATATAAAACAGAATTTTTCCTCATCAAATCCAAAACTTGAATTTTCTTTGTTTCATGACCAAACAGCTGCTAAACATTCCCATCAGCCTCAGCTAGTTTGTCTTAAGTGCTTTTGGCAAATACATGCAGACACGCTAAAATGAAACAAAGAGCCTGTTAAAAGTTATACTGTACCTGCTAAACATAAGGATATTATCATTATGTATGCACACAGCTGCAGCTGACACCATGAGGTCTGACTGTCTGCATGGATGGCAAGCTTGTGGCATAGAGCACTGCAAATGGCACTGCGCATAGCTATACAATGCAGCAACAGAGCAAAACATCGACGAGATTTCTGATATTAATATGAGCTGTAGTAAAAACTTTTGGTTAGTTATGAAACTGTGGCAGTATAAATTAGAAGATGGTGGACCGCCACAGGCTAGATAAGTATGGGAAACACTGTGTATTTTTGTTAAGCTGCACATAATGACGCTCCCACTACTTGTCTAGGTCATGTTAGAGTTGTGGCACAACTAATTACTTTTGTGTTGAGCTAAAATGTTGTGGGCAGCTATTTTTACACACGCTTTCACTGAACTGCTCAGGAGACATTACTGTTATTTCAAACCACAATCTCTGCTTATTTTGAGACAGACAGTGGGAGACATGTCCAGAGAGTAACCCCTGCAGGCTGCCGTTGTTAGGGCCTGTCTGTTTGGGAACACTCATCATGGACCCATTATGTCCTTGAACACACACCCACATATCAGAGAGACGTACTTTACATATGTTGTGAAAATATACACTTACCTATACAATCTATATTAACAATCTTGCTCATAAAACTGACAGATCCACGTGTAACATTAACCACAAGCAGGTCGCGTTGTTACAAAAACATGAATAGAAGAGTTGTCTGCAAGAAAGAATAGAAACTTCTCCCATTTCATTTGAAGCAGACGTGAAGACACGTCAAAACACAAAGAGCGAAGTCTTCCTAGGAAATATGAATAGTTTTCACTGCTAATATGGGTCAACTTCAAGTGTAGTGACTCAAAATGAGTAATCAAATAGGTATCATTTTACAGGGAAAAAAATTGGGGATAGGCCCAGAAATGCACCCAGCTGCCCGGAAACAGAGCAGCCTGACAACAGGAGGAGGGAAACACAGGTAAAGAGACAAAAAAAACAGAGACACTGACTTCCTTTAAACATCTTGGGCGCACAAGGTCACAGGTCATGGTCTCTTGGTGACCTCGGGGGGGCTGTGAATACTTAGTCTGATCCCCATGACTAAGCAAACAGCAGTGACTGACAGGACAGCAGTGCCCTAACCCAGGCGATTGACAAGCCACCGTGGTGACTGGCAGGCGTTGACACTGTCACCACAGTAACTGACAGGCGCTGATAGAGAGGCAACAAGGACACACGTACGAGGAAGCTGATCCAGGCTGAGACGCAGAGAGGATGGAGTAAGTGCACAATAGGGCTGGGATTAGTAATCTAACCACGATATCCTTGAGTTGTATTGAGACTTGTTTTTCTGTGTTTACTCCAACTTTCTTCTGATGATCTAAGCTCTGACATGAAGGAGGGACATGTACAGGGTTAAGTGTATCAGGTTATAATAACAGATAACTGCTAAAGGCAAAGATCAGCGAGATCAGAGCCAAGAAGAGCTGCACGCACACTTTTCACAAACTGCCCTCTTAGTGTCGGCGATCAATCAGATTTCCTTTCTAGTCTGTCAAACAATGATTCATTATTTTACCTAATTTAATAAGAAATTAAATATAACCTTTGAATGCATGCCATTTGTCTGCAGTAATTATTTCAATTTGTATTATAAAATAAAAATCATATGCGTGTTACAGATATATATATATATTATTCTCAATGAGCTTTTGTGAAAATCCCTTTTATTATTTTGTTTGTTGGACAGTTCTTGAATAAAAGCTATTGGCACTTATTAGGTTGCCATCTTAACTCATCAAAACAATGTAATGTTTTGACTTAAGGGCCATAATAACCCTGTAAAAACTGTAATTCAGTCATTATGGTTAATGTTCAGGGGGACGATGGGTTTAGGCAGGTACAGGTGAGGAATAAACATTAGTGCATGAACATGAGTCATTGACAATGTGTGTGATGAAAAGTCAGTTCAGTGTTTGCCAGCTTGTGTGTGTGTGTGTGTGTGTGTGTGTGTGTGTGTGTGTGTGTGTGTGTGTGTGTGTGTGTGTAATAAGGTGCGGCACACTGCATGATGCTACTTCGCCCTCAGAGCACATAAACCACAAGCTGGCTCACCGCCACGTGGGAGTTATTACTGCCAACACTTCCCTGGTACTACAAACACAGCTGTAAACACAGCTGTAAACACACACACACATACACACATAGAGAGTAACCTGACAGAGCAAACACACCTGACAATGACGATACACACCAAACTAATATGGAAAAAAAATGACTAAATGTGAACCCTACAGGACAAAAAATACAGTGTAATAATGACGTGCAATAAAGTTACTTACATGTTACAATCTGTAACTTAATGTAAATCTATATATCTTATATAATTGGATCCACCCAGTCAAAGTCTGCATATAAAGACAGACAACTTGTCTCCACTTCCTCCCACTATCCAGATTTGAAGCCAAATATTAGCATTTTTGAGTCTGCGCAGTCTTTGAGTCTGTGAGAATCAGATTCAGCAGCTAATCATTTCTCCTTGTTTTTACGGCATTAAATAACTAATAAAAACCAAACTTATACGGAAAATAAACACTTGAACGTACATCAGTTTATTAGAAAGTACCTAAAACCATAGAAATCTCTCTTTTGACGTGTATTTAGACTTTTTTTCGTTTGGTCCATGTACTACCCACTAACGTAGAGGGGGCGGGACTTATTACCTGCTCTGCAGTCAGCCAGTGGGTGACAATCGAGACACTTTGGCTTCATATAAGTACATTGTTATAAGAGTAACAGAAAATGTGAATAAACTATGAATAGTTTTTTAGTGATACCGCGAGGTATCAGATATTTTATTCAGCTGTTGGATTTTTTTTTAAAAATCCACATTTTTTGCTTTTACTGATCTTTTTCCTTCTCTCTATCCTTCAGTGTCCTTCTCATTTTCCTCCTGTTAAAAGGAAACGAGAGAGAGTGATTGTGCCACACAGAAAAGAAAAGGATTATTTGTTGGTTAAAAATCCTCAAGTGTTCAAGTTCTACTAAGCTCTCTGAAAGACTGTGGGAATGTGTGTGTGTGTGTGTGCAGGCTACTTGTGACTTCCATCCAAGTCCCAATGAAGCTCTGCTGGTGGTTTCATACCTTGCGTCCTAAAACTGACCAATGGCACACAAGGTCACCGTCCAGCCACCGTGTGGGCTGATCCAATCAGAGGGAGTACAGCAGGGGGGCTATGAGGTGACCAGAGGACAGGAGGAGGGGGAGTTCCCCAAATCCTCCTCAAACTCTTGTGATGGAATATAATCGGATTCTGAGAAGCTTAGTGGTTATTTCCCCAGAGAAATTGTCTTATTATTATGAATTCTTTGTTTAGCGGATGCCGTTATCTCTGAGCTGAATTAGGAGGATTATTCATTTATTCCACACTCCCACAACCTATAATAGTGGGAAACTGTTTCCTTGGTAAATAGCTGAGTGCCCCTATTTAGTCTGCCACAATGTTACAATGCTGTTAGCGGCCACAGCATGAATGTTACCATGAATTGGTGCCTCAAGCTAGTTTATAGTTGAGGGGTTTTGAACTTCAATTGTTTTTCACCAGGAATCTTTTACTCTGTGGGAAGGGTTTCTGCATTGTGTCCTTTCAATGGGTCGTCATTCATGAAAGAAACCACCAGGCACAGTCTGAATGTAAATCTTTTAACAAGGTAAATGTAAAGTGACAGTAAAGAACAGGAGGGGCAAGGGTTTGTCTTTACCTTGAAAGAGAAGGGAAAAAGAGGATTTGCCTGTGGCCCAGTACTGAAGTAAATGACAGCTATGCCTCTTTTAAACACAGAAAGTCTGTTGTTGTGTCAAGCTGTGCATTTCTCTTCACATTAACATGCAGTTGCAGGACTGCAGTGATTTTTTCTGTATAGTCTTGAAAGTGTTTCAGTATAGCAGGTGGATTATTTAGCCATCGAACGCGACAAAGTTTGGCAGCGGTTAACTTTGATGTTGTGTCTTCTGTGAAAGATATTAGTAGCTTGATGTTGAAGACATGACCTGTCATGTTAGGTGTATCGGAGAGTTGTGTTGTGGGTTTTGCTTTATACTTTGTTCTCAGTGTAGTGACCTATACACCATTGTAGCCCTAACAACATGATACCATCAAATCAGTGAATAGACCCTGCTTAAAGACGCATTAGTGTGACATCAGATTGGTAAACTGACTAGCAGGTAGAAGAGAGGAACTAATTAAACTGATTCTGAGATGTGAGATCTCAGTAAAAAAATGGAAAATGAAATGATGTGGATGAAACACTTATTGTAAGCTAACAAATGATGAATGATGCCGTTTTGAGTCAAATTCGAATGTCGGGGCTTGCAAGCATTATGGGGGCGTGTTATGTTATTTCTGTTGTTTTATTAAGTCTGAAGTATAGGTCGCAATTGACCTCAATTGTATTGGATTTGGCTATAACGCTGTTTACCCATGAGACTCCAGGAGTGTTTTGCGGACTCAAACACTCTACCCAACCCTCCATCGGCATAGTGGTGAGTAGATAATGAGGGAATTTATTTTTTTTCAGTGAACTATCCCTTTAAGTGTAAAGGGACAAACTAGCAGTGGTTATCACACCCACAGACTAAACTTGGCATTTTCTCTAGATGCCTTGAAGAATTGGATTCAGTGCACATCCTCTTCTCTCACAGTTACGTTGGAGCAGTAACAAAACAAGCACTTCCTTGTTTTCCCTTTTGTTGTCTGATGACTAAATATGGCATTCTCAAAATTTGACATCTAAGGTTGGCAACTTGTAAAGACAAAGAGATTCTAGATCTTTTGGTGATATGGGTCAACGCCAGAGTCAATGTGCAGTAAACAAAAATACATGGTCTCCATAGCTGTCTCCCCTGCAGACACAGGGTTTCCCTACATTCAGCGGCAGACACACATTATGAATCCGGAATCCTTGTACTGTGCTGTAATACCCTGCTCACTCCCCACTCACCCGCTGACCTGTGATTACCTTACATGTTAACAATAAACAAGGCCTGTCTGAATGTTTGACCAGCCGCCCTGCTTCAAAAAAAAAAAAAATTCCACCTGAATGCTCCGGACATTTTCCTGTTGCTGTTATGGCCCATACACATTTTTATTAAAGGTCATGTAATGCATTTGAAGGATATTCATGTGGTGGGTTGTGTATGGTTTTCACATGTCCTATCGAGTACTATCGAGAAAAAAGCTGTAGGAAAGACAAGAGAGGAGTGGGGGAGAAATTGCTTTTCCTGGGATAATAAAAGCTGTCTTAGTGCTTTATGTCTTGTCTCATTGTCTCTGAGTCCCAAGGACAAACTGTGGCAGGCAAACCCGGCTGGTCACAGTCTGTCAGCTAAAGCGTTGTTTGTCCTCTAATGACCTCAGAATCGACATTCATCTCCACCACAGCAAGAGCAACACACAAACACCTCTGAATAGTCGGTATGTGCCTCTCAGACTTTTACAACATGCATCTTAATACCTGTGCACACAAACACCTTCACCTGTCTAAATGTGACCATCAGGCTCCAGGTGGTTTCCGGTGTAAAGACACACTTCAACAGCTGTTCTGCCTTTTTATCACAGTCCTCCTCCTTTCTTGCTGTCATTATCTCGTCCGGCTCCCGTTCCAATGAATGTTCTGTCTTACAATAGAAAGGTGTAGCATGTGGCTTCTACTTTACAACCTAACTTTATCCTTTCGCAAGATTTTCAACCTTGATGTAGTCGCTGACTGTGTGTTGCTCTGGGTACTAATGCGAAAAATCCAAATCAGTTCTCCCTAAATCCAGTTCTCCTTCCTTCCTCTTTTCTTCTTTTCTCTACTGCCAATGTTTTCTACATCTTCCCTGAGGTTTGACCCTCTGTGGGTTTATCTTCTCTTTGCTCATTGCTATAGGAAATACCTGTTCTCAGCTGACACATACAGGCAGTTGCTCCACCAAATACACACACATCACACACAATGTCCACTCCAGCAGGGACTCGTAACCTTTAGCTGGACAGCTCCAGGTAGAGTAATTCTGTTAGCTAGAATCAAATATCTCAAACTGTTGGAGAAATAAGAAAGTTAGAATTGTGTGTCTCTAAAATGCTTCTGAATCTTTTAATTATCTATGGAAGGTTCATTTTATTAATCACACGCTTTATAAAGTTGAGTGCAAATGGCTAATGTTGACTCACACCTCCCACACACTTCTAGTGTCCACACACGAAGCCAACCGCAACACAAACAAGGTCTGCGATATGCTACAAATGGAGAAGATAAAGTGAAGCTGAGTGATGGCGGAAAATCTCTTTTCCTGACTTGGCAGGTGCAACAAGTCGGTACAAAGAGCATATCTCACTCACACAGAAAATAACTGGGGAAACTCTATAGATAATTACTGCACACACTGTAACGCTGACAACTGAGCTCACCCAGTAAATTCACACACAAGTATACACATCAAGATAAAGCTTTCACATGATGGCGAACAAAACCACACGCACGCACGCACGCATACCACACAACACAGAGAGAACCATGTCTTTAATCATCAGGCCTGGAGCATTTGTCAACACCCATGTGAACACAGGATTTCACCACAACACAGATGCCCCTGTGCGTGGAGGTGTACTGTATGTGTGAGAGGACATGACCCAAAATCTCAACCCTTCTTCCATCACGTCTACACCACACACAAATTAGAACTGTAAAGTGGACACTTGCACTGCAGCCTGTTTGTTGGAAAAAGACTTTACAGCAGTGACTGGAATACAGCATCTGTTACCTCTGCTTGATATTAAATAAAAGCCTGTGGTTAATATTGAGTTTATGAATCATTCATGCACAGATGCCCACAAAGCCCTTAACTACAAGCATGAATAGCTATAAGCAGGAAACACACACACACCAACAGGTTTCTCTGGGCAGACAGTCAGATGCAGGCGGAGATGGTGCCGACAGGCTTTGATGTGGAAATCATAGTGTTGTGAGAAGCTACAAATTGATAAAATACTTTAAACTGTCATGATATGTATGTTTAAAAAGATTTATTAAAGAGCGAAAATAGAGATTGTTGGCTAATAGCAGAGAATAGTGTAGAGACTCTGATGTAGAATCAGAGACCAACATAAAATCAAGATGTTTTCAACTGGAGCATGCAGGCTGATGGCCCATTTTGGTTTGAAAACTGTGAGGCTGCGTTTTAGTCTGGAAGGGAAGAAATAGAGATGTTTGGAAATGAGGCTCACAACCGCTTGACAATTGGATGTTTGTGGTCACTGTCACTGAAGCCGTCACTGATTCTACAGGCCCTTTTCACATGACCCGATTCTGGAAAAAAACAACCGACATTAGCTGCAACTACCAGTGTAGAACACAACATGGATAATTAATAAAAATGTTACTGACTCTGTTTTCTTACAACTGTCGTGCAGTTAAATTCCACATTTTACTTTTTGCCATTGCTGCTTCGCATTTGTAACCAAACTCTTTCTTAAACTAACAACCAAATGCTTCCTGTTTACACTGGCACACAACAGCCTATTATACATGAGTGGTCATGAGATGTGCATTTCTAGGTGTCAGCATGAACAGGGATTCAAACTGATACGGAACCAAAACGCTTGTGCGGACGGACCTTACTTTAGTTCTAAAACATAGTAGTATTGATGTCACCTTAGGCTTTACCTGTTTTCCTAAGTTCAAATAATGAATGCAGCCAAAACCTAAAACTCAAGATGTGTTTTAAATACAGAAAAAATATTCAATGTCTAAATTATTCCTGGATGAAAAGGACACAAGTAAAAACAAAAACCAGAGCAAATGGTGTCAGAGTTTCTATGTTGTGGTTTGAGCTGCGGTGTTGTCATCAGCATGTGGTTCAGTATCCTAATTACAGTCCAGCACTGCATTCCACTTGTGTTACAGTCAGCTGTGATTAGGGTGTGTCTGTGTACACCTGCCTATCAGTGGCTGAGTGTAAATGTTTGTGCATTATGCCGATGTGATTTTGACGATAAACACATCTGGAACGAATGACGCACAGATACAACAAAATAAAAGCACGGTTGTGGATGCAAAAGCAGAATCTGCAATTGAAAGAGACATGTTTGACAATCCAGGTAAAACTTCTTTATGTCTGTTGAACTGTCCATGTCCATGTGAAATGTCCAGAGTAGAACTGACAGCTCAAGGGAAGTAACATTTCAAAGCAGATCTTTGACTTTTACACTTCTATCAATTTGTTGGTGCAATTTCAGGTTTCCAGTCGAGCTGGACAATAAAATTGTGTCAATACAATACAATTTCAATAAATTTCAACTTAACCTTTGTCCAATATAATTCAATATTTTGCTTATACATTGCATAAGCGCAGTGAACTGAACTACCTCAGATTTGTAAAATGTTGTGCTGTTTATCAAGTGTTTTTTCCATCTCTGTTGTGTCTTTAAACAAAGAAATAACAAAATAAAAAAGTGGCATTAATTGTGATAATTATTGATACTGACTAATTGACGAAAACCTTTATTTTAAGATTACTATTGGACATATTGTCCAGCCTGAATTTCCTGAATACATTGACAAGGCAGAAGATGCTACATTAGCACAATAACTACTATACCACAACAACAACCTCAGGCAATATTAAAGGGAAGGAAACATTTTTCAGGGGGCTCAAATTGTATAGTAAAAATAGTTATATTTTCTTATATTGGCATTAATACTCTTATTCCTGGACTTTAGGAGGCACAGCACCAACCCAGCCCCCCTCTACATCAACAGCGAGTGTGTAGAGAGGGTCAACACCTTCAGGTTCCTTGGTGTCTTCATCTCCACTGATCTCTCCTGGTCAGACAACATCTGGTACGGGAGCTGCACTGAGGCTGGCAGGGGGAGGCTTCAGAAGGTCGTCAAGTCAGCACAGAAGATTGTTGGCTGCCCTCTCCCCTCTCTGATTGACATTTACTCCTCCCGCTGCCTCAGCAGAGCACAAAACATCACCAAAGACAGGTTACATCCTGGCTTTGACCTGCTGCCCTCCTGCAGGCGCTACAGATGCATCAAAGCCAAGACAAACAGACTCAAAAACATTTTTTCCCCAAAGCCATA
Source organism: Paralichthys olivaceus (assembly GCF_024713975.1). Lineage (NCBI taxonomy): Eukaryota > Metazoa > Chordata > Actinopteri > Pleuronectiformes > Paralichthyidae > Paralichthys > Paralichthys olivaceus. The sequence continues at coordinate 10,570,190 of NC_091098.1, read as the reverse complement.
ACCACCCTGGACTCTAACATGCACTGATTTACAGTCTGACCCCACCCAAAAACAAAAATCCCTCACAGACCACTGTGCAATAAATTTTTAATTAATCATATACTCTGCAATAACCATACTATACATAGTAGAAATTAATCATGACATAGCAATAATGTGCAATACTCATCCATCCACTGTGCAATATATTTATTACTGTGCTAAAATCACTGCTGTGCAATACTCATTCATGTGCAATACAGCTACTTGAACATAGTAACATGTATATTTGTAAATGTTGTAAATTTCCACTATTTCCAATAACATGTTTTTTTTTACTTTGAGTATTTTTGTACTTATATGTTTGTACTGTAAAGGAGTGGCACTATAATGCCATTGTACACCCTGTTCAATGACAATAAAGGCACTCTTATTCTTATTATATAAGGATTCACCAACTGAGTAAATAAAAAATCGATCAATCCATTATCTATACAGCTTTATCCTTTGAGGATTGTGGAGGGAGCAAGAGCCAATCCCAGGGTAAGGGGGCAAGAGGTGGGGTACCGCCTGGACATTAAATCTAGCATATCACACATATACAGAAAAAACATACATTTACTGTCACATTCAAGCCTACGGTCATTTTAGAGCCTCCAGTTAACCTAACCCCAATCTGCACGTCTTTGGAATGTGCAGCAAGCTGGAGAACCAGGAAAAAACCCACACAGACATAGAGTGTGCTGCTGAAATAATAAAAAATATGTGTCACGATGTCAGTCATCATTGTCAATTGACCCAGGTGATAAAAATGTTAATGTATTATACAATTTAAACATATTTAATTTTAAAAAATAGTTTAGGAGACTCTGGAAGTTGTGTGTGAGATTAAAGTGAAGCACAACTTGAAGTCGTACTTTTGGTTGCGATAAGACTATATGGGGTGAAACTGCGGTTACAGCTATCGGACTGTATAGGCTTAATGCTTATCTCCTCCAGAGAAAGGTTGTGGGGAGTAAGAGGGGAGTGAAGCAGGGGGAGAGGGGAGTGAGAGGGAGGCAGGCAAAATGAGATGCATGTGCAACATCAACTAAATTAAACTGAGGAAGAAAGGGTGACATGAGGTGCAAGACAGGGGAAGAGGAACACAGAAACTGTCACATACTAAATCTTCAGCTTACATAATAAGCTGAGTGGCGACTGGAGAAAATTAAGAGTGAATGTGTTTCACTTAAAGGGATAGTTCACCGAAAAACTCATTATCTACTCACCACTAAATGTCCGCTATCTGAAAGCAGTGAAGCTAGCAGACGTAGCCACACAATGGTATGAGGGTGAGGGTCCATGAATGCACTTCGTAGGAAGATATCAGAGGACATTTAGGATATGAACATGGTGTAAATGGCGCCGTTTGGAGTTGAATATGAATGTCAGGACTTGCAGACATTTGGATGACACCACACAAGCATTATGGAGGCATGTTATGTTTTTCTGTTGTTTTATTACGTCTGAAGAAGAGGTCATGATTGACTGCCATTATTTTGGATCCGGCTGCAACACTGTTTACCCCTGAAACTTCAGAATTGTTTTGTGACAGCTACACAAACTAAAGGGCGAAAGACGAGCCCTCAAGTGAGAGACAACTGCATTGCATGCCACTTAAGGGTACGCCCACAGCTGCAGCTGAATACATGATGTCTGACTGTCTGTGTGGATGGTAACAACTCTATGGATGATAGGGCCAGTGGACGAGTGAGGATGCAGCAAATAGCAGAGCACAGAGCTGTACAATGCAGCAACGGAGCGAAGCATCAAGTTAGAGATCTCTCATGATCTCTTATGTCATTATCAGTTTAAAAAATAATTTTGATTCATTATGAAACTGTGGCAGAACAAATTGGTCTGTATTTTAATATAGCTGAGGGCGGCCTCAGCCAAAATCACAAATGGGAAACACTGACAAAAGATTATATGCCGAGGGATATTGCCAGCAAACATCTCCCAATATTTATTTCATAAACGGTTTTCCACTTGCCTTGTGAACTATAATATACTGCACGGAACCAAAGTGATCCAGGTAAGTTGATCCAATCACGATGTCAGACCCAAAGAAAACACTCATCAAATACAACACATGGTGGTTTTAACCTAATCAGGAGGCAGAGATTGGTTCAAACTAGTTGAAACAAGCCTCCATCCACACACACACGGGCATAACACATTGTGTAACTCACTAGAACTGCACACACACAGAAAAAACAGCACAACACTCACACAGCTGTGTTATTCACCTTTGCTCTAAAGCTCCTCCAAAAGCACCTCTGTAGAGGCTGTTTTTGTCTGGACCTCAGAGCTGTAGTGCACAAACAACCGTCACTTCTGTTACATCTGTGACTACATAATAACCTGGTACCCGCAGTGTCATTACGTTTTCATAGAGGAATTAATGTCAGACCATAGTGCTGAGGAGTTCTCCATTATCCTTTCCCAAACATCATTTTTCTTCACAGAGTCAGTAAATCCTGCTGTCACACAATACGTCATTCAGTAGTTTCCACATGTTGGGCAAGTCATAAATCATAATTTCTATAGGATCTTAAAGGAGCTTTCATAAAACATGTTATAGCTCTAACCGACAGATCAACAGAGAGAAAGAGAGAGAGCTGTGTCAAAGATTACTGCTACTACTTTTACCTTTCTGCAGTAATATGTAATAAAATTAATAGCAAATATATGCTTTTTAGAAAAATAAATTAAAATCAACTGAATATCAAAGTATCAGTTTATAATAAATATAATACATAATACAATGAAATAAACCACAAGTCAAATAAAAAAGAAACAGGTAATGATCTGTATTCATACAGATCTTTTCGAGTTGATGACCATTCAAAGTGCTTCACAGTACAGTTTTGCCACTGATCCACTAACATACATTCATACAGTGCATCTATGCGCAGCAATATCCCTCGCATGTCAATCACACACTCAGCCATCAGGTGCATTAGGTTCAGTAACTTGCCCAAGGACACTTCAGGGCGAGGAATGGGGGAAACTGGGATCGAACCGTCAACCCTCTACTGAGCCGCAGCCGTTAAATCAGAGCAAGCTCTCTAATAGGAGTATGTCTTATTCAGAGATTTAAAAGATTTAAAAGTACTGAATCTGTCAACATCTGACAGGTGGTGCCTTTGTATATTCAGACCTCGGCCAAAAGATCCTTCAAAGTAATCGATGAGATCAAATTAATTCTAAAACATACAGGAGCCACAGTGAGGAAGTTAAAACAGATGATATGTGATCACTCTTCATGGTGTACAATTTTTGTTAATCAATTTCAACTTGTCCAGTCACATCTTTGCCTCAAAGCTCGAGGGTGGATTTGTGTTCCCTGTCTTTCCACTGATCTTCTTACATCATTACACCGTCGGCAAGCTTGAATAGAAACAGATCACTTCTGTGGCCAAATTGTGTCTCTTCCACTTAAGCACTTCTATGTATATAGCCTGTGAAGGCAAATCCAACTTTAAAGTTATGCTCTATTTTATTCCTCATGTCCTGATAGAAAATACAGGAATACGGCGAGGCAGGTACCGGCATGGATGGAGGTGGATATGAATGTGCTGTACACACTGCTCATGTTTGTTAAGCATTGAATCTCTTCACAGCTCGCTGGACTGACAGCGGGAGCAGAGGCGTGATGGATGAACAGGGAATGACAGAAAAAAAGATAGGGCCAAAGGCGAACGGAGGAGAAGGTTATGTGTCCCACAAACAACATTTGTGGAAAGAAAAAACTGTCTCAAGGGCAAAAAGCTAAATTAATAAACTAAAAAAATGTTCATGGTCTTGACGTTGTTATTTGCACCAGTTTATATCAATTTACTCAAAATATTTACATTTCATAATATTTGTAAACAGTAAATAAAAAAACAGAGATGATTCACAATAAGAAGAATCTGCAGTAACATAGATAACAGAAATGTATTTGTGTTTATATTTATGAAACTAGAGATCTTGAACAGCCTTAAGTGTCTGATACACCAATCACACTTTCCTGGAGATATCAAGTATTTGAAAACATTGCAAAGTCTTTTGTCATTTTCAAAAATTAACCACCACCATTTAAAACAGGCAAACTTGCAATATGAAACTCTGAATCCTAGAGTTCCACAGAATCATAATACAAATTTAGCAGTATCTCTGTATAGAGAAACATCATGGTTTTGGTTAAAATAATAAAACAGTAAAGGTTTGTGGATGATCATGGTCACCATTTTTTTTTTAAAAGGAGTCTAAGGGAAATAAACAGTGGTCCAACAGTTACCCCATCTCCTCTTTAATACCATTACATTACCTCCTTCTTTGTTCCCATCACGATAACTGCACCACTAGGGGCTTTGTCACTTTAATGCAAAGGTTTTACAATCTAAGACTTTTGGAGCACACTATTTAATTCTTCCTGGGGAGAGTCTTAGGAAAATCCAACGTCTTAACCAGCTGAGCTACAGCTATCACACAGATCTATAGCCGCTCTCACAAAAGAGAATTAAATATGAAGTTTGGATGAGGCTTCATCATCTGATCTTAAAAATATAACGTTTGCTATCTTTATATTTTATAGAATATAACAATCTGCAAGTTGACTATAAACCATGGACTGCGTTTAAAGATGTTGTGTTTCCACTCACACACACTACCCAGAAATAAAGCTAAAATATGAAGCACGCACTTAACCAACCACAGGTCAATCTCAGCTGTCAACCATGACATTTCCCACCATTTGTATTAAGGGTGTAAATTAACAGAACAATATTATATTGATTGTACAATACTTGCAGATATCATAAAATCTGCCACGATACTATTCCTTGATGCCATTAGCAAATACTGCACGGAAATAGTTACAACAGCACACATTTGAAAGTATGAATTGATGTTTAATAATGTTTTCACTTTTGCATCATTACATTATATAGTTGCTTATTTAATCTATATATCCATCATTGTTTTTATAGAATCAACTTAGTGGAAAAAATTAACACTTATACTTACATATATTAGTGTGATAATAACTAGCTAAAATTACTGAAACCATCTTCGAGAAAAATGTATGCATTTTAGTTTGGTCAATGCCACGTTCGTGCTAATATGTAGGAGGCAGGGTTTTTTAACCTATATTGCAGCCAGCCACCAGGGGGCGACTGGTACAGAGACTGAACAGCTGACTGAAATACAACTTGTGTTATTTCATGTGAATGACTTTAAACAAGCTGGAGCAGAGACTGCTTCAGGGGCTATTATCTCTTTTATGTGCAACTATTTGGCTCCCTTTCTTTCTCTCCTTGAAATATACACGCACACAGTGACACGTCAGTAAACACAAACAGGAGAATCTCTTTTGCAGGACATAGTCTGTGCTGCGGCTTAGGACAAATTTCGCTCTGGGCCTGACAATGGTTCAGAAACATGGGCCAGTGCTCTAGAAGAATGTGCCTGCGATAGAAAAAGTTGTATCTGTAACAATATCGCCATCCTTAAATGGCCCTGAGTCCGCCAGACGTCTTTGTTCAACTTTAAAATTATGGACTGTCAGAAGAAAAATACTCTCTGTGGATTTTGTTCCCATTCCATCTTTATTATGAGGATATTCCAGGGACAGAGGCACATTTTTCACTGTATTACTTTAATATTTCATCTTTTCATTTTTTTACTTCTCTTACATGATCCTTATTATTTTGACCTTTGTTCTTTTTACTGGTGGCCACTTACTGTTATGTAAAGTACTGCCATCTGAGAAATACAAATTATAAAAGGCTGCACAATAGTTTAATCCAAGTAAAAGCTCCCTTATTGCTTTTTTATAGAAGGACGCAACAAAAAGCACATGTAATCAGATTTAAAAGCAAATATTTAACCTATAAAAGTGGGTGAATAATTAAAATGGGACCAATGGGTGGAACAAAGAATTTGAGCAGATTGACAAATCTTCATTATGCTTCCTAGTGTAATACTGCATTAATCTGTCCTGTATCAATATTAATTTCTCATTATGGCCGTCAACCGGAGCCGTGCTGCCAGGTGAAACCAGTGAGCATCTTGCAGGAAAAATGGGAGAGCATCCATCCATTTGCAACACAAATGAGCATCAAACAAGACCATATGTTTACCATTTATACATCTGTGCCACAGCTGCTGTTTTCCAAAGGAGCAGTTTACCACCTTGTTAAGTCTTCATCTTTTCATGCACGGATCAACAAACTCTATGCACGAAAACGCCATATATTCCCTGACCTTTGAGATCCTTGCTCACAGATAGACATGTGCAAATAAAGCAGTTTTCCAGTAAGAGCAGACAAATTGTACAATCAATAGAGCAACTACTGCACACAAGTGAGTGTGCAAGTGGATGCACGTTTTTACAGTGCTGACAATTGTGTTTGCAAAGCATGACGGGCACCTTCACTGAATCTCCACACAGATGAACACACTACAAATGCTGAGGACACAGGGCGTCCTGTGCAAGCTGCCAGGGGGGCCATCATAAACTGTACACACAAAAACACCTCACAACCATAAAAGGTCCAATTCATCTTAATATGGAGTTTCACATGACACAAAGCCCCTCACACACCTGTAGCTAACAGTAAAGTGTTTAAGCAGCTACAAATGCAAATAAAAGCTTGTGAACATGACAGAATAAATGTATACGCCCACACTGTCGACTGTGTATAAAAATGAGCGTACACTGTAAAGTGCATTCAAGTGCAAAACCACTGAGTTAATATATTTTTACACAAGTTGTTACGGCATCACTAGCTAGCATGCTAGCATGTTCACTTCTTCCAGTGAGCAGATGGTCACATTTTGCAAGGACAAACAAAAATCAAATGAGAGAAAACATACAAAATCCCAATGATTTAAATGCTTCGGCCAATAGGGGTCTCTCAATTAAAACAATTACAAAATGCTTAGTTTTATGACGTCGTAAATCAACGCCGGATCATGAGAGTTGTTGTTTTCACCACCATTGCCAATAAAAGTGTACCTCATGTGTAACCCTAACCCAATATAAACAGTGGTAGGAGGCTGGTTATACAGTCTATGGTGTTAACATTATTTGCCAGGAAAGTTATAGCAGAGATCAACAAAGATGTGGGTAAAGCAGATATGACGCTGAAATAAAAGGCAACCAGGGGATTTTTGGGGGTTTTGAACATTGTTGGAATTATCTCTCTCTGGGCTAGATGTGCCATCTCTAGATTAAATTAATAAGTTATAAGTTATTCAATAGCTTGGGCTATTCTATGCAAGTAACAGTCATACTGGTGTTAATCATCAATTTAATAATATTACCCCTGAGCAAAGGTCTTGTGTGAAAGGAATAAAAGGCCCGTCCCAAATAGAGACTGGTTGAGTTCAGTGATTGAAGTAAATAAAAGCCCAGGCTATTAACCACATTTTAATGCTAACTGATTTTGATATGCTAGAGCTGATGGTCATAGAGGAAAGAAAAAAATTTACCTTTAAGGCTCAACGCTCTCAAATTGTGTCAAACGATTTATGCTGTTTATACATCAGTGAACTATTTTAGTTTCTGTTTCTCTAGGACTAGAAGGAGAACCTTGCATTTGCCATACAGAGACTGTGGTTCTTGGTACATAAAATCATTCATGGCTGCAAGTATGTCGGCCTTTATCAGAGTATCTGATCTATAATGATCGGTTAATGACCACATGGTTAACAAGGCCAAACATCACAGCAGAAGCCGACAACAGCATGAGACAGTTTAATAAGCGTGTGTTATTTACCTTTACAGAAAGTATCATCTTCATCAGCGTCCTCCTCTGTTGAGCCATTACCACAATCTCCAGCTTCTTCTGTCGGCTCGTCCTGCATGGCTTAGTGGGTTTGTAAAGACAATAGTACCTGCACGTGTAACATTAGTGTAAGTACTAACATTTGCAATATAAAATGTCTCTGGTTTCACTTCAGAGTTGATTCACCTACATTTTTGGTAAATCCAAAATTTGCATGTAAGTCGCCTTGTTCTCTTTATAACTTTTTCTATAAGATGCTGATTTTAACGCAGATGAAAGAATAATAGTGATTCAGCACTCCTTACATTTCATCTTCTTCTCTAATGATTTGAGGTAGTTGGCATTAAAAAAAAAAAGTTATAGATTCTGTGACAACACACTTCATGGTAACAAGAGAACGCCTGACGGTATCTTTACTGATGAATCACACTGAATACTAATGTATGCTGGTGATGTCATTCTTTATTTAACTAATATATACTTGCTAATGGCAGTATGAAAATTAAACACTGCAAATATTTTCCATCAGAAGTATAATTTAAACAAAGTTTTGAAACTATTTCTGAGGTGAACACAACAAAGTCGTTTTGGTCCCAAACAAGAACTAAAAACATTTTATATCACAACATTTCCCTGAGAGATATCCCTCTGGAAGTTTCTCTTCATTTACAACAAGTAGCTACAGCTCAGCAGCTGTAACATAACTTTAAAGAAAATACTAAACGACAAACCTTACTCAATTATACTCCAAATATTAGCTAAGACAAACATTCAGTTTGTAGTTCATGGTAGAAAAAGATAACAACCAGTTTAACGGTGTAAAAGACTGACAACAAACCTGAGCATCAGCCGGAAGTGACCGCAGGTGTTCACAGCGACGTGTCTGCGCAGAATGTGGAAAACATCGCGATATCTCCTGAGATGTGGGTGGAGACAAAAGCAACCGATCCCAGGTTAAGAGATTTAGACTAGTCTGCAGATCACAGAGTAATGATAATCTGCGCAACATTCTTTCATTAGAACTTGTCACGTGTGCTGTTTAAGGTAGAGATGCAACATCCAAATACAATCCAGGAACTCCAGTCACAATAAGAGATTAAGGAGTTATCACCATGGCAACTTGAAATAATAATAATAATAATTTAATATTTTATTGTGAGATGGAGAAATGGCATCCCTGTTGCCAAGTATCTATCAGTGGTTATCATTCGTTAATTAAAATCCATGATTCAAAAGTACAAATGTCAGAAGTAATGGCAGTCGTACATTTCTGCAACACATTAACATTTTTGCACCAAGCTGCTATATAGAAGTAAATAAATAGTTGTTGAGATGTTTGCTTGAATCAAAGTGGAGGGTCTACAGACAACAATGACACAGCTGACATATTGTGTAACCCTGCCTAACCCACTGGAGACACAGAGCAAAAACAAATACAAGAAGAACATAAAGAAGAACAAGCTAAACTATTTATTTGTACTTCCAGTCAGTTTGAGGTAAATCTATTTAGTTTAGAGTAGTGTGGCTTTATGACAAGTCAGCAATTCTCACAGTGTTTAGACATGTTTGTGTTTGAATTGGTTATGAATCAATACTTGTGTATAGGCCCTGCATGTGCAGGTTTTAAATTAAGTGTGTTACATCGAGTCTGTTTTGTGCCTTGTTGACACGGTGTGTGTGTGTGTGTGAATTTTAAATGAAATTTGTCCGCAGTAAGTGCTCATGCAGAGTGTAGATGTATCAGTACATTTGTACTAGTTGAGCGTGTCCATGCCCAGTGTCTATTCAGCCGTGGGTTTGTGTTTGCATCCTTAGTTTTTTCCATGACTCAGCATTTTGAGTCATCCAGAGATCAAAGTGTTGAGAGCCGAATGAAAACTGCAGCAAAGTTTCAGCAGCTGATGAATAAACATGAGGCGGCACATTTATGCATCGTGCACATACACATAGCAGACACAATACATAAACATCAATGGTACTGCACACATATTATTATTATTCAGTCAGTGTACACTCACACACAATATTCAATAAAGGTTAAATAAAGTGAGTGTGTGTGTGTGTGTGTGTGTGTGTGTGTTTCATTAAGTGGACTCAAATCCTACGTGTTTGTTTAGTGCAGAGCGGGGCAACAGGGTAATCCTGCATTTATGAAAGATACACAGACACACATACACAACATTCTCACACACCCTCACTGTCTGAAACCCACCCATGCACCAGCCAAACTAAGACCCACACAGACCCACAAATGCACATATAAGTGCATGAGAGAGCAAACACACATTCATGCGCTCCTCTCTCTCCCTCTGATCCACCCCAGAAGGAGCAGAGGCCTTTGGCAAACACCCCCACTAATGGATGGAGTGTTACAGACTTCAGCAGCAAATGGAAGGCTAATCTCCAAACAAAAGACGCGATACGGCACAGGGTGAAAAAGAGCGAGAAAAGAAAGTTAATTAAAACGGAAAAAGGGCAAAGAGACAAACAAGAGAGAAAGAAAACCTAAAATCGGTAACTCTACTCGTACACGTACACAAAATATTTATCTTGGTTTTGACCAATGTAAGTCCTGAGTGAGACGCCTATTGAAAAATGAACTTGTCATGTATCTCAGGTATATGAGAGGACACGTTGGAAGTCAGTCAGAGCTTAGGGCTGAGACAAAGTCTATATGACATCATATTAAATAGCACAACATTCAGAGTTTTTGTATTAAATTGGATGAACTGATTACAGCTTTTATACCATTTTAAACTGACAGTAAACCTGGCTATAGGGCAATTAAACAAATATTTGGAGACATAGCCAAACCACTAATACTGTCATTAAAACCTGTTTGTACATTATCTAAGTCATGTCTCACACTGTATCAGGCAACACATAAAATACACTGTGTTCTAAAACGAACACATTTTTTTTTTTAAATATAAATCTCAGCCCTGATGCTATACTTATTATAATGGACAGCTATTGTAGACACATGTAATTATAAAATTATGAATGCCATGAATATTCAATATAATCAATGTAAACGAATATGTTGTGACACATATGTTCTCACACATAGGATTATATCAATATCTGCATATCGAGGATGTACAAAATAACATTAAAAAAGGAGCATAAAAATAGTTTGATAAATATCAAGGAAACTGATCAGAGCAGCTACATGTACAAATGATGGTAAGCTGGTTGCCCCTCAAATCTCTTCTTACAAATTTCTATATATTTGACTTTTATTAGTTATTTAGTTGCATATGTCTACAAGTATGTACCATTTAGATTTACATTTAATATGATCATTTATATTATTTATATATTGCAGGAAATTATAAGGAACTACACTGTAATCTTTGTCAACTTGTGCTTTTTTGTATTGTTTTTTTTTTTTTCTTGGAGGGAAATCTGCCAAAAACAATCTCTTACTTTAAGCATGTCACATAATTTGTGGTCTTTATTGAGCAGCATGTTTCTCAGGAATTTAAATCCATGGTCCCAGATAACATCTGAGCAAAGCACTTATCTGTTATAAAATATGAATTTGATAACCTTCAGAGAGGCATCACTGTACAGCACATGTAGATAGAAGCTGTTAAAACAGCAGGCGTCTGCTTTATCCTAAACATGTGGAAATGTATTTATGTGGTACTTTTAATACCCATTGCAGAGTTACAGATATATAAATGATATACATCACATCAACACAGTGGCACATCTAGAATACACACACACACACACACACACACACACACACACACTGAATGAATCACTGAGCAGTGTAATGATAGGTGAGTCCAGCATGGCATCCCAATTGGTTTGACTAATGAAAGAGCATCCCATTTCTTATCAATGAATAATGCATCACGCATTACAAAATGTTCCCCTGCATGGATTATTAATACAGACCCACAATCTGCATACATGTGGAGAGGCACACACACGCTGACACAAACACAAAAAAATGCTGAGATGACCAAAAAACTTTTTAAAAAATAAAATAAAAACTTGCCCAAACAAACAAAATGCCAGAAAAGTAACTTTGTGAAGGTTGTATTTATCAGTATGTGAATCCATTGTTAATAATGTTGCATGTTGCTGATCCGTCACATACACAAATGTTCCTTCTCAGACTCATCATCGTAGCATCATCAGGATTAACATTAACAAAACATTAACTGATATCATGACGTGTTTGATAGAATCTCTGCAGTTAAACACACCCACGTCCACACTGTATCGGTTGGTCAATAAAAACAGGCCGATATGATCACAAACATGTCAGTATCAACGTTTATGGTAACAGATATGCACCAATATGAAAAGTTTTATTTTACAGAATAAATGATGCACAGAAGATGTGTATGTATGCTTCTTTTCTTAATTCTAGTTCTATGTATTTATGTTTTCTTTATATTTATTGCTATTTCCAGTAAAGTTTATGGTTAAACTGTAAAATTCTAAGCCTGTTGTCACGAGGGCTTCACAACAACATCTTAGGAACTATTGCCAAAGTTTATTCTAAATATATATCAGCCAGTATATCAGTATGGGCCCACAAAAATCCATGTCGGACTCCACTCTAAACTAGATTTACAGTTTTAATGGATATCTGCAATGGTCAGTGGAAAGTGAGCACAACATCTGCCCTCAGATATCATGACATTAAAGAAAATAAAAACATTGTCACATCTACAGTGTCACACACACTGTTTTATAATCACACAAAGCAAACTCAGGGGGAAAAAACCGAGGCTGTCACTAAAGTATGAGAACAGTGTTGGGTTCCTGCTCCTCCGAGGTGGTCGCCAGCTGTCGTCATTACAGCCACACAGAACATCAGTCAAGAGGTTAATGGAGAGGCTATTACCTGGTGACAGAACAAGAGTTACAGCAGAACACTGGAACCAAATACCTGAAGTGATTTGTGTTGAAAAGAGAGGAAGAAACTAAGTAATTGGTCATAATTTATATCTGAAGCTCAAACCACTGTGAACATCTATATTGATGCTGTTAACCTGCAGTGGACAAGTAAAGTATTTTACCGCATAAGTCAGGTTAATTTCATTCATTCACAGAATCCTAACATATGCTGAATTTATTTTGTGTGTTCTATGTTCTGTTCTGTTCAGGCCTCTAAATATACAAAAACTAAATCATGTGTTGGTCAGGTTTGTAAAATGACTGTTTTGACTTTTATTTGTCATCCAACAACTTGTATGAATGTGCACATTCAGCTTTAGCTGCTCAAACAGTTTCAGTGTCCAATAAAACTAAACTATCCAAACCAAATAATCCAGTTACTTCTGCGACTTTCCATCTAATTAGCCAAGCAACTAAAGTTTTATTCATATGGCACAATTCATTCCAGATGGAAGCACAATGTGCTCTACAAAGCATGTGGTACCATGGAAGTTAGCCACAAAACTATATGTAAAGTAGAAAGATAACTATTAGACAGATTAAAATCCACACGCAAATTCAAAATTGGGGGAAAAAATGACTGAGTAATAATTAGACCAGTAATAATTAGAGTAATAATTAAACCAATAAAATAATGATACATAAAACCAATAACAGGAATAAAAATAAAGTAAAATAACCAGGCCACTAAAAAGAAGAAAAAGTTAAAGTTTTCAGTTTAGTATTAAAGTATTAAAAGTTCTCTCATTCCTCTCTTTGAAGGTAAGCTTTTCACCCAATCTACGGTTGTTCCAAATAAAGACTTTTGATTTCTGACATAAGATTATAATTATTTAACCAGTTATATTATCTAACATGTGTTTCTTTACTGGCCAGGGTCATGTCAGGATTGAACTGGGTTTTAAAGAGAATGTGTTTGTTTGACAGACACATTTTTTAAAACCCAGTTCACTCAGACTCAAGCCTGAGGTGGATGAGATGGCCACTTCACTGTTGAAAAGGTTAGGGAGCAAAAAAAAGTTCATACACAAGTTTATGTATTCCTTTCACTGCTGAGGGAGTCTCAATAACTTCAGTAGCTGCGATAAGCACTCATGGCTTTTATTCTGGATTCTTGTCATTCCTGAGTCCTGACACTGATCTAGAGTTGGAGAGGTAAAATGTTTTTCCCTGACAGTGATCATGGCTTCAGGGACTGGGAGCATAAACGAGGTGAAGTGAGTTTAAAGTGAATAAACTTAAGTCTTAACTGTTTTCAGCAGACGAATGACAGTAAATCTACTTCTTCTATAATTTCTCTTGCTCTTGAGTGTCATGAGGAGTTCATTGTTTTTGAGAGATGTCAGGTATATTTAATGTTACATTCCAACAAAAAATGAAATGAATGAAATTGTGTTGATACGTTATCAGACAGGACTGGTAAACTAATCCAGGAGTATAACTTCAGTGGTATGCATGTTTTTTTCCCTCTCTGTAGTCAAGATTGAGGTCTTTCAGTTTAAGCAGGAGTTATTGATTTCATGTTTAGATTTGTAATGCTCTCACTCAAAACCCTGCGCTTGCATTCAGTTATACCCTGCTTGTGCTTATTCCTGCAAACCATCCACACAAGGGGGCGGGGCAATTTGATAGCAATTTCAATCTGAACGTGAAAGTCGAGCTCTCAAACTGAAAGTCCACGCCCTGGAATAAAGGAAAAATAGGTGTTTCCCTTTACTTCTGCTATCCAGAACCTTATGAAATGTTGCTCCTCCATCATCCGCCCATCTCCTCATTTACACTAGATAAAGGCCCTGGTGAACGTTAACATCCCATATCAGAGAATTCGGCTGCAGGAATGTTGCATGTAAACAAATTGTCCTATCACAGATTCTGCAACCAGAAGGTCATTGACACCTGCATCATCACTTTAACCACGTCCTTCTTTGGAGTAAATTGCATAGTAAGGCATTAATAATATGTGTACAATGAAAAGCTAATGAAAAACAAACATGAGAAATATATAAGATGTTTAACATGATAAACCACTGCAGACACTTTCCATCTATAATTATTATTTCTGTTAGAAGCCAAACTTCAACCAAAAATCAAAAGAAAATGAGAATGCATGTGTTTTTCACTCATTGTAATGCACAAGAAAAAGTTTGTTTCATGTATGTGATACAATGTTGATCTGTTTTCATTGCACTTTGTCAAATTTTGTTTTTAACAAATACACCAACTTTTTAATCTCAGCCCAGATTAAACAGTTATTACGCTATTTAATTAAAACCTTCAGTGTTTCCACTTAGGTGAATGATATGCTGAAAAAGATTTAGGACCAATGATCTAACCTGAAAACAAATGTAAACTAGAATAGTAGAGCAAATACCTCCACCAAATGCTAAACAGTCCCCTTAACTTCAATCCAACTGCACCACATTACACTCAATCATAGAAATCAGTCCCCTAAACATATCTGGTCTTTCTTGGCCCACGCACCTACATTCCACCAAGTTACATCAAAATCTGTTTAGTGAATCTTAACCTTGTTTATGTCAGAGGTAACCAGACCAAACCAAAGCCTTTATAGTGACCTCACAGTCCTCAACAAACCTTCCTCACTACATTACACAACTGGTCCACCTCACATAGATGCAGAACCCTCTGAGCTGCACTGTTTAGCAATGTGAACCCTACCACAAACGCATTATTAGAACATAAGAGATGGACAAAGGGATCTGATAAGAGAATGAAAGAATGACAAGAATGACAAAAAGAAAATTAAAAGGTCACGGCTCATGTACTGCTGACATTGTAGGACTGCCCCTCCTTCCCTGAGCGGGGCCCTCACTGTTCAAACAATCCTCGACATTCAAAGGCTGAAGTGAAACAGAGATGGTAAAATGCTATTAAAGCCTGTGTTCATGGGCTTGTGAACAAACACTGTAAACACACACACACATAAATTTGAGTTAAAAACAGGGAGACAAAGAAAAGGCAGGAATAGAGTTCACATACCGAGGATAAAGCGTTACGAGGAGCAAACATTTTATTGAATAATAAGTCAGACTATAAACACACTGCCTATTCAAAAATAAAACTCCTATTCAAACACCTAATGTCTTGGCACAGGCTCAGTGTCCACAGGCGAACGTTCTCGAGCGGCTCGAGGGCTTGGCTGAGAAGTTACTATTACAAAGTGTGAACAGCCCTCTAATCCCAGAATTCAAGTCATGTCAAAACCCATCCAAATCCAATTTCAGCCCATTCCACTCAAAAGTACATGCAGGTTTTTTTCATTTAGTCTTTGGACTTTATACATTGGACTCCAAAAGCACAATACATGACTTTCTCACTGTCTAGTGTCTTTAAGGCCCATTTCCTCCAGGAAAACGGTGCACAGCAGTTCAGTCAAGGAATACAGGCAGGCTTTGTATTCTGAGTTTAAGACCTCCAGCACCAACAAGAGCCATCCATCTTCCAACATTAGACCTCAAACAGAACATACTCACTTTTTAATCAAAATGAAACCCACAGTTTGATTCTAATGCTTCAGATTAGGAAAAATCTGCATACTCTTAAAAAGTAGCTCCATGGTGCCACTAGAGGTCAGAGATGAAGCTACAGGCAGGAGATGGGAAGTATGGAAACACAGATAACCTGAGCACCACTGAACCTGTCCTGGAGACCAGGAAGTTACTCTGACACATTATCTAGCAAACAAGATATCCAGTGTTTAGCTGTGACATGAGATGACATAACTTTCATAAACTGTGACCCAATTCAGGGGCTGCCAAGACCGATTGAGGCTCAAGTAGGCTGTGCCATTCCAAAGGCTCCTCCACATGCAGCCAATAAATGCGCCCTTTCATCCCTGAGCAACACGGAAGTCCTCTGTAGACCATGCCGTCCCTTTCTATGCGGCATTTGCTGTAAATCTGGCTACTTAACTAAAAAGTCAATATCCGCATGAAATACAGTTTTCTCAAAGGTGGCTCCTGTCATTTAAGAAAGTTTTTATTTGATTTTTGATGCTATAGAAACATCATGAAGGATCATGATTGGTTGAGCACATGTATCCTGGGACCTTGCAGCTCCATTCTCTGAATGCACAATATGGAGGCTTTTGGGTCTGGGATAATTTGGCTTTATTTCTGTACAGTGAGAGGACGTTGAGACTTCTCGTCCAGATTTATTTACAGTCGTTAGACAGGCTGACTCTTGTTTTCGGTCATTGAAAGATAAGCAGCTGTATATTCATAGACAATGAATCCTGTTATCTTCCTTCCGATGATAACAACAAACTTTCCACCTGTACAGCAAATACAATTCAATGTGTTGCATGTTCCACAAGCTGCCCACTAGCGCCTCCTTTGGATAAAATGTCACATTTTGTCCTACACTCTCTGCAGCCAGTCAGAGTGGGGGAAACACACCAACTCCAAAAGGCTCTTTGTCCCCTGGAGTGAGAAAAGACTCTTGAACTCTTTCCTCTCTTTGTCCGTCTCCCACCTACATACACTCAGCATGAGCGTGAGTCTTTCCTCTGTCTGCAGCTTTCAACAATGCTTCATCTCTGTGCCCCAGCCCACACACACCAGAATGCCACAGAGGGACGCCATGAACTTCTCCCTCTATCTGGCTCATTCATTTTGTGGAACGCTCCGCTCGCCTCTGTCTCACTCCTCTTTTCTTCATCTGTCACTTCCTCATCAACACAGTCTCCATCCTTCCCCTCTTTCTCTCTCAAATTGGTGACCTCACCCAACACCCACATCACAGTGACTTCATCAGACGGCAGCTGCAGCCGAGGCCACAGAGCAAAGTGTTGGTGCGAGAGGGCAGTTAATCCCGATGCTGTGTCTGGGACAGCAGGGTGCTGAGAGGAAACTTCTGGAAGCCATCAAACCACCTTCATGCCTCATCTAATCTAATTTTTTATAAACTTGCATCTGTTAATTTCATCTGTATCAGTACCAACTGCAGGAACGCCCACTTGTGTTGTCTGGGAAATGAGAGTGGGACTTGTCAAGGTCACTGACGTCTCTACGAGATAAGAGACAACTGACAGACACAGGCTTTGTTTTCCTCGTTTCGCACTTTTCACATAGTGCGCTTTTCTTTTACTTTTGTTCTTTTTGTATGTTTATTAATACTTTTTTTTCCAGGTATCAGTACTGACTGTTTATTTTTCTATCTACACTACGAACACCAATATCTATACTTTCAGCCCCTTACATACAAGAGACTCTTTACTTTTGTTTTATGTATTTTAAGGGAATTATCACTTTTTAAAATGTTGCATCAAGCTCTGCCTTCCCAACATTGAGACATATTTCAACCTAAATTGACAATGAAACAGAAAAGACAAATGTTTGCTGTATATCTACCAGTAACAGATGTAACTCTGCGTTAGAGGTATCAGAGGACGCATGGTGCATATGACAAGGAGGGACAACATAGAGGAAAGTGGGAACTTTTTACATTTATACTTTTACTTGAATAAAGAGGTTGAATCCGTTGAATCAGTACCTTTTAACACAAGTATCTGTACTGTAATTGAGTAAAGAATGTCTGTACATTTGCCATCTGTGGTAGCTTCAAGACCTAAATTGCAAACCATCCTGACATGGAGGGTTGGGTTACTGAGCAGAAGAGAATAAAAATCTATAGTGGTCATGTAGCAAGACTTTGAAGAGAGAAGAAAATAACTTGGTTTAGAGGTCAGCATTACATTAGACTATTTGTTCGGGCAGCTCTGTGAGGTAGGTGGTCAAGAGCCTCAGTTAAAGGCTCCAGATTAGGTTTCGAGTGGTTTGGGGGTTTACAGCTCTGTAGTGGGTCTGAGTGGTTACAAGGCTTCAGATGTCACATTTTGAAATGTGGTCGTTTAAGTTACAAGAAACACTGAGCTCTGAGTGTCTTTGAGTTTCTAATCTGTAACTCAGATTTTAAAAGCAAGCAGCCATCAAGAGGGTCATTCCTGCACCGTGTGACTTTAATACTACTGTGAGTTGATCTTATGCGTTCACACTCATGTAACTCATGTACAATTTTGTTCGATAAAAATATACGTATATACATATATAATATAATAATAATAATATATATAAGTAATACATACATATTTGCTCAGTGAAGAAGTTGCTATAATAAAAGGTTGATATGTATTTGCTGAAGCTCTTCACAAAAGTTATCAAAAGCAGAGACTGCCATCTACTGGACAATGTGTAAGTTACATTTACTATATATGATGAGCCATGTTTGTCAGGTCCAATCATATTTGTAGAAACATTTGTCTTCGGATAAGAACCGCAAGTCACAAAACACATGTTAAGTTAAGTAGCGTTCAATGCATTTGTTGATTTATTTATTTGTTTATTCATTGTTCAAATAAATAAACAAATTTAGAGACATTTTTGACACTTTGTATAGATGGAGCAATACAGGTTGTAAGATTTTCTTTATTTCATGCCATGTCTTTACAAAATAAGGTAGATGTTACATTCAGAATGTGTTTATTTTTGTTAAGAATGCTGTGACAGTAATCTACTTTAAAAGTTCAGCAGCAGTGTGTGTGTGTGTGTGTGTGTGTGTGTGTGTGTGTGTCTGTGTGTGTGTGTGTGTTTGTGTGTGTTTTCAGAGGTGCTGATACAACCACAGCACCGTGTTGAGGAAGCAGTCGGCCTGTGTGTCCACTCTGGACAGTGAATGTCCGTCTTCTGCAAACCACAACAGCCTAGACAGACAGAACAATACACAGAGATCAAATCAGACTTGATCACAATTATTAGTCTTAATGATTTAATCATGTTTTCTTTGTAACAGGAATGCTGGTGTTGAACTAAATGTTGCACTCTGGTAAGTTTTCCTTATCTGATGTTCTTTGCTCTGTTGTACCTGACGGGTGAAGATCTGCTCTTCAGTGCTTTATAGAGCTCCAGACCTTGATGAGGAGACACTCGCCTGTCTCTGCCTCCCAGCATCAGCAGCACTGGAGCCTTGATCTACGCACACACAGACACACACGGACAGATTCTGTAGTGTACAAAGGCAGAGTTACACAATTGTCTTTCTGATCCTGACTTCTGATCAGGCACTACACTGATTGACATTATTGTCGTGACAATTTGTTTCTGCTTTTCTGTGTGAATTTTCTTGGGGGCTGGATGAAAAAGCCTTGCAGATAGAAGCTGATCCATCTGACTGCCCTGTTTCCCAGAACTGTTTCCAGACACCTTTTTGTTGTTTTCAGTTTCGCATCAGTCACGTGTTAAAAATCAACACGCCCACTTGCTCACCAGAAATTTTAATAGGGGGCTAGCAGGAGAAGGTCTGGAAAATGTCCAGAGCAACTGAGTCTAACACTTATATTCTCAGATAGAGCCCCTCCAGAAACTTTCAGGAAAATAACCAGAGCTCAGTTCATGTCTGCAGCTTTTAGCATCAACTTTTAAAGTTTCATAGTCTTGTTAAAAGTAGAAATCACTTCTGGCCTGAGAATATGCTAGTCATGTGTACACAATGATTATTATTATGATATGTATTTGAAGTGTGCATGAGTCTGACCTGAGCAGCATGTGTGATGGGTGACTTCTCTAACATGAGCCCCAGGGCCTCAGCAGTGGGGATCTGGTCATACGAGTACTGCAACCCCACACTGGTGTAACGCCTTGAGGCAGGGAGAGAAGAGTCACAGGAGCTAAAGCTTGTGTCCATCATGTGTGGATGAGTTGTTTGTATACACGTCTCTCACCAGTCCACTATGTCACTGGTTCCCAATAACGTGGCAGCATTAATGACAGGGTTCCTGGCGGCACACGCTCTGTAGAACTCAGGGTACTGACCAACCAGGTGACAGGATAGGAAACCCCCGTGAGAGCCACCAATCACAGCCAACCGTTTGGGGTCAAGGGTCAGGTCGCCCTGCAGCGCAGTAAGCACGGCCCTCTGGGAAAAGACAGTTGGTCACACTGAGACAACAAATCATTTACAAGGTGATATCGAGATGTTTACACAGGACTGACTAAAAAAAGGGCGTCAATTTGTCCTTTTTGTCCGTATTTATTTATGAGAATCTCACGTTTTTCAGCACCTACACTCTTTCCAGGTCTCTGAATTAAACAGTAGGAACAGCTCGTACCTGCACGTCTTTTACATCCTGACTTCCAATCTGACCAATCAGGGACAAAATGCTGTCCTGGCCAAACCCTGTGGATCCCCGGTAGTTAACTGGATAGATAGAGAGAGAGAGAGAGAGAGAGAGAGAGAGAGAGAGAAAGAGAGAGAGAGAGAGATAGACAGACAGACAGACATTTTTTAAAGAAATCAAACAGATTTCTTTTAACAATAGTTTATCAATATGTCAAAGTCACTGAACTGTGCAAACTTCATTGTCTGTGCAATTCAAAGGTTTATGTGCAATACATTCCACTGTACATATTCTGTTTTGAGCTTATTTTTTTTACCCTGAACTTTGTATTCAGTTTCTATGTTAGGCTGAGTGAACCAGCTCCAGACTGTAGCTTTATATTTAACTTCATATCCTTGTTCTCATCTAACTCACAGTGATAAAGCAAACAGGCCTGTTTCCCAGAATGACTAACTCATTCTTCAAGCTCCCTGTTTACAGTTGAGAGAAACAGGAATCTCACCCATGAGCACAGCAAAGCCGAGTTTAACCAGTCCAGCTGTGGTGCAGTTCCACTCTGCAGGGAACTGGGAGTGAGGGCCACCTGGGGGAGCAAATAGACAAAAACTGTTTATAGTGATATTAAAAAACTATGGTTCTTTCCTGTAAGCAGAAATACAGAAACACAACATCCTCACAGTAAAAACAAAGTTTACACAAACCATGGATGAAGACGACCAGAGGTAAACTGGCCTCATGCAGGGGATGAGACGGTTTAACCAGGACAGCACCAAAGTCTAGACCAGCTGAGGGGACAGAGAGGGAAAGTAAGAATAGAGCTGAAGTTCGGTGAGTCTTATTTTCAAAGAAGTGACTGAAAGCTCACAGTAACATGTGTTTTCCTCCTCAGGTGCAGGTGTGACATCAAGAATTGTCCAATGGAAATCAAAGGTCATGACGGGCGGCTGCAGGGTTCGCCAGCTCACAGCTTCACCTGCTGAGGGAAGGAAACCCACCCTCTGTACACACACACACACACACACACACACACACACACACACACACACACACACACACACACACACACACACACACACACACACACACACACACACACACACATTTTCTAAAACAAAATGGTATATAATATTCAACCATATCAATTAGTGGTGTGTGTGCATGTGTGTGGTGTCTGACCAGAGTGGGTGGTGTATTTGGGCTGGAGCAGCAGACGATCATCATGTCCCTCTGGACTGTCAGCAGCTTCCAGCTGCCATAAACTCTGGAAACATCAGAAAGACCTGCAGAGGACAGAGAGCAAAACAGAGAGACAACAATAAAGTATATGAAGTGATGAGGAACAACAGGAGGGAAAATGATAAGAGCAGGAACGTTTACCGAGATAAAGGAGTTTCTAAAGGGTTTAAATTATATTTAATTATGTGAAGCACATGTTTATCCAAATCACAGATGAGGATGAAAAGCAGAAGATTCTATTAAATTGAATATTTGAATGGTGTAAGCGTTAAAGCATCATCATTTTTAAAAAATGCATACATCTTAAGAAATAACAACATCTCAGTGCACATTTCAGCAACTTTTGACTTTTATGTCGAATTGTTTTCCAACAGGATGCTGATGGCGACCTTAAGCCTGTTGGTCTCATCATACCTTTCGGTTCACTCTTGTGTTCTTGATGACGAGGGTGAAGAGGAGGAGGAGGAAGAGGAGGGAGTGGAGGAAAAGGAGGAGAAGGAGGCGGAGGAAGGTCAGAGTCAGAGGGAAGGTGAGGAACGGGACCAAAAGGAGAAGAGGGAGCCGGAAAAAGAGGGGAGAGAGGAACAGCAGGAGGAGGAAGAGGAATGAAAGCAGGAGATTGGGGTGGATTGGGAGGCCAACAAGGGGAGGGAGGAGGGGGAAGGAGAGGGGAGGGGGGAGGAGGAGGGGAAAAAAGAGTTGGAAATGTGGACAGAGAAGAGAGACGAGGAGGAGGTGGAGGAGGTGTAGGAGAGGATGGACTCTTACTATCAGAGAGGGAGGAGACTTTTCTTGTTCTTCTGTCGACCATGAAGAGATCCTGAGAGAGACGAGGAGTGAGTGAACGTGTGCGCACGACAACACGATGAATCCACAATAAGAACATTCTATAAAATCAATCTCTGGCAGAGAGTTGGATGAGAGGATGGATATCACTCCCACATCTGTGTATTGATTATGAATATTAAGGCCGAGGGTGATTAGCTTAGCTTAGCATTAAGCCTTGAATACAAAGGAAACAGCAAGCCTGGCTTTGTTCAGCGTTGAACCAATGTTATGAGCAAATGTCCTCCAGCTTCTAAAAGAGCACACAACCACATTTCCTAAAAAGGCAAACCTTCTAGTTACCTTCCAGTTCCTGCAGGCGCTGCTGAACACCACTCGCCGGCTGTCTGCAGACCAGCAGCAGGACGTCAGAGATTCATAGACACCTGCACACTCACCTGGAACCCACAGACAAGGAGAGAAATATTCACCTGTGAGTGGAGATTTTAGCTCAATCAAGGAATACCAGCATTATACATAATCGTAGAATTCAATGAACTTCTCTCACAGTAAAAATCCTAAAGGGCTGCAATTATTATTATATAATCTGCCATGATATATAAATGTATAATTCTATTGTGCAAACCTGCATTACCTGCTGATTAGCAAGATCTATCAACAAAACCAAAAGTGTCACTGTCATGGTGGTGCTGGAGCTAAAGTCAAGGGATCAGTAAAATCAGTAAGATACATCATCTGGGAAACATGAACGTGTGTTCAAATATAGAGTGTGACTGAATTATTATAGTTTGCTGAAAGAATTTGTCAGCATGAGCCTTTTACAGACATCTTAGTATTAGTGTTCAGGTTTGGTATCAGTGTTCAATATGCAGCCATATGAAAACTTTTATATTACAGAATAAACTATGCAGTTGTGTTTATTTAATTTTTAGAAAACTTAAACTTTTCGTGGTTATTTATAATAAAGTTTACAGTGAAGTTTACACAATGAATGGGAGTGAAAACATCAAGCCTCTATTCATCTGATAATAACATATAAACTGGACAGTTTTACCTACCAGTCTGTGGTCTGTTGACAACATCCAACAGAGTGGATGTCTTCCTGACCTTCAGGTCCAGCTGTGAAGGATATACAGTCATTGTTTAATTGTTGTTACAGGAAACACACCCATACATGCACATGCACATTCTCACACACACACACACACACACACACACACACACAGTACCTGTTGCAGACTCTGGCACTGATTGTGAGGACCAAACACTCGTCCCTGCAGGTAGATCAGTGTGGAGCCATCTGGACTCAGCCTCGGACAGGACACTGACAGGTTGTCCCCTGACAGACACTCTAGTATGGAGGGATGAGGATGTACAGGGACCAGATTATCTGAGGTTTAATTAGTGAGTTCATTCATTCATCAACAAAAGGGACAAAGGCAACATCCTCACCACAGTGTCCATCCAGGTCTAACTTGAATAACCCAGACCTGAAACACAGTTTAAAGAGAAGCACACATATAGTGAGGAAGACGTAAAGAGTCATTTACATTTAGTAGTTAGAGGCCTGCTAGATCCAAAAACTAAAGTCACTGAAATAAATGTTTTCTAATTGGTATCAAAACAGTTTTCAATGTAATTTCTGTTTCATCTGCTCATTTGCTACTGTTTTGAAAAGTTGTTTCCTCTTCAGTTTTGATTGAGAATGACGTACAAAAAAATAGTGTAAATAGTGCTTTTACCTACAGTGTGTTTTTGAATTTGTACTATTTATTATTCATCATATTAAAGTTTTCACTTATTTTTTCCAAGTATCAAAATATCACTTAATTATTTCGGTGCTTAAAATGCTGCTGTTTCTCAGGCTGACTCAAAAAAACTGAAAAAAAATAGATATTTCACCTGCGGTTGGAACAGAACTTCAGGCCGAGTCTGAAGGGTTCATGGTACCAACCGACAAAAAACACAGACTGACCCCCGGGAGCCCACAGAGCCTGGACAGGACACACGCACGCACGCACAAACACACACACACGCACAGACACAGACACACACATTAATTACAGTCCAAATGAATCCTCGCTGGGTCAGAAGATGAGGAAGTGTAAATCTCTTTGCCCTCCTCACCTGTCCAGGTGAGACATCAGATGGCACGCCCTGCAGCTCAGTGACGGTGCCGCTGTACAAGTTCAACACACAAATCACTGGGCTGCTCTTGTTGGTCAGAGCCTCACCCCAGTCCTCACAGTACACACTCCTGTCCTGTGAACAGCCACGAAATGAATGTGAGACATGTCCACAGAGATGTACTCAACAAAACGTTCAATGCTTCTGTCGTGTGTGTGTGTGTGTGTTTGTGATACCTTCCCACATGCAGATTCCCCATCACATCTTTCTGATGACGTGTTCTTGCTCCTCTCAGCTACATACAACAGTTTGTTCTCACACTCTGACCATGACAAACACCCAAACTGAGCTGGAAACACAAACACACACATTGACATGAACATCTGTACAATCATATACATGAACACTAACAAATATAAGGGCACAAAACAAATCATGTACAAAAACACGTCTCACCATCGTCATATACTCGGCCATGTTTGTTGAGGGCAGTCAGGTTGAGGCATTTCCTGAGGCCGTTGCAGTCCCATATCTAAGAGTAACAACAAAACAACAGCAGTGTGTCCACATGTTCAAACACAGCTCTCACAGAGCGCGTTACCATCCGCTCTCCTCACCTCAAGAAGCTGGTGACCACTGGTCTCTCTGACAACCGCCCTCAGGCCTTGAACGGGAGAGCATCTGCTCAGTAACCTGAAGAACGGGAGAGAAGTAAAAACTCTGTTCAGTTCAAACCGTTCAGGTCAGTTTGGCTTCAGTGAAAGCAGAACACCAGGCTGAAAGTGGCGTTTTACTGCCCCCTCTGGTTAAAGGTTGAATCTCTGTCCACACCCGTCACAGATATCTTGTGTCTGCTGCACTTTCAACCACACACACACATCAGTGATGTGATGTGTAATGAAACTCTGTGGTGTGCACTTCACACCACTGCACATAGGTGACAAGAAAAAAAAATTTCAGCTCAGATTCCAAAAGAGATTATTTTGTCATTTAGATGTTTTTGACACAGTTTTGAAATTGCTGTTTTAAGTTACGACAGAACTCACTCTCCAGACACAGGTGCACAGGACCCAGGAGGGAGGACAGCCCTGATGCTCTTCTGATCGTTGACGTCTGCGATCACTGTCCACTGCTGAGAGTAGCGAAGTCTGGAGCCTCGGACTAGGTCGCTCTGGCTCCACTCTGAATGTGGACACAAGTAGGATTTGATGAATAGAAGCTAAGTAAACTGTTATTTCAATAATGGTAAAAACACGATAAATCTTATACATGTGGGATCTTGGCACAAAAACACATGCTGATGTTTCTGCATTAGAATTATCTGAGCGGTCACTGTAAAAAATACACCAAACTCTGTATAGAATTGTTCTTATTTTAAAAGTCTGCTCACTGAATATTACAGATAAATGCAGGTTCTTACTGATCTACAGTTCCACATTAATCTTAAACTTGCTGTGACTGATTCTGGTCATTTAAGCTGGAAACAGTTCCACACCTCTCACAGGCGATCCTACCCACTAACCAAAGTAACATTAGAGTAAGAACAGAAGTTCAGGGTGCGGTGTGGAAACTAAAGTGGCACCAATCCCTCTATCCCAAGTTAGTGAGCCACAGGGCTGTCACTTTTTCCAGAACTCAAGTTCAAACAAATTTGACATGTGGTTGAAGACTTGACGTTGCACATGTGTGGTGTCTTCTACACTGCCTCACATTGGTGGCTGTCAGTGTAGA
The DNA here is from genome assembly GCF_024713975.1 of Paralichthys olivaceus. Classification (NCBI taxonomy): domain Eukaryota; kingdom Metazoa; phylum Chordata; class Actinopteri; order Pleuronectiformes; family Paralichthyidae; genus Paralichthys; species Paralichthys olivaceus. The sequence goes on along the minus strand of NC_091098.1, from coordinate 10,543,454 downwards.
ACCCAAAATACTTCCTCACACCACCTCTCAGATGCTCTTGGTGTCGTTACTTTACTTGCCAGCGTCTTCCATGTTTGTAGCAAAACACCCAAAACATTACAGGTTTACTTTACTGATAGTGAGCGCCCTCTGCTGGATCACAAGGCAAACTACTTCAGACATCTGATGTGCTTCTAGACTTCATATATTAAATTCATGGTCAGTTCTCAAATTTTCAAATATTTTTTTTTCCAGCCAAGTGTCAGTATCAGGCTCTAATTATGTGTCTCATATAATCTGTTGAAAAAGTTGAAGCAAAATCCCACCAGGTCCATTTAAAAGTCTTTATACTTCAATCAGTGGTAACTGGTGTTATGAACAGGACATGAGTGCCCCCCCCTCGACCTCACAATCCAAAGCACTGAACAACATCCAGCAAACAACAGTGTGGATGGTATTCCAGCCGAGGAACAGATGGCCGTACTGCGTAAACCCTGTTAAACCTTTAGGACATGATGAGAGGTGTCAGTAGCAGCAGGTTGTCATGGAGTCCAGAGACATGCTGGAAGTCAGAGTCACTCTCAGACAGACTGGGTTTTCAGACCGGCTCATTAAAACCTCACTGGGCGAGGGTCTCTTTCACTTTCTGTGAGATTCACCTGCTGACTCTGGACAAAGAGGAGGATCAGGAGTCCAGAGCTCACTGAGGCTCAATTCAACTGTTCTCAGCAGGGTATCTGAACAACCACTGGCCGAACATGACATGTACTTCACTCTATATCCCCCAAAGTTTTAACCTTTCAACACAGGGAATTTGACTGATCTAAAGAACATCTCACAGAGGAACTGTGGTACATTTTCATCCGGAATAAAAATGAATTGTTATAATTACTATTCTGCTTGTGTGTGTTGAAAAAAATAAAATCCTCACAACATCAATTCTTACATTTTAAGGTGAAGATGTGTTGATGTTAGTTTGACAAGAAGAAGTGTGTGTGTGTGTGTGTGTGTGTGTGTGTGTGTGTGTGTGTGTGTGTGTCAGCAGCTCACCAGCAGTCACGGTGTAGACCCGGAGCTCCGGGAGCTGCTCCTCTCTCACATGGGCAGAAAGAGGCGCAGGGAGGCCGCTGAGCTCTGAATACACCCCGCTGACTTGACTGGACTCCATTCCTGTGTCTGCACGCACACGCACAAACACACGCACTGCCCGTGCACGTGAACACACTAACTCATCACCGGGAGCAGAGACACTTGCACCACGTGACTGTGCGGGTTCACAGCAGCAGGTCACTTCATGGATTCAGCTCCTTCGCCTCCATTAGTCTGGACTCAGCTCTCTTCCACTGCGGAAGCCTCCATGTTGACTTCATGAATGGATCGTACCACTGTGCTGCAGGCTGCAGGGGTGTACTGCACCACAGTGACCTCAGGGGGGCAGCAGTAAGTCACTCAGTCTCTTCTCTTAGATCTGTTTTCAACTGGATAATATTACTAATATTGATATTAATTATTATTTTCAAATACCTGTTTTCTTCTGTGGGCTTAAGATAAGATAAGACGAGATAAAACGTTATCCTGTTGTTACAGCAGCAGTCAGAATGAGATAGACAGAATAAAAAGGGGCTGGAATTAAAAAATAAAATATAGTTTTATAAAGAACTGCAGAATATGTATATGATATACAACTTTCACTGCAGAAGTGCTTTGTATAAAACACTAGATGATTGCATTAGCATGTAAAAAAAACTGTTTGTAAATAAGTTTAAGGCGATGTTGGGATAGATGTGTCCATATGTGAAAAGGTTAGGCTCATTTTGTAACCTAATATTATAAATAAATATTTACAAACACGTATGACAGACAACCACTAAACATCACTGGTGTTTAGACTAAATGAAAAAGCTGTTATGTAAACAATATATGTGGGATTATTTGCTCCAAAATTACAAGCACCAATACCATGAAATAAAAATACCACATGATAAACTAAAGCAGAAACTGGAAAAAAGAGCAATTCTTTAACCATTTTAGAGGTTAAAAGACAAATCTGATGGACAATGACATGATTAATGGTAGAGGGAAGAGGCAACCCTTTACCTCTAAAAGGTCAGAGTAAACGTGAATAAACTCAGGAAATGGAAAAAAAAAAAGTGTACTTTAATTAGAGTACTTATACTTTTGACTTTCCCACCACTTAAACAGAAGTAAATCTTCACATATTTGTCTGACTCAGACTGTTAAAGAGCACCTTTCACCTGTTTGTTTTTGAGTTTATCAGATGATCTGAGGCTATAACATGAACCTTTTGTTAAGGTCATCAGAGTGGTAATATCTGATTACTTACACCATTAACTTCATTGTGTATAGACATTCACCTTTCCCCTCTTCATTCCACAAAACTTATATTTCCAGGGCAGAAAGGCAACAAAAACTTTTTCAAAATCACAAAAGACACAAAGAAAGTGGTCACAGTCTTTTATTCTCTTAAGATCCATGATCCCTTATGCCTCAACACCGGAACTACTGATGAGACAGTTTGAAGAGGCTGTAATACAGGAGTCAAACAGATGCTCAACAGCTGGAGAGGAATATTCAACACGGTACAGAAACATTCAGGCAGCTGTTAATGGTGTCATTTAAATTGAAACATTATAATCGATGATTTGTGGATGCAAACCTGACCACTACTGAATACAGCAACTCCACCAAACTCTTCTGATCAGCAGCTCTGGTTATAGTGGCCTGTATGTAAATGTGTTCACTGCCCATCAAGAGGGAAAATCATTCAAATGCATCCAATGATTCAAGTAGACATCTACTCATGAGTCCCTATGTACAGTATATGTGCAATACATACACATGGCTAGATTGTATGACCCTCCGAACCTGCATTAAAATACAATGAATACAACAAAATAGAATATTTTTCCCATAATTGTGTCTGTAAACAGTTCTTAGTTTCTTAAAAATCACAATGTTCCATTAATAAATTAGAAAGTAAAATACAATTATCCACCAGAAATGGTTAAAACGTATTTTTCCTCTCAAAAATATGAATTATAAAGAAGACTATATCAGCTCATTGATTCACTCTTTTAATTAGTATTCACTTCCTTTTTTACCCGATGATGTTAAATAAAATTCAAATAAAACTCACACCACACACTTTTTCTTGCACTGTTTGTAACGTCAGTTTCTGGTTTGGCAGCTGAAGTAGTGACTGAGTGTAAAAGAGGAGAGGGGACGAATGTGGGTGTTAGCGAGGAAAAATTTAACCCATCGAACGGAAAAATTGTTCTGTCAGAATATATTTCCATGGCTCTTTTTGCTTTTTAATTAACTACAGAAGTTCAAATGCACTAATTCAAACAACCGGGACTTGTTGTGTCCAGGCAAAGGCAACAGTAATGAGGATTAAAAAGATTTGACTGACTAGCCAAACCACAGGGCAGCAGCTAGAACTGAGCATCAAAAACAATACTCATCAGCACCAAAGAGGGTTTTCAGTGGCTGTTCCAAAGATCTGAAATGTACCATAAAGCTTTGAAATGTCTTACTACTACTACTACTACTACTACTACTACTACTACTTCACTTTCTCTGTGATTTTTGATTGTAAAACGGCATTTCTGAGGATCCCAGTTAATGTGTTCACAGAACATTTACTCTTCTGTGAAGTCAAGTTGTTTTATACTGCATGAAATAAATTGAATAATTGATTTAATATTATGTAGAAGATACTGTAAGCAGCTGTTGTTGTTGGAAGAACTTTAAAACTGTTCATCAAAGGAAGAATAAATGGCGGCCATCTTGAATCAGTAGAGTTAAGTCGCAGGTGAAAAGCACATGTGGAAAAAGCCCCCGTCGAGGGAGTGTGTCTGACAGCTGAAGCGCCAAAGGCATCATTTTGTATCCGTCTTAGTAGAGCCTGGAAATTTCCTCGCTTACTCGTCCCTTCGCTCCGTCCTCGTCCGTCTCTCACATGACGTCAGCCCGTTTGTCCCTGACTTTGCTCCTCTGTTTTGTCCTGGCCTTGAAGGCAGCAGAGTTGAAAAGATGCTGTTGAAGAAGGAAGACAAAAAGACGTGTCCCATTTTTATACTTCTCAGGTTCTATTATCACACAAAAGATGAGGATAATAAGAAGAAAAACTTGTAGGAGACTCGGAGAGCGAATACCTCCACCAAGGCTGATTGACCGAGTATCATATTGCATACATACATGTATTGAGATCAGATATATTCAGATCATTATTCAGATGTGCACTAAATGTTATTGGTTCATAGATATTAGCACTCCACACATGCCTGATTTGTTTCATAAAGGTCTCTGCTTACTTCTTGAGAAATTCACTAAAATGTTGAAAACCAGCACAAACTTTAGGAAAGTGAAAAATAAAATACTAAATTCACCAAAACTCAGTTTTTCTCAAAAGTGTTTGGTTTTCACATGAATTTGTGTTGCTGGCTCTGGTTACATGTTGCTCTCTGCTGAGGAATGTTTCACAGAGTGGTGTCTTTAGACTTAAGTAGATTCACTTATAAGAGAAATAAGAGCACTGCTTGTGTTGATGTTGGACTGGAGTTTAAATTATGAATTTCATGTGTTTCTATTGTTCAGGCTTGTGGACTTTGGCTTTTTAGCCCCTCTTCCTACGGCCCAACTCACAGTTCTGCCACACAGCGGCAGGACACAGTGAACCGGCTCAGGGAAGACTTGTTCAATGCCATCAGACAGAGCCGACTCAAGGCTGTGCAGAGAGATGAGCCCTTCATCGAAATGAGGAAGAAGAGGCAGCATTGTAGAAGGAGGGCCATGCACACTGTGAACTCTGCCTGTGATTGTGTGTGTGTGTGTGTCTAAATATAGATACAGGATTCATGGCTCTGATCAAATAGTGTTACAGTATTAATGAGCTGTTTACATGACAGGGTCTTATTAAGACAATTTTTTTAATCAGATAAAATCTGAATATTTGTGTCTATGCAAACATTGTCTTTGTCATTCACTCACTAACCAACTTATTAATGTACTTATTACGACTACCTCACCGACTCAGTCTGACTGACGTACATAGTGCAGATGCACATACCTATGAACAAACGTACAGACAACATGAACACAGCGGCATAAAAATGTAATAACACATAAAGTTGGATTGTCCTAATGGGCAAGTTGAGACTGAAGAAAAAAATAGAGGCTGTCACCTTCTCAAATCGTGAGATCTTGTTGCCTCTGACAGCAGGGTCCAGGATGAGGGGGGCGCCAAGTCCGAAGATGTCTCTGAGTAGTGGGTTGAACTGCATCAAAACAAACACAAACACACGTTGTGAGCATAATTTATGGACATAAACAAGTTTTATTTTGCATTTCCTTTTTAATGAGCCATTATTGGTCAAATCTTTCAGTGCAAGAACGACTTGACAAAAGATCTACCAACAGCATGCACACAATGCTTTCAGACAAAATTTAAATAAATATTTTTAATATTTATATTCACATCAATATAATTTTGACTTTGTGAACAATTGTAACAAATCTGAAGAAATTCCCTCAAGGCTTTCTTGAGATATCGTGTTCACAAGAATGGGATGTAAAACCCGAAAACATATTGCCTCCTGCCACTGGCTGTCGCTGATGCAGAGGCATAAAAAACATGCACATTTATAACACACAAACTCAGAAAAAAAATTATAATTTTCACATCACTCAATACACACGACACAAAAAGACACTGCAACAAAAAACAAACAACAACAGCTGTTTCCAGGGGACATAAAAGATGATGAACTCGGCTGGAGTGTGCTTGTTGTTGAATGCTTTCTGTATTTGATTGTGTTGTTTATATTTGCAACTCATGTGTAGACAAATCGATAGAGATGTTTTATGAATTAGATTATTTTTTAATCTTGTTTCATGTGTTTTCCCAAGTTGCATTATGTGTTGATCTCTCCCTGCCACTGCAAAAAAGTTTTTCCTGTTTACACATCAACACTTAAAAACTAAAAACATCTTCACCCTGAGGGGAGATGTGTGAAAGATCGGTTTTCACTGAACTAAAACAAAAATTACATTATGTGAACAAAACATATAGGAAAAAAAGGGTTTTAAAAGATTCCTGTGGACGAGGCCTGAACCTGTTGGCTCTGCAGGCACATATTAGCATTCCTGCTCAAAATGTTTGTTTAGTGGTGTCCACTCCAGATGTGAAAGCAGAAGTGTGTCAAACTGCTACCACTCAAAGATGGTAACACAAACATATGTAGCACAGAAGCAACCACATCCGACCAGATGCTGGAGATACAAAATCTTCAGACTCCTCCTTTACATTTAGTGTGTTTCCTGACCTGTAGGTGGTGTCTGACTCCAGACTCCAGGATTTCTTTGAAGGTATCATAGATTCGTCTCCTCATCCAGCCGTCGATGTAAACGCTCTCCACTCCAAACCTGATCCTCTCCTCTGTGAAGTCCTCGTTCTACCGGAGAAGAAAAGAGACGTCACAAAATGAAAGCCAAAAAAGTGACATCAATCAGTAGCAACAAATATAAACTTTGCATATATAAAACAAACCTCTATATAATGTAAAACCTCTCTGAAGATGGAGCGTTGTTTTCTCCTGTCGTTCTTGGCTCGGTGTTTGTTGCCATCTGTTGCTAAACCCTTCAGAGATTCACACAGACTTTCACTGTCCATCACCTCAAATTCCTACACACACAAACAAACACACACACATTAGTGACAAACCTGTGGTACAGTAATGTAGCATTATTTACAGTAATTGAACTAACAACAGAGATATTGTTAAACTATAAATATGCATGGGTGTCATGGGAAAAAAGCATCTCCCTTCTTGCCCTTTTACTTAATAGACTGTGTGTGTGTCCCACATTTAGTTTATGCAAAACAGGTGAACAACTGTCTGTGTACCTCATCTATTTCTCGGCCCAGCTCCACCAGAAGGGCGATGGTCTCTCCCACTGCGATCCTGTAGTTGACGTCATTGCTCTGCAGACACACCTGCAGTTTGGGGAGGTGACTGCAAATAAGAAAATGGAGCAAGAGAATAACTGTTAGTTACACCATTATTCAAAATGTCATGTCCATAAAGGTTAACAGAAGTGAGTGGAAGTGAGAGTAATGGGAAAACAAGAAGAGAGAACAGGGTTTCTCACATTCTGCTTGCACACAGCCGGGGATCATAAACACCAGAAATACTTAACTGCTAGTGTAGTAAAGTTGAACATTTCCCAACAGGTGGACTCTGCTAATATTGACGGTAAATACCACGTAGAAACAGGTGTGAAACACATTTTAAATTTATTACCACAGACCCAGCAAAAACTGAGGTGTCTCTTTCAGCGTGTTCACCCAGGTGTCTCGCTTCGATCACTGCAGATCAGAGCGTGGCCCGAATGAAGCCCATGTCTGCTGCAGAGCCATTTGACCAGGGAGTTGAATGCTGATTGTCGCCATTGCGGGCAACAGCCAGGTGTTAGTGGGTGTTTTGAACAGTGGAAAAATGATGGTACAGTGCTAATGTGAAATTAGTTGGCGGTTGCAGCATTTTCTTGTGAATGAGACCAGTGAAGAGAAACAATTTTACACTTTTGGACATTAACTCAGATTAGAGTTGTCATTGTGAATACTGAGTTTGTTGCACTCACAGGTCGAGCAGCACAGTCAGTCTGGACGCAGGACACAGGGTGACCAGCAGTGACCAGGCCTGTAGAGCAGCACCGTGAAGACCCGGACTCCCAGGTTTAGGAGTGGGCAGCGTCCCCTCTCTGTTGGGGTAGGAAGACATGAATATGCTCTCCAGGAGGGCCAGTGACTTGATCAAGTCCTGTCCGATTCAGCAACAATGTTGGGGGGGAGAGGAAAAAAAGAAAAAACATTTAATGAGGTATGAGAAAGTGAAACTTACTAATTAATTCTGCCATTGTTGAGTTAACCCTCATTTGATGAGATTTTATCTGGACAATTTTAAAGGGTTTTTGTTTGTGTTCTTCTTTCTTTCGAGCGTTTCAGACAATGGCTGACGATTTAAGGAAGGGGAGTGATACTGAAGCAGATGTTTCATTAAAAAAAAAACAATGAAGTAGATTCAGACCCAGAGGATGTTCCTGCTCACAAAGAGATGTGTTTGAGGAGGAACAGGAAGTTAAGGAGGGATCTCGGCGAACTAGCCAGCTTTATTGTTTTGTTATTTTTTATTTATGGAAAAGGCAATGATTTATGATGAAAGCCAAATGTTTCTCCAAATTCAGGAAGCCCTCAGGTTTAAGGGGGTTGCTTTCAAACAACGCTAGGTTTTAGAGTGAGTTTTTATCCGGCGCCTTGGGTCTTAATTTTCTTACTATTTTAGTTTGTACATTAGGTGTAACAATTAGTAGAGTAAAAGCTCTGAAGTCCTAACTTGAAAATTCAAGTGCAGCACTCAAACTATTCACGGTGATGCAAATATTTCCCTGCAACACTTTAACACTTTGTTCTCACCTCTCCGTCCTCAGCAGCAGACACATAGCAGCACATCCCCAGAGCTCTGGCACACTGCAAGAAAATTCAGTGATTAAACAGGGACAGTGACACTGCAATTCCTCTCTTAATTCCTAATACAGTCAGTACGTATACATGGGATAGCTTGAACAAACTATCTGGCGACATTTCTATCAGGTCTCCTCGTCCGTCCAGAAGTGAGTTGTTGATTTCGTTGAAGCCATGGTGTCATTTGACCTTATCCGGCAACAACACTACTATTTATTACCAGAGCCGTCTCATTCCACTTCCGGGTGAAAGCCCCGGCGGAAATTCCTCGAGCATGCGCAGAATGCAAAACTCGATTTAGATACGATGGCTGAGTATACGTGCTGTTAGAATGCCAACAATGCACGACTTATCTAGGTGTTCTTTTCCGATTTTGAGATGTCCGTTATGGTCCTTTTTTCACTGATGTAGATCAGACTAAGGTGTTTCCACTAAGGTGTTTACATGGATTTTAAAAGTCCAAACTCTGTCTTATATGATCACAAATTGGGTTCTTTGGCTGCATGTAACTCCACTGACTGTAGGGCTAGCTAACATCAAGTCACTTCAGAAACAACCTGTTCCAGTAGGTTATTTGGAAAAAACAAGAAGTCAAAGTGGTTATACTTTGGAATAACCTTTACATTGTTCCTTCAGTGTTTTCAAACTCCACCATGAAACAATTATGTGGTTTCTACTTCAGCTAAGCAACAATTAAGAAAATAAACTATGTATTTATAGACATATTACTCTTTTACGGGCCAGTATGACTGATATGAGTTTCCAACCCATAGACTAAGTAATGGCTACTGGTAATGTCACATTGTGGGAGTGGTCCTCAAGAGTCCCCTAAACACTGCCTTTTGCTTTTATGTTTTCTGTTTGTTTCCAAAATGGACACAGTTGACAGAAAACAGCAGTTGACCGAGGTGTTATGACGCATAAACTGTCATATACTTTCCTTTTCTGCTCTTTTCTCTTTTTCCAACAAAGGATTATAGAGATTGAAGCTAATCCCAAACCCTAAATCTTGTACAATATCAGAGAAGGTTGACGTCATTACTCACACTCTGGCGGGCTGCTATACTGGCACTGTTGTCAATCAGGATGGCAGTGAGGATGGGGCGAAGCACCTTGAAGCCCTCCTCTGCCTCGTCTCCACTCCCGAGCTGGATACAGAGCAGGGTGAAGACTGTGGCAGCCGCCGCCTGCTCCTCTCCATTGCCTGGACACACAGATGGAACAGGAGGGAAAATAATAGGTTATAAGTTTACTGTAGTACCACCCCAAGAAACAGAAAGTCCCATATAGAAATATATGGTTTCTACTACAGTTAAGCAACCATTAAGTAAAGTTCCCCTTCTTGCCAACTCTCACCTTTTTTAAGGCTTCTTTCCAGGCAGTCGCCAATAGTGAGGCGTCTCTCTATCAGGAAGTCGTACAGTACTCTGGAGGAGAAGGCCTGTCGCAACGACTCGAGGCCGGCAAGCCGAGTCTTAGCACTGAGTGAAAGAGACAAGGAAAGAGAGAAGGGGAAATATTCAGCAACATTATTTTCTGTAATGTCTGCCATTACAATAAATCTTGTATAATGTATTTAATCTATCACTTTATAAGCTTAAGCACAAAGTAGAAATTAAAATCAGAATTTTGGAAAAGGATAGCATATATATCTACAGTACTGAGCCTGTACGTTGATAAATGGATGTACAATGTATAATACTGTTATAAATAAATTATATTTAAACTAGGTGTGGTTAACAAGATAAATATAGGATAGATTCAATTTAAATAAAGGAATTAGCAAGGTACAAAAGGTTGCAGTAACAATTTGCATTTATCTTCCCACTTTGTCTTTGTTGACATTCCCTAATTTCATGTTTGAGAGTGAGTGGGTAAAAGTAATCCCTCACCTTTTATCCATCAGGTTGTCTATACATTGTTTGAGTTTGTCTTCTGTTTCCTCCTGGGCGGTCTGCTCATCCACCTGCTCAGCTCCTGAGTTTTGCACATATTAGTGGATTTGTATGAAAGGCTTAAGAGGAAAATATCCTTGTTACGCTGCATCTATTTATTTTGGTGCACACAAGTAACATGGTCACTGTCCAAGATCAATAATATTATGACAGTGTGTAGTATCTGCATTTATGTACTAACCTGTGCCCTCTTCCAGCACAGAAGCGGTTTCGCTGGCACTGCTGCAGTGGCTGAGAATATCAGACGTGAGCTCATCATCACTGGCACCCGACTCCCCCTTCACCCCATTTTTGGTACCTGGAGAGAGAAGAAGATGATGATGTTAAAAATGTGAGACAGAGGGAAGAAAAGAGGAGAAAGGAGAGATATTATATTTAGATGATGACAGACAGCATTAATTATTCACTCTGGCATAGAGTCTCAGGTCGCACACAAACTCTGATGCTTAGGTTATGTCAAAGGTTTGCTAGTCCTCCCCGTCCCTTGAGGGGCAAAAGGCATCCACGATCGGCCTCCATTTGGGCCTGTCCTGGGCTTCATGTCAGGCCTCTGCCCATGTCAGACACATCTCTTTCTACTTGGCGCCAAGTTGTTTTGGGCTGACCTTGCCTGAATTGTCCAGGTGGTGTCCATCTCAGGGAGGTCTTTGGTATGCTGTTCGGGTCCAATCTGAGTTGTCCAAGCCATTGTATGCACTGACGCCTGATCTCAAGCCCCGCACACACTGTAAGTCTTCTTGTGAAGTTCTTTATTTCAGATCTTTTTAGACCAGAGGATGCATCATATTTTGCTGAGGTATCAATTGCGGATGCGCTGATCTTGTTCATGTCTCAGGACTCCAGACTAACTTTTTACACTACACAAAGTAAACTTCGTACTGTTCAGGTCCTAATAACTTATAATTTATAAAATGTATATCATAAAATTATATTTGAATGTTTCGTAACAGCTGTTTCCTCCCTTTACCGTCCAAAGTGTTTCCCTGTGCTGCCTTATTCTCATCAGGCTGCAATTTAGGGGAGTGGACAAAATAGCAGAAACACTTAATATTTACGTGTTAGCAATGACAACATCCCTGCAATAAATAACTACCTTACAATTGTCACTTTACTTTATTCAATTATATTCATTTCTGCAACGTGAAATAAAAACACCAACAAGAAGCAGTCAAAACTAACAAGGGTTGGCTAGTTGCCATTCCTGAGTAATAGCAGGTTTAAGGAAGCTGACTGTAAGCCTCCCCTGCACAGCTGTCTTTTTTTGTCAGTAACTGTACACCAGCAGAGTTCTCTTCAACACACACAAATGCATGGGGATGAATTGCAAACCCCAAATTGTCATTTGCGAACCACAGCAAAAGCTTCACGCTGAGACTGATGAATTAAAATCTTATTCTAAGAGGCAGATCTATCCTCCTCCCCACATAAGACTGATTCTTACTAATGAGGTCTCTCTTAAAGGACTGTGTTATTTATTTGGAATAACTTAAGTTATGCAAAGTGACCTTTTCAATTTAAGACATGAGCTGTAAGTGCTTCCCCCCCACCACCCCTGAACAGGGTTAGAGGCCAGCTAACCCTCAGGTTCCTGCTGGCTCAGTGCTTTCTACTGTTGGAGGGATTAGACCACTGTGTGCGATCCAGAATGGTCAGTGTGTGTGTGCGTGTGTTTGTTTATGTCCAGGTCAAACAGTACAGTTGGGGTAACTAATAGGTCACTGCTATGGTTGCATCAATGCAGCATGGGGGTTGTAGTTGTGTAACTTTGAGCTGAAAACGTGGAAACTGAGTAAAGTGGGATAAAGTTCAGCCATATGACTTGAATAGGGTGTTGAGTCATTGTTATAACATCTTCTTTTCTGTCCTTTCTTCGAACTGAAAATGAAGCATTCAGAGGAAAAGAGATCTCCAGCCAAAACACTGCTGAGTTTCTGCTTTGGTTGACCAATTCACTTTTAAATTCCAGAATCATTCCAATGCTCTTCTATTCTGTTGAAATTTCATTTGCCTGCTAACATGATTACAATAGCTGCAACATTTGCTCATCTAATGTTGGAGGACACTTTTTAGCACAACACGTGCAGGGTGTGTTCCTATTAATAGTTATAATAACTACCTTTTCATCAGCGTCAGAACGTTACACAATAAGCAGTAAAAGCACATGTGTAAGTGCATGTACTGCTGAGCTGGCAGTGAACATTGCAGCCTGCAGTCTCAAGTTAAAATCATAAAACTTGTTGTTTTGGGGAGGAAACATCTGGGAGTGGGAAAGGCTTTGGATTGACCTCAGTCACATTTTTTATGCAGCAGTTACAAGACGAAAAGGAGCCCAATTAATATGACTTCAACAATACTGTTAGATAATATTTTAGATATCGTGCAGTACAACCAAATAATATTGTAATAATTTTTTGGGCGTCTTCACATTGACACATTACTATGTTGCAGCATTAGTGGACAATGACTGTAAAGCTAAACAAGCACAGGAACTCAATTTTTAAAAATATTAAATTAAATTCAGAGAAATTAATGAATGAAAATGTCATTTTCATTCACATGCCTGAGTGATAACATTCAACAAAATCTAGTTTTTCACTGAAGCTAAACCTGAATGCAGCCCGACCGTTTCTCTTTCTTATGTAATATTCTCATTTCTTTGACATGCAGCCTGCAGGCACTCACTCACAAACCTACAGCAGACAGCTGAGATAAAGCCTGCAGCAGCCGGTTATTTCCCAGTCATCATCCTTGAACTCCCAACCATTGCAAAGGTTACTCCCCTGTCAATACACACGCATACACACGCATGCACAGACACACACACACACACACACAAATTACACACCTTCCTATGCAAGCCTGCCCACATACAGCATAGCTATGGGGGGGTTCACGTGTCATCTCCACTTTGCTACTTTAAGCTTACATAGCAATCATTCACACAGCTCTGGCCGTCAGTCCATGAGCTAGAGGCTCCGCTGACAGACTCCGAGCCAAACGGGCGGGAGCCTATTTCAGTCCACTGATCGTGTAGTACAGGTTTAAAGGCAAGACACATAACTTTCAATGAGCTTATATGAATTTGTGTTCTCTCCACAAGCATTTTGCATGTTGGGATTAACCAAAGAATATTTCCCTGAAGGCTTCAGAATTTAGGCAACGAAATTCAATTTTGACATCATTGATCTCACTGCAACATTCTACTGAATTTTACGAATGATACATACTGTGAGATTATGTCAATTATGCTGTGGAGAATAACACAAAGTTGCTGATCAAAAGCAAATTACCTGTGAAAAATATAAAAATAAACATAAACAGGTGAAGCATAGAGGCAGCCACAAAGATTGACAATACAAAACCAATATTGTGACTTGAACTCAACATAAATAATGTCACACTAACAGGACTTAACGTACACGTGTGCAGATGTGAGAGAGAACATAACTCTCCTGGAAATTCAAACTCGTCTGTGTCAGTGCAGATAAGAGAAAAAAGTGTTGACATGAGGGGATCACACACGTGGGATGATAAGGCAACACTAGTAGTTATCAGCCAAATGTAAGTTGAAGGCTGGATGAATGAGAAAGTCTCAGCATGAAGGTGGACTGTCCGTTAACTCATGGTGTTCAAGCAGCATGACATGCATGGGGGGGGGGGGGGGGGGGGGGGGGGGGGGCACTCAGTAATGGAGTGATGTTGGTGACACTGCGCAGTAAAACCACAAAGAGGCTGTGACACAGTCAGGCAGGCAGTCAGACTTTAAAGCAGACCAAGCAGGTACTGTATGAGGGCAGAGTTAAACCTGCTCAGTGCAGCTGAAACACACACAACGGGTTATCAGGTGAGTGAGTGTCTGCTGGGGTTCCTGCATGCACTGCAGTGAGGTCCAAGGGCTGCTGGACATGCCCCGAGCTGGACCTGAAGCTGAGATCGGGGGGGTGTCAAGGGGCAGAGGAGTTACCTTTCACAGACGACTTAGTCGACAGCTGCAGCTGAAGAAGCTCCTGACGGAGAGAGCCTGAGGATGGATGAATGAAATAAAGGGGGTACAGTTTGGAGGGGGGAAAGGGGGACGGATGGTGGGTGGTGGATGAATGGAGGGATGGGTTAAGGGTTGCAGGAGTGACCATAATAGAATAATAGAATCAGAAGAGAGCTCCACTTTTTGAATGATGAAATTTTGCAAGGAAAAGACTAAAGCACAATTAAGAATACTGCACTAGTTCAGATAGTGATAATAAAACTATATATATATATATCATCACTCACAAATGCACAAAATAAGTTCAAATGTACACTTCACAAAAATGTGTGAGCACATGTGTGCATCTGTGTATGTCTTTATATACATGTGTTAGCACGTGTGAGCTTCCAGGGCAACGTCACACATAAAACGTGAGGGGGCTGAGACGCCTCTCCCAGGCACATGCATAGTGCACACCACTGCAGTACATGGATAGAAACCATGTGTGGCTGCGTCTCTTAAAGCAGCAACTTCACTGCCTGTCAGCTGTCTGTGTTAAAGATGCAGGGTGTAGAATTTAGTGATATCTAGTGTTTAAATTGCACGTTGCAGCTGAACACCCCTCACCTCACCCTCCACTTCAAACATGAAAAAGAACCTGTGGTAGCCTTTAAATGTCATAAAAACTCAAAAGGTGTTTAGTTTGTCCAGTCTGGACTAATGTAAAAAAGATGGCGGCGGGAGAGGGTCCCCTCGATGTAGATATGAAGTATTTGAATATAAAGGTATTTTCTGGGGTAAAGAAAACTACAGTTCATACAATTTAGATGAAACGAACTAGTGAAAACATCATGAGGATTAATCCACATTAAATGTCTGCCAATAGTTCCCTTTCACCTGAATCTTACACACTGGACCTTTAAAATACAATGAGCCCATGATGCACTTGTTGCATGTGACTGTTCAATAGTCCTCACCCACCAATTTTAAGTGGCACGAAACTGCTGCTAAAATTAGCACATCCTGGTTAACTTTACCTTACTTTACCCTACAGGAGCTACTTGTAGCACGCCTGGCTCCAGGGGGTTAGCAGACATACTCGGTGGATCTAAACTTGCTAACTAACCTGAAGTGAGCTCATGGTGGCTTTAAAATAAGTGTCACGCCGCTGAGCTATAATAAGCCGCATGGACGGAGAAAAGACAGCGCGATGATCGCGGTGTAAAGCGTGTTCTGTCACTATGATTAAATCGGTCACATTCAGTCATTACACTCCGGAGGTTTTCTTGTCAGAAGCTGCATCAGTGAGTTAGCACGGCGCCTCGGCTACAGGCTACTCACCCGGTTTACCGGAGCCACGTTTCCCCTTTTTGCTCCGCGGCATTTCCAGCAGCGGCGCTCTGATCCAACACTTCACAACAGAGCTAGCTCAAGTTAGCTAGCTGCTCTGCTCACATGTGGTTTGTGGGAGGCAGATAAAAAGCTCGATAGTGTCCGTAGACCTTGTCCTCGGCCGGGGGAGAGAAGCTCCACACACCGCCCTCTTCCTCCACACTTGTGTTGACACTTTGTCTAACGACGACTAGCGTCCTTCACCAACCGCCGCCACGCTCCGCAACTCTCCGCCCTCTTCGCACCGGGAAATCGAGAGTTGTCCTAGGCGAAAAGAGTCCCTCTCCTCCGCGGTTCTCTCGGTGTATTATCTGTGATTGTCCCCGGGTAATCTGTATCTAATGCCGGGCTGAGACAGAGCGCAGTTTCCACTGTGTTTGGGACGGAGTAGAGAGCACGCTGCTGTCACGAAGTCCACCATCTTCCTCAGTAACGACTGGTCACACCGGCAGCCGGGGTTGCCAGGTTTGTTCCGTCAGCATCCCCCGTTAGCGCTGATATTTCTGAACCATTAACTCAACACAGTGAGAGGTCATTACATCATACAGCTGAACTCGTTAAATATGTTTAAGCAAAGCCCCCCAAAATGTATATCTTTAACAATTGACAACAGCATTTAGAATTTTGGCCAAAGATGGAATTAGTGGTAAAAATACTTGTTTTTTAAAAAAAAGAGACAGAATTCAAACTCTTTTGAACCATTGCTCCATGCTCCATTTCATCAAATTCAAACATTTAATCATTTTAATATTATTTGATGATTTTAAGAATGTTTTTATACAATCGAAATAAAAACCGTGGGTCACAATGCAGAGAAAATTGCCTTTATTGAAGGACATTTTAAAATTATGATATAAAAATCCACATTCAAACATGTTCATTTACCTGAGGGAGTCTTCCCAAAGGTATCAATAAAGTTCTATCTAATCTAACCTCTAATCAGTGCACTTTCAAGCATTATCATTATTTCTATATTTAGTATTTTATCATTATTTTAATGAAATAAGACATAAAGCGATCAACAAAAAGTCAAAAGTTAATGTCCTAGTATATTAAAGAAATTGCATTCCATCAGTAGTCAGAGAGATACAGTCAGAGAGAAAACAATTAACATCTTTTAAACTTAGTTAGTCTATTATAGTACCACACCTGGAGTAAACTTAGAGTTTATCAGATGAGATCTGGTGATTGTTCAAATAAACAGACAAAACCAGAACCCTCCCGAAACAAGAATATTTTGGTTTGTTTTGGTCCAGCAGTGACAGATGAAAAATGTTGATTTGAATGATTCATTAGCAAAACTTATATTCTACAATAAAAAATGTAATTTTTTTTTTGTTCTTGCTGAAAGAGCAGAAAGATTCAGTCCAACCTGCTGGCGAGTCACAAAATAGAAAACCAGAACTTGGTATTTGAAGCACGTTTACAGAGCATCTGTTCACATATACACTGCGCTCATACATTCATTCGCAGACTAGTTTATTCCATGTATCTCATGTATAAACTGCTCACAGTTCAATGCACAACCATCAACAAGTGAAACCATGTTAGTGTATGCTGTGTTTCTTCAACACGCACATGTAGAATACTGACTGACCAGTACACACACACACACAAACACACACACTTTATTTCATTACAGTTTGAATCAACTTTTTTCAGTCTTCCATTGGTGCTGCATTTCTGGAAGTGATCAGAAGGGGGCAGCATTTCTAAAAAAAAGGGACAGAGTGGAGTAATGCTGCAGTGTGTGTGTGTGTGTGTGTGTGTGTGTGTGTGTGTGTGTGTGTGTGTGTGTGTGTGTGTCCCTCCTATCCTGAGTAGTAGTTAGTGGGTACAAATGGCATCTTGCTGACGGTGGCCGGCACTGCTTTCTTCCTGACCTCGACCTGGATGTTTGTTCCGTTCTTAGCGAATGCAGCATCCACGTAACCCATGGCAACATTCTTTTTCAGGCAGGGAGAAGGGCAGCCACTGGTCACCTCACCTAAATGAAACAGAGAAGGATATGTCTTTAAATCTCTTAGAGAATAAAGAATACAAAATTTAACAGAACTTGGTGAGGCGACACCACAGGATCATCAACAAGAAGCTGTATGTACAAACTCTGCACATTGTGGCCTTTAAAACGAAAAAAAGTCCATAAATGATGGAATTTAAGTTTTAGCATTTACTTTGGTGTAAGTTATAAATATAAGTGTTGAATTTTTATGTTTTAAAATTCTATAAAATTCTCAATTCTCATATCTCACAGCTCTCGACAAACCGCCACTCCTCACCTATAACCTTCCCGTCAGGGCTGAGGATGGGTGTGTGTTGTCGGACAGGGGGGCCGGTGGACACCAGACCCACTCTCTTCCTGGCCGTCTTGGCTTTGATCTGGGGTATGATGATGTTGGCACCAGGGAAATCCTTTGTCTGACGTCTACGTTTGCCTGCAAGTTCAGGAGTTATTACACAGAACAGACTGAGTAACGGCACAGATACACACATGCAGGGACACCGAAACCTCAAGTTTAATTTGGTCAGTTTAGACAAAAATGCTCTTAGATTTGAATGAAAACGGCCTGAACTTTACTCCATCAATTTTCACCAGGATTGTTTAATTTTTCTATGAAGAAACTTACTACGATCCCAATACAACAAACTGCTTACACATGGGCTTTTACACAATAAAATGATTGGGAACTGATTTAAACATCTTAACATAGCAGTATTGACATTCTAAAATAAATAATTCAATTACTGTAATAGTTTTAACCCGTCCAGGTCTTTGAATATATTCATGGTATTGAATATATTGTATTTATAAAACTTCCAGAGACAACTATGTACTTAAAATATGACTTTTATGTTTTGCATAGATCGAAATATTATGTAATCAACACTTGAACCTCACCTATGGTCCACACCAGGGTGGCCTCCACAGGTGTGGTAGTCTCATCGATGTCGTTGCCATAGAGACAAAGCCCCGCTTCAAGCCTCAAACTGTCCCTGGAGCCCAAACCAGCCAGCTTCACCTCGCTGTTTGCCAGCAGCTTCTCCGTCAGCTCCACCACTCTGGACTGAGGGACGGAGATCTGACACACGCACACACACACACACACACACACACACAAACACACACACACAAAGAAGCAAAGTCTCAGTATCCACATCTATTTATACTGAGGTCCAGCAGATAAAGAATGTGAAAAAGAAAAATATTCATATCATAAAACACACATTTGAAATGAAGCAACATGTTCATTACAAACAGAATATTTGGAATGTTTAACAGTGTGGGACATAGCACCATGATAACCACGTTGACTGACAACAAACACTAATAAAGTTATTTTTATGTAAAAAAATGTTTTAAGGAAATTGGTCACACAGAAAAGTAAGACAGAAGCTCACCTCCACTCCGTCCTCTCCAGTGTATCCACAGCGAGTGACCCTGCAGCCAGGAACACCAAACACAGTGGCCAGGGCCGAGCTCATGAAGGTGAGTTTACTCAGGTCCTCCTTCAGCCCCTCCTGCAGCACCCGAGACATGGACGGGCCTGACAACACACAGTTTATTATTAATCCACATAACCTGAGACATGGAGGGCAGAGGAGGAAACATAAACATGCACACGCGCACACACACACACACACACACACACAGGTCAAACAGTAACAGTAATAAAGGATTAATAGAGGAAGGAAGGAAGTAAAACTACAAAGAATACATGAAAAGAGTGAAACTGAAACATCAGGCGATAACAGAGATATAGGACAGACAGGATAATTAGACAGGATGGATGGAGGAAAGAAGGAAAGAAAGAAGGATTGATGGATGGATAGAAGGAAGGATTTTACCCTGCACAGCAATCAGTGCCTCATCAAGAAACTCCAGATCCACATCAAGACCCGCAGCTTTGAACTCTGCCAGTCTGTTCTATAGGCAAAACACACACACACACACACACACACACACACACACACACACACACACACAGTTAGTATCAGTCTCTCTGACTCCAGACCCGTCACTCAACGTACAATGTTTGTTTGCATTTACCTTCATAAGAGCTGAGTCCTTGTCTGCACAGCCAGCGTTGGAGACGACGTAGAGGTAGCCCTGGTCTGTCCTTGTCACTATGAGGTCATCGATGATCCCTCCTTTCTCAGTGGTGAAGAGGGACAACGTCCCCTTGGGGGTGAGGGAGGAGAGAAGAAGACACAATTAGCAGAAACCTGTTAAAATAGTGGAAACAGAATATCAACATATCAACTCTTGAAGGATGATCATTTATCAGTGTTAAATTGGCAGCTTGATTCCACTTTAACCAAGTGGACTCAAGACTCACTGAGTCGATGCAGGTTCTCAGTGACACACCCCTTTATCTCACCTGGTTGTCCTTAAGTTCTGCAATATCTGCCACCACCAGAGACTCCATGAACTTCACTCTGTCTTTGCCGTGGACTTTGGTCTGACGGGAAAACAAAGGGACAGGATTATATATAGAAACAGGAAAAGTTTTATGTAGTCATGAATTCAAATAAAACTGTCATCTGACTGATTACCATGTTATACTATGATGACATGTCTGTTTATTTGATATTGGAGCTTACATGTATATGCACATGTCTAGACTATAGACTGTATATAAAGATGGCCTGTTCCCCAAAAGTGAAGCAGAGGACTCAAAGGGTCTTGATTGCCCCCCTCCATGTTAGTGAATGGGACATGGACATTGCTACTGTAAATGATGTTGGAGCTACAAGATGGCAGCATTTGTATCTAGGATATTTTAGCATAGTTTTTCTGGTTAGTGGGAGTAAGTGGAGAGGCTTCGTCCATCTTACAGTCTATGGTTCAGAGGTGTATCTGTCTGTGTGTGCCAGTTCACACTTGTCCCACCTGCAGCATGTGGCTGACGTCGAAGATGGAGCAGTGCTCTCTGGTGTGCATGTGGGAGGCGATGTGGCTGTCTTTGTACTGGACAGGCATACTCCAGCCAGCAAACTCCACCATCTTCCCCCCATGTTCTCTGTGGAAGTCAAACAGCTGAGTCTTCTTCAAGGCCGCCTGGGGAAAACACAACACTATGATGAGTGTACAAAATAACAGAAACATTCAAGGTCCAGAGTTTGAATACAGTCAAATAATGACCTCCGTCAAGCTCATAATGTCACCGGAGGATCACTTTAAAACTACAGAACAGATCTCAATAAAACTTGGTGGAAGGATGGACCATGGGCGTAGAAAGAACCCATTTAATTTTGGGAAGGATCTGGACAAAGGGGCATATCCAGGAATTTCTCATCTCTAACATCGTGATTTTCATCAGTTTTCTAGGGAATATTTCATGTATCCTGGTGAAAGAAATCGGGCACATTAGGGAACTGATATCTATATGACTGTGTGCAATTTTGTGTGACTTGATTGAAGTCGCATATTTGACACATACCACCGTCAAGCCCCGTTAGGCTTTTCCAGCTATTCTAGTTTTAATGGTTATAAGAAATAGACATTTGTAAATATGTATCTTTAAGGTGCAGATTTTTTCAAATGTAAACAATGATAAAATACTTAAAATGTTAATGTTGGCATAAGTTTTTTTTAAATGGAATTAGTGCAATTTCATATTTCATATAACTGCAATACTGTTACCCTGTAGTTTGTTTATATTGTACAAATGTATACTTTTAATAGTTACTTGTGTTTATTTAGCATTTTCTACTTATTAACACCTTAACTGGTTGTGTTTTTCACTCTTTGCTGATGTAACACAGTAAATGATAAACTATCTTATCATATCTAATTGATATAATGGTGTCAGTGAATGTTATAACAAGGCAACTCCTATAATTGAAAAAATAACTTCGAAAGGTTTGCTTCCTTAATTGCAAACAAGATACCAATATGTGTATTTCTGTATTATTTAAATTTCCTCTGTAGAGTACAGAGACTTTCTCTTTTGAACATCATGAGGGAATCCAGCATATGTCCTCCCTGATCAGGTCTCTTTCAGTCCCACTGATTAAACTGGTTAATCTATTACAGTGTGTTTTGCAAATATAACTGTGATGAGAGACTTAATAATCACATTTGTTTAATATACAGCTCAGCAGTTTATAGCCCGATTAAAGAGTCAAATGTCCTGTCAGTCAGTTTCCACGCTCATCATGTTCTGTTTTTTTACACCCCAACATCTGACCTTTGAACTAGCCAGTGAAAGGTGGGGGGGCTTATCAGCGCGGCACAAGCAGCAGTGCATTATGGGTTATAGTGTGTCGGCATTCTACATAAGACTCAACCGCATTTGTACCAGAATGCTCAAGTCCAAAGTCGGCTGTCAGAGTCGGAGGGGAGGCTGTGATATGCACACACGCACGCAAACACACACACACAATCACAATCACACACACACACACACACACACACACACACAATGGAGTGTTACAGATTTCAACAATCCACATCAGGACTTTAGTCTTTTCTGCCATTTTACTTTGTGCAACGTTCAGAGATAAAGATCAGCTGATGAATTATGTTCGGCTGACAATTTTTCCACATCCATGAACAACAACAACAGCTTGATAAACTGCAGAAAACATACATTTTAAATCATTGCATACACCCCTGCTGTGTATTTCATTTACCTCATTTGTGAATGAATGAATAGATTTCACTATAGGGTGAGATCACAACACGTTAATTAAGCAGCAGCTCAGACGGAGCTGGCAGTGCTGTAGAGTCAGTCACTCGTGGTTTGAATAAAATCATGGTGCAGCTCAGTGAAGTGAAGCAGGCAGAGCGAGGGAGGGCGGTCTGCTGGGACAGATGCACATTATATCTGCATGAGCTGTGGTGACACACTCCTGTCACACTCTTATTACTGGAATGTAAAACAAAACCAAAAAAGAGGAATTGAGATTATTATTCTGTGGATCTCTGGACTAAAGTTGAAAGAGGAACATAGCTCCTCCAACACTTTCTCCACTTATATCCTAAGTAGCTTTACAGTTTTACAAGTAAAACTTTGAATAAGAGCCTTGGACAAAGCACAAGATCAGCTCATATTAAACCTATTAATGAGGTCAATTATCACACATGATGGTTCAAACTTTTATTGAAAAGAATATATGAGAGAATCAGATAAATATCTTTTGAGAAGGTGTTTATATGCATATAATCTCACCTCAGGACTACACCAAATCATGTTGTACGATATATTGCCCCACAAATTATTAGTAAGTGATATTATCATCATCATTTAGAGACACTTATACCACAGATATTACGATAATATAATGGCATAATAACGCAAGCATTACCATTACGAACCCCAATGCACTTTTCATTCTAGAGAATATTCAGTCTGACTTTGGAATTCAAAATATTAAAATAAACCCTAATTAAATAAAACGTGTTTAAAATAACCACACAGAACCAAAACAATAAGTAAAACGGACTCTCTGGCTCTGTGACGAGAAAGCTCTGAAATAAATACTGAACATTTGACTGAGTGTGTATGTCACCAGCTCTGAAAACTGGATGGGATGGTTAGATGAGCTGTGGGTTTGTGTTTCCTCTGGGATCGTGTCAGGGCCACGTTTACTGTCAGATCAGTTTCATAATAGAATCATGACAGAACATTTATGGGTGAGGTTGTTGAACATTTCACCACAGAGCAAAGACACGGATCATCTGTTCATATCCTGATCCTCCGGCCAGGAACTCGCTGCAGTCTTTCTTCAGTACTTGGGAGAACTTGCAGCGACAGAAGTAACATTTCACTCCTCTCACCTCTGCACTTGACGCCGGTCTCTGCTGCTGCCTCCTCCCCGCACATCCAAGCCCAGCGACCCGCAGCAAATCGTCCCGTGAAACCCGCAACGCGAGACCGAAGCCCCCGACCCCGACCAGCCCCCGAGCCCACATGATGCCGCCTGAGTTCCCGCTGAAGAGTCTCACGCTCACTCGGTGCTCCTCACACTGCAACACTTCCGCTGTGTGACTCAATCCGAAGACTCCACACTGTGGATCCTCTGCTCTCCTGACCGAAACACGTGAAGCCACAGCGACTCAAGGGAGGAGCAAAGGCTCATGGGAAATGGAGTCAATGAGTCTGTTTTCGCTGCAGGATGTTAATGCATATAAACACTGACGTTTATTCCTATAGAAAGTGAGCTTATGCCAATAGACTGTGAGATTTATGATTATATCATGTATGGTTTATGATTATAAACTGCATGGTTTATTATCATAGACTGAGGAATTTGTTCCTATAGACTGAGGAGTTTGTGCTTATAGACTGAGGAGTTTATGATTATAGATTGTATGGTTTATGCTTATAGAGTGTAGTTTACACTTACAGACTAGGGTTTATGCATATAATATGTTTTTTTGTACATACATTGTAGGGTTTATCTAAATAAAAAAATTACTGTTTACGTGCACACAGTAGACTGTAGGTTTTATTGATATAGACCTTATGGTTTATGCGTATAGACTGTAGGGTTTAGACTGTAGGTTTTATACATATAGACTGTATGATTTATGCATATAGACAGCAGGGTTTATGCATACAGACTGCCACAGCTTCTCCAGGGCCACAGACTCTCTAGTCTTGTTTATGCTCATTTTAATTGAAAAAACCCTTGAAAAGAAATAAATTCCTGCTTATCTAATATCTGTCATTTATAAAACTGTGTTAATTTTGCATTTGAATCCATCAAATGAGGTCAGATAAGTGTGTTCCACTTTGACTTTTGTCCCTGATGTATTTGTGTGTGTGTGTTTATCCCTGTATATCCCATCATGCCCTCCACCAGATCATTGAGTCATCCTTTGGTCTGAGAAACTAATAATACCTCCTGTCTCTGCTGCTATTTTGGGCTTTGAGGGCCTGCGGGGTTGGGTGTGTGCGAGAGCATGTTTGTGGGGGTAATGGGGCTAAGAAGACTTCACCTCCCTCTCCATGTCTCTAGCTCTCTCTAGCTCTCTCACAGGGCAGCTAGGGTGGGCTAAATTGGAACACGGACACACACGAACATAGCTGGTAGCTGGGGGTGGCACTGGGGGCGTCCTACAGTTGCTCAGTGACACACAAGGAGTAGGAAGCAAAAACCTGGAGGTTCCATGTGGTTTCACACGCCAAGGATTCTATTGGAATCACTTTTTCATCATTCAATCTGAGTTCAGCTCCCGGATAACGTGTGGATATTTAAATGTCATATTGCAGCTCCTGTTGCTGCAGCTTCTTTTTGGCACTTGAGTGTCGTCCCATGAAAGTGTGAGACTGGGTTAACAAGAGGAGTGCTAGACAAGAACAGACCAGTACAAGCATAAAACGGAGCTCTTGTTCTTGGTGACAGAAGGTAAGTCTGAAGAGAATCCAGTTGTTTATCTTGTAATATCTTATAAGATCCAGTCTGTCTACTGTCAGCTCGGCTGTAAATCAATTCATTGATCATCCATTCATTGAGTCGGTTAGTCATTAGGTGCCTGTCCCGTACTTTGGCCCTAATTCAAATTCCAGTAGCATTGTGCCTTTATGTGGTTGACAACCAGCTCTAATAATAGCTCTGATAATCAGCTTCTCATGTAGCCTGTATGTTTTGTCTTCAAATTAAAGGCAAACAGATCCATTCCCCCCCTAATCCCTATACCGACCTACTGCCCTATTTTTATTTCCCACTGAATATTTTCGTATTCCTTACATCCTTTCTCTACCACTGTCTTAGGGAACCCACCATATTCTCTATTAATATTTCTATTAATTACATTGATATGTCTGGATATTTAAGATTTTAGTAACAGGAAACTTGGTTCCGATTAGAATAAGCAATTCCAAAAAATCAAATGGAACTGCATAGTATATTAACACATGATAAACAGCTGCTGTGTCTTCACTAGTCTAAATTTACTTTGCCTCTTGGTCTTGCAGTAGTTTGAAGAAGATACACCTTCCAGATATAGTATTTACTAGAAAAGAGGTGTTGACTAGTTGAGTGCCATCTTGACTCTTGTGATCCATGTCTTCATCCTGAATTTTTCCTCTAGAGGAGGCGAGATGTCCAGGCCTCCTTCTTCACAGACCACCCCTCAGTTCTACAGAGTCAGTGAAAGGGACCTCACTGAGATCGAGCTGCATTCTGTGGACTCCATCAATGATCTCCACCGAACACACCCCGAACACAGCCACAAAGGTACACACAAATACTGTGAACCCAGCCACAAAGGTACACACAAATACTGTGAACACAGCCACAAAGGTACACACAAATACTGTGAACACAGCCACAAGGGTACACACAAATACTGTGAACCCAGCCACAAAGGTACACACAAATACTGTGAACACAGCCACAAAGGTACACACAAATACTGTGAACACAGCCACAAAGGTACACACAAATACTGTGAACACAGCCACAAAGATACACACAAATACTGTGAACACAGCCACAAAGGTTCACACAAATACTGTGAACACAGCCACAAAGGTTCACACAAATACTGTGAACACAGCCACAAAGGTACATACAAATACTGTGAACACAGCCACAAAGATACACACAAATACTGTGAACACAGCCACAAAGATACACACAAATACTGTGAACACAGCCACAAAGGTACATACAAATACTGTGAACACAGCCACAAAGATACACACAAATACTGTGAACACAGCCACAAAGGTACTGTGAACACAAAGAGATACACACAAATACTGTGAACACAGCCACATAGGTAAACTCACAAATATTGTGAGCACAGCTCAAAAGGTACATGCATAAATATTATAACACAGCCAAACAAAGTACACACACTAATACTAGGAATGCAGCCACAGAGGGACACACAAAATGATCATGAATACAGTCAAAAAGGTACACATAATACTGTAAACACAGCAAAAACAGTCGACACAAAAATCCAGAAATAATCAAACAAATACACAGGGTTACACACAAAGACACACACAGAGGCAAACATTTCTCAAAAAGCTATAAAGGTACATCCACATCAAACACACGGTCCCATCAGAAGGAAATTACACAAACAGGAGACATTGAATGAGTCCACTGTGTGATTTCAGGGGTGAGGCCTCCTCGTCCTGCTTACACACCTTCTTCGAATGGGAACCTCTACACGTGTGATACGACAAGTGTCAATCAAAGAGGCCATCCAGTCAGCAGCAAATGGCAGAGCCGTCTGCAGGACATGTTGACACCCAGTTCATCACGTGCCTACGCCATGGGCTGTGCTATCATCACTTTGCTTCTACTAACAGTGTTTCTCATTTTCTACTTTTTGGGTGAGATTTCATATTGATTCATTTTCAGTCGTGATTTTATTTTAAAATGCCCCTGCCACTAATATAATGTGGCTTTGTGTGTAACCCTAGACGGACAGACTGACATTATGTTTGTGTGTCTGTTCCTTCTCCAGTCCAGCAGGGCGGCGCAATCCAGATGTTGACAGATGCAGTGAGGGAGAAAGAAGCTGCTGCCACAGAGCTGTCACTACTGATCCAGGAGCTGCAGGCACTGAGACACAACCTGACGGCAAGGAGAGGGGGGACATGACGAAGATACACGAAAAATACAGTACACTTTAAATATGGACGTGAGACATGGGACAAAGTGCATTAAAACTGTGCTTTACACTGAAAATTCCCTTGAAGCAGAAACATTTGTCTGTCAAGATGAAATGAATGTGATAGAACCGTGCAATTAAGAGACATTTCTATAAACTTTCCATCCCAAAGTCACATTATCAAAACAGCATGACTGGTTGGATTAGAATAATTTAGTTGGTTTATCTCATGATGTTACATCACACATTTAACATTTACAGAAATCGAATTCTTCATGATTATTTCTCAAACTAACAAGTGAATTTGAAATTGTTTTGTGCTGTCAATCACTTTGTGTGAGCAGGTGTCAATGATATTTCACTATATGTATCAACATATACAGTGTAAAAAGAATATAATAAATACTTGAGGATCAATACAAAGCAAAAATGTGATGGACTGTGGGAAAAGTAAAACAGATATTATTAATGTAGACAGTATTCTATCTGAGTGTGTATTTATTAGCACTGGATAGTAAATACTGTATATATGTATTTAAAATGTGTAAATTAAAGACTTTCACAAAGATTATATCTCCTGAAGGACTCTCTGTTCTCTGCAGAAAACCTTATAATGAATAAAGCTTAGAAAATGCTTCTGAAAGTAACACTAAGAGAACATGGAGGAAAATGAATGATTCTGACTGAAGTGTCAGAATCTGTCAGTCATTAATAAAATAAAATCAATGATGTTCATCTTAATGCATGTTTGTAAAATGTAGTTTTATGTGATTTCCAATCCATTTAAAAAGAAAAAGCAAAATAAAAACCAAACTCACAAATGTTTTATTTATTTTATATTCCAATTAGAAACTTACATGACCCTGTTCTTCCTGTTCTGACAAAACCTTGACTGAAAAGTTCGTGTTACTTCTGTCCGCTCTTCCGTCTGTTGTCATCCTTCGTCATCTCTCCACACTCCTGTCCTGTCCAGCCTGGGTAACACTGACACATAAAGTGGGGATGAAAAGTTTTGACACTGGAGGAGTCATGAGGGTCTGAGAGCACAGCTTGACCTGAAGAAACCATGTGACCAGAGTTGGGGCGTCTCCTGGTGCAGCGCCCGTTGCCGTGACAAAGCTGAAGGCTGCAGCGGTGGGTGTCAGACCTCAGTGATAGAATGAATGGACCCAAGACGGCGTTCACGTAGTCTCTGAGAAGGATGCACTGATCCTGGAGGGTGGGTGAAAGGGAGAGGGTTACAAACAGATACACACAGTGATACAATAACACAAAACCATTTAACCATAACATCTAACTCACATTACTGCACAAACCTTGGATTTGGCAAATTTGATCTCTCCCCACAGCACCACTCCAGCAGCTCCCAGTGAGGCACTCTCCCCAAGTGTATGCACCAGGTCTGTCTATACACACACACACACACACACACACACACACACACACACACACACACACACACACACACACACACACACACACACACACACACACACACACACTTACTGTTGATAAGGAGTAAAGACTCTGAAAACGATTTTTTTCATTCCAAAATTCACACAATAAAACAGGTGAACCATTAGTTTACATTTCATTTAAAGTTAGAAATTATTATTATTCTATTTAAAGATCGATATTGAGCAAATATTACACATTTCTTCCAACTGCATTTGTCATGTGACTGTTTTGGTCTAATCATTGAGACTGAGTGATCACCAGGTATTTGGAGAATCGTTACTCACTTTATTAAAATCTAAAAGTTAGTTTGTGTGTGTTTATGAGCTGTAACAAGCTGGTACCTTATTGAGAAAGGTGAGAGTGTGTGTGAACGCCAGTCTGGCATAGGGAAGAACTGGTGTGGCGTGTTTGGTGTTGTTGTGGCGCCACAGTGATGCCACCCTCAAAGCCTCCAGCAGTCTTTGTCTGAGTGAAAGAGACAGAAATGCCCATCAGAAATTCCATTACGTATCTGTGTGGATGAAGATTTATCTCAAGATCAATAAAATAATTTGTATCCTTAGCTTCCACAAGGTCCTGGTAGGCTTGGTTAGGCTAGGTATGACATAACACTTCTTCATGCCTTTTATTAATTCTGTGTACCTGACCATGAGAGCTGCGTCCAGCGATCCTGCCAGCCGCTGTGGCAGGTAGATGCTGGGATAGAGAGCAGTGGACTGACTCCAGAGCCACGACAGACGTTCATTCTGCCTTCTCGTCCCTCTGTGACAGAGTCCTGTGTAGCTCTTATCTGGTCACACGTGTGAAACAAAAAAGGACACAGGACTGTTTCATTCAGACTTTGTATTTTAAACATGAACTTTCTTTTATCAGTTAAATGATGGTGACATAAAACATCTAATCAAAATAGTGTTATTTGAAAAGTGGCATAATAATACTTTCCTAAGATAAATGTTCAACAAGATGATTGCATGTTGAAACAATGGTGTTCACAGTCCACTGACCATTTGTCCTACCTGTCTTTCTCTTGTGCTTATTAAAGCAGGCAGGAAAACCGTAAAACCCCCATAATCCCTTGGGATGACTTCTGACCGCCGACCGCAATGTCTCCTCCATGAACATCCGAGCATTCTCTTCAAACTTTTGCCTCGCCAGCAACATCACGGCCCTGTCAGACAAATCCGGTCTTGCCTGTCTCACCAGCTGCTTGGACAGCCTCCGGTACTCCATCTTGGATCCAAAGTTTCTCTCCCACAGTGGGCGCCACTCCTCCCAATCGATAACGGCCAAACCCGCAAAGTTTGGCTGCAGCAAACCAGAAATCTGCATCTCTGTAAGGGAAAGATGGTCGGCCAGGTCGCCAAGCTGCGGTATTCCTCCGTTCACCTTCCGGCCGTCTCTGGAGAGGTATGGATATTCCCCCAGGCGGTCACGGTAAAAGATGGTCATTTTCTGGAAAGATTAAATATTTACCCATAGTGTATATATTGAGTATGAAAAAAAAATATTAGAATGAAAATGATCTTATTTAATATCTGTGACTATGTCCACCTCCTCAGGGTTCAAATGTTCAGTGTGTAGGATTTAGTGCCATCCAGTGGCGAAGTTGCATATTGCAACCAACAGCTCTCCTGACCCTCCCCTCCTCAGTGTGTAGGAGAACTATGGTGGCCATTCTGTGACGTAAAAATGCTCAAGAGTCAGAGATTGTTTTGTCCGTTCTGGGCTTCTGTAGAAACATGGTGGTGCAACACAGCGGACAGTGTGAACGACGAGTCTGAGGAAGGCTCATTCTAAACTAATGACAACACAACGATCCCTACTCAGGTGACTGTATACTGGTGAAAACTTCTATTTCAATTTCTGGAAAGAGATTCCCATAAATTCTACACACTGGACCTTTAAACTGTGTTCAAATAGAACAGATAGGACCATAAAAGGCTGTTTGTAGAGGACCTTCAACCAACAATAGACTAACACTGCAAAATCCCATTTTCAAAAATACACTATGAAGTTCATAACCACGTAGCTTTAAAGTACCTTTGACAGAATAAATATGTCATCGGCTAGTTTAAGGCAGAAAGATTTAAATTAATGTTAATATTAAGAGAAATCTATATTCTAATTATATAGGGATCAGGAAAGTTTCACATCCACTGGTGACATCACCCACTGCGTTTCATCACCTGTCCCTGGAATCTCTGCTGTCGGTTCTCTACAATATCAAAGGCTCCCAGGTTCAGGTAGACGTTGTGGCGTTTCTGACAGCGTGACGTGGGCATGTTCCACACCACGACAAAGGGCTTGTCCTTCAGGATGGGGCCTGCTGCAGCCACAGCAGGGGAGGGAGTGAGAGAGTTTCCATGGGTGAAGTTCCACGGCAGTGATGTGAGGGGGAGGGGAGAAAGAGAAAGGAGGAGGAGGTGCAGAGGGAGGTGAGACAGCACCATGGCTGCTCATCAGCTGACTTGTCCTTCCTAGCAGGAGAGAGGGATGAGCCAGTCAGATCTAATGATGAGGAACTTCACTTTAAGCAAAAGCAATAAATACATTTAAATACAATGTGAGTTTATACTTCATGATCAAAAGTCCTGACAGGTAATAAAATGAAAACATAAACACACACCAAAGAAATATTTCACTAAATTTATTTCCATCATTTTTCACCATCATTTCTCAGTTTAATGATATAACAAATCTTAAAAACTTTAATAAGGGTTAAGATCTCTGGCAGTTCAATGAGGTAGATTCAACCTTCAAGTTTAACATTACAACATGTCATGTGATGTAACAGCTACAGCAGTTTATTGATCTTTTCAAGATAAGAAAATTAATTTACATTCACCATCCGTTAGCTAACCAACAACCCACTGGGAGGAAACCAATTCTTTGATTTTTGAGTCCATCTTTTTCAAAAAAAAATCTAAATCTCAATATAACTCAACTGAGCAGGTAAAGATGAGTACATCTTCTCCTTCTCCTCAATTGAAAAATCCATCAAGTGTGAATGTTGAAAGAATTTTAATTTCAAAGTCTGATGGGATAAAATGAGATGTGTCCTGCTTCACTGGAAGATTCAAGCTTCCTCCTCGTGAGCTGTGTTAGCTTCATCATGTGACATACGCTTTTAACAGTAGATATGATTCCTCTGTCACTAAATCCTCTTGTTCATACAAGTCTTACACCATGATTCAACAAATGTGAAAACAGTCTCAACTCTGCCCACATTATTATAACAACAGTAAAACCAATCTTTAAGAAGGACTTAAGAGCTGAATTTTAGGATTCAACTTTGTTTTCATTTTTAAAATAACAATGAGAGGCACTGGTAGGTTTAAAAAAAAAAGTTTTTTTAATGAAAAGCCAAAGTCGAGCCACGAGAACTGAAATATAAAATCCCGTGTTTTGTTTGACAGTTTGCAGTACATGATATCATTTGTGTTTAGGCCATTTGAACGTGTGTTTCTCTAATTGAGATATTTTCAGGCTCTATTTCTCTTCTGTGGGTGTATGTACTATCAAGTGTGTCCATTTGTGTGTTCATCAAATGTCTTTGTGCATCCAGTAGATGGGAACTCCTTTGGCGTCTCTGTAGGGAGTCTCGTTCAGGGTCTGAACTACGAGCTGCCCTGCAGACTGAGGAGGAGGAGGTGGAGGGATAGATGGAGGCAGTGGGATGGAGGGTTGAGGAGGAGGTGGAGGGATGGAGGGAGGTGGCGGGATGGAAGGTGGAGGAGGAGGTGGAGGTGGAGGAGGAAGAGTGGGAGGATGAGGCTGAGGTGACCCTGCAACATAAGCACCGTCTGAGTCTCGGTTCACTTGTAGCATTTGAGCGTCCATCACTGTCCGTTTTTGATTCTGCTTGTTCATCTCGTCACTCTGTATCCTGGAGAACTTTAGAAGCGTTTCCATGGGAACAAACGATGTCATGGAGCCTGCGTTCTGCACTGGCGTTGACAACACGTAGCCGAGGTGTGCATAGAAGTGCTGCTTATCATGGGTGGTCAGGCACAAGCATTTGAACCCTCTGCCTTTCGAGTAGCGCTCGGTCTCCTCCATTAAAGTCCGGCCGTAGCCCTTCCCTCGCTCCGCCCTTGACACGACCACAGACTCTACAAACAGGCTGCTGCCATGACCCACGACCCTGGACAGTCGGACGTGGCCCAGCAGCCGCTCTGACTTTCCGCGGCCCTGCAGAAGAACCAGGCAGAGGGGGAACTCTGGACAAGACTTATTGAGGGAGTGAACCCGGGCGGCCTGACTCCTCTGCCACTCAGAGTTCACCAGGTCGGCACAAGGAACCAGCAGATCTGGACGCTGGTGGATCGGGACCACATGGATCCTCCCCGGTGGTTCAGGGTCAGCGTTTGGCTTCTCTTTCACTTCTTCAGCAGACTGTGTCTGACAGTCTGATATGGAGGTGGGCCGCAGGTCAGCGTTCAGCTCCTCTCCAGGCAGAGAACTGGCAATTGCCGATGTTATTGGTTGAGACCTGTGGTGATCAGGGTTTAACTGAAGTCAGTTTTCATTTAACTCCCGCAGCGGAGTGCAAAAAGTTAGAAACTGTTCTGAACATGCACTTCCTCAATTTAGTGGGTAGTCTGATTACATCACAGTCTGCATGACACAACTGATCATTTGACATTTGACTTCCTGACTAATTTCACAGCAATAAGATGACTCTCATTCTCTTAATCTTAATGGTAATCATCCTGCCTCCTGAGCTCAGTCCTCTTGTCGGCCTTCCCTTCCCGAAACAACGTAAACCTTCACTCTTCACCTCCTCTGTTTTAGATGTTCTGTTCAGAGGAACTTGTTAAACTACATTTTATTTGTGGATAAAAAGTAAAGGGTCAGTGTTCAGGAATGAATGTGACTTATACAACTCTAAACCTTAGTCCACCGTGCAGAGGAGCTCCAAAATGTCCCAAATTCATACTTTTTAAATGACTTATTTTGTTAACAAACAGTTGAAAATCCAAAGAAATTTAGTCTGTTTTCATAAAGGAGTAAGGATCCTGTTTGAGAGGCGAGAATAACAACATTTCTGGTTCATTTAAAAATATCTTCCATGATTATTCAGTTACCAAAAAGCAGAAGTGACTGAATGTCTTAGTCTGCACTGTGACAGAGTACATGCATGTGTGTGCTGATTCATATGAACCCCAGCTGACATGCACAAGTCAAGTCAAAGCTCTAACAGGACTCATGCTGTAAATTGTAACAGAGCATGTATGTGTTCAAATTATTTTTCACAAAATAACCAACTTTTGGCAATGAGTTGACATTTATCAGAGATATATACTGATGATTGTATTATAATGATGTCCAGAGTTATTATTGTTAAAACAAAATATAATTGTGGATTATATTTCATTCTATGATGTGTATAGTACAAAGAAACGGAATAAAATGATGGATAAAAGTAAACTTGAAGGAGAATAAAATACAGAGACTTTGAAACTGATCTCTTAGTGCTGATGGTATGCTAATCCTCTTTCTTTTTAGAGATAACACATGTGGAAACGTCACCTCTTACATCTCAAATGAGAAAATGCAATCATCCCTGTGCCTTCTACTATCGAGACATGAGAGGACGACCTGACAAAGTGGCTTCAGATAACGTACACCACCACTGCCGTTTCAGAACGTAACAACTGCTGTTAGCAGTTGCAGCATTACTGTGAAAATGATTGTGGGTATAGTGAGATAGTGGTGTTAGCATTTTTTAGCAGCTAAGACAGCTAATACGATGACGATAAGAAGATAAAGAAATAACAAAAGGCTGAAGCCCCTCATGAACATCCGTGAGCCTTTCAAGGGAAGAGAGGGATCACCAGGAGTTGTCTTTGGACTATAAAAGCCTTGGACTATAAAAGCCTTGGACTGTAAACGCCGCTGGTACAGAAGTAACATCAGTGTCTGGCTGTCTGCTTCTTCCAGGGCGCTCCTTGTCACGGCTGATTGTGGTCGTTGAACGTGTAGTTTGAGTAAAGACGGTGTATTTTGTTTACAAGTAATTCTAATAGTAATAGCAGCTAATTCCAACTTTGCAATGCCAGGCATGAATGTGTGTGTGTGTGTGGGGGGGGGGGGGGGTCGCCGCTCCCCAGAATGAGTTACCCCCCCCCCCTTAAAGTTAGCGGACCTGTTGAAACCACATCACGTTTATATAGATTTAACTACACTCATGAATAAAGATGTGAATCTCTTAGCTGATGTCTCCTGTAGAGCCACACAATGATGCCGTCTACACTTGGTCTCATCAGTGTGAATCTATTATCTGCCACATTGTGCCACATGGTTTCTTCAGAGACTGAGCTGTGACGCAGCGAACATAAAGTTTCTTATTCCATCTAATTCTTCCTGATGCTTTTTTTTGGTTAATTATTCAGGCTAATCTGAGTTTTAACCAACTGTTAATGTCAGCTGTTATACAAGAAAACATTTCTTGAGAAGAGTAAACTCATATTCTCTTATCAAATGTTACTAGAGCATAATTTCTAATGTTGACACTGTGCAACACAAACCGAGAGAACAGAGAGATGGCATCACACATTGCAAAGGAATCAATTACTGTTTTTTAGCCATTTCCCAGGAGTCTCTAACTCCTTGCTACGCCAACTTAAAAAGGTTGATTAACAGAGTCGAGTTCATCTTAAAGCTGCAAGGAAACAGCTTAAAGAGTTTCTGTGTTTTCTACTCATCCGTAAAGGTTCAACAAAGAAAAAATATGAATCTAAAATGTGTTCAAACTGTCTGGGATTCAATTTTGCATTTCAGTAAAAAGAAAAAGAAACAGACATAAACAAAGATCACAAAATGATGGAGAAAGAAGAAATAGGGGAAAAGACCAACAATTAAAAAATACCGACTCACCGACAGAGAAAAGCTGATGAATGTAGTTCTGACTACTCAACGCCTCTTCACATTCTCGCAACGTTCAGAAAAAAAGGATGTTTGAGAGATGCAACAGGAAACTAGCAGTTAACTGATAATCACACTGAATATTTAAAAAACAACAACTAAATAACATTCCAAAATCAACACTTCAGATGTACACCAGCATTAAAATCAAGAAACAACACCTACGTTTTCTCACTTATGGTATATTTTTAGTGCCGCCTTCACAAGATGACTCAAACTATATAAAGGTCCTCAGTAACTCATTTATAACTGTAACCACCTTCATTGATGAGTCTTGATGCAGTGGTAGTGAATTTGAAAACCTTATAGTATTTGTATCTATGGCCCAGTTGTTGGTGTCCTCTTTGTCCCACAGACACTTTGACCCCATAGACCCCTGGTATTAACATATGGTCTGAGTGATCCGATCACAAGTGGACAGCTCTAAGTGCAGGTGTGTGAAGGCACTCGGATCGAAAAGCGATCCGATCACACCAGACCACATTGGTCTGGGCCCATGTGTCCACATTCTTTTAGCAGTGTGAATGTAAATGTGGTCCTGGACTCTGCTGACGTCCTCTGTGTAAGTGGAAATATGTACACACACATAGCAACAGGCAAGATGCGATTTGCTCGCTTCTGTTGTTACGTCACAAGACGTACGTGGGGCAACATTTCAGGTGTGAACCAGGCACTCGGAGCTGTCCACTTATGATCGGATCATACCAGGTGTGTACGGGGCCTGGATTTAAGTATTGGTGATTGCTACGAAAAGAAATTCTGCAATCTTGCTTTTTATTGCTGCAAAAATGTGCCATGGTCGAATCCTTTCCCAGCACCATGTCAGTGGCAGAAGGAGTTGGCAAGTTCTATCTTGCTTCATTACATGTCAGACAAAATGAAAGGGAAAGCTGGACGTATTCAATAAAATATTTAAGCATTATGGTTATGGATGAGTTGTAGCTCTAAGACCAGCTCCCTCATGTTATTTTCATCTGAGAAATATTTCTAGATTGTCAATTTACTTTCATGATCTCCAGAAAGTGATTCATGCTTTGATTCCATCCGGGCTGGATTATTGTAACGCTTTGTTTACGTGCCCTGGTTGGGTTCAACTAAAACTTGAAACTTCACTATCTGTTTTTAAATAATCTCTCAAAACTTACTTTAACTAATTAATGGATTTTATTGATTGTTTTCTGCTATCGCTCATGTTTCTATCCTTAACTGTTTATCACCTTTGCTGTATCCCTAGTGTCCGTTTCGTGTTGTTTGTCTGAGGGTATCCCACATTCATATTACTGACTCTCACCCCACACAGACCAGTCTTTTCTTCTGTAATCTGTAATTCAACCCCACCTCTGTCAGAGGAAACACTTTTGCAAATCCAGAGCAATATTTCTTACACTAGTGAACTCTCTTGTACATTCTTGAAACTGAAATGAAAAGGAGAAGTTGACAGCTCTGTTCAAAAGAGTACAAGTGTGCTAGTTCCCATGGTGACTGAGACCTGAGTGAAGCCCATATTGTTATTTCAAACAATTACCATTGATTCGACATGATTCACTTCAAAAACATCAGCTATGCCTTGTTTGATTCTCTCGTGGTTATTGCTGATTAAAATTCAACTGATTTATGATAAAATAACTACAAACCCAAAATAACTATTTGAGAATGTTCCACATTCATGATATCAGTGATGTATGATGTATACTGTCTATATTTTTGATTTTAAACAAGTACAGGAAGCCCCGCTGGGAAGCAGGGCATCAAAAAATTGAGATAGACTCTTGTTGGTCCTCTCCACGGAAATCTTTAGTAAAAGGCGAAAGATTTATACGATCTGAAGAGAACCAAGAGCAGATAACACTCCAGGAGTTTGAACCTCGAGTCTGTTTCTCCGTCTAAACCTTCTCTGTTATGGTTCAAGTTTGAAGAACACATCTGAAACATCGCGTAAATAAACCGAAACATACAGAGTTTCTATTGTATCGGGAGCAGACCTCAGCATTATGAGAAAATATATATAATTTATTAAATACAACATTAGTTGCGCAACCGCTATGCATGATGGGAACTTTGCGACGGCGGCCGCGCCTCAACTTTTTGAAACTTTACGTTTCTTTAACTGTTCTAGAAAAGTCAAATTGTTATCGATAGAAGAATTATTGCTTGATAAGTTAATGATCGAACCAAAGCAGGATGTGAAATGTTTGCGTCATATTTAAAAAACGCTAATTTTTACTCGTTACAGCGGAAGTTGTGCGACTGCGCATTAGGAGCTCCGAAGATTACACGTGTAAAGAGGACAATCGTCTTCTGTTCCGCGTGGACATCTTTCTGTTTTCAGGATCTTTTGGGAATCAAGCCGATTTTCTACGCAGTGCTCGTGTCTTCTGGATTTAAACAAACCACCTGTCATCAGTGATTCAACAAAACATTAGTTATTGTAATGAAAACGATGTGGATGGGCAGCAAAATAAAAGCTTGGTGGTGTGTCAGACTGAGGAGGACACAGCCTAAAATCCTCCATCTAATTACAAGAACAATATGTCTAAATAAATCAAACATGTTATATTACATC
Organism: Paralichthys olivaceus; assembly: GCF_024713975.1. Taxonomy (NCBI): domain Eukaryota; kingdom Metazoa; phylum Chordata; class Actinopteri; order Pleuronectiformes; family Paralichthyidae; genus Paralichthys; species Paralichthys olivaceus. The sequence continues at coordinate 10,505,084 of NC_091098.1, read as the reverse complement.
TAGTATTAATACCACTCTACAGTGAGCTGGATATTCTGCACATTATATAATAAGTAGGGAGCGTGTTGCATTCAGTTGAGACAAATGCTCAGTTTCTCTGAAGAATGCCTGTATGACAAAATAAGCTCTGATTTATCACAGAGAGCATTAAACATGTGATCGTCATGAAAACGGAAATGTATCTTATTCATTCAGACAAACAGCACTTCTTGTTCAAGTGAATGCATCATGCTTCTGTTAACATGGCCCATCTTTATTTTATTATTGTAAACCTTAGGGGTTGAGTCTTTACTTGTATTGTTTGATAACACCTCAGTACTTTGGTGTCAGATCCTTCACTGACATGATCTCCCATGGTTACACGTGAAGAACAGGTTGAAGCATAATATCAAATATGTTCCAACAAAGTTGCTAGAAATACACACTTCGATCAATTAACATAATACAATGCTTGTTACTTATGAATTTGATTTAGAACAAGTACAGGAAGCCCCGCTGGGAAGCAGGGCATCAAAAAATTGAGATAGACTCTTGTTGGTCCTCTCCACGGAAATCTTTAGTAAAAGGCGAAAGATTTATACGATCTGAAGAGAACCAAGAGCAGATAACACTATCAGAGTTTGAACCTCGGTTCTGTTTCTCTGTCTAAACCTTCTCTGTTATGGTTTAAGTTTGAAGAACACATCTGAAACATCGCGTAAATAAACCGAAACATACAGAGTTTCTATTGTATCGGGAACAGACCTGCGCATTATGAGAAAATATATATAATTTATTAAATACAACATTAGTTGCGTAACCGCTATGCATGACGGGAACTTTGCGACGGCATCCGCGCCTCAACTTTTTGAAACTTTACGTTTCTTTAACTGTTCTAGAAAAGTCAAATTGTTATCGATAGAAGAATTATTGCTTGATAAGTTAATGATCGAACCAAAGCAGGATGTGAAATGTTTGCGTCATATTTAAAAAACGCTCATTTTTACTCTTTACAGTGAAAGTTGTGCGACTGCGCATTAGGAGCTCCGAAGATTACACGTGTCAAGAGGACAATCGTCTTCTGTTCCGCCTGAGCAGACATAGTTCCTGTTTTTAGCACAATAAAGCACCTGTCATCAGTGATTCAACAAAACATTAGTTATTGTAATGAAAACGATGTGGGTGGGCAGCAAAATAAAAGCATGGTGATGTGTGACACCATCTCAGGATTTAAAGTTAAACTTAAAACGTTCCTTTTTGATAAAGCCTATAGTTAGTTCTGGATCAGGTGAGTCCAGAACAATCCCTTAGTTATGCTGCTATAGGTCTAGACTGCTGGGGGAACTCCCATCATGCACTGAGCACCTCTCCACTTCTCTCTGTCTCTCTGCCCCCCCCCCACATTCGTTCATTTATTTATTTTAATACATGTCAATGACTATTTCACTTTGTACTCCCATAGTCTCTCTCTCTCTTTTTCTCTCTCATTTCAGATATCTCTCACCCCGGAACCTCAGGACAACAACTTTTACCATTATTACTATTACTAATTACAATATCGCAGTAATTAATTATGATATCAGTTGTGCCTGTTATCAATAATAATTAATAGTCTTTACACTATTGTTTACATTTTAACTAGTCAGATCTGATACCTGATGGCGCTTAAGTGTCACTGGTCTTTCCCGCCCCCCCTCTCTCCTACTTTCCCTCTCTCTTCTCTCCCCTCTTTTTCACCCATCTCTCCTCTCCTTCCCCCGTTTTCTTTGCTCACCCCAACCGGTCGAGGCAGATGACGGCCTACATTGAGCCTGGTTCTATAGGTTTCTCCCTGTTAATGAGTTTTTTCTCTCCACAGTCGCCAATGTGCTGCTCATTGTGGGAACTGTTGGGTTTCTCTATATTTTGATTTTAAGGTCCTGACTTTCTATGAAAAGTGCCTTGAGATAATGTATATTATGATTTGGCGCTATACAAATAAAATTGAATTGAATTGTGTCAGACTGAGGAGGACACAGCCTAAAATCCTCCATCTAGTTACAAGAACAATATGTCTAAATAAATCAAACATGTTATATTACATCTAGTATTAATACCACTCTACAGTGAGCTGGATATTCTGCACATTATATAATAAGTAGGGAGCGTGTTGCATTCAGTTGAGACAAATGCTCAGTTTCTCTGAAGAATGCCTGTATGACAAAATAAGCTCTGATTTATCACAGAGAGCATTAAACATGTGATCGTCATGAAAACGGAAATGTATCTTATTCATTCAGACAAACAGCCCTTTTTGTTCAAGTGAATGCATCATGCTTCTGTTAACATGGGCCATCTTTATTGTATTATTGTAAACCTTAGGGGTTGAGTCTTTACTTGTATTGTTTGATAACACCTCAGTACTTTGGTGTCAGATCCTTCACTGACATGTTCTCCCATGGTTTCATTTGAAGAACAGCTTGAAGCATAACATCGACTATATTCCTAAAGTAGTTGGGGATGAATTCTTCAATCAATAAACATAATACTGCATGCTAATTACAAATTTGATTTAGAACAAGTACAGGAAGCCCCGCTGGGAAGCAGGGCATCAAAAAATTGAGATAGACTCTTGTTGGTCCTCTCCACGGAAATCTTTAGTAAAAGGCGAAAGATTTATACGATCTGAAGAGAACCAAGAGCAGATAACACTACCAGAGTTTGAACCTCGCTTCTGTTTCTCTGTCTAAACCTTCTCTGTTATGGTTTAAGTTTGAAGAACACATCTGAAACATCGCGTAAATAAACCGAAACATACAGCGTTTCTATTGTATCGGGAGCAGACCTCAGCATTATGAGAAAATATATATAATTTATTAAATACAACATTAGTTGCGTAGCCGCTATGCATGATGGGAGCATGGCGACGGCGGCCGCGCCTCTACTTTTTGAAACTTTACGTTTCTTTAACTGTTCTAGAAAAGTCAAATTGTTATCGATAGAAGAGTTATTGCTTGATAAGTTAATGATCGAACCAAACCAGGATGTGAAATGTTTGCGTCATATTTAAAAACAGCTCATTTTTACTCTTTACAGCTAAAGAACAATATGTCTAAATAAATCAAACATGTTATATTACATCTAGTATTAATACCACTCTACAGTGAGCTGGATATTCTGCACATTATATAATAAGTAGGGAGCGTGTTGCATTCAGTTGAGACAAATGCTCAGTTTCTCTGAAGAATGCCTGTATGACAAAATAAGCTCTGATTTATCACAGAGAGCATTAAACATGTGATCGTCATGAAAACGGAAATGTATCTTATTCATTAAGACAAACAGCACTTCTTGTTCAAGTGAATGCATCATGCTTCTGTTAACATGGGCCATCTTTATTTTATTATTGTAAACCTTAGGGGTTGAGTCTTTACTTGTATTGTTTGATAACACCTCAGTACTTTGGTGTCAGATCCATGAATGGCATGTTGAGTGTTTCCCTCATAGTACTCATGGGAGATGTACTTGTAGAATGCTTGACTGGAGTAAATATCTCTACAGGGCTGGAAGGATTTCTTCAACCACTGTTAGTTGGTGGAACAGATGAGCTGTTAATGTAACAGCCAGTTTATAATACCATCCTCTACTTCACCATGTAAGGTGAAACCATAGGTCTGGGGATGTGGCTACATGCTAACTAGCTCCTCTGCTTCCTCTCATCTTTAAAAGTACACGCACAGCAGTCACACCATTTCAATTCCGTAAAGACCAAAGACCCACAACACTGGCATTGGATAACAACACTGAATGTACACGTCTGCATGTGTCAGCACCATGAAAGTGAACCTACATGTTGGATCTTCTCCGCTGCTCGTCCTCCTCTTAAGCTCGTGTTTACTCAGCTGTTCTCAGATCGGTCTGTGTTCTTGCAGCGACAGATAAGGAGATTTCTGAACAGCTGTCACCGTCTCTGAGATCCGTTCCCCGGTCAGTCAGTTACCGGGATCACCGCCTACTACCGGACAGGAAACGTTTCTGTTTATCATGACTTCTGCCGGAAGTCACGTCTGCCCCCCGGCGGATGGGAGTGACATAACACAAACAAATTGATCAAGCCCACCCCCCTGTTGGAACAAGAGCTCTGCATTAAGTAACGTGAGACATGATGATCACCAGAGCTACGTTAGAGCTTATGCATACACCTGTTAACTTGTAGAAGAATCTATTTATGTTATTATAGTTAATGATGTGTTGAATCCATCACGTGTAGCCACATTGATTCGATTTTGCAAATCCTGCAAAACAAACATAATGTGCCCGAAGGAAAAGGTAACTACATTTCTAATAATGCTACATTTTCACTGGCATGGTTTCTGTTTTTCACAAGGCACAAACAGGATTGTTTTTGCCACCATGAAATAATAACTGTATCCCTAAATCACATTTCTTCAGCAGAAAACTAATGTATGTGGGTATTTAGTAGGCTTGACACTTCAGTGCAAAGAGCAGAGGTATAATACTACTTAGTGTGGTAAATATGCAGAGCACCTGTCCTCTATAAATAAAAATATAATATATATAAGACCTTTCAAAAGCCCAACAAGCAGATACACAGACACTTCACAGGAGTGGACCAGAACTGCATTGTAGAGGCTTTTTTTGTTGTTTTTTTTCCAGTGAGGAGGCTCTCCCAAAAAAAATTCAGGGTAAAGTGACACTTTAAAAACAAAAACTGGTTGTGGCATTATTAAAATTCATAGGAAGCTTGCAACGTTTGTGTGGACACAAGATCTCTGACTGAGTATTTGTAATAATAGTCTTAAAAATAACTGTCGAGTGACCGACTGTCAACAAAACACAGAATATTATGTCATGCACTGAACTGGTATCTACTGTAGAGCTGCTGCTATGAAGCGTTGTCCTATTGTAAAAACCCTGAAGTCTATGGCTCAAGCTGTAAAACAAAATGTACCACACACAGTTTGCTGAACATCAATCCGCTGAGTTGAGTAGAATTCCAACAAAGAGGCCAGATTTTTAACAAAAATCTTTGCTTTATTTTTTCCGTTTTTTTTAATCCAGGACAACTTATTCAAGGAGAATCAAGGAGAAATAAGCACTATTTTTTTATTAGAATTTTTTTTCTCTTTTTACATTTTGTCAGAGATGGGTGGTGAACTCTATCATAATTGGTCAAAGCAAAACAAAAAATAATAAATGAAATATATAATAACGATACATTAATAATTAATTCAATACAATGAAGTGTGGCGTTGATGATAGAATAACAATTGCCCAGAAAACAAAGGGTTGTTATTGTTTTCACTGCTTCTTCTGTGGTACTGTAATAATCACCAGCACTAACTCAACTCAATCAACAACAGTAGAGGAAGAAATGGAGTGCACTCACAAAGTTCTGCACCCCGCCCTCCCGAAGAGGAAACACTTTTTTTTATTTAAATAATATTTTATCAAAGCTTCTGTTTTTTATCTTCATAAAACATTTCTAAAACTTCTGTCTTCTTTAAACATCACTTTTTTTGCATTTTTAATTCGTTTTCCTTTTCAGAGATTTTTTAAGGTTTTTGTCTCCATTTTACCACAATGTGTCCGTTTTTGCAAGTGTGGTTGTCTATGTGTATGAGAGTCTATATCTGTACCCGTGTGTATGTGTGTTGATGCGTCCTTGGCTGAGGATTGTTGGAACAATGTTGAGTTGTTTAAGTGCTCGTGTGAAGCTAGCACATATAAAGCATAAGGATGTCTTTTTGAATGTGAATGGAGTGTGTGTTCGTGTGTTTTATGTCCTTCACTGCTCTGACCTGTATTAAGGTCATTGCAGCTAAGACATTCATACTGGGAGGTTGAAGCTGGCTCAATAAACAAAGGGTGTGGGCCTTTAGCTAGCTGTGTGTGCGTACGTGTCCGCCTGTCTGTCCACAACACGAGCCTGTCACTGAGTGTGTTGAGCTAGAATGTGTACGAGGGTGAGCAGACTATAAGTGTGCTTCTCTCAGTGCCTATTTAGGTGTCAGTGTAACTGTCTGTGTGTATGCAAGTGTGTCTGTTTGTCTTTATAGGAAACAGGAAGTGAGGATTTATGTACCTGCAGGTGAGCAAAGTACAATTTCTCATGTGTTTGCACGGCTGTCTAAAGCTTATTATGAGTCTGTATGATATGAGAGTGTGTGTGTGTGTGTGTGTGTGTGTGTGCGTCTGTGTGTGTGTGGTAGAAGGCACGGAGGGTGGTGTGGGAGGCTCAGTCTCTCAGGTCCATGCTGGAGCCGAACAGGGCTACCAGCTGCTCCTCGTAGTGGGCGATGTTCCTCTTCATGATCTCCTTACAGGAGCCCAGGAGGCGCTCAAACGCCTGGATGTCTATTACTGCAGAGAGAGAGAGAGAGAGAGGGAGGGAGATGTATTAGCTTGGGTATTAAAGACATAAGTCACAACAAATCCACTGAGCTCAATAGTTTATTTTTTATTTGCTTATAGTATTTTGTATTTTATTTTTACATTTAATTATTTGTTTCCTAATTTTTATATTTTCTATATTTATAATTGCACAAACACACCGCAGCAAATTCCGCGTATGTGTAAACCTACTTGACAATAAACCTGATTCCGAACAGCTCTTTGTGCAGCAGCGGTGGCGCAGATTCAGGGTTCTGTGGATTGAGGCTGGCAGCTGATCTTTACTTTCTGTGGCTCAATTACTGCAGGTCACTTTTACAGAAAACTGCAACCAGCATTTCCACAGGTCACATAAACAGCCCATTCCAAAAGGCAGGTTTAGAACAACCACTGCACTAGAGTGAAACAATATCCTAACAACATGCTAAATCACTTCAGGGTTTTTCCAAGAGAGTCTTTAGCATAACTATATCTGTTATCAGTGGAACAATACTGTGAACTCTGGTAAAACAGCCCCTCCAGAAACACATGATGCAGCATGGTAACATGAGCCCAGGAGATGACAACAGTGTCTAATGTTCACGCCGTCACAGCAGAGAAAGTGAAGAAAGTTAGAGTAACACATTTCAGACAGGTGATTCAAAGAGGTGAGAAAAACAGTGAACAGACAAGGTTTCCCCTGTTTTCCTTAGCTTTCCACTAAGCTTCTCCTCTGTTACCATCAGAAGTGACGCAAATATTTAGATCATCAGTGAAATGTTTCTTAAGTTCAGCTGACGGTTTTAATTTGTGTTTAGACCTTTGGCCTCTCCAGTCTAAATGTTCCTAACGTGGCCTCAGGGGGCCCTCAAAGTCCTGCTCGTAGTAAACATCTGCAACAGAAGGAGAATGGTACATGTACAACAGACAGCACATTTTAACAGAAAGTTAAAATTAACAAAAAGTACAAGGTGATGAGAGACGAGATGAGAATTCATCTAAACACAAACACCGCTTGATATCTCATGACAGTCTGCATGTAGCAGTTCAATAAGAGGAACAAGAACACAGCAGGTTTTGGTGTGGGGTTGAGTGGTTGAATTATTGTTTATGAAATGCTTTTAATTTCACAGCAAGTTCAACTATATACTCAGGATTAATTTAATATTTTAAAGCTTCATAAAGACAAACAGGCAAATGTGTTCAAGGAGAGCTGTGCAGTGTATCCATTCTTACCCAAACACTTGACATTGCCGACTGCGTAGGCTGAGGCGGCCCGGGGCTTGTTAGTGACCAAGGCCAGCTCCCCAAAGTACTGACCCCTGTTACAGCGCGTTATCTCCACCTCCGCATTGTCTGCATGGTCCGCCTTCGTCTGTGGGGAGGGGAGAAGAATAGGAGCGGATTAAAGGTTAGGAACCGAGTGCCTCATTCTATTCACCCCGGCTGGAAGCACTCAGCGGCTGAGACTATTGTGATTCCCACTGTTGCCAGGCAAAAACACTTTTGTGCTCTGGTGGTTTTTAATGGGGAGTGTGGGCTGTCACTGTCAAAATCGTCTGCATAGAAGCTAGCTGGTAGAAGAATAAATCCACTGTTATACTGCTGAGAAAAGACAGCTGGAAAGAGGAGGGATGCAGAGAGGAATAAAATCACATTCACAGTAAAGTCTTTCAACTGAAAATATGGGATAAGGTGATCTTACTTTACTCTTCATCATGATCTTGACCTCCCCAGATTCTACAACATAGAAGCACTCAGCCTTGTCTCCCTGAGGAGAAGAAAACAGACATCAATACAATAGTTATGTGGCATTATATATGTGGGAAACCATAAGCATTTCATTTTCAGACACGAACTCTGGAAAATGTCTGGACAATTAGGTCTAGACTTTCTGCGGAGTTCACATTTTACATGTGAAGAATTCAGCTGGAGATTGTGTGGCTCTGTCACATACCCAACAGGAATATCTCAGAAACATTCAGGTGAGTGGTAGTGTCTGGGAAGATCATGCAGGAGGTGGGACATGACGTATAAATTCCACTGCAGAAATCAGTTTTGTTTTTTTATTAACAGCACATCGACACTGTCGTCAGCTGATATCTCCAAAAACTCTCAAAGTCTCTCCAAGTTCACATCTTCATCTGCGTCTTCTACATGTATGACAGCTCTTTTCCATCTTGAGATATTTGTATTCTTTAAGTTATTTCTGTCACATGTTAGACGTCATCAACTAGCCTGCTCGCTCTGGGGTAATCTCCTGCTGTATTCTCACGTGGGCTTGTTCATTATCTAGAGGTTTTGCTAGGGAGCAGGCAGGGAATAACTCCAGAGAATGTCTTGCCTTCTCAAAAAAACCCCTCCGGATAATTTCAGGACATTACCCAAGGGTCAGTTTGTGTCTAAAAGCGGCTTTTGTCTCTCACCTGTGTGATGATGCGTTCACCATCTAAGAACTGCTTTGCTCCTAATACATCCACTATCTTCATCCTCTCTGTTGCCTGAACAGAGAAAAGAGGGAGAAATGTAGATGAGGACGAGAAGACAAATAAAGAGAGACACTGTGGGAGTAGTACAGTCTTCTCTTCTAGTCTCATACGTGGTTTGGCCATTCATCTGTTCTGTACATTTTAAGCCTTGTGGTGCAAAAATAAAAATAAATTCTGTAGAAGTACCATGTATAACAAAATGTATTGTTTTGCTCTCATCAGAATCAAATAGACCTTTTCTCCAGAGTGTGGACTGTGTTGCTGTAATTTGGATGGCAAACCTCACCAGTGGTGGGACAGAAGAAAAGAAAGACCCAACAATGACAGGATGACAACCATTAAACTAACCTCCAGTGATTTGAGTAAGGGCACAGACTCGATGAACGATTCATACATCCTCCTCTTCTTGGCATTGTTCTTCACAATGAGTCTACGAAATGTGGCACGGTCCTAAGGAAAACAAACAAGAGTAAAGAAAACCTCCTCGAAGCAGATGGTCAGACATGTTTCTGGTCATCCTCTGCTCGGCCACAGGGGGGAGCAGCAGCAGCATGAACCATCAGAGCTAAACACTGGCTCCATTCATAGATAACAGGACTCCATTCTTAACATGTCCATGCATCACAATTCAGTGTGCTGTGTGTGGTAACAGACAGTGTTCCCCCTGCATCATTTAAGACTAAAGAAAACCTCAGCAGTATCAAGCAGTGGTTTGCATGGGCAGTAAATAACTATAAAATAGTCAGTATTAGCAAATAAAAATAAAAAGTATCACACAAGGCTGTTTTTGCACATTGTGTGTGTGTGTGTGTATTATTATTTCAACATTCTTACCAGTCCCCATAGTGCCCCCTCTTGGGTGGCGATGATGGTGGCGGCACGTGGCGTGTTGTACATGAGTGCCAGCTCCCCAAAGCTGCCCTTATTATTATACTGACCCACGCATGTTCCCGATACCTCGATGTCGAACACACCCCTGGAGCGAGAGAGACAGCGATGGAGAGTTGGGAAAAGAAGAAACCAGATAAATGGAGAAAGAGAAACAACAACTTGGATCGTTTTGGATTAAACAGAAACAGTATTTACTGATTAATCTAACTGAGAAGTTAAGAGGTGATTGGTGTTTCGTTTAATGACCCACTGACTAGTTTAAATAAATAGACATCTAATTACAGATCGTAGCCTCAGGACAGGACCCTGTTAGTCTGGCACACTGGATATTTGCACCAGCGTGCACAGTTACGTACATATTTCTTTTGAAGCAGTTGTTGTACATCATGGGCATGTACAGTATCAATAACTCCATATGCTGCTGATACAGTATAATACCATACCCCCCCCCATACGAGGATTAAACCTGGGGAAGGTAATTTAAAGCATTGTTGCTCGCCAGGATTAACCAGTCATTTTGAAAGACATCCTGTCCTCCCATAGGTTGCGTAGTAGGGCTTATAACCCTTGTCGCTGGTCGAGTATTAAGTATTACTTAGTTTGACTGGATTACCATGACAACAGGGACGATGATCACTTGTGCCGTCAGTTTAGCTTAGCAGTTTAACAGGTTGGTCCACAGACTGTTTAAAATACTTGACTGCTTGTTCTTTAATAGAGCGACGGAGCCGGACTAAAAACTGTTTCACAACTGAAAAAATGTACACAGTGAATCTGCCTGAGCCAAGAACAGATGTTAAAAAAATAGACCAAGATTCTTGCAATAACTATATTTACTTTTTCATAGAAACAGGAAACTCACCCATGACTAAACAAAACCCAGAGGAAGTTAAAATGAACAGAATTTCAAATTCTTACACTTCTTGAAATAAAAAAAAGAATAACGCTGCAGTATTTCCATGTGTGCCAATAAAGCCGTAGGACAAACGGATGTGACTGCCTGCATTGAGAGGATGTGAGCATCATGAAGATTTGATTTGCCTCGTCAGCCCCTGGGCCTTCAACATCTCACCAATAAAAGATAAAAAAATCTGTCCTTTAGTTTCACAGTAGTTTGTGAACAACTAAGAGCTTTCAGCATTATTAGAAAGTCACAGGCAGGTGATACATCTGTGATAAAATGACTGATAAAACATCAGAGAGCACAAACAATAATTATAATTTATACTAGTGAAGACTTATAGTTGAATGCTTGGTTGTCTCTGTATGTTGGCCCCTGATACACCAGTGACCTGTCCAGGGTGTACCCCGCCTTTCGCCCAAGGCCAACTGGGATTGGCTCCAGCACCCGCTGCAACCCTCAGAATGATAAGTAGTGTAGATAATGCATAGATGACTTACAGTTGGAATGTCTGCCCAAACTAATTTGTGTGGTTACATTAAAGCGGCTTCAAATGTTTTAAAACCAAAGAGCTCAATACCACAATGATTCTTTTCACATCATTTCCATGTCACCACTCCTGTTTTATATTTACTCCTCCCCGAGGGATTCTCCAGTTCCTTCCTTCCTTCAAGGCTTTAGAACCGGATTTATTAGGTTCGTGTGTGAAGAGTGCTCCTTACATACACACATTACAGAAGATCTCAGGCCGGGTAAATGCTCGGAGGGCACACTTATGCTTTCAGTCTCTTCCGTGCCTCATGAAACTGTCCAGATTGATCATTTTTCAGAAAGTGGCGTCATGGAAATTGCATAATATAATAAACAGTCTGACAAATGTGTTTATTTAGATGGTTAATGTGACACCAACAGGACTGCAGAGATGTGTGTATATAAGGTTTAATGACTCAATAGAAAGTTGTGACATTTAAACATGTGTTACTCTGTCCTCTTTTCTTTCCCTGCTTTCCTTTTTCTTTTTTTGCAGTTTATCCCTCCATCTCTGTGTGCGTCCTTGCTCACACTCCACTCTGCTGGTGACATTACCACCTACGCTTTTAACAGGTCAGGGAAAACTGTGGGATAGTATATGAACAGGCAGGCGTGCTGCTATTAAAGGTCATCGCATGTCTCCTGTAAGGCCGCACGCTGTGTTAGACAGAGTGTTGGTAGATGGCAAGATATAGCACTCTACAAGTGGAGATAAACTGCTGTGATGAACTGACCTGTGCCATACCAAGAATGACTAGAAGCTGTGGTGGGACAAACAATGACCAGCTACTAGGACTGGTGGGTCTGTTCTCTCTTTGCGTCTGACAGAGGTTAAAAACCACCATCAAGGTTAGGTCGTCACTTCTCAGCATGGTGTAAGACTATCAAGGGAGTTCATCAAGTTATTTTAAAATGAAGATTCAAACCAACAATGTTTTTATTTCATATTTTTAGTCCCTGACAATATAAATTGACACATAATCCCATCAATCTAATAAATCATATTGTAAAGATCATTAAAACATTTTGGGTGGTCTACAATATTTTTTAATCTTCAGGTCAAATTTTAAACCTGTAACTAATATATCCGTTTTCTATCCTTTATAAAGATATTATTAATTCAAAGAGCAGCTTCAAACCAGTCAGTTTTTTTGCAGCTGTGACTGTGCTGTAAAATACTGTCCTACAAATATTTAAGCTCATGAAAAAGCAAAAATTAAGAATATGTATAAACAAACTTTAATGACCCAGCATCCTCCTACCTCTCTATGACGTAGAAGTTGTCTCCATCATCTCCCTGGTCGATGACGTGGTCCAGAGGCTGAACCTTTAACTCAAACATGGCGTCTAGCACCTCAGAGAATTGCTCCTGGATGGGCGATGAAAGGCGTAATGTCAGACACAGACGAGGCAGAGAAACATATAGTAGGAGTGCAATTGTTTCGGTATGTTTGTGTGTGTGTGTGTTTTCACTAGCAGCTAAAGATGCTATCTATCTGTCTCATACGAGTCCTGCTCTGAGAGTCGAGATGAAGTTTTATCATCCCAGAGTGGAAATAAGGAACATGAGGTACAGTACACATCTTTCATAACACTGCCTGCACTGATATATTATTTTGCATACTTCCATACTCACCATTTCTATTTTGAATGCATGAATAATGTGCTCTCACTGACAACTATGGTAACATACAGTGTGCTATGAGGGTGAACTCAAATCAATTTGTGGTCAAACAATAGAGAACATGTCATTTACACAGATGGCGGCATAAAACCCACGTCAAATGACACAGAGGCCACAAACAAGAAAGTAAAACATTCATGTTTATGTCGAGTGAACAAGGCAGAAATGTTGGCAGGAGATAATCGTGGTCACATGTTGCGATCGTCATTCCTGATGAGTGCCAAAAGCCTTCTTTGACACCACCCTATTGTTATTCACACTACACCAGTGATTATACTGCGTACACAGTATATGTGAGTGTCCTGCCTGAAGTATCCAATGCTTGACTGTTTATATTTTACAGCAATATGCAAATTTCAGGACTTTATTTTTGTCTCTGGGGTTCGAGTCCGCATTTTTATCATGATAAATTTAATAAAGGTGGTTTTAATAACATCAAATTATTTTTAAGCACATATCCTGAGCCAAAACAAATCTATTGATGTCCAAATAAAGAAGGTTCTGAGTTAAGTCTTTTTACAACACCATCAAAAATCAAGCACATAATCACAGCACTGTAGCATTGGCTTTCGAGTCAATAAGACACGCAAATTAAACTGACTTCTACTGATTCAAGATACAATGTGCACACGCAAAGATGTCTAACAAGTGTTTATTTGTCCTTTTTCCTCTGCAGTTTATCATCTGACCTGCCCCAAGAGCAGTTTCCTCTGAAGCCAGTGTTATACTGTAAATGACGGTCCAGTAAGGTCCGCGTGACACATCAGACGGTGTGCACGAGGCTCTGTGTGGGCGTCAATGTATCCATCAATTTGTTGTGTCCATTCAGATAAAAACCACTCACTGACTGAACACACAAACACCTAAGTATTAGTATTGAGTATAACAGTAATATTTGCAGGGCTGCTGTTCTCAATTGTGTCAACTCTTCTGGTGACTGTGAATGTAGAATGAATGTAGATGTAATGTTAACATCTGAGGATGTTATGTCTGCAATGATCCTGAGACTGAAATTTAGGATTTTGTATCGCGACAGAATCGCAAAATTAACACCGATTAACACTAACACATGTAAATCATAAAATAACTATCTTATTTCAACTTAGAGAAAGCTGTATATTACACATTACGCCTATTTCATTTTATGTAGTCAATCATGATTTGTTTTAAAGATATATTTGGGGATTTTCAGCTTTTATTTGACAGGACATGCAGCAAAGGACCAGATTAGGACACAAACGGAGCTGTGGGAGGAATCAAGCCCTCCTAAATACAGTACCCGCTCAACCAGTTGAGTGATTGGTTGCCTCAGTCCGATCATGATTGAGTGATCATGCCCGCAGTAAGTGTAATTGATGGATAATATCTCTGAGATGTCAGAATACCCAGGCACATTCATATCACCAGTGTGGGAACTTTTTATTTTTTTAAATATGAAACTTAATGAAAATTAATCTTCATACAAGCACCATGGTTCACTGAACGGTTTGATGAAGATCTCATCCCTGTAATAATCTATATGCACTGAAGCACTTCTGGGAGTTCAACATTGAACTAAGACAGTGATGTTTATGTTTTTCTTTCACTCATCTGTATGTGGACAGAGTTCTTTTTTGCAATGTGTCTGTACATATGTGTCTTCCTGTGTATGTCTCAGAGTTTTATTTACCTGATCTAATGTTTTGAAGAGTAGGATGTCTCGGCAGGCCTCCTGCAGTCTGCAGCGCTGTACGTCTGTTTTAGGGTGAACCACTCTGGGCTCTGTGTCCTCGTCGTCCTCATCTGGGTTGAACGCCTCCGCACACACTAGAGGGAAGACACGCAAACCCACTTTACACACTGCAACATGTCCTGTTTGATCACACTGTAATTAGACAGAGTAAACAATCCAGGTGAGAGAGTATTAGACAGACTTGTTTAGAGATTAATTAAGTCACAGATGCAATTAAATGTTAATGAAATGAGCCTCCAAAAACCTTGTAAACAAGGATGAAAAAATACAAGAAAACAAATTAAAAAGGCCAGTCAACAAGTGGCTGACAGCTCAGGTAATGACAACCGTTTAAAAATACACCACCACCAGAGGCATTGATCCTGAAACAACAGGGGCTTCGTCTAGCACAAAATAATTTAAGATGAGACATTGTGCTTCTTCTAAACAGTGACAAATTGTAACTGTGTCTGAACTATCCATCTGATGCTCTCCTCTTCTTCACCTCTCCAGTATCTCTCCCTCTTTAGTGTTTCATCTGTCTGTCACACTTCTCATCTCCTCTCTCCTGTCTGGATCATGAAAAGGATGAAATCAGGATATTACAATCAAATTCTAGCTAGATCTTATTTTTGAGGCGACGGTTACATCATACATATATTATCTATACATTATTTAATATATTTTATACATAAGACTTTACCAGGCATCTGAACTTAGACCAATATCAGACTATGCACAATTTGGGCTGACGGCCACAAAACCCAGCAAAACAACTCGATCGGTATTTATGACTTACTGCAGTGCTGTCATTACATCTGTCTTCCATAAAAGCTCTATCAAACCCTCTCTCTAGGAATCAGTCGTCATACTCATTTCAAATTTAAGGGTTAAAAAATTAGAAGGCTTGTGAAAAAAACTTGAGCTAGCGAGCTGAAGGCTTCTATTCTTCAGTAAACTGAGCTGCTGCTACAACGACAGGAGAAATCCCTTCCTCTACCTTCTCTCACTTCACCTGCGCCTTCACCCTTTTTCTTTTTGAAAAAGCTTCTTCAGCCTTCAAGTCTTGCCACAGTGAATTAGCTTGCTAGTTGCCTCCAGATGCCGACAATGACAAGTAATCAGTGGACTGTCTCTCTCTTTCTCACAAGCTCAAACAACATGCACATGTGCGTAGTAGGAAGAGGTAGATCAGCTGATTGAATGACAGTAGTTGTAGTTTGTGGTTTTTGATCCACTATATCATTAGGGCCTTAATGTATTCCAGATATGACCAATGAATAGATCCGGGGCCAAGTCTTGAGCCGCAAATGGCCAGGCCCAACAGCGGCAACAAGTAATACAAACATTCACTTCCTGTAATAACATTGAAAGGGTCTTCTTCCAGTAACTTGCACAGCTGGCTCTGATGTAAATACAATCATCATAGTGAAAGACTTGTGTTGTGTGACATCATGTGTGAAGATGCTCTTCACTGGTAAGAACACAATTCAGAATCAGATAAGGCCGAAGGTGGACCTGCCTCATGTTCATGCTTAACTTATTGGAATGAATATATATATATATATATATATATATATATATATATATATATATATATATATATATATATATATAACCCTAACCCTTAAAGGGATAGTTCACCCAAAAATGAAAATTCACTCATTATGGATAATGGATGAATGGGTTGGGTGAAGTGTTTGAGGCCACCACACAGGAGCAGTATGGAGGCACTTGAGGGAAATGTTTTTATGTTGATGTTTTTTTTTACGTTTGAAGAAGTGAGTAGATAATTTTTGTCTACATATTTATTTACTGCCTTAATTTCCCAAAATTATTCTGAAAGAAGTAAATGTATTTCATTAGCTGTGAAGGTATGTGTGTGTATCTACTCTGCAGGAGTATAGTTAGCTGGACTTTAAATATTCTGTGGATCAGAAAAAACTTGTGAACAAAACCCACGTCATCTTTAAAGATTATTTGTAGACTCAGCAAACAGTTGCTTATTTATACATCCAACAATAACAGAATAACATTAGCATTCATGTGAAGTTGTGTCTCTGGCCATCTGATCAATGTGAGCTTCCTTTTTCAGTTTTGTTTTTGGTCTTTGCCAACTACTGAGGAAAAGATCTGGCTCTTCAGCTGTTAACCATGTTCAACCATGATCACCAGCTATTCACCAACTGTCTGTTGTTTAGTTCTGAGCAGGTAGTGAACAGTGGGTTTTTAGAGCTTTTCAGTTAAAAACTGTTGCATGAACCACACAGTAAAGCTGAGGTGCAGACAGTTTAAGAATGAAAATAAATAAATGCAGGAATAAATAATTTAATAGATAAATAAATACGAAAAAGGCTATTTATGTATTAATTTATGTACGTATTTCTATATTTATTTATCTATCTATTCATGTAGACCCAACAAGAAAATCTTTCACCTACAAAGCAGGACAATAAATTAACACCACGTACTCCTAACCTCTTAGACACTGGTATAGTCAGCAGGGTGAACAATAATGATAGGGCAGCTGTAAAGATAAACGTCAGTAGACACACCCAGAGCCTAATCAAAGTGCAGTGTACTGTGACGGCTGACGACATTAATTTACTCGTATGTAAACACTAGGTGGTGCGTGAGAAAACAAAAGCACCGTACACACACAAGATTACAGGCACCAACACAAAAACAGAGACAGCAGACACACAAACACAACACATCGGCACTTTTTACTCTGTTTTTTTTTACATGCATGGCAAAGGTAAATATATTGAAATAAACAGAGAGAAACAGATCACCAGTGTTTCACATGCATGACACACACAAGTCCCTGGTGTGGAATACACATAAGGGACATGACGTCTCACGTGCATGCACCCACACATACACACACAGGCACAACCACAGACAGACAGACAGACAGACAGACGCCCGCCCGCACCCCTTACCTGACACTCTCCTGTTGAATCTGCTGGGTGGTGGAGCTGTGGAGAGAGAGGCGTGAAATTAAAATCATTGTTTTTACACAATGACATTTAATACCATTATGTGATTCCCATCATCATGATCATCGCTTCTGAACAGGCAGGTGTTTATGACATTACGTAAAGTGAAAGTAGGAGGATTTAGGAAAAGGAAAAGGGGACAGAGGGACAGTCCCTCTCATTGTAAGTAAGTGATGAAGATGGTCAAACAGATATGGTGAAGAGAAAAGAAAAAGTAGGACATGCTCAGAAGATGAAGACAGAGCTAAGGAAAACTGAGACACGGCAAATCAAGAAAGCACATGAGCAATGAGATGAATTGAGGAAGGGAGACAAAGTATTGTCAAGTTCACAATTTCTGAATTCTTTGTAAGCAGTGGCGGCAGCATACTGCATGATCAGACACATACACACTGGCAGCAAGTTATTCAAGACTGCAAACTCCAGAAATCTTAAAATCGACATGATCAAACTAGCAGCTACAATCACATTACCTGAAGCCAGACAGATATGAGCGGATGAACTAATAACTTAACAAAAGCCCTCACAGTCACCTCTTTACCAGTAAAATGTTTAGAAGGAATAATGTATTAGGAGACACAAAGGATGAGAGGGTTTTGACAGTAATGTCAGTATTGATTCCATTACACTGTGGCTTTATAATACCATTTCCTAACAGCACCATTACATCTAATCAATTAGGAGCCAGCAACTCATTCCACAAATGACAACAGGTGCCGCATCTTTATTTTTGATGTCAGAATCGACCATTGCTGCATCCTGTGTTTGTCACAAACAGAAAACATTGGTTGAGAAGACGTTTATGTTTTGAATTGACAAGCAGTAGCCTGAAAAAGCTTCAAGCTGTTCACTGTTAGGATACACAGATGCAGGCACCATCAGTGTTGGGATGCTGTCCAACTTAACTCGCATAGGGGTTGATGGATTTGAAAAGACTGATGATGAAACCTCAAATCAGTAGGTGTGTACCGGTACACAAAAGTCATGGTATGGTGCATACTTTGGTTTTAAGGTCACGGTTCAGTATGTTTTTGGAACAGAAGAAACAAGAAAAAAAAAACATTAAACTGATATTTTATTTATTTTTATTTCACACTGGTTAACTGAACAGACTGGCTGTGTCTTTCTTACCTAAAAAAAAGTAAAATTTACAAAAGTAAAATAAAAAAATTAACATTCTCTCAAATAAATGAATAAAAATGGTAAAATAAATATCCATTAATTATACCATTATTGTATTGTATAATAATAGTAATTATTATTAAGAATACGTATTTTCTTATTTTTGGCAGAAAGGGTGGCCCTGCTGGCACAAATAATGTCTCCTGCTGTGGAGAACACTCTCACGCTAGTGACCGAGGTTTATAAAGGGCTGGTATGACTTTCTGGCTGAAATGACTAACTACAGCCTTTCTGCAAAATAACCACTGAACAGAATATGCAGAATATGAGAAACTTTATGAGTCAGGTGACAAACTCAAACCTGCCAAGATACCAGCACAAAAACTCACTCGTAAGCAGAATCATTCTGCAGAGAGAAGCAACTGATGGCAAGACATAACAAATTCTGTCACCAACCACATCGCAAAATACATGGTATCTATTCAAATGGTTGAGAGAGAATTTGGCAAAATTTGGCACAACAAGCAACAATTAATATCTTAACAGGAGTGAATGAGACTTTACAAACATATTTTTGAAGGATGCACCATGTAATATTGGCAAAAATCACTTTTATGACAATAACACACACCCCTACATCAAATGCATGTCTGTAAAAATTACTGAACCCAGCATGTCCCAGACTTTTGCATACCTGACATTTAGATCACAGCTAATAACACTGTTTAGAAGGCAAACATTGTGTCAATGAATGTGTCTGTATTAACATGAAGACTGAAATAATATATAATTACAAATGTATTTAAGTGTTGGCTCATGAGAATGCAACATGCCTGTTAAATAATGTGAGTAATACATATGACAGGTGAGAGACACTGATATTAGTCTGGAAAGAACAGCAATATAGTCCAAATGTCTTATACACAACATCGTTCCGGTCACTTTAACTCTGATGTCCTGATGTTTATGTTCAGTCACTGAATTGATGCAGAGTCGTCCACCTCTACGCAGCAGCCCAAACATTAGCACATGTGCTGCTGCTGCTGCTCCTACACTTTGTGCTTTGTGCGTCAACCTAAAAGACGTGGCTGTAACTCTATTCCAGGCACATGATTGGTTCGATGCAGCGCTACTGTCTTTATCATTGGTTGTTTGTGTTGTCTGTCAAAACATGGACGGAATGAGTTCTATCGACGTTATATTGACATGTCTTAAATTTCTATTGAGGAAAAGTTATATATATATTGCAATAATTATCGTTTTGACGCCCAGCCCTACCAGAACCTTACACAAATAAATATATGTCGTGCACATTTTTATTCTTGAGGATAGTGGGTGTCTAGTTCCATACACTACACATACCACAACATTTCTCTTGGCAGTGTTGACGGCAGCAGCCCCACTTTGAAATTTCAGACTTTGCCCAACTAATTCCATTGAGCACAGGACAAAACTCCTCTTGCCTGCATGCTTACCTCCCAGACCTGGCTTCTGACAGGTCATGGTTTGACACTGGGGCAAGATGACCCTTGCACCAGCTTAGGGGGTTAGTTTGCTCAAACTGAATACTTCACGATGTAGCCTATATGCAAGCAAGAGCACACACTGTGAGCATGTTAAGATAAAACTCAAGTCAATTAATATACTACAGTAGCCTTAATGTTTATCTGTCAGCAGTAATTTCACATTTGATCAATTCTTTTGAAAGATGGCACTCTCATTTTATAAAAAAATATTTGCTTCTTTTTTTTTGCCAGATGATGATACAGAACCTTTAACTAATGTTGGCAACAACACCAAACTGAGATGGAAACGTCAAAACAGCCGCTGTAATTGAGTTTAATTCCAGGTCATGATTTCAGTGCAGTGCAATTGACACTAGAAAGTGCTCATCTGCAAGTATAGGGCCTGATATGCCTACAAATTAGGGCTAATAACATGTCATGTCAAGAAAGAATAAATGTGATGGAAAAACAAAAGTCTGTGTGTGTGTGTGCACGCACATGTCAGTCTGTACCAGTACGTACAGTGTGCATCGTTGTACAGTAAAAAGAGTCTCTCTCTGACTTCCTGATAAATGGATTGTGGTTTCGTGCAGCATTGGTGTGGGCCTATAGGGGCATCCTAACCTTGGGCTTGTTTGTCCTTGTGATAGTGTGTGTGTCTGCCAGCAACAGGGTGTTGATTTAAACACACTGAGGGTGAGGTCAGGGCCCTAAACACCTGCTTTCTAACACTGGGCTGTTACTAGCCAGCAAGGACATAGTTCCTGGCTGCTACACATAGACACACAGTGCATGTCCATTGCTACCCTATTACCATCCTGTCAGAGCCCATTAGATCTAGACTGTGAAGACAGGAGCCTGGGGGAAACTCACACATACATACCACTTTCATCCAGTCACCAGGGGAGATGGACAGAGTTTAACACTCCACTCTCCGTGGAGATCTCTCTTAGTATCACTCAACACGGAGTGTCACAGGACAGTCTCGGCTACTGGGCACTGACATTTGTGGCATCAACAAGATGAAATGATTTCATGTCACTGGTTGAAAAGAATTACATTTTTTACAACACATGTAAAATCTCATCAAGTGTAACTTCTGCATTTTATCTATTTGTATATATGTGTTAACTCGCATATGAATAAATCATATTTAGACTCTTTTGGCATCTGTTTCGCCGACATGAATTCTCATTCTGCCTGTCCACATATCAGGCTTTGATGTTGTTTTAACACAGGGTCAGGATTTTCATGGTAACTGCCAAATGACTTCAAACTGGATAAGTGCCAAGCACCAGCTAAACTCCTCTTTGGCAGATAACGATTTCCCTGCAGGCCACAGTGCGTGCTGACCGTTAACCAATCAAATCAAGGCAAAAACATGGCTCCATTAAACAGGCGGCAAAATGACAGCTTGTTTTTCATGCAATGAGATTACTTACAATGTAAAGATGCAAATAGACATGAAAATCTTGACCTAAATATTTGAACTCCAGTGGGATGCAATGTCGCAAAAGCGAATCAGTGTTGAGAATGAAAATCACAGGAGACAGGTCCTGGTACCAGCAAGTCATCAAATGGCAAGTGATCAGCCTCAGGTAGTCTGAGGCCATCCAAACAGCTTCTGGAGAAGACAGTGACATTCTCTGAGCTGTGTGCACCTATGGATGGTCTGGTGGGCCCACACATGACAGCTGGCATTTCCACAACAGGTACGACGCAGTAATTATAGTCATTTCAACCAGTAGTCCTCCTCTCCTCTTTTCTGGAGAAGAACTGGTGGATATTCTCCGGTTGTGTTTACTCAGACAACTGATCCTGCATGAGTAACCAAACTGAAAGACTTTGGTTGCGTAAATCTAGCATTAGGCTTTCAAAAGACTGGGTGGCTAACGTAAATCAACATTACATGAAACAGGAAGAAGATCCATTCTATCGTGGTGTGTTGCTGAGAAGGCGAGGAAGGATCGACTGAAGTAATGTGGATGGGTTGTTCTCAAGACACGATCACATGGATATAACAGGTTGTTGATTGTGAATAGAAAGCCTGCCATCAAGTTATCTTTTGTAACAGTGCCACACACAGACAGGTACATTTTGAATGAGCATAATACATAGTCACTAGTTAATAATATAGGGAGAAAAATGTATGAGGTTAAATTGATGGGTGGCATCTTTGTATACCAGTCCTTGGTGAGTCATCTAAAAAGTACAGTATTTGTCTGCTTACGCATGAATTCCTCCCTCACTATGTTTGACAGTGCTTATAAAAGCTCTGCACTCTTCCTGGCTATTTTCATTCGGACCATTCCATGCATCTGCAATTATGTTTATAACTGTGTATCTGTAGGTCTGTCTCAGGGCAGGACTTACAGATTGAATAGCTTTCAATAACTACTCAATTGATTTTTAAGGATGGAAGGAGGACCTCTACACCCAGCGTTGTAGGAAGAAGGCTCACAGGATATTAAAAGACCCCCATCACCCCACCAACAAACTGTTCTCTCTGCTGCCGTCTGGCAGATGGTACTGCAGCATCCGGACCAAGACCACAAGACTCAGGGACAGTTTTATCCCACAGGTCACTACATCTGTTTAAACAACATATTTATTTACACATTATATTATTCATAAGCAAAAATTTATATTTATTTATTTAGTTTACAATAATTTTCATTCTGTAATTATCTTTTCTATTCATCATATTTCCAACCTATATAGAAATATAATGAGTACAATAATTCATATCTGTCCATACCTCCCCATAACTGCTGCTAAATCCTGACATGTATATATCTCACTTTAGCACCTTATAATGTTTTATTATTTTATTATGATGTTCCATTTTTTTGCACTAGTACTGACATTTGTACTTATTGTTTCATTTGCACTAGTGTATGTTATTTGTATTTTTAGTTACTCTTATTTTATGACACTTGCATGTTGCGTTGCTTGAGGTGCCTGGGATTTAAGATTTTCATTGCCAACATGTACGCTGTATCTGTTGTGCAGATGACAAATAAAACCTTTGAACCTTTGAACCATCATTGGTTGCCTTCCAATAGAGTCCTCACCTTTCTTTATCCCTTTCCTCTACTTAAACCACATTTACGAACTTGCAGGGTATAGCCAGCACTGTGGAAAAGCTGTGACTATTCAGGTGCTTGTAGGCCTCTTTCTACAACAAGGATATGATGTAAGTAGTGTTATTACACTTTCATGAGCTCAATACTATTCTTGGTTTCTCTAGCCCCCCCATTGACATTATTATGTACCTCGCCCCCTCAGCTGTCCGAAAGGAACAGATCTTCCTCCCCCGTTTTGCTCCCAAAGCTTCATGAGTCCTTTACCTCTCTCCATTGTCTCTTGACTGTTACTTTATCTCTTAGACCTCAAGACATAGATCTGTCTGTGTTGGAAATTGTATCAAGATGACAGATAAAAACCAGTGAGTGAGACTCCATCTTAAAATTGACTAGTTTTTGGTTTTGTGGGCTCCTATCATTTCTCACTTTGGTTGGTTAGACAGATAGAGTATGTGTGTATGTATATATGGAGGTAATTGTGTATGTGTGGGTGCATATGTGGGTGCGTATGTGGGTGTGTGGACGCATGTTTGTATAGATAGGCATATATGTACATATGTGGCATATACACCTATATAATAAAATGAATTATAAAGATGTTAATAATATTATAACAATAATTATATTTTTCCGCTGAAGAGATGTGTTTTGTTTTTTCTTCTTCTTGTTTTTGTTGATCTGAAGAAATCACTCTTGTAAGGTAAACCCCCCCACACATCTTCATCTAGCTGTTTACAAAGAGACTGGAAAAGAATGTTGGCCGAGACACAATTTGTTCCATTGATGTTGTATTTTTTTTTTTTGGTATTGTTTTTTGTGCAATGTCTTGTTTGTTGCATTTGTAATATTTTCTTAAATAAAGAATGTTAAAAAAAACATACAAAAAACAGCGAGTGAGGTGTGTAGCTGGATACACTCTTCAATTAAATGTTTAACAACCAAATAGCTGTAGTTAAGGGATACAAGATTGCTTGCGTCACTTTCATTTTGATGTACTAGTAAGCATTATGCTGTCAAGAGATTTTTCTTAATTGCTTCAATTTGCTCAGAATGTACTTATCTGTCTTTCCAAAAGAATTATAAACAATACTACGTAGTCTCAAGATGCACACTGCGGTTGTTAACACAACTAAACACTTGTTTGTTTCAGCAGACAGCCACCATCGGCTTACACATTAGGCCTTCAGGCTCAAGGAAAAAATGCGAGCAATACTGGATTTTCTGTGGTAACTCTTTCCTCACCGAAGAATTTAACTAATATGTACTGCATAATATGACTTAGTAAAGACCTTAGTATTGGAAGAATCAGCATATAGGTGCAAACAGCTGTACAGAACAGTACAGAAAAGTGGTCATTCAGAATTGGGGTGAAAACAAGTGCTTGGGGCACCATGGTGGCCTATGGGTTAGGTGCCAACCAAAAACAGTTACATCTGCATCAGGACAGGGATCTTCACTACATGTCATTCCTTGAATCTCTTCTTTTTTTCTTATTTCCCATCAGCTCTCAAAAAATTGGGGGGAGGAGGCAATCTTAAATCCTTAGCAGAAAGGTGGTGTATAAACATGTAACACCACAGAGAAAATAATGATAACTAGCATTTTTGAGACCTCACTTTCACCCTCCACCAATTCCACTTTTTCATGTTTCTTTAACCACAATGCACCTCCCTTCTGAAACGCTATTATCTGCAAAATAGCCACCAGCTGGGAGGAGGCATTCCAGACTGCTCAAAATGATTTGCTTTGATCCAAGTCCAACTCATGAACAGGTCAGATCACTGTGGGTAACCCAGCAGAGGCACGAAGACCAATAAAAACACACACACACACACACACACAGAGTAATTAATGTAACCACATATATGTTGTGTTCTAGTAAAGCCACTTACTTCCATTTGTTATTCTCAATTCTATTTTCTATTCAATTTTTTGTTATGTTCTTTTTGAAATGATCTTGTTATGTTCTCTACAGTACAGCTTATATGTACAGTGGTTTTGAGCCCCATCATGCTTTTGTTTCACATTTTTCCGGTTTAGACTCAAGTTTCAATTTACGTCACAGTTTGTCGCTATTAAACTCAAAGCTAGTTAATCACACACACGCACGCAACGTGTTTGTGTGAAAATAAATAAGAGTCTAGAAAAAAGGATCAAAGATAATGAATTAAATCAAGTTTTCCTTTTCCAACTTATTTTTTGTGGGTATTTTCAGCAAAAGCAGAAATAAAGTAGCCTGATCTGAACGTGTACAGTCCCACTGTCCTGACCACCTTGAAAATGAATCATGAATTGTCTCCATCAGTCATGTAAAATGCCGTTTAGTCGGTTAAGAGCATGTGGACATACTGAAAATGTGTATGTGCACGTGCTTTTGTGTGTTTCAATGTGTGGGTGCGTAACTCTGAGTGTGCAATGTGTGAAGTGCTCTCCCTACAGTCATGTGCTAGGGGGTGTTGGGGGGGGTGGTGGTGGCTGTGATGGTGGCTGTATCAAGTGTACGTCTGAAGTTGCCTTGGCAACCTAACACAAAGAAGATCTCATCACCATAACAACACAACCCCCTTCACCCTCCTCCCCCTTTCTCGGCCACCATCCACCCCCTTCTGCTCTATCCACCTCGTAACAAGTGGCAGATCCTCCCCTCTTTCTCTCTCCATCCACCCCTATACACCCAATCGCTGCCATAACAGCATTAACAGATAGATAAAGGAGCGAAGAGGAGAGAAACAGAGGGAAGAGAAAATTGAGAGGGTGGAAGAGGGAGAATCAGAGGGGGAAAGGCAAAAAGATGAGCGAGATCTATTGCAACATGAAAAAATGAAATTGACGGAAACAGTGAGGAGAAAAAAAACACAGGAAATAAACATCAATATGATGGCAGTGATGAGAATTATGCTGGTGTATAATCCTGTTGATACAGATATGAAGGAAAAAACAGACAGAGAGATAAACTGAAACCAAGGTGGCGAGAGATGTGTTATACATAAAGAACAAGGTACATAAATAGTCATTGGATAAGAGGAGAAAAAAATGACTACAGCACATAACTGGGGATTCAGGAAAAAACAAGAGACAAATGAGGGCACAGATAATCACAGAGGTGATGGGAGGGAGAGAAAGAGAGAGACCACTGAGTGAATAAGTAAATAAGGTGTTTTCCATAGATTTCTCTTAAAGCCACTCTCAGTGTGTGACTGTCTGTCAACTCAGTCAATCAATACATCAGTTAGCTGGGAGGGAGACCAACCAAAGCATGAATCTGGCCACTGCGCCTCTGGAATTTAAAACTTCAATATTTTACACTCTTTGCATTAACAAAATGGCTATCAAATGAAGAAAAACTCAAAGCAGAAAAACAAATCCAGCGACACAGTTGGTAATGAAATTCACCCGAACCTCAGCTGCAGAAGGAACGATTGGCTTTCAACTGGAAGTTTTTAGGGAAAGAGAAGCTCTGTTATTTGTCCATCAAACTGTGGCTCTTCACACCTCCTGGTTTTCTTCTTACTACTCTATTTACTGAAATAGAAACATTCAAACGCAGGAACATTTTGGATTTTAAACAGATAAGTCTGTCTATTACATTAGCCACTTTGGCAGCCATTCGACCACCATTAAGTCTTTAATCTATTATTAGAATGAATTTGGGAGAATAATACAATGGCAGGGTCTGGATCGTGTATGATCGTGTATACATGCATTTTTACAGCCACTGAAAAAAGTCAAGCAAACTATAACTGGTGCATTAAAACTAATTTATTGCATTTAGTAGAAAATAAAGCTGTTCTTCCAAATTCTTAAATTCTTTAAACACACGTATGGATGTCCTTGTAAGAATAATTTATTTTAGAGAGTAATATCATGAACATAGGCCTGTGAGGAGAGGATAAACTCAGTAGCACTCAGTTCAGTTCAAAGTCGTTATCCATTTAGTGTTCTTTTGTCTTTCCCAGATTCTGACACAGTCTAAGGCATGGTGACAACATTTATCTGCAAATTAAAAAGGTTGTACAGGTAATTAAGCACAATCTGGAAACATCAGTTCTTAGTTTTATTTCTGTGAAAGTTGTCTTTTTTCCAGTTTACCTTTGTAGCAAGGCTTCAGGTTTCATAGAAAATATTATAAAAATCAGCCGCTCAAACATCTTGAGGCTCATCTATGCTGTCATGAATTACAAAAAGAGATGCGTCCATTTCAAGCTATGGAGCCATCACTGCCCACAAACTTCCATGTGTCCTTTGCTTTGGGATGGTTGCCAAGCAATACATTCACTGGAGGGCAATTCAGAGACAAGAGTTTCTGAAAACAACCAACGATGGTGGAGGAGGTTGTGATAATGTACCTCTTAAGAAAGAGGTTAAAGTGCTTGTTTCATAAAGTTTTTAGTGATTAATTAAAAACACTGCAAAAAACATACAAAGATATGCCAAGAAAATGAAGCTTTGTTAATCTCTGTTTCTTGTCATTAAAATTACTACTAAAAAATTAGTAAAAACGTGAAATTTCTTTAACCTCAGATGCATTGTAAACCTCCTTTGAAAGAATACGTCTTGTTCCACGAAAGTGCATGATGTCATATTTATCACAGTTTGACATACTGAATGGCTGAAACAGTTTAATAAGACAGGACTGTACAAATCAGGGTTTCCCTGCCACTATAACATTTCAGTGGAACCTACAGTCTCTCTCTTTCTCAGCAACAGCCCCCACCATCTGTTCCTCTTCTATCCTCCCACAGTCGCTCCATCTCTTTTCCTGCTTTCCCTTCAGCCCCTCTCCTCTCTGCTAATGCCTCTTCCTCTCTCCCTCTCCTCCTCTAGAGGCATGATTGATAACAGCAGGGTCAGATGTGGAACAGGGAGCTTCCCTCACGTGTTGCCTCTCCTCCAGAGCTTGCAGCCTCGGACATCACTCTCAGTCTCTGCTGCCTCGCACTCACATACAAACATAACGGTTCAATCATGCAATAAATGACGCAAAGTAAAGCTGATAGAGCGAAGCCACACGTACAGTATAAGACACATGAGCAAACCCCTCACAAATCATGGATGGAAGAAACACTACAGTTCAAGCTCAAAAGCAGACACAATAAAGCACATCATCTGCTTCAGTCTCCACCTGCACACCCACGTATACATCGAAATCCCTCCAGAACCATGTCTCCAAATGCACACATGCAGCCTGTTACAGAGGGGAGAGGATTGTATGGCAACCTTCCCTCTACTATATTAGACAGTAGCTGAATTTGACAAATTAAACAAATAATGTCCCCTTTAGAGCAGAATACATATAATTGTTTAAAATGTGCAGTTGCTGCCCACTTAACTGTGGCAAGAGTCTGCATTTCTAGCAATCTTATCAGTGCTTTTCCTTCTGCCAACTCTGAGCACTGCTTTTCCATACATATTTTATCCTTCCAAGAATCTCTCCTCATTTTCTTTCTTTTTTGCCTTGTTTTTTCCTCGCTTCCCAAGACCTACAGAGGAACAAACATCAATCTTATTCCTGTGTGTCCCTCTCCCCGGACAAGACGTATGTATTCTTGCTCTATAAATCTGTAGTCAATGTGAAGTGCTGATCTCAGCAACACTAACTCAAGGCTCTACAGTTTACACTCCAATAACTGCTTAATATGGAAATCTAATCCCAAACAAGTAATGTTTGCAATAGAGAAGTTTTCAAATTCGAACAAGATATATTATTGTTTTTTTTACATGAGATTGCTAACCCCAAAAAATAGTTTACATGTATTCTAGTAAAGGAATTTGAGTTTAGCAAATGGACTTAATTAGCATGGCAACAATGGAGACCAAGCAGACATTAGATAATAAACCTGGTAATTTCTTTTGCGTCAGTTGTAGGGAAAATACGCAGTGCAAGGCAGGTATCAGGGCTGCTGACGTATCATGTCTGCTGGTTTCCGTGCGTCATACCAGACACAAATGATGAGTGTCAAACAACATTTCAATTACTGCCTCCAGCAAATTGGGGCCTTACCAAATGAATAGAGCACATGCTCAAAATTATGAATATTCCGACTGTATTTTGGACTTCATCAACAGAATTGAGTTTTGCAGGGGAATGCTCCTTTAGCATGATCACAGAGAGATAATGTGTATAATTAGTACAGGCTGTTTCAAGCCAGCAGCTGTTTGTATCATATGAGAGTCAGCTGGGGAATAGATGACATATCATTGGAGTAGACTGTTAAGAAATACTACATGTGGTTGGCAAAAGAAGAGAGAGGTTACACAGAGCAAGCTACTGACCTTCTTTCACCAGTTAAGATCTGAAAACAAGCAGGGGAAATTATTGCAACTACTTTTAAGAGGACCTTAAATAAGTTAAAGGTTCAGTGTGAAAGGGATCATCTAAATATCCTTTATATTTACATTTTTTACATTGGGAGCAGATCCTCTCTACGGAGGGCGCCATGTTTTTTACCACAAAAAACACAATCCCTGTATCAGGGCTCCTCTTTAAACAGTTACAGAAACAAAACTGGCACAGAAATGACACTCGGTAGAGTGCAAAGCTTCACCACAGTCCTTAACTTTCATAAAGTCGCACCACATTGCAGACACATATTAGTCTCCTAAAGTCACCTTTGAATAATCCTGCTAACAAATCGACCAACCAACAAATGGACAGGCATGAAAACATAACCTCCTTGGTGGAAGTAGTTATAGATGAATGGAAACGAAACAAATCAAAAAAATAAGGCAGAATCCCAGGGGAAAGGCAGGAGCAATGTTTGGTATAGTACTGACTAGTTAAGGTAGTGGTTTACTGCACTAAAGATAAAATAATGGCGGATGAATATGACCTTTTTTATTGCCTGTGGGCAGAATTTAGTTGACTGCAAGACCCTGAGGTACAACAGTGTAGCAGAATATGATGAACGCACTGGAATCAGTCAGATACTTTACAAATACAAATACAGCTTAAACACCTATGACGATAAAGTACACTACTCTACTAAAGTACAGTCTCTCATAATGACACATTGTGTTGAAGGCTAACAGGATAAACTGGTAGTGTAAAGTTGTCAAATAGATTTACATGCAATGAGGTTATACCTAACACTCCCTGCCATGTGCTTTCGGATTAATTAAAATGAGCGGAGATCTTCCACTCTCTCACTGGGGAACACTCAGGCATGATACATGGAGTGTAGACACAAGGCGAGCATACATATGAGTTACATTAGCAAGCTTGACGTACCAATCAACAGCTCTATGATTTATAGCAGTGTGAACTTGT
This sequence comes from Paralichthys olivaceus, assembly GCF_024713975.1. Taxonomy (NCBI): domain Eukaryota; kingdom Metazoa; phylum Chordata; class Actinopteri; order Pleuronectiformes; family Paralichthyidae; genus Paralichthys; species Paralichthys olivaceus. The sequence continues at coordinate 10,474,544 of NC_091098.1, read as the reverse complement.
TTGATAGTTGAATATATTACACAGATGTTGTAAACAGAGATATGCTGTTACATGGTATCACCAACACTGGATAAGGGAAACATACAAATACACAAACCAATGCACCAATATGTAGCAAATAATATCTGCCCTTTACATACACGTATACCACCAAAATACACAAAGGCATGCCACAAACCATACACAAAACACACTCAGGTTTCCTCAGTGACAGATTAATAGCAGGGGTGCATTGCATTACTCAAATAGCAGCTTGTTTCTATAATTGAACACTTTACTGGTCATATTTTTCACCCTGTCAGTTGAACATTTCCTCTCCTTCATCATGCTGCCTGTCAAACAATGCTTTGCCTACACAAACTCACATTTGTCTATTCCTCACCCCTTTGTGTTGCTTTTACAGTACTTCTTCTTTGTATCTTTGCTCTTTCTGTCCACTTTTGCAACTGCTTTCTCTTTTGCTGAAACCACTGTGTACATCTGCCCTCTGGTTGAGCTAGACGGGTTCTTTCTCTTCATATTTGCACAAAAAAAAAAAGCCTATACCACCCTTTCTCTATGTCATCAAGCTTCCTCTCTGCATTTATATTCTCACGCTCAGTACTGTTTTGGTCCCTGTTTCCCACCATGCAACTCCCTCTTCACTCTCTTTACCTTTTTCCCATTATTCAACACTGTCCATTTCCCTCCCACAAAATCTGCCTCTTGTTCTCTCTCCGCCCAATATCTGTCTCACTCCCTTTCCCACTATCTCACCCTCTCTCCCTCTATCCAAAAGACTTCAGTCCTTAAAAGGAAGTGGCCCTGTCCTGCTTATAGCTGCGTTGGTGTTAACCCTTTCCCAGTGTAACCAGGTTTACTGGTGCCACTTAACCACATAAAGTTACACTTGAACGGCCATCTATTTATTAATGTGTATGCTTATATGCTTGTCCCACACAGAGAAAGACAGAATAACAATTCATTTAATTAATGAATAACTTGTTTTACTACATGGCCCACACATGTATAGCAATAAAAAAAAAAATTATCTAAGCAGTCTAGTTACAATAAGTCACTTATTGAGGACAACTCAGCTTTACTAAATAAATTATGCTTACTTCAATTTCACCCTTTGTTATTAACAATCTGATTAAGATGTTTACAATCTTACAAAAGTCATAGTTTTGCACTTTCAAATAGGAAATCCCACAGCTTATACAGCTCACACCTATCAACAGAGTGGCGATTGATTTGTACACTGGTAACTGCAGTAACATTCCTATGCATATACTATTTAGCACAGGCTCTTAAATTATATTAGCCAATCAAATTATATTTGTGGACCACGAGAAAGTGCTCATTTAGTGTCTTTGGAAATCTCTCCATGACCCAGGCAGTGTTGTGTTATGCTTTCCCCATTAAGTCACACACTGTTTTATAAATACTATAGAGGGTGATATTTTCCTATCACTGGACACCACATACATACAAATCAGCAGGCATACAGGCAAGCAACGATGAATGGAGGCAAGATGGACGGTTTACAGTGTCAACTTAATTTACAAGCGATTCCACAATCCGTTAATTCCTGCCCTGACCTTTCCACTTTACTCCAGAGGACACGCAGCTCTGAGAGCTCTGCACATTATGATTAATGCCTGTTCACAAGAAAGACTGTTGATGTTCCTGGTTTAGCAAACAAATATATGAGTGTTCTTAACTGCTGAAAATATATAAACGTCATCGTCCATGATATTCTGTTTGCTGATGCAAAAAATAATGAGAGGTAACGATATTGGCAAGACCAATCTAAACAACTGACTACTTTAGTTTGTTTATGTGTCATTTTCCCAGACTTCTTTTCACAGCTGGTGAGCTAAGATGTTCCTTATGACAATGTTGCCTCTTCTTTGTGCTTACGTCAGTGATGGTGCAGTGTAATGTGAACTTGCTGGGGTGGGGTGGGGGGGGGGGTATGAAGCTACAGAAACAAAATGTGGAAAATACCCCATATCTTTACCACTATAATAGGAGTCTGGTATGTGTATCATCCACCCTCGATGGCCTTACCATCTTTGCTTAGATTCCTCCATGTTATCAGTGATGGCCTGTATGATTATAAACCGGCAGAACCTCAGGGCCCGTCGCCTGTAGAATGTGACACTGCAGAATGTAGATGATAGGAATCCCATTTCTGACCTTATCAAGCACGAAGTTTATGAACTGAGCTGCTGCAGGTTTCCTGAAACATTTACACCATCAAAATCTCCATTGCCAGCCTCAGAAGCTTGTTTCATTAAAAGATACCAGGGAGAGGTAGGCTTGTAATTATTTGGGGGGATGAGACCCTGGAGACATTGCAAGGAGCAGTATTAGCTTGCATTATAATATTATAGTTGGCCAATCTTGTCTGTAGCAAAGGCAAGCAAAAAGGCACAAATAATAAGTTGACTCAGGCCTTAATGTCATTGGTCTAAGGCATCAGCATGCCACATGACAAGTACAACAATATATTTTCATATCTGCAGGATGGTATATTCATTTTGGCTTCCCACAACACATAAGCACAGCAAATGGGGCCTCAAGGAGACCTGAGTGGTGGTAAAATGTTCAACTGCAGAAAAACATTAGTGGCCAGCCTAAAGGAAGGACAGTGGAACACGCTCTCATCAAATCATTGAAGTCTAACGTAAACAAGGCTGATCTGGTCTCAAATTACTTGACCATTTACAGTCAAAACTCCAAACTTCCACATTCTCAAGCCACTGTTAAGACTTATGTCATTACATGCAAAACTGTTTGACTTGTTGCCTGTGGGTACTACTCGCTGTGCCATGTAAATGAAGAAAGTTCACTTGCACTTGTATTGATGTAGCCACCCTGACAAAGGTCAGGTACTCAACTCTAGTGAACAGTTCAATGTGTTGCGTGTTAGATTTCCAGCAACACATGCTGGTAGGGAAGAAATGCAGAACTTTTCTCTAATAATCTATCTCTCCCAAATCTACCCTATTTCCCTTCAGCAAAACTTGATTCCTTTCGGACAGACAGTAAACAGTGCAGTTGACCTTTAGGAAGACAAAACATATGAGGGTTACACAAACACATTATCAGAACTGCAATACAAAGACAGTAACATGAAAGGGGCTTTGAACTACTACTGACCTCCAGACTTTCTTTATCTCAGTCATGATTATGCAAGGCCACTGCCTATCGCTGTCACTTCTAGCAGCCATTGGCTGAGAGCAATTTCAAGGCCAATGGCTACTATGGTGACCATGAATGTGACAGTGTGGGGCACCATGTTAAACACACAAACTGCACAGTGTGGAATTAACACTGAATATTTTTTGTAAATGGAAATTATATAGCCTCTTCACTGCAGGGTAATTTGTAAATTTATGGTTTTGGGATCCATCAGTTAACAGTGACCATATTCTCTGCTGCTCAGAGCCCAATCACAGTTCACATAATACGACAGTAAAAGAGAAATAGTGCAACCTCTCATTGCCTACAAAAGGGACATTGTATTTTCAGTCATGTTTGTTTGTAAATGGGAGGCAGGATATAGGGTTTTCCATATGACCTCAATCATGTGTACAAATATGTGTGTGTGGAAACTAACAACCACCTTAATTATGGAGCAACAAAGAGATTAAAGAAATAGCTTGGAATTAATAAAATATAATCTATTTTTAGATGTGGGATCTACTGTCATCTACTGTTCAGTTCACGAGTGAGAATAATGTCCGAGGCAGGGTGTGATACAACTACCAGCTACACGCCAGTCTTTTGTCTGTTCATCTGTCTGCTCTAACAGCCAATTTGGCAGAAAACCAACCATCATCCCTTTCTGAAATGCATATTAGTTGGAGTTTGGGAAACTGTGTTGTTCATTCCCTGCAGTCATAGGTGAATATTGACTTTCATTTATCAACCTGTTCTAAGGTTACAGTGAACACGTGGGGTCAAATGGAGCAACAAATTAATTCAAGTAAAATTAAAAAATGTAATTAATTTAAGCAACATTTATGTATACTCTTGTAATGGAATCCATATCTACAAATAGCTGTCATAGTCTGATCTGAACAACTTGAACACCTATATTTACAAAGTTTATCAGCATAGACCAAACTAGAGGCAGGTCATTTTCACCTTAATTCAACCCATCTCACCATCCTGACCCATTCTGTAGGGCTGTGATTCAGTCTGCTGCACAAGGCTGAGTTTCGAGGAAGCTCGAAAAAACTTTTGAATTGGAATTGATCAAACACATTTGTCTTGACCCAGAAATCCACCGCATGATTACATCTTTGCTGTCCTTATATCTAAGGTCATAGATAACCTCAGCTGGCCAAAATTAAAACTACACCCTGTATGGCTTCCCAAACTCAGCAGCCCAAGTAAAAATGTAACTATATTTATTTACATTTATTGTTGGTTCTAACCCACTAGTTTCCCTCTCCCTCTTTCATTCTCTTTTTCTCATTCATGGTATTTCTCTAAGTTTTTCCCCTTGTTAATTCTCTCTTTCTTATCGTGCCAAAGATGGTTCTGCTAAACCTGCTCTAATAACCCCTGTCCCTCTAAGCCATCTTGTCTAATGAGATTGGGCCTGTACATCGAGACCAACACATGCAGAGCGAGGGAGAAAGGGGGACTGAGGGAATGAGACAGTAGGTTCAGAACAGGATGAAAGAGTGATGGAGTTATATAAGACAGAAGGAAGTGAAACACTAACAACATAATTGTTTTGAATTACTGTATGTCTGTTACTTTTGAGAAATTCTGGCAAGGCAGTGGTCAAACCGAGACAACATTATGACCTAAAGAGAGACTGTGTACTGGAGCAACAGGGCATGTGAACTCCAAATGGGAATATTAGAGGAAGATATACAGCCACTGCTAAAGGCCTGCCAACCCCCTCCATTTCCTCATTTTTTGCAGTGCCACTAAAGATGGCTTGAGGAAAGGGAATGAGAAAGCACCAAAGTTCAAACGATCTTTATCAGTAAACGCAAGCAGACCAGGTTGTAGCGCAGTCTGTTCCGCAACAGATTCATTTCTCTCTTCTCTTTCTCATGATGGGATTTGTTATTCTGCTGCCTATTTCAACTTGTTCTTTCTGTACTCTTGCAAAGGAGGACCAGCTTTGCAGTGTAATAAGATCTCAATGAAAAATAAACAAATATTCTGCTCTGTGCTTTTGTCAACCACAAATCATTCTTGTGGATGCACAGAACGTTCCCATACATGGAGATCAGATAAAGATAATTAAAGAGAATTAGTTTAACCCATTAAGTCAAGATGCAATGTATGCGTATCTCTTTAAGACCGGTTACAATGTTTGTGTGCTTCTCCCTTTAGAGCCGGATGCAAATAAAAACAATAAGTGTGATGTCCTTCTTAGGGCACATGACCTATGAAATTAATCATGATTTTCAGAAATACACAAGAGGAATACATGTGGGTTCAATAAATGATTATTTGTTTTTATGGATATACAGTGTGTTCAAAAAGAGTCTATGAGAGAACTTAAATACATTTATAAGAAGGCTCAATGAGAATTCTCTACCCCCTCTGTGCTGAGAGTCTGTGTGTCTTAGTTAGATCAACTGTGCCTAACAATTGACAAGTACATTTCCTCAAGCAATGGTATCTAACCTACACAATACACTCTAGACGTCACTGTTCATGTATTCTGACGTAGACCTTATTTTAACAACCTGATATAAACAGAGAAAGGGATATGAAGACAAATAATCCATAGATCTAACAGTTCTGTTCAGGAAGAAGGGATGTAGAAAAATACATCCAAAAAGATAAAAAGGCAGATGGAGAAATGAATACACAGAAGGATAGAGAGGTAAGGTTACAGAGAGATTAAAAATAAAGGGACTCAAAAAGATCTGGAAGGCATGTCATTTGGCAGGCACACAAACCAGAAGACTGGCTTTCAAAGCAATGATGTTAAAACAGAAGACAAAAAAGACAGTTAAATAGGGAGGGTGAGCAACAGGTAAAGAAAAGCGGACATACTAGTACAGAGGAGGCACATGAACGCATAGACAGCATGACAGAGAACAATCCCTGTTAACAAATACACAGATGATAGAGCCAGCTGGGCCAAGTGCCAAAATGAGCTGCAGAAACTTTGACTCTACTGTTGGTGGTAAATATAAGGAGAGGCAGGAAGAAAAAGACAGATAGGAGCTGAGGAGACGAGTCAGGAAGACAGACGGCCACTGTATTAAAAAGCAGTCAGACAGCCAGACTGAGTGGTATGAGCCGTCTGAGGGCTTTTCCACTAAGCGCTGTCGGTCAGCCGGGCCAGCAGGTCTCTGTTAGGATGCTAAGCTACATTAGATTTGCCTGCAAGCTAAAAGCACACTGGACACACATCAGCCTGCTAATCAGGTCACCTGTTACACAACACTGAGACCTCACGCACACGCACACGCAAGCACACACAGCCTTTCCTTTTTAAGCACTCATACAAAGTGTATGTCTGCATGACCTCAGTGTACATTAATTTGACTTACACTAATGTCCCATTGACTATTTCTTCTAACACTGACCAAAACTGCTTGTCTACTCCTGACCCTCACTCAAGGGGTTTCAGTGAAAATCAAATAATTTACATTAAGTAGGCTTGAGTCCATAATGTGACTGTGTAAACAGATGATTTAAGTCCCCAAGGCATGAGTATTACCGAGACCACACACACACAGCCCCTGCATTATAATTAATATGGACAGCTCTGCTTATAAAACTAATTGCAGGTGGCAACTATAGGCTCTCAGTGTAACATCAATCTATCACACACACACAACTGCAGGTAAAATGTCACAAAGCAATGCTACAACTTAACAATGGTCCAGAGTAGAGTAAGAACGGAACAGTACAAATGTGTGAATTTGAAGAGAACATTAAAGAATGACTGAGAACAGACAAAGTCATAATGATAAAAAGATAAATATATGTCTCTCTGTTCCCTTTGTATTGACGTCATGTCAGCCATAACTCAATCTATCTACTTAATACAGTGCCTTACTATAACCACTAGTATATTAGAAAAGTAAAGGGGAAATCAGCAGTAGGGGATAAAGGGATAAAGGGATAAAAAGAGGAAGACTGGGTAAAAAAGAGAAACAATGTGGATGAGGTGGGAGAGCAGGGGAGGAGACAGAAAGAGGTCAGAGGGGCAGAATTTCAGCGTGCAGCTGCGTGTGATCATACCCCGAGCTACATTAACCCCAGGCCTCAATAAGAACCAAGCATGCAAGAAGCATATCATGTGCTCAACACAAACACATGGACACACATAAACACACCTGATTTTGAGTTTCAAAAATATATATTATCAAAGTCACTACTGCTGATTTGGTGAAATAAATACTTCAGTATATTCACTAAGCAGTGGGCCGTATGTCATTATTTGTGATTGAGATCAACAGAGGAACTTCAATCCATAATGAACTCTCTCCATCTGGGAAAATCTGCACTTAATGCTGCAAGTGGGCTTCTGCACCAAGAAGGAAACCATGCTGCTGTTAATGTAACAACCCTTCCCAATAATTGGACCAGTGCTTTGAAATATTCAACACAACACAAGAGCAAAGAAAACAAATTCAACAAGTTTGCTGACATTTCCCATAATGTGGTAAAAAAAAAAAGTGCACTTACCAAGATGAATCAAACTAAACTTTAAGTCTGCTATATGTTCAGATGACTCCATCTTCTAAATTGTTGTTCTGTTGAGATTTAGCATGGGAACCTTTTTTCCCCCCTCTCAGCCTTTTTTCTCAATCATGTTTTCATATATCCTCTGCTTGATCCCTTCTGCCTTTCCTATAAAAACACATTTAATTTATTTCTATTATCATCTCTGGGACTCATCTGTCCCTCGATCCATCTTTTAATAAAAAGCCCCACTCACTTCAGTCACAGAGGAGTCTATTCATCCCCTCCTGTTTCTGTCAGACTGACACTACACAGACCAGCTTAAAAGGGAAAAAACATGCACATTTTAGGAGGACATCCTTTGTATCGCAAATCTTTGGGATGAAACCTAAACTTTTGTTCATCTACCTTTAAAACTGTATTCAGAACAATGGATGTCCACATATTTCACATGGATTCACCAGGTAAATCAATTTAAAGACAGTGGGTAATCATTATATTTAGCACTCAGTTTTATTCCAACTACCTTTCTTCAAAAAGTCTCACTTAAGTCTTCTAGTCCCAGCATAACATATCAGCAGTGAATTAAGAGTTTATTTCAAACTGTCATTCTAACATTTCATTCCAGAAAATCAGCCTCAACACAGAAAGGGCTACTCAAAAATCGTTTGCATATCACCATGAAGATGGAGGTACAACAGTTTGTATTCAAAACAATATCTGCTTTTGTTAAGCAGCTCTGCAGGCCCGTGCAGTGATCTTGCTGTTGATCTAGGCTGCAAGAGTCGGAAAAACAGAGTAAATGTAAAATAGGATGCAATGTTTTGGGAATACATAACCAGCTATCTAGTTCATTTACATTTTAGGCATTTATCTGGCACACTCATACACAGTCATTTCCTGCAGCAAACAAAAGGTTAAGAGCACAATAGTGAATCATCCTACCTCTAAAGAGCCTAATAAAACAAAAGAAAAAACATGTCAGGAATATTTGCATACAACAGATACAGATCATCATCATGTTATACAACTGGCATTTCACCTTGAGGGACTCTAGACTTTTTTTTCAGCCACCATGAGGGGTCCAAAAAAAATTACCTCTCTATTAAAGAGAGCTGTTCTACCTCATTTCAGCTCAATATAAATCTCACAATGACAACATTTCTTAATTAAGGGGTCAACACCCAAAATGAGTCATTGCTTTCATTCCAGTGGGTCACCACTTGAAAGAAGCGGTTTGATTGTTTCAGTCAGCTGTGCTCTTAATTATTATTTCCTTCAGCTGAGTGCCAATAAGATGAGCTACCGAACTCTGTACTTTTGAGGGTACCAACCAAATTACGTCTGTACTTCAGAGTACTGATTCACATTAAATCAAATTGTGGCAAATTTTGACACCTGAGACCATACATGTATCTTGGTGAGAGAGACAGGGTATGGAGAGAAAGAGAACAAACATGATTGACGTGACTGCCTCATCTCCAATGCAGCTTGTTCCAAGTTACAGTGAATCAAGGCCATAGCGAGCCGAAAGCGGTCTCAGCTGTGATTCAAATTTTCAAAGTTGGCACAGACAACACATCTAACCTGAGGAAACACGGTCAAAATACAAATATAAGGTGATGAGTGTACCATTTTGACAACCAGGAAAAAAAAAACTAAGTCCCCTGCTCTGGCCAAAGCTCACATCAGTACGCCTGCAGCCAGCACTGAGGCAAGTGGACACTGTGGGCAGCAAATGGTCAAGTGAGGAATGACTAAAAACTTAATTGACATCTTCAGGTAATTAATTAGCTTATTCAACTAAGGTGTTGTTGTATATACATGGATTTTTCATTGACTTGGTTGACATTAGCTTAGCATCTCATGTAGCACAGGAAACCTGTGTAGGAAATATTCCAAACTTTACAACGTAAGCGACAGTATATAAATTACAAAGTAATGATGGGGAAATATTACAGTATGCACTATGCAAGACATGCAGTATGGATGAAAACTACAACAAAACACAAAACACATCTACAGACTGCCAATAAAAGTCACGTTGGGTACAGATACTGAGTTCCGTGTACTGGTACAACCCAACCCCCACTGTAAGTATTTCTGAGAAAAAATGTCTTGATTGGATATTTCACAGTACAGATCTGACAGAAAATAACACCAGAGAAAGAATAGTGATGACATCCATCACTGACTAGACACTGTGATTAAAAGTTCACCTTCTCAAAACCTTTAGCCAACAGAAACTTGAAATAACTATACTATTCACATTTTTCAATTTTAGTTGCATACTGTGGTACAGCCTTTACCATTCAAGGTACTAACACAGTGACTATCATTTTATTGTCTGAAGACGGTTCAGCATAGCAATGTTTGCAACTAATAAAACCACATTGGGTATGAGTCACCAAAGACACACCATGGCTGTTCTGCAATCCCAAGTTTAGAAAGTTATTTTGGTATTTTTTTGCACAAGACTAAACCACTTTGGAGCATCTGTAGTTGAACTGGTGGTATTATAGTACTCTTTATACCTATAGGCTACAACAGTAGTCAGGCAAGAGCACATGATGTCTTTCACTATACAGGGCTGTATTCTTCCCATCACAAACTAATGCCTCAGGGCAGTCAACACAAGCCTGGCTGTATAATCTAATGTCATGGATGTCATGTGTGTGGCCCACAGCATCCAGGCAAAAGTTGCTCCCTGGAGTGAAACAGTATCAGCTCCCTGTCCATTATTGCCATCTTGAATAAGTCATAGAGATAATCAACAACTGATCACTAATCAGAATGTACTAGGAAGAATTGTTTCATGCCGTTACCAGGCTAGAATTTGAATGGGTGTGAAATACAAGTCATAGCACATCTGTTTGCTTCTCACAAACAAGCACTCAGACACACACACAGAGGTAATGTGTAAGTGCACATATACACAGATCCCTCAGCTGAGGTCACAGATGTTTGAAAAGAGTCAAACCCCACTTGTATGAGCATAGAAACAGAAATTGTAATCCCCATTTACCCTGAGCCAGCTTGTACCAACCAACAAGGCATGCCAATATTGCTTTCAGCAGAGTTGAATATTTGCATATGGGGCATGATGAATATGGTTAACCTAAAATTGATAAATAGCTAAACTAGGTCTAAAGTTTAAAGTCCCAAGACTATTCCAGATACTGACAGGAGACACATCGTGGAGTCATAAATATCACTAATGCATTTGGATTATGTTTATTGATAAAAAGCATTGTGAAATTCTTTTACTAGCTTAAAAGTGTTACTTGCAGTTTTAAAACATACACCTGTGACTGTTTCAGGGATCATCACAGAGGAACAACTCATTGAGAAAACACAGAACCCCCATTCACAAGGTAAAAGCCCCTGGCTCCACAGCACACTGATGCTATGTAGGACATGCTGTTCTCAGTAGCACAGAGGAGAGCTGAACTATGGAGCAGCTTACATCTTCTGTCAGTCTATCAAACACAGAGGACTGAAGCTTCTGCACAAAGTAACGTACTCTGTTCGAACTTGATTGCTACATTATATCATGCAGAGTGTGTGAGGGGCTGAATTTAAACATAAAAATAAACTGTTGTTAAAAAAAACTATCACAAATTCATTCATTCATTGAGAAACTACTTTTTAAAAAGTTCAGCTCTACTTGTACAACTGAGGCAAGTTCAGTTTCCTGAAAACATGGGTTTAACTTTCCGAACACATTCTTTTAATATGAAACAATTGGTTATGACGGGGTGTTATTGCTGGTAGTCATTGTAAAATTTGGATGTGCAGCCAAGATTTTCTTCAATACATTAAAAACAATAAATTTGCTTTTACTCACTTGTAGCTGTTGCAGTCTAACTGCACGTTGCATTTGTTTTTTCTCTATGTTTGTTACTGTACAATACTGTGTAACAACTTTCTAATTTCATCCAAGAATAGGAAAAAGTGGAAAACTTTTATGGGATTTGTTTTGTCAGAGCATAATTTTCACTTGCAGGAATGATATGTTTTCGTAGTTCCTGAAATATTTGACTAAAAAGGTATAGATGATGAATTAAACTGCTTCAAAATGTCATGGTTACAAAAGAATAACAAAACAGTGCGTTCAGATCCCGACAGGCAGACAGAAAATGAGAATGGAGAAGACGCAGATTCGATGAGTGGCAGGTGAGGGTTGCCTTGTGTAACTACCTGCTCAGTGGAATTATTTGAGTGCAAATGTGTGTTTGTGAATGTGACGAGAATCTCACACACAGAAATTTATCTCGAGAAGAGATGAGATTTATTCTGACTACATCCAAATGTTTCCAGGCTCATCTTCACATTCTTTATTTCCCTGTCCAACCCATTCACACTCCCCCACTCTGTCCATAAGCTCTCTCTCATTCTGTCCAGCATCTCACACATACATGTCCGACACAACTGATAATCGTAACAACCAAACATCTACTCACGCTCAAAGTCAGAATCATCGTCGTCCTCATCATCTTCTCCATTGGACTCTGTTTGCATTGGCTCCCCATCAAACATTACTCCTTTCCCCGTTTTTCCACCAGTGCTGGCCCCATCCTGACTTCTGGTGTCTCGCAAGCGGGTGAAGTACTGTACTGCAAAATCCACCAGGTCTGACGGCCTTTGTCGCAGCACCTCCACAGTGTAACCCTGCAGCAGTTCTGTCAACCCCACCGGTATCTCAATACTCATGGCTGTGTGTGGCTCGGTGGCGGTGTTGGCCTTCTATCTACAGAAGGAGAGAAAAGTGTCAGAGTTTGTTTTGGTACACAGCCATTCTTATTCTTCTGGTACAGGGCTGTGGTGTGATTGTGAACTGCCTGCTTGTTAACTTGAAAGACAACCTTTGAGAGAATCTCTTGTGCCTGTACACTGTGTGCTGGTGTGTGACCTGTGGATGTTGAGTGACTGAAAACAGCTTTGAATGACAGCCGGCATGAAGTGGGAGAGCCTGGTGAACAAAAGACCTGACCATCAAGTTTGACACTGCCAGTTCTAAGCAGGGCAGTGTGATGCCCTAACATAAAGCGTTGCTGTGTCACTGAGCGGCCACTTTATCTAAGCTTGAGCCAAGGAACACAGCGTCCCCACGACTGCACAGAGCAGATATGAGCCTCACGTTTTCTATGGGCACCACAGATAACTCATTTCAGTAACATCGCTGCTTGGCATCGTCTCGAAACTGAGCTGTCAACTTGGGTGGGTGGCCGGTCGGCGCTAGCTAGCTAAGCGGCTAATTAGCTAAAACGCCTGTCAACCGGCTGATTGTCGGTGCACAGATACGTGAGCTGAGCAATTGGCTGAATTGACTAATCTCACTCAACCTTGGCTGAAGACTAATGGCTGCAGCAAAGGCAGCGCTACTTTCCACCCACCAGGCATTAGCCACCTTAGCCTAGCTAGTGTGCCACCTTTAAGAAAAGCCTTAACCGTTAGCTCGCTGGATAGTCTGACGCACTGGCTGCAGGAGCTAAGCCGCGGATAAAGGGCTTCCATAGCAAGCTGTGCATGACCTGTAAGCCGTGCGGTATGCTAACCTAAGGTCGCTAACAGTGTGTCACTTACGTGCGGTTCTGTCTCCCCGGCTCAACTAGCCAGTCCCCTCCTCGGTGTCTTCCTTGTTGTCCCTTATCTCGCCGCTTCTTTCTAGCCAGTCTCTTTGCCAGTGTAGCGACCGTATCCCTCCACGGAAGACCACTTGTTCAACCTAGAGCCAACAATTTCACGTTAGCGTCGCTGGGCCAACCTGGGGTTTTTTTCTTCCTGTCAACCAGCTGTGCAACGATGCTGACTAAGTTGAGAGGGGGGGAAACGCACTCGACTTGACCGCAGCAGCCTCTTACGACGTCCACGCACACGCGTATCGAGGGTGGGACTTGCTGTGGCTGTAGGGGGAAGCAGGCTAGCTCTCGGGCTAACTGGCCGACCTGCTCAGGGCTTCTTACCGGCTGCCTGGCGACTCTCCTCGGGACACGAGTAATTCCAGCAGCTGCTGCCAAGCGACAAACCCTGAACTCGGCGGTCACAGCGCTGCGCCACGACGCCGGTAGGTGCGACGTGGAGTTGCCGACTGACGCGTCTTGTGAGGCTCTTCCAGCGGCGGTTTTAACGCGGTGAGCCCGTGAGGAGCGATGAGGAGACGCGCTTCCTCCTCCAGACACACAACAGCTTTACTGCTAATTCACCGCTGGCACTGGCGAGGCGAGGAGGCGCGTCCGGGGAGCACACAGCGCTTGACAGTGATTGACGGGGAAGCGCGGCCAAGCAGAGCTAGAGGTCGAGAATGTCTCAGCCAATCGGGTCCGGTCATGCAGGTGGAGGCGGGAACGAAGGCAGAACCTTATTAGTCCAGCCAGAGAAGAACCACACCCACAGAAGTGTCAGTGTGATGGAGATCTGTTGAAACCTCTTTATATACAGTCTGTGGTTGAGACAGGCAAATTCAAATGATATTATAAAAGATAAGAGGTCCGGCCAACATGGCTGTCTGTGTTTATTGTTTTTAAAATATGTGTTTAGAATTAATATCGTATAAATTCTGTTCACAATGTGTATCTTTTCATTACATTTGACATATTATCTCTATTCTAATTTCTATTTATGTTTCCCTGCGTTTATACTGCATGTTTCTTCATTATTACTTTTACTGATGCCTATTTTTGACACTCATCTTTGCTGCTGCAGCACAGCAAATGCCCCCACTGTGAGACTAATAAAGGATTATCTAACCTTATGCTATGTTTACACTATGTGCTGCAATTGGTGGAGTTTCGCCTTCAAAACAAAAACTATTCAACTGAATATTTTCATAACATCGCACACCTTTGTACAGCTGCAGCTCTTCAACAGGAGGCCTCTTTCGTAACACCTAAAATCTCTCTGGTATTTTCTTCTGGCCCATTTCCCTTCCTTCCTCTCTCCTTTCACTTTCTCACTCTCTTCCCTAAGCCAGCATTCTTCCAACCTTCCGTCATTCAGTCCTTCCTCCCTTCCTGACAGTCAGATCTCTTCACACTGTCGTTAAGATAAGACAGATGGCTCATCCTTTGAATATCAAATCTTTCCTGAATCATGTTTCATCTAAGTCCGTTTTTTCCTGTCCGTTTTAGCTCATACAGTGTCAGTGCGTTGTGACAAATGGTTCTTGTGTCCCCCTCCATCTTCCTGCTCTTGTTCACATTCACCCAAGTTGACATTCACATTCACAAATCCAGGCCCACAATCAGCTCTCCTCTGCAGAAAAGATCCAGCTGAAGTGTGACAGGCTCACCCAGGGTGGATCTATATGTGCCTAGTCTGATAGTTTGCTAAGCACCTCCACAGTCCACGTAGCATCTTCTTTCTTCCATTTCCATTCCTCAGCTGTCACAGAGGTAAAGCCGTTGCCATGGCCACAGGGAGCCCAGATTTAATTCCTTGAACCCGCCTCTGATTGGCCTAAGTCTTTCAATACAACAAACACAAACCCAGCCTACAGGCTCCCTCTGCAGGAGGAATAAAGTTTAGACATAAAGCACATCATTGGTATGATATTTCTGAATCTCACTGTTCGTCCTCATCATAAATAATCACTGCTGTATGTACTGTATTGTAATCAGCGTGCAACAAGACTGTGTAACCCCCATGGGAGGAATTTCCCACTGGGTCCATAGCAACATGAACAAGTGTTTGACCCTCACTGAATGTGACGGATGAATATTCACATGTGCAGTCAGAACTTTGGTCTTTCCTTATCCCTGAAGTGCCATCCTATGGGAGTCGCTGCTAATGTGTTTCCAGCAAATGCCAAAAATGTCTCAAAGAGGGCCGCTGTAGCCTACATTCTCAGAGAGAAGGGAGGAGACAGAGGACAGAGGAAGCACAGCCAAAGATAGATAGACAGAGAGTCAGTGAAAATGTGTGCACTGTCTGTGGATGGACGTATTACTAATCCTCATTACCAGAATCATCTATCTCATTTCTGAAACCTGCACAGGTTATTCAATAATACTTTGTTTTGTAATTTGGAGACAACGTGTAAGTTTCTTTATTACAGTTTTGCAGCATAACTTTTAGAATATGTCAGGTAATCAAGGAGTACATTTCTTTTGTAGTGTTTTTAATAATTAATGAGTTAATGAGGCCATTCAAGGATTTGTTGAATGTGAATAAATATCTAATATAGGGTCAATATATGTTTTGAGATCAATAGTCCAGGTTACCTTCATTACTTTTTTTTCATATTTTAAAAGAAAATGACCATATTTATGCTTATTTGAAGATTTGATTGAACTCAGGTTTTTGCGAGGATTAGCCATATGTACTGTGCATGTTTTATCATCTGTCCTCTCCACACATCTCCATCTTGGACTGATGATAGACTTTGTTTAGTCACTGATTGTGTTGGTTTAGGATGACCAAGAGAAGGATGAGAGGAGAGCGATTTATCAAAAGAAAACAGTAATGATGAGAACTGTATTATAGCAGTAGCGAGGGTTGTCTGGCATATAAACCTTGTTGCATTTCATCCTTACTCTGCTCTCCAATTCTCCAGGGATTCAAAATACCAGCAATGTCTCTGCTGCCTAATTCCTTTTCCTTATTTGAATTAGAATTTTTTCAACTGTTCAGACTGAGAAACATGATCAGTAATGGAGGAAGACATTACTGAAGATAAATACAGTAGATCATGGGTTTGATTACAATACAGTACACATTACAATGGTTTAGTGGTAATATTCGATCACAGTAGGACCTCAGTGTTTGGACGAAGGTAAAATCAGGGCAAATTTGTGCATGAGATGAAAAAAGTTTGAGCCCAAAAAACCAAGAAAGCCAAATAAATTTTAAATCCTTTGGTTCATTCATGCTTTTCCTCTGTATGCCTGGATCAGCATTAAAAGCATTCAGATGTCATCAATGAATTCTGTGATACAATACCACCATCTACTGGCTGATACATTTTAAATCCCACTATAAACAAGCTCATCCTCTGATGAATCGAATCACCGGATGTTTTCCTGAATTGTTGTCTCAGTTGTGTTTATGAAACATGATAAAAACCAGGTCGACCAAGTCCAGAAAGTCTTGGCTTCATTGCAGTTAACCCCCGAAAACCCTCAGAAAAATAAATGGTATAGAAAACGAATGAATGGATAGGTGATTTGCATCCAATGATGGTAAAAAGTATGCCAGTCAGATTTCCTATAATTGATGATATAATAATTCTTATATATTATAACGATCCATTATCCACTGGGAAATAAGTGAAAATGTTGAAAAAAAAATTTATTATATATTAATATTCCTGAATCTGCTCCCTGATTCTGATCAGGAATTCAACAAGTCTCAAAATCCGTTAAGTCATCTTTTGCATAATCATGCTAACAAACAAACATACAAACCAAACAACATAATGAAGAGCAGATGTGAAATAATACCAGACAAGCTACACCGTTAAACAGTCTTAAAGTTTATTCTGTCAGGGAGTATGAACATTCTAGTAACAAGCAGTTTGGCCGTCAGTGATTGAGATATCTCCATTATTACATTAGACTATATACATCTTATATACAATGTTTTTTCCACTTGAATGAAACTGTCCAACGCTGCTACTCAACTGATTTTGCACTGTTGAGGTTGAGTAGCAGCGCTGGACCCTTCAAATCAAGTGTCATCCAGTACAACAGCAATAAATCAAACAACACATTACTTTATAAGGAAGACTCAAGAATGTGATGCAACATGAACTTACTACGGTCCGTAATGTGCTGCCTGAAAACACCAACTCCCATCTCATGAGTAATGCTGCTGGATGTTGTTATTATTCCTCAGCACTTTTTACTCCATCACATTTATACTGTATAACTTGCTGGGATGAGCATTGCTATATTCTTGACAGTTCACACTTGATCTTCCGAGGTTTTACATCACATAACTAAGTTTTCCTCCACAGCCGATTGCCTTTCCATATCTCCCATATAATTAAGATATAGATCTTTACCAGTAAGTATGAATATGTTATTGTTTATTCATGAACAGTGTAGAACAGATTAAATACACAGTGGGAGTGAGAACAAACAAAATGTTAAAGCTTGTCTCCAGATCTTCCAACTGTGAACTGCTATGTCACTTTATAGTTTTTGCTTAACTACAGCCTCCACTTTGTGTTTTAAAATATTATTTTACATGATGATTTCAGTTATTTTCTGAACATTGCTGGATTGACTTAGGAACTTTGAAATGCATTGCCCCACCCTGCTTCCCCTTTACAAAAGCCTCCCAGCAAAAACATGTACAAATAAGGACAAGGAGAAGGAATGCAACCATTCCATACAAAACAGTAACAGTGATGGACTCATAAACCCCATATCTGGCATGTGTTGTTCTCTGCTGGAAATCAATGACAGAGAACAGGCACATGTTATTTAGTCATCGTGCCATTAAAGTAACCACAGCAGAGACAGAGTGTCGTCTTTTGTGTTCTACTGCGTTTGTAGATACTGAGGGTGTCTAAATGCAGATTAACAACTGTTTTGATTTGTGTCAATTCCTGAAAGATTCAGAAACAGTTTATGACCTAAATCTGCTTAGACTCCTGATTGGAGAGAAACGCGGACAGAGAGCAACAGACAGACATGAAGAAGAGGTCCAAGCAGATGGACGCAATTGCTCAACCAGAAACAGAGACAGATATAACAACAGTCAGAAAACCAGATGCTCAGATACACATTCGTCATCGTAATAAGGCACAAAAGACACTGGACCACAATCCAAAAATAGATCAACACACAATACATGTTCTCATAAAATGTGGAATTCTTAAGGAAATATATCTGAGGTTTTATTTCTAATAAACAAGCTGCTCTTGGGTGAAAACCTGATATTGGCAGTTACGTCTTTAAACATACTTTATTCTGACCAAACTGATTTTGTCATGAGGCAGTTTTAACAGGAGCTCAAATGGAAATGACTGTCAGTCATATTATAGTGAAGGCATTGTGGAAGAATTTCCCCAAACTTATATAAATATGAGTTGTTCAAAGATAAAATAATTTTAATATCAGTTGATTTTGACTTTCATCCTTCTCTGACAAACTCCGACGAGACATGTTTCATCACGACGGTAACTTAAAACACACAGTGGTAAAATAATCTTCTATGCAAAACCAGAAACACTGTCATTCATTTTTCAATCTTACATGCATACAACCCTGAACCTGCCTCTTCCTCAGAAAGTGTTATGAATCTTTCATGTGGTTGAGCAACAACAGTAACAATTACATGTATCTGCTTTATGGTATAAAAAAAGTGCCTTTGTAGCCTATATACTTCAAATGAATTCCTTTAAATACTCTAAACAACGTAAATAAAACATATTTCCATCAAGTGTTTTTTGCAGTGCGATGCTATTATACAGTGTATTACAATTATGTTCATTAATCAAGCAGTTCAGTAACTACAAATTAATCTAATTTGCTAATGATGTTAATTGAAGAAAACAGCATGAATTGAATTTGGTCTTATTCCAAAATGCAATATCAAAGCAGGTTTTCAGTGTATGAAATGATTACACTTTAACAGCTTGGATCCCTGTATTTTACAGATATCAAGTAGGAGCTACTTGATTAGGTCCTCAGGTGATTCATTTTTCCATTGTTTATAGCATTTTGGAGAAAAAACCTTCAATTCTTTTCGACTTCAATCATGCAAACTATGCAATGATCCTTCCCAGTGCACTTTAATCTCTGGCCTGTGGCCTTTAGTTCGTCAACATATATAACAGCTATTTATTTAGAAACAGTCATAAAGTCAAGATTAAAAAAAACAACCAAACCGAAAGGACAAATAAGTTTCACTCAATTAGAAAAGACCAATTCGATTATATGGTTTCCTGCCCTCATTATTATCTTTTTTACTAAATATAGAAGCTCTGTTCTGGATAAAAAAAGAATATATATACCGAAAGAGCACTGCGTCTGTACACGGCTACCTGTCAGCATAGCAAACCTGCATACAAATCATGCTTGTGTAGATATACATGCTGGGAGAAGAGGATATTGGCATGGATATGGGAGGTTTACATGGCTTTACAACACATGAGGATTGATGCACCCCATAAGGACTAAATTAAATACTGTGAAAAAAAAGAGAGAGGGGGGATCCTGAATTTCACTCACAGACTTCCTCCACCGCTTGGGCAAAAAAAGAATGAAAAATTAGGGCCTCAAAAGCTCAAACACAATTTTTTTTGCTTCACTGGAAATTAGGGCTGGACAATGAAATAATATCAATAATAATCAAAATAATTTTCTTCAATAGCAATATAATAAAAGTACATTGTTATTCTCTGAAATAAAGAAGAGTTTAAAACCTTCACTCAAAAGCAAAAATTACTCTTTAAACTTTAAAGAAAGAATTATGTGATAATTACGATATTGACTAATTTTTATCGTGATATAATTTTTGGCCACATCGCCAGCCCTATTGAGATCATGTGTTTTCAGCTCAAACAGCAGACCAGTCTAATTTGAATTCAGGGAGTGTGTGTGTGTGTGTGTGTGTGTGTGTGTGTGCACTTCTTATTGCCCACTGTGAGCTGATGATGTTAATTGTTTGCTCTCTTATCTCCATGCTCACACAAAAGGGAATCCTCAGAGCAGCGAATGGACAACCAGCCCTGAAAGAGCAGCAACGTGCGCACCATTAACAAAAACAAGGTTTTCAAAGGTTAATTTTACTGGGGGAGAAAAATAAGATAAAAGCTGCTACCATGGTTACTGACAGCCCTCTTCCCATCTTTCTCTCTCTCTCTGCTCTCACTCCATCTCTGTCCACCCCCATAGCTCACCACAGCGGTAATATGCACTTGTGTAGTCTGACAGGTATGGCTTTTGAAATGTACTGTTTCTATAGGCCCCTGCCAGGTTAGATCCACTGCACTGATGCGGTGCAGCAGGGGTGCTATTAGGAATATGAATACAACTGGGACTGTGTCTCCTTTGTGTGTGTCTCATGCCTGCTGCAGCTCAATCAGGAGCAGATTGTGTTTGAAGTGGCTGTGATTCCTACTGGGATTGAGTACCTCATCGCATCTCTATCTGCACTGCACCGATGGCATTGAGACCTGATATTTACTCTGTCAAAATGTCTTAGAATGTCCTGAAAAGCTGTGTCTATGATTTATTTTATTTATCTTGTTATCCATATTTCTTATTTGATGCATTATGTATCCCATAAAGCACCCTAGTTTGCATTTTTGTAGGAACTGTACATTTTAAACTTGTCTCTGCTTAATTTTCCTACTGATCAATCTCAAAATCAGTGAATTCAATGATTTCACTCAATTGACCCAAATTATTGGTGTCACTCTTGCATTCAGACTCGGAAATGTTGTCTTATTTCTTTCTTTAGCCAAATCTCTGGCAGATTAAGCGATGTGACTGCTGTTAAATGAATGAGAGCTCATGTCCAAAAGAACCACAAGACAATTATTACCATAAGACAAAAATACATTTGTTGTTATTCTGCTAATTGACCACTAGAGGCAGTGTGGGTCGCTGACAGTAAAACATGATTGAATCTGTGGTAGAACAAGGGGCTCTGTGATGGACAGAACAAAGAGAACTGCTCCAACCCACTGAAGAAAAGAAGTGACCGGAGGAGGTCAAACTGGGAGACACAGAGAAATAGAGAAGAGACAGAGAGAGACAGAACGATAGAAGGAAAGACATTTATCTCACTCTATCAGTCTTACAGTGATCACCGTGGTTACTAAAAAATTCTACCCCTCTGCCGGTCTGCTGCCGTGGTAACGCGTGGGTAACGGTCACCGTGGATACTGCGCTGTGCCTCCCCTACACTCCCTGCATGAGTCCCTTTGAACTCTCAGTGACAAAAAAACAAAACAGGAGGGACACAGTCGATCACTAAATGTATTTTCTATAGGACATGTACAAACAGAAACACTAACATGGTGAATTGCCATAAAGTTGTTTAATCCTTATGTTCGATGTCGGCAGTGGACGAACTTTGAAACCCCTGCTCCTGAATGGTTCTCAGGCTTGATGAGTGGGTACAGGTAGCACATGTAGCAATACCTGCTAATTACAGTCTTGCTGACAATATACAACGATGAACTCAGTGTGAGTCTGTGTAGCTTCTAATTAACAGCTACCACAGATCTAGAATGCAATGATATTATTGCTGTGGTTTTGTTGGAAACCTCTTAGAAGCCTGGGTTGAATTAGCCCCTCACTGCAGGTGAGGTCTAGAGCTGTTAAACATGTGCGGAACTGTATGCTGAATTTTAGAAATACTGAGGTCAAAGGTCCAACGTAACCCAAAACTAAGCCAATATGTTGACTCAAATTAGTCGTATTTCATTATAATGTGAGTTTAATGATTACTGAAATCAGTCTTTAAAGTAGACCACATCTCTGCATTTTTAAATTCTAATTCTCAGTAAAAACACATCAGTGTCCTCAGTGGCAGCAGTGGCCCTGTATTTGTTCTTTAACCTGATTATCTCACACATATGGACTCCATACCAGATTTCTGTTGTGTGTAGGTGCAGTCCTCAAAGGTATTTTTGAAGCCAAGAATTTCTAGTCCCTCCTCATCTGAAAGCTACTCTGTTGAACATCCTGTTTCCCAAAAAGAGAAAGATGACTAAGTCATTGTTCTGAGGCTGGATCCCCACTGTGCTCGGCCATCCCAGAAATCACGCAGCCATATAACTTGAAAGTGGATTGATTAAATGGCAGATGCTATGTGAGCGAAGGAGATCTACCCTTGTCCTCATCACCAGATCAATGTGTCCCTCTCGTTTCCCAGCTGTTCTCCAGTCTGCGGCCTGAGTTTAACAACGTCACGGTTTCAAAGAGCGACTCTTAAAAGAGAAGTGAGTGATTGACAATGAAGGTCAAAGGTCACAGAGAGGAAAGAACTTTTGACCTACTGACCCGTATCTCTCCCTGTAACTCCCACCTGCAGAGACCAGGCCGACAAAACAGATTCACCTGTCCCTCTGCTTTCCCCGGAAATACACTCACCAAGAAATATTAGTCAACATAAGAAAATATAAAGAGGAGGATTGTATCCATTGGTCACGCAGGCAAAAAAACTGAGGCTGGTGAAGATAGTTCTCCTTTAAACTACAATAACAAAATGAATATGGATGGTAAAAATGTGCAAGAGATCACTGGTGCTTACAGAATAAGTTTTCATGTGACTCTATAAGAATTGCACGTGTCAAAAAAGCAGCGGAGGAGGAGGGGGAAGAGGAGATGGAGGAGATGGGCTCATGCAGAGGAGAGTAAAGTGAGAGATTGATCGACAGTTTCTCCTGAGACGCCAAATCTAATGCACTGATATTGTCTATTACACAACTACTGACACTGTGAAGACAGTGAAGCAGCAGGAGGAGCTTTTTATGAACTAATAAACCTGCACTGAACCCACAGTAAGTCCTCTAGCTAATCCTGAACTCTGACCTGTCTGTGAGTGGAGGGTGAACTAAAAGGAAATGCCCCGTGCAGATCACTGACATATCACGTTGCTAATTTAAAAAAAATCTGTCCTGCTCGTAGACGGAGACTTCATTATTGCACTTTGAACTACAGCTTAAACTTTACATGTCTTGAGTTGCACTTGGGAATGGTCTGATGCAGATGAAATAAATAGATGAGTGTAGGATTTACTGACAACTGCTGCTCAGTATCTACAAAAAGAATGTTTCTGACCCCATCACCTGATTTAAATGAGTGGGCTGTTTGACAAGGGCTGTATTCTTTTTTTGTAAAAGAAAGTGAACATCTGTCTTGGGACGAGGCGGGCTGGTGCATTGGACCGCTGGGTTGGACAAGCTACAAGTTTACGAGGCGGGGAGGCGCTCCGTGATCCAGCTGGTCACCTCCTTCAGCACGGACTCGGCCACCTCTGGGAGGTCATGGTGAAGGGCGTGGAAGCCTCCCTCATAGACCTGGAGAGACATTAAGAGGCAATAAGAGAGAGGCAGAGGAAAGAGTGGAAACAAGTAGGAAGCTGTCCAGGTTGTTGGGAGTCAAAGTTGACTTGTATTCATCATCCTAAGCTAAAGGAACACGGAGATACTACAAATCAAATCAAACAGAAAACCAAAACCTTTTTATTCGATTAACAAATCCTGATTCTCTTTGTTCTGATTTGGAAAGCCCCAGACATTTGACTCCAATCTCTTTCTTTGCTTTTCTTTGGCTCATGATGCAGCAGGAGAAAAGAAGAACGGCCTTCTCTCGTTTCACTTCTCTCACCTCTCGTGTTTTTGGACCCCATGTGATCGACCATGTGAAAATAGTGTGTTAACTTACTTCTTTGCAAATAAGTATCCATCTACAGATGAGAGGAGACTTTATAGAGGTTTATCAGTGTTTCTCAGTGAACAGGCCTCATTTGTGAAGTGAATGTTTTGGCGGGAGGGTTTTATTCTATCTTGCAGTAATCAACGACTGAAACACATCTAAACATCAACAGCCAAAATATTATTTTGGTCACTGATCTACTGTATTGCCAGGAAGATGTAGTATTAACCCTAACCCTTACTACAGTGTCATCAGGTGATGGGAACATTTTCAGGCTACTAGAAGTTAGTTTCGGTTTCAGTCAACCACAAAAGCAACTTTTTGTAACCTTTAAATGGAGCAACTTCCTGAACAATCAACTCATGTTCCGTACTGTTTTAACATTGCGTGTAACAAGTGGAGACGAAAAGGAAACAGTGTGAACTAAATGATGCAACATCTGTTAAAAGGTCAGGTTGGTTAGTTGCTTCTGAAACCGATTTTTATCTTATTAGTTGAAATCACACCTCAATAGCCATCAATTCATTTTAAAATGAACAAAAGGCAATGTCTGCCGCTTTCGCAGGACTGTAATAAACACAACCAAGATCAATTCAGTCTTTTAAATGTCTGTAGAAATTTTAATATCTAAATTAAATCCCCACCTTGATTTTCTTGTCTGAGCTCGGAGCGTTGTCGTACATCATGTTAGAGCCTCTGATGTCGCAGAGCTTGTCAGTGTCACCGTGCAGGAGCAGGAAGGGCCAGTCGATGGACGGGATCTCCCTCTCAATGCGAGCCGCGGCGCCCATCAGCTGCATGCCGAACGACACCCGCATCCCGCCGTGGTAGTTCAGCTCATCGGCATCATACGCCTCCACCTGTGGTAGGAGATGAACCGCCGTAAAAGTTATGGGGAAAAGTAGATGATACTTTTTTGAGCTAACAGAAAACAGTTTGACCGTTTTCAAATGAACAGGACAAAAACTGTCTAAGAGGTCGACAAATTCCATATCACTGAAATTTGTGGAAACATTTCTTCTGGTGCATTTCTTTTATTTCTGTCTGAATGTAACGAAAGCAACTACATTGTTTTTGGGTATTTACAAAGTGTTTTTTTTAAATGCCTGTATTTTAACCTCTGCCAAAAAGGTAAAGCTTTCGCCCCTGTCTGTTGGTTTAGGGCATTTTTCAACATTTTCACAGTCGTTTTCCTTCTCTCGTTTCACTTCACTCACCTCGTGTTTTTGGACCCCATGTGATTGACCATGTGAAAATAGAAGGGTGTGTACTTCCTTCTTTGTAAATAAGTATCCGTCTTCAGATAAGAGACTTTATAGAGGTTT
This sequence comes from Paralichthys olivaceus, assembly GCF_024713975.1. NCBI lineage: Eukaryota > Metazoa > Chordata > Actinopteri > Pleuronectiformes > Paralichthyidae > Paralichthys > Paralichthys olivaceus. The sequence goes on along the minus strand of NC_091098.1, from coordinate 10,449,214 downwards.
ATCAGTGTGTTTCTCAATGAACAGGCCTCATTTGTGAAGTGAATGTTTTGGCTGGAGGGTTTTATTCTATTTTGCAGTCGTCAATGACTGAAACCTATGTCGCACATCTAAACGTCAACAGCCAACATGCATTTTTCAACATTTTCACAGTCATTTTCTCAGAGAATAAATCATGGATGTTGATGAAAAAACAGGCAAATTTAGAGAACTGACGTGTGAGTGTGTGAAATTTGGAGCAGCTTTGTTGAATTTAAGGGGACTGTGTGGCTTTGGCAGAGGAATGCGCTCTATTGAATGCCATTCAAAAAGGAGAGGGTTGTTTCATCACAGAAAAGAGGTGAGAATAAGAGGAATCCTGGGAAAACCATGAGAGTTGGCAGATGTGAGTCTGGTTAATGAATGGCTGAGGGCCCCTAGATGTAATGGGAAATAAAAATGAAAGAGAAATAAAGATGTGTTTAGATGTGACACTGAAAGGAGCAGGAGGACCTGATGAAAAGAAAGTTTACAGTGGTGTAAATCATGAGCTGCAGAGAATAGGACACACCCCATTCCTTTGACATGAATTTGAACTTTCATAAACGCTCTCACACTTCCGCCTACATCCATTCATGTTGTACGTAAACACAGTGGATGATCCTCTTCAACAGAAACAGTGTCACTTTGAATAATGAATGACTGAGACCTGAGCTGTAACACAGCACAACCTGTTTTGCGGCTCAGAGGAGACGGTGAGACCCAGAAAAACCGTCTGCAAGGTGAAAGATTTCCTCCCCAACCGTTGAGTCAAGTATAAGTCCAGCTTTACTTTGGTCAAACCCTGTTGCATGTCATCCTTTTTACCTACAATGACTTGTATCCTATCAAATGAATCCATTTTGTGTATTATTGTACCTGGGAGAAGTAATGGCATCATTTCCTTCAACTCACTTTAGGCAGCTGGATGTGTGATCCCATTGTTACAGTGTTTAAGTTATTGCTAAAGTAAGTTCACACACAATCACAACGGTACAAAAAGCACACAACATGTTTCCAGACACAAACATGCAGTTATACAAAAAATGTTGGTGCACGACACAGCCAAATACACAATGAATACATAGCAACTACACCTGTTTCTCTAATTATAAGTAACACAATACAACGCCCTCCCCACAGACACACACACACACACGAAGTTGGCCAGAGAACAAATCCCTTGAGGTCTGGAAAGCATTCAAAGTATCTGTCACAGGATGGACTCTCCTCCAGGGACTCATCAAGAAAAGTTGTTGCATGACTTCACAAACACAAACAAGATACATGAGACCTTGTAAATTCTATTTGCTGGGACCGCCATACCAGACACTTCAATTACAGACAACAATACAGCTCAGCCACCTGAACGCACACACGCACCAACAATTGTCTCTCACCTTCGTCTTGTCCCGTGAGATCCATTTAGAATCGAGGGTGCCCAGTGCCAGGCTGGGAAGCAAGTGGTTCAGAACCTTTGCCAGAAAAACCTGTAAACAGCAAAAACACAAAACATTTTAGTTTCTCTTTACTTATCAGCACCTCTCAGAAGAATGTTTCTATTGCTGCTTTCAGACATGCACTGAAGTCTGGACATTTTCCTGAAATCATCCAGAGGTGCTGTACGTGAGAATGTAGATGTTGGAGTTAGTTGCTTCAGACATTTTCTGGAACTTGTCCTGCCAGCCCCAAGTAAAATGATGTTTCTCACACACAAAAAAGAAAATGTCCTGGCATGAAAAAGAGGTGCCAGACACCAACAAAGAAGTCAACTTGAAAAGACAATTAGATTCCAGAAAAAAGACAAAGACTGACGTCGTTGTCGACAAATGTGTGGGCTGTTTGACAAAAAGAACGTGATTTCTGTAGTGGGATTTAAACATCACGTCCTGCTTCTGGCATACTCTACCCACGTGCCACATGTTGTGCCACTACACACTGGTTCCAGACATTCGCCTGTGAACACTGCGTTCTTTATATGTGAAAGGCAAATTGTGGAAAATGTCTGCACCCATTTCTCAGGACATTTTCCGGAATTCATGTCTGAAAACAGCTTGCTCTAGTGTTACAAATAGATAGTTATGCCATCTCACAACCAGTGTTTGGCCTTGAAAGTCTGACACAGTGTGTCTCTCTTGATTCTTGCCATAGAAAGCATACAAAACAAAAGCTGAAGGCCTGGGTGGAGTAAGATGACTGACTCCTGGTATAGTTAGGAAGGAGAGAGGAGAGGAACAGAATTATGTGATACCTTGAAGGGTGTGGCTGAGTCTGGGTTCATCTGGACCATCGGCGCTATCAAAGCCACTCCAGCAAAATCGTGGGGCCTCTCGCAGGCTGTCAGGATAGAGATAGCGCCACCCTGGTGGGGGGGGGGCACACAGAAGATAGTATGTTTTGTTAGTACACTGGGCATTGATCAGAAGGTTGTGTTTCAGTAATTTGAAATAACCATTCTTTTTAAAGACAACTGTTGCATGTTAAGTCGACTAGTTTACTGGTTTTCAGTGCAGGAGTCTTGAGTTAAGGTGTAAACCAGGTGTTTGGATGGAAACAAAGAAACAATACATGGATCCAGGTGAGAGGCAGCTGCTGAGTTTACAAAACACACAGAAAAATCTCCATTTCCACATTCCACCTGTGATCATGAGCTGCAAAAAAGTTCATTCATATCAGAATTAAGGTTTACACCTAGTGAATGAACAGTGTGAGAAAAGGCTGAGCATATAGTGGTGTTGGATGATCAGGCTTGTGCAATCAGTTCAGATAGCAACATAAGACGATATGAATTATAGGAATAATAATAACTGTTGGGATTTGTTCATGTTCCAATAAACAGGTGTCCATATCCCCTGGCCCTGGTAACAACAGAGTCATGTGATCTGATTGGTTTGTTGTGTAAAGGAGAATTGCAAATACATTTAGTTCCATGTTATAACATGTGAAAGCCTCTCATTAGCCTCTCATTAGCAGGATTATGCAAAAACTACTGGACAGCTTACCATGCAACTTGGTTAAAGGATGTGTTATGGGTCAGGAAAGAACCCATTACATTTTGATGTATCTGGATCCAGGATCTGGATCCAGGAATTGTTTTCATTTTCTTTAACATTGTGAGATATTTATTGATTTCTCATAGAACAATTAATGGATCATGAAGAAAAAATGTTTAGGGGATTCATATTTTTAAATGTTCCAAAAACTAATCAGGATCTCGTAAATTGAAATGAGGTTTCATAAAGGGGATTGTTGGGCCTTGGCAAAGGTTCACTCTACTTGATGACTGATCAACTACATATAATTTAAATTAGGTGACACTTAGAAGAGCAGCTTGAAATGAGGACATTTCTTTGACTTTTTACATCTTTGAAGCTTAAAGTGGAAAACTGTTTTCCGCTGAGTGGTAGAGTTTTTAAATATAAAATAAAAACTAAAACAGCTTTAAGAGTGTCAGGGTTTCTGTGAGGGAAAATTGATTGAACAGAAGACAGGGAGAGCTTTCTCTCCTATAACTTGAGTGGTCTTAGCAAAGTAGGTGAAAGGTCCTGATGCAAGGCACAGTGGGAAAACTACTCAGGGGTCAAGACAAACATAAAACAATCTGTCTTTTGTTTAGATGGGGCCCAAGTTCCCACCCTCTTCCTTTGTCACTGTCGCTCTACACGGACTGCGAGAGAAACGTGAAAAGTGACTACACGGCTCTCGGGGGGCAGCGTGTCCTGAATAGCTGCAACGAGCAGCGGCGCCAAGGCCACACCTTGGCACCCGTGGCGACATTTGTGATTGTGATTTAATTCCCATGATGTAAGGCCATGATGATTAGCTGCACTGTGACGGCCAGGACGTAAATCAATTTGCCACGGTTAACTCAGATGTGGTTTCTCTTCCCGTCCTGCAAGTGTCTGTGCAGGTGCAAACACGAACACACAAACACACAAACACACAAACACACACACACACACACACACACACATACACACACACACACACACACACACAAGCTTATTCTGCATGGGTAAATGTCTCCCTCTCACTCTCCTTTTCTGGAAACTAATTGGCTACCACGTTGCTTATGTGAGCTTTCTTTGTCACTTGTATGAATATTCATTAGGCTGGGGCCAGTGGCAGGTTGGTGCATGAAAAAAGCCACAAAGCAGAGAAACACAAACATTTCCCACAAGAAAAATCTCACTGTCTAAAGACATAAGAACTTCCACACAGCTGCTTGCATACACAAACATAGGTACACAGATTTGGAAAAGGTTGCTAGATCGATTCCAACTCATTCTGCAAGTTTAAGGACGAGGTGACCCTGAAACAAACACGTGTTAACACTGTGACACAAGCACTCACTGAAATGTTGCTGGCAATTTATTTTGGGTGATGTAAGCTGGTCAAACTGGTTGGTCGCTTTAACGGATTTGATTCCTGGTTAAATATAGCAGGATGACTGAGTGTTATATGGTGCAAAAGCCCATTGTGGGTCACACACATTACACAGAGTGGTTTTGTGGAATGACAGCGAGAGATAAGCGTGAATTGTGAAGAGAGCAGAGTGTTGAGACAGAAGGAGGATTGGAACAGAGAAGCTCTTTACTGAGCTCATTAGAGGCCTTCTTACACTCTGTCTCTCTGAACTTAGCTTGAGAGGATGAATGCTGGCATTGTATGCTGCAGGGCAGACTTTAACTGTCACACACTGCCCCAGGAGCTAAAATACTGACATTGTATGCAGCTATGGCTCAATGTCTGTACATTAAATACATTAAAAATAGGTTCATCTCGAAATGAAACCATGAGCGACGTTTAGAGGGAAAAATCACTGGAGTTCAAAGACAGTTGAAACGTGTGGTTGGGAAAAGGTTGGGAACTCTGACAGCTTGTTGGATTATCAGCTGAGTCACACAAAAGTAACTGGGACAGCATTCGGGAGGCCCAACAGTCCCCTTATTAAACCACATTTAAATTGACTGGATCCAGATTTATTTGGATTTGCCCCAAATTATACACACTCATAAATATCAGTGCCCTAAACATGCCTAATTATTACTATTTTTTCTTTAAGATACATGAGTTATTCTCCATGCAAATGTCCTTTCTTGCCTTGTCAAAGAAAGTGAAAAAGTAAGCTTAGATCCGCAAAGAAATTTAATGGGGACTATCGAGGATCCACTGCTGCTAACTAACTATCAAAGATACACATTACCTCCTTCAAATATATGTGGTGAAATAGAAAGTACAATATTTCCTCTAGTGGAATAGTTTAAATATTAAAAATGTACAGAGGATTGTGAGTAATATAAAATGGAGATTAGCATGTAAAGTACATGAACCTCTAACTTTTACTTTTAAAACATGTTTAAAACATGAGTAAATTTACTTAGTTAAAAAGTAAGATGGCTATATCTGACCCAAAACCTCAGCAGAGCCAACTACATGCAAAAATACATGTAGTTGCAATACATACATGCAATAATACTTTACACATTTCATGACTACTCCACTTTCTGTGTAAACTAAGTCAGGTTCACCAGTGCAATCAATGTTAAAAGCTGGTCTGGGGACTTGCTAGGATATGATTATTACATGAACTGGGCTACTTTTAAATGGCTCATATATAAACATTATAGAGAGCAAACAGGTGTTAATAGACATTATATGGGCGAAGTAGTTTAATAATCATCATAGTTTAAATCAAAGTGAAGTGTGGTTTAGAGCAAAATGAAACTGAATGAGGAATAGATACGGAGAGAGAGATGGTTAAAAAGCGGAAAAAGGCTAAATAACCATTACATAAAACTCTGGCACTGAGCGAGTAGGAAAAATAAGCCTTGACCAGAAATTCACATGAAGTAGGAGAGAAATGAGGAAAAGTGGGAAGGAGCCAGAGCTGGAGGCTTTTGTCTGCATTCCCATGAGCTGATACAACACTGTCCTACTTCCCCCATAACTGCTGAATGATAGAAGATGCAGAGACAACTGTGAGACAGTGTGGTCCAACACAGACGTTACCAGTTTATAACTAGTTTATTTGTCAGTGATAATTATTTTTGCATCTCTACTTCCTTAGATGTTTTAGACAAATGTGAGTCGGCCCTTGTGGGTCCTGTTGTCTTTCCAAGTTGACATCTTCGTCTGTCTTCTACATGTATGCCACCTCTTTTTTATCCTCGGATATTTGTACTCCTCTTGTTTTTTTCCATTTTGCATCTGTCTTGTGTTAGAAATGTCATCAACGTGCCCAGTCGCTCACTGTGAATTCTCTGGACATTTTCCTGCTGTATTCTCACATGAGCTCACCCCGACATTCTGAGTGTTTTTCAATGGGATGGCAGTAGAAACTCTAGAGAATCATTAATAACTAGTTATTAATACATTTGATCAGAGAAACCACTGGCTGTGTTGCAGGTGATGGTGAGCGGTGGATGTTTCTTTAAGGCTCACGGCATCGAGGTCGCTTCAGGATATTATCATTGGAGCAGTTCCCCTGCACATACTGTATCCACAGGTGGTTTCTATTGTCTTTGAGGTATTTGCACGTTCCTGGGACCATTACACAGCTAATCACACAAGCAGAGGAGCAGAGGAACAGTCTAAAGAAACAGGATGAACAGTCACAACGCTGGGAATCTGGGAAATGTGAAAACAAAGCAACCCAACACTTGCTTTGGGTTGGGTTTCCAAATTTGAGGTCTTTTTCCAAGAAAAGGTTAAGCCAGGAAAAGAGATGAAATGAAAAGTAAGCAAGAGCAAAGAAAAAACAAAATGGGAGGAAATTACACCTCAACAAAACAAATTTTCAGACATGACCTCGGAGAATTGGCTAAGGCATTTCCCTGCAGATGGTCTTTCATACATGCACAACACAGCGGGAGGTTCTCTGCACAGACCATAGACTGTATATAAAGGCACAGACCAATCAAAACAGCAACAAATCCTCCATTATTCAAGCGAGAGGTGGAGCAGACAGAGGCAGGAAGCGACGTATCACATGATTTTGTTTAAATCGATCACCACAAACTCTATTGACATCTTAATCTGTGTCTTCTATGTGGATGATACCGCTTTTCAACCGGGAGATATTTGCTTTCTTTTTCTATTTTTCTTTTTATGTCTGTTGCGTGTTAGAAGTGTCAACAACCCCCCCCCCCCACTCGCTCGCTGTAAATCCAGCGGGGGATCCCCTGCTGTGTTCACACATCAACTTATCCTGGATTTCTACGGACTTTATACTAGGGGGTCAGGCAGAGGAGCTCCGTAGATACTGTGAAGCGTCTCAGTCGGACATTTGTGTTCACTCATGCACCTCCTCTGGAGAAAATATGGAGGAGCTGCAGAGTCCAGTGCATCTCTGAAAGCAGCTATGGCGAGTGGAAGACAGAAAATGCAGTAAATGAAAATAGATAATGAAAAACCGGTAATGTGATGTGATGAAGCATTACAGATGGAGGGAAGAAGCAGGAAAGAGGGGATGAAAAGAAGGTGGCGCTGTGACTTGGGGCGGCACTGCTTTAATATTTACAGTCTGATGTTTAAACAGATACCTCTAGCCTCCATCTGGGATCCTGCAGTTTTGTTTACACAAAACTATTTGCGTCTGTGCTCCTGCAACCTCGACTTGTTTTGTACACAAGCACGTCCTTTACATAAATACACTCAGGAGCCATAAATGGTTGTTCTGCTCTGCAGCTGTTTCCCAAACAGTAAGGTGATGTAACAGCCCATTATAAAAGATCTAATAAATCAAAAAGTGAGCAATAATGATAAAGCTACAGGAAGACACCTCAAGGATTTTTCCCCACCAACCCAGAAAAGTGTTCAAGACTCTGATATGGAACATGAGACAGACAGGCAGGTCAGTGTCGTGTCCGAGCTGTCTTGGTGAAGACGGAGCTGAGCCACAAGGTAAAGCTTTCAATTTAGTGAACAAACTACATTCCGACCCACAGCTAAAAGTTAAAGGACAATAAAAAATCTGTCAAACTGCATTTTTAACATGCCACAAAATGTGCACAGATGATGACCAGGACTGGATCCTTCTTTCCCAGCAGAAGTTACAGAGCAATACAAATTCTATCAGGCTGCATTTTCAAGCTGCTACAATATCTGCGCCCTAAACAAAGAAAAAAAAGTGCAGAGATGATGACCAACCATCAAGTGTCTGACTTTGTGAATATTTAATATCATATTCAGTAACTAAAGGTTACATAACTCTGGGTAGTGACCGAAAGAACAAGATTGCGAAAAAAAAGTAGTTGAGATGAATTTTCTCCCTCAGGTTACTAAGGTCAGCCTTAGAGACAGAGTAAAGAGTTTGGACACCCAGAGGGAGCTTGGATTAGAACAGCTGCTCCTTCACGCCCAAAGGGGACAGTTGAAGTGGTTCAGGCATCGAGTAAGTATGCCTCCTGGGAGCCTTTCTGTTAGAGGTTTACCGGGCCTGCCTAACTGGGAGGAACCCAGGTGCATAGACCCAAGATATCGCTGGAGGGACTACATATACCATGGCCCATCCCTGGCCTGGAGCACTCCTCCTGGGGGATCCAGGAGGGCGGACCATAAAGGTGTTGTTATGACTGGGTTATTACTGAGCTATAATGCCTTAATAAATGATTTAGTAACACTATGGATGACACACCATACAAACCTATGATGAAGATACTCAAGACAAATAATGTAAAAGAATGAATCCTTTGCTTTTCCAGTAAACCTTTCCCTAACAAGCAGAAATACAGAGATTTTCAAACCATGTGGATGTAATTTTCCCACAATGCTGCTGTAAACACCTCTTTTTGTTAAATCCACCGCACCCACGGAAAGACTGCTGTGCTGCGAGATAACAAGGTTCCACGAGGCTTCTCATGATGAAACAGGTCTGTAAGGAATTTGCATTTCTTCTCTGAGCTCTCTGCCTGAAGTGGATCTTCAACACATCTTAGGTGTTTTGTCTCAGTAGATCAGCTTCTGAATAAGAAACAGCCCAAACTGCTGCCAAAACTTTCAGGCACTTTGAATGAATGTGAGCGGCTCAATAATCCAGCAGAGGAAAGTTCATAGGTCAGCTCATCGATTCAACATACAAACACAGAGAGAAATCATTATACAACTCATCACTACTGTTTGTGTTCTGTTCGCTGCACTGAGGGTCACTGGAGCAAAGCAGTGAGAGGCTCTGTGAAAAATGAAATGCACTGATCAGTTAAAAATAGTTCCCTGGCCTTCCTCCATGCTTTTTGAGTCCAAGTGTTGTGTAATTTGTCTCAATGAGAATCCCATGGTTCAACTGTGTTCTGTGGATGTCAATCACCCTTCAAAGACTTAATGTCTGTGTTTAATTTGTTTAATTTTAACTAAAGAAGAAGATTAAAGCATTGAAGCAATTACAGTTGGAAGTAAGGGGGAAAAAATTCTTGGTCTGTTGCGCAATTGCTTTCCACTTCCTCAAGATAACAATGTCCCAAAAATGCACCTGACCACACCTCATGTTAAGATCAACTCACCGATGGGTGCTTACCTGGGTACAAGTGCATTTGCTATTCAAACAATTTGGACACTGAATGGAAAAAAGATAACTGCATCAGTCTGGAACAAAGAGTTTTTGGCTCAGCTGTAACCTCATCCATAAGTTTTGGCTGAAGGGCCCCGAAATTCACAAAATGTCTTAGATAGATAGTCTTAAATAATGTAGATCCAATGTTGAGAGGTGGTGCCAAGACACACCTATCCCCCTTCCCTGCCTCCAGATGGCTGGAAACACTCAGTGGTTAGGAGCCATGTTCAAATGTAATAATGTAATATTAAAACCAGCATTTATGCATTTCATCAAAGAACAATCATTGATTTAGTTTAGCTCAAATGCAATTAAGTGTGCAGTATTCTTCCAATAATCAATCAATTCTATGACAAATAATTGACAAAATAATTCATTGTTTCTAATGCATCAAATATTCATTAGAGCAGCCATACACTATTCTTATTGGATAAAACCTTTGCACATAGAAAATGTTGAGGCACCTATTCTGCATTTGTATTTTGATGGATTGGATTGTCTGATATCTTCAGGGAAATTGAGGATAAACGGTCAATAGAGGGTCACATTACATGGAACATTGAGCAGAACACTTTATCTACTCTGTCAACAAATGCAGCCACATGGCCCTTGAGCTCTAGTCACTGAACGTGTAGCTGCTCTGTGGGAACTCGGCAGCAGACAGGACAGAATCTGTGTCACTGTGTAAAAGGTAAACAGGAGTTTAATGAGAAGAGCAAACATGGCAAGTCGTCCCTGAGCTGACGTCCTGCAGATTCACACGATGAAATGTATCCATCATGAAAATATACTATATCTGTGATACAGCCAAGCCAAACAAAGAAATACAGTTCCATTGTTTCCTTTTATCCAGGTTTCATTCAGTTCTGAGCCCAGCGCTGCGCACGCAAATTTTTCTTGGCTGAATATTATGGGACTTAAAGAAAAGCAAGTGTCATTTCTCACATTTTAATGTCACACTGCTGCAGAAAACCTCTCAACACTGATCTGTCTATTCTCATTCCTGCACTTGGACATGGAATGTCCTTCATGTTGTGCAGCTGTTTGTGTGTGTGCCTGTGTTATTTCGCACTAGGAGCTATGAAATCCACTGGAAGCATATAATGTACTTTCACACCAGACAAAAAGAGCAAACAATCCTGGACAAGAGTGAGAGTTTCAGTATCAGAAAAACAATACTGTGATTAAATCAAAACAAAACAACAAAACAGGAAAATCATCTACCACTAGCTACAAAACTAAGAAACACTGTAGGGATTATTCCAGCTGCTGAAACAGATCATAGAAAGTATCCTACCATGGAGTGACCCACGATGAAGACAGGGAGGTCTGGGTGACGGGACTTCATCAGGTCGATGTGCTGCAGGGAGTCTCTGATGAAGACCTGGAAGTCTTTGATGATCATCCTGTCGCCTTCACTCTGACCATGACCAACTGAGGAGGAAATGAGATGTGAGAAAGCCTGCTGCTGCAGAATATTCCCCCACACTGTCATTTAATGATTTTAAAGCATCACTAGGTTGTTTTCATACCTTTAAATTACAGGTTCAAAATCATTTTGATGCTACTGAAACTTACAATAGGGAGAATGACATGTCCATCATTGCTCTATGTATCTTTGGTGTAACGTGCTGGAACATTACAACCTGCTGTGCAGCATATGTCACACACAAACAACCACAGCTATAGCTAGCTACAAGAAACAACTATCTCACAGAGGAGCCACAAAAGAAACCAAAGAAGACATTGTCAGAGGAAACAAACAAGAGGAAAAGAGAGGAAATGAACAAGAGTGAATATCGGAGCATATTTGTCACATTTGCAAGAAAAAGACATCGAGGGATATGGGACAGATTCCGAACTGATGTTGCAATTGGACAAGTATATCATAACATTTGCTTGTTTGCTAAAGTTGTCAACTTTAATTAGAGGTATAGCTGGGAAGTTAGCCAAACAGTGATCTATGCTGGGGAGGCTCAGACCACAACTCGCCAAGTATAGTGGAGAGTGAATCTTGCATCGTGTTGCTTTAATGTCTTTTTATTTAAAATAAATAACTAAAGAGGCTGTTGCATTGTTTCTCTTGTGCGTATGGGTTTCTATCTTTATATTGAATGAAAAGCATAAAGGACAAATGAAGGGAGCAATAAAGGTGAGGATTGAGAGGGGGGTAAGAAGGGGGAATAAGAAAATAGAGAGAGAAAGCAGCAATGAGAGTGAGAGTAAAAAAAAAACGATGATGGAAGAGATGAGGAAGAAAGGAAGTGTTTACAGAGGATGAGGAGAAGCAATCTGGATGAGCGAGAGAGGAAGGGGATGAAGGAGAGAAAGAGGGAGAAGGGGAACAGGAAGAAGAGACAAGGCAGAAGAAAGAGTAAGAAAGTGAAAAGAAGTCAAATTGAAGGCAGGTGTGAAGGAGGAGTGAGAAAACAGGAGGAAGAAATGTGATGGATAGATGGAGAGGAGGAAAAACATGAATATGTATGAGATGTATGTGCATTTGCATAGACCTGTAATCTACGTGTGTTCTCCTCGAGCTCTCTGCAGCAGTGGCTGAGAGGTGAGGCTGGTTGCCACGGCAACCACTGAACCAACAGGAAATGAGAGCTTGAAAACGTTCACAACATGTGCAGCTACCACAAGGGTTTGTGTGTTCGTGTGTTTGTGTGTGTGTTATTGATTTGACATGGGAGGGGGATATACTGTGCATTGACGTGAACTTTGCAGCTCATATGAAAGTGTTTTTGGTTTCTTGGTTATTGGATCAGCTGGATTTTATAGTTGATAATAAGCAAGAGAGTAAAACAGACTCATCAGTGTGTGAAAATCCAGTTTACTCCTGTTTTCTGCTATGAGATCAGTTGTTCATGCTAAATACATACATGTGGGGTTGATATCAAACATTCATACCATTACAGTTTGATCAGGAGCTCTATTCTACCAAATATTGGCGACAATGTGATTAACGATGTCCCCTCACAGCAAAACAGTCCCAAGTTTGAATCCCGGGTTCAGCCTGGGTCTTTCTGCTTGCATGTTCAACCTGTGTCTGCGAAAGATTTCTCCAGGTACTCCAGCTTCCATAGGTGTGAATGTGAGTGTGTATGGTATGTTGGCACTAAGATATGGTGGAGACCTTCAAATCAGACCCATCAAATGGATGGATATATTATAATTCTGTTGCTGCACAGCAAAACGTTCCCAGTTTGAATCCCACAGACAGACAGGGGTCAAAACAATACCATGCAGTGTAACAAACATACATTAACATTATTCCTGACAAATGAGCTCCAGGGAAAGCTTCTCTAAGTGCTGATATGATTACATTTCAGGATTCCATTCATTTGTGCATCACCAGGTCACATTTGGCTGATACCGTCTCAAACACATCCACAATGATCATTTCCCCACTGTCTGATAATAAACTGGATTTCAATAAAAGAAAACCACACATTCATCACCATGCATACATCATTCTACAAAATGGAAAATGATTTGTGTATGGCAGCTCTACAATTAGAGTTTTTTAGTGGGAGATGGGAGAAACCTCCAGTCTTTGCAGGCTGTGAATGAAAAAGACCTCAATGTCCTATAATTAGAAGGAAATAGATGTGAGACAAGAGAAAGTGTGATGTGGGAGGAATGAGTTAAAGATCTTGACTGCTGAACTCTATCTGGAGCTGCCCCGGGCAGCGGTGTGTGTGTGTGTGTGTGTGTGTGTCTCAGGGAGATAGATAAGGGACTACTGTGTACAGGGACTTGTTCCAGTTCAGTACTTTCCATTTAACAGTGTGACATTTCACTGCGAGTCGCTGAACAAATTGCTCCTCTGTGTGCAGCCTCAGTCGTCCTCATCATTCACTCCCTGTTTTATTATCTCAGCCAGCTTTTCAATGAGATCTCTACCTCTGCAAATATTCCCACATCTTCTAGCTGCGGCTTCGTTTTTTTTGATTTCTCATCCTGTCTCTCTCCCTCCCTCTCGTCTTGATGATCTGTGTTAGTGAACATGTGTGCTGCTCTTTTCCAGCAGGGCACTGCAGCACAGTCACATGAGTTCACACATCCCTGTTGTATCTAAAACCTACCAGTAGTACAACAGCAGAACCTCGACTCTGAGCTTCACTGGCACGTCTTTTCTACTCACCCAACAGTTTTGTGTTATGCCTCTGTGTCCCCCTTCTGTTTCTTCCCAGCCTTTTTTCATCAGCACATTTCTAATTTTCTGACCACAGCGAACATAATATTGGGAAAACAAATGAAAAAACACAAGCAGGTTTTCTTTACATCAGCAAAAACACAAATCACATTTCTCTGTTTGAATAACTACGTTATCGTTTTAACGCTCAAACTAAAAGGATCTCAGTCAGCACGAGCATTTTGGATCCGTATAAGTTTTAATCCCTGTCCATACTAACACACATGAACTCATGTCACATGACCACTCACATACACACACACACACACACACACACACACTGGGCAAGTGCATGCAGGTGTAAACAGCAAGTATACGCCGGTGTCAGTGTGCACTAAACAAAATCGCATGATCTCTGCAGTGGAATTAAAACATTACATTCTGCTTCTGCATGCTAGACCCAGACGCCACACCTTGCAAGCTCCATACACGTCTGTGTTGTTGTGCAGGTGTCTGAGCGGAGTATCTCTTGCTGCGTTCTTCATATGAGAAAAGCAATGTCAATGACCCCAATGTCCGGGCATTTCATTGTCTTAAGAGGGTCAAAGATTAGGATCCCCGAAGTGACCATGAGTGGGTTTTTTCCAGTTATTGAGGAAATATCTCCGCAGACAGAACATCTGACTGACAGTCCATTATTAACATGGACAAGGCCAATATTGCAAACTTTTCATGGTAAGAAAAGACGCTTGTAATATAGAGATCTTGGGCTTGATCTGATGTGTGAGACAAACCTTCCGAGACACTGCAGGACACTAATCACACTTATCTGACCTTCAACGACACAATTACATATGTGGCTGGTGTTTCTAGCCTGAGCTCAGAACCAGTTCATCCAGTACTTTCACTGAAACCTGAACAGAGCCCGACGTTCCATTCAAACAGGACAAACCAACTTTATCCTCACTTTTTCTAAGCACACCACCTACACACTTACACACAGAGGAGCTGCAGCAGAACAATGTGCCACCAACACTAATTAATTTTAGTCTGACAGTCTTAGTTCACTCGACAATCACTGAGGACTGTTATCAGACAGAGAGGGGATGATGGGTTTTCATTCTCTCTTTGTGCACAAGCTATTTAGCACGTGAACCCCTGATGACTATACAAGAGCAGCCATGGGTGTAGGTGTAAATGTATGCATGAATTAATGTGATGCAAGGTGTTTGACTCACCGTGGTCGTGTGCAAACACCAGCAGGGACAGTTTCTTCAGTCTCTGTGCGATCTCATCATACGGCCCACAGTGCTCTGCGGCTCCGTGGGCAATAAACACCAGAGCCCTGAGAGGAAAAGAAGACGGGGTGGAGAAAATGTTTATTCACAATATCATAAATGCATATTCACCTTCATTTGACTTCTTTATCTCAAACAAAAAGTCCTGCATAAGAGTGTCGTGCTTTGCTGCCTTCATTTGCTAATAAAGTCCTGTGTTGGACAGATTAAGATGGGATGATAGAAGAAAAAGTTCATTTAAAGATTGATAGACAAAGACAGAGACTGAGAGCAGGACAGGCTGTGTTTTCAGAGAGCAGCTTTCATCCATCTGTCTGCTCCAACACAAGCCTGCCTGCCCGACTTAAAACACACACTGAGGGAATCCAGTAAAAACCCAATGTGACCCACACATACAGAGAAAACAGCCAAGACACCCCTGCACTCCTTATTCTCTTTATTTATATCTCTGGGAGTTTGGTTTGATGAGAGGATCCATTTAAATGTGCAAAATTTATGGTATGCAGATATTTCTTCAGGGCAGCAGATTCACAGGCTAAGTTTCCATCCAGGTTCTTTTAAAGGGGATTTATAACGTATTCTAAAAAGGAAAGCTGTGCGGAAACAAGCAATTGCGGTCCAAAGGTTTTTTGTTGACATTATGCAGTAACATTTTCATAGGTAAACAACGTTGTGTAAAAATCATGTTTATCTGTTTTTTAGGGGACTTATATATCCTGATATAAAGTTCTTACATTCAGCTGGCTGATTTCTCTTTATCTTGACTCTGCTCATAGAAATGTCCTCTGTACTTCACTATCCCTCCTCTGAGGCTAAGCTGTGCCAAAGCAAAGCAAAGCCAAATTGTCGTTCAAAGAGGTTTTTCACAGTTTATGCAGACCTGTGAAATTCATTTGGATGTTTAAACATGATCTTATCATATGTTTTTAATGGATTATAATGTGCCCTTTATGAGTCAATATTATCTATGGTGACTTGTGCATTAAGATAAAACTAGAGCCAATCCCAGCTGACATTGGGCAAGACAAACAACCATTCGCATTATTCACATCCATGATCAATTGAGGCTATATACCCACTAGTTTAAAAACACCATTGTCAAACTAAAATGACTACGTGATTAATCCCCATCCATACGAAGATCAAACATCTCTGTTCCTGCCCACGCAGACTGAAACGCTGCCCTAGAGTTTTCAAACAAACGGAGTCAGCAACGTTTTCCAACTTCTCCCATTACGCATCTCTAAAACTTTGGAGTGGTGTGTATGGCAGATATATCCACAGCAGAGTTTTCAAAAGAAAACATATCACATTGGATGTAGCTTTAATCTGCATCCTGCAGTGTGAGTGCAGACACAAGGGAGAACATGCAAACTCCACAGAAAGAGGCCATCTACACATTACATAACAATACCTAAGCTTGTTTAGTGCAATGTTTAGGAAACTGTGCACAGCTTCTTTGTGCCTTATTCAAACATAGGATGTGTGTCAATGTTCTATGATATGCAATACTGGAAATCACATTTTCAATTGCTGATATCAAAGAGCTCTTGTGATTATGGACAACTCTGTCTTTGTCTGCAGTGACTGTAAGGCATCTCAATGTAATTAGTGATTTATCAAACATGCTCTTAGGCCAAAACAAATGCTGATAGTCCAACACAAGCTGTTCTCATGACAGTATTGTGTAACAACATAATACTTTATTTCACTTAATCAATCAATTTCAGAGATGATGATAACAAACAGAAGTGGTTAAGGAGGAATGGTGTAAAGTATCGTCTTCAAAATAGAAGATCTTTACCTTAGCTCTGAGAGCAGAGTTTTTCTCAAGATTTCACTTGTTCTATCAGAGCGTATTGTGCAGCGGAGCAGCTCTGAAAAGCTCCGGTGTTGTTTTCTCTCATTAGCAGCCATGCTGAGGAGCCTGTGAGAGCTTCAATCAGCAGAAGCACACAATTAGTCCAAATGTATTCAGCGAGAGAGAAGAAGGGAAACAGGGTGAGAGAGTGAGTGAGAGAGAGCGAGGTAGGATGGTGCTGTATGGTGGTGGAGGGGGGGCAGCATGAGAGTAGCTGTTCATCAGGCTTCATTAGCAACTGGATTCACGTTCACTGCTGCTTTTTCCCTCCTTTTAGAAAGCCACGCTGTGGGCTAAGTTTGTGTGTGTGTGTGTGAAAGAGAATCCTTGTACATCTGCATTTTTCTCAGACCTTGAAGGATTTTACTGTGGTGTGATCTGCATCCCTTCAGCTGCAGGCATCTGCAGACAAGTTACAGCATTTAGGACTCAGCAGTATGTTGGCTCAGCGCGGCACTCTCTGCTAAGAGAGGTCTGCTGAGAGGTCTGCTGAGACTCAACAGGCATTTGCTTGGAACAAGTGTTACCTCAATACTCCGTGTCGTCATACTTTCTTAGAGGACGGCAGATTTGAGAAATTCACAACTCCTATGTTAAAAGACATCATAATTTTTCAAATAAAATGTGTACATAAATGCATTTCTGCATTATTCTGTAAAATAGGAGTTTTCATATCATTGCTTATCGGCAAACATAAACACTGATACTAACATGTCTGCTAAAGGCCAAATCAGAAGATTTTTATTGGCCAACTGATGAGTTGATCCATCCCTCATATGAATTAATTCTAACACGTTTCAGAAATGTAAGGAGGCTGAGAGTGACATCATCATCAACACGACTCCCCATACTCTCATGACTAGTCTTGTTAGAGGTTATGTTCATTATTGTGTATGAAGCAGAAGGATTTTTGATCTTCCAGGTAAATTAGGCTTTTTTCATTTTTCTTTCTCATGATCTCTCTTCATCCTCTCATGGGAACTGGAGACCCACTCGTCTCCCACACTGTTTCAGCTGCTGGAACAACAAGCCTTATTAAAACACTCAGTGAGCAGTAGTGAGAGTTTAGTCCTCCCTCTGGCCTTACTCACAGCTACTCCAAACAAACAGGCCCAAATCAAAGCCAATACCCTAATACCCTCCATGCAATGCTGACTCACAAACCTCCTATGCTCAAATGCCACATTCTGCACATTCAACTGTGAAACTGACAAGGAGAGATTCAAATATTTTTGATTGCCTGCAGGCACAATGATGGAAAACCAAATATGTGCTGCCAAAACTGTTTCATTCAGGACATTATTTGTTGTTGATCACCTGATTTACAGGTCAATAATTGACACTTTCCACAGCAGACATTTTCGCATGTCACAGTGAGAAAAACCTTATCATTAACACTGGCTGGATTCCATTTAGCTGCTTCATTTTATGGTCCAGGTATTGTTCATGCTGACTCTCATGCCTGACTGAGATCACTTGAATGTTACAGTCAGCATAGTAACGCCTGAACATTTGCAACAGTGAGGTGCAGGTGTCTGACCACATTCACTCTGTTAAGTTGCAGCTGTTTAGGCAGGACAAGCTTTAATCCGACAGAGTAACTAAAAAAACCTGTGAAAGTGTGCACAGTGTGCAAGCCTTTATATGAACTCCTGCGGTGCAGACCAGATCTATGTAGATATCTAAGGCCCCATACACACCTGGTATCAACATGTGGTTTTTGTGATACTAGTGGACAGCTCTGAGTGTGTGTGTGTGTGTGTGTGTGTGTGTGTGTGTGTGTGTGTGTGTGTGTGTGTGTGTGTGTGTGTGTGTGTGTGTGTGTGTGTCGGCACGAGTGAGCGGAAAAAATGTAGATAGACGAGTCAGGAGAGTCTGAATGAGTCTCGTTCTGTGAAAAAAGATTTTACCAATTTAAGTAGAGTATCGATCATTATGTAGTGATCAGTGTTGAAGGATTGGACATGGACCAAGGAAGAAGAAGAAAATTCATTGAATTTTGGAGCAGATCCCCACAACGTCGCAGATCAGGGCATTTTTTCACATTTTCTCTAATTTCCCAGGAATAAATTCATGGATCTTAATGAAAGAAATCCTGCATGTTAGGGGGAGTGTGTGGTTTAAGTGGTTTTAAATGTGGTTTAATAAGGGGACCGTTGGGCCTTGGGATTTTGCTGCTCTGGCCTTATATAAACATATTATAGAGCTAAATGAACAGTGGAGCATTCAGTTTCCATGTGTCCAGACTTGGCAGGAGCCAGAGGACGAGAAAGAAAGAGCGAGCACTGGCATGTTAATCTGATTAATGGATTTAGACACTGTGTGTGTGTGTGTGTGTGTGTGTATGTGAGGGAAATTTATGGGGACAAAAAGGACCCACCTACAATGTAATCCATTAAATTTGAAGTTTTCATAGGCTACTTTGGGGACATATTTCAGACTAAAGACTTTGTGATGTATTATGGACTGCAGAGCTGTTCTGTATTACAGGACTTTGAAATGGGGCATGAAGCACAAATACTGCATTGTAATTGTATTCTGCTTAATTAGAGATATTGGAATATTGTGTAAGACGCCTTCAGTCTTTATAAGAAGCTATGAGTTATCTGGTGACGAGAGGACTTATAGATTTAACAGAGAAGAACAATGTGGCAGGTGGAAAACATGTCTGAGAGAGGGATGAAGTGTGAAAAACGAGAATGAAAACGAAAGCCAGAAATGAGGAAGTTATAAAAGAATGTGTGTTTGTTTGTGTGTTTGTGTGTGTGTGTGTGTGTGTGTGTGTGTGTGTGTGTGTGTGTGTGTGTGTGTGTGTGTGTTGCATAGACAAAAAATAACACATGAGAGACGGAGGATATTGCCATCTGATGAAAACAAATAGAGGCTGAGAGACAGCAGGGAGGTTTACAGTGGAAATGAAAGGGACACCAAAGAGATACTGAACAGTCAGAGGATTCATGACTCAGTTGAAATGAAATATAGGGGAAAACGACAGAAGAGGTCAAAAGGCCACAATGGAGTTCATTGAATTTCATAACCCCACTTAGAATGAAGGGGTAGACAAAAACTCTTGAACGCTTTATGAATGGACAAACCGATTCAACAATGGGAACGCTGCGGGTAAAATGCTCATAAATTAGTATGAAATCTTGCAAATAACCATGACATTTATTCAATCCAGCAGCAGTTGAGGTAATTCATATCTAGGGCTAGAGCCAAGGGAGAGGAATGGGACAGGGCATTATGCCTGATGTCTAAAGGAAGTGGAGTTCATGGATGAGCTGCTCACGCAACGGTTTTTGATCGTTCCCTTGTGGTTCAAAACTGCATGCTTGAGTTAGAGTTACGTGATACTGCAAACTCAGCAGTGAATGCAAACCTGGTGTCATCATAAGGTCACTGCACACTTTCATCAGTCGATGCATAGATCCATTCACCCATACATTATATATACTGCCTCTCCTTTGGGGGCAGCTATGGCTCAGGAGGAAGAAAAGGTCGTCCATAACCAGGTTGGTGATTCCATTCCCGACCCCTCCTGATGGCAGTGACGAGACAGTATAAATAGTGTATAAAAAGCGCAGCCTGTAGATGTGCAGTGAATGTGTGCATATATGGGTAAATATGACATATACTGTGAAACGCTTTGAGTAGTGGATAACACTGGAAAAGAGCTATATAAATACAGTGCGGCCAACATAAAAACACAAACAACCAGTCCCACATTCACACCCACTGTCTCCCAGTCTCTCTATATTTGGACTGTGGGAAGAAACTGGAACAGAAAACCCACACAGTTGCATGCAGAATGTACAAACTCCACACAGAAAGTTCCCGGCCGGACTGGAATTCAAACCAAAAATGTTGGTTTGAATTGGTGGTTGGTCATTGTACAACACACCCAAAGTCTCTTCATGCAGAAACAGAACAAGAGATTGTGGAAAAATCGACTTATTTTTGTCTTATTCACATATTTTATCTTTTCATTTGACACAAATCTGCTTCAATTAAAGCGAAAATCTGTGTCTGATCCCACTGCTGCTAAATGTCATTTTTTTGCACACCTCTGTATGTTTGTATAATCCTTGGCTCTCTTCTTACCCAAACGTCCTTGGGTCTCTTGAAAGGCGCTTTATAAATTCAAGCTATTATTAACTGTGTTTTTCTTTGATGCACTTCATCTCCACTTGCTGTTGCAACATGAGACTCTCCCCACAGTCAACATCTTACCTTCAAACTATCCTAATCTTTAATACATCTGCGTAGCCGCAGAAGTCAAGCTAATTTATGGAAATTATAATCATTATATAGAATACCTATTATTATTTACACTGTAGCCATCTCTTAATGATGCAGGAGTTATAGCTCACTGTTATCTTATTATTCAATTCATTATAATGAAGTTTCTGTGAATACAAGCGTCAGTCTTTTCACATAAACTCCCAGCAAATGATCACAGCTGCCACCTGAAAACACCCACTCAGTCAATTTTATGGAAATACAAGTGGCTGTAAAAAATTATGGTCTGCATTATTCAGCTAAATTTTGCCCTGGGGCAGAAGCAGGAAAAGGGAGCCATTGCAAAGCTTTTCATATTGTAAAGCGTCCTCTGCTGATGAGCTGCTGGGACATTAAATACTATACAAACACAAAGAGGGAAGGAAACTAATCCAGACAACATCAGCGAAAACAAAACATTGTCTGCAACGTGACCCATACACAGGCTGTCTGTCAGTTGTATAGAAAGACATGTGCCATGTTATTTGTGTAAAAAATAAATTGATTGGCTGGTTAGCAGGTCTCCATGTGGGTTTACAGCCCCAGTCAGTGGTTGCTGCTGCTCTGTCTCTCCACCTTTCACCTACTTCTTGTTTCCTGTGATCTTTGACCCCATTGTACACTGATCCATGTCCTATTTGCCTAATGCAACATTGACATAAGCTTGTATTCATTGAGAAATCTTCAAAGTCCAATGCCTATTCCACAAAACAGTAGCATGTGAAAACTAAAACTGAAGTTCACGTTAAAAGTGATCAGTGACTGCCTTCCAAAACAAACACCAAAATCAATCATCCAATGAATCATGTAGAGTTTCGCTTTTAAAGTAACATTTGGAAAGGGAGACATTTGGACAGATAGTGTGCAGCAAGAGAGTGACCCCAAAAATCAATACCAGGAAGGTGACACTGACGTTTTGCACTCAATATATCTCAGTTATTTGAGCTTACAAAGTTACTGATCTTTGTAGATGACATAACTGTCCTTGTAGGTCACTCACAAGTATGTCCAGTCTGTATTTGTTTTAGTGTTTTGATCTATCACCTACATTCAACTGCTTATGTGAACCTGTTCTATCATTCATCTACCAGATTCTTAACATTGGATAACTTTGGATAAAAAGGCAGCTTTACAAAGTGGCCACCGTGTCATCTTTTGGCCCCACAGCTCAGATTTCACTGATTTCCAAAAGCATCAGGCAGTTAAAAAATTTAAACTAAAAAAAAAAAAAAAAGTTTAGTAAAATAGACAAAGATGGTGGGGTAATGTTTGGATTTCTGCTGAGGTCAGTCATATAGCATAACATTAATGTAAAAACCAAATACAGTTATCCAACTGTGCCAATGCTTCTACACCGCATATCACACTTGTCATAAAGAGAGAAGAAGAGCATTGGTGGTTCAACAAACACTCCACACAATAAGGAAGCTGAGTCATTAACCGTCAAACTACTAAGCTGAATTGTGTAATCTCCTTTGCTAACACAACAGACGTTAACTTTTATAAAGTACTGCACTCCAGCAAGATAATAATCATCCGTCAGTTAAATTAATAAAATAACAATTTGATGCAACCTTGTGCTCACATCTTTATGAATATTCACAAACACACAAGACTCAGCCAATGTGATAATGACAATGTGAAGTTGTTATATTGTCACACGTCCATAAATTCAATGCTTAGTTTACTTTAAAAACATTTGTGTTCAGAGTTTATCTCCCTGCAGGCTGCTGTTTGAATTAACTGTCAAACTGTGAATCAGCTGTCTGGAGTTTTCTTTGATCGTTGGAGCTTATCACTGCACCAGCTGCCGCAGCAGCTGATATGAAACTCCTCTTATCATAAAAGTTAAACGTTCTTGTTTTTTCTTCAGATATAAGCAATAAACATAAAACGTATTCATCTTTGGATAAAAGTATTTCAATGACACAGATTCTTTTGAAACTTGCATTTTAACATTTTAAAACCATCCACAGCTTCCACTTCCTATCTAATATGCATAACCTGTCTGTCAGTGACTGTTGTGCGATTTGGACAAGCAATACCTTCAATGAATAAACTTCGAATAAAAAAAACAAACAACGGCAACATCAGCTGATTCTCCAGTTCTGAGTCGAGCTTCACTGAACTTTGAATAAACAGGTGAACAGCTCGTTGTGCAGCAGTGGTAGTGGTGCAGCGTCAGGGTTCTACAGTGAGTCTTTACTTGCTCAGCTCTATTACTGTCATTTTTACATGTTTCATCAAGAAAGCTGCAACCAGCATCACCACAGGCCTAAAAAAATGCCACTGCACTACTTCATACCAGTGGCTATAATCACTTTGCAAGTTAAATGCTCATAGTGATGGTATAAACCTCTAGTGTTGCTGCAGCTACACGGCTTCTGATTTCATAAATTTGGCTCTGACACACTGTGTCACATTGTGTTGAATCACTAATCTGACTGCTGCTGTGAGTGGGTACTGTGAGTCTGGAGATTCCATCATCCAGTTCAACGAGTCCAATGCTCTTTTATTGTTAAACATCACAGTTTATGTTGAAACAGAAAGTGTGTAACTTAAGCAAAGAATGTACAATAGACAACAGGAGTGTTTGATTTGAGTTCAGCTGTTTTAAAATCTGGTTACTTTCTAACTTTTTTAATGTATTAATATGGTAGTGGAAGATGCTGATCACCCAGGACCATAACAATTTAATACATGAAACAAAAAAGACATGTTAAGACTAGTGAATCAGTGTACATTACAGAACCCTCAACATTAGCAATATGATGTAAGTGAGGAGGTGATTTGAATAAATAGCTTCTGTTTTGTCACCCTATAAAAACCTGTATTAAACCTTCCTCAACCCATCAGTGAGAGCTGGTGGCTCAGCTGAAAGAATTTCCACTGTGATGTGTGTGTATTTTAGAGGACCAGAATAATTCTCACATTGTGGAGCAATAAGATTTTATAATTCAGGTTCACTACACACAAATGAGACACAAAATATCTGCAGCATCAATAAACAAAAAATGGTCATCAGCCTTGAAAACCCGCTGGTTGACTAACATCATGATGTCATGGACTCTTGACGCATGTCCCACTGTACCATGACTGCATGCACTTTTAGCATAGTCACTGTCTGGCTTCCAGTGAAAAAGCTCTTATATAAGCGATCCAAAGCCTCAGCTATAAAACTGTTTCAGCACATCGAGATCTGCAGCTATTTCAAGCCTGTAGCTATTCAGACTTTGACTTCCAAAATACATGATTTGCAGGACAAGAATCACCAGCACCTGGTTATTTGTTTCAATGGTGCTTTTGAAAGGAAAAGCAAAACTCTCCAGGACTGAGAGGAGTGAGAGGGTTGAAGCTTTAGCAGGTACGATGTGCATACATACAGTAGATGGGAACTTTGATGATTTTCAACCCACTTATATGAAGATGAACTGTGTTTAATTTACCACCGTGATGCTTGGACTGATATATATTCCATCAGATGATGATGTCACTGGCAGACTTTTGCCAGCTCTCGATCTATATGTACTTGAACTTACAACATGCACTTCCATTTCTATTGAACAGTCAAACTGAGAGAGGGAAGGGGGAGCCGAATCAACACATCCTGATAAAATTGTTAGAACAACACCTAAATGACAATAATCAGATGCATATGGAATAAAGGTATATTCAGAATGTATTAAATGAGGCTGAATACATTGAAGAACTACAGAGTATGGAGGAGGAAGAGGCCACAACTAGAGACTGTGAGGATAGTGATGGAGGGGGATAGCGGTAGCATCCAATAGGAGACGAGAGCCCAGTGCATTCTGGGAGTTGATGTATCCCTAGCTTTTGGGGGAAAGGGAATACCACAGCTTATTTTCTCTGTTTTCTTATGTTGTGCCAACTTTTTTTTCCACCTTTCAGCTGCATAGATAGACGAGTTTTACTAGAGGGCCATCCATCCAGCAGTGAATTATTCCTTTGATATGGAAGTGTGGGTGGGCAAAATTCTGGGAAAGGGCTTCTCTATGACAGTTATGAGTCTTAGGCCACCATTAGTGGGCAATAATAAGGTCAGATGTTTGTTACGCATTATTAAGAGCTGGCAAGAGAACATCAGGCACAGAAGCTCAGTTCCACAGATTGTAACTTTCATCTGCAGTCAAGTATACACAGAAATCCAGCATGAGTGCAGAATAAATGTGCACACTATCATAAACTATTAGCCACAGTTTATGGAGCAATTACTCAGCAGAGGCACAGATACAGTGTCCGTTAACGTTCTGCCCAAGATCTGAGCCTCCTGTGTGGTTTAATGAGTCATATCTTGACTCCAGATGTTTTGTGGGCCTACAGCTTCTGTCACATCTCTTCCCATCTGTGCTCTCCTCCTGCGTTTACAGTAACAATGTGGTTTTGAAGCGAGGTTGAAGTGTGACATCTGTGTTCAGTTACATTCTCTGGCTTAAGGCATGCTGGAGAAGTATAGTCACAGGGCCTCCGACAGCAGATACCACTAATAAACATGCTTTTTTTCTCTATAAAACTAGACTAGTTGAGTATCTCTCTGGTTAAGAGACAACAGTGCCACTCACACTCTTTCACACACACCAGAATGCCTGATAAGTCACAATCTCAGGATTTTACAAACTAAATCTGATGCTGTTCATTAGGTTTGACGATATAATGCCAGTCAACAGCAAGGAACAACTCCAAAACACAAGGGTTTATGGGTGTGAGGAGGCAGATGTTGGCACTTGATAACCAGCATTTCCTTGTGTTTGGAAAATTGTTTTTTTCAAAAAGAAATGTGGGGGAAAACATTTTCATCGTCTTTTTCCTTGTGAGCTCCTTAAAAGTGCTAATTATAAACACAGCCACTAACAAACAAACGTCTTAAAACCTACCAGGTCGGCTAAAACCAGTTTATACTGTGAAGTTGTGTTGCAACACAAACAAAGGTGTAATTACTAAAAGGTTTTTCAATATTGACATGGTAAACATATATTGTATCGCTTAGACACTCCACAGTTTCCAGCTAAATGGTGGTGACTGCCAGTCTTTGACGTTTTTTTCCATTCCTCAATCATTAATATTAACTTGGTCCATCAATCAAAACAATCTAAAGTTTTCTTTCAGAAAAGTATCCCAAGGTATGATTATTGTCATGTGACGTTCATTGCAGTTTGGCACTTCTCTCCACAGCAGTTTTCTCTCTGTCTGACTTTACCTAGCTTCAGGTTTGCTTGTTTTTGTTTATTACCTCCGTGCAGGACGTTCTGTTTTCATTTGTCTGTCTGTTAGTTAGTAGGATTACACAAAAACTACTGAATAACCACAAAACGTGGTGGAAAGATCTGGTATGAGTCGGGAAAGAACCCATTCAATAGTAATGAGGATGAGGACCAGGGGGCAGCTCCAGTCACTTTCTTTTACATTGTTTTTCATTTGATCTCAATAATTCATGGATCTTGATTAACTAAATCAGGCATGTTTAGGGGACTGATCTAAATAAATGGCTGGCTCTAGAAGATTTAAATGAGACCGTTGGGCCTTGGCGAAGGTGTGATCTCTATGCCATTCTAGTTAAAGTTTTCAACCCACGAGGCTTAGGTGACGACAAACACAGTTCATTGAAAAAAACGATGACTATCTTCTTCCAGTAATATGCTGTTATTGGCTTTCATATAATCAATCATTCTGGCTGAAAACAGACATGTACCCTGTCCACTGTGAGCAGGGAAGGGGGTTCCGGCACTTGGGGGCCTTGTAAGCTCTGGTCTTACAAATGCAATGATGGCTGAAGGGTCTTAGCAAGCAACAAACATCACCACTGAGCCCAGCCAATAGACCAGACAAAACGTACAATTAGCACTTTTAAGCACAGGGCGGCCGCAGGTCCTTAAAAAGTATTAACTGTCTTGAATTCAGATTGGATGGGTTTTCATTTCGTAGGCACGTCTCTACTTATTGCTTCTGATAAGTGTTGTGTTGTTAGTATGTTGCTGGTTATGTTTATTTGTTAAACTAATGCCTCTCTACCAGCCTGCTAGCTCGTTTATGATCATGGGGAAATGTTTAATTTCAAATGACAAGCACTTGTAGTGGTTAAAGCCAGTGGCTGGAAAACAAACTGCACCGTGTGTCTTTCAAACTCAGGACAATGGGGATCAAGAAGATGGAGTCTGATGGACGTAAACGTGTTTACTCAGAGTTAGGTAAGGTCTTTGATTTCAAGCAATATTAAAAAAGATTTAAACATTCTTAAATTGTATTTATTTTTTTGTTTGTGTTGTGTTCTTTTCATCCTAATATGAAAAGACAGTTATAACCTGTCAGTTCACAGCAGATAAAGTAGGCTAGGTTTTAACTTACTTAACGAGTTAAACGAGTAACTGCTCTGTGTTTTGTTTTTTCCTAATGGGGTCATGACCCAAAATGAGTCACTGGTGCATCTGTTGGTTGCCACTGCGAAGAGATTAACATAATTATGATGTTTTAAATGAGCTTGGGTGATTGAATGAGACTAAAGATTTACTACAGGCTACCACAGACTGATCCAGTTTCATTTTGCTTTCCTGATGTTGTTTTCTTGCCTCTTTTTGACCCGATGATGTCTTTCTGGTTTGACTTTCTTCTTCAGTAAACTGTTTTCTTGAATAAGAGGTCAGACCGGGCTTTAATATGACTTACAATTAGCTCCCATTATGTGAGGGTGATGTGTTGTTATATGCATAGAAACAGGTCAAACTTCTGCAACTTCTGGGTTACTGAGTTAGAGCTTGTGGAACTTTAACAGGTTTCTTTTCAGTCATTCTTATAGCCGTCCCCAAATGAGGATTAAAATAATGAATAAACTAATACAACAAATAATGTTGGGAGGTGAATTTAAATGTGACAAGAGTAGAAGACGATAAATGCTGATTGTGGAGCTGGAGAGTTTGAAAACATCGGAAAACTTGGATTTGCACACACTGCTGGATTTATTCTCTCATAGGAAAGGTATGACACTGACCAGGCAGATTACTATGAGAACAAGAGTAACATACATGTCTGATATAGGCTACCTGAACGCTTCAGCACGCACAGCACACAACATGCTGCATACTAATGTAAACAATTTTTAATGAATTGAACACTGAAAAACCCAAACAAATGTGATTCTGAAATGCTAACCTGCATCTTGCAAATTAAAAGTTGGTGGTTTGAGCCATACACACTTCATCCAAAATTTAAAATACCCTGTCATAATACTGTACAACCCAACTACACAGACATTAACCTAATACTATAATAGGTAACCTATAGATAAATGATAAATACAGTGTAGATCATTAAACAAGTATTTCCTCATCACTACCATCATATCTATGTAATCATATCAGGGGGAGTGACTAAGTCGGAGGCCTAGACGCTAAACACTAACCTGCTCTACTGTTGCAATAAACATTTGAACGTCAATTGTGAATACATACTTCAGTGGATTTTAAAGCTGTTATTGATCACAAAGCGTAAATTCAGTCAGGCTTGAATTCTTTTTGAATGACAAGTGTTTTTTGTTTCATGCAGCCAAACATATGATCCTCTGGCAGATTATTTAGCACATCCTGAAGTGGAACATTTTAATTGTCAGCTCCTGGTTACACATAATGCAAATTAAACAGCAGCTGGCAGTGATAGGGCACACATTTGAATGAATGAGTTGAATGAAAATCAGCATTTGTCTTGTATTTCTACATTTTAAATAAACTTTTGTCCTGGCTCTCCGATATACACTGTGTGCTTTAATTACAGCTGAACCGCAGACACACATGTCTAAAGATTAACAGAGCCAACAGGAGCCATTAACAAAGTTGAGCTCCTCATGTGACTCCAACATTTAAACCAACCATGTGAACAGGATTACTTTCCCCCGACAGCAAAGAACAATCATTTCAAACATCAACTCAAATTAACCCAAATGTCTTCATTGACACACACCAACAAACACAGTTTCATCTACATAACAGAGGACATTACGCACATTTCAATGATTTCCTGGAGCAGTTACTACTTGTCTAACCTAATCCTAATCTTAACCTAAACATAACCTTAACTGTAACCTTAAAACATGTCTTTTCCTTAAAAATTTAATGATGTATATTATGGGGACTTGCTTTTAGTCTCCATATGGAAGTCCCAGTAATGTGACGGTGTAAACAGATTTAGGTTCCCTAAGTAATACCATGATCACACACACCAGTCACATTCAATTTAGAACGATTTCATGGAGACTAACCCTAACCTTACCCACTACTACTACTACTTGCCTAAACCAATCACTTACACTAACCTTAAACTAAACCTAACCTAAACCTTAATCTAAACCTTAACCTAAACCTTAATCTAAACCTTAATCTAAACCTTAACCTAAACCTAACCTAACCTAACCTTAATCTAAACCTTAACCTAAACCTTAATCTAAACCTAACCTAACCTTAACTTTAACCAAACCTTAAAACATTGTCTTCACTATAATGTAATGATTTACAGACAAGTCCCCATAATGTGTCTGTGTAGGTTCCCACGTCACACACACACTTGACTCTCAGTAGTTGTGAGGACACTCATTGGCATAATGCATTCCATAGCCCCTTACCCTTACCTTAAAGGGATAGTTCACCCAAAAATGAAAATGCACTCATTATCTACTCACCACTAAGCAGATGGAGGTGTGGGTTAAGTGTTTGAGTCCACAGGGGTAAACACGCTGCAGCCACCCATCACAACTAAATGTCTAACCCTAAGTAAACATTAAACCCTGAAACCAAGTCTTCACCCACAGACAACCCTATGGAGAAGTGAGGACCGACCAGAATGTCCTCACAATGATGGTATTAAGGCAAAATGGTTCCTCATAACTATAGACAGACATGTGCGCACGCACACAGTACAACAGACTATAGTGCTCCGTCGTCCACTAACCTGGGCGGGCCGGCGGGCTCCCAGTAGCGGCAGAACAGGTGCAGTCCGTCGGCGTTGACGATGTGCTGCAGGTCGGTGTAAGGGACTCCCTGCGGGCTCCGCCGCGGAGAAGCTCCCGGCTCCGGCATGGAGGGCTCTGCAACGGAGACACGGAGCAGCGATAAGAGCACATCACTGCCGTAGAGGAAGCAACCCAAGCCGGCAGCGAGCAGGCAGGTGGCGGCTGTCACTGCGTTCATCACTTCTACTGATTTACTGAGCATCGGCCTGACATGACACAGTGAGGGAGCTGACATGTGACGGATCTAATCCTGAGCCACACACACACACACACACACACACACACACACACACACACACACACACACACACACACACACACACACACACACACACACACAGGCAGCGTTGTCAGAGCGTTACGTCACGAAACCATACATGCTCAGCTTTTTACAAGCTCTCTCTACCACTCTCTCTCTCTGTCTCTCTCAACCCCCACTCTACACATTCTCTCTCTCTCTCTCTTTCTCTCTCTCTCTCTCTCAAATCATTAGCTTCATTGCTATGACCACACATATAATTGCGACACTTATGAGTGCAATACTGTCTATAGTCTCTTGGGTTGTCATAGGAATCATAGAGCCAATAATAATAATAATCCATCACTTCACACATTATTCACTTCACAGGCTGAGGCTGTACACCACATGCTTCTACTCTGTAGACGACATTAAGAACAGAAAAAACAATCTTTGCAAGTGAATTATGAAATAAAATATAAAAATGCATCATAAAAGGGATGATAGAGCCAATGATAAAAAGACTTGTAATTAAATGGTAAAGATAAAAGATCAGATAATAAAAATGTCCAGTATCTGTGTAGGTTTCTTGTAAAACATCTTACTGTTTAATACCCTCTTATTTTAGTCTTTCTCTTTTTTCCCCAAGGACCAAAAAGCATGAATAGCTGCTTTTCTCGTTCCCCTCCTGCATTGCACATGAAAGCCTTTTTCTGGTCCTTCATGCTGGATACAGGATCATGTTGTGAAAAGCATGTGCTGCATTACAATGGAGAGGGCAGTGTGTGTGTGTGTGTGTGTACTGCCAGGGACATCGCCCCAAGTAAAAATAGTACTCGAGTGGTGTCACCTTTCAGGTTTGGTGACCTGACATGCAACCTTCAAACTGGCATTTTAATATTTATAGTCTACCTGTATCTCTTAATTGGTTCCTGCTTGGAACATCCACCTTGTGGATACCGCTGTTATGTATTTGCATCATTAGGACTCACGATAGTCAGCAATGGCACCGTGCACATCATCGTTCTGATCGATGTCCAACCCTCCACGGTGCATTTGTTATTGTGTGCACTTAGATGAAATATGGTACACAAGGGAGCCAGCGAATACCTCTGGATAATGTGCATCACACGTGCAAAAACAAGCCGTTTTCACAGAACTTGAATAGGCTGCACGAGGAGTGAACCATCACTGGAACCTGCTGCGGTGCCATGTGTGTGCGCGCAAAAACCTCGCGTTGTTGTTTTTATCTCTACTCTGCTGCAAACACACATTTCCACCGTCACACACAGGGGGGGAAGAGTGAGGACATAAGGATGCTGCTGGTTCACTTGCATGTAAAATAACAAGCAAACGATCGCAACGCAAGTGGTAAAAGAATCAATTCATGCGCTTTGGCTGTTGGTATCGATGCCAGTAGCTCTATATAGAAACACGCGCTATAATATGACCTGCAGGTAATATATACGGAAAAAGGTGAATGGAGAAATGCAGAGAAAATGCTACATGTGCGAATAACAGTTTAAAAGTACAAGGTATACTGAATAAAAAACCCAAATAAACAGAGTATTATACAGATGCTGAAGATGAAAGCTAACGCACTGCTGTACAAGTCATTTACACACGAGAGTATCATGAGAATATTGTAAGAATATATATTAGAGATTGATCCAACCTGAGCAGGAGCGTCTGCAGTGAAGTTTCAGCTTCTCCTCGGACTCTCTCTCTCTCGCTCTCTTTCTTTCTCTTTCTCTCCTTCTCTCTCCTTCTCTGTTTATGGATGTATGTCTCTCTCTCTCTCGCTTTCTCTCGGATGCTCTGCTCTCGCCACCCGCCAAGAGAAGAATGCAGTCAGCGACGTTTGAGGAGAAACTAAATGTTCACACATACCCCCTCCTCTCTCTCTCTCTCTCTCTCCCTCTCTCTGTCCCTCTG
Organism: Paralichthys olivaceus; assembly: GCF_024713975.1. Lineage (NCBI taxonomy): Eukaryota > Metazoa > Chordata > Actinopteri > Pleuronectiformes > Paralichthyidae > Paralichthys > Paralichthys olivaceus. The sequence continues at coordinate 10,416,888 of NC_091098.1, read as the reverse complement.
CCCTCTGTCACTGTCTCTCTCTCTCTCTCTCTCTCTCTCTCTCTCTCTCTCTCTCCCTCTCTCTGTCCCTCTGCCCTCTGTCACTGTCTCTCTCTCTCTCTCTCTCTCACACACACACACACACACACACACACACACACACACACACACACACACACACACACACACACACACACACACACACACACACCACCCTGCCAAAATATCTCCTCCCCCAAATTAAAGATCATGTCATCATATTCCAAAATGGGTTTTTAGTGATCTACCACATCACTGAGGCAGGTGATACCTAGTTATAGCATAGATTTTTTTAGGAGTCAAAATTGTTTTGAAGGAGGTGCATTCAGTATTTTAGAACTTAACATTATGGGGAATATAAACAGACTTTGTGTTTGTTTATATGAAAACTCCACAGGGAACCTTTTAGTAGATGTGGTAAACACACTTCCAACTGAGATCCAATCCAATTTTTATCTTGCGGTTAGTTTTAGTTCATGCCCTGAATTGCTTTTGTGTGTTTATCCTCACAAGTTGCTGTGATCTAAGATGAGCTAGATAAACAAAATTAGGCAAATGTTGAAACACGTTGTGTTTCTCCACAATGTTTAAAATTGTGATGATAACTTAGTAGGTTTTCAGGATATTGATTAATAAACTATAGAAATAGAGCTTAGTTTAATTCATGATTCTAAAAATTTGCAAATTTAAAACTAAATGGACATAATGTCATCAGTCTAGTTAAACTAAGTTTGTAAATTGTATTAAAAATGGCCAAAAGGGGGCATCACAAATAATTTGCCATAGCTCCTTGGAAGTTTGGCCTTATGAGGGCCATAAGATTATTTGATCCATCCAACATGGATCCAATTACTTTGTGGAAAAAAATGCAAATAATTCTAATGTCTGCAGTTACTTTTTTGTAATAAAAGAAAATGTCTTCAAATAGTTAATGAACTAACTTACTTACTAACTTCAGGGTGGACCCTTCCAGCTGTGAACATAACAAACACATGGTGGAAACATTTCATCAGTGATGTAATTGAAGATCCTGTCCTCCCAGTTTCCAGGAATGTGCCTATAGTGATGCAAAAGGTCAATCTCAAGCGTCATTAACCCAAACAGAGCAGATTACTAATATGACACAAGATATTGAAAAACACTGAAGGAAAAGATAAGCAGTTTTTAAAAGTTTGTAAAAGCCTGAGTATCTGAATATGCTGGTATGTCTGCAAACTCATTTGGGTATTTGGCAAGAAGTTTCAGGATTTTAAAAATTAAATGAAAGGAAATAAGAACTATTCAAATTTGCGGAGGTCAAGCTGATCTGTCAGACAACCACGAAATAAGATCAAAGCTCGATCAACAACCTCCAGCTGTTGAGCTCAACATGTCTGTTTAGTTCTGAGCAAATATTTGACAAACTAGCCGCAAGTAGCATCATCATCACTACCATTTGACTTCAGATGTTTCATCAATCAGGCACAGTTGAAGCCATCACATTGTTATGGGTCTAAAAAGATTGTGTCAAAATTGAGAAGGCCCTTGAGAAGAAGGGGTTCCCAACACCTGCCTTATACTGTTTTTTGGGGCTTTATTTTGAAACTGGGCTCGTTTTAGGAGAATGGAAGCCTCTGTCCTTGCTGCCTTGCTCACTGTCACATTGTATGTGCATTTATTTGTGGAATATGTGTTCATGTGTCACTTTACAGGTTTACAGCATAAGCCTAACATGGCAGGAGTAATGACAGTAAGGTGGGCAGATGTTGAGTCAGTGAAAAATGTGCTGTCAATGTCATGGCCTGTAATCTTTGAAAATTGCTATTGTCATTTCATATTTACAGTTTCTGATGAATTTAACACATTATTGAGAGGTACATTTTTTTCAGAAGAGAGATACAGAAACCAGTGTTGACTGGTAATGCGTGACTATAATAATTCTATGAGGAGTTACTCTTTTAAATCAAGCACAGAAGCATTAGAAAATGGGCTTTATGTGGGTTTGGCAGAGCTACCTTCATGTTGTAGATACTGAAAATCTTATGGTTACTGACCTCTAGTGGTTTCAACTTCTCACCTTGATGCAGTCATGTAGAATGTATTACACGATGTGGTGAGTACACAGTAACAAGTACAACACATTTGTAAAGACACATATTGCGGCCATATGAAGGCCATGTGTGAGCAAACACTATAAGCCGTCATATATTTGGTGAATTTACTGGAGGCTGTAGATTTTGGACGGAGAATTCATGTACAATGGGAGGATCATTTTTTAACAAAGTACTCATTACTAAAATGTAACTGTTTTGTTGCAACTCATCATGACTATGAGTTCCATTTCACATTAACAGTGACTCATTAGATCTGGTTTTACTTAACAGAGGATTGTTGTGGCTGCAGATCTTTGTGGTGGAGCCCTGGAAATTAATTAGTTCCCAGTTCTCGCAAGCTCTCGACAAGCTCTCACAAAACTGTTCTTTATCAATGAGACATACAGTAAACATGCTACAAACTTACTTCTTAATATTCTTTTGGTTTAAATGTGTGACTCAAAACTGGATAGAATTTGTAAATGAATTTATGATGTGTACATGTGTTCTGAGAGTGTCTGAATCAAGATCAACCTCAAAGAATTTCCTGAAGTGAAAGTGTGCTGTTTATAAATAAGGGCTTCTGAAACTAGGACTGATGGTGACAGCATCATTTTATATTGTATTCAATTAGTGTAAATAAAAGTTAGATTACATATATTACAATGTGTAAGTGAAACATAGAGTACATGTCTGGTTTTTAACATCTGCATTGTATAACAGATGGATATGATGGCTTAAATAATCACTTTTATATAGACATGAGTATTCAAGCCAATCAACAGAAGGACAGCATGTTGCAGTGTTACGTAACATGAGCACTTCATTATCTTACATTATCTGAGCTTGGATCACTACAATGAGCTTCATCTGGCAGAGGAACTGAAATATCTCAAAGATCAGCTCGGTATGTAAACAGAGCCACTGAACTCATGTGGAGATGTATGAGTTACGGACGAGTCTGACTGAAACAACATGTCACAGTGAGACTGGAGAAAACATTCAATCAAGATTCAAAACAACATTTTCATAAGTCCTGATCTTTTCAGAGGTATTTGGAAATTTCCTGTGGTTACATCACCAAATCTAGATGTCTTCCTCTGAAGATGCTTCACCTCAAAACCATCTGTATTCAGACAGGAAAGGAACTACAGGAACAATTTGAAGAAAAAAAATTAACCTTTTATCTAAGTGCATTGATATTGTCATATTTAGAGCCTGTGAACCTTTGTCTGTGGACCCTGTACGCCCACAAACAGGGTAACAAATTGCAATTACAAAGATATATTCAAAATGATTATGCATCTTGTGATATCACAAAGAAGTCAGAAAGTAATGTCATGTAAAGTTCAAAAATGCATTTTGTGGCATCTCTGAGTCCTATGTGACTATAGACATGAGCTAAAGCTAATTTAGATGAAAAAATAATTCACTATCCTATCGTAGGAGTAATGGGTTTCAATATTTTTATTTTTTGTTGAGGACTTTATTCCTCAACATGGTCCGTCACGGTCAATGGTCCTGACCTCAGTATATCCTCTAAAGATGTTTTGGTGGTTTCCTAATTCATAGCTGAAACTCTCCCTATTTTACAGCCCCAGACGATTTCAATTTGCCTTAAAATTGGAATGATTGGTAAAATATGAGGGAACACCTTGATTCACAAATACATTTGTATATAAAGTAGAACCAAATAAAAACCCATGCGTCATCAACAGAGGGAAAAACAATAGTGGATAATTTGAGGTGTTTACTCTCTGGGATGGTCTGGTATTTTAATGGCCATAGGGCTTGAGGGGCGTGAAATATGAACCAGATGGCTGACGAACATCGACTCAGGCATTTCACCGTCAAAAGAAGGAAAACCCACTTTTTTTTCCCTTTCCACTGATGTGTTTCATATCATGCGCAACTTCCGCAAGGATAAAACTGGGATACTCTTGAGTGTTCAGTGTGGTCATATGTTTCTCATCAGTGAAACCCATGTCTAACACACTGTCAACAGGTGGAGGCAGACAACCGTCATGAGGCAACAGGCCACGTCATCAGGTTATGAAAATATTTCCTGTGTAATTTCAGATCTAGCCTTGAGATTTAAATTTTCAAGTATGAGTTTATCTTGTGTGAAACCTTCTTTGGTACAAATATAAAATAGCTCTAGTGTGTATTACCCTTGTTGTGAGGCTCACTCTGTGATCTGTCAACAAGCATTTTTAAGTTAAGTCTATTTTACATAGTGTGGATGCAGTTTCCTGGTTTTGATCAATAGAGACTGTCATGAATCCTGCATTCTCTATGTCCGTGGATGGAACATGGACCAAAATCAAAAATGTTTGTCATTTTGCTATCACAGTGAGGCTTGTTCAAGTGTTTCAGTTAGTTACCATAGAAAGAGTCGAGCCCCTATGTCTGTGGGAAATCAGTACCACCATGATCACTACTAGGCAGACTCAGGTTCCACATGACATCAATAGTGCAAGATGGATGCACCCACATCGTCCATCTTTATACAGTCTATAGTCCCAATAAATGTTTTATTTCAGCATTATCACAATCTTACAAGCAAAGTCACCAAGGGTCAAAGGTCCCCAATAAGTAGTTTGAAAATGTTTTCATATCTGGTTTCCCACAGTCATGAAGTTCCAGGAAAAGTTAAGAAATGAGAAAAGCAAGCAAGTCATTATGAAATAGCATTTTACAAAAAAGGTAGTATTGCCTGATTCAGGTATAAACAGAGTATGCATCTCCCCAATGCTTTCAGTAGATTTTCATAAATAAATGATTAATACACATAATAAAATGACAATGTAATAAAATCATTTCAAAAAGCTGGCCAACAAGGCACAGAAGAATATCAATATGTATTAATATACTTTATCTACAAAAGTGTTTGTGGTACTGCTTTGATTTGTACCTTCCTCTAGACTGGAAAATTGCTGTGTGACTTCACATGTGTATTCTTCAGTCATTAACTGCCACTATGTGGCTTTGCCCACATAGCTACAGCGCATGTGTGTGTGTGTGTGTGTGTGTGTGTGTGTGTGTGTGTGTGCCAGCGTACGTGCCTGCCTGCATGTGTGTGTGCAGGTATGCAGATTTGCGTGTCTGTGCTTGTGACAAACAGAAGTCCCAGTTATCTGAAGCTCAGAGGATACAATCAGTGATACTGTCCTCCATCTTTCCTCCCAGGACTCAGAACTGTGTCATTATGTTCTGTGAAAAACAGGACAGAACAGGAGAAGGAAAAAAAAACAGCCCAATTTTAGGAAATATATTTTGAAAACCTGAAAGTCTCAACACTGGGTTATGTACATGTGATCTAAAACCTTGGCTGAACATGATACATAAACAACTATTTATGTATTTCTGAGTCAACCTCTTTGATAAAAGATGTCTTCACTTTGCACCATGTGGAAAGTATATCATTCTTCAGCAGCCTTGTCTGTTTTCATTCATTTCAACAGTTTACTTTAATGAACTGAACTAAATAAATGGAAAATTAAATGAACTCATGATAAATAACAGGTCAGATGTATTTCATATCAAGATGGACCAGGTCTGAGTTTGACCGACCTCTTATCTTACTATAAAAACCTCAATCTCCCTCTATCGTGGTCACCCAAATAAATATTAAAGATTAGCAGGCACACACACAAGCACACACACAAGCACACACACACACACACACACACACACACACACACACACACACACACACACACACACACACACACACACACACACACACACTCATGTGTTTCATCTAAATTATACAAATTGTTGTTTTCTTTACCCTAGAATGAGCCCTTTAATTTAGATACTTTATATTTACATCAGCAGGTTGTCCAAACTGGAAAAACGAATCCCATTTTGAGTTTTTATGACAACTGAAGGATACCACAGGTTCTCTTCAATGTTTGGAAGGGGAGGGTGAGGTCAGAGGTGTTAGGGGTGATAGGATAATGCATCGTTGGATTATTCTCAGTTGCTCATATGCACTGGTCACTCATCCTTATTGATTGATGGCACAATCCCCCCCATATGTATGTTTGATGCTTGTACAGTACATCACCTCATCTCTCATTCTGGTCGACTGACAGTACAAAACGGCGTCATGGATGTTGGAGAACAGACAGGACTTTGTCACATCGTCTTTGAAGAAATCTCCAGTCTGCAGGTTGTCCACCACACCAGCTGGAAAGACACAGAAATAGAAATAAAATGAGTATTTGTTGTAAATAAAAATGAATTAATCAGAGAAAAAAAATCTGAGCTAATAATCCACACAATTTCTTGGCAGTTTTAGTCAACTATTCTAAACTATTCTAGAAAAGTAGATGGACTTACTTTGGCAGCCAGCAAGAACCACATCTATACCAATTTGGCTGTAGTCTTTCTGGATCTGTGACAGAAAAAAACACAGCGCACAGATCAGACTGGGGTTTGTTTAACTAGTTGGATGATTACATTTATTGTAACTGAAAGACAGAGGAGCTAAATGATAAGGAGAAGGACAGAGGATTGTAATAGCCTTTAACTGTCTGCCTTTTTGTTCCAAACATTTCTTTATACTGGATCAATTTTAGATGAGGAATGCTGAATTAGTATACAAAATTGTGTAATACATATACAGATTCATACAAGTTCAACCCTAATGCATAAAAGTCACTAAACGTTAAAGTGTAAAATGAAATGCATCATTTCTAATTAAACAAAGTGAGACTGATATTGCTCTGTCTTGCCATGTTCATACATTTCGTAGCGCCTTGATTCCAACAGTATCCAGGAAGTTGACGGGGCTGAGGTCAAGAATGATGGCTTGTGGGTATGACGGCTCGAGGGCAATGTCTGTCTCAATGACAGCAATGTCTTTCTGCCCTGGCTCCTGAAGAGGAGACATGACACCACAAAGGAGTCAACATTTAGACAATGGTCTTTGCCGAAAGGTTTGTTTATTAAAAGACAACTGTATTTGAAACGTGCAATGGGCAACAATATTCTAAATGTAAAGAAATAAAACATTTTCATACATTAACTACATCTGGTCTTTCTCACCATATTTACGCCATTCTTCTTGGCTCTCTTGGCATTGTCCTCCTCAATCCTCTTCTTTTTGGCCTCCAGTTTCTTCTTTGCTGACAGGATCTTGGCAATATCAATGCCAGACTAATAGAAACAGTAAAAGACAATCGGGACAAAGTTCCCAGAGTAACTACAGGTACATAACTTTCCGTTGGTCAAGATGCAAACTATCGCAAAGAAATGGATGTTAATGTCTGCATTCATGCAAACTGTGTCCCTGAGGTGTTAGTTCATGTGAACAGCAAAGCTTGTGCAGTTTACAATGTATTACTATAGCAAATACTGCAGGGCAACACTCAGCATACAAATATTGTGTAAAGGTTTCACAGGCTTTGTAGGTTCAGTCCAAATGAATTGTTTGTTCTCACAACATTATGAGGCATAACCACCAGGCGTTAGAGAAAAGTCCTTTTTCTAAGAAGGTCTTACCTGCTCAGGAAGCTATAGTGCTTTCACCTGAGGGTTCTGGTTTACAGTAAACTTGGAATGTTTGAAATGAAATGAGGTTCACCTGCATTTGTGTTCTACAACTAATAAATAAGTTAACATCATTTTCTCAGACTAATCTGACTTTTGTTGAAGCAACAGAAAATACAATTTTGTGGGTCCATTTGTTTAGATGCAAATAAATTGAGTCAGAATCTGAATTCTCATATAAACATCAAATTTCACTCAAAGGGGTCAATTCAAGAAAAATGGTTTCAATATCAAAGCCTCCTATCATTTTAAGACTGATCTGACAGATTGTGAGCCAAACCTTTATGACTACAAAATAAATGTTTTCATCTCAAGACTATTAAAAAACATTATTACAACAAACTAACAACCAACCAACTCAAGTCCGTCTCACCTGTCAGTCATGACATCTCAACCTGTTTTAATAGCGTCAAATGAGTAATCGAAACCGAATTTACAGGAAAAATGAACACCTGAACAAACATCAGTGTGATAAGAAATATGTCAAATTACATAAAGCATCTTTGAGAAAAGGAAAAACTGACGTGCAACTTTTAGCTCGCTACATGCCACCAGGTGGCAGTCAACCTGCCTTGGCTTCACTCTTGTGGAGTAGTCATGTCACTCATCTTTTTGCAACCCATCATTTTAAATGCTGTTAGCAAGAACAAGCAGAGAGTGATCCAACATTTCTTCTGCACCTGGTGGGTTTCACCCAGAGCCAAAATACCACAATTTATGAGGCAACAGTTTTTCTCTTTGTCGACAAACCTACAGCCTCTGCCACTTCTATGAAAGCTTATTTGTGCATCAAACAGTAGAAAGAAAAGAGCGACCCGGGGGTTTTGACATGCTGACATTCTAATGAATGAAGCGTTCCATTATCACCCTCAATTATTCAGTCTCAGCTTCTCCCCCTCTCATCTTTTGTCATCTTTTTTTTTTTTTTTTTTACAGCTTTCCTCAATGTGTCTTCCTATGTATCCCAAAGAGACGTGACAGAAAAGCAAGACAAGAATGGGTGGGAGAGCAGGATGTTTCAAAAAAAGTTAAACAGAAGAAAACATTAGGATGACATCTGAACAATGTCTGTCACAGTCGTAATGTGTGAATTGTGCAACAGTCAGGTCAGTTATTAGTGTCTGAAATAATGTTCGCAGGAGAGGAGATGATTGCACGGAAGTTGTGAAGAGGGACTGTTGGTGGAGGAGTTGGTTGTTTTATTTCTTGTGTGTGTGTGTGTGTGTCCTCACCTTCTTCCCCAGGGCATCTTCATACATCTCAGCATTGGCGAAGTAGAGTGTAGCAGAGGAACGGAAGATCAAAATCTTTGGCACCTGCCTCACCTAAAATCGATAAGTTATGGAATTGATCGTTTAAATAAAAAAATGAATCACTACATTTCCCATACTGACAAATGCTCATAATAACACAGTGTTTAACAATGTTAAATCACCTGCGAGGAAAGTAGCACTGGAGCACATGTCTTAGCATAACCCTTCATAGCATAACACTATGTTCAAGCTGCCAAGTAATGACAGTCTAGAGTCTTGCTAGAACAGAGGTGTTTGAGTTAAAAACTACAACCAAAGTACAACTGACACCTTTTAGCTTAGGATGGTGTTATATTACTAATGTTTTAGGGTTTCATTTGAAGATAAATGTCGGCAGCAATTTTCCTGGAAATATATTCAAAGTCAAATTAATTAAATCATGGTGGTGCAAGAGGAAATACCAGATATCACCAAATCATTTAGGAATTGGTCTCTATCAAAACAACTGTGTTAACATGTATCACAGACCAAGAGAAAACTTGATAAAACGTTAGGGGATCAACAAAGTCAGTATGATTCATCCCCGGGCACCATGATTTCATGGGCAGTCAACCTGACAAGCACCATTAAACATAAGTATGATGATAGCAAGATGTCAGGCTAACTGTAAAGACATCCCAATGTTTTTGTTAAACTGCCCTTCCATTAATTCAGTGGTCGCAACCTAATTTTATACATTTAGCTTAAAGTAAAAAGCAGGGGGCTCGGATATTCAAATGCAATGAAGGGGTGCAATGAAGACATTTTGCCAAACCATTGTGCAAGACCAATAAAATATATATTCTTTTGCCAGACCAGACATGTGATTTTATGAGTTTTTGATAATGTTTCTTTCAAAAGACAATAATACACAGTATAAGGGATCAACAGGATCCTCACACTATTCTGTGCTCAGGCCCTACATTGTGGACTGTAGGAGTGAGGTCAAGCTTTAGTTGGAGCAAAGTGCAATTTGTTGACTAACTCCATTTTAAATTTCTGTGTTTGACTCTTCATTTTAACGTGAGGGACAGAGAAACCGAGGGTTAAGTACCTTAATTTATCATTAATTTATCATTATTCTCTGTACATTCTGACCATGTCTGGTCGGATGCTTGTCCTGTTTTGAGGTAAATACATTGTGTCATACCTGATTGTATTCCTCCAGTGGCCTGTAAATGTCAGTGCCAGGGACCTGCCCCAGCAGAGAATATTTAGGTCTGTAGTACACACAAAATAAAGTCCTGTTAGTCTGATTAAACGCTTTGTGTTTTGATGTGGTCTAAAAAGGGAAGGTTAGATAATTGTTGGGTGTGGTGTTTGATAGATGAATGTTCAGTTTGAATATTGAACGTTGCATATCACGTCATTGTTAGTTTATAATTGTGGTTGGGTGGGGCAATGTGTTCCTACAGCTGTGTCCTGAAGATGACGGTGAGCATGGAGAAGCCGATGGAAGCAGCTAGACCCACGTCAGGGTTCAACAAAACAGTGAGGATGAAGGTGGCCATCCAGATTATCTGGGGAAAAACAGGGAGAGATTAGTTAAATACAAATAGGTGGTAAAATAAGACTACAGTGAATCGTTGATGTAGTTGAAATATAATGCAATGTATTCAACAATTCTCATCAGTAGTTGTACAGCAGTAAACTATCTCTGGCACCACGGGAAGGGCCATGTTGTGATGTGAATTCTAATGTAGCTTAATCATTTGAAGCATGAGGGTGGCGAACCAAAGTACCATTCGGACCAGAGTTAGACAAAGTAATCGGGGACAGTAGTACCAGAGCACAGACTTTATCTCACACCTCACTATGCACAGGGACACACCTTCCCCCTGGCTTTTGAACTGAGAAACTACAACAGCGTCTGCACTGGCCAAGCTCATCACCTAGTGACAACTGGAGAAGACGCACACAGTTGGGTCTCTGGGTCTGCTGGGGAGAGATGTTGGGATGTGCTTGGATGTTTGAATAATCAATAACCTCCCTAGTCAGACAAAGTTTTCTGCACATAGAGATATAAGACATACTATTAAAGTAAAAGGCAGAGATCTCAAGGACTGAATTCATTGTTACAGGCGCTAACATATAGGAGATTGCCAAGGAGCATATAGTTTGGAAAAAGCGAGGAAGTGAAAAGTTAATCTTTGAGAAATACAGAGATTTTTGATGGATGATCAAAACATGCACGGTAGTGACCGAAATGTTCCTGAATGGTGTACATCTTATCACAACATTCTAAGTTTCTTTGTCTACGTTTAGGAACACTGACCGAATCAACTTTGTTTTTTCTCCACAATACAGGGATGTCCAGGAATTGCTTCACCATGCCATTGAGGTTGACATAGATAATGGCAGCCAGCACTGCCTACAAAGTCAAATATGAAACAGTTTATTAGGGCACTTTTGATTCTGATAACATGATGGAAAGTTAAATTTAATTTAACACACACACACACACACACACACACACACACACACACACACACACACACACACACACACACACACACACACACACACACACACACACACACACACACACACACACACACACACACACCTTGGGAAGAGTTTCAAAGAGAGCTCCAATCCAAAGCACGATAACAAGGATAACAATTGCAGATAGAGCTCCAGCAATCTGTAATGAAGAGAGAGAATAAGATGGAGGAACAATGAATTAAAATCATGTGAGGGATCAGTCAGTGAGAGTCAAAGGCAAAACTACAGAAAAGGTGGATGTTGTAGTCAGTATGAACAAGTATGGGATTATAAAACGAGTTGTAGTTTCATCAGTCTCTCCTCTCCTCCGTAATGGGCCTTTAGCTGATTAATAGTGTAGTCAAACTAAATCGTTCAAGCCTCTCAGCAAATCTATGTTTGTGTAGGTGGAGTTCAACAATCTGAGAGAAAATTAATTCCCAAAGTGTTTTTTTACTGTAATGGTGCCACTTATCACAGCAACGGTAATGACTGTTTATTACTCTGCTTAACCTTTGTGATCACCCAGGTTTTAGACAACAGGCAGGGGGAGGTGTTTGGATGAAAAAAAAGATGTTGAAAAATGTCAAAAACTAAATATTTTTAAAGCATTTTTCAGAAGTGTGGAATAATCACAGGAAGTGTAACACATATGCAAATTAAATACAGATTATACAAGGTTTAGAAATTGAACTTGATAATGATGCATCAGAAGCAGGACAAATAATAATAATAATAATAATAATTTGGATTTGGATTTATATATTTATATAGCACTTTTCAAAGTACCTATGGTACAATTGAAACAAAGGACAGTAAATAATGATAGGAATGCAAGCTTGGGACAATGTAACGCATATCTCTGCTAGGAGAGAGTTCCAGAGGGTGGGGGCTGCCAGGCTGAATCCCCTGTCATGTGTGTTTGGATGCTGGTACGTGGGATCGTGATCAGACTCTATCTGAGGATCATAGTATCAGGATGGAGCATTGGAGCTTGGTTTGGGTGAGACCAGAATGAGATTGGGGAATCCACTACACATACAGATGTACTTTTTGCTAAACTTAAGCTATATTTGTCAATATCATGAGGTATAAGTTAGGTAAACGGACCCTTTGCAGATCAAACAGCCTCCACCAACCTGAGATTTCCCTCCCGTGCTCTCTTGAACCATACTGCGAGACATGGAGCAGCTGATTGCGAAACACTGGAAAATTGCTCCAAAAGAGTTACTCAGACCCAGGGCCATTAGTTCCTAGATGATAAGAGATACACAATTTATGTACAGTGCACTGATTTTAAAACTTCAGGTCATAGCTGTATCCATCTTTCACCTCCCTACCTGATTGCTGTCCACCTTGTATCCATATTTCAGGGCGAAAATTCGTCCCAGTGAGATGGCAATGCCGTAGCCAACCACAGACAGAGCGAAGGCGTCCCCTATCACCTGAGCAAACAGAGAGACGTCTGGAAAAACAGGTGGCTGGAGACTGGTAGAAGGGAGAATGAAAGTAGAATAGATGATCCATTTTGAACACTTTCTTAAAAACACAGATTCCTGTATATCTGCTGTGGGTTGTGGTATATATGTTTCTCACCCTGAGGGAATGAGTCCCACCACATCCACTCCATATTTCTCCTCCAAGTTCACTTGCCAGGAGATGACTGTACCAATAACGACCTGAAGAAGCAAATAAGAGATACATGAGTGTGTGTGTGTGTGTGTGTGTGTGTGTGTGTGTGTGTGTGTGTGTGTGTGTGTGTGTGTGTGTGTGTGTGTGTGTGTGTGCATGTACATTTTTGAAAGGAACTAAATAACGTTGGAATGAATGATGAGTACATGTACTTATCCCTGGATACTCACAGCGAGCAGCTCCACAGGTATAGGAACAGGTAGTTTTTTACTCAAGTATGCATTGAGCTCCTTAGCAAGAATAAGGCAGACTATGGTGACAGCACTAACCACCAAAGTACCAATGTTTGTTTGTGGAATGAGATAACACAACTCTAGCATCGTCTGGAGAGAGATAAAGAGCAGGATTATTGGTTAAATGGAGGAATGAAAGTGATGCGTTTATTTACATTAAAATCAAGCATGAAAACAGAAAGTCCATATTATATTCTGTCAGATCTGCTGGATATAATTATACGACAGAGGCAGTGGGGTTCTTTTATGTTGTGGTGATCAAAATATTCATATACAGTAAGAGGGCCCAGGAATGAAAGTTCTCTGCCGCTATAACAGATTTCCATGGGTTGAATTCCACAGAGGGAGAGGGCTCTGATCTGCCTGCAGGGCTCGTCTTTGTGGGTATTTCCTACAAAGCTGACTTGAGAGCGGAGCCTGCATCGAAAGCAACTAGACACAGAAGCCCTGCAGGCAGACAGTCAGGAGGCCTGTATAAACCGAGTGTAGATCTGAAGGGGAAAAAGCATTGTGTGACACTCTGAGTGAGCTTGGCAGCTTTATGAAACCGTCATTGAAGTTATTTCAAAGGTAAATAGACACAAGGTGAGCAAAATGCAAATGTTCACATTGACTAATGGGCATGTCCTGTATGCTTTTTTGTCAGCTGCCTCTGCCTTTTTACATGAAAACCTATTCATAGTGAATGCACGGTGAACAATGTGTGCACTCTAAGTGCAATGGCACCCATAGCAGTGGTGCAGTGACTAATATTAATAATGGGATGAATCTCAGAGGGTCGCCACATTAGTGGACTTCAACAAATGTCAAAATTAAATGATCAAAAATGCTTTATAATAGTACTGAAGCAATCAATTAAGAAATTAACCAGCTCATCCTTTGAAAATCAGTTACAGCCATAGAAATTCAATTGTTATCGTCATTCTGTGCTTATTATGACTTATCTGTGAGTTTTTGTTTATCAGACAAGAGAAGGAGCTTCAAACATCTTTTTTACTTTTTCAGGTCTAAGCAAAACGTTAATGTCAGTGCTTGTGTTCTTCCTTACATATATCAATGACAAGGGTCCGCTGTATCTCACAGGGCTGATGCCGAAGGTGTATTTGAGCTGGGACACAATGACGTGGATGGCGGCTCCAGTTGTGTAACCTCGTACCAGAGGCTCAGATAGGTACGTCACCACAAAACCAAACTGGACCAGACCGAGCAAAATCTACAGAGCATACACAGAGATTGAAACACAAGGAGGTTCACGGTGGCTGTTTACATATATTTGCAATCCTAAACAAAATGTATTGTAATAATCAGAAAAAATATTTATATTTGACACTTCTGAGTTTCTAATATTTCACTGTCACTAGTGAATAAGAGGCCTCCAGTATGATGCAAAAACAAAGTTAACATTTATAGAAATAACAGTAGCATTGTAATATTGCAAAAGGAAAGCTGTGCCCACATACACCAATCATTCCATCTTTTTAATTATAGCAGAATTGACATTTTAGCCTGGGAACATATAGACTCCTACGGGATAGATAAAAATATCTAGCATGATGCAGCTCCCCTTTATGCTTTTAAAGTGATCATAACTGAAATTAGTTTTATAAAAGTATTTGCTGAAATGTACTGGCAGGGTAAGCTTTGAGCATTTGTACAGTATTTTATTTACGGATGGCTCTGAATTGGGACGTGAGCTGTCTGTCTATACAAACAACATATGTTTACAATTAACTACAGAGCAGATTGTCATTGTCCCTGAACATTACTCCTGCAGGTCTCCCAAATGGCCCACTTCCACTCATTTGATATTTACCTGAAATAGTCCAGTTAGGAAGGTGACAGCTACAGCCACTCGGACCCTCGCTGCATCCCGGGACATGATGTCAACTATGCTGGAGTTTGTCACATTGTCCCATATCATAAAGTCTGAATCCGGGGCTAATCGATCCGTCACTCCTCCTATCATCACACTTAACACTGCAAATGTCCCTGAAGATGAGAGATAGAGACATAAACACGTATCACATAGTCCGAGAAACAATTTCCTCAACCCAGCCAAAGTTTTCCTCTGATTCCTGAGTGATGGTTTCTTACATACAGTATATGTGACATCTGCTGAAAGGTAATGAAGTAGCCATTGTCCCCTGTCTGTAAAAAACAGTGGCTATTGGATATTGATATTGTTTTTAGACCAGTCTTCAATGACTGCTTCCGGATAAGCTGAAATGTATCAAAGGGCTGGCCATAACATTAACTTCAATAATTCTTATGTGGGAGAGTCCTGTGTAAATATGCTGTGTAACATTAAGGATAAAGAAAAGTATGAAATAGGGAAAACACTCTTTCTCTACATCAAAAATCTGACCAAAGCTGTCATGATGACTGTAAGATACAACAGTCAATCAAATCTGATCAGATCTTTTTATTTCCAACTTTAATGCTGATTCTTCACTCAAGAGTATTGAAATGATAACAGCAAATGATCCGATTTTCAGATGACAAAACAAGTATGTCTACGAAATTACATCTCTAGTTATCAACACAAGGACATATAGAATGCTAAAGGTTTTCGATTTAAGAACATTAATTGTATACTATGCTTAGAACCAGAGCCTTGTAGAGAGCCCAAAAATTATTGCTTCAGTCTATTACTAAGCCTGCCCATCAGTTCATTGAAGTGTGCAGATGCAACACTGTGCTGAGGTACAAACCTATTGAGATGTGCTTGGATGTGCCGAAGACGAAGTAGATGAGGACGGGGTAGAAGGAGGAGTAAAGGCCAAAGACTGGAGGAACAGATGCCAGCAAGGCATAGGCCATACCTACAGGGAAAACATAAATATTTGTTACATTACAGCGAAGAGTTATATTACAGATGGTATCATATATAGGGCAATGTAATGGGGAAACACAGCAATTCAAACACAATAGATTACCATTTAAAATCAAAATCACTTCTATCCCTCCAACCCCTTATTTTCCTCTCTAATCTCCGAACCTCCATCCTCACCCTGTGGCAGCTGCATGATCCCCACACTGATCCCAGAGATCAGGTCACCAATGGCATTTTCTCGGATGGGGTAACAAGGCAGCCATGATAAGAGAGGAATACGCTGCAGCAGGCATCTCTTCAAGCTGGGAGCAGAACACCTGAGTTTGTATGTCAGAAAGAGCAAAAGAAGAGAGAGAGAGAAATATGTCTTTGAGATATGCTTTGATATCAGTGGTGCAGTATTCTCAAGGCTGACCTCCAGACCTTTTGGTTTTGTGCAGCCTTCTTGCAGATTTATAAAAGATTATTGATATTATATCCTCTTTGTTTGTATTTAACTGTTGGCTTTTTTTTGACACAGAACTAAATTGTAGCTGTGGATCATCTTTCATCATATCTGACATATTCATAATTCATGCCTTTTAGAAATACTTGTATTTTATCCATATTTAAGCATGTGTGTTTATATTGGAAACTCAAAATGTATATGAGCTAACAAATGAATTCTGAAAGTAATCAATCAATCAGTAAAATTGTATTTGTATAGCCCATATTCACAAATCACAATTTGTCTCACAAGGCTTAACAAGTTGCGAAATCCTCTGCCTTTAACCCTCAACAGGAGTGAGGAAAATCTCCCGAAAAAACTCTATTAACGGGAAAGAACATGGACAGACAACAGAGGTGCAATAGATGCCACATGTAACTGGTTATTATATTGTGAACAATGGGTGCAATCTTTGTGCTTTACTACAGACAAAAAACACGTGACACAAAATGTCTTGCTATGTCAGCGAGAGATAAGTTGAGATGCATGGCAGATTGGATGTAGTCGATTTTACCTCATTGATGATTTAACCTTCTCAGACAGAGGTGTCCGAGGTAACTCAGACCTCTCTCCCATCTCATCCACATCCCCTTCATCCAGGATCCTTCTGTGGACGCTGTAGCCTTCCCATTTCCTGTGTTCCATAGCTTACACCAGCTGGACATAAACCCAAAAAGCATTTTAGCTGATAATCTTTCCCTGTGTTTTTCAAACATGACACTAAAAGTACAGCTTCAATTTTAAAAAAATCTAATACAAGACAAAAACTAAATAAAAACTTTAAAAACTTTAATTTTTTTTGTGCTAATTTAAGACCCATCTGGGACTGAACTGTTCATCTCTACACAAGCAAGTCTGAAAATTTTAAATAATAAACAAATCGTGACCAGTGGTATTTAAAAAATTCAAAATATAAAAGTTTGTGGCTTATAGAAAAAGCCCAAAACCCACAAAAGAACTGAAATTAACCAAAAAGGTTATTGCAATGTAATGTCTTTATCCTGTGGTCTTTTGTCTGACTTGATGAAACACTTTAAAACACAAAAAAATTCACTCACATTATTATATCTCCTCTTATGAAGAATGACTCCTCTCTGTGTGCAGTGCTCCCTGTGCCTCAAAGTTATTCTAATCTACAGTCTTCCATCAGATCCAAGTGGTAACAAGCAGAGCGTTGAAGTCACTTACAGGAGTTCTAGCAAAGAGCTGAAGCTAAGGCTCCATTTCAAATCCAAGAGAAGGTTCTCTCCTGCAGTGCTTTACCTTAGGACCTTGAAGGGGGTGTATAGATAAGACAAACATGAGCATTGTTGGGGTGGAAAAGGGCAAAGTTCCCAAAGTCCAGATGAAAACCCGAGTGTTTCAGGTTGAACATTCATTTTGAGCTTGTATTACTATTTACAAAGTGAGTAAGTCTCAGTTTGTAGTTACCGTCACAGCTTTTCAATTTATTCTGTCTGTCAATCAGAGTTCAGAATGAAATCGCCAGTGTGAGTTTGAAAAGGAACAGCATTCTTTGTGGACACAAACAAACAAGATAACTGCAGCACATACAGTAATATACATTAATTTGACTCTAGACAGCCTTTTATCTATCTTATCAGTGTTATCAATGTTATCTTTTACGATTCGATTAGTCAGCCATTTCAGCCTGGTTGTTCTTACCTAACAAGAGAATGAATGAAAAGAAGAAGAAGATTTACTTTTATTGTCACGTTAACACTGTTACATGCATACATGAAATTGTTCTCCGCATTTAACCCATCCAGTTGGCATCTGTCGATGTGTGTTTCTATGCATGTTTCGACAGGTGCCAACTGGATGGGTTAAATGCGGAGAACAATTTCATGTATGCATGTAACAGTGTTAATGTACACACATATACTGGAGCGGTGGGCTGCTGTTGCCAGCGCCCGGGTAGCGGATGTTGGGGCCTGCTCTACCGCTAAGCCAAAGCCTAAGGCTGCTTAATTTGTCTATTTGCTTGGTGTCTTTAACGCTCAAAGTTTTTCGTAAGGCTGAAGAAAACATGGTCAACCATTTAATTACCGGGAACTTACGCTTCCACTTTTTAACACAACTTAAAATAATTGTTCATGTAAAGAGATCAAGAAAAAATGACTGTCACAAATTTTCTTGTAACACACTCTGGTCCAATGATGATGTCTTTAACAAACTGTCCAAAGCAGAGGACAGTCAATTTAGAATGGGTTTATAATAACTGCACATTTTGCATTTGCTTCAAAAATGATTTTAAAGTGACTCACCAGATGATCAGATCACAACCTAGCAACATCCCAACTACTGACCAATAAGTGGAAACAATTTAGCAATCATGACCCCAGGATCCCGACATGGACAACAGTGCAAAGTTTATAATAAAGTGACAATAACAAGCACCAAAAGTTAAAAGTTAAAGCTTTTTAACGGTGACATATGTTTTGTTAGATATTTACCAGTTACAGACATCTCACTAACCTCTCCAATGCGATGGCAGGAACTGCTTCTCTTTGGCCAGGTGTCAGACGCTACTTACACCGGCTTTTCAATATTTGGCTCTGTCAGTCGTTAGAAGAGCCAAGTCATTACAGTTGTTTTTCAAACAGCTCGCAGCAGTAAGTAAACTCGACAGGTAAACATTTGTGTAGGTTTTATTAGAGAAAAAAAAATCCTCTGAACATGCATACAGTCAGAGCTGGAGTTGATGTGCCAAGCTTTGAGTTCATAATTTTATTTTCTTCTCAATTTCATCAGCTGGTTCTAAATTTAACAACTCCACAAATATGTTCAGTTCCTTTTCATTACTTTAAATTTATCCCTTGTTGACAGAAAAGAAGCTGTGATCTCTTAAGAAACATTAGACGTATCTCCTAAAAAACATTTAAGCCTAAAACATGTCCATTCACTCGTCAAGGTTTGCATTGATTGTCGGGAAATGTGTCACAAGTGCACTTGTAAACATTGTAAAAGGTGACTTTCAAAATAAACAGTCACCTCTGTCTGTGTAGGTATTTAGTTGAAATGAAGAGCCAGTTTAGTACATTTAAGTGAAACAAAAAGACCGTCTGGAAAAAAATGTGAGTGGTTCAGAACAGAGGACAAGAAGGTTTACACCAAAACTGCAAAGCAGCCAAGCAGAGGAGAAAGAGAAATCCATTGCAAAAATTAAGACTCTCAACAAACAGTTCAAAGAGCCCCCCCCAATGAAAGGGAAGGCATCAAGGACTTGATGAATCAACTCCGTGAACATCTCTGCAGACTCCGGAGAGCCAAAAGCACTCGGAAACAGAGGAAGGAGAGTGAGAACAAAAGAGCTCAGGTTTATTAGAACACTGCTGGGTGAAGCACAATCCGGGAGACTGACCAGCCCCAAAGAAGATGTAGAGGGGTTCTTGAGGGAGACCCACAATGACATATGTAGAAACCAAGCCCTAGATGCCAACACAAACATCGGTAGAGCAGAAACACCTGGAAAAATGCTCAACATCAGCAAACCATCCTGGAAGGAAGTCCAAGAGATGGTAAAGAAGGCCAGAACAGGATCTGACCCCGGCCCAAATGGTATACCCTACAGGGTATATAAGAAATGCCCGATGCTCCTTCGAAGGTTGTGGAAGCTGTTCCAGAGGATCTGGAAAAAGGGCACCCTTCCATTATGCTGGAAGAAGGCGGAGGGCTGTTTTGTGCCATCAAACACAGCAAGAACATCAAACAACCTACTACAAAAGGCCCAGTCATGGGATATGAAGGTAGACCCGGGAGGAAGGCTGCAGTTCCCCCAGGTCGTTCAGACAACCCTGAGCCTGATGCAGCTCTGTGGTCTGAAGAGCCAAAGAAGATCATCCTGATTGAACTTACAGTCCCGTGGGAAGAAGGGTGCGACCAAGCCTTTGAATGGAAGAGTGCCAAATACCAGGACCTTTTGCAAGCCTGACATTGGAAAGGATTGCTGGCATGGCTGTTCCCAGTTGAGGTCGGCTAGAGGAGGATTCCCAGCCCAGTCGAAATGGAGAATGCTTACAGCCATTGGAATGACAGGAAAGGAGAGGAAGACAGCAGCTTGCAGGATGGGGGAGGCAGCAGAAAGAGCCTCTTGCTGGCTATGGAACAGGAGAGAGGAGCTAAGCTGGAAGCCAGGAGGAGGAGATCGGCAGTGATTTGGCTACCACTGCCGACCCACCAACGGGAGGGTGTTACAGTTTAGGGTTGAAACACCCAATAAACATTGGACACCGTTTGATGACATCAACTCTTCCTGGCCAAGGCCACAATCACCAAAGGTGAATGAAGGGGAAGCATCTTTTAGATGTAATTATTCTCTAACTCATCCATATGTTAAAAGCAGACAGGTGTGTTTGTTTGTGTTACCGCTTGAGGACCTTCTCCAGCATTAACATTGATCAGTAGACCTCCTCAGAAGTAAAGTTTTTATCTATTTCACATCTCGAGATAAATTTCCACCACACTAGTTTATCCTGCCATAAAACTGTGCGTGGCCTGAGGAAGTCACTGATGCTCAGAGCCCAGTCCATTTGCTTTTGGGGATTAGTTTGGCATTTTCATATGGGACAGATGGTGGGTTTCAGCGAGAGATTTCTTTCAGTGTGTTTTGGCTGCGTGACAGTTACATCGATCAGAGTGATTCATTAAGTCTATAAATTACTGACCTTCATTGGAGATTTAAGTGTTTTATTTGGTGTTAGTTTACACAATGACAGAATGCAATAGAATATGTACACACACTTCATTCTTGTCTCCAACTACGTTTTTAACACAAACTATGGTTTTGACCCACTTTTTTTATCATATAAAAACAACTTAAACTTGAGTGACAAGATCCAACACTCTGGCACACATGCTTTATTCATACTGTATATATATGATAAGACACGATGATCCAGTTACAATCAGCATGTGTTTCATATGCATACAGGACAAGCTGTGGACGAATCATTTCACACTGATAGTAATTCAGATATGCTTGCACAGCCTGTTGTCAGCTCAGATCATCAGGACTCATGTAAAGTCAGTGATTTATCTCCAGCAGCCAGTAAAGCATCAGCAGAGTCAACCTCGACTAACTGGAGGTGACTAATGGTCTGTCTCTCAATTACCAACCATTACAATATTAAATCCACACAGTAGAAACATGTTAAATCAGACAGACAAAGTTTTGTCTGTGGATTCTCCACTACATACCTGTCAAAAAAACCTCCAGTCACTACATACCAGTCAAAAAAATATTGAATAAACCACCACACATAAAACAAGGTAAAACAAATTAAAACTGTTCTGCAAAACTGATATTTGATTATTCACAGCAAGTTATGGTTACTTAAACCATTGACTTAAACCTCACTCTAAAACACATGTAAGATGGCTACTTGACCACTCAGTCAACCCAACACAATAAAGTAAATCAGAAAAAATTGACCATTCAATGATTAGTTAGTCAGGGAAAAACAAAGTGGCTCTGCTAATGGTGTCCGTTTAAAAACTAAAGACACAGAAGCAAATTAATAAACAAAAAAAAACTTTACATTTTAATAAAAAGCATTTGTAATGTTAAAAATAAATATACCTTGCTTAACTGGAACAGTCCTTTTCCCATTTGGAGACATGCAGGAGACTGGAATCTACATTAATAAATCTTGATATGACATTAAAAGAAGCTGAAATCTATCTAAAAGCATTTGTTTACCTTGTTACTTGGCCGAAAGGCCTGAGCAGCCATTCCAAGTCTTAGTGCCTCACCAAACATGAATTATCTAACAAAACACATTTTAAATTATTCTTTAGTTTGATACCATGAGATAAATATACATGTCATGTTCTGCAGTTTCATCATTTAAGTTGTGTTTTTATACCTTTTTCTATAGAAAAAATGGATCCTACCAAATCAAACACCAAACAAAGGTCTCAGGTGCTCTCACTCCGGAGTGTCTCAAAGCAGGAAGTAAGGCCCAGGTGAACTTCCTGCCCCCTTTTATAGACTCCCCCCCATTACCTCTTCCTAGTGTTTCACTTCCTGTTAGCTTTCCTCCCACATTAGTATAGTTGTATGTGGCTGGGATCAAAAAGTAAAAATAATCTCCTTTATTTTATGCAGATGGTTGCTTCACTTTAAATATTGCTGCCAACAAGAATTGAGGGAGGACATTTTGTCCTTGATAAGGTGATAAAAAAGGAAGCATTCAGGCTCATTTCCTAATCATTTAGAAAATTCAAACTGCCACTAAAGTACTTCTCTTCCTTGCAATACCTTCCAATAGGCAAACTTGACAATTCAACTGTAACTGAAAGTCTGACTTTAGCTTTTAATGAAAAATGCATGTTTATTTATGTGTATTATGAGAAGTGGGTGGAGGAAGGACACAGTAGGCCTCATCATAATTTGGCAGGTAAAAATAGGACCAACAGATTGGTTTCAGCCAAGGGTTTATTTTAGTATTTGTTTTGATGTGGTGTTTTAATGCACTATGAAAGATGGATTCAACTTTAGAGGTATAACAAAGTGAGCAACTGCTTAGTGATTGATGCATTTTGGGGAACACGATTATTCCTTTTCTCGCTGCAGATCAGATGAGGAATCAGTTCCCCCTCAGAACTGTTCACTTACAGACACTGTGTTCAT
The DNA here is from genome assembly GCF_024713975.1 of Paralichthys olivaceus. Classification (NCBI taxonomy): domain Eukaryota; kingdom Metazoa; phylum Chordata; class Actinopteri; order Pleuronectiformes; family Paralichthyidae; genus Paralichthys; species Paralichthys olivaceus. The sequence goes on along the minus strand of NC_091098.1, from coordinate 10,393,584 downwards.
TTTGTGGATATGACATAGTTCTATAATACACCTCGAGGTGCAACATGGACACATCGTCATGCCCAGGGTCATCAGGTGTACCTGACACTCAGCTACCAGGCCAGCACACTTTGCATGTTTCATTCCTGGACTTCCTCCATTCCGTCTTCCCAAGGGACAATCAGCTCAAGTAACACCACAGCTTGGTAAACCCGGACATCAGGATCATGTCTGGCGTAAGTGTGGTAACTGCAGTGACGTCCAAGAACTTCAGATGCTTCCCTAGATCCACCAACATTACTCCCTCTTATAAACAACAAGGCATGGTCCGTTTGGAAGTTAAGGAAGAGGAGACATGACACCTGTCATTTTAAAGTTGGCGCCTTCAGTTTCTGGTCCAATACACTATTTCCACCTTACTCAAGCGGCTGGGAGAGATAAGAGGACAGATAAGTCAGGACCACCCTCAGTCAACAAAAAACACTTGCATACAACCCACAGCTGACAAACCCTTGCTGTTGCATGCAGCCCACCCTTGTTCTATGGCTGAGGCCAGGACTTCTCCCCTGCTCAAACAAAGGTGATGGCATGCTTAGTTGGGTGCTGCTGCTTACTCTTGTTGATGCCAGCACAGAATGAGGACATGAATGTTCTCACAGTCTCAAGCCTTAGAGAAGAGATTCGAGGACTCGAGATGTTTGATGCTGGTGCCGCAGAAGAATCAAACAGTCAGACGAGAACTGTTTGAGTTCATGTATTCAAATTACTGCGTAAACATTCATTCATATGGTCAACTGTCTCATCTGGAAATGAATTGCATGCATCCTCGAATGTTGTTTTACAAACGTTTTCAGAGAAATAAAAATGAACACAAACAGAAAAGTTTGTTTGTTTGTTGTGTGTCGTTTCTCAATTACCTAATGAGTAAATGAAGCCATAACTTTAGACAACAACACCAAACTTCATCAAACAGCTTGAGCACTTTTCAAAAAACTGATTGTTGTGACAGTTGTGAGACAGATTGAGTTTACCTCGGTGTAGAGTCCCATGTCTCTGTAACAGTCTGTACCAGGAACACGACCCAAAGCAACAGTGGAGGAGCTGAAAGATGAGGACGAGATGAAAGACTGGAGAGACGGGGGGGCAACGTTAATGAGAGTCTGCCTCAGTAACTGGTGAGAGGAGGGAAAGAAAAACAAAACTTTAAACTTGTGTGAATAAAGGAGAATATATGAGGTGATGGACAAATAATGAAGACAAGCTAAATCCACACACACAACAATTATATAGCACATATTTACCACAGTCAAACCCAGTCATAATCATAGAACAGTAAAAACGACAATGATGCTCCAATGTTCTCTTGATTATCTCTGTAGGACATATAGTTGTTGTACCAGTTGGCAAGAGGTGTTCATTGGTGGAGGCTTAATGCCTGGGGCAGTAATTTTACTTACTGTTTTGCATAAACACAACATGAATGAATACATATGTTATTGTAACATTACTATTATTACATCCTCTTTTGTGCAATAAAATAATCTATTTATATTGTAAGCGAGGTTGTTGTGTAATCTGAGGGGCATACAGATTACCTGCCAGTTCTGTCTATCTTCAGATGCAGTAGTAATATAAATGCAGATTACAGCTGTAAAATGATGACTGACTGTTGTGTGCTGTGGATGAAGGTGAGCAGAGAGAGGACCCTTGTCCAGGTTAAAGGTCAGCGTGGACATCAGCGACACCACCCAACACCACCCACAGCAGGAAAGGAGTGAGGTGAGAGGAGGAGTCTCTGATTGGAGGGAGGCTGATTCTGCTTGTGACCAGGTGTAACTATAGTACAAGCTGTTGGTTTCTGTGCTGCTAGCTTGAATAAGGATAATGATGATGATGGTGATTGTGCATCACTGTGTGAGTGAGTGTGTGTGTTTGTGTGTGTGCGTGCATGCATGTGCGTATGTGTGTGTATACCTGTATGAGGCCACAGAGGAGGGTGAGGTGTACAGCTATGTTCACTTCAGCTGCCTCCACATCAACCTGACTCTCTTCAACATTGAGTGTTAGGATCAAGAGCATTTGGTGATCACATTATATTTCACTGTGGGGCACTGAGTCAGACTGCAACTTCAAAATGATAATAAAAATAATAATAATAGAACTTTCTATTACATTTTTCATTTTATTTTCCTTTTAAAACAGTTTCTATAACAAATCATATTCTAAAAATCCAAAAAAAAGGTTTTGAAAAATCTAGTGTTCAGAAAGGTCAAGCGTTGCACCTACTGAAGTGTTGTTGTGTAAAAGACTAGTGATTCACTTTGATGGAGTAGTGAGGCAGCCACAGGACACACACGCACACACACACACACACACACACAAGGCCATAGAGCTTCAGATAAGGGCTCTAAGCATCTGTTGGCACTAGAAACTGTTTACACAAACACATTCAGCAAGGACACAGACTAAACCATCTGACTGACCAGCACTGTGACTTCACTGTCTCCAAAAATGTGAAGGACTCTGCCTGCTGAGAAAGACTGTGTTTGATGTGTCTTGTGCACCTTTAAAATGTATGTGTGTGTGTGTGTGTGTATGAAGTTAGGTGAGAGGGAAGAAAAATGGTTGTAACCTCTGGGGTGACCTCTGGATTAGCAGGAAGCCGCATGAGTACAAAGAATTCACGTGTATGAAACCGCTGCCACACACACACACACACACACACACACACACACACACATTCACACAGAGCCACATGTGAGTAAGGGAAGGTGGAGAACAGCCTTGAACACCGAGATTACAGCTCCCTTTCTCCTCCCCTTCACCCTTCACCCCCTGCAGGTTTGATGCCTCTGAATGCCTCAGTGATCACAGCTCAGCTTTCAAAGCCTCATGGTCTGAACATGTGTGCATGTGTGTGACAGAGAAAATAAAGAGCAATAGAGAGAGGAAATGAGATGGAGAAATGTTCTCCCTGGATCAATGTTTTTTTAATGGTTTTCATTTTGCACAATGAATAGTTAATGAAAGTCATTCCAACTGAGACAATGTGAAATTAATTGAAAACCTGATGTGAAAAGACTGAACACAACAGCACAAAACTGAAACTGTGCCTGAACACAACATACAGCAACTGTTTCTGACTATTTAAAACTCAAAATAAATGTGCGGCTCTGTTAACTGCCCTTTGACATCTCATCTCACCACAATATGAAGAATATGAACTCAAAGGAGAAGGCAGGATTAATAAAAAGAAGAGAAGCTGCTGCTGCAGATCCTGCAGAAAATACTGTCCTTCTATAGAAACTTTATCAATAGAGATTGAAGATTCTCGTTCAACCACCCAGAGTTTTGAGATACAAGTCAGCCAAGTCTTGGTTATCCAGCAGCAACTTCATATACGTGTGTGTCTAGATGGTAAATTCACTTTTGTATTAGGCAAATAACTTAGAATTAAATGTTAAATGTTAAAATATTCAAATGCATTATTTGCTTTTTTAATTTAGTCATGAAAACATTATACATAGTATACACACAGTCATCAATCCATATATGAAGGTACTGGAATTTTTTTTTTACATTTGTATGGCTCCACAATCTAACCCCAACAATTCAAATCTCCTTTTGATCCTCTTTTATGCTTTTTGTGGCACAAATTTACAAACATCTCTTAGATCACATTATTCTCTTGAATTGAAAAATAACTTGGACACAACTTCGGAGAAATTTGATTTAACTCTAAACATTGTTAACATTATATTCAAATGAATCAAATCGTGTAATTTCCTCACATTTCAACACTAAATGCATATTAACCTTAGGATTCAAATTATTAATAATAATTAAACTTCACTCACTACACATCAGGTACTTTGACAGTGAGATTGACATGTTACCACTGATAAATTAAAATAATATATCTGAGAACAAATGCCCCTGTCCTATGAATAGGTATAGAATTATTATATCATTATTCAAGAATTCTTGTAGAATACATCAGTCTGTGCAGCTGTGGTTCTTCAGTAGTGTATCTGTCTCAAAAGCAGCATGAGGTTTCTGATGCGTTCGGCCCGGCAGCGAGGCGACTGGTGCAGTGGCAGCTCGAAGAAAGAGAAAGTGAAGCTCCGAGAGAAGCTGAGATTGGTGACTGGACGCAGTGGTGGGAGGCGAGGAGGGCGAGGCACCCGATGCTGGGACAACACCTTCCTCCTCGCTCGCAGCCCTCGACCTCCTACACCTGCAGAGACACACAGGGATAGAAATGTAAGAGAGGTGAATTTTCAGGTAGGGATATGGCTGCCAATTAAAATGCTGCTCCAGAAATCTATATTCCTTTCGTTATGGTTTGTTTGTTTGTTTGTAAGCAAGTTTACACAAAATCAACTGAATGGATTTCCACAAAATGTGGTGGAATGATGGGTCGTGGGACACCTCCTGGTCCCAGTTATACCTGCATTGCCCTGAAGGAGTAGCAGAGGAGGAGATGTGACCTCAGAGTTAAAGCTTGAACATGAATCCTCTTCATCTTCTGTTTTCTGTATCCCATGATAAGGGGTGCACGGCGTGGGCTGAGGAGCAGGAGGGGGAGGGGGTGGTTGCAGAGGTTGTGGTGGTGGGATTGAGGTAAAGGAGGATTCGGAGAGAATCAGGCCTCCCCAAGGTGCCATGGTTGTATCTGACAGGAGGATAGAAGAGGGTCCTGGGTGAGGATGAGAGCAGGAGGTGGTGGTCTGTTGCCGAGGACGTTTCGGGCGATTGGCCTGGTGGGGGCGCTGGAGAGCTGAAGAGGAGTGTGGTACCTTGGCTTGAGCAGGAAAAGACAGAAATGAGGACAACGTAAACAATGATATTAGGTTAGTTTAGAGGGTTAAAATAACCAATGATAAATGCTACAATCTATAACTTCCCATATGAAAAGGTCTGTTTTTCTTGAGCAAGGGACATTTAATCTTGTTACCAGCTAGAACTGAGCTTTTTCCTCAATAATTACAAGAGTGGCAGGATTAGACAACCACCTGAATTTCTTTTTATATAGAAATCAATGCTGTGTTTCAGTCCTATTGTAAAGAAATATGATTAATTTAAATAATACACGTACTACTTTGATTCTGATTTTTCTATCTTAAACTAAATGGTAATTTTACACCAAATTTTTCTGATTGTTGCAGCAAATCAGCTAAATTATTTCAGGTGATAGGGCACCTTTTTAAAACTATTTTACAGGAACAAGAAAAAAGGTAAATATGACGAATTGATCATCTTTTTATTTATCTGTCAAATGGACAAAGTCTTCAAACAAAGCAGGAATAATACTCAGGCCTTGAGCTTTGCCTGAAATTCAGTTTTGCTTGACAGAAATGATTTTATTTGTTTTTAAGGCTCCAAATTGCAGAATCATATAGTATCATACTATCCAATTATAGGATCACAGTCTCTTTAGGTGTCAGTTTACTCTGACACCTCTTCAGAAAAAGATTGGTTTTAAAAATGTTATACTTAGACAGTATAAAACCCATTTACTGATGATGAGGTATCTCCAACATGCATCACTAATCCCAAAGGCTCCTGGCTGAATCACCTGCTGTTTTACTCCCAGATGAATGAATGAGAGGCAGCCGTTCTCCTGACATCTCCTTCACGGAAGCCTGAGAGAAGAACATCTGTAAGGCTTTTTCAAAACAGATGTTATCAGGATTCGTATAAAGCAAGTTTACTGTGCACATTTTAATCCACCTGGAAAATAATATGAGGGTTATAGTAATAGGTTTGTTTCCCCGTCGGACTCCTACAGACTTTTCAGTTCAGTGTCAAATGCAACATTTGAGTCCAAGTTCGAAATGGTAAATGAGGAAAGGTCACTGCCCTGTCCTGCATCAGACACGTTTATGAAAAGACCGGAATCATTTTCTCACACGAAGGACCAAGGTTATTCAAAGCTAGCATGTCAAGTTACAGTGAGAGACAGGAAATAAGCAGTTAATATTATGAGAATAAGGTTGGAAATAGAGTGTGAATGTACCTTACTGATGGATGTAAACTGTCTCCTCCTGCAGGAGTTGTCAAAAATGAAGCAGGGAATTTTCTCTACCAGCACACACACAGATACTGATGATTTCTCAGGCTGGTTTCCATAAGTCACTTCTCCACATGATGTTTGAAGAATGAAGATGATTAATTCAGACAATACAGCCCTCTATTAATAAACTACATTTATAACAGACGTGCATCCTGGTGTTATAAAGCATCTCATCTGAAACTCCTTTGCTCTCCTTTACTCAGTTTTTCTGCCTCGTATTTCCTAAGTCCTTTACTTCTTTGTGTCCCTCCTCTCTGTCCGTCTCTCTTGTCTTCCCCACTTGTTAACATTGGCAGTGCAGCAGGTGCCTCTACTCTCCCACGTCCCTTTTCTTCCACCCTCTCTTCGCCCTGTAAATGATAGTGATCGTTACCCAGATACTTTGGCTCCCGTGTTCTCCACCTCCCGTCCTTTCCCTCCCTCGGAACAAAAGATGCTAAGTGTGCGTATTGTTTTCCTTCCTCTCCTCAGCTCCCTCATTTTACCCATCATTTCTCCTCACCTCTTCCCCTTCACTTTTCAGTCTGCCCCTCTCTCTCCTTCCTTTCTCTCTGCTGTGAGTGACAGGTGGTGAGATGGGTGCTCGACAAAAGGCAACATGAGACAAGACTAAAATATTAAAATATTTATGGAAACCTGCAGCCGGACCCTTTATAAGTTCTGACCCCCACCTCGACCTCCTCTCTCACACACAAACACACACACACACACACAAACCTAGGGATACAGCTGGCAACTACATTTAAATTTGAATCAGCTGACAGTGAATCATCAAACACACATTAACTCTGATCTACAGTGTTTGACATTTAACGTTGAGCAGGTGAACATGCTGTCGCAGTCTCACACTCCATCTGATACATTTACATACCAGACACACACACACACACACACACACACACACACACACACACACACACTAAATATGCAAATCACCCCACAGACCATACCAACCTGCCACTCAGAAAGTATTATCATTTCATATCACAACACACTCTGCCTCGACATCGCTTATTTGGCATTTCAGAGCATTTGCACATACAAACACTCACACACAAACATACACAATACAGTGTGAGTAGGCTAAGTTATACAAACCCTCAACTTCAACCAAACACAAGTTCAAATATTATAAAAGGTTTTTATAATCCCAAAAGAAATACTATTGCATTACCCTGTGGCAAAATTTTTTATGTATTCTACTGTGTGTCATACAGCGCATGAAAGGTGACACATACTGTGGTGTTTCTATACATGAGAGAACCAATGCTAACCTTGGTCCTCACAGAACTAGTATTAATAAAACCGAACACACATACTTATGTCTGCTCCCTTGTACTTTATGAGTCCTTAAAACTTTTTCAGCAGCTCATAAGCCAAACTGAACATTTCCAGCAATAAAATGAAGAAAAAACCCTCACAAAAAAAGAAACGTCTGAAATATATTTTTTTTTTCTCTCCAAACACTTGATTATGAACCACCAGTCTATTGGACCAGTCAGGTCTACTCAGGGTATGATCATTATTAACTGCATTGTCTTGCGTGCTTTATACCACCACGTATTGTCTATACTAGTTCTAATTACGTGATTGGAGAAAGCAGCTCTTCACAAGAACAATCTGGATTATTTTATGGAAATTATATGCAACCCTTCCTAAGAAATGTGACCCCAATCAGCCAGATGGTGGCACTGTAGTAAAGGCCTAATGATTTTTGAAAGGCCACATCTTTCACTCAGGAAGTCTGACTGCCTCGGAAAGTCCAGCTCAATGTTCTCTACAACAAAGCTCCTAGGAACAAGATGCTTAAACCACCTCCTGAGAAAAAAGACTGTTTTGCTGCTCACTGCTACACTATGATCTTCAGATAGTCACTTGTCTAGTGTCTCTTCCATTTGGTGCTGGGTGAGTAGACAGTGGGTTTAGCAGAGCTACCTTCATGTTGTAGATACTGAAAATCTTATGGTTACTGACCTCTAGTGCTTTCAAAGTACTTTTAATGAAAGTCATCACTAAAATGTAACTGTTGTGTTACAACTCATTATGACTCAGGGAATACCAGTTCCAATTAACAGTGACTCGTTATATCTGGTTTTACTAAACACAGGATTGTTGTGGCTGCAGATCTTTGTGGTGGAGCACTGGAAATTAATTAGTTCCCAATTTCCTGAACTGAAAGTTGCCACAAAGGCAGAACGACAGCATGTTGCAGTGCACTTCATTATGCTATATTATCTGAGCTTGGATCACTTCAATGAGCTTCATCTGGCAGAGGAACAGAAATATCTCAGAGATCAGCTCCGTATGTAAACAGAGCCACTGAACTCATGTGGAGATGTATGAGTTACGGACGAGTCTGACTGAAACAACATGTCACAGTGAGACTGGAGAAAACATTCAATCAAGATTCAAAACAACATTTCAAGTCCAGATCTACCGGTTTACATCAGGCAAAATTATATTTATCTTTTAATGTAAGTACATGTATATTGAATTTCAAATTTTATATTTTCAATGAATACATAAATTATTAAAACACAAATATAATTGGTGATTATTACTAGTTAAATGTCAATGTAATGTAATAACTTCATTTTAAAATGTTGGCAAAAAACATCACCAAAAAAAATGTCAGTGACAGACAGAGGTCCCAGTTATCTGAAGCTCAGAGGATAACATCAGTTTCTGTCATTTTTCATTATGTCCTCCATTTTTTCTCTCAGGACTCAGAACACTGTCACGACGGTCTCCTGTGAAGAATAAGTTCAATAAAGAGAAGTTTTTAAAACAGATAAAAGAAGAAAGACAAGTGGAAGAAAGATGGAGAAAGAAAAAAAAAACAGCCCAGTTTTAAAAGACATGTCAAGAGAGTTTTAATGTAAAGGAGCAGAGCAGCTAACTAAAAACTAGTCTGACCATATACCAACACAATGGGAAACACAGCTACACTTTGAAAATGAACCAACATATTTTACACTCATATTAACATGAGATCTCTAACTTTGTGTTTTCTGCCGATGCTTCATTCTAGAAATGCTCTTTGCCTCGTCCTCTCCATTGGCAGCACAGGGAGGAAATCCTGTGTCAAAACACCCATAAAGTCTCTTCATTCCAACGAGGGTTGTGCACATCTCAGCAGGCAGAGAGATCGCACCCTTGACTGTCACTGGGTCTCTGTTACGCTTTAGAGGACAGTGTGCACTCTCGTTATTTTCTGTAACATTATTTAGTGTGAAAAATATCCATCATTAATTTAGATGAATGGTAGCTAACAAACTATAAAATATCACATGTATTAAGTGGCCCGTAATTGTATCAGGGTGCCCCTGACCACCCTTGATGGTGCTATTGCATATTTAATAGACAATCTGACAATTAGCAAAAAACATAATGAGCATATTTTACAAAATATTCCTTGAAAGTTCTATAGCCACTTCTACAAAGGAAATTATTTTTTAGTAATACTCACTAACATGTGCATGGTGCTGAGCTTTGTTTCTTTATATAATAAAGTTTTGTAACATGATTCCCCCTCAGGAAGATACATTTCAATGATATAAGCTTGTGACAAGGAAGGAGAAATGCCTCCACACACTTTGTTTCTCTGTTTTCCATCAAATTGCACTGTGATTTTGAATGTATGTCTTATGTCTGATGCTCATACAGTCACCTCATCTTTCATTCTGGCAGACTGACAGTACAAAATGGCATCATGGATGGTGGAGAACAGAGAGGACTTGGTCATTTTGTCACTGAAGAAACCTCCAGACTGCAGGTTGTCCACCACACCAGCTGGAAAGAGACAAAGGAGAGAGAAAAATGAAAGAACACAGATAGAGTTGTGTATGGAGAATGGTGTGACGATTGAAAGAGACAATGGGCATGTCAGCATATGAAGTGTCAATGGAGTGATAAAACCAGATTAAAGGTGCAAATAGCATTAAAGGACATTTGGGGGGGGGGGGGGGGAGCAGATGCTCTGCCATTACTGCAGAGCAACACAATGGATCTTCACAAAGAGGAAGACTGTTGTGTTGCGTGACAGGATCCTACACATGCAATTGGTGGACATTGATTCTACTTTCTTAAATAGTGATGCTTTGTGCCATGATCTTGTGTAACAACAACAATAACAACAAAGATCCTGTGGAACAATGAAGTAACAATATCAGAAATCTCAAGTTTTGTTCAGTGCTGATTTATAGATGTGTCTAAGTGAGTTCAGAGGACATTGTATTGACTGACATTGATTTCCTGGAGACTTACCCTAACCTTAACCACAGTCACTACTTGTCTAAATCTAGATACACTTACTTTGGCAGCCAGCAAGAACCACCTCGATACCAATTTCTCCATAGTCTCTTTGGATCTGTAACAACAACACAAAGCAAAGGTCAGACAGGGGTTCCTTTAACTGGTCTGATGATTCAATGTGCTGTATCTGAAATGCAGAGGAGCTAAATGATAAGGAGAGGGACAGAGGGATAAATGGAGTATAATTTGTAGTTGCAAGAGAAAAACAGTATTTTAAAATGAGTTAAACATTTATAGAGTTATGATATGACAAGATAAGACGTAGACTCTTGAATCATTTTTCTAATATTAAGAGGAATATCATCATAAGTTCTGAACTTAACTTTATAAACTTTCTACCTTTTTGTTTCTGTCCAAAGATACATACGAAAGAGTTACACTGTTGTACGTGTAAAAGTGACTTAACTCAGGCTGATTATTTCTCTTTCTTGCCATGATCTTACATTTTGTAGCGCCTTGATTCCCACAGTATCCAGGAAGTTCACAGGGCTGAGGTCAAGAACGATGGCTCGTGGGTATGTGGGCTCACGCTCAGCCATTTTATTAACAGCAATGTCCATCTGCTCTGGCTCCTGAAGAGGAGACATGACCATGACTCACATCAGAGGCAACATTTAGACAATGAAGGTCTTTCTAGGAATAATACTCTAGTAAAAGAAATAAAAACATACATTTTCATACATGAACTACATCTGGTCTTTCTCACCATATTTGTTCCATTCTTCTTGGCTCTCTTGGCATTGTCCTTCTCGATCCTCTTCTTTTTGACCTCCAGTTTCTTCTTTGCTGACAGGATCTTGGCAATATCAATGTCAGACTAATAGAAACAGTAAAAAACAATCGGGACAAAGTTCACATCAGTCAAATTTTTATATTTTATCTTCCAGAGTAACTACAAATAACTTTCTGGTTGGTCAAGATGAGAACTAACAGGTGTTAATGTCTTCATTCATGAAAACATATGTTTTGGAGGAACGAGCATACGGCTATAAAACTGAATTTAAAAAAGGTTTTGTATAAAAAAGCAGAGTCTTGATTTTTTAAAGTGCATCAGTTATTCTGAAATACCTCAAGTTTTTTTATAAAGCAAGAGGAGAGAACATGCAAAACGTTATGTGAATCCCTGATCATGTGAGAGTAAACAGCAATATTCAGATGAAAATGTTTTGCTGAAGTAAATACTGTGGAGTCACACTCAACACACAAATGTTTATTTTGGCACGTCAGTTAAAATGACTCAATTCCTTTAACTGAGCGAGTGATGTCAGCCTTGTATAACCAGCAGCAGGCAGGAGCATGTGCTCAATAACCTGACCTTTTGGCATCTGGCTTAATAAGTACCATTAAAGAAAATCTGTCCATTCCCTCTTCAGCTTCCGTTATCACAGCCATTATTACTTAAATAATTACTGTTACGGCCATGATGACTGAATTGTTGCAAAATTGGGGTCAGTAATTAGTATCCGAAATTGGGTTGTAAGAGTGGTGTTGGTTGTTTTGGTTGTTGTCCTTGTCCTTGTCCGTGTGTGTGTGTGTGTGTGTGTGTGTGTACTCACCTTCTTTCCCAGGGCATCTTGATACATCTCAGCATTAGCAAAGTATAGTGTAGCAGAGGAACGGAAGATCAAAATCCCTGGCACCGGCCTCACCTAAAATCATTAAGTTAAGAAGATAATACATTTTAAAAAACAAGCAGATAAATCTTTACATTTCCACCAATAGATGTTCATGATAACACAATATACAAAGTGAAAAGAACTGAGAAGAACGTAGCACTTTTCCACACATGTTTGAACAATGCTGTATTCAAGCTGGTCTACGGCCCTGAGCTAAATGCTAAAATCATAACACTAACGTGTTCAAAGCACAATAAAAGTTAACATGCTGAGGTTCTATCTTACAGTTATTCAGCTATTGTCCAAGGTTCCTACAAATCACAACTTTTAACTACATGCGAATATTATCAAAGCTACAAGGTTGTAGTTAAACAGATGTAGTATTCTTAACTGATTATATTATAGACTTATATACAGATTATACTTCACTGTTGTATTGTCTTATTCATTGTTCAACAATGTATTGTTATTCTAATTCATTCCCTATTGAAATAGAGTGGTGTACCCCAGGTGTAATATTACAAAACAAAGACTTTTCCCATTTAAAACTCCGAAGCTGCTGACCAACAGTAACATTAAACAGTGAAGTTTTAGTTTATTTTTGGAAATTTGCTGAAAATAACTTATTTTGTTTGTAGGAGTAAAATGCAGAGTGGTGTGTGATTAGACAGTGGTTTTGGTCGGATGCTTGTCCTGTTTTGAGGTAAATACATTGTGTCATACCTGATTGTATTCCTCCAGTGGCCTGTAAATGTCAGTGCCAGGGACCTGCCCCAGCAGAGAATATTTAGGTCTGTAGTACACACAAAATCAAGTCCTGTTACTTTGATTACACACTTTGTGTTTTGATGTCGTCTAGAAAGTGAAGGTTAGATAATTGTTGGGTGTTTGATAGATGAATGTTCAGTTTGATATGTTGTCTAAATGTTAAGTCATTGTTAGTCTATAATTATGGTTCGGTGGGTCATTGTGTTCCTACAGCTGTGTCCTGAAGATGACAGTGAGCATGGAGAAGCCGATGGCAGCAGCTAGTCCCATGTCCGGGTTCAGCAGCAAGGTGAAGATGAAGGTGGCCATCCAGATTACCTGGGAAAAACAGGGAGAGCGTGATGAATAATACAGCAAAACTATATTGAGTCGTTAACGTAGTGGAAATAAAATGCAACTGTGCTCTTCTGTGATTCTCAGCAGCAGTTGTGGAAAACATGAAATTAGACTTGATTGTGTCGCCATGGGAAAGGCCCTGATGTGACGCAAGTCCTAATTGTAGCTGAATCAGTTTAAGCAAATTTGCCTGGACCAGGTGTAACACATGCACTTGAACTGCATTGCACTGTAAGAGCAAACTGAAACAACTACCTTTTGCAAGTGTTGGGCATACTCCCATGACTTTTAAAATGTAACCTTGCTAATCTTGTAGTCTGATTATGGAAATGAAGCCAAAAAACACTTAATATTGGATTATGTATTTACCAGTGATGGTGGCTTTGTATTTGCATTACAGAACAGACATAGATTTCTGGATTTATTTGTCCAGATACTAAAATGTTCTTGAATACTGAATATCTTCTCAAAACATCATCCATGTTGCCGTCTGAAGTTCACTCACTGCATCTAATTTGTTTTTTCTCCACAGTACAGGGATGTCCAGGAATTGCTTTAACGTGCTTTGGAGGGTGACATAGGTGATGGCAGCCAGCACTGCCTACAAAGTCAAACAGAACACAGTTCATACGGAGAACTCCAATTTGGATTCCTGTAACATGACGGGAAGTTAGTTTTTCTGAAATAAACCCTGCATGTAGTTCAAGTAGTTGTGTGTGTTTTTCTTATGTTCTTATGGTATATGACCTTAAGATTGTGCCCAGATGTGAGCACAAGCAAACATCTACAAACGTTCATGCAAATACACACAGACATATATTAACATACCTTGGGCAGATCTTTAAAGAGAGCCCCAATCCAAAGCATGGTAATAAGGACAACTATTGCTGATAGAGCTCCAGCAACCTGTGATGAAGAAAAAGGGAAGAGAGGAACAATGAATCAAAATCATGGGAGAGATCAGTCAGAGATTTACAGTATGAACTGGTACATGATATTAGATCAGAATCAGAAGTACTTTATTAATCCCCGTAGGGAAATTCAAATGTTACAGAGCTCCTGAGAAAGATGTGAAAGATATACATATATAGAAATAAAAACTGGGTATGTATAGATTTACATTTGTACATGAATGTAAGTTAAAGTATACACAGTATACATTATTGAGCTTTATAATTTACAGTTGTAAGACAAATCAAGGCATCATCATCAAAGTCTCTCCTCTCTTCTCCTCTCATATTGGAAGAATTCAACAACGTGATCAATCAATCAATCAGTCAAGGTTTTTTTTCAATGATGCCACTCTTCTGACTAATGGTAAATATGACCAGTCTCCACACTGCATGATCTTTGTGATGGTCCAGGTTTGTGGCACTCAGTAGGGGTCTCTGAAAGCAGACTGACAAATTTCTATACAGTGACTCTTTTCTCTCTTCTCTTCTCTCTGTAGCTTTATTTTCACCTCCCTCTTTAAAAAGGTACGAATCTTTCTAAAGGCTATTTTAACAAAAAAATGACTCATACCAACCTGAGTTTTCCCTCCTGTGCTCTCCTGAACCGCAGTTCGAGGAATGGAGCAGCTGACGGACAAACTGTGAAAAATTCCTCCAAAACAGTTACTCAGACCCAGGGCGATTAGTTCCTAAACCATGAAAAACACACTATTTATGAGGGCAATCCTTTTAAAACAACAGTTAATCACTGTATCCATCTTTCACCTCCCTACCTGGTTGCTGTCCACCTTGTATCCATATTTCAGGGCAAAAATTTGTCCTAGTGAGATGACCATGCCATAGCCAACCACAGACACAGCAAAGGCATCCCCTTTCACCTGAGCAAACAAAGAGATGTCTGGGAAAACCGGTGGCTGGAGACTGGTATGAAGAAAGAAAAGAGAAACAAGGATTAAATTGTCCAATGCAAATAGTCCTTGTTTCACAAAAACACAGATTCCTGTATATTTGCTGGGTGTAGCTTTATGTTACATTTCTCACCCTGAGGGAATGAGTCCCACCACATCCACTCCATATTTCTCCTCCAAGTTCACTTGCCAGGAGATGACTGTACCAATAATCACCTGGAAAGGCAAATAAGAGATGAGTGTGTGTGTTTGTGTGTGTTAATCTGTGTAAGGAACTAAATATCCTTGACGTGAATGATGAGTACATGTACTTATCCCTGGATACTCACAGCCAGCAGCTCCACAGGTATAGGAACAGGTAGTTTTTTACTCAAGTATGCATTGAGCTCCTTAGCGAGAATAAGGCAGACTATGGTGACAGCACTAACCACCAAAGTACCAATGTTTGTTTGTGGAATGAGATAACAACACTCTAGTACCGTCTGGAGAGAGATAAAGAGCAGGATTATTGGTTAAATACTTGCTACGGAGGAGGAATGAGAGAAAAAGTGGACAGGAAATACATCCCCCCTCTATGTGCCTTTCATTCAGGGTGCACAACAAGTTTTTGATAAAGCAAACACAGAGAGCATTATAATTTTCACAATCCTACAAAAAGTTCTTTAGCAGTTACATTACTGTTTTGTAGAAATCTCAAAGGACTTGGACAATTGTTAATATCCAAAGATTAAAAATGCTTTGAAATAGCACTGAAGCAAATGAACTCACTCATTCAAAGAAAAATAATATTGTATTGTTATCAAAATCTATCAACCACAAACGACAAACACTCCCTGACTCTGGCTTCTAGAACATGCAGATTTGATTTTCTTCAGTTCACATCATCATTGTTTTTTTGGGACAGAACAAGGACTTTCAAAGATATTATCTGGAGTAAAAGTCATTTTCTTACTCTTACAATAAACAAAATTTGCAATATGTTAATGTCGGAGGTTGTGTTCTTCCTTACATATATCAGTGAGAATGATCCACTGTGTCTCACGTGGTTGATGCCAAAGGTGTATTTGAGCTGGGAAACAATAATGTGAAAAGCTGTTCCAGTGGTGTAACCTCGGACCAGAGGCTCAGACAGGTACGTCACCAGGTAACCAAACCGGACCAGACTGAGCAGAATCTACAGTACAATGTATGCAACAGAGATTGAAACACGTGGAGGTTCACAGTGGCTGTAGCTGAAAGAAAGTCATATTTATATTTGACACCTTAGTTTCTTATGATTCACTGTCACTAGTGAGCCGGTGTGAATAAGATGCCTCCAACTTCCACACTCACATCCTGTATTGATCTACATTATGATGCAAAAACAAAGCTAACATTTATGGAAGCATTACAGTATTGCACAAGCTGTGCCCAAATACAGCTCTTTCCAACACACTACTCAATCCATCTTGTTAAATTCAGCAGAAATGTATAAGCCAACATTATTATTATTATATAATTTAGAATAATTTGGCCTTTTAGCCTGAGAACCTGTAAACTCACAGCATGGAAAGAAAAGATCAGAAACTAAAGCAAGCCCCCGCTCATGCTACATAAACTGTCAAAATAAACAAGCTATCTAATTATCAATATTAACCTGAAATACTCCAGAGAAGAAGGTGACAGCTGCAGCCACTCGAATCCTCGCTGCATCCCGAGACGTGGTGTGAACTATGCTGGAGTTGGTCACATTGTCCCATATCATGAAGTCTGAGTCTGGGATAAGTCGATCTGCCACTGCTCCTATCATCACACCCACCACTGCATATGCTCCTGAAGAAGGAAGACACCATTAATATTTTAAGAGACATTTCCTTTGACCTCATTAAAAGGCCTCATAAGGCAAATTGGTCCCAGAGGAGGGTTCAGCCTGAAAGTGATTCGGAATAACAATGGTGAGGAGGATTGGCAGACCAGGGTAACGGCTCCTATTTTGAAAAAAGGAATTGGTGACTTGGTTCTTCCCCAAATCTCTCGGGCCATACAAAAGAATTACTAATGCATTCCATACATCAATATGAAGGTTCTCTGTGAACAAATTGAATTACCTTAAAAAGAACCAGAAAATGTAACTTCCTAAATGTCTTGAGCTTCAAATGAAAAATATAAATGTATGCTTACCATACTGTTACCTTGTAGAGAGGCCAAAAAAACATTATTTCAGTTATTAAGCCTGCTCCATCTTGTTTTATCAGCATGTCTAACAGTAAATGTATTCCTACGTGTGCAGATGCAGTAGTACAAACCTACTGAGATGTGCTTGGATGTGCCAAAGATGAAGTAAATAAGGACGGGGTAGAAGCCGGAGTAAAGGCCAAAGATTGGAGGAACAGATGCCAGCAAGGAAAAGGCCATACCTACAGGAAAAACACGGAATACATATTCATTACATTCCAGGTTAGTGTTTCAATTCAGAAGGTATTGTATAATAGAGTAATGTAGTGGGGAAATACAGCGATGCGAACACTGCAGAACCCTCCACCCCCTCACAGTATCTCTAACTTCTAAACCTCACCAAACGGTAGCTGCATGATCCCCACAGTGATTCCAGAGATCAGGTCACCAATGGCGTATTCTCTGATGGGGTAACGAGGCAGCCATGATAAGAGAGGAATGCTACGCAGCAGGAAGCTCTTCAGGCAGGGAGCAGAACACCTGAGTTTGTATGTCAGAGTGACAGACAGCAAAAGAAGAGAGAGAGAAAAATATGTCTTTGGGCTATGCATTGATATCGGTAATGTGATATGTGATAAGTCTCTTCTTGTTCCCCACCTACTAAAACAGTAATCAAGCGATTGTTTTTCCTCTTGATTTGTCAATTTGTTTTCAGTTAAGCTCAAACCATTGAAGTGAGGATTTGAGTAAATTATGCATTTGCTCCACCAAATATTTCTGGCCGTCCTGGTTCTGGAACAGAGAACCAGCTTTTTACTCTTGTTGGAGTGCTGAAGGAGTCATATGGGAATGACCGTCCAGTCTACATTTGTTTTGTGGAATGACTTGCGCATGAACATGTCCCCCAGGGGACCCTGCGTGGGTTACTGCTGGACGTTCAGTCCTAGTATAACCAAACGATTCCGGTGGACTCTTCCAAGATTCTGATTATTGATGATTATGTCTGTGACATTAATGGAGAGGAATTAAGGTGCAGCCTGGGTGAGGAGAGTGTGTTCGAACAGTAGCACAACTGTATGCAGTCCAAACAGAATTCATTTATGTATCAATCAGGGTAGAACATGAATCAAGCAAGAGCAAATAAATCAGAGTTCACTAGCTGAACTAAATCACAAAAGAAAAGTGAAATGACCTGCCTCCCTAAAATCGCTTCAATCTAAATAGTTCAAACGATGATTTAACATCATTACAGAGAGCGAGACAAGTTGAGATGCACAGTTGTAAGGAGTTTTACCTCATTGACTTTTTGACTTTCTCAAACAGAGTCTGTGTTTTTGATTCAGTTTTTCCTGCCATATCATCGACAGCCTCTTCATCCAGGATCTTCCTGTGGATGCTGTAAGGCATCCATCTTTCTGCCATGGTGAACACCAGCTGTAACATAAACAGAAATCATGTTTAGTTCTATGCTTGCATACAGTAGGTAAGGTAGGTTGGTAATGTAATGGGTGGTAGGTCATATAAAATCTTCCACCTAAAGTCTTCCTTCAAACAGCACCATCCTGTGTGTGTAGAGTGGTCCTTGGGTCTTAAATTCAATCTACTGTAGTTTTCCATCAGGTTAAATTCCCTGAACTTGGCTTTAACTGTCTTCTTAGCATTATTTTAAGATAACCAGCTGCTCTAATGTTGATACCTCAGCAATCATTTTTAAAATTCATAATAATCCAAAATGTGTCTTTTCAGCTGTTTGTATGATAAAGCTTCCTCTGGTCATTTAATGTTTATTGCATATGTGAAAAATCTTTGTAACTAACACTTCATCCAAATCCATTGTTTAATCTATTCGATCTAATTTAGGTGAAGAAATAAAGAATTACCATCACAGGTTTTTATTGACATCAGATGAAAACCTGTCAACATCTCAACTACAGTGTAATCCGATCACTGTTATTGCTTCAGGATCCTGACATGGACAACAATGCTGACTTTATATAAAGTGACAGTAAAGAGCATCAGAGGTTTGACCTTCAAAGACAATTTCAATTGTCAGAACAACCCTTGAGAGCCAATAACAATTAGAATTAGTGAACAAATATCACACTAACCTCTCTGATGGATGGAGCTGCTTCTCTTTGGCCAGGTGTCTGACGTCAGAGGATCGTGATGATGATGCTACTCGTAGCTTGTTTTCCAGACTTGGGTCTGTCAGTCGCTGGAGTCAGTTTTCAAAAACAACTCCTCACATCAGAAAATCCTCCACACATAAGTCACTGTGGAGCTGAGGGGAATTTTAAGCTCAATGATATCATGTAGGTTGTGGCACATCAGCTGGTTTCAAATTTATTGACACTGCAAATTTGTTCAATATCGTTTGTTTACTGAAAGGTGACATACATCTGATGGAGTTCTGTAAACTCAACAGCACGTTCAGACGTCATATCAGGTTCGTGTTCTGTCAGAGTGGAAAATTAAATGTAAATGTGTTTCAGCTGTAATTGTGACACAGCATGCATGACTCACAAAAATGGTAATTACTTCCAGGTATCAAACTCTGCAGTAAACATACACCCAAAAAGGTGACATTTTTTAGGTCTGTGATTTGATTCAAAATTTCTTTCTGTGTTTTTAATATCTTGTGCCCTATCAGTAATTTTGCTGTTTGGTTCCAACAGCTCCACAGCGACATCAAGATGCTCCTCCACTAATTCTCCCTCTAACTGCAGTTTAGAATGAGGCTTCTGAATAACCAATTTCTCACTTACAGCATAACATTTTCTGTGAGAATAAGGTCTCGTAAAATCGTTTTCCTCCATCCTGACCTTTGTCTCCTCAGGTCCCTCCATCATTTCTCCTCCCCTCTTCTCATTTACTGTTCAGTCACTCTCTTCCTCATTCCTCAAAGGCAACATGAGACAAAGCTAAAATATTGCAATCGACACCTTCATGAGTTTCTGATTCAATATAGCATTTAAGCCATCACACATGCACACGAATGATACAGGTGTCCACCTCATCTGTCAAATTCCAATCAGCTGACAGTGAATCATCAGACACACATTCACTCTGACCTACAGTGTTGCACAGGTTAACATGCTGCTCGCAGACTCACACTCCATCTGACACAGCTACATTTACATACCAGACACACACACCAGATATGCAAATAACTCCACAGACAGTCCCATACCAACCTACCACTCAGACAATGTTAGCATTTCATATCACAATGCACTCAAGCACATACACAC
Organism: Paralichthys olivaceus; assembly: GCF_024713975.1. Taxonomy (NCBI): domain Eukaryota; kingdom Metazoa; phylum Chordata; class Actinopteri; order Pleuronectiformes; family Paralichthyidae; genus Paralichthys; species Paralichthys olivaceus. The sequence goes on along the minus strand of NC_091098.1, from coordinate 10,373,229 downwards.
ACAAGCTTGTGTGTGTATGTATATACGTATATGTATATATATGGCCCCAACCCCTAACCCTAGAAGCAAGTCTCAACCCTCTCACACACTTTTTTAATCATTTGTTATAATCACAAATAAATACTATTACACAAAACTGTGTGTAATACCATGCATTACAAAAATACATGGTATTTCTATACACGTGAAAGCACCAATGCTAAACCCATACATTCATCTAAACCCAATTATAACCCTCAGCCAAGTAATTCAATAAATGAAAACTGAAAACACTTTAAGGGCTCATAAGCCAAGCTGATCCTTTAAATTGACCATTTTCAGTAATAAAATGAAGAAAAATACATCCAGCATCATGAGAAGAAAAAAAAAAATCACCCAATCTCCCATCTGCAACTATACTTTCTATCTCCTAGGTTGGTAAATGCTGAGCTATTGGACCAATCGTTTCAATCTGAGATCACTTGGTATGATTTTGCATAAAGTATTTTCTTTTGTAAAATATACTGTCAACTTAGTTTAATTACGCAGCTCCTCTCTAAATAAACCTGAATGAAATTCTTTGCTCAAATGTGTGCATTAGAGGGGATGTTGCTTGAACTCTTAATTACATTTAAACCATAAATCTCCAAATTTCTTTGTGGATTTTGGTGCATTGAGACATTTAGTGAAGGCTGCCTTTGGTTTGTCCTTGTTATTTAACATTTCTTCAGTATCAAGAGTCTTTTCAAGTAAAAAAATGCTTTATTTCCTGGCTGAGATGTTACACACTGTATAAAAAAAACAAGAGTGGTGCTTCTCCTTGAAAGGGGCTCAAACACATCAGAGATGGTTTTAATGATTCACTGAAATAGTCATGAAGTTTTATTTTTTCTTGATGAACCCCAAATGCTTTTTGAAGACAGTCACTGTGCAAAAGGAAATCGAGATCGGCCCACATCTATTTTCTGTGGGTTTTCTTAAGGTTGGCTGTAATTAATGACAAATTTAAACAGCTTCGTCTTTCTTCATACAGCTTTGACAATGTTTCTCCCTCTGTCTGTCTGTCTCTCTGTTGAATCTAAAAATGAGCAATTTCTGATGCTTTGTAAAAGCTGGAGAATGAAAATCATTTAATAAAATTGTTCTTTAAAAGTTACAAATGAAAAATCAATTGAATATTATTTCCTACTACTTCATTTTACGATCATTTTACAGATGATTTATAAATAATGTCAAAAAACATGTTCATTCAGAAAATCCGACCACTGTGATTTCCACTTACTTTGACTTGTCTTGTAAAGTCACTTTGACCGTGTGATTCATTTTTCTGTTTTTCTCTCTTTTTATTCTTCCCTCTGTCCGTGTGTCTGTGACTCGGAGCAGCTGGAGGCCCTGACCACAGACCAGCACCCATCCCGTCTTCCCTCTCTTTTTCCTGCTCTCACAACAATCTGTCACCTCACTCTCTCTCTTAACCACGCTGTCAGTGTGTGTTTGATTTCCTGTCTCGCCTCCTCTCTCATCACTGCTCTCGCAATCTGGGTCACCTGTCATTCTCACTGCTTCAACAGGTTCTCCTGCCTCAGCCTCATCTTCTGTTTCCTTACAGAACCTCCCACCCGCCTCTGTGCTCTTCTCCTCTGTTTGTAATCCTGCCTCAATCACTTCTCCACAAACTGAAATCTCCTCAGACTCAAATATTGTGTTTTCATCTCCTTCCTCTCTGTCCATCATCTGCCCCTCCCACACAGAAAGTCCTGCGGCATCAGCAACATGGGAGCATAGCGTCTCTCTGTGGCTGATACCGGTACTGCAGACCCTCCACAGGCAAACCCTCTGATCTGAAGAAGTAGAGACCACCAGGCCTGGGGTCAGGAGCTTTACGGCGGTAATAGGCGCAGCGTGGGCCAGTGGGATGTGGGAGTGACCGTGGAGATGAAGCTGGAGCTGATTCAGAGGTTGGAACTGGGTTTGTGAAATCTCAGAAAACCCTCTACTGCCCCCAGTCTGCCCGTCTTCTGGGTACTGCACCCTAATCGTGGACACTGTCAGCTGCCCATCATCCCCTCCGCTAGCAACAGTTACCAGGCAACCGACTTCTTCTTGTCCCAGTTCCTCTGCACAAACAGCCAATGAGTTGATGCCGCTCTGGTGGGCAGGAATGTTGAGGCAGGGGATCGGTGGAGTCGGAGCTTTGCTCGAAGTATCGTTTGAGGAGGAAGCGTCAGTCAAATCCCAAACTGCAATTTTGCCATCTGTCGCAGAACTGAACAGCAGCTTATACCTGAGAGAGGACAGTGTTATAGATTTAAACATTACTCTACATTAGAGTTGGTTTCCTGCACATGTTCCCGACACAGGTAGTTAGTGCTTCCCTGTATTCAGTCTGTTACTGCTCGTTTCCAAAATTGTGTTTTAAAATAAATTACATTAAAAACTATCATTGGTTTGGATTAGTTGGGAAGACAACCAATAAGTTGCAATGAGGTGAATGAATGAGTTCACTTTGGGCAGATCAAACATGGCTCACCTGTTGCCTCTTCTGTCCTCCAGGCTGCAGGTGGCGACACTGAGCACACAGCGCTGGTGGTGAAACGTCTCCCACAACAAATCAATCCGACGTTTAACTTCACTGACAGAGAACAGTCTGGAAAAGACAGTGATGGAGGTCAGCGAAGGACAAAGGATGGACGGCTTACTATGACGATGAATTAACCAACACAACAAGGTTACTCAATATTGAACTGACAGAATCTCAAGGGAGAGAAACGACAACAATTTTGAGTTTTAACAACTCATTTAGACCAAGTAACCTGATTTCAACCACATTTCAACTGTGTCAGTGCTGCAGCCAGGGGCGATGAAACAAAGTCTGCGATCTGTGATCGGCTATACAGGAGATGGCAACGACACCATGATCAGAAACCCCTGAGGCCAAATACTACTAACATTCTGCCTGTCATCATTTTAGAGGTTTGTTGGCCTCAGATGGAGGTGGGGGTTTGTATTTGAACTTCATTACTTTATACTACTTTCCTATTACTTATGTGTTCTTTGTTTTGCCTGGTGCCCCCAAAATTGCTTGAACAGTCTTGGCTGCAGTAAAGAAATATCCATTAAAACACTTTAAAACAGCTGGAGAGATTCTGTGTTTTCTTTGTTCTCCTGCTGTGTAGAACAGGTGTCTGCTGTGCCGGGACCAACCTGACAGCTCCGTCACTACAGGCCAGAGCCAGAAGAACACAGTCTGTCCTCTCATCCACCACCACTATGGACATGTACCTGAAAACACACAGACACAACTAGTATGACAGAGGTAGATGCAGAAACAGGATTTACATGTAATCTATCATCTGTCATGAAATCCGCAGAAAGTCCGCACAATTGAGTCTGGACTATCTCCAGAGTTTGTCTTTCGCGCAAGAACAACAGAGCAGGAGATTCTCTGGGTCAGACGTGTTCAAAACAACAGAGAAATCTGTGAAACGTTCAGGTGAGTGGTGGTGCAGCAGGTCGGACGTAACTTTGTAATTCTGCAGCAGATGTCACGTTTGTGTTAACAACACATCAAGACCAGCGTCGACCCCTTATCACCAGAATCTCGTTGACTTTCCGAGTTGACATCTTCGTCTGTGTCTGATACATATGTGTACAGCACCTCTATTTCATCCTGAGATAAATTTTAGATTTTTGTGGCTTGTCAGTTTTGAGTCCATCACGTGTGATTAAAACGATGCATCAACACTCGCTCAAGGTGAAAAGCAGCTAAAAAAAAGAGGAGATTAAAGAACAGGAAAAAGAATAAGACACAAGCTAGAGGTTGTCGAATTCTTATGGTATGACTCTTTACATGTGTGCAGTAACAGCGGTGAAGCAACATTCAAGCTTCTTTATGTTCTTCACTTTGTATCATCGTCTCCAACGTTACAACCATGAACTTGCCTTGTTTCTGGATCCATTTTCACCGTCTTATGTCGGTTCCTCCTCCTCTCCCACTGTTCATCCAGCCGGTGACTGGCCACCTGGATCACCTGACAGGAAGGAATCAATCTCTGCTGGTCCCAGCCAATCAACAGCCGGTAACACTGCATTTGAGCCCGGCCGCCGGCTGAGAAGAGCAAGGCAGAGAGAGACTGTGACTGGTGAACACTCTCTCCCCCTGCATGCTTTATTGCTGTCACTGTCCTTACACTCGAGATGTGGTCTGTAATTACTGAGAGAACTTTGATGTTGCCGGAGTTGGGATGTACCGCGAGGACGGTTAAGCTGGTGTCCTCTCCCCCTGTGACCAACACCTCCCAATGCTCTTGCTCCACCTCCTTTCTTTTAGTTTCCGTCATACTTGCAGTTGTTTGAATGTCACAGCCTGTTCCCTCTATCATCCCCAGCCTGCATACACACCCGACCCCCCTCCCGTGGATGCCCTCTCTCAGGCCCCATCCTCCAGTCCTTCCTGTCCTACCGGCCAAGCTTGCTTCCTCTCCGGGAGGATGTGAAGCCAGGACAGCCCCGTGCTTGATGAAGACCAAAGCTCCATATCCAGGCCAAACTCTTTTGTGTGAAGGCCAGAGAACCCAAGAGCGATGCCCCCCACCACAAGGCACCACAAACAGCCTCTCCTGCCTCACCGGGTCCCAGACCACAAAGTGGACAGCGTGGAAGCCAGCGATGACAAACCTGGCTTCTCTTGCCTCATTTCCTGCCTGTGCATCTTCTCCTTTCATCTTAGAATGAATCCCACATTCTTCTCTGGCCGCCTCTTCCTCTGGAATATCAGGTTGGAGAATCAGAACTCTCTCCAGCCACTCCATACCTTTACAGGCCCGCTGAACTCGCAGCACCTCCAGCTGAAGCTGCTTGTTGTTCTCTGCAGTCTTTTCAGCGTTATTTTTACTGTTTTCTTCCGGTTTTGCTGGTGGTGTTTGTAGAACTCTGAAAACTCTCACACAGCCATCCCTGCCAGTGCTGTAGAGGAGTCCTCCGTATTCACACACCGATGTTACACCCTGTTTTCCGTGCACCCCGAACAGGCAGCTTAAAGGTTGCAGCTGTAGTTTGTGCACTTCACTATTCTCTCTCTGCTCCATGATACTGCTTTTTCCAACTCCATCACTTTTGTTTTCCTCTCCTTCATCGGCCTGTGCATCATCTCCTTTCTTTGGCACTACTTTTCCTCCTTCTTGGTATAAAAGCAGGGACCCTCTCCTGTCCCCGCAAACCCAGAGCGCCCCCTGTGACCTGGAGCGGAGGCACACTGCTGCCAACAGCCACCGTTTGGCGCAAGGGGGAAGAAGGAAAGGAAGAAGAGGATTGGCATTGAGGGCTAAGGATTGGTCTTCTTTTAATTTTACCTCTATACACCAGCGATAGACGAGTCCTTCGACACCCGATGCCAGCAAACACATGCCTGCGCCTCCCTCTTTCCAAATGAGACTGTGGATCTTCCCTGAACCACCTGAGAGGAGGATTCCAGCGTGAGGATGAGAAATGGGGAAGACCTGAATGGACCCACTGAGGTTTCCTACAGCACACAAACTAACTTTGGCTGTGGAGTCTTTCACATTGACGCAGACTGTTTCCATCGCACAGTAAGAATGAAAGTCAGGAGTCCCTTGCCATAAGTCCTCCCACGTCCCATTGCTGTATTGATAAATAGTTCCTTGGTCAGTGCAAACCACGATCTTACTCTGGCTCCAACTTTCATTTTCTTCCTCTTCTCCTGCTACACAAACCACTTTAGGCATACTGTGGGGGAGTTTCAGGTCCGTTAGTTTCTCTGTCACTGCTTCCTCCGTCTTCTCCTCAGCCTCCTTCAACCTCCACAACCTCACCCCTCCATCTGCCCCCCCTGTAGCCACCCATCTCTCATCTTCTGTCCCCTCACTGACTGCCAGTGAACGCACGCCCCCTGCTCGGTGTCCCTTCAATGTCCGAGCCACCTTCCCACCTCCAGCCCAGTCCCAGACTAAACAGGCCCCGTCTTCTCCAGCACTGAACACCTTCCCGGGGGAGAGACACACAGAGAACACCCTAGCCTGGTGTCCATATAGGACTCGTAAACAAGATGGATTCAGGTCCCCACATTTACCCCCAGGGCCCCCTAAAACACCTACACCCCACACCCTTACACTGCGATCATCGGAGGCTGAAGCCAGCCACCCCCTCTCCTGGAGGTATGAGATGTCGAAGATGACCCCACTGTGCCCCAGCAGACGTCTCTCCACTGGAGCTTTGCATTTAGAATAACTGTCTCCTCCTCCATCTCCTCCACCAGGCTTCCAGAGAACCAGCTGGTTGAAAACAGTCCCTCCTACTAAAACCACATCTGCCCAAGATTCATGGACAAGCAGGAGGGCAGAGTACAGCAGACATCCCTCCAGACAGGAGCAATGAACCAGGGCAGTCCCCATGTTGACATCCAGGAGAAGAGCACTATTGTGAGCTAAAGCCACACAGAGAAGTGAGTGTTTGTCTGCAGAGAGCCAGCGAACATCCAGGGCCCAGTCCTGTAACTCCATGAGGGGACCCAAGATCTCCAAGTGCAGATGGTCCCCATCCTGGAGACCCATATGGAGCCTCACCAGCCTCACAGCCTTGCCCCCAAACACTGCTAGGTCGCAGAAGTTAGGCTGTGTGGTGGAGCTCAGTCCTGGGGAGTGACAGAGGAGAGGGATATTGTGAATATATGAGAGGAGCAAATAAACACAAAAACAACAACTCCAGAAAGCAGCTTTTCAAAGATAATATTCCCATCATGTAAACTTCGACAAACATATACTCATTTTACTTTTTAGATTCCAATCATCATGTACCACCAGAAATATAACAGAAGAAGTCGACAAGCAACCATAGACAGTATATAAAGATTGTTGTTGCCTCTGTGACGTGGTTATGAAGCTCACAATGAGTGGCTCACCCCTCACTATCTCACCAGTGTCTGACTCCTCCATGTCTATGGTATTTCAAGTCAGGGTAAGAAGAGAGAAAGAAGCCATTCATTAATGGGGATATTGTGTGTGCATGGATGGACACAGCTGCTCTTCCTTTTATGGACTTTCATTGCAATGTTGCTATGTGCAATATAAATAAATGCATAACCGTTTTAAAAACCTATGTTTTGTTCTGTTTATTGTTTGTTTTGTCTGTCTTACTTCATCAAATCTGCCCGTCAATTCCAAAATAATCATCATAACAATAAGCAAACAGAACTGAGAATGAAAGTGTTAAACCACATCTGCTCATGCTGACCATGTTTCTTCTGAGCTGTGACAGCGTCTTGATGTCTTGGTGTGACTCCATGGATTCTGTAGTGTTGGAGCACACTCAGTGAAGCAGACGCTTTAGGACGAGGCTTGAGACTGTACACCGTGACGACTGGACCCTCACCTGCAGAAAAAAACAAACAACCTAAGTAGGGTTGTACTAGGGCTGGGAAATAAAACAATATCAACAATGAATTAATGATCGCAATGTAATTTTCATCAATGGCTAAATAACAAAAGTCTAATATGCATCAATATATAGAGCGTATGCATTGAGTAAGCACAGTGAGGAGGTATTGTATTAATTGACTTCAGATTTGTAAAATGTTTTACTCTTTATCAGTATTTCAAATATGAATGTGACATTAATCGTGATAATGATCGATATCAACAGATACGTAAATGTTTATCTTAATATAATTCACACAGCCCAATGTTGTACAGTACAGTGGTGATTAACCACACATCATCCAGCTCTACTGTGAATAACAATACATTTTTAATAAAATATAATCAAAAGCACACATGAGTAGAATAACCATTGTGAGTGGTTTAGAAACGAACCTGTGAGGAGAAATAGATCGTGAATGAACTGCACAGCTGTGACTGGAGCAACCAGAGCTGCTGCCTCCATCTCCTGATGATCACTCTCTTCTACTGAAGCATCAACATCACAGCAAACAGGCAACATGAGGTCCAGGTCCAATGGTGGGTTCAGTCACCATTAGCCCTCCAGTTAGCAGCAGGAGCACTTTGTTGAGTAACAATAAAAACAGAAGTGATTCTACTGGGTTAATATTAATGTCACTACACGTTTTACTATTCAAACACCTCACACACTTTCTACATTTGTTTCTTATCTATATAAAACACAGTTTTCACTGTGCACGAGCTGCACACACACACACAGCACCATGTGTTATTGCTGTCTTCCGTGCCTCGTTTGAACCAATCAGATTACTCTGCCTGCTCTCTCGTCGCTGATTGGTTAAAAAAAGGGGAAGCGGTATTTTTATTGGAGGAAACGATACATGTGACCGACTGCAGCTAGGATGTGATGCGTTTAGGTGTTTTCTGGAAAGTTATTAGTTTAGTGTCGGTCACAGGCACTCAGGTGAAATTCCACCTGAAATAAAAAAAAAACATGCAGATGATAAACTCTTTATAATGTTTTTACAGAAGCTAAAACATTATGAAAAAGGTTTTATTTTGAAATTGATACTCGTAGAAACTACTGAACATTAATGTATTTCAGTTTTGGGCTGGATATCTCAAGCTGGTTGAACATTAGAACTGAAGTTTTATCTATATATATTTATGTATGTATATAGAGGGTCTCTCAAGTAAAATCTCACATATGATTAATATAATTAGGTTATATAAATGATTGGGGATTATATTAATACATATAATATTTCATAAATTCACAGGCTGTAAACTGTCCCTACCTTGAAAATTGAATTTAAAACATCCTCATCCATCAGGTTTTTCTGCCAAAATAATCACCATCTTAACCAATTGTATCCAGTCTCTGTCTTTTCAAGATAGTATTTGTGTTACAGTTAGTTATGTTACATTTGCATAGCTTGTCTATTCCCCAAATCTTGTTTTTTGTGTGCTTTGTTAATTTTAATTTTTTATGTGTTGCATGTCCTAGCCTGACTATTGTTGTTGTATTTTTTAATTATTTTTTAGAACAAGGACAAGATGGTAAATCTCCTGTATAGGTTTAATGATAAGTTGCCAACCAACAGTAGATGTTACGGACATTTCATCAGCTGTTTACCTAAGCTGTGTTTCAGCGATTTGATCTCAAGACCCCCTCTGCTGCAGGCCCACCACAGGCTGATGACAGGAGTGTGACCCTAACATGTTGGGGTCTTTCCTTCTTACAATGGCTCTGGAATGAATGACCTGAGGAAAGGCTTTGTGTTGTCTTTTACATCTCAGCTATTAACACACTTCTTTCTGAAGGCATAAACCTGAATTCACTTGGTGTGCCATATTAGTACTGTTCTTTATATCTATTATTGTTAGAATTATTATTATTATTATTACTATTGTTATTATAATTATTACTAAATAAAAGAGTTATATATATTCTGTGGTTGTTTACGAGCTGCACTTGAGTTCATAAACAGAGTTTGTTATTAATTATTCACAGCAACAATACAACAATTCTTCTTTCTGTTTTTTTTAACTTGTTTGTATAATTTCTCTTTTTTTATTTTCGAAATAAATAAAAAAGAATGAATGAATGTCCTGAGCTAATTTAGAGTGTAAAAGTAGTCCACTGAAGTAGCTTTAGTAGATGTGTGTATTTAGATTACGGGGACTCATTTTCATTGACTTGTCCGGTGGTCCTCACTGAGTTGGGATGATCCGAGCCGCCCTGAACGTGTCGCAGCGGGCTGGCCGGCCGTCAGTCAGTCAGGTAGCGGTGCTGCTAGCTTCACGGCTAAACGATGCCTGGGAAATGTAAGTTCCAGGACTCGTGGCTCGCTAAGCAGATCTACCAGGACTGGCTGGTGAAGGACGCGCAGGACATCCACTTCGCTCGGTGCAGAGCCTGCTGCAAATCCATCAAGCTGCAGACCATGGGCGAGGCTGCGCTCACCAGCCACGCAGGAGGAGCTGGTCACAAAGCTGCGGTGCGCAAACTCGTGGAAGGTAAAACCACTGCGTGGGCTTCAGTGATCACAACTACTCCTGCAGTTTAACACAGACACGTGCACCTCTGAGTTCATGTGACACGCTTCAGATGATGGCCGGTGTTTCCTCAGCTGGTTTGTGTGCATGTTATGTAAATGTGTTTCTGCATGACAACAACAGACACATGTTGTAATGTAACAGTTTGGGATTCATAATAATCTGGTGTGATTTTCACAGCCCGACTTTTGTGGAATTATACATTTAAAATGTCAAAAACTAGTCTGAAGAACTCTGATGCAGTAATAACAGTCATGATGATGTAATTACTGTGTGTTTGGGGTTATTTCTTGTCTGAGAAACTTAAGTTGCCCAGTAATATATTTATCCATGAGCTGCCCTCATAATTTAAACCTGTCAGATACCCCGTTTTGTAATATTATTAACTTCATAACTGCAAAATTAACCTACAAACACATGCACCCTCATAGAAACATTACAGTCATCATATTTAGGTGTAAATACAGAAATGTTTCTCATTGGCAACTTTTAACAGGTGTATTATTAAAACTTCTTATTGAATAGGTTTCACCATCACCTATTTTTGGTAAATCAAAAAAAATAAGAATAATTTTTTATATATATACGGACAAGGAATTTGCTGGTGTATTTGTGCAAGTATAGATATAAAACAAAGTCAAACATACGTTGTAAAAGGAGAACATGGTGAGGAGAAATCTTTGAAGGGTTTGAAATTAATTTTTCCATGTTTAAAGGACCAGTTCATTCAAAACAATATACCCACGACTGCTTCACATGCACATATCTAATTTGCAGTTATTCGTCATGACTCTCTAAAGTCTTGGTTGTAAACACCAACAGTTAAGTGCTGCCATGATGCTGTAAAGTGTATTGGATACATGTGTGTTTGTGTGAAGGTGATGTTATACCAGGCTCCACCAGAGGGAGGCGCTCTCTGTTCATTTTCCTGAAATGTATTCATCTGCAGACCCTCCCTGTCTCCTTTTGCTTATAAGCAGGAAATGTGATGATGATAAACGCTGCAGGGCAGATGAACGGCAGCATCAGTCGGGTAAACCTTTTAAAAGTGATTGTTTTGTTGAACATTTATTTTAGACACAATTGCAGAATTTAAATGAACCTGGAGGAGCTCAGATACACAACACAACATTAATGCTAGAAATGACAAACGCCTCACACCAGCAAGACACAACCACTCAAATCCCCTTGTTCCCTTCCTCTCAGGCTGAGGACACCAAGGAGCACGTGGCCATCTGCCTCCAGCGGGACACTTTGGACAGAGCGACAGGCAGCGACTGGTCACATCTGCGCCACGGCCCCACAAACAACTCCACCTCCCACAATGCAGAGCTGCAGGATGTGACATTCCCCTCCGCCTACTTCACAGCAGCAGGTACCCACACATGAAGCGGTGCCAGCTGCTCCACTATTTACTGCCCAGAAACACTTATTTGATGTGGGTCCAGACCTATGAATGAACATGTGATATTCCAGCATTAACCTGATTAAGACAGATCTGTAAAGAGCTCAGCTCCACAGTATTTTTATTGGCTGGTAAATCAGAGGAAAAAGCTGAAATGTGAGTGAGTGGTAAACGTCCAGGCAGCTCCTGAGGGTCTCTGAATGAGTTTGAGTCTGAATGTGATGTGAATCAATGAGTCAGTGATGTCAGTCATGTTTTATCTCAACTCAGTTAAACACCTGCGGTACAACATGTTAGACATCACACTTTTCCACCATCATCAAACTAATTGAGGAAGAAAGATGCTCCATCCCTCCAGTAGTGTTCAGAGTCTTGAAGAAGTATTTAAGCTGGACACTCAACATTCTGCTAACACAATTCTTTTCATGTAATTTCTCACCACATATTTAAATCATTGATTTCGTGACTTTGGGAAGTCATCTTCACACCCGTTATAGAAATCCCTGCCAGTGTGTTTTAACTCCATCCATCCATTATCTCTACTGCTTATCGTTTTGAGAATCATCGGGGAGCTGGAGCCAATCCCAGCTGACATTAGGCAGAGGCGGGGTACACCCTGTACAGGTCGCCAGTGTATGGCTGTGTATAATTTATATACTCTAACCCTTGAGAACAAGCAAAACCTATGGGTTCATTTTCCTATCGTTAACCGAGAGCTGATGTTTCACGTGTGAGAAGAGCTGAAGCTGGAGCGCATGAAGTCAAAGCACAAGCAGGAGCTATTTGAGTGCAAGCACAGGGTTTTGAGTTATAGCTTTAAAAAAAACTCTCAGGACTCTCATAGATAAATCTATTATATTAACAGATTTCTTATTGTTGTGAGGTGACTGTGCTAACCGCTGCACAAATCATGAGCTTTATAGGATCATTTAAATGGGTTTATAATTTTCAATCTGTACTGAGGAACTAAAGTTCATGCATCAGTAAAAACTCTTTTTTTAAACAACATATTCTGGATCATCAGGAGCACCAAGTTCCCCTCACTGACCTTTTTTCAACTCTCAGGCACCTCCAGGCTCATCAGCCAGCGTCTCCAGTCGTCAGGCAGCGAGACGGAGGAGGCCGGCCAGCGCGACTCCACGGAGCTGTCGAGGCTGGAGCACCATCAGAGAGCGGAGGCTCTGGAGCAGCAGCAGCAGATGAAGATCCTGGAGTGGGAGAACAGGATGAAGGTGCTGGCATGGGAGCAGGAGCTGGTGAGGGAGAAGAGGAGAGCGGCGCGCCAGAAGGAGAAAGCGTTCAGGATGAAGAAGGCATATTACAAAGCCAAGTTAAAAAGAATGGGAGAGGACGTGCCGCCATCTTCCTGCAGCAGCAGCGATGAAGAGGAAAAAAGATCTGATCCGACAGGATGAACTGATTTAATAGATTTTTTTAACAGTGCGTGTTTCACTAATTTACTGTTTTGTCGATATGGGATTAACTATTTTTATACTGTACATTGTTTTCGTACTTGAATGCAAAGAGAGGTTTGTTTAAATTAGTTGATTTTACACATAAGATAAAATCCCTTTGAAATTAATGAGAGGGAATACTCAAGTAGAAGTACTGCTACTTGAAAATAGAAGTACGATTACTTGGGTTCCACACCACTCAAAAATATAATCATAGCACTTTTCAAAACTACAATGAATGACTTTATTCCAAATGGTCACAAGAACTAACAACCAGTCCCCAGATAACATTAAGAAATTATCAGAGAAATTCAAAGGGAAGCTTTTATTTGAAATTAACTAAAAAAGCTACTAATTTTAGAAAAAAACTAAAAAAAGTACATGTTGTATAAAATGCTAATAATACCTGTAATGAATAACTTTGCACATTTTGTAGAAATTAACCAAACGAAAGGTTTGAATAAAGTCACACAATATTCATTGATGTTTAAGTCTGAGGAGAATTTTAAAGAATGTACTGAGATAGATTTAATCACGATAGAGGAGATGACGGATGTTTCTATTGGGGCTTGTTTGCATGTTAATATGAGAATGTATACATACTTCTATCACTTTTCTTGCTTTGTAAATAAATTAGCATTTGGTACAAAGTTTAATCTGATTGCAGACTATGAATATTATTATCATGTGGCCAGAAGTACTTGGAAACTACAATGGGTGATTGCTGATTTTTTGTTTTCTCACTTAAAACTCCTCTGTGTTACACGACAAGAGATTTAAGGGGGTTAGCCTAGCTTTCTGAGCTTTGGAGGTGATGGGAGAATTATTTTTGAACTTTGGAAAGAATCAAATTTACTATTACCACCTACTTTCAGCCCTCTGAGCTCATCACCTCTTAGCTCCGTGCTGAATGGTTTTGATGTCATAATTGGCTGGAAAATGTCCAGTACATTTCTGAGAAACCTTCCTAATCTGTTCTTTTGGGTCTCATCTGTGATTTGAATCAAACATTGCTTTAGAATTTCATCATTTAATCACGCCCCATGGGTGAGGACCAGTTTCTGCTTTAGTCGTTTATCAGGTTTAATATTCAGTCTGAGCTCTGTGCCTCCATCTTGAACCGACTCTTTACTTGGAATCAAGTGACAGCTGAACATCTCTGTACCTCTGAACATGACGGGATACGTTAAGAGTCAAAACCAGTCCAATGGAGTGCCCTCCAGAAAAACATGTCTCTCAGTCAGGAAGTTCTCTCTCATCTGCTTTTTAGCATCCAAAACATCTGCTCTCATGAATATCAAACAGAATACAAACACACACTCTCTCAGGAATAATATAAACACACAGTCTTAGGAATAAGCCTTTTTTTTAATGTCCAACATTTTTCTGCGGTCACAGGGTACAGCTGTTTCCGCCGTCGGCAAGGGATTGGCGGGATAGCAACATCCCATAAAGAACACACAAGTCAACAAAGACAATCGACCTTCCCTCCTCCTCCTCCTCTCCCCGCTGTGCTCTCCCTCTGTTTCTTTCTTCTTTCACTTTCTTTATTTCAGAGCACATCCCAACCAGCTCCTCTCAGCTCAGTCTTTGTGTCTCCCCCACCTGTGTGCCTCCTATTGGTCCAAATGATATTATCCTGAAGCTGCAGTGTTCACTGCCTGGCGCGTGTGAAAGCAGGTAAGTAATTGGAATTTGTGCTCGTGAAGCTTCAGCCTTGGATCATGAAACCTTGGATATGAAAGTGAAGACGAAGAAAAAAGGTTTAATTTGGGATATAACTGCACTATTTACACCCAGAGTGAGCCTCAGCACAGACGTGTTGACATTCAGTCTGGAAACGTTACAGATGCCCTGCCCACCTATTAGCTTCATTAGTTACCTGTTATTCCCCTGCTGTCACATGTCAAAATATCTGCTCTGAAAAACACATTCGCACCAGACTCGTGCTCCTGAGGTTTGTTGAAATCGACCAATTTAAAGCAACACTGTGTAACTTTTACCGAGCAACAGCGCCCTCTGCAGGGATACCATGGTGTCTAATTCTGTTGGGCTCTGAGTCTGAGAAATCGAGCACTGGCTGTGTAGTCCCAGTCATTGAACTGAAACACAACTGAACAGTGGATATTACCCATGATTCTCAGCTTCCTGAAACAGATAAGCTGCCGCTGTAACAAAATTCTCTATATGAAATCATTGATATTTTCAAAGTTTCCTCGCTTGATATCGGACATAAACTCTGGTTTTCAATTAGTCTTTTTAACTGATCAACAGTTCAGCTTTACTCTGAACTTTCTGGGCCTGATTCTGTTATTTAGTCAATTTTCCACTGGTCCCACTAACACCCAGTATCATCTGGGTTTTATCTATAATAAAGATGGATACAAAGGGCCATAACAAGGCTCTACGCCTCTGCAGTGACCTTGGTTTGAATCCAACTTGCAGCCATTTGCTGCATGTCACCCCCATTCCCTCTGTCCTATCAAATAAAGGCCAAAAAAGCTCAAAAAAGATTTTAAAAAGTACAGTCGGGTCAAATGACTGAGTAATAGACAGTTTTTGATCAGCAGTGATGGAAAAGTGATTATCGAATGAACGTGCTAATTTGGTAAGACAGCGAGGTGAGACAGCTTCTCAGTTTTCGGTGTGTTTGAAGTATCGAACATGACACTCCGAGGGAGGAAGGCAAACTCAAAAGAAGTCACCTTGAACCTCCTGTGGGAGATCATACCCGATCACCACAGTTCCATAAAGCATGAGTGGGAGTGAAAGCAGCTCCATTCAGCCTTTTCCAGGTCTGTGAGCCATGAAAAACAGTTTGAAGCTGCTATTGTAAAGTAAAAGAGTTGCCATAGTGTTGCCTCAATAAACTTTTATTTTGCAGATGTTAAGGCCAATAATGTTTAAACGCTCAGTGAGGATCTTTTATCTTCACCGGTTTGTAAATCTGTGTGTAAACAGACACATTTTAGCAGATCCAAAGGAACATCAAATGTAAACAAAAGGAGCATCTGAACAAAAAAAAATCACAAATACTTCTTTGACAACAGCCTCTCGTACAAAATGGCAACATAAATAATCAATACAATGTCAATAAATTATCGATAGATAAAATAAATCTCATGTCTGTACAAGTTAAAGGTATTGTCTGTTGGAAAAAAATGGACCGTGAAAAAACCAAAGGGAAATGAAAGAGTAAGAGGGAATGAATGTTGGATTTTTGTAGGTGTACTGCTCTTTTAAAGGACTAGTTGGCAGTGTTCCCCTGCAGGAGCACTTGGCAATAACACAGTTACAAGAAGAGTCATTTGTCACATTCCAGAGGAATGGGAATGGGAATGACAGAATGACGGTGTGACAATGTCAGTGTGTGAGATGTGTGTGTTTGTTTCTGCTGTTTGCGTTTCCATCCATTTCTCTTTGTATTTGTTTGATTTCTCACTGATGAGTAACATCCACGCCTTCCTCCCTGCGGTTACCTTCACACAGTCATGGTTTTCAACCTAATTTGTTCTTCCTCAAAACTTGTCTGCTTTATTTATATATTATTTATTTTTACAATCATTGTGTTCTATTTTATCCCAGGGTTTTATATTTACTTCTTCTCTTGTTGCATTAGTGCTGAAATGTTTGACTGTCACAACACAATCTGACAGAGCTGAAACCCTAATGTTTTTATCTACCACTGCATTTTTGTCTTTCATTAAAAAATGTTTTAAACATCCTTCTCAAGACTGGTGAAGACTGCCTGCCTGTCTCCTTTTGCCTACAAACGCCTGTGTAATGTTACCTTCAGGCCTGTTCTCCATGCTTGCTCCAACAGCTGCAGCAGCTGCAGGTGGAGAGACCAGCATCTCAAAACCACTTAAGAGGCTTTTAGAGCTGACATAACTGACATCTCCCCTCTCCTCTCCTCTCCTCTCTCCTCCTCCTCTCTTCTCCTCTCCTCTGCAAACTGCTGCCCAGCTGCAGAAGCTGTGTCAGATCTTTGTGCAGCACCCTAAACAACGAGAGCAAATCTGTATTAATGTGTTCTGCTCTAGACCTCTTCATTAACGACATCTCATGTTGGATGAGATCGGAATTAGCATTAGCTTTAATTCTACTGAAATAAAGCCTATTTTCTGAGAAATGTCTCAAATGTAAAAGATGTAAGTAATTTCACAGAAGCCGTGTTCAGCCAATATAATTCTGGGATGGCAGTCATGTGTTATAGACATGAGCTAATACTGTTATAGGTTGATACCATGCTGGATATGTACTGCAGGTCTCCAAACACATGAGCACACTGCGATTCATAATATGTTCCCTCTAGCCGTTCTCCTTCATGTTCACTTTAGACATTTTCGATGGTACAATGAGTAAGAAAAGAAAATCAAGATTAAAACCAAACTGTGATTTACATCCATATCATTCACACCCTGCACAGTTTCAGTTTCATCAGAGAAAACTTGGGATGGTTGATGTTTTATGGAGATATTAAGCAGTTGTCCCTTTGGCTTGGAGTTGCACAGAACCTCTGCTCGAGAAGCTTCTATAAATAAGTCTCCTGGATGCTGCTGGAGAGATTTGACGGATCCTGCGGCGTCTCCTGAGGCAGACTAAGTCGTGTTGCATCAAAATGCAAAGATACCTTGAGGGGCTTTAAATGGTTGTTATGTGATACAGCCTCATGCAGAGAGGCAGAGATACATCTCCCTTCACCCCCCAGAACACTAGAGATATGTTGTTGCGATATCAGTCGACTGATATGGTCTGCTTCAGACAGCACCAGGCACAAACACACACAGACAGATGAAGAGGTCACATTCAGATACAGTGGATCACAAAACAGCACAATCTCCTGATAGAGCTGACACTTTGACACTTGTGACTGACCTTTACAAGCTGAAGTCCGAACCTTCATGCATTGTTTTACCTTCTTCTACACATTTCATTCCATCAAATCTATTCTCTTATTATAATCCTGTCCTGTATTTACAATCACTTCTCGCTACTTTGATATTTTCCCTTCAACCACATTTCATGGTTTAGATAATCTCATCAGATTCTATTGCCGGACCCCTGATGCTATACACAAAGTTGACATGTTTGAGGAAAGGTTTTTGAGGAAATGTGTTTTCAAGGGGAAATTTGGGGGTTTTCTGTTTCTCTTTTTTTCTTCAAGGGGGGAATCTCTCCCTCAGCCACAAACAAGACTGCACTCGCACTGACCTCAATCACAACCTCACATGGACACAATCATTAAAAAAAAGAAAACGTCACAAGAGATTTCATCTTCATCTCCAATGAAAAAGATACAAAATGTATAAAAAATGTTATTTACAGTCTTTTCTTTTTTTCCCTTTAGACTGATCTTGTCTGGAATAGGCTGAAGTTTGTGTTTGAGATCTGAGGAATTTGTGTTTGACAGTTTTAGGTAGTAGAGGTGGTTGACTCATCGTCCAAAGAAACGTGAGAGATTACTGTAGGCAGAATGACTCGAAAAACTTTTTACAATCTGCCTACAAACATCCGCTTATCCTCAGCGGACAATCTCTCCGTCTTTCTATCCATCTCTGTGTCTCCTCTGTCCTTAGCTTGTTTCCAGTCCTCTTATGTCTCAATGACCCCCAGTGGTTCAGGACCATCCATGACCTTTTAAGTTGTCCCTGGTGAGCTGAGCTCAGTCGCAATGCATAAAGGGATATGGAGGCTGACATCAAGACTGTCCTTCACTTCTGTTGGCTCTGAGGTGAAGAGAAGGAAAATGAGTCGTTAAGTTCATACATCGACTCTCTATACTGACTGTAAATTCACTTCCACATAATGATGGTAGAGAAAATATCACAGCAAAATAGAAATGAGCTCTTAAAGGCAAAGAGAGAGGAGGGAGATGGTGCTGGAAATAAAACAAAACAGACTAGGGACAACATGATGAAGAGGATGAGCAGGGAGTGGAACTAAGGGAGCTGAGGAAAGTTAAGATGAAAAACAGAACAGAAAGAGGGAAGAGGTAAATTACGATTTAACAGTGTGTTTACAGAGGATCAAAGTTCAGTTACAGACAGATGTAAAATAGAGGGGGGCAGGACAAGGGTGAGACGAGGTCGATTTATTTCAACACAAACTTACTCAGAGTCGGGGGAGACTTCAGATATGCTGTGGGAAGTGGCAGATTGGGGCGGAGAGGGGGATGGTCCATGGGCAGTGCCATTGGGCCCAGGGTTAGAGGCAGCGGGGGCAGGGGGAAGGACAGTGGAACCGAAGGACGCCAGGATGGAGGACAGAATATCCAGGTGTTCACTCGATGGCTGTCGACTCAGAGGGTTTGTACTTGCGACCTGGGGGACCGTCTGACCTTGATACCTACATGGAGGAGCTGAGTCCAATCGTGCTCTGACATGAGCTGACGGAGGGTGCTGCTCTTGTTGAGGCTCCTCGGAGATTGGGGGAGGGGGGGAGGCAGAGGGAGGCTGGTCAGGGTGTGAGGGCTGACGGGGAGGTAGAGTGCGAAGCCACTCCCGACACGGCTGACCTGAGGCTCCCACTCCATTGGTGTCCAGCTCCTCCCTCGACCTACTGCTCATCACTGACCCCGCCAAGTGCTCCCGGGATGAGGCCTGCCGCCGAGTTAGCGTGTTCAGCTGCGACCTCGATCCACTGAGGTATCCCTCCATTCCAGCTCCGACAGCTCCCCCGTTTCCACTCAAGTCCTCCCTTGAGGCATGGACGCTGCCTCCGTGGTGGTTGTCCAGTCTGTCCCTGGATCCCGACAAATTTTCCCTGGATGATGAGACTCGCTGGTGATCGAGCCCCAAGCCCCCTAATCCTGGTCCCTGCCCCAGTCCCAGCTCCCTCCTTCTGGGTAAGAGATCCAGGTTGTCTCTGGAACCCCTGGAGTCCAGTCGGTCCCTCGAACCCCCAACTGTCTGCCTACCGAGTGGATCCCTGGACAGCTGCCTCCGGGCAAGTGAGTCCAGGTGCTCCCTGGAAGAGTAGCGAGAGGCTGGCTGGGACAGAGAGCCCGTACCTCCTCCGGCACCAGCTGTGGCAGAGTACATGCGACCATAGGAGGCAGCAGGAACACCTCGATGTCCCAGAGTAGAGGTTCTGTACCAATTGAGCTCACTGGGGACTCGGCCCATTGTGGACAGACCCTGAAGTGCTGGAGGACAGCCGAGGCGATTCTTCAGGATGCCTGGAAGAAGACAATATGAACATGAGAAAGAGAGAAAAGAGCGCAAGCGGTATAAATGAGCAAGAATTTTGAATTCATAAAAAGTAATGAGATTCTATAACCGGGAAGATTGGACGGAAGGGAACAAAAGGTGTTAAAGATGAAGGTGGAAAAGCTTTTTGAGGAAAGATGATGTGAGAAGAAGGGGAAGAAAAGAGAAGGAAGTCACAGATGAAGAGGAGTGAATAAGAGTAGGAGACAGAAGTATTTTGGACTTATTAACGACAGTTTTAGGTCTTTCTACATTCACTGTTAATATTTTATGAATCATAATACCATCTGGGTAATCTGGAAACCCTGAGTGAGACAATTGAGAAAATGAAGTTGTACAATTAAAATACATTCAGTATTGTAAGTGAGGTTTCCTAATGTCCGCTTCTTTTTCTGTGTGTGTACATGTGTTGTATGTTGTTGTGTAGTATTACGTGTCCTAAAATGTCAAAAAAGGGTCCTTGTATGATCTGCTGTCTTTCTTTCTTACTCATTCTCTGCATGTCTTTGCAAGTGTGGTGCACCTTTGTGTGCATATGCCGGTTTGAAATGTCTTCTGAGTATACTAAGTGCACAGTATATATAAAAATGTCACCCACGGTTTTAGTGCGTGTGTTGTACGAGTTATGTTTTATGCAGACAGGCCACTCTGCTGATTCCAGATAGAGTGCTGTGTGGTTAGCACACGTATGTTGTGAGAGAGTCATGACATTCTGACCATCTCATTATATTCTGACTTTGACTTTAGATAAACATGCTCTGTTTTGCACACCCCAGTAACTGGCTGCTAAGCCATATTGAGGGCGTTCAGAAATTTTTTGAGCGATGCGCTGCTGTCATCTCCAGTATTCATGTGCCATTGAATTTAATCTAGAAGCAATGCCTTGGCCAAGAACAAAAACTGAAGGATAAACTAAAGATTAGAATAATATTGCAAGTAATTTCAAACTCAGTGTGCTCTGAGTATTTTTAAAAATGATTGTGTTTTTCTAACCCTTGCGGTGCCTGTGTGGATGCGTGAGGCCGTTCTCATCCCCACTGGTCAGTGCTGCATCAAGCTGGTTGTTGTTGGCAGCATCCTTGCTGTAATCTGCTCCCAGGGGGCGCTCTGAGCCCCACTTTTGCAGCGTGTGCGTCTCACACTCTTCCAAAGCTGGCCAATAGGACAGAAGGTCGTTTCCATCCAGATCTTTCAAACACACACGCACACAAAACCACTTTCTGGTTACTGAAAAATGATTAAATCTGTTCCAACACCAGGTATACCTGGATTGACCAATAACTTCTGATAATTCCAAAAAGCTTATTAAGTCGAGGTGAAGAAATTAAAAGCAAACATTGTGGGAAACTCACTGTTACTGCTGTCATAGCTGAAAATAATTTATTATTGAAACCTGTAAACACTAATTATGAAAATCTCTCAAAATGTTCCCGCATTCATCTTTTAAATTTGACATTAACTATTCTGCAACGTTTTTGTGCATCTCAATAAACATGAAACAGATGTGTGTATTAAATACTGGTGTCAGCAGACAAATAGCATTATGCTGTATGTGCTGCACATGTTTAGAATGTACAAAGTGATTTAGGAAAAAGGAGAGGTGTCCATTAATGGTGGCATTTCTCTTGCAGCCATTTAACAGGTTGGCGCGAGCAGAGATATTTTATTAATGTTTCATCACTGATTTGTTAGTGAGGTTCAAAGATGATCAAATATTTTAAGGCTCTTACTTTCATTCCTGCCATAATCAATGAATCTGTCAATCTCATGTACTTTGGCCATTAACAAGTCTAATGGCCTCTGGAATAAAACCAAACTTCCCTCCATTAGTTTCTAATGCAGGCATGATTATTTTTCTGTCAGTTGAACACTTCCTCAGTTGATGGCTCGACAGAATTGAGGAGGGGGTTTAATGCTTTGTCCCAACGAATCCTCAAATTGTGACCTTTCAGTCAGAAGCCTGCTCTGTTCTAACTCTTCGCCTGCACTGACCATCTGGATCCTGTCCTCCCCCATTTTGACAACATTAGTCCTCATTTCACTCTGAATAGAGGTCGTGTCATCCAGATGGCTTGATTAGCTGAGAATTGATTACTTATATGGATTTATAGATTTCCATGTCTGGGCCTTTCTCACAGTGAAAGCTTTCACAGACACTGTGTCTGCCTGACATTTATATCACACACTTCAAGAAGCATTATATATAAATTATGAATGACATCTTTTCATGATGATGAGAAGAACAAGTATTGATAAATTACTACTTGCATTGACATTTCCTGTTAATATACATGTACACTGTTATTGTGCCCCCACATGCTTCGACATGACAGAGATTTAAGATTGGACTTCAGACTACAGCTGGCTGGCAGGTATATGAGTGTTCTCATCAACCGCTCTCATCAAGTGTCTTTTACTCACTAGTAGCTTTTTGACTGTCAGAAAAAAATCCTTCAATCATCTGAATATCTAACCAAGTGCACATTTACCTTTGGAGCCGTTGTGGGTGGGCTCGGTGAGCAGGCGCTCACTGTGATTAGAACGTTTGAACCGGCGCTGGATGCGTCCACGGAGTCGGACGTTGTCCTCACTCTCAGAGGAAGGGATGGAGAGACTGCGCTCCTCCTCCATGGAGAGGTCAGAGTCTGAGTCCGAGTCCTCACCTGGAAGCAGGGAGGGAGAAGAAGGACAGAGAGGGAAGACAGGTGAAAGGAGGGACGGAGAAAAATAATTATAAAAGGAAAAGATAGGGTTGATAAATTGTTCATGTCCGTGGTCAGATAGTCATCAAGAGACCAAGAGTAATAGATGAGTGAGAGGAAAAGAAAGAACCAGTGGTGACGAAATGAAGAATGTGTTATGACTGTTTACTACAAGTGTGTTTGTGTGTCCTATCTACTCATTCAAGGGTGAGTGTGTGTGTGTGTGTGTGTGTGTGTGTGTGTGTGTATGTGTGTGAGTGTAAGTGCTGACCTCCGTCTCTGTGGAACATGGCTACATCCAGGTCTGTCGCTCCAGTTTGGACAATGTTTTGTTCCAGGGTCTGCCGAGCTAAAAGATTTTCCCTATCGGGCAAAGAGGAGAACAGTGAGTGAACACACACATGCATACAAACACACTCATACAGTAAGTTATATGTGTCCTAATGCAGGCTCATACAAATACACACACGCGCGTGCACACACAGAGTCACTGAGCCATATCAGCCCATCTTAGAGTATATTAGTGTTGCTCTACATACAGTAAATCACATTGTTCCATTCAATCCTCTTCATCTTTACCCTACTGACCCACAAAATACATGACATGATTTTATTTGCAAGAGAATTTCCTCCCTAAAGCAATCTCATCTCAAATCAGAGCCACAGAGAATCAATGAAACCTGACAGATTTCTATTTGAGTTTTGAGTCATCATTCACTCAATATTAATTTGCCATTTTGATGCCGTTGGTATTAAACCATTCATTCTTCTATGATGAAATGTATTTTTAATCTGCTCTTCCTGCCACAATATTGAGGTTTTCCACTCAAAAAGTTGTGATGGCTTCTTGTCTATGTGTCGTTTGAACATGTGTGAGTTATATACCTGGCAGAGCTGACAGAGGAGATGGTGGAGGTTCCCAGGGTGATGCGATGCAGTCCACTCTGTTCCAACAGAGATGCATTGTGATATGGATTCTGAGACATAGACACATTGATTATTTAGAGGAGAGAGAAACATTTTAAGGGTCCTTTTGTAACGTAGATAATAAAATTGTCTTTTATTCCCATAACAAACCGTTCAATACAAACTCCCAAAAAATCCCACTTATATGGGACATCTTTATGACACTGGGGTTTTCTATTTTTATTGGGTGAACACGTAATCATTTTTGTTGGCATTTAAAAAATACAGCCCCCATTATATTTTACGGTAGTTTCCAAAAAGGAAGCTTTTAACTGCTAAAACTTGATGAAACAAAACAGAAGGAGGCATGACCTCAGCTTTCTCTGCTGTATTAGGTCACTCGATGAATAAGAAATGATACAGCATGAGTCAGACACTCAGATACAAAATGATGCTGATAGACGCTCATTTTTATATTCTGTAGTAGTATGTGTGTGTGTGTGTGTGTGTGTATGCGTGCCTGCGTGTGTGTGTTGATGTGGTACAGTCATTTGTCCCACTTGGGAAAGTTCTCTAATGGGTAGGAAGAGCATTGGAGGGAAAGGGTGTTAAAAGAGTAAAAAGAGTCAAGACTAACAGGCACTCAAACACATATCCAGGCGACAGATAGAGAAGATAGAAGAAGGAAAGAAATGAAACCAGGGCAGGGTTACACACGCACATGCACGCACGCACACGCACGCACGCACACACACGCACGCACACGCACGCACACGCACAAACACTAAAAAGTGTCTCTCTCTGAACTGCACTCTCTGTGGCAGAGCATGGTTAAGGAGCAGACAGGGCTCCACTGGTCGGTATTCTGTCTTAACTGGGTCAGCAGAAAACCCTGAAGGCAGACGGAGAGGAGAGGCAGGACAGGGAAGATGGATAGAGGGAAGGAGGAATTGGGGGCAGGAGGACTTTTGTGCTGTCTAATAATGGACAGTGAGAATGTGCATGTAGACTATATTGTACAACAGAAGAAAACAGCCTGAATGCCTTTGGGATCATGTAGTGAGTTGACATAAAGCTTCATCAGGCTGTTAACCTTCAAGTATGTAATTTGTAATACGTCAATTTCAATATAATACCATAACTCATGCAAATGATGACATTTGTATTATTTTGCATGGTATTTTTTCCAAGCTTGCTGACAAAGTTCTTTGGAAATAGTAAAGGTTTTGAGTTCAGGAGAGACAAGCTCCAAAGTGTGTGTGGGACTCACTGTGTTCTGCGGAGGTCTTGGTGGATCTTCTCCAGGACTCTTCTTACCCAGACAGGCCACTCTCCAGGCCTCCTGAACCTCTGAGTTAAACACTGTGAACACCAGCATCACCGACAGACCCTGGGAGAGGGTGGTCAAGAGAAGTAGAAGGACAAAGAGATGGATTTAAGGTTTTAATCTTCAAAACTAAAAAGTTCTGCACATCCCAAACA
This sequence comes from Paralichthys olivaceus, assembly GCF_024713975.1. Lineage (NCBI taxonomy): Eukaryota > Metazoa > Chordata > Actinopteri > Pleuronectiformes > Paralichthyidae > Paralichthys > Paralichthys olivaceus. The sequence continues at coordinate 10,348,119 of NC_091098.1, read as the reverse complement.
TTATACAATTACACATATAAAGTGAACAATATTAACATGTACAAAATTATGTGACAGCAGTAATAACAGAATATTACTTGAATTGCTGCTGGAGAAACTTTTTTTTTTTACTGTGAAATCATATAGATTAGTTCTACCCTGAATAAAAACATACACTGTGTTCATACCTGCACTAGGCAGAGGACATCAAATATGTAGTAGAAGGCAAGGATGCTGTTGTTCACAGCCATGAGTCCACACAGCCAAGTGGAGGTGGCAACCAACAGCAGAAGGATGGCATTACGGATCGTTGCACTGGATCCAGAGATAGAGAGACAGGGGTGAAAATTGGATTTACCTGGATGATGTAACACTTCCTGTGATCTGTACTGAGTGACTGCAGGAACCAAGACAAAGTTAGACTGAACAGGAACCAGAGCCCTCAGATAAAACCATAGGATGAATGCAGAAACAGAAATGTGGCACCACATAGCTAAAAGTCCCACTCCGGTAAAACTCAGGTTTAGTTAACATGTCCCCCTTGTGCCTTACATTTTGTAAAAGACACATTTTAATTGAAAGAGCAGTCAACACAATGGCTGAGTATTTCCACCTTTACAGTGCTGTAAATAATAAATGTCAGTCTGAAAGAAATGGACAGCCAGAGTTTGTGATGTAAGAAACCTGAGAAACCAATCCAATCAACTTGTGGGTGGGGCTCAGCAGCTGTAAAAAGGCTCCTCATCTGCATGTCAGCTGTGAGGGTGGGGAGATCGGGGCAGGGGCGGAGCCATATTAGCATATTAATAGATGGAAGGAAGGTGTCGAGATTTAAGCCATTTTTGGGCCATAATTTTTTTAACTGACACATCTTTTGAATAAGTTATTTTTAGGAACAAAGAAGATTATAAAAAAGTTTTTAATAAAGAGTACTAAAGTTGAAATAAGCAGCTGGAGTGGGACCCTGAGTGATTTTCTTTTTTGGCAGTTCTTGCAATTCTGATGAAAGCATGTATCCACAGACTTTTATATCTTTTATATCGTACTTTGACACCAGTGGTCAAGTACTCACATGACAGGCAGCTTCTTGATCTCCTTCTGTGATGGGTTGCAAGACATCTTGGCGACAGTCATGAAAATCCCTCCATTTACCTAGAAAGAGGCAGATCAATACTTAGAGTAAGACAACTGTTTTAATGCTTGGATGCTAATTCAATACTGCCACTAGAAACACCAGGGATGATGATAAATCGACACAGCAAGATCAATGTGGACAATATACACATATATATAGTAAAAGACAAACTGAGTAAACACAAAGTCATTCAAGTCTCTTAGAAAAACCAAAAACGGCTCTTTTATTTAGCTTTGGTTCACTGGCTGAAATACTTGAAAGCCAGAAAATTGTTGAATAAATGAATTTAGTGCAGATGAAGCAAAGTCACATCAACAGAATGATGAAAAGAAGATAGAAAATAAACACATAAATAAATTGAAAAGTTTATAAATGAACAATACTGATTAGTTCAACTATGACAACAATGCACCAAAATTATTCATAAGCATCATAAAACCTGGCACATTTTCTTATCCAAGATGTTTGATGATTTTTCACAAAATGATGGTCTAGCAGTAATAAAGAACAAAAAGAATCACTGATTACACAACATTTTCACTCAGGTTTTTGTGGACACAACATGAACAGCATATTAAGACAGTCAGGGAGACAGTTACCAGTATGACGATGGCAATAGGTCCAGCGAAGCTCCAGATGAGTTTGTCATAGATGGAGATCCAACAAAAGTCTGGGTTCCCATAACCCTCTGGGTCTAATCCCACCGCCAGGCCTACAGTGAGGAGACACAGGCATGACACAGATCAGACAAAAGATCTTCTCTAGAGATCTACTCAGAAGATCTCTTCAGCTGTCAATCACAGAGACAGCAGTCAGAAAAGGTTTTACAATACGTCATAACAGACATTATCTCAGTGACAGAGGCAGGAAAATGTCAAAGAATCAATGTTGGACATGAGTCTTGTAATGATTAGTCATTATTATATGATTAATTCATATAGATAATCATTTTAGTTGACAAAGCAGGATGGTGGTTTATCACGTGTTTATCATGGCAACAGCTTTTGGATGAATCCATCATTTGTGCTCTCTCATGAGCAGACCAATGACCAACGTCCATGATGGTGCCAGCTAAGGTTGTCAGGAAATGTGTACATGAACTATTCCTTCTATGTCCTTGTTTGAAGACTGTCATGGTTGTAACAGTAATTGATTAATATAGATTTTTTTTTTTAACTGAATTGCAAAAGTAGGAGAGTCACAACAGACAAACACACCTCGGAGCCTGAGGAAAGAAACATAATGCCAGTGTGTGTGTGTGTGTGTGTGTGTGTGAAAGAAGGGGAGAGGGAAGAAAGCAGACAGATATTACTTGCTTGCTGGGTGTGTCAAGGAAGAAATTGCTTGTGTGTGTGTGTGTGTGTGTGTGGATGTGTGTCTGTGCTTTGCTACCACTATATTAAAATGTCACTGAAACCTGCTTAATACAAGTGTCAATAGGACTCCTTATCTACACAGCCAGACTCACTGTGAATGTGTGTGATGTGCGTGTCAGTGCATATACTGTGTATACATACATACATACATACAGTCTGTACATACAGATATACAGTATGTTGTCATATATTTCGTCACGGATGAGTAAATGTGGCAAGGAAAAATGTTTTGACTGTGAGTATACACTGATGTATACACACATTTGCATGTATGTATGTATGTGTGTGTGTGTGTGTGTGTGTGTGTGTGTGTGTGTGTGTGTGTGTTACCTGTGATAATAGCGGGCACACCCCAGCCGATGGCGTAGTAGAATCTCATGGCTCCATAGTTGATATTGCGCTGCTCAGTCTGCATGCGGTAGATATGAAGGCCCTCGACGAACATCCAGGCAAACGTGGACATGAAAAAGTAATGGAGCAAGATGGCGACGACTGTACACAGAAACTGGAGGAAGACAGAAAGAAAAGCATTTGTAAAGGGAAGGATAAGAAAACATGAGAAGGAGCAGAAAATTTGAGATAGCAAAGGAAAGAAAGGAAGATAGAAGGAGAAGGAATAAAAGAAAGAAAAAGCTAGGAGGGAATAAGGAAGGTGAAGGAAGGGGACAGGCAAGGTGAGGCAGCAGTAATGTGTCAAATAAAAAAATTGAAAAAAGGTGAGGGATAAAAAATAACGTGAACTTTCATATTGATTTTGTGACAGTTGAGAGCAGACGTCTTGGCAAGAGACCAATAAATCTTTATTACAGCACAGCAGGTGTCAGCCATGAAGTAACAGGCATTTCTGATTTAATTATCACTAATGAAGAGAGTTTATAGCAGTGTGTTACAGTTGTTAATGTGCAGAACTATAGTAAAAACACCCAAGAGCCTGTTTAACTGTGATTATGGGCATGAAATTAAGCAGCATCAGAAGAAGAAAAAATGAATAGATGTGGAAATACAGAAATAAATGGAAATACATAAATAGGTCATTTAAATAGTGAGTTAGGAATACCAAATGTATTTTATTTTGTAGTCACATTTTTTGGGGGGGAATTCCTTCATTCATTTATTTATTTTTTAGTTTGTTTCTAATTTTGGCAGCTTCGGACCTCCATATAAATTATCATCTGCTTACATTTTTTGTGTTGTTTGAAATTTTCATAAACAGTAGTGAACTTTGTCATCGATGTGATGCTGCATGAATCCTGAGGGGACGTCAAGTCAGTGTTTAGTGATCTGCTATAAGTTGATATTCTGAGGTCAGTCAGTTGCTGTGGTTTGACTGCACGTCAGCAGGAATGACTGTCAATTATTTTTTTGTCAGGGCAGAGGAAACTTCCAAATAGCTTTTCTCAGTCAAGTTCTGCTGTTTTGGTTTCAGCAGCCATGCTGAACTTCCCCATGAATAATGCAGTGAATTAGCATTTAAGCTTTCTGTGAAATTACCCTGAGGCTGCAGTGAAGCATGTTTGGAGAGGTTTGTTCAGACTCTACAGCCTTTGGTCTCTTCCCTTTGTTTGGCCTGTTGAGACGATGCCATTCAAACTCAAGTGGTTCTGAAGTACAGCACAGCTTAGTCTTGTCTGTGTTCGGCATTTGGGGTTCAAAGCTGGAATGATTATTACAGGAACTGTCTTCTATGAGATCTGTGTTGTTGTTTGTCAGAAGGAAGAACAAAATCCAAACCAACCACAGGGAACAACTTGAGAACAAAACACAAGTTGGAGTAGATAGCTATCGGCAACTCTCAGCCAGTTTTAAAAGTCACAGTTTGAATACTAAGTACCAACAAAATAAAGAGAGAACAAACATTAGACTGTGATGATTTGATCAGCATGCTACTTCCTGATTAATATAAGCACCAGGCACAGATGGAAGCTTAAAAAGCCAAAGCAACCAGAGAGCACAATCAGATTTGCTTTGACTTTCCCTCTCTACCAGAATCTTCCATCCATCCACTATCTACAGTGCTGATGCATTGAGGAGAATTCAACCCCAGCTGACATTAGGTGGGAGGTGGAGCACATCCTGGACAGAACTTTCTCTGGGGTTTGCCAACAACACACGAACAACACATGAACAACACAGCAGGAGAGTCTCCGGTCAGAGATGTTCATAGCAACAAAGACATTTCCAGAGATTTTAGGTGAGAAGTGGTGCAACATGCAGGAGGCGGGACTTTACATACGCATTCTCCTGCGGATATTATGTGTTTTTGTTTGCATCACATCAACACTGGCGTCTTCATTTATCACCAAAAGCTCTCTTGACATCTTCGTCTGTGTCTTCGACGTGCTTCTCTTTTTCAACCCGACATATTTGTATTTTTCTTGTTTTTTTTCAGTTGCCTGTGTCCCATCACACTCACTTGTAGTGAATCTTCCAGACGATCTCCTACTGTTTTGTCACATAAGCTCATTCAGACATTATCTAGAGTTTTAACAAGATGACCGGCAGGAGAAACTCCTGAGAAAGTCTGTAGCTTCTTATCCGGACATTTGTTTTCTCACATACAACCCCTCTGGAGATTATCCAAAGTTCAGTGCATGTCTGGAAGCAGCTCAGAGACAAAAAAACATTTATGCTCACATGGTCCCCAGTTTACTTAACCCCAATATGCATGTCTTTGCACTGTGGGATGAAGGTGGGGGAATCAGGAAGGAATCTGAACAATGGGAAATGTTCTTGCTGGGATGAAAGTGCTAACCACTCCACCACCGCGCCGCATTTACCAAAATTCTTATCTTGAACAATCTGTCCAACGAAACAAGCATTTTGTGACACAGTTCGGGTTTTTTAAATTCCCTGGTTAACTGAAATGTACCGTTTACAGATTGGCTTTATATGCAGTTAGACATGATGACCTAACCAAATATGATAATACCCTGTTTGTACATAATAAATATAGAAATGCATCAAATTGAACTTTTCTGTTTGAGTTTAAGAAAACCATGGCAGCATCACTAAGTTGTTGCAGGCGTAAGTTATTCTGGATGAGAGCAGTGACAACAACTGAAATGTAAAATACGTCTCTCAGCCTTCATGGGCTCTTTGTGGAAAAAGAGAGACACTTCAGTCATGAAACACAACAGCTGAGCGTTCCACATCTTTACGTTGAGGGAAAGAAACGTATAAGTCCCAGATTTTTAGGTTAAAAGAAGCTCAGAAGAAATTCCTGACAACACAGCCAAAGACGACACAGAAATAACTGCAGCCTTGGCAGTGATCGAGCTGAATTTCACACTCCCACTCGCACAAACACGTTCACACATGGATACAAACACTTCAAGTTACACAAACACACACACAGATAAAAAGGCGGAAATATGCAAAAGTGTGCACACCAACACACACGACCGCTGAGAGCACTAATGTGTTCTCCCAAGCATGATGAACATGAATTAGAGAACATATTGTTCAGCTAGAAGTAACCAGTTGCACCGTACAAGCCATACAGTCAACTGTTTGGGGGTTCCAGCTTAATTAATTAGATTTCATGCTGAGTGAGCACATATTTGCACTACTCTCTCTACAAGACTGCTCTTTAAACACACACACACACACACACATTTGTGATGTCACAGAGACAGAAAGGGGTCAGAAGGACAGGGGAAGGAAGCAAGAAGAAGGATAACACGAGAAAGACAATGACACCAACCAAAACTGTAAAGGGGCAAACATTTAATGATAAAGCTCGGAAAAGCTTGGAAAGACAGTAAAATTCGAGAGCTTTTGGTGTTAAAGGCTGATGCTGATGTTGATGTCCTGTAAAGGAAAACACGTGATTTCTGCAGCCATTCTCGCATGGTCCACCCAGACACCACCTCTCATCTAAATGTTCTGGATACTGTCATGTTATTAAGAAACCATCTGACCCAGACCGTCTCCTTCTGTGTTCATCACATGTGAAAGACAAAGTCTAGGTAATGTCAAGACCCAATTTTCCAGATTCTCTCCAGAGTTCATGTCTATAAACGGTTTAAATCTGCACAATGACGGGCCCAAAGCAAATGTTGGCTCATTCAAAAAGCTGCAAGTTGGGAACCAGAGGGGCAGTAATGTGGAAGAAAAAGAAAAAGACAAGAAAGCTAAAGCCAAAACCTACCTGTTGTTCAGTCTGATTGACCCCGAGCAGGAACACCAGCTCTGACAAAAACATGGCTGCTGCAGTGTTTGAATGGATGCTCCTGGTGTTGGACTTGAGGCCTCGCAGGCAGGAGAGCACCAGGACAGTAAGGAGGAGGGCCAGCATGGACAGGCACAGAGAGGAGTATGTGACGAGCGCCAACGTCTCCAGATCGCCCTCCAACTGCTGCTCGTGGAGAGATGACAGAAGGGAAAAGGGTAGAGAGATGATATAGAGGTTACTGCTGTATTTATATCACTCTGGTGGGATTAGAGAAGAAAATAGTGGTAGAGAAAGAGAATAGGAGAAAAGTGGAAAATGGGAAGTCAAGGTAAAGCTGTCAGAGGAAAGGAAGTAAAGAGAGAGAGCTAAGGATGAAAAAAAATGAGGTGAAATGAGGCAAAGAAAGAATTGTATTTGGAGTGTCAGGGCACTTGTACAGCATCTTAAATGAGTCTGATTCTGCTATACTGATGATATTGAATTAACATTTTACAGAAGAGCTGAATCCAGTATAAACCACGTACATTCGGAGAGATGTACAACTTGAAAATCATCCCAAGGCATGAGGATTCTGACTCTACGAGTTTCCTGTTCTGATACACATCGTTGCTCAGTATGCTGGTGTGCGATGGGCAGAGGAATTTGCATTAAACCCTGAAAGTCTGCTACAGCTGTAAAAAGACTTCCTTTAGCCGTCAAAATGTCATCCATGATTTACTTCTTTGGGATTTCAAATTTCTACACTGAACAAATCCAGCATTTACCAGAAAGGAGGGTTCCTTAAAAATGAAGGGAAACCAAGAGCAGGATCATCAATAGTAAATGTATAATGAGTCCACAAAAACTCTTACCAGGATAAAGACATAAAAACAACATCAAATTATTATTTTTGTGTGGTTCTTACAGTGAAACTGTAAGTAACTCTGCACTGACAGATGACTAACCTCTCTGTGGGAACTGTCCATCAGCACGCCGATGGTGCCCAGTCTGTGGCACTGACAGCGTACATGAGAGGTGTTCCTGTACACCACGGTACAGTCCCTCACCATCCAACAACCGCCTGTGTCATACCTGAGAAGGAAGGTCTTATGAGCGAATGTCCACTGTGAACCATATGAGGTTTCTTTGTTGCTATGTGTATGTGATATACACAATAATACTGTATTCATAATTTAAATCAAATAATTCTGAACTGATTATTCAAATCATCTTATCAACAACCGGATCCCATTTGTGAAGAACGCAGGTGTCACTCAACACGTCTACTTCACAGTGTTTCTAAATGTATATGTAATTTCTCACAGCTATACGAGATCTTACAGCTTTATTACGTTGATAATGACTGTCTTCCATGGAGGTGCCAGTTTCAGAACACCATTTAAAGCATGCTGGCTTACTTAAATGGCGTACTTGGATACACATCCATCCATAATTACTATTACTATTAGGTCTGCAGAATGAAAAGTGTATTATAAATGTGGTACAAATAAGGCAAATAATTAATATAACCAAAAAAGGTACATTACTTTTAAATATTGTAATTCAATGAATGAGTAAATGACAAAATATTCAGTATTCAGTATTTTTGCTCTCAGTTTTCTGAGTAAAGCTAAAAACATGGCGAAATACAGATATGTGCAATTATTACATGGTTTGTTTTAAGAGGACTTCAAATCCAAAAATGTAGAGCAATAATATCACCAATTATATGTTGATTTATTCACATTGCCATATAACATAATAATACATATTATCAATATCATATTTTTTTTAATTTTAACTGCATCAATTTTTCAAGCCTCATAAAATATCTCAAGGTAGCAGATAATACCCAGTCTGAAAATACAATATGTACATATATGTGTTTGTAATAGTATATGAACATGTAATGTATATCTGTACTCACTGGCTGCTGTGGTTCCACTGTACACACAGTGGCTTACTGCGATTAGCCGTCTCCAGCAGCTTGAACTCCAGCAGGATGGGCTGGTCCAAGTGTCCACCCACAAACGTCTGGTTGTTGTAGACAGAAATAGTGACCACTGGGGAGTTCATTACTGGATGCCTGGGCAGCCTGGGGGGAGAGAAGGAGCAGAGTTTCATTATGTCTACCACATCAGACAGAAGGAAGAGTTGGAAATCCTGGTTAGGATGATAAAAAAAGAGTATTGTTAATTGAACACCTACTGAAAAACTGAGCAGTTAGTTACTTAGTAATTATGCCCGGAGGTGAGATGAGGAATAGCAAGAGGGGATAGTGAGTGAAGGAGAGAGAGAGAAAAAGCGATGTCAAGCAAGGTGAAATTGGAATTAGTGCTGAAGTTATTAGTCACATTGACCCATTGGTCAACTGACCGGAGTTAATTAACTTCAATTTTGATCATCAGTTAATCATGTTAGTCATTTATCAAGCAACAACAATAAACATTGTCGAGTTCCAGCTTTAAACAGAATATCTTGGAGCGCTGGGACAGACACACGACCAACTCATGCCCTATTGCTGCGAAAGGAAATTTGATCAGTCCTAAAAAAGGTTTCTCTGACTAAAAGAGCTGAAGCTGCCGAGCAGACAATCTGAGCACAAGCAGATTAAATATGAGTGTGAAATCCTGCTCTTAATCTCAAAGACCACTTTCTTGAATAAAGAAAGGGAAAAAACTTATTAGGTAAAGACATTAATTTTAGAAATGTTTGTGTAGTTTACATTGTAATTTTAAAATCTGATCACATTTAATCACCAATCAAGACTAAAACTGAAAGAATATATAACATATGAACATATAAAAGAAAGTTAGTTGTGCTGTTTGCCACTGAATAAAAGACATGTTCACCCAGATTTCTCTCTTTTATACCACAGAGAGTTCTGAGAGCTGCTGTAATCACATTTGTATTGTTCTGAGTGTGAGTGATTCCCACCTCACTCCTCTCCGGTCTGTGTGATACTTTGGAGGTAGAGCTTCACCCACACTTCGATAGATCAACATGATGATGATGGTGATGGGCGGCTCCGGCAGCGAAACGGTGCGTCTCGCTGCCGTGTATTCTCCTGTCTGATTGACTGAGGTACCAACAAGGGCTGGAGCAGCGTTCTGAGAAGCTGAGGCTGAAACAGAGAAGTGCCTGTGAGTATATTCTCTTAGTTTCAGCCACTTCAAACCTTTATGTCTACTCGTGCATCTCTTACGTTCTTTCTCTGTCCGCTCCTTCTCCTTCCAGCTGTGTTGTTGCTGCCGCTGTGGCACCAAGGCAGCAGGGGGCAGTATCACATGGGTGTAGGGATCCCACAAAGCCTGACTACGAAACAGTGCGTTGTGGTAACGTGGGAAGCGCCGACGCACATGAGTGTGGTTCTCAATGCGGTCCAGATTCATAACTGAAGAACACAGAGAGATAAAAACAAGTTTGGTTATAATATGTGTTTGTCTGCGGAATAAAACTACCACAATTAGATTGAAATACACGGACGCTGGAAGTCAGTGCTGAGAGGAAGAGTATACAATGACATCACCAACATCCTACATTTCAAAGCAGCATGACACCATATTCAGCTATGGACAGTCAACACCCAGAATGAAGGTTTATTCTTCATCAGAAGACAATTGATCGTTGATGACACAGCCCCGCCATTCAGATAACAGAGTTAGTACTAGCTCGCTGTTAAGTGCCATAGAACAATCCGGGGGAGGGGCAGTATTGACATTACAGAGAGGCAATAGGCCTATTCTCTGAAGATCTTTGCTGTTTGGTTTTAGGGTCATTATTATTAAGTCCTGAATAATAAGTATAAAAATAAGACATGATGGTGAAGTGCAGTGATGACTAACACCATTTCCCTGTTGAAATAAGATTATATCTCACACAACAGGTGTCATCATCCATTTTTCTCAACACACATGCTTCCTATTGTCCTGTTCACTTTTTAAATTAGCCCCTTTTCCACCAGAGAATATCCTTTCTCATACAGGGTTATTATCATTGGTCCATAAAATGAGGATTATAAACAAAACAGATAAAATCATTTCTATTTTGGCTAGCAAACATATCAAAGCCTCATGGGACCTTTAGTTGTTGAAACACAATAATAAATGTTTTATGTCTGTTTAAATGATGGAGACTTTTCAAGGAAGTTCTTCAGTAAACACAGACTTAACTCACACAAAGGACAGCCAACCTTTGTTTAATGTCTCTCTAATGTGGAAGAATGATGAATCAAGTCATGTTTCCAGAGAGCAATGAAACATCCTTGAGAAACAGAATGTAACCCAGAAGTGGAGGGAGGGGATTAGGTTTTCTATTGTTACGATCCATCGTGTCCCGAGTGTGTCTGAATTATTTTTGTGCGCTTTTTTCAACTAGGAGCTCAAGTAACAGAGCAACCAAATGTGAGAAATCCCTCTGCAACAATAAGTAATTCAGTGGAAAATTTGTCACATAATGTGTTTCGGGACAGCTGAACATGATTTGGTACGGGGCCTCCATCAGGGGTTTTTACTTAAAACACTGATTCACTTTAATGTCTGCAGCAGACTCTTCCAGTAAATCTTTTTCAGAAATACAAGATGAGCAAGTCGAATTTTACACTAATCACATCCTCTGACATTGTGAGAAATGTGAAAGGTGTTGCTCCATTTGGAACAGGATATTATCGACATATCGGTTTGCTGATCAACGCCTGTATAAAACTTTTATATTACAAAATAAACCATGCATGGAGGATTAGCATTTATGTTCACATGTTACATAACACAATATTTTCTTAATTCAAGTTCTATATATGTATTATAATAATGAAGACTACTCATTGGTTGGAGTATCAACATGTTGCCAGGCTTAACAACTGGTGTGACCCCACTGCAACATGGACTCTTGTCAAAAGTAAAATGACAATTTCAATAGATAAACAAACATTTAAATGAAATATATTTTAAGAAATTCCTTTTTAAGGACTGACAACAACCACAACAACAAATAAATTTAAAAAAATTGGAATTGGAAACACAGTGTGTGTGTCAATATTCCTTTCAATGTTAATCCATTCTATCCCATTTGGCTAAGAGCATTTACTGTCTGTGTGTGAGGGAGTGTGAAATTTAGTGTTGGCTGTGTTTCTTATTCATTCTTCTCACTGCTGCTGCTGATTCTACACGCTCCATCTGGGAATCTCTTTAGAGATGCTGCTTTAAGGTTATTTAACAGCAGTCTGCATGACTTACAAAGGGGAAGCAAATATAGCTTAACACAGGAGATGAAAGTCACAGAGAAAAACATTAAAGAAGCCGATTCATGTTAGCTAATACAGGCAAGGGTATTTTATATATTATAATTTCTTCTGGTCTGAGTTTAGCTATGTTAACAAACCACACTGGGAGAAGTTAGTGATCCAACACACAGTAACTTTGATGAGTTTCATGAGTTTTGGTATTTTACAGAACTTCAATCTGTGTGTAGCTAAGAGCATTAACTTAGTGTGAAATTCATTGTCTGGTTTTATCCCTGCCAGAGCTGCTGCTGTTGCTATTTCAACACCTCGTGTTGTTGTATGTGGTGCAGATTATTTACCAGTATTTTCAACCCAGCTAAAGTGATAGAGTGTGGGAAGTAAACATGGGATGAAAGAAACTAAAACTGTTTTCAGCCATGAACTCTAAATTCTCTAAATATCTGGAAAATCGTGTCCAGAAGTTTTCCAGACCGTCCCTTTCATGTATGAAGACGCAGCAGGAGATTGTTGAGGAGTTCACAATGACACGAAAATGTCCAGAAGTGGCATCTGGCTAACTGACGTAGGAAGCAGGACATGATGTATAAATTACACTGCGGAAATAGTTTAATTTTCAGTTTACTTTTCTTTTGGCATCTTCTTCATGAATGGCTCCTGGTTTTCATTGTGAGATATTTGAATTATTTTGGTTTTTGTCTTTCACCTGTAAATTGTCTGGACATGTCCTTGCTGTGTTCTCACATGGGCGCACACATCGGACATTTTCTCAACATTTTACAAGGGGGCTGACAGAAAAGTCAACACAGACACATTTCTGTTCTCACATGCAGCACCTCAAGGAAAAGTTCCAGAGTATAGTGCATGACTGAAAGCAGCTTAAATGTCACAAGGGACATGGCAAAAACCTTCAGGTGTGTGAGTGTCTATGTGCTAAAACCTTGTAATATACTAATGATAGGTGTTCAGTAATGTTATACTCAAATCTATGAGTGTGTGTGTGTGCTGGAAGCATCAGCTGCTCAGCGTGTGTGTGTGTGTGTGTGTGTGTGGGAGTGTGAAATTCATCTCTGTGCAGCTGCCAGTGCTGGCTTAACCGTAATCATTTGCATTAAGACCGTTCATCTCCCGCTTTACACTGAGTCATTCTGGCTGATTTCACAGCAGTGATTTGCTGCATTATGAAGAAAACTGCTGCAAATCGTCTGTAAAGATTAAGATTTTATTAGCGTCTTCTCTTTTGTTAGATCGACTAGTGATTAGTTGCTGCACAACGCCTGGGTGTCTGTGACTGAGTGGAGTCATTCCGAACTCACCGATGTTGGGAGCAACCAGCGCCACAGGGTTGAGATATGTGAGCTTCATGTTCTGAGCCAGAGTCTGAGTGTACTGCTCCAGCAGCTCCGTTAGCTCGGCTGGGCCGCCACCTGGGATGTGGTTCTGACTCTGAGCAAGCGCCCGCCAAAGGCCAGAGGTAGCAGGACCCAGCAGCACACTGCAGCCTCGCAGGATGTTCTAGGAAGAGTAGAAAGAGGAAGCATTATTAAAAAAGGAAGGGGGGGTGAACACTGGGAGGTGGCTGAGCTGGTAGAGAAGAAGCTGTTTCTGTTGAAAGCCCCAAAGGAGTCAGTGACCGTATGTGATGGAGTGTTTGAGAAAACAGAAGAGACAAGACACAAGATAAAAAAATAACAAATATTTAACCCAAGTGGATCAGGAAAGGGAAAACATGAAGGAAGGCATTCTTTTCTTTTCCAAAGACTGGAGAAAAGATTTGACAACATTTAAACACAATCCCCCTGACAGGGACATTCACAATGTTTCTTCTATTTTTTCCTCAACACAGATTTAAAGCTCTGATGGCTGATATTAATGTTCACTCCTGTGGTTCTAATCCCAGGATTTGAAATTACATCAATAAGATATCTGAACATTTCTACAATCAGATTGTAATCATGTGTTTTGCATTCAAATCTAATTTCACAATTTATAATAATAGTGAAGTGGCCGATCAAAACCTGCCTGTTTTGGGCCATTTGCTTGGTAATGGTTGCAGCTTTTTCTATGAAAAAATTTAATTTATTCAAAGTTCAGTGACACTCAACTCAGTACGCAGAACCCCGAACTAGAGAGTCAGTTGTCGCTACTGTTGCCGCCTCTGAATATTTTATAATATATTCTTGAGGTATGCACTCCACAGTCTGAGAGACAGAGATTTCCAGAAGCAGTGGTTAGAAGATAAAAAATGTGCCACACACCAAATATCATCTTTGACTGTTTTAAAATCTATATGAGTTTATGTATATGATGAGAAAGATTAAGATGCATAGGATGCTGATTGCAACCAATTTTATATAAATATATATATAAGACTATAAGAATTCTTAATGGTTTAAAGCTAATAGTTCTTGGTCCTCTGTGTCTTGTTTTTGAATATTCTGGGGTTAGAAATGGACTCTAACCCAGTATAAAGATACAGGTATAGACCATAGCTATAGACACATCACAGAGGACAAACAAGAGGCAGAAGAATATTGAGGCAAAAGTGGATTCAGAGTCAGGAGGACAGAAAGACGAGGAGGTTGACAAGCTCACCAAAGAGGTAGAGTCAGATTTTCAGACTTGATAAAGTATCAGATGTGTGCACCATGTCAGTGAAGGCAAAGAATATCATGGCACTGACGAGGGGAGGAAAGGGAAGAAGACATTTGATACAGAGCCTAGGTTGGGGTTTGCCACGGAATGACTGATAATGCATTGCAGGCTTGTAAAATATTCTGAGTGCAGACGCTGAAGCCTGAGGGGCCCTTCAGATGCTGTGTCTTCTGTGTGCAGAAATTCATTACATTCAACGGAGACAAGGGCGCGCACAACCGAAAGCGACGCCGTCACGGCACGTGTTCTTAGAGAGAGTGGTCGGGTAAGAACGATCGTAGGGGACCCGAGAACATGGCAAAAACATTGTAAGTAGATCTAAAAAGTAATTTTCAAAGAAGTGACTGTCATGTAGCCATTTGTGCACAGTGCCTCCATTCCCATGCTTTTCTCTGTGATTCTGGATGGGAGTCTAGAATGCACTGAGTTGAAAAATGGGGATGGAGAGTGAGAAAGAAAGACAGATACGGAGAGAGAGCTCAGTATAATTCTTTGCAGTCAGACTGCACCAGACCCAATAAAGCACTGCAGTCTCACACAATGCTCTGGGGAGAAAAACACAGCTTCAGACAAACACGGCAAATATCATATAGAGCTGAATAGGAAGAATGTAGTGAATTGTTGAGGGAGACGAAGGGAAAATGAAAAACACGAATTGTGGATCAGTGAGCGACAAAGAGAATAAATGAGAGAACAAGAGAGAGATAAAGTCCTGGACAGGAGCTTATGCTCAGCTCAGAGATGCAGGAAAGAGAGTGAATAGAGTGAATAAAGACAGGAGACAGAAAACAGGAAAAGATGGATGATATGGTATCATTACGGTACTATCTGTATTCTATATTCCTTATCCATGACATCATTAAACTGTTCATTAAAACACATTAAGATGTTGAGCCGTTTAACCGCTCATGTCTATTTTTGTAAGATGACCTCTGTGGTGATGTAATACGAACAGTAAGAATGTCTCATCTGCTGAACCCTATTTAAAAGACACTGCTGGGTACATATAATGAAGCCTGACAGAGATGAAAAGTCATTGCTATGAATAAATGATTTTCTGTACAGGCATGCGGTCATCCTTGTTATTGAAATATCATCTGAAAATACAGACTTATGATGTCTTATCCTGCAGTATCATTTAGAGAAAATCAGGAACACAGATTTACTACAAGGTTGAAAATAAGGTGAATCTTATCTTGGGCTGTAAACATGTAATATGCAACTTCGACTCAAGCAATAATATAAGAAAACCTAATTTGATAATGTCTTGAAGCAGCAAGAGTTCATGGGAGTTATTGCCTTCACCACCAATGCCAATACAAATCTACCTGACATGACTCAGGGGAAATCATGTTCACAGAGTATGAAAAAGTTTTATTCACGTTATGCAGCATATGGCAAAGAATTGTCATGATCCATAACGAGTGACCAGTACAGACAGTGGAAGGAAACAACAGAATTCGTCAATTGTCCCATAAGTTTGAGCAGAGATGGACAAAGACACGAGTAAAGTGGATATGATGTAATTGAAAGACGATCAGAATGAAATGTCCGGTTACTTTAAATAAAATTGGATTTTTTTATGGGTTTGAACATTGTTGAAAACGTTTTGGATCATAAAAAGTACACAAGTCAACAAAAATATATAACTACTTGTTGTCTAGTTGTTTTTAATAAAGACTTGTTATATATAATATACTTTTAAAATCAGTTACACTAAAATAGTTTTATAGCACTTTTTCTACACTTTATTACATTTCTAAATGTATTTATTGTTGATAAAATAACTATTTCTGATTTGTCTACACTCAATAAAATCCTACTAACAAAGTAAATATATGCTTAGAATAAGAATTTTACTGTGAGAGCTCATGTGTGCTATGCTTATCTGTTGAAAAGAAAATGGGTGAAACCCACAGATGAAGTAGAAGTGAGATAAAGAGGCAGCAGGTGACAGGATGAGAGGAAAGAGGAAGCAGGCATGAAGCTGCATGGACGACAGGTTGGAGCATAATCCTCCATCAGTTCAACAAACACGTGGCAATTATCACATGAGAGTTCTAATTTCTTCTCCATCTCTCTCTTCTCACAGATCCCACTGTGAGAAACAGCAGCCCGTCAGGACCACTGTGCAAAACATTGTGTCATTATATCGTGCCAGATGTTTTATAAACTATGATAGAAAGGATGATATTTGAGGTTCTCTCCCTCAGTACATGATTATATGTGGACCCTGTCTGAAGGTGCATATTTGACTACAGCTTGAACACATTCCTACATTATCTCTACTTTCCTCACGTGAAAACTCCTCCTTCCTCCCTGCTGTCCTTCATTCCTATTGCAGCCACCAGGCTCTGTCACCGCCGCTGTGTTACTATAGTAACTGTGGTCTACATTAGCTGTAAGTCTGGACAAGTAGCTGCTAAAGTGAGGTGTCAGATATATATTTTTTATTGTTAAAGTCCTGTCTGCAGAGCCACTTCACTGCTGCCAGATTAAACCAGAGCTGCTGCATTAATTCCAGACGAAGGGATGGAGGCAGCATGACTGATTGAGAGCCTGAGGTTGAGTCACACGAGCTGAGGTTGTAAGATGGATAATAAAAAATCACTGCTGTGACACGACTATTGTGACAACATTCACTGAAGCAGTTTCCTGCTGCTGTAAACAATATTAAATCCTGGCCATGTTTCTGGAATGTCACACAGGAAAAGATTTTCATCTCACTCATTATAAGATTTTATCAAGCTGCCCCGGTGTTGCCATAGCAACTATGTATTGATGACATAAAGCAATGCACTGTACTTGGCATCCAAGCAGGAAATGTTCATTGTTTTCCTGTCGGTGCTCCAGCTTCCTCCCACAGTCTAAAGACATGCAAATTGGGCCTAGGTTAATAGGAGACTCTAAAATACCTGTAGCTGCAAATGTGAGTGTGACTTGTTTGTCTCTGTACGTTGACCCTGTGATGGACCTGTCCAAGGTGTAATCCTCTTTCCTAATGGCTCTAGCCCCCGGCCGCTAAAGATAATGGATGGTTGAAATAGTCATACTTCACTGTGCTTAAGGCATCCTTTCTATTATCTAGTATCTAGTTCACAGTTTGTAAGATGGTGGTGTGTATGTGGAAATCAACCCTGAGCAACAAGTGTCTGTCTTACTTTCGGCACTGATTTTTACCCCATGCACAGGCATAGCCAGCAGCCCTGTGTGTGTGTGTGTGTGTGTGTGTGAGTGCGTGTGTGTGTGTGTGTTATTGAGAATATTCCTTGGAACAGTATCTCCAGATGTCAGGGTTTTGGACCTGATCAGTAAAAGGTCAAGTTTAAGGACAACAGAATTATGACCCAAAAGCCACTTTTTCCAAGATATCTCCACAAGTAATGGTGAGAAATCTAAAACTGTGACATCATGAAAAAGTCACCAAGATGAAAATGGTGTCATACTTGATTCAAAAATAAATGTTTCGAGGTTCTCTGCATCTCATACGACTGAGAATGACCTGAAGCTTATAAGGATCAAAAAGTTTATAATTTATGCTCATCATAGGAGTGATGTCATCTTAACTACGAAGTCATAAAATTACATCAAATATTCTCCAAATGCATGAACTTTTGCAACGAATATCATTAACATGTTCAGAACGACTGGTTTAGACTTTAACAACATGACTTAACAGCTTGTTTTATTATCTAATATTTTAAATCCTCTTTTTAAAAGGAACTAAAGTGGTCAAATAAATTTAATAGAGTATGAAATACAATTATTCTCTCTAAAATGTATCAGAGCAGAAGTATGAGGAACCATAAAGTGGAAATACTAAAGTACAAGTGCTTACATGTCAAATAGTTTCTATTTACAGTATTTATGGCAGTGTTTAGTGTAAATGTCCAGCCTGCAGAAGAGGAGTTATCATGTATCATGTAATATTGATATTCTTGAGATATTGCACTCAGGAGGATAGGACGGATGGACAGATGGACAACCCATAAACATAATGCCTCTGGGACTGCGACAGCAGCATTGCCTGACTGGGCTGTAGTGTGGTCACAGCTTGTGCATGAACCCTCTGATGCTTTTCATTAATTTTGAAGTGATCTGTCATTCTTGTTTATGGTTGTCTTACTTCCTGCCCTTGTGTGTTTCCTGCTTGTGTGATCGGCTGCACTGCCCACATTATTTTCACCTGCTCCTGATCTCTGCTCACCTGCTCTACATTCATCATTCCCCACTCACTATTTATACCTGTCTTTTGTCTTCTGTCAGTGTCTACGCTCCTGGTTATTTTCCCGTGTAAGCTCCTGAGTGTCTTCCTGCTGGATCTGTGTTAGTTCCTGTGATTAATCTCTCCCGTTTGTTTCTGCTCATTTTTTTGCCGACCTGCTTCTACATCTGCATCTGTAATCCGCCCTTCTGCCTGCAACCCACTTTAGGTTCTTTATAAAGTATCTTCACGGCACCTGCCTGCCGTGGTGGATGTCTGCGTTTGAGTCCTGAAATCCTAGACAAGTGTGTGGTAAATCAGATCAATGGGAGTGCATTTTCATTTTATAGATCACCTCTGAGCTAATGTTCTCGTCTCCTGCCTCCTATCCACGGAATTTGCAATAAAGAAAATAAACGTCTAAAATTCTTTCAAGATGCTATCAGAGGATACCATAGCCACTCAGTTTCTATAGCAACTCATCTTTAGCTGTATAATGGTGATATTATCACTGACTGGGGCTACTGCTGCTACAGTTTTCATCAGATGGCGAAACTCTCTCTGTTAGCATAGAATATTAAAAGCTTCCCTGTGTTAAATGTAAACAGAAAAATCCATCCATTATCTGTATCACATATTCATTGAGGGTTGAGGAGGGGGAGCCACTCCTGGCTGACATTGGGCGAGAGGTGGGGTTAACCCTGGCAGGTCACCAGTGTATCACAGAGCCAACATACAAAGACAAACAACCATTCACACTCAGGGTCAGTTCAGAGTCTCCAATGAACCTAAGTCCAGAAAGAAAAATATCAGCACAAAAAACTGTTGTGAATTGGTAATAATACTTACATGACCATGAATACCCTTTACTTCTGACAAAATCATTACTACTTCTAGTAATACTTCTGTTACTGCTAAACAATCAAATGCTGTATACTGGAGCAATCTAACAAATTGTTATTGACCAACAGAGGTAGAATCAAGAGTAGGGGCTCATAAAATTGACACAAAGACTGACATTTAGAGCCTGATCGATTCACAGTTGACAAATACAAATCTGCTGATTTGACCCTCTCACTGACACATCTGTGAGAGATGTGAAAAAATAAACCGTGCAGAAGATTTATATAAATCATGTTTATATTTTATATTAGAACTATGTTTTCTATTTTATTTTCATGTTTAATATATATTGTGTTACTTGTGTGTCTTTTTTATTCAAAGTTGGTTATAATTAAGTTTAAAGGTTAAACTGTAAAACAACACCAGGAATTACTGATTATTTTTAATATGTAACTATTGGAAACGACATTTTTTTTAAATCCCCAATATCAGCAGCAAAAACCCCATCAAACCAGCTCTATTCAAAGATTTGAATAAAAATATCAACAGTATCACGAGGATGTGGGGTATTCATTTCATATCCCTGCTTCCACAGCAGCAAGCAATTTGCCAATTACTGATCCACAAACCAGTAAAATGTAACATTCTTTAAAAAAAGGTAAGATGGTTTTTAGTTTATAGCTTCTGCCACTTCCTTGTGATGAATGGACAGCTCATTTCCTGTCAGCTAAACGATGATGTATAAGATAAATATTTGTAGCAGAGTGACATAGAGATGTCTCTTGGAGCTTTTGTCAAAATGCCAACATGCTAAAATGAACCTGTGTGAGCTTGCCGTCCTCAGCTGAAGCAGATGCATCAGGTAAAATGAGACTGTCAGTTAATATGTGGAGATGACATGTTGCCATATTTCATCTTCATTTCAGCTCCTGTCCCTCAATCACCATGGCAACATTACCTTCCATTTGAGAGGAAAGATATCTTGTTTTATACGTGTTGTCACTGGGTCTGTACATCATAAAGTGTATGAATCATATTACTGCATGCTCACCAATGTAATAACACCAAATACTTTAGATTGTCAGATTCTGTACAGATTTCTAGAAGCTACTAGCAGAAGTACAGAAGATGGGTTTTAAATATCTTACATTTTATTAATGGAGTATTTAATCATTTATAATAAGATTCAGATATTTTCACCTTTATTGTAGTTGGAAAGCTCTCTTTAATTTACTATTTTAACCTGGCGATCAGTCTATATAAACTCTGATGAAAACACATCCTGCAGAGTCACACAGATAAATCTTTAGGATTTCACACATTAGGATCAATAGCACAAACTGATTACTGACCTCCACACTGCACTGTCTGCTCCGTCCAACAGCCTTTTATTAACTTGCTATATTTTGAACATCATTTCCTTTACTCACTTAAATATTACAACAAGTTGAGTGACAAATATATAGGAGATATATAAATTACAGTTTTTACTGGGTGTTTTTAATGAGATTACTCTTAAAAGGATCTCTGTCTTTGTCTTAATTCATTTAAATTCAAGCCCCTGCTTGAAACTCTGAAGGCTTAAGCTGGACTCCTGCCCCCCCACTTGACACAGCTCTTACCCTTCGACTGTCATGTATGTAAAATGTCAGGGAGTGAGAAAAACAATTGTGTTCTTCTTTGTACCTCATTAAAGTGTGCGTCCTGTGTAGCGGTGAGTCCAAAGCCAGTCTGTTGGGTCTCAAAGGTCAGGAGGCGAGATAGTAGTCGTTCAGCGATCTGCAAGTCGTTGCCGTAGAGTCGGGTGGTCGCCTCAGTAACATCACGGAGCTGGTGGGCGAGTTTCTTCTCCATGATGGTGTTCAGCTCTGTCTCATTACGCTCCAGGGAATCAAGCTAAATGCATAAAGATAATAGATTTAATGACAGAATTAATATGTATTACAACACCATTGCATGTCTACAGAGAAGTGATTTACGCCTCGTTCAATCAAAGCTGCATACGCATATAAAATATCTGCATGTTTCATGTCTGCATCCAACTGCAACAATGGAATAATAAAAGAGCACTACAAAACTAAGTGTTCCTCTCTTTTCCAGGTCAGATCTGACTTCACTCTCTTTCTACGCCTGAATAAATAAATGAATCGCACTTTTCCCCCAAAACTTTTTTCTTTGAAATTCTTGTAATTGTTTTGAATTTACATGTTGGACATGGTCATAAATATAAGCAGAAATAGTTGATCACTGGATTCTGGCTCAGTCAGAGATGACTTTTCTGAATCCTACTCTTTTTTTATTTTTTTTTAACTGATGGAAAATAGATTGTCAAATATACTGTATGGGTACAACTTGCACATCCAGTTTTTCGCCTTTTGTCAAATGTTCTGTAGCAATTTTCAGGTCAGGTACAAGTTGTGGGAAGACATGAGGTTGTGTTTAGTGCAATTACACAATCTACTTACAGCAACATTGAGCTCCACAAATGGAGGAGAGGTGCAGTTGTAAAGGTCTGGCTCCAACCATCCTCTCTCTACATCACAGTGTCTGATGGCTGCACCTATATAGTGAAGAAACAGGAAATATTAAAAACTAACTATCAGGAATTAAAGTATAAAACTAGCATCAGGTTGCATGTGAGTATATTCATATCTGTGTGTTGAATAGTCATTTTACTGTGTGTTATTGAACAGACCGACAGAGCCTTTGGGGCAGGGCACTGCAGCAGGCAGGTTGAATTTGGTCCTCGGCCACCAGATCCCCTGAGTGATGGTCCTGGGACAACCATCGTAAATGACTGCAGAGAGAAAACATTGTTTGAAAGTTGTCTTATCATTTAGATAAACCTTTTCATTAAAAATAACAAAAGGTTACTGACAATGTGGACATGTTTTTCTTTTGAAAAACACAGGGAAGAAAATGATAATTAGTGTGAAAAATAAAACACCAGCCAGAAATTAAAAAAGATAATTACAAGCAGCGAAACCAGAAAGTGACAGCAAGGAGAGACAGCAAGACAAAATTAAACAGAAGATGTTAAATGGGAAATTAATGTAATTAAAGTTCTCTGTTATTTCAGGCTTGGGTGCAAGTTTGATAAACATGACCAGTTTTTGAAAGACTAAAAGTAGAAACTGAAATCCTGCGATAAATACAGGGGAAGCTCAGTGGTGCCTCGTTATTATCAATCATGTCAGTTTGTCTATAGATAATTTACTCAGTTTGAACACTGGTTTTAAAAGTATCTGGGATATTAGCATCATATGAAAACTTACAAAAGACAGTTTATTGTCCACAAATAATTCTTAAAAAGGAACAAAGAAGGTAATAAAGTTCCAACCGCTGATGGAACACAGCTTCACACATTATTGTTCAACAGCAGATCTTGTTTGCCCATGATCACGAAGGAGCTGCAGGATATTTGCATATTTTGACTCATCAAAATCAAGTTGATGGTGGAACTGGTCATTTGTACAAATGACTTATTCCCCAAGTCAAAAACAAATATGTAGTTTTAACACAAGCTCTTAGCTCCTCTTGCGAGGCAAGTTACATTTATTCTGGATAGGACACACTGCAGCAGTGAAATGCTTCATTTCTTCCACTTCTTTTTAAAAATCAAATCTGCTGTGTCTGAGACGTGACGCTGAGCCCAAGGACAAATGAATAAATAAATTATCTAACCCCCCTATTGGGTGAAACAAAGTAATTTTGAAATACATCATTGAGATACATGATTTCCTCAAGTTTGATACCAACAACCAACACCAGTTCACAGTCCTCTGGACTGATCATAGCTTAAAAGACATGAGGAAAATCTGACTGTCTTTCATTCTCACCTTCACAGCCAGAATTTGTGACCTCGGCAAAGGGGCTGTCACACGCGTTGCACTGGCGACCAATCACACCGGGCCTGCACTGACACTGGCCGCTCTCTGGGTCACATGAGCGTGAAAAGGAGCCGACAGGGTAGCAGTCACATGGCAGGCAGGTGTCAGAGCCCCGCGGATGATAATGAAACTCCTGAATACACACACAAAAACACACACAAACACACACACAGGGTTAATGCATAAGTGGGCACGCATATTAAAGTCACACAAATGTTAAATGTCATGGCGCCAAGAATAGTGTTAGCAATTACATCATTCTCACAGTATTATAGCAAGATTTACACCTTGACACAAAGCAGACGCTGGTGTGAAAGACAAATGAGGAATTCATGAACAACGTGTTGAAAAATGATGCCAGTCAATTATGTCGTTTTCAGTACGTAGTAAATTAGCATGAGAATATATGTGAAACACTGCATTACTGAAAAAGTAGGATGGTGCTACAGAGAGGAATGATGGTGCAGGAAATGCTGCCACCACCAAATATAAAAGATTACCTCTAACAGTTTCAGCCTCCAGCGGCTTTATGTTTTATTTTACAAGTAATCTGCTGCGACTTGGAGGAACAACAGTGTTAATGGCAAACCTGGCTTTATCACAACTTACTTTATTATCATCCTGAAAAAGCATTACACTGTATTATAAATAAAACTTCAGTCTTGACAACACAACACAAAGTCACTTTAAGATGTAAAGTGTGACACTTGATGCAGAACTGTGTGTTTCAGCCTTGACCTGAGCGGTATGTGCTCCATGTAGACTAAATAAAAAAATGTTTACCTTGTGAGCACAACATAGACAAAAAAAAATCAATTTATTTCCACCTTCATTTCTAAGAAGGTACAGAACAAGAAGCCAAAGGCCAAAAGAAATAATATGTGTAAGTGTTTTGCTGTAGGGCACGATGACAGTTTTATTTTTCCACTTAAATGTTCAGTGGCTGTACAATCGACAACCTCCATGTCTCGTCTCTGAGCTCCGGGTGCCAGAGTACAAATAACAGATTGTGGGTGTGTGTGCTTGTATCAGTGGAAATCCTTCCGCTGTGTAGTCTATACAAATGTGTGTGTATCTATATGTCAGGTTTAGATCTGAGGTCAGGATCAGAGCTTAAAGATTAGGGTCAAAAGATCAGCTCATGGCCAGGATACAATAGGGTGAAACATGTCTACAACATGTATGTGCACTCACACAATCATACAAGGCAGAAATGGCAATGAATTTAATATGAAGGGATTATGATGCTATCATGGTTGGTGCATTGTGTCTGGATTAGTAATCTGTCAGACCATCAGACTGAGGTGATTACTGTGTGAGCGGGTTAAACTGATGCCACAGTGAGCTCTAGAGTTGTGACAAATTCTTAGTTTCCACGTCCACCAGTCCGCTGGGGTCCACTATGGTCCTCATGATATAAACGTCCTCATCAGCTGATTAATATGACAAAGGGCTCAATAACACTGATAATCAGCCTCTGATGCTTTAATCCTCTTGTGTCTATCTGCCTTCGTGACATATTCTCTTCACTGACACACCAACTTCTTCACTTCAATCACCAGGAATGCCTCAAAAGTTGTGCTGTGTATGCTTAGTGTGTTTCCTGCTCACCTTGCAGTGACAGTGTCCACTGGTCTTGTTACAGTCAGGGTCGAAGCCTTTGTTGGTGTCACAGTGACACGGTCCACAGGTTGGAGACCCCCACCAGCCCCGGGGACACTGGTGATCAATCCTTCACACACACACAGATAGAATCAGCACAGAGAAGAAACAGTCATTTCATGTTCCCCTCTGATTACTGCCTAAATAATGAGCTGGGAAGAAAGAGATTAAACAAGAAGAGAGATGCAGTCAGTGAGAAGACTGTGAAAGAAAAACAAATCAAGAAGGGTCAGGATGTTTTAGAGGTGAGGAAAGAGGTGATTTAAAAGAATATGTACTTAAGCAAACATTTTAGCAAATCTCGTCAGAAAGAAAGTGCCCACGATCCAAATATAAAAACTGACATTTATGGCACGGTGTCCTAAGTTTCTTCTCAGTCAAGGACATCATACAAAGTAGAAAATATTCCAGGGACACACTCATATATACGTCTAGTAGAATAATTTGACATAAGCTGTTATTTTAACACGTCTACTTTGGTGTGTAAGAGAACAACCCGAGAGAAATGTCTTTATATAAAGATTATATAGATATTAGAAATGTATTGTAATTTTGCCACCATATCAACACTGAATACCTATTTATCATAATTACTTTTAAGGATGAATCTGCAACCTTTTTACAACCCCCCCCCCCCCCCCCCCCCCCCCGCAGTGTGCCACAGACCCCAGTTTTGAAAACCACTGATTTATGGAATAAAACACTTAAGAGCTTTTTATCTTATTTCCTGGGAATCATAAAAATTAACTCATCAATAACTCAGAGTGAACAGTAGTGTACAGAAGAGCTCTTCTTCCTCCCATTAACAGCGGTTATTGGAGTTATTCATAATTGCTGTGGGACTGAGACTGTTTTCTGAAATGTCTGAATTTCTGCCTTGGAGAAACACACCTCACATTTGATCACTCTGGTTTATTGTACTTGTCACTTAGCTCTTTCATTCTCTTTGTTCACACATCACTTAATGTGCTCTCTCCGTCTGTTCTCTGCGTTTAATGGATCACTGAGGAGATGAAGGCGGTTGATGCAGATTTTAGTGTGCGTCTACTTATTGCTCTGCACGGAGAGTTTAAGAGATTTCAGATGTCAGTGATCCTAAAAGAATAGTTAGATTTACTCGATTCCTCTAGAGACATTTTATGACATCTCCCAACTGAACCTCTTTCCTTAATAAAGTGTTCCTCCCTGCTGCGCTAGTTTGCTGCTTCTAGGGCTTAAAAGACAAATGCCTTGTCTTGACTAATGGAAGGAGGCTAGGCCTTCACATGAAGCTGCACCAGCTGTGTATATGTCATAAAGAGGTTTTCCCTCAGTTATAAATGAATTCAAACTGTCAGGTCATTTAATAATATTTATCATGTTAGTTTCTCAGCTGATGAAATGTCTGAGATGCTATTCATCTGAACATAGCAACTGTAAGTACATATTTCTATTGACATATATGATGATTTTCTTTACATTATAAAATGTCTTAGTCTGTCTGTGTTGTTACCTGCTACTAACACACCCACACACAAGCTAAGATGACCTGCAGGGATCGTCAAAGAGCTTTACTCCATATTGTCATCTCACAGGTGAAAGTTCAAAGGTTGAGCCAATTGTTTCTGTGTGTGTGTGTGTGTGTGTGTGTGTGTGTGTGTGTGTGTACCTGTGTTGGCAGTACTGCCCATAGTGGTTGTCTCCGCAGTCACAGGTGTATCCATGGGAGGAACTGGGTTTCCTGTGGCACTGAGCCTCGTTTTCACATGGATTCAGATGGCAGGCATCAGTGCAGCCTTTCCCATAGTAACCTGGGCCAGAGAACGAGAGAGTGAAGAATTAATTGAAGAATGCTTCAGGTACATTTGGTTAGTGGAGTGGATTTGTGCATCTGGTACCACCCCGTCAAAGTGAGCAAACATGCAACCATGTTCCCTAAACACATAAAATACAACAGAATAAGAGGATATGAGCAAAGAGAAGAAAAACTTCTCCTCCTCGCTTGTGTCATCGTGAAAGAAGAGCATAACAGAACAACTATTAAAATCTAAATATGCAGAACAACATTCTATTTCCCATCCACCCATCCCATTAAATGCTTCTTCATAATAATAGCTCATAAATGTGCCTTGGTAAAAGTAAAGACGGCACATTCCAACAATGCTAATCGAGCCACTTCAACACAACAATGTACCACACAATCATCCCCACTGTACACTCCAGTGTGTGTGCTGGTGCAGCACGGTGAACAAATCCATCATACACTTCAATGCAATCCCCAGAGACTCCACACAATCACAGCAGCCTCTTATATGCTAATACAGGCCAGCACACAATAGCCCTCTTTAGTCTAATGACTACAGCAGAGTGCTTCAAACACACTTTGAGGTGTATTTGACACAAATAAAGAAAACCTTTAACCTAGACCTGCTTTTTATCTTAGAAGAACATGTGTTGTATTTAGTCTTTAACGTACCTGTATTAATGCTGGAATTAAAATGTTACTGGACTGAGCTGTTCCATTTACACTTCACATAAAATTCGGGAATCAAAGAAATGCAAAAAATAAACAACAAAATCGCATTTATAATGGATCTGAAGGACTGAGCAGATGAAACCTCTGGTTATTCATATGGTACCACTGTATTTGAAGGTTCAAAATGAATATCAAAATGATAATACATTTATTTTTTGAGACGTTCCATTTAAGAATCCCAGGATGATGTCATTACAATTTAACACCAAGGTATTCTGAGATTTTAACAAACATTATATTTGAATCGAACCATAACCACATCTTTATTTTGAATTAATT
Organism: Paralichthys olivaceus; assembly: GCF_024713975.1. Lineage (NCBI taxonomy): Eukaryota > Metazoa > Chordata > Actinopteri > Pleuronectiformes > Paralichthyidae > Paralichthys > Paralichthys olivaceus. Next base: position 10,320,189 of record NC_091098.1, on the reverse strand, counting down.
ATATATAATTAAATTCTGTTGTGGGCTGCATGGTGGTTTGCTCTGTTGCATCACAGCAAGAAGGCTTGTGATTCAAATCCTGGTGTGGACTTTCTGTGTTGTGTGTGCGGTTTGCATGTTCTCACCATGTCTGTGTGAGTTTCCTCCCACAAACACATGCAGACTGAGATTAGATTAAATGGAGACTCTAAATTAAGGTCTTGACCTTCTATGTAAAGTGCCTTGAGATAATGTACATTGTGATTGATTTTAATTGTTTGTGGCCATCTTTACAAAAAGGCTCTGCGCAATGTAATTTTTCATAATAAATAATAAACTCACACGTGAAAATATATTAAGCACGAAAGCTCTAAATACAGGATTAGATTTTTCTCTCTTTCGATTTTGAGAAATATTCTTCCTCGTGATTAAAAATACTAAAACCACTCAGAGATAAAATACCAATATATATTATTGTATCAAATCAAGTGACAAACACAAAACAATATTTTCATTAACATATCACATGTTGCCCAAAGCGTTAGACTTAACACCTTCACCAACAAGTACCTCTGCCTCCCATCCCCTCCTTCGGTGAGTGAGTTCTGCTTTCAGGCAACCTTTTTAATTTACAGCCTTGAATAGACAATGTCTCCATAGATTGAAGTGTGACTTGAGTGTGTGCAGCAAAGGTCTGAACTCCTCCCTCTGGATCTGACAAGCGTGTGCGAGGTCTGTTTCTTGTGTTCCTCTTTAGAAAACACAGAAAGCACTCTGCATTCAAGCCTGTGGCCTTGGCTGCAGCTTTAGACACACACAAGCTTTCCAATCACACCTGTTCTCAAAGCACACTCTCTCTCTCACGCGCTTAATATGTGAAACTACTTTGTGAAACTACTAATACATAAATACTGTAATGTAGCTGGCCTTTCTTTTGTGCCTTCAAACTGCCATACAAAGATTTTAAAATTTCATCTCAGAGTCTTTCTTATAAACACACACACACACACACACACACACACAGAGAGAGATATAATTATGGAATCACAAAAACAATGGCAGTGTTCTGTGTCTTGTTTTATCATGATCCTCGCCTCGGCTTCTCCACCTCTGTTGTTTTCCACTTCTGTTGCTCTCTCACAAACAAACACACACACACCCTTGTCTCTCTATAGTTGTGAGGACACTCATTGACATACCCTAGCCCCTTTACCTTGACCATAAAACCTCAAACAACCCTTTCAATTTTCGAGGACCAGACAAAATGTCCTCACAATGATTGTATTGAACCAAAATTGTCCCTCAAAGCTATAGAAAATCAAGCACACAAAATCCTCCTCTATCAGCCCTATACATCTTTACAGTTTCACCATGGCAACTGACAGAGAGACGACGATGGCCTTGGCTGTTTTCAGACACTTGTAATGACACTGGCCTTGTCACAACAATATGAGAGAGAGAGAGAGAGAGCGAGAGAGGGAGAGAGTTTGTAAGAACAAAGGGCTCTAAACCATGTGTGTGTATGGGGCATGTTTTTGTCATTCACAGTCAGGGTCCAGGCCTGACTTATGGTTCTTGAGCTGTGAACACACACACATGCACACACATGCACACACATGCACACACGCACACACAAGCGCGCACACACACACACACACACACACACACACACACACACACACACACACACACACACACACACACACACCCAGGGTGACTCACTGCTTCTGGTCTTACACTTTACTGTAACATGACAGCTTGACTTCTCCACAAGACCACGATGAGGAAAAGACAGATGAGTCATCGGTTCACTGAACCATCCATTCATTTGAAGTCTATCCAACACTTTCTTTCTGACAGTGGAAAGATTGTGAATATCATCACATTTGCAATTAAATGTGCTTGAGGGAAAACACTGAACATTAAGTCCAACGACTGTGGTTCATCACTATGAGCCACCACCTGCACTAAACACACAGTGTAGCTCTACAGGTCTTCGCAGCCTTTCTGACACATGGTTCGGGATTCAGAACACATTGACTGAATGGATCTGTCTCATCAGTTTCATCAACCCCATGTCCTACAGATGTTTCCAGCCAAATATTCTGTAATAAACCCACAGTCTGCTTCCAGTCCAGCACCAACCAGCAGACAAGTAAAGTTAAGCTGGGGAAGAGAATGGAACATCAAGCAGCCAATGGGCAGTACTTCTGGTTTTCATCTGCTCTGACACAACCATCAGTAGGACAACAGTCAGTGTCTTTCAAAATACTCACAAGTCACTGCTGAAATGTACAAATATTAATAATGTGAGAACACTATGGTTAAGATTGTTTTAGGTTTAGATAAAAAAAAAATGCTTTGTTAGTGTTTAGAATAGAATAGACAGGTTTGAATAGAAAGGTTTGAATAGAAAGGTTTGAATAGAAAGGTTTGAATAGAAATTGATATATTGGATGTGTGAGTGAAGGGGTTTCTTCTTTTCTTCCTTTGTTCTTTTCTCTTTCTCTGGGGAAGGGAAAGGCTGGGTTGAAGAATCTGCGTCAAACAGAGCTTGACAGGTTGACCGGGTATATGTATATGACTTGACAGGGGATTAGAGGTGTGGTTAATATGTGGCCCCTGCTCCTGAACCTGAAGTTAACTAGTTAACATCATTTCCTAAGGACAGGATACCTTCATCGTCATGGTTACAGTAATAAGTAAGTGGATAGGGACAGGGAGTGAAGTCATGCTTTAAAAGGAAATGACAGCCCACTGGAAACAGGATATTAGCAGCGATGTCCCATGTTTAAGTCCAATGGTTTTCTCCTCACATCGTCACTACAGCCAGTAGATAGATTTGAAAAATAAACATAATCATACCTTATGTTATGTTTTCCGGGAACTTGCTGAAACTGATGGTGTCATTCTTTATCTTTGCATCTTTAAATGTGCAATATTTTAATTTTGGTTGGATCTCAGATATTGATCACACTGTGTGAGTGGGTTTGTTTAGTTTTTCATCACTGTAACTAATACACTTATTGACTTTGGGACATTTTATCTGGCATGTAAAGGAGACATTATCTTCCAGATATCAGATATACAAAAATATATTAGTGGTTGTAATGTTATTACTATATCCTCCTCTGTCTGAGGTTGAGTTTCACAGCCAGAAAAATGCATAGGTTTGGTGATTTTTCAGTTTTCGCTCTGTATAAACTTTTTTTGCCACTGAATCTACTGCCTATAATCTACTGTAAACTCAATGATAACAAGATTTTTGTTATTTGTGGTTGTCACCTTTTTTTCTTATTTATACAGTGTCAATGTTCTACATGAGTCTGAACAACATTCTTCTTAAGAGAAACGATTTATAGAACTTTCTCCACCCACAAAGAAGTCAAAGTTAGAGTCAAAGTCAAGTCAAACAATCCATTTTGTACAAGCAGATCACAGCTTTTTCAAACAGCACATATATATCATTTGTAAGTCAAATGCTATTTGAACATCTTGACACAATTTGTTAACTTTCTTTGGTTTTAACTAAGCTCCACCCACACATGAAACAAGAGACAAGAAACCTAAACAGCTGTAGTAACAGCCCATTTTTCACTTTTAACAAACCTAGCTTTATGTCCACTTTCCAACAGTTTGAAATACTTCCTTGTGGTGTTGATAAAGCTGATCAATAACTGCCATTTCTCAGAGAAGCATCATTTGTCATAGAGAACAACTTCTCCAGCTTTGCACCTTGAAAACACAGAGTTACTGTAGGCTGGAACAACAGCTTGAAACTCATAAATCTCTCTCTTTCTTCCAGAAGGACTAAGCTCAATACACAGCAGCTGAACACCACACACATTAAAGACCTCGTATTATGTTCTTTTCTGACAGACTCCAGCTAAAGGACAAATAAATATCTGTCATCTGTTGTTTTGAAACACCTTTTTTAGTATCTTGACAAAAACAGCAAACGCTTATAAATGATCAGAGTTCTGGTTCCCAGACCCTGAACACATTTTTCTGCATTTAATCATGTTGGTTTTTAAACATGCTCCAAGAACTGGAGTGAACATAAATCAACACGGCTGTAATTTATCTTATTAAATTCTAATTTTCACTGTGGTGATTGGTGAATTAGCCCGTAGCAACTGGCAGCAACTGTCACACACGCACACAGTCTTACTACATATTGTATAGTGAATCTGAAACAGACAAACACGTGTGGTGAAGAGATGAGAGAGAGCAGATGTCTCTGTGATTTGTCATGCACAATATTGTCTGTATATGTGTGTGTGTGTGTGTGTGTGTGTGTGTGTGTGTGTGTGTGTGTGTGTGTGTGTGTGTGTGTGTGTGTGTGTTTTCTAGGATGCTGTATTGCCCAAATCAGAGGTGCTGTCAGTTGGATGAGAGACCCATTAGGCTTGTTTCAGTACCAGCACACAAACACACACAAACACACACATGAAAGGGAATTATTCAGAGTGCACCTCTGTCTTTTTTTGTCCCGCTGCTTTTATTAAACTTTGATTTGTCTCCGAGCAGAGGCAGTCATTGTGCAACACTTTTCAATGCTCATTGTGCTGATGAAATATAATGATAATGAGGGTGAGAGTGTGTGTGTTTACAGTAAATATACATGTACATCTGGTGTGTGTGTGTGTGTGTGTGTGTGCATGTGTGCGTGTGTGCGTGTGTGTGTGTGTATTCTCTCTCAGTCTCTGCTTCATGTTAATTAGCCAAAGTTTCTGTGTTAGCTCGCGGGCTGGTGCAGGATGCTACAGGGATATCAGCTCCTCTCTTCTTCCGCTCTCATACTGCCGACCCCGAGGTGCTCTCACTTTAACAAACTATCTCTGTCACCTGACACAAACTCTAGCACTGTCTCACTTTCACCTCAACTTTCATCTCATTCTCTAATTCTTTCTTGAACGAGTTTGCTTTTAAAACCAGATTACCAACAAGTGGAATGCTTTTAACATTCCACTTTGTTAAGCCACAATGAGTTGTGGTAAAAATAACTAGATTTAAAGCATAGACAGCCAGTAGCTGTCTTCAGAGGCCCATAGCAAACAGGAAAATAACTCCCAATCCTATGATGAATCCAGCTGCACTAAATTTCATACACTCATGTCAAAAGTCCCTTAAAGATGTGAAATTTATTTTAGTCAAATGTTTTATTCACTGGGAAATGTGGTTCCATTCTTCAAGTTTCATGTAATCCATACTGTGTTTTTTGTGTAATCTTACTTTCAAACAAAAAAAAGGGCCGGGGTGAAAATACAACCTCCATGGCAGGGGAAACATTTAGAGAGTCGAGGTTCATCATCTTCCTTGTCTCTTTTGTGTTTTTTTAAGACGTTGATTTTTAAGTTCAGCGCTGTATTACTGCCCTGCAGAGTTAATATTGTTTGAGTAGTAATAATGCACCATTATCTCCACTGTATCCTGCAGATACTCAAATTGGAACATCATCAAATGTTTTGCATAAAATCAGCGCCTGACTGAACCTTATTTTGCATTTAATGAGGAGGAAATATCTGAATTTCACAGGAGGAGAGGGAAAGTAGTTTTTAAAACAGGCTGATAAAAAGCCAGCTTGAGATGCAGAGATGGAAGGTGACTGATGGGGAGAGAAGAGGATCAATATCTGTATATAATATAAACATACAATATATAGTGTGAAAAGGTGGGATTGGCCACTTTCTTGCTCAGTCTCTCTCTCTCTCTTCATCTCTCTTTGTTTCATTTGCTAATTATTCACTGAATTTGCCATCCAATCGCTTGTCTCACTTCTCCTTTAATTATAATGAAATATGAATAATCTCTTTGAATCATCTCTGCTCAGAAGTGAACTGCAGCTGTTGCATCAGTGGCTTCTAATAAAGCTCAAAACAAATATCAAATATCCTTCTTCATCCTCTCCTTCACTGTCACACTTCTTTATATGTGTGTGTGTCATGTTAGTTTCTTTTTCACTTGATTTGTGTGTGTATATGTACATATGTACCAGTGTTGTGTGGATCTTTTCCCAATTGTGTCACCCGTGCTTTCAGGCTGTTTGATTTGACTTTCTCGTGCCCTCTTTCTTCTCTTCTTTCTTTTTGCCCCAAAACTTTTGGTGTTTGTTTTACACTATTTCTGTCACCCGCCTCTTTCTCTTCATTAATAATGAACGTTTTCAGCTCTCTGTTCATCCTCTGCTTCCTTTTTCATCTTCCTATTATTCTCTTTCTCTCTCCACTTCTATGGAAGCTGAAATTTGAATATAGTTTTCCTTCCTCTCTCCTCTCTTCCGCTCCTTCTCCCCTTACACTCTCCTCCTTTAATGAGGCTTCTCTCCTCCACATTACTTCTGCTCCATTATATTCACCTGACTAAGGGGATTTTGGAAGTTAGCCTGAAGTCAGTCTCTTTCTCTTGGTCTCAGGTGGATGAGAACTCATTATATGTTCCCAAATATCTGTTTAACCCAGTTAGAGCGCTGCCGACACCTACGAAGATATGCCCACATAACAACTATTCCCTGATTGACTGTTGTCCTGATGCAGAGGTTAGCACATTATATCAGATGGCTGATGTGGGTTCTGTGTATTTCTGGACAAAGTGACACAATCTACTGTCAATCATGGACAATGCTTCCCACCCGCTCCATAAGACACTGGACACCCCCGTTACAGGAGGTCATTCCTGCCTGGTGCCATTAGACTCTTAAATTCATCAGTCTCTGTCAGAGCTGTGGTCACAGAACCAAATGGTTTTACATAACTTCATCCTGCTCTTAATCACTGTATATCTGCACTAATATCTTGCACAGAGAAGTATATATTATATATATACTTCTAAATTCACCTGCACTGTTTTTATTCTGTGTTTAAATTGTTTATGTTAGTCTGAATGCACCCTGCCAACAAAACAAACAAACACACACAAACACGCACGCGCACGCATGCACACACACACACCCACACACACACACATGTGTGTTATATCATATCATACTATATGGTATTTTTTCTTTTAATATGTCTTCTTGTGTTTTTATTTTGTAATATGTCTTGTATTATATCTTTAGTGTACCTACTGCTATGACAACTTAATTTCCCCCATGGTGGATTATTCATATTTCAAAAATGTATTTTACTAAACCTTTTTCTTACATATGCTTTATAGTATGTGTCATATGCTAGTTTTAAATTAAACGAACACTGTTATAAACCTCATTCATTGTTATTGTTCACTCAGCATTCAAGAAACATCTCTGCTTCTCTGTTGCTGTTATATCCTGATGATGTCACATGTCAGTTCACAAGAGGAAGATAACACATCCTGCCTCCTCTGTCAATTACATCAACTTCAACCAGCGACATCATCACTCAGTCTACTCACCGGATTCACAGACACAGTTGTGCCTCTCCCACTGGTCGGAACAGCGGCTGTGGGCGGGACAGGGAGACGAGACGCAGGGGTTGCCGACACTGCAGCCAATCTCCACTTTGACAGTTTTTGATGGGCGTGGCAGGGCAGGGGCGTCGGGTCGTACACCCAACCGAACACCCTGCAGAGACAAAGAGAGGTTTATGTTGACGATACTGACAGCTTCATTCATTTACTGAAATCAGTGTGTCCCAGGCTCATTTCTTAACAATTCCATCTATTATTTGTACACATTTCCAGCCTCCCTCCACCCACCCATCAATAAACATCAAATATTCCATCCATCCCTCCTCACCTGTATGCAGCCTCTAATCCCGTTCTGAACCTCTCCCGAGCCCAGCACTCCTCCCACATGCAGATGTTTCACCTTCAAGCCATGAATCTCATTTCCCACTATCACTGTTCCCTAATGGGGGGAGAACGAGGGAGAGAGGGGGGGGGACAGATGGAGGGCAAAGATTATCATTATTAATAGCTGTATGCCAAATGTTTACCTGCACAAAAATACACCCATAGCACATTGGAATACATTTATTTCACAACGTAGAAGAACTTGGGTTATTTACTTGATATGAAAATTACCAGGTGGTCAGAAGGGAAGGGAAATATCTGCCATAAAGGTTTTGTGAAATATTAGACAACGAGAGGTTCATTTTTTATTAGTTTACACAACAACAAGAGTCTTTCACACAGAATGAAAATAGATTTTTCCTTTTTTTCTAATCACAAACTGGAAGTCACTATTCTTCCATATTTTCATTTACCACGACGTCACTGAATAGTGAGTTTAATATAACGCTAACATCAGAGAATGGAAGAGAGGGGTGGAGGGTGTGAGCAGGAGGGCTAATAGATTTAAAGCGGCACAGTAAATGATGGACCTTTGTCAATAAAAGAAAACGGTAACATGCAGTCAGTGGTGAGAAGGTCAGTGCTCAGCTGATAACACAGTGTTATGAAGTAATGCTGATGGACAACTTAGCTCGCAACAGCCATGAAAACAAAATGAGCCCCATCTATCAGCATTTCAGCAGCAGTGGATCATGTGACTATCCACACATGCAAACATTTCACAGGTAATTACTGTTTAATTGGCAGTGATGCAGATGTGATAAGATATAAATCAACATGAAAACAAAACGCAATCTGCAGTTTTCCTAAATCACAGTCAAAAAATAAAATAATATAGATCTCGCACACACACACACCAAATAAACATCATCCAGTACAGTGTGATGTTAGGGAATCTAGGATGACCAAATCTCATTGTGTGGTTTACTTAGATCAAAAAGGACTAATAATTTTATTGGCCAAATTTCATTGTTTTCATGCCACATTTATTACAAGAGCCAAATGACTGGCTGCTGACAGCTGAGGTCAGATACGTTATATACCATGCAATTGTTACTTTCAGACAATTCAGCACAAGGTTAATCCTGCCAGCAGAGTTTAAGTTTCTGGGAGACAAAATTGGCAGGTCAAAATCATGTCATGTCATTTCCAGTATCATAATCACATATTCATGTCTTTAACATTTGAATTTCTTGAAAGGTGTGACCAGTCGTGATTGGCTGTGATATCAAGATTAAAAAAAAAAATCTGGATTCAAGTCAAATCTTTCATGTCATAATCTGACATGACTGCAGTGTTCTCCTTCACCATACTGGATCATAACAAGACTAAACAGGAGATGAAGATAATTTGAATTACATCATATAAAAAATTATTTTTTTGTCTTTGTCATGTGAAATACTTTACGATTCTAATTTGAGTTCTTTGTCGATAAGACTAAATAAATAGTCCATCCGAGTATCAGCACATCACAGCCAAATAAAAGAAATTCAAGCTGGAAAAAGACCCTACCTATTTCTAACGGAACATGTTTAATTAAAGTTGTGAATCTATTCTGGGAAGTGTTGGAAGAAAAGGACACAAGGAAATTAGCTATTAAGATAAATTAGGTCTTTGATTTTAATCGATTTAGTGAAGCAGAGATGATGAAATCCTAGTTACTCATTTGTCATCCGTGCTTTCAGGGTGAATAAGACGTGTTAAAATATTGCAATTATTGTATTTAAGTTACATTGGCTGCACTGAAAGTTTCCACTGTATCAGTCCACATAACAAATTGAGTCCTAATCGCTGGAACATTAAGCTTGTCCAAAAAAACCTTCCCTTCAAGATTTATATCACACACGTTACCTGATAAAGTCCAAAGTCGAGCCGCAGAGTGGCAACATATCGTGTCTCACGGCCGCTACGAACATCTCGCAGCTCCAGCTGCAGATCGTGCCACCGTCCATCTGCCACCTGAACCTGATCCAACCGCAAACGCACCAGTCTGGTTGAACCGCGGGTCACTGAGAACACCAGCTGACCATTTATCACCTGGAAGAGATGGAGGAACACAGGCACATACAAACACAGACATAATCAGACAGAGAGAAAACACAAAGAAAAACATTAATAAATGACAACAGGTCAAGAATTACGTAATCTAAGTGTGCGTGTTTGTGTTTGTGTGTGTGTGTGTGTGTTGGTGTGGGTGTGACCATGCATGTGGGCGTGTGTATGTTTGTCTCTTGTGTTGGCAGGTATTCAAACTTAAACAATTTAAACAAATATAAAAACATATTTAAACATAAATTTAAAGATATTTGGAAAGAGAATACCAGGACATGCAATTTTAGATTTGGTATCAAAACCCTTGATAGTATCACATTACCCATGAGATATAATAGCCATAATAACTATGACCCCTGCTAACATATTAGGGATCCCACGTAGCATTTTCCACACCACTGTGCCACCTGATCACTTAAAATGTGAATTTAAATGAAGAACTATAATTAGTTTACTGCACAAGAGGTGTTACCATTTATGTTTTGTAGCATAAGTGGAGCACTGACAACAATCAAACAGGAATCAACAGGTTGATGAGAAGCTTGAACTTCAGAGGCATCATTATCCCCGGTGTGATCTGACAGTTAATTGATGATTATCTCTGTCTGTTGTTAATATACAAAACTCTCACAATTAGTTTTGTACGTCATTGTATGTGTGTTAAAGGTTGGATGACTTCAATGTGAACAGTAATGTGATGAAATCGTAGTCGACGGTGACATTTACCCGATGCCACTGACGATGTCATGATGACTGATGATGAAAAAAACATCAGGAGAAGCAAATGCTTCACAACAAGCTACAATCTGTATTCACAGAACTTGATGTCCATTCTGACAACAGACAACTCACAGACGTCATTAAAGAATGGAACGACAACCACAACTTTGGCTGCAGTCTCTCTGGCATCATAGATGTGCACAGCAGTCGTCCTTCAGTTTCCATGTGTCGGTGACATAGAGAGCAGCTGCTTATTATTTGCATGCTATGCAAGTGACAGTCGTACAGGTTTGAACATTTTATTTAAACACCTGATGCCCCTGGTTTAATGCTATGACCCTTCAGGCCCCTGTGCAGAGCCTTTTCTGAGTTCATCGGGTGTGTGTGTCAGATTCATGTGATCAGAGACTAATCGATGTCAAGCTTAACTCATCACAGAGCAGGTGTGTGTGTGTGTGTGTGTGTGTGTGTGTGTGTGTGTGTGTGTGTGTGTACCTGGAAAAGCAGGCTGGTGTACTGGCCAGCCTGGGCCTGCAGCAGCGTCCCCTCTTGTGCTCTCGTTCTGAACACCAGACCCAGGTACCATGGCGTGGAGATGGTAACGTCGTTCTTCAGATCCCACCAGAGGGCGCTGTTACCCAGGAAGCGGTGGGGGTGTGGCATCACTGAGGTGAAAGGTGAGAGGGAGGGTAAATAAATGGACGAACAATGTCACCGTTATTTATTAGTCTTTATATTTGCTGAATTTGCTTTATATATGAATTTATATCTTGTCTTGCGCGTTTTGGACTGAATCTGTTTTTGTCCTAATAAATGTAAAACATGTTCATTATCTAATGATTTTAACAATTTAAATGTATCAATGGGTAAGAATACCAATAGTTTTATTAGCTGAGAGACATGACACCTCAGAGGCTTCTTGGTTCAAATCTGGTTTGGGGCCTTTGCAGGGATAAAAAAAATGGCTCAGCACTAAATGAGGATGGCTGGTTTATTATAATAATTATTATTTCTGAACAATTTGAGTGAAAAAGCAGCATTATTTTTTCTATTTAAATGTGTAAGTGACAAAGAGCCACAGGTCAATTATTATTTAATCATGATAAAAAAAATAATCACACACAGTAATGCCACTTAAGACCAGAGCCATTTTGCTGCACTTAAAAAAAAAAACACAAGACCTCTCTCATCACCACAAATTATACCACAGCAGGACAATAGATGTGACCATAGGATGGGAATGAACTCATGCAGGGTCTCACCGTGGCTGCAGTCCTTCCCTCCGTAACCCAGAGGACAGTCACAGGAGAACGTCTCCCAGCTCACCCTGCAGATTCCTCCGTTCTGACAGGGGTTGGATTTACAGAAGGGCAGCTTGGCACTGCAGCCTGTGAGGAGCAACAGAGACAGAAACACGACCTTTTCAAAAATGTGTCCCCATGATATGTGATGCAGGGAATAGTTGATAAGTAAAGACGCTAAAACCTTTCGGCTGCTATGCACATAGTATATATATACTATGTGCATATTCAGAGGAACAAAACCTTGAATGTTACTGCATGACAATCTTTGGTTGTTTGTGTTTTTTCATTAAAATAGTACTTGGATTTTAAAAGAGTCACTATGAAATTTGTAAATGTTTTAAATGATTTGCAGTGCTGACCAGGAACTGTTCCATTGTTAGCGATAAATCCAGCCAGGTCCAGTGGCTTATTGTCAATGTGCAGCTCCTTCATGCAGCCGATAAACTCCCTGGTGGCGAAGGGGAAGTTGTCAGGCACGTTGGGAACTCCACCCAGAAACAACGGACCAGTCAGATCCAGAGACCTGAAAGAGGATGAGATCAAGGAGAAGAAGAGTAAATAAGGGGCAGAGGAATGAAGTAATAAAAAAGGAATAGAGGATTATCCCTCAATGATGGAGGGGAGGAGGGAGGAGAGGGACGCAAGGAGCCAGGAAAGAAAAAACATGAAAAGAGGGTATGAGAGAGGAAAGGGGATTAAGCTAACCCAGAGATTAAATATGTCACCGTAGGTAAATGTCAAATGGAACAAGATTCAGTGAATAATTGAGGATGTTGACAAGAAATGAGGTGATGATGATGATGATGTCGAAGATACAATTAGAAAGAGCAGGAGAAAGGAGAAATTGAAAAGATGGAAAACGAAAGCAGACACACAGAAGATTAAATATGAATTACAGAAGAGAAGAGAAAAAGGTGGATGAGGAAGCCATGAGGAGGTAGGTGTGAGGGAACGTCAGGAAAAGCAGTAAAAATGAAGACAAAAGAAAAGAAAATAACCCTGGCAACAACAAACAGGGAAATGTGGAGGCAGCCAGGGAGGCAGATGAACAAACAAGAGATTAAGTGTGAGTTACAGAAAATATCAGGAGAGAGCGAGCATCAAGGCGGATGACAAGACAGATGGAGGATGGGAAAGAGAGAAAGAAACATGGGGAATACGAAGAAGAAGATGTAGGAGACAGAAAATAACAGTTATGGGACTGGAAGTGTGAGAAAAACCGAAGAGACAGAAGCAGTTGTCAGTGTTGTCATTCTGAGAGCATGACGTGTTTTTTTCCACCACTGTGAGTTAAGTGTTTTGTCTTCTGTTTAGCTCAGTTTGGCGACACATGCATGTGTTGAGCCAATGAACTGCTGTGGAATATGAATTGAAGAAAGCACAGGAGACAAAAGGCGCTGGAGTCAAACAAACGAGAGATTAAGAGCGAGTTACAGCAAATATCAGCAGAAAGCCTCATTAGAAGAGGATGTCGAGACTGAGCACGAGGAGCTTTAGCTGCTAATGGAGAGATGGAGGAGAGACGGAGGAGGAGAGTGTTGAGACGTCTTTAGCCTTCACCTTTGATCTGTCTCCTCTTCTCTCAGCCTCACTTAGCGCTGACAGAACACAGTCGATGTGATTATAGCTCACACAGACGAGGCCACGTGTCAACACTATGACACCATGCTTTTTATGTGCATGTGAGCAAATGCACTGTGTTTTTTAAATATATATATATATATATATACAGTAGACTATAAAAGTTTTACAAGGTCAAATAGAACGGACACTTGAAAGATGAGTCAGATCAATTTTACTTATATATAAAGAAATGCAGTGGATTTAAAGTGTGAGAAAAAGTAGCAGAGAGTAATAAAAAACATTAAGATTAACACCAGGCAGAATTAGTGACACGCCCATCAGACAGATACTGGCAGACAGAAAGGAGCATCAAGACGTCAAACATTCATTCCTCATTAAAGCCTCAGGTCCCCACAGATTTGCTCTAGCTTCACCTCATAAGCCCGATCCGACATCTGCAGAAAATCCTTCGCAAAAGCAACAGTCAGAGTTTTAGCAGGAAGCAGATTAGACTCCGTAAATCTGCAATAAAATGTGTGCTACACATATTTTTCATTTCAAAACAGCGATGAGCTTACAACCCCGTTTAACCTTACTGAATTAATGAAATACTTTTGTGACACCGAGTTTTCACAGAAGAATTGCGGAAACATAGACACAAAAATTACATTCTCCTTGATCTGTGTTAACAAGCAATTACTTAAAATAGCAAGCTAAAGCTATTACACATGTCATCTTGAGGAATCTGGGGCAGAAAACAAACCATCATGATGAGTTTCTTGGAAAAAGAAGTCTTCCATGACAGGAGAAATACATAATTTAACTTAAATATGGAAATGTATTGGCATAAGTAAATACAAGTTTACGTCTACAAAATATTTTTTTTATCATTTTTCTATAAATTGTGTTATTTCTAAATGGTTAATAAATCCACATATAAACCACAAAGACACTAAAAATATCTACTTTATGCTTCACACTGGTGCAATTTGGACACACAAAATGTTCAACATTAATAAACTTCGAATAAACACGCAGAACTCTGTAGCAGAAGCGGCTGGGATGTATCAGTCTCAATCGTGACAACAGCACGTTCATGACAACAGCCACAACAAGTGAGGGGTTCTGTGGACTGAGTCCAGCAGCCAGTCTTAACTTACCATAGCTGTTTAATGAAGAAAAGCTGCAACCAGCATCACCACAGGCCAAACAAACAGGCAGGTTTAGAACAGGCACTGCACTCGTACTTGTAACGCAGTAACCCCCCTGCTGCCTGTCCTGTGTGCGGCTCCACGCTGACCAGCTCTATTGGTTTTCTACTCAGTGCAAATTGCCTCTGAATATCTGTTAAGCCTCTGCTCAGTCAGAGATGATGTTTAATGAAACTTGTCTCTGCAAAGAACTCAGCCCATCCTGTGCAAACACCGCTCACAGCTCGGGGTCAATGATTACTCACTCCACTCTTTAAGTTGCTGCTATGGAGGTGACAGAGATGTATGCATAAATGTACCGAATCTAATTGAATACATTTTTTCCACTAAGCTATTTTAAGTCCGTTTTTTCATGAGCTAATCTTGAAGTCAAACATTTCAGAGACACACTGTAATTGTTGGGGCGGTTTCTCAAATGTGTTTAAGTCAACACATTTAGAAGAAAACCCAGAGTAAAGACAGACAGAAGATGAGAGAGGTGAAAGAAAGATGAACTCACTTCTTGTTGCTGGTCTGTTTGCCCTGCGCCGCACAGCTATAATTTCCGAGCTGTGTACCGAAGCGAAGCGACAAGGCTGTATCACAGTCGTCAACGCTCACCACAGCAATCTTCTCATCCGACGGACCCTGGGCCTCACCACTCATACTGCGCTTAGGCTGAAGACACAAACACACATTCAAGATTGAATACAGACTCAGAGAACAAGAAACATCATGACATTTGACGACATGCAAGAAATAGAAAAGACTTTACTATATCTAGAGTTTACACGACTGCAGTCATTCATCAAGTAACATCAACACATCAGACAAAGTTCAATATCTACATTGCCACTGCCTATTGTGTTAGAAGGAAAAGGGGGAAATTGAGTTAGTAAGGACAAGAAACAAAAGTAAATATATGCATGAAAAAGTATATTTATATGGAGTAGAAGCAGAAAGACTGACACCACACTCGCACTGACTGACTGCTGGTGAAAAAAAAGACAGTGGGAGAGAAAAGAAAGAAAGAAGTGGATGGAAGAAGTGTATGTGTACCCTGACACACACTCATACTCACATAGCGTGTAGCTGGCTGAGGAAAATGAAAGAACATGAAGAAAATTAAAGGAGATGTGTGGCGAATATGCATGAATAAAGTGTTGAAAAGCAAACGCCCACACAACGCTACGTACACACAAACACTTCAGCGTAACTGAAACTGCTTTGTTGGTGTGAAGGCTGAGAAACTAATCCGCTGATGCATCGGAAGTAAAAATGATCACAACAACACGTCAAACATGATAACTGATCAAACAGACATCAGCAACACAAAATGTGAGATCAGAAATCAAAATGGTGTCAGACACACGAACAAATTGCGACGTGAACCCACCTTGTTGTAATAGTGGATGTGAACTGTGTGCCAGTTTCCATCGCTCACACCGCCAGGTAGGAAGGGACTGACTTGAGTGGATGATTCACCTGCAGGGAGGACATTGGTGTCAAAACATCTGCACGTAATAGTTACATTGATTGAATGGATTTCTATTAAAATCAACTTATGGCTGCTCAAGTTTAAATCCATTTGTTTTCACACACCACTGCATGTAAACACATTTAGATTGATTATGGATAAACAGCCTATAGGTTAAATGTATTACAATGATTCTAATGCTGATATAAAGCCTCCCATTTACAGCTTTAAGTGTGCATTAGTCAAATATATAAAAATAGATCAGTTTCAATAGCTATCGTGGTGAGATGTATGTGAAGGTTCTAATTGCTGAAGTTAGTAGCAGTCGGGTGTAAATGAATGATTTTTAAAGCAGTACACCAGCTACTGTTATATTTGATGAAAACAGACAGAATACTGTAAAACTGTGTGTGTGTGTGTGTCTGTGTGTGTGTGTGTGGGAGGGTGACATGACAGTACTTAGCTGCTGTGTTGTACTGTACATTGTACAATCATCTTACAGAACGTCCGCTAATGTACTGTATATTTTATGTATTTTATGATTTTTAGTGTCCCCAGCTAGGTTTTAAATATTTTATATCATTTTGCTAAATCGAACACTGTTACTCTAAAGATGGCCTTTCTCTATATGACTACAGTATGGACCGTGGGTGGCTGTGGCTCAGGAGCAGGTCGTCCACTGACCACTTGGCTCTTCCAGTCTGCATTTCTAAGTATTCTTGGCATTGAAAACTCAAAATGCAACTGACAGCTGTGTCACATGTGATTTAAAAAAAAGAGTAATGTATAGACGTGCTGTATGAATGTGTGTGTGAATGGGTGAATGAGACTTGTACTGTAAAGCACTTTGAGTGGTGATAAGACTTGAAAAGTATAAATACAGTCCATTTTCTATAGGAGCACAAATACAGTCAACAAATACAATCACACACAAACAGATACAATACCTGTGGAATATTTGAGCACCACTTGTCCTTCTTGGAGCTCTAAGGCAATGAAGTCGTGTTTCTCATTGAAGCGTCCATTATAGAAGAGAAGTCCACTGTTCTCCAGGGTGGCAAAACTAGAAAATTCATGCACAAAAAAAATGGTCCAGATTAGGTTTATTGATTAATATAATTTGTAATATGAGATTTATCATGTGTCACTTCCACTCCCACCAAATGTTCAGAGTCATGCAATTATAATACGTTTATATATTTATAAATACATGCATAATGGAACGAATCATCGGAGGGGGCTGATCATTGCTTTTTTTTTAAACCAAATATAAATGTTCTCTCCTGGAAAACACAGAAATTCCTCAACTTTAAAAGTACTTAATTTTTTCAGTACTTTGATCATAACATCTGTTGGATTGCTCACTTTCTAGGAATCTAACACATTTGTGCATTAAAATTGTATCAATTACACACTGGTCATGAAAAACACAGACTAATATCTGGCTTTTTTCAGGAATGGATTCTTGACATAGATTTTAATCTGCTCCTGCTCCTGCTCTGATCGGCAGTGATGGAAACATAAGGCCCAAGAGAATGCACTGGTTTGGCAAGACAGCCAGGTGAGAGAGCGCCAGTTTTAGCTGCATTGGTGATGTTGAACAAAACACACCAGGGAAAAAATCTGTAAAGCAAATTCGTCTATTGGCAATGGGAGAGGAGTCAAGCCCATTTGTATAGCGGGTGTCCCTGTGTTAAAATAACTGCATATTTTGATATAAAAGAGGTATTCTTGAGAGTACAAATGCTAAATTTGTGCACTGCCTCTAAAAAAAGTAAGACTTTACACCTGCTGGTTCAGTAAATTGTTATTCTGGTTTAGCTCCATCAAAAATTGGATATAACCCACCCTGCTGGTGTACTGATGATAGAGGTCAGGTTCAGCTACAGAGGAGCAGCCCTGGAGCTAAAGCCTACAAAATGTTTTGCTCTGGGGTTTTTTTTATATTCCTATTCATTCCTGTTTTGTTGAGTTAAGAGTATCTGCATTTTACATCCTTGGCTTAAACATTCTGCTAAGATCACTGCGGCTGTAAAAATAGATAAGTTGCTGCAATACAGCAGTGTAAGGAAATGTACTGGAGAAAAGGGCAAGTTATCGTCATTACTATCATGACAATCTTATACCGCTGTTATCTGAGAGTGTTGTTATTGTTTAAAATAAACACTGGGTTATTCAACAGCTGACATGTGTCTTATTTGCATGGCTCCGCTGTAGTTCAAACAGCATGCTTTCCTATCTTGTAGTATGCAGATCTAATCTCTTCAAGCCGCCAGAAATAGCTGAAAAATAATGTAACCTTTGCCAGAGTAAATGGAGTCTGTGAGAGGAGTCAGTGAAGTGGAGATGCAGAGGGACCATAAATAAAGAGTAAATAAATGCAATACAGCATGTGTTATACATTATGTCTGTTGTAGTTAGTGTGCCCATTGTTTGTGAAATGTAATATGTGAAAGCAAAGAACTGCAGATGAAAAAATAATATGAAGTGACTGTTTTTTATGAAAGCAATAAACTTAATGATGTTAAATCATGTATACAATCAGAGGCCCTTTAACTGAGCAAGCAAGAGACAATTTCAAACATAACTCAGGAAATGGAAAATGCCCATGATAAACAACACTGTCATCCCAACACTCTCTGCCAAATAGATTGAAAATACCTTTCAATATTCCAGTAAAAACATGACTACTGTCATAGCTCTGCACAACAGAACCTCATTAACCAACATACCTTCCCAGGCAGAAATATAACAGCAAAAACATGTGAATCAGATACATTCAATAAAAGGAAATCAAATTCTAAGAGATATAAAATGCTCTGGGAGAAAGTGAGTCACATGAATAAAGGTTAAGGCCAAGGAGGCCAAGGACTGTAGCAGAAAACAGGACGCTCCTTCAACACTGGTGTCAGGGGAAGAAGGATGACAGTCAGACACAAGTGAATTAGTGACCATCAGATAAAAGTAGCTTTCCCCATCAACAGGATCAATGGTTAAAATGAAAAGTATTTCATTGGCTTTGCAGACAAACTCTAACAACGTGGAGCCCTAGAGCAAGACAGGACATAATCTTTTGTTGAGCCAGTCGACTAAATGTGTGTGAATAAGTAGAGCAGAGCAGTTCTGTAAAATACTGTCTGTTCAGCTACACTCCTGTCCTCCCCAAGGACAACTTGATTGTACATGTTGAAAGAAAAGAAAACATTATCAATTTGAGAATTTTAATCTACCACCACTGCCCTGCAACACAACATTTCCTTAAATTATTTCAGTTTATTTCTGTTTCTTGAAATTATCTCTATGAATCCTGAATAAGCTCCTGCTTTTCTCATGACTACCAGCTCTGTACTTTTCATTAATTAACCTGTGTGTAAACTCTCCCTTCTTACTTATAAGATGGCTTTTATTCTTACATGTAAATAGAATTTACCAGAAACACCCCTAGCGCAGATAGAGGCCCTGCTCAGACTTGGTCTTTTGTGTTCGAGATGTATTTGGTCTGACTGCAGCTGAATTCATCTGGCTATGGGATCTACCGGCAGCTGCAGGGGTGGAGTAGAAAAAGGCAGCCGTCAAATCAGACACTTTTTACTTCTCATAGCGTCAGTGAGCCGAGAACAACGGCGGACATTGTGGCCTTGCCTTTGGTTTTTTCGCTGTAGATAAAAGGATGCCTTGGGAATCAGGAAGAATGCAATGAACAAGGAAAGTGACTGAGAACTTTCTTTCAGCTGAAAATGAACATTAGTGTACAAGAGCAACAGAGTGAACTTTCTTATATAGTCGAACAGTGTATACTGTATATGACCAATCACCGAACAAGATAAATAACTCGAAGCCACGAGTTCTGTTCTCAACTATTAAGACCTGTGGAAGTGAACTGAAGAAGCCTCTTGGATGAGAGATGAGACGTTTGATGAAATGTAGCCTCTATAATGGGCTTTAGCTTGACACACTCTGTCTGTACTGGCTCTGAAGACACGCTGTGCTGGAGACGTTTGCAATTACTAGGGAATAAAAGCACATGGAGCGCGGAACGTGACTGTTAGCATTAGGCGCCAAGGATGGGCCTGGCGCGTCTGTAGACAGGGAGCGATTGAGGTGTACTTGGTGCGATAGTAGCACAGATCATCTTAACCAACAGGACTTTGTTTCAAACTTCCCCTGGACACATTGAAGGTAAATTTGAGTGTGTTCATATCTGAACTTCGCACTGACCACTTGCTCTGAACCGCCTTGTTGTGATCTTCTGTCTCCACTGCACAGTGAATAAAACTCCTTATTCAACAGTCACATCTCAATTTATTCCATTATGTACCATCACTACTCTCCTGGTGCTCACACATCAATGGAACAAGCTGTACCTCTATGTTCCTTAACAATGCACAGAAACTCAGTCAGTTAGAATAACATAACCCCAGTGTCTCATAGCAACCACTACAAGGTGGCCACATAAGCTTAGCAACAACCCCATGGGCAACATCACCCTAGCAACCATCATTACATGACATCAACCATGGCAACCATACCATAACCCTGCCTGACCACTCTTAAGAATCCCTTCAGATCTCCCATCGACTACTACTCGGAATGTCAAGAGGCAAAGAATAAGCAGGGAAATGATGGAGGAGGTGAAGTAAAGACATGATCACCGACTCTGCAGGAACATTTATATCAAATTCATCCCCACGTACAAAATCTAAAGCCCATTTTCCACTGGTCAAAAAACCCAATAACACCCAATAACATGTGGCTTTTGTTTGCAATGGATACAATCGATAGTAGACAACGTTTTATCAGCTCCAGTCAGCAATAATGAAAACATGATACCTGGCTGAAAGCACTAATTAGCAAGAAAGCGATGTGAGAGAGCGCCTCAGTGGTCGATGCGTTTGAGATGTCCAACATGACACCTGGGGGGAAGAAACAGAGGCAAGCTCCTCTACAGGCAATGGGAAAGGAGGCAATCGTCCTTTAAGAGGAATAATATAAAACAAAATAAAAATCTTTGAGAGTGTGGCTTTGTGCACCAAGCAATACTAAAAGGATCAAATGCAAAATAAAATCCATGCCAATCTCTTCTCAGTCACATATCTACGTGCATGCAGTTCAGTGACCTCTTGATAAAATGTTGACATTTAAGGTTAAAAAAAATTTCACTTTGAATCTTTTGAAAAAGTTAAAGCACATGCAAAGCTCTGATAGCAAGCTTGTTTTTAAATGCTAAAATTCTCCATTTCAACTGTTTCAGTGAAAATTTCAAAATATAAAGCTGCATTATATTTTTCATCTGAACTTACATTACTGCACTAATTAACCACGAGCCTGTGTTTGGACTGGAATAGTAATGTGGGAACTTTTCTGCAGAAATAAGTCAAATAACAGAAATAACAAGGGTTCTGACCCTTTCAAAGAGAGAGCATGAGGTCACCAGAATTCTTACACTTGCTACAGAGACTTACAGAGTACAAGTGTGATGAGATTAAAGAGGAGAGGAAAGAGCGAGAGCAGAGGAGATGTTAGAGAAACCAGTAAATTGGCAGATGGGAGAAAAGTGAGAGGAGAAACCAGAATAATAAGATCAATCTCTGAGACAGAGATGAAATAAATTGATTAAAGAGGACTGAGAATCAAACAGGAGTGGTTATGGATTTCTGTCTATTTGAAGAGGGACAGACGCTCCAAGACAGGGAGGAGGGAGTGGTAATAGCAAAACTCAAAACCACCCAATATGAATTTTCAAAGATTTGAAAGATTTGAAAAGAAAATCCAAAATAAGAGGAAAATAAAATATTAAAATGTAATCAATCTACTCACGTTAAAGAGATGGAGAGGTGAAATCTCTGTCGGAGGCCCCTGAACATGACGAAGGATTTGGGTGGGAAGGATCGGGCGGTGACGGTGCAGTATGGACGCTCATAACCTCCTGCAGGGCACTCGCAGCGGAAGCCCCCACCTGAAAGCTCCCGACACGTTCCTCCATTACGACACACACCGGGCACACATTTGCCCTGTCGCCGGTCAAACTCACATCGGTCACCTATGGGTTTAAAGAAAGAAAGAAATAAGCATCAAAACTGAAAAGTCTGAAATCTCAGCCACTAAAATAATCAGTGACCTCGTCATAGATTGGAAACCTAGAAAACAAGCCAGATAACTGCTTGGCATTAGTGTCACATGTCAATAATTACCTGTTAAATGATAACTGCTGAGTAAAAGCCTGAAAGACCCTCAATAGAGGAGCTGCAAGTAGATTCTTTTTGACATTATAAAAATAGTCAAACACACATAGCTATGGTTTAAATTATTCTGAATCATTAAAATTTTGAGTCAGTGAGCACATCTGATGATTTCACATAAACCAAGCATTCCTCTGAACAACAAACAAACAGCAGATAAACTGGCCATATTTTCACACTTTTCACATCCATTGATGTACTGTATATATTTTAAGAAAGATGTTGTTATCAAAACCCTCATGACAAAGAAATGTAACTCAGGCTTGATATTTAAGTTTAACCATAAACTTTATCATAAATAAATGCAGTATAAATAAAAAGAAAGTGCAACCAAATAATTGAAAACAATATAAACAACCATATTATTTGTATGTACAATTGTAAGGTGCATCTTTTCTGCATTGTTTATTGTGTAAAATTGTGTAAAGTCTGTAGATATTGATATGTCTGTGAAAGGCTCATATCGGATCATTTTCCGTTGACCAACCGATGCATCAGTCTACCTATATTGAAAAGTGAGTTGCGCTTCAGGAAAGCGGTCAGCTAATCAGGGTCACTATGTCCACACTCAGGAAAGGTACTGTTATGTCTGTCACTCACATTCTGTAGCTGTTGAAGGAGGCTATACTTAACAGGAGTGTGGCCACAATCTATAAAGCAGTGTTTTTTATTTCCACATCGACAGCTTAACAGAGCGCTGCTGGTTCCCTTTCCTATCAGGCAGTGAGCTGCATTCACCAGATGCTTGAGATGTAAATGAATCTGTGATTAGAAAGTGGAGGCTGAGTGCTGAGTCCTGTCAAGCAGGGGTAAGAGCTACTGTTCTAGAGGACCAACCTTTACCATCCTTCAAACAAACACAAAGAACATCAAAAAGAGTTGACAGCGAAAAGATACTCAGAGTACAGTATTTGGAATCACAGTGTTTTCCTGTTGACAGTGATTCTGCCGTATCAGAAGTGTGGAGAAAACAAAAAAACAACACAAACAAATCTGCAGACGGGAATAAATAGATTTAGCTGCCAGTCAAACAAGCACCAGTCTGTAGTGTCTCGGGAGGCAGAAACACCCACGCAACACACACACACACACACACAACAAAGATATGGAGAGGTACACAATCTCTCTGAACTTTCCTTGAGCATATCTGGACACACACATTGTCCGATATTTAGCAGCTGCAAAAAAAAACACCCACACCATGAGCTCTACATGTAACCAGAGCAGACAGGGTTCAAAACTAGCCTTAAGACAAATGGCTCCTCATGGACCCACTTTAGAACCTGCTGACGGCTCCAAACACACACACCCACACACACTCACACACACACAGAGAGAGAGAGAGAGAGAGAGAGAGATAACAAATAAACAACAGCAAATGCAACATAATAATGAATGAAAAATGTTTTTCTCAAACAAAGGCATAAACACACATTCAGTTTCTAAAAAGCAGTATTTCTTTATTTCCTTCTTACCCCCTCTCCTTTTCCCTCTCACAGAAACACACACACACACGGTTCATTGCCCCTGCCCTCGAGGCTGTTGGGTTTTATCATGTAGCTGTCTCTGTTGGCACTCTGTTTGTGCTGCTTTTAGATGCCAGAGTACCCACTGGCAGAGTCCTCACATCTTGACAGCCACACACACACACACACACACACACACACACACACACACACACACACACACACACACACACACACACACACACACACACACACACACACGATGCAGTTGTAAGTCAATAGAAGCTTTCACCTTTCCTCATGATTGTTTGGATCCTTATATTGTCTGACACAAACAAGACATGGACACACACAAACACACTTGAGGGCAAGTCATGACCACACACACAAATGCACAATTCATACACACACAGAGGGACAAGCTGCAAAAGCACACACAGGCATGTTTGATACACACTCTCACTCAACTCAGGTTGTACCTAACAATTATTTTTTATTGATTAATAAATGTATTTTTTGAATTAGTTATTAATTATTTCTACTTAGTCTCTGTTTGAGACACAAAAAGATATGTTTCGAAATCAAACATGAAATATATGAATGAAGCAATCCTTTCACAGTTTCACGCATTCATTCAATTCTTTCATCCTCTAATTAAACGCATCAATCTATCAATAATCTCCCTAATTCTTAAATCTAGTCCTTTTTTAATCACTCCCTCCCTTTGTCACTCAATTGGTTAATTTGTCCATCCTCTTCTTCATCACTCAATTTTCCCACACCACCTCTCCCCTCATGCCAACAGCAGCCAATATCTGCCAGGTTTGGCTGACAAATATACTCTCTCACACCACCAATTCACCCTGACGACACGGACAGACACACAGTCACCCACTCAGCTTGATTACTGATGCCCAAGGACATTCAAATGATCACATCTGTGTGTCCTCGTTTAGCTTTGACTCATCCTCCCTCCCCTCTCACATTAAATGTATAGTTCTGTGTAAGTGCACACAACAGGGAACGATAAATAAGGACAAACACACACAGCTTCCTTTATCTGTTGCACCCACTCATCAGTGCTGACCCTCTCATGAATATTGAAAGAAATAAATAGTTGTTAATACTCATGAATTATGCACAAGGTAAGACTTAAACACAAGTACATGCAAACGCCCACACTGGTTTATTATGCACACCCAGTTGAGACAGACTGACAGGAAAAAAATTGATGATGGAAGAAAAACAAAAAAACACAGCTATATGCACATATAGCAACATTAAAACATATAAAAACACTCACACACACACACACACTAATTAGAGGAAGTGAAAGAGAGCAAACAAGCTGTCAGACTGACTCAATGATATTCTTTTAATAGTTGTCTTTTCCCAGAAGGTATGAAGGCGTACGTTCCACAGAGGCACTGGCGCCAATCAGCATTGATAGGAATAGTATGTGCTCACCTGCACACACACACAAACCCACACACAAACAGAGTGAGATAGTGTGTAATTCCTCATTTTACTCAATGTTCTCTCACATTAACACAATGGTCAAGTTGAACGAACTGTGCTTGATAGCAAGACATGCGCGCACACACACACACACACACACACACACACACACACACACACACACACACACAACACACACACACACACACACACACACACACACACACACACACACACACACACACACATGGTTGTCTACCAAAATGGAAACACACAGACACACAAGATCCAACTTAATGCATTCATGTAAGGCCATGCCGATAACTTATGATGTGGACTCTGCTGAAAAATCACATGCAAGTTTACTTATTATTGTTCACTTAAGAACAATGTTGGACACTTGAATTTGACTAATCTATAATATAATGCTAATTTGTTTTTCTTTAAAATGTGTTCTGTGAACAATGCCTAATTCATTTGTCACGTCCGTGAATTTGCAAAAATAGAAAAAACATAACCCAAGGAGCAAACAACAGAGACACAAATCCAACAACCAAACACAAGGAAAACAACAACATACAAGTATATAAATAGAAATAATTCTACCAAAAATTTCATATAGAGAAAAGACAACAACAGAAAATGAAAAAAGGCATGTGTACATAATTATTTTGTGAAGGAACAACGCATCCCAAAAACCATTCTGAATGAACACTAGCAACTCTCAGCATGCTTCTTCTTGGATTTAACCCAGCTGCTAATATAGTGTTGCAATACATTGAAGTCTGTGTCTTATATGTATGTAAAGTGTTCATATAGTTTATCATATAGCAACCAAACATAGTGTGGTAATGTAACATTAGTGTTGTGAGCAACATGGTTTAGTGCCATAGTGGCCTTGACAGAGAGCACAACGCTAGTCTTCAGAATGTGACCTGTAGTTATTTCCACCACTTTGGAGCCATTTCTTCATGTAATAAACACTGAAGCATGTTAAAGAGAAATCATGGTGGCTCTGCTGTAAATGTAATCTGATGATTGACGGTATGATTCTTGCAGTTATGGTAAACATTTCTATGGTATTAGCCAGCTCCACCAATCAGAGACGTCTTTATTACACCAAGGAGTGTGGGTTATGTAGTACTTGACATTTTATGGACTTTAGGCTTCTACACAAGAATATAACATCTTTTTACGAGCTTGTGGTAGGTCTACCCTGGATGGTTTAAATAATGGCTGATAATCAAAGTCTTTATTCTGAAAAAAAATGGGATTTACTTCCTGAACCAGGTTGTTGAGCTCTGAAATCTTTTAATATAAACCATTTAGTTTGATATATTGATTAGCAAATTGTTAGTTAATCTATCAGCAAATTTAGAAAAGTATCAAACAGAGGTCAATAAATTTGCTGCAATTGAACCTGCTAAAAATGTAAATGCTAATACAACTTCAAGCTGTTCCAGAGTTTATACAAGCTGTTTTTTTGTGCTCGCTCATTGCCTTGTTTTAAGGAAGAGTACTTCCATTCCGCCCCTTCATTTTTCTTCCTGTCCTCCCTCTGTCCTCCTCTTGCTTCCTTCCTTGCTTTCCTCTCCTCTCTCCACCTTCCATCTCTCTATATATACAACACATGCTTTGCTGTCTCTACTTCCTCCCTTCATCTCTTTCCATGTCTTGCCATTTCTTTTTCTCTTCCTTTCTTCTTTCTCTTCTTCCTTTCGGCCTGGGTTAATGCATTCACACCACCCCTTCATTCACACGGATGTTTTATTCATCAAAGCCAGTATTCTTCAACCACCCCCCAGCATCTTAGTTTGCTCCACCCAACCTCCCACCCCATCACCCCAACACATGGTTCATCCCCAGAGGCCAATACACTCCCAGTTGCTTCCCTCTCCTCCTTCCTCTTGTCTTGCATCTGTAGGTCTCGCTCTCACTCTCGCTCTATTTCTCTGCTGCTCTTTTTTTCCCTTGTACAGCCCCGCAAGACGTGGATGCCTTCAGGGGATAATCTGATTTTAAGTTCTAGGAAATATAATTTTTCTTTAGAAAATGCAAATTGATGAATAAGTGTTTTGCAGTCATTAATTAATTTCTCAGGAAACAGGTGATGTACATGAAGTGGTGCATTTTACCATTTCAAGTTTTTCGGAGAAAATGGATGAAAAGCTTTAGTTACTGTGGCTGAGCGAAGCAAAGAGCAATACATACAGAACGTAAGTAAATGAGAGACATGTATCATTTCTATTAGTCAAGCCCACAGAGATCGACAAAATAAAATGGATTATATGGGGATTTCCTGATACAAAAGGGTAATTCATAATAAGAAAGCCTATAAGCTCTAACTGTTAATCATGTTAGATGGTGCATTAATGCCATAATTATACTTATATGTTGTTTGTCTGTCTGTGTTTATCTCTCTGTGTCTGTCAGTGTGTGTTTGTCTGTCTGTCTGTCTACTGCTGTGGACACATGGAGGTGCAGAGTTGACTGTGAAAGGTTTTTGATAAAAACTTGTCTGCACTAGCAGTTTTGGCTTTCTTCTCTTTCTGTTGGTCTCTTTACTCCTTATCGTGACATTTCTTTTGCTTTGGCCTCTTCGGTCATTTATCTAAATCTCTTTGCCACAATCTCCTCTCTTCTTGTTCCCTTAATCTTCTTTTAGCAGAGTTTCGTTTCTGTTTCACTTTACTCTACAGTACAAGGGGCGCTGCAAGACATTTTGGGCCCTATGAAGGCATATAATGCATTTTCCTGTTGTGAAAGTGTCTCACATGTGAACTCCTGAAACTGTCCAGATGCAATTTTCCAGACATGTTCCGGAGTTCACATCTGACAATGTCTGTGTCTGCACTGTGGCCAAAGTACGACAAGAACATCTCATCCGAAGTCACATTTAATTCTCCACACGACATGCACAACTCACTTAAACAATGCAGATGGGCCTGAGGTAGTGTTTTTCTTTACCTCCCTCTTTTTCCTTTCTGCCATGTTCTCCGATTTATCTCCCCAAAACTAATCTGTCTGCTCTTTCCTTCCTCTCAAACTGTAAAATGCATTTATCCCTACATTTTATTTGCTCTGTGCTCATTCCAAACCACATCCCCATAGTCATTTATTCTTCTTGTGTGTGTGCTGCACACTTGCTGTTACACACATACAAATACTGCCAGTGCCAACAACTATTTATTGATTTCCCCAAAGTAATTCATTGTACCTCTGTTTTACCATTTTTACTCTTGTGTCTCATCCTGCTTCACTCTCCAACCTGCTTGGTTTTGTCTTTTTTATCGTATCTATTGCATCCTCTTTCAGTTTCTCCCAATCCTCTCATCTACTATTTTAACTTGTATATTTCTCACCCCCCACTTTCAGTCTATCTTTACAAATGTCTTTTTTCTCTTAACTTCATCTCTTGCCTGATATATCTTTACATCAAAGACAGAATAAGAAAGTCCTTTTGCGTCTGTCACACAAAAATTCATCCAGCGGAGAACATAAAGCTCCAAACATCAATTTTCTTGGCTACATGTGGGACTTGTAAATTGTAAGACCATAATTAGCTCAGATTAGCTTAATTATTAGCTCAGATTTCATGGCTCAACTCTGCCACTGGGCATATGGTGTTATAGACTGAAAATTATTTTCTGCTTTATTACAGATTACTGGGTGTTCCAGAGGGAGAATAATCCACAGTTCAAATGTTGTACTTAGTTCAGTAATATTTTGTAGACAAATCCTTCGTGGAGCCATAAAAGTTTTGACATTCCCTGTTGGAGTAGTTCTTGTTTTTGGACCTTTCTGTTCCAACAACCACAGAGTCTGGAGCCTTAATTATCTGGTATGTACAACAGTGAGTAAAACAGGTACAAGTAGGATTAGTTTGACTCAACCCAGTGCAGTTTCCACTTCATTAGAGAAGGTTTAAGAGTGAAGAACCAGAAGGAGAGTGTATTTTGGCGATGTGTCCCTACACTACTCACTTTGCTCTCTCTTTTCCTTTACCAAACTAATGCAGTCTCACAGACTATACTTCAATCTCACATCAACCGACTAAATAACTCCTCCCTCTCCTCCTCAGTTCCACACAGCTCATTCTGTTCCATTATGTCTCTAACTTTTAAACCACCCAATGTCTCGTGGAAACACTGAAGCTGAAATGATAGATAGCATTATTCTTCATATAATCTTCGCCACCCCAAGCTAATTTCTTCTGCATGTGTAATCTGTTTACCCTCACTATCAACTAGATTAATTTCTCAGAGTAACACATATATCTGCTTGATTAATCCAAAACTAATCTCACCTCTCTCTGCCTACCGCATTTCTCCTCTGTCAATTTCTCCGGCTCTCTACCTCTGTCGCAGCTTCCCTCAGTGTAAAATACAGATAGCTTCCTCTCACCATTTTATCTTCTCACAAACTAATTTAGTCTGCATCCATCGCCTCTCTCTGGCTCTCATCTCCTCTTTCCATCTCTCAGCTCTATGAGGAGCATCCATGGTATAATGTCTCGCTATGATCTGCATAATGTGCGTCTCCATCATTTTCTGAGTCTATTTTCCTTTAGTTTGTGAGAAACGATTACATATCCTTTCTTTTTCTCCATCTTTCAGGTTTATTCTCCCATGGGAACTTCTCTTTATACGTGTGCAGACTTTTTCTTACTTTCAGGGTTAATGACTGTTGCACATTCCAATCAGCACTGCCAGCTTAGCATGTTTCTAAAGAAGTGGGCCTTTCAGGTTAGAAATATTTAAATGTTTATGCAAAAAGAAGAGGGCCGAGCGTCTGTTGAGTTTAGTAAAGTACCAGCCGGAGGTGGGATTACAACTTCCCTCCTAGATGTGATTAAGTCTATGAGGCTCCCTGGAAATAGACCTGCTCCCGTATTTAATAGGAAAGTTTTCTCACTAGTCGTAAAATGATCCATGCTTGATTCATAAAGTCGAATTAAAGTATGATTCGAGAGTACAGGTTCATGATGTCAAGAATTATATGAGATTGACAGACAGGATCATTGATAGAAAACAACAGCAGCATAAATTAGCCTTTACATTATATTTTACATGCAGTTGGATTTCAAAGGAAAATTATTTGTGGCTTGACAGACACTTGAAACTCTTAGGGGTGTAATATTACTGTGCTGAAATACCACGACAGCTATGTTAACAATCTGACCTAATTTTACTCGCAGAGTCAGATGTGTGGCCACAAGAGATATGCAAAGAGTGGCAAAGAAATGATGATGTGCAACAGGATGCTGGGTTTCTGGGATATGTTGCTATAATTTTGAGAATCAACAACAACACAGAGATAAAAGATGTGGTGATGAAACGTTCAAAGATGGGCAACAATCTTGCTTTTCAATTTTTGTAATTTACTTTTTTTTATTTCAGAAATATGGACGATCCTTTGGAAGGATGTCAACGTTGAAAACAGACACATGTGAATAATTTACCTCTTTTTGCATCAACTGCTTTGTTTTCTCTTTGGCTATTTAGTTTGCCACAGCAGCAAACAGCTTTCTACTTGCATGGAACTTAAGTTTAAACTGTACAAACGTTGAAAAGCCTTTCATGAGTCAGATTCATAGAGGGCATGTTTGACATGTCACCATAGAAAAGTGTAAATATAACTACAATCATGACTGAATTTCATTTAACTGCTTCAGGTTCATGGTGGTGATACAGAGCTTGAATAAAGCAGAGCCGTAAAAACAGCACAGCAGCAAATCAAAGCATGACTGGTAAATCTTTCTCAAAGTGAGCCTCAAGAATTAATTTAGTACATTTACTGATTTGAGAACTTCAAAAGTCCTGTAACGCAATCAAACAAAAACTTTACTGTTTTACATGCCAGGGTTGGTTTTCAGTTCACTGTAGTTCCGTTTATACCTCAGGCTAACGCTGGGTACTCAGCTGAACGGTACATGACCCCTGTGTTTCACATTATTTTCTTGGCGCAATATCTCTGGGGTTTGCACCATAAAAGGTAGTATTAACATCCCTCCACAGCAGGGTTTATAAACTCATGGGTAAAAAGCCGTGGTAACTCTCTATCAAAGTGTGAAGCCTTACTTATCCCAGGGTTAAATGGGTGGTTTAGGGAAGGGTTAGAGCCTGAGGTTACGTGTATTGTGAAAGCTTTTGTGCGACTTTGCCTCAGTGGTGGACGAGGTGAAGATGCTCAGTTTTTCTTTTACATAGAGCCCAGTTTTACCTGGTTGGCTATTTATACTGGCTCTTCATAGTGTATACGTCGCTCTTATAGATAGATAGATAGATTACTTTATCTAGGTTTGACTTGCATTTATAATTTGATTTTACATGCAGTGCTTTTATTACTGTTGGTTCTGTGTTTTGAAAAGTGCTCTACACTTTTGTCATATAGAGATTTAGATGTGACCTTTAATAACAAATGTCCAACACTTACCAAATCAATAAATAATAACTGGGCCTTTCTTAACTCTCACTCAGGGAGGTCTCCTTTCATTTAAAATGTATGGTTTAAGCCTATGTGACTATTTTAACATTAAACACTGCACATGTTTGCCCTAAAGAAATAACAAACCAGTCTCTCACAATTCTTGACCCAGGTCTTTTGGAAGTTACTGTTCTAGACTTCAAATACTTCTCATTTGGGTCAAACTGAAAGTTTCTACTCTAAAGCAAAACCCCAGTTTAACTCCGTCCTGTGATAGAAATCCATCGAGGTTCAGGGAAAAGCAATTCAAAGCCACAGAGAGCATATGAGGGGACTGATACAGGCAGGTTAGATGGAAAAGTGAAAATGTCTGGAGGTTTCTGTGCGTTGTAGAATCAATTCGTCACTGTTTATTCGTTCTCTCCTCCTCTTCCTCCAACTAGCCCCTGGCATTGACAAGACACAGCAACACACAACGCCTACGCAGGAAACACACATCAGCGACTACCCAAAACCCATCTGATTTCCCTCGTTCTACCCCCCCCCCCCCCCTCATTCCAATTGCTCTTGGATATCTCTCTCCCCATTTTCTCGCTGCAGCCTCCTTCCATGTTATTTGCTTTGAATTCATCCGTCACTCCAGTCTTTTTGCTGTCATACCCATCTCCTCTAATTTATCTCTCATGTTCTCCAGTTTTCTCTCTCCCCCATTTCACTTTTTTCTTTCCCTCTCATCTCACTCGTCCTACTATCAATTATCCACTTTTCCTCTCTTTGATTCTTTCTGTCTCCCACCTTGAGGCCTCCACGCACGATGACAGGGATCTTGCCGGTTCATTGCACGTCACACTGTGTGGGATAATTTCTGTCAGACTCTATGATGTCTATATTTTGAAGTTTGTCTGGTCAGGTGCAGTGTTATGAAACAGACACAGAAACAGAGACAGACACCTGTCATCCAAGCTTTAGCCATATGTTACTGGCAGTAGAGTGAGTCACTCCATGTTGATTGGTTGGTTTGTTGATCTGGGTTGTAGCATTGTGAGAATTTGGTCCTAAAGTTTCAACACTGACAGACCTCATCTATAGTCAGCAAAACAAATCAGCAATTGGTGGACATGTCACACTGAGCAATCTAGAACTGATGACCAAAGACTTGTCTGCAAACGTCTCTCAATCCGACTCACCCAAAATCGAAGAGTATCTGAGTCTATTGTCAATCTATTTCTCCTTTCTCATCATTTTATTTTCCCTTCACATTTTGCTCCTCCACTTTTTCTCAAATGTATGTACCTCCCTTCATCAATCTTTCACTCTCCTTCTGTCATACTCTATTCTCTTTCTCTCTCTCCCACTCACTCTCTGTCTCTTTCTACCTCAGTTTCTCCTTTGCTCATTTTCTCTCTCCCTCTCTCTGTCTCTCACAGTGGGAGTTTGAAAAACAGTCTGTCTCTCTCTTGAAAGAAAAGTGTTACTTCCCTCTCTCAGCTCTGTGTTTGATTTGAAATAAAATGCAACGTGAGATAGCCCCCTGACGCATGCACACACGCACACACACACTTACATTCATAGCATTTCTCCTCTCAAGCAGTACAGCAGAATGAAAAAGCCGAATGAAAGGGCAGGAAAGAGACGGAGTCTGAAATGAGTCTGGTGAACTGGGAAAGGTAGGAGGATTTTTTTGAGTGTGAGCGTGCATGTGCAGCATGTGTGTGAAAGGGAATCAAATTAGTTTGGTGACAGTTAAAAAGAGTGGGGGGTTCATGGTGTCAGAGAGTAAAAGATTAAATAACAGGTAGAGTGCTGCGGAGGACAAACTCTCCCTGGAGGCAGAGTGTGTGTTTTCATCTTGTTCAGTTGGACACAATAAAAGAGTAAAAACCAAACTGATCAAAAAGGAAGTCAGCAACAACAGAGAAGCACAGTCAGCTTCAGTTTACCTGGATACAGATAAAGACCACGCCAATACACAAACAAAGACCTACAAAGCCAAACACTACACTCAATGCTTTTCACAAAATCACTAAAATTGAAAATATACTGCAATATCCATTAGGTTTGTGTTATCACATCCACTGTTTCCCTCAGTTTAAAAATACAGCATTCAGGTTTAGAAGACGCAGATACGTCATATGAGATACAGACATTATGATTAAAGGAATCAGATTGAAGCTTAAAACCTTACAATGTATATTTTGATACAACTTTTTAAACTGAAAAAATTTCACTCACTGTAAATAATACAAACTTAGAGATGATCTATATTAAATTAGACCTTTTTAAGCAGGTTTAAACGTTGAACTAGTCCCAGTAAAAATATTGTTAAAGTGTAGGCCTCGTTGATTAGCTTGGTTATTCATGAGCTGACATTTTAAACTGCGTAATAACTCCCAAGTGTCTTTTACTATTTCACATAGACGAAGGTGTTTCTAATGAAGGACCTGTTAATGGGCGAGCTCTCGCGTCCTAATTTGACTTTTAATTAGTGCTCATTGAACCAAGTGCAATGAAAAGGTCAACAACTTAAACCAGTGACATGTAGACAGCACCTGCAAGACCAATGTGTATGAATGTATGCTACAGGTATAGCTAAACTAAGTGAAACATCAATAACAGATGGACGTGAGTGATTACTATTAATCTAAGTGTCTTTACACGTTGTAAGTGAATAGTAAATAGTTTGAGATATTTCCAGTATATTTATTTGTCTGTCAAAAACATGGAATGTAAGAGATGGATGAATAAGTATACATTGTATTATTTCAATTTATAATCAACATGTGTACACCACCATCACTAGCACATGAACACAGCTCTTACTTTGTCTTCCTGTGAGCAAGCCCTCATGTCGACCAACACAGAACCAATAAAATCTGCTGAATTTGTAAGAGCTGAACACACATCACGTTTGCACACATACACACCCCCTCAACAGAGCACACACTCCAATTCCCACACTCACCAGTATAGTCTTCACGGCAGATACAGGTGTAGCCTCCCTCCCTGCGGGCACACACCCCTCCATTCAGGCAGGGGTTGGAGTAACACAGGTTGATCTCCGTCTCACAGTAATCACCCGTGAAGCCCACCGGGCAGCGGCAGCGTAGGCCCGCGATGGGGTGGATGGGCCGGAACAAGATGGAGGGCGAGGAGATAAATGGGGCAGAGCTGTTGAAGCGCAGCACGGAGATGCACTTCATGTAGTTCTGACACGGCTCGCGCAGACACACATTGTCGTCAAACGGGAGAACCTGGCGTGGAAAGAAATGTGTCACTGTGAAGAACAATACCGATTCATCTAAATTCAGATCATATACAGAACTATTCACTGTTCAGTTTCCTTAGGACTCTCCAAACAACAATACTTGCAAAACACCCTTTCACAGCAGACATTTTGATTTGCTGTAGGTGGGGAACCATGTGTTCGACAACCAAAAGTTATGCTTGCTCTTTTTTTATGCTTGGGTGCCAGTTGGGGAAGAAGACATTTTTGTTCGATACACAGAAGTAGGTAATTAATATCATTAATATTCTTCTGAAATATGGTTCTACTCCTGCAGAAGAAATTGCCAATTGATCAATCGAATTTGATACTGATGCATCAATGCATCAATGCAAAAGATGCTTTTTACTATTGTAGCTGGTCAGGGGGCACTTTAAATATTTTATGTACTTAAGGTAGTTTAAGCTATAGCTGTTTTCAAACATGAGTTTGTCTTTTGACACAGGTGATTGTCCAAGTCAGACGTTCACAACAACAACGAGTAAGGGGTGGCGTCTGGGTAAAACAAGTAGGAGGCAGGCCATGACATAAGTTATCTGCTAACTTTAGCCTATGTCACACGTTATCCGGCTAATGTTAAAACATATGACCACAGAAAAATACTTTGATTTACTCATTCAAGATATGATAAGTGGTGTGTTTGTGGAAATGATGACAAACTAATCTGCGTTGTCACTCTAGCTAACTGTCCTTCGCCCTGAATCTGGTCTCACAGACCTCAGTGGACAGGCTGCTCTATAACCCTACAATGGGATTCATTGGAGGTGGTGGTGGATTGTGGAAGCTATATTTCAAATATATATAATTTTATTGCAGCTGTGGAAATATTACAATCTGGACCATGACATGGTGAGGAAAGATACCTTCATGCCATTATTTTTTACTTTTAAATTAAAAAATCTTTCTACTTTCTCCTTGACATCGCCAATGAAACATGTTTTTCATAAAACGCAGTTGATCACATAGTCATGTAGCATTTAATATTGTGTCACAATCTCATAGTGTGAGGTAAGTCTACCTTGGATGGTTACAATTTTATTATTGATAGACATCAAAATCTCTATCAGAGAATGAACAGTATTTTCACTTCCTGAAATACCGTTGAGCTCTATTGCATCCGGACATATTGTTTTTTTCTGCTCCTGATCTGCTTTGTAAAATCATTGACTTTCCAGAAAAGGGCATATACAGTAACTGTACTGTTATAGATGCAGTTTGCATTATGTGACCTGTTGATAGAAGGTCACATACACTCAGCCTTACAGTGGGTATCACATAACTGTGGAAAACAGTATGCTGTGTCCAGGTGTGTGTGATCCCACGCATGAGAACATATAGTGCTCATTATAATATCAGTGCACTGTTCCATGAAGCCATATGGCTGCCATTACATCTGTATTACATTATTTTCAGTTCACATGCAGTATGCTCAGGTAATTGTCTTGAGATGCATGTATGTTTGCATTTACTTTTGCTTCGCCTGCATTATCACATGTCACCCAGATTTCCAGCTGCAGAATCTGTGTGCGTGACAGTGTGGGCACATGACCACATGTGTCTATAAATAGACTCTGTATAGATATATATATAACTTTTCCAGTGTTATTATCTACCTAACAGTCTTTACAGTACAAGTCATATTCACAGATTCATACAATGCTACTCCATGCAGTCCTTTTTACACACTGCTGGCACAGCTGTCAGAGACAGTTAGAGCAAATTTCACTTTGGGAAGAGGTGGAATGTAACGAAGTACACATACTTAAGTTGACTTTACTTGAGTCTTTATTTTTCTGATGACTTTTTACTTTTACTTGCTACATTTGAACACAAATATCTGTACTTTCTACTCCTTACATTCTCAAAACTGGATTGTTACTTGTTTTTATGCTTTTACACACGGAGCACCTCTCGCTCACACGCTTGCCCCCTGCCCCAGGAGACGCACAGCCCTGGTGGCATGTGCCGTTGGCGGGGCAGAATGAGACCCTAAGCGTCCGGAGGTTGGTTAGGCTGCCGTGCTCAACTGAGGTCCAGCTGCTGTACCGTAAGGATCCTTCCTCAGGTTCACCTACAGAAACCTTTTTTCGACTTTTACTTCCTCTAGATAGACAAGTTTGATCGTCTTCTCAGCACTCTGCCAGGGCCGTGACCGACTCCGGCAGGGCCAATCCGAGAACCTCACTAAACCATCCAATCGGTAAGGGTGACAGGCGTTGTGTACAAAGAGCAGGGACTTAATCAAACACTTAACATTCTCCATCCATTTATTCCCTGTAAAAAATTATCCAGGTGCTCATGTTCAGTCTTTATTATATATTATTATTCTGTCTGGAATTTGGTAGCAAAACTAGACTGTGTCCAGTGATTACTAAGAGGAAGAAGACGAAACTGTAATTTGAAAAATGAAAAGATTACTCTCAGAAGCATGTAGTTAACTAAGCCCTCATTTTAAAATCATGAAAATGCCGATTTCTCAAAACTCTTCGGATAAGCTTGTCAATATAAATCATAAATCGAGATTGGGCCTTCAAATTTTAGACTCAGATGCCAAGTTAACATTTGCAGACAGCGTAACATACTTTTTTCCACCAAACATTTCAAATTGTGCTTTGTGTGCGTGGACTAACCTCCATTTGTGTGAGTGACGTCAGCCTCAGCCTGTTCAGGTACAGCTGTTCCTCCAGGGCGTCTGAAGGGAAAAAGTGTCCACCAGGCAATGCAGCAGAGAAGCTGACGTTCAGGATACCACCTGGCGCCGCATCCAGGTCGGGCTGGATGTTAAAGATGAAAACATCCTCGACCGGCACTGAGAGCACCGCCGACACGCCCTCCAGGAAGTTAGTCAGCAGCGGTGACAGGAAATGCTCCTGCGACATGTTCTGGAGGCGCACAGTGACGCTGCTTCCCAGCATGTCCTCTGTGATGATGAGAACTCGGAGCACACACTGGGCTGAAATGGAGTTGGCACCATCTGAAGAAGACAGCAGAGGGAAAAAAGGTTAAGTAGATGAATATATAGAGGATGGACAGAGGGTTAGATGAGGTAGGAGGAGCAGATATAGAAAGCAAAAGATGGGGAGGGTAGGAAGAGGACATATGGAGACATAAAGGCGAGAACAGGTGAAGGAGTCAGAAGACAGAGATCGATGAAGAGGGGGGGCACGAGGGAGAGGGGGTCAGGGCTGGGAAAGGATAAACAGCAGAGAGAGAGAGGTTAAAGAGACAGAGATAAATGAATATTACCAGAGAGGAAGGATTGTAAAGAGAAAGAGAAAAGGTGAGTAAGTGACATCAGGACCATGAGATATGCAGCTCAGACAGCAAACACGCAACAAACTATCTCACTCATATTATCACACGTTACATACATTCACACCCACACACAGACACACCCACACACACACACACACAATAGCCTGTTTTCCTTCAAAATGTATATGGAGTTGTCAAAAGTAAAAGTAAAATTCAATGACTTGAATTTTTTTATTACATAAATATTATTAAATATTACGTACAATATGTAACTTCTGCCTCTCGGGGTCTGTATAAAAACAATATCAAAAGACCTAGTTTGCTGGTGTTGGAAAGCAGCGTGGGATCATGGGAGTTGTTGTTC
Organism: Paralichthys olivaceus; assembly: GCF_024713975.1. NCBI lineage: Eukaryota > Metazoa > Chordata > Actinopteri > Pleuronectiformes > Paralichthyidae > Paralichthys > Paralichthys olivaceus. The sequence goes on along the minus strand of NC_091098.1, from coordinate 10,281,640 downwards.
ATCACGTCCTGTATATACAGTATGAAACAGTTGGCATCACGCTCACAGCATGGCTCGGTTTGGTCCGTTCCAATGTATCACAACAACTACAGGATGGAAGGTCATGTCTCACAAAACGTGGCTGCAGAGATTGTTCATTATATGTAAACAGCAAATTCTCCAGTCGACCCTCATGGCAGACAACTAAGCTTTGCCAGGGGTCAAAAGCAGGTGAAATAGTCTCACCATTTCAAGCAAAGATGTTGCCATTTCTTTGATTGTGTGTTAAGCCCCATTTCCAGTGATCAAAAAACTACAACCAACCACTAAAATCTGGCTTTTGTCTGCAATGGGAATCAATTAAATTGTATTGTTTAATATCGGCTCCAGCTGTAGTCGGCAGTGATGGAAACATGACGGGTGAGCGCATTAAGAGGGTTCTTCAGTATTCAGAGCAATCATGATGATAAACACAAAGCATTGCGGAAAAAACAGAAAGGGCAACTACTCTTATGGCAATGTGGAAGGAGTCAATGGACCTTTTTCAGCAGGTTTACCCATGTTTGATAACCTGTGTACACTCGCTAATTTTGAGCGTAAAAGAAGTTTTACAGTACAAAGATATTTGAAAACTGATCCTTGGAAATCTATATTTTTTGTGAGCCAATCTCGAGTCTCATGAATGTGACTGAAAAAGAAAAAGCGTGATAGTGAGATGGGTAAAGCGGAGGTGCTATCATGTAGAAAACTTCAGTCTCATCTCATCGAGTTTTCCTCACATTCAGGGCTGATTATAAATTCAACACAACGCTCTCTTCTCTGAAACCCGTCGCAGCAGGTCACGACCCTCACAAACGGGACATGAACGTCTGTTTCAGCCACGGCCACGGGACGGTACCGTGCTCTGTTCTATATTGTAGAGCAATTTGGTGTGACAGGCACACTAATAAGTTATAAAAGAATACAAATGCACATGACCACACTGGCACTGAGGCATTGTGCAGGTGTAACAGGGTGAAAGATTATAGAGCGAGAGAAAGTGAAAGAATACAATACATGAGTGGTCTGGATGCAAAGAGGGCAATGCAAGTATAGGGGAAAAAACAACCTGGACAAGAGAAATAAAGTAAAAGAAAGAAAGGAGGTGGGTAGTGGCGGATGAATGGAGGTAGAAGGGTGTGAGAGAGAGGGAGCGTGGAAGAACAGGGAGACAGAGAGGGAGGTGGAGGGTGAAGGAGATTCAAGGTGGTTTATAAAAAACTACAGAAGCAAAGGACACGATGCAGAAGAAGAAATGAGAAAGAATAAGGCCAAGGGATGGACAGGAACTGACTCATAAACAAGGGATTCATAATCATTGATCACGATCAAATCAGTTTTGCTTTCAGCTTCTTTTACTTGGGTCATTTTTTCGGGGGTTTACTGAATTGATTTTTTAATTGGATGGTGTTTTTACCCAGATTAAAATAAATTCAAATGAATCAAAACATGTCCTTCACTGAATGTTTGTCATTTCCTGTTGGAATGAAAGAAAAATACCCAGTGCAGGGAAGGATTAAAAAAGAGCAAAGGAAAGAGTGTCAGAACATGAACAAGAGATGGATGTAGACAGAAATGTAAAGAGGGAGAGAGAGAGAGTGAGAAAAGAGAGAGGTATGGAGGGATGGGGGTTGGGTTGGGTGGCAGCTGGTTTGATTACCGGATTATGAGGAGCCTCACTCCCCACTGACCTCCAGCAGACACACACACACACACACGCTAAAATCCAGAACCCTCATAAATGAACAGCCAGAGGGAGGTGTAGCATTATGAAGGGACAGAGGAAAAAAACTCACTACACAAAATCATCATGTGTAAATGGAATCATATGAAGAAAAGAAAAAGACAAGAAAAGATAGGTATATACATGGATACATGGATAGCTCAATGGATACATGGATACATGGATAGCTCAATGGATAGATGGATACATGGATAGCTTGATGGATAGATGGATAGATGGGTTAAAAGCCAGCTTTTTTTATCAAGCTTTCTGGATCACGATGCTAAGACTCAGCACTAATTGCAGCTGATCTACCATTGTCATTGAAATGAGACAGGGATCTATGAAAAGACCCAGGATAATCTGCTTGAGTAGGAACCCATCACACACACATACATTCCCATTATAATTCCACGCGCACACACAAGATTTGCACGTGCAAGGACCATCTTTGACATAAAACATTCCCCAACCTCTTAACCATTACAACCTCAACCATTAACCTACACCTCATTATAACATTGAACAGTCAACAGTCATTTCAGGAAACGTATTCACTTTCTTGTCAAGAGTTAGATGAAACGACTGACGTCCCCCTCTTCCCTGTATGTTGTACTGTTCTAACATATAAAGACGAGAAGCAGTTGGACACCGCTGGCTTTGAGCATCCCTACTGCTCATTAATTAACATCTCATATCTTATTTACAAAAATGTTAAAAGAATGTACATGGGTGTGGTTCCTGTTCAAATGACATTGTAGTTTTCACTCTCAAATGTTTTCTGTGTGATAAATTTACCAACAATTTTCAATGATTCTTACAAAAATAACAATAGAAATGACATTACATTTTTTCGTGTCTGGATAAGGGATAGAGTATTAGGTGTTTTTCAACACTTCTTTTATTTCTCACAGAATCCTGAGTGTCATTCTAGTCAATTCATTTAAATTAATTTGATCGTTTCTTACCATTTTACTAAAGAGAAGATAAACTACTTGTTCCATGTTAATTGCTAGAAAGTGCTCTATGCCTCAAACCATTTCATCTGCACCAGTTAATTTCTTTTGTCTACACAGTTTTTTACACGGGGTGCCATGTTAGCCCTCTGCCGACTGTGCTTTCGACTGATAAGAAAATAAAAACCACTACATACTTTTTTCTTTGCCAGACAAACTGAGAAAGTCAAAGGCTCTCGAATCGCTCTTCAGTGGCTCACAGGGGACAAACAATACGATTAAAAAACTCAACAAACAACGTAAGAGCCCAAATGAAAAATAGCACTAACAAGTGTTAGTGTCAGTTTTTTACTTTTAACACTGTAATTTTATCAGCTTTCACAGGAATTCTGACCCTAAGCAGCCATTCATTTCTGACTGTAAACCTGACACACATGCACAGTAAAATCTTTATTTCTCCTCACGGGTACAGCTCAGCTAATTTGGCTGAACTGATTCGAGGTAGTTTTCACTTATCCAGCCACATAAGAAGCCATTTTTAGGTATGAAATAAAAAGGAAAAACAACAATTCTGGGTAAACGGCCTTTTAAGCTATTAAAACCGAGCTCTGTCCACTTAGTGTCAGTCAATAACAAATCCTCCTCTTTCTCTGGACTCTTTCTGTACACAATTTACAAACGTGCATTCCCCGAAATGCTAATTACACTCTGATGAAATTATAAAAGTCATAACACGTCAGCAGAAAAAAGAAATAAAGTCAATTTTTGACTTTTTCTGTCACAAGTTACCCAACTGAGGATTGTTATTATCTCACAAAAATATCTGCCGCCAACAAGCTTCCTAATTATAATGTTCCCTGCTGAGTTCAAAAGCACATCGTTATATTTTTTTATTTCTTAGTTAAGTTCAATAGGGAAAGGGTGTTTAAAAGTACATTAATGCAACAAAAAGTTTGCAGGGATTTCTGACTTTGACACAACTTTTACTTTAATAAACAATTTAAACAAGTGTTGTGCTTTGCCTTAATCCACATAAAAGTGAAATTTTGAAATTTAACCTCTAATGTATTTTTAGAGTCAATTGTCCCTCTTTTTCTAGAAACATATACCACCAGGGGAATTATAAAGTCTAACAAAACACTGATTAAACTAACTGATCAGAAAACTGCTTCTTCCACATTGTTAGCCTGTAGAAATGAAATCATTATAGTTGTTAAGTGTGGCTCTCAGTTAATAATTTGAACAAACACAAAAAAAATATTCCCGGTCAGTAATTATCTGATATGACATGCACCCCTTGCTTAGCCTGTGGTGATGCTGGTTGCAGCTTTCTTTCAGAAACTGTAAAAGTGACCTGCAGTAAAGACCGCTGCTGTTCACATATCCACACATTTAGACTCAGTACAGAACCCTGAGCTGGCAAATCAGTTGTCATTGCCACTGTAATGAATGTGCTGTTGTTGTGAGCCCCAACCACCGCTGCTGCAGAGTGCTGGTCATCATTTTATTCAAATTGTATCAATGTGTAACTTATCACGTGACCAGATTGCACCAAGTTTGACACCACACCTTCTTGGGCTCTTCACAAGACACTAAGTGTGAAGCCAATAAACTGAATGGTTCTAGAGATATGCATTCCAAATTAAGACAGACAAACAGAGACAGTAGATAACTTAAATTGTATAAACATTTCATAAAAAAGTACCACTACTAATGATGCTCCTCAAACAGACAAAAGCCATTATTTAAAATTCACCTACTATTCTTTAGTCCCTTGCATCACTTATGGGACTCTGAAGAGTTATTGAGTTTATATATGCAATACTGTGTCATAACTATAAAATACTGATGTTTGGAAGGAAACCACCCAGAGGCATCAGGTCTATCTCAGTGAGATATAAGAAACATGGGGAAAATGTGAATTAGGAAACAGAGGTGAGTAAAGGTGAGCTTGTCCATAACTTTCCAATAAGCCAGGAAGTTATAACTAATGCATCGCCCTCTCTCCTTGCAACTCCATTTCAGCGTGCATGAAAACAATAAAACATTAATAACCTCCAAACTCAAAAACCCACAAATGGAAGGTTATTTTGGCGTCTTTAGCACCACGGGAAAACAAAGCGTTTCGTAAATAACAACTCAAAGACACTTTCACAGCTCCTGTGGGCGCCGCGCCAACGTTTTCCCCTTCGTGTGTCCGCACTTCAAAGAGGGAGGGGAGCTCCGAGCTAGCACGCCTAAAGCTTCTAAGAATAACCACACTGATCTGGAATCATCAGCCCGGTCCCATGGATGCGTGAACATCAATATGCCATGAGAGAGGCTGTCCTCCGATCAGCGGTGCAGCTCTAAGACTCATTGTGGGTATACGGTCCCAGGCGTTTCAAAGGGTTGAGGGAGTTCAGTGCTATCTCTCTCCGCCAGGTAGCCTGACTAATAGCACACTCAAAGCTTCTTGAATGTCAGAGTATCCAGAGCTCGCTTCCTGGAAATCCGGACGGAAATAGTCTGCAAAGTAGTGTATAATAGGAACCCACAGCTGGAGCTGAAAACAGCCCCAGAAACATTTCTAAAAGCTGCGATGCAGGGCAGGGGGACAGGTCAAAAGGAAGAGGCTGGGCAATTTCCTTCAAGGAAAGTTTTGAAGACACTGAATTGTGAAGGAAATATTTCTTTTAAAAAAACCTATTGCAGCCAAACAGACTTAATTATTTTGTCAAAGTTCACACATGGTTTGATTTTAAGGTTTGATTTTAAGACACGTTCATCTTATCCGCTTCACACTTCTCATTTGTGTTTTTAAGGGTCCAAGGAAGTGCAGTGTCGAACTTGGTGTGATTTGGATACGTGATACATTAAATAATACGATTTGAATAAACTCATCAGCGTAAGTGGTGATCACAACAAAAGTGATCAACAACAGCAACAACTGATTCTCTAGTTTGGGTTTTGTGTATTTTTGTGAGTGACGCTTCAACAAACTTCAAATAAACGAGTACAGCTCTTTGTGCAGCAGTGGTTCGGCTTTCGGGTCTCATAGTCAGTCTTCGCTTGCTGCGGCTCAAATACTGTAGGTCACTTTTACACTATCAGAAAGAAAAGCTGCATCCCTTACCACAGGCTAAAGAACAACCTATTCCAAACATCCAGGTTTAGAACAGACACTGTACTAGTCTTACCATTCAGGGTGCATGTATTGTCCACAGATGTCCATTTATTCTGGCTATTTGCTGGTCAGTTTGTAAAGGTTATAGCTGGAGTCAGTGGTTTAAATCCCTACACCGTTCGGCCATTCACACATAACATTCACACTGCCATGGTTAAAGAGTCTTACTGTATGCATGCTTGCTGCTAAAAGGAGTTGGGATTAGATTTTTTTTAAAGCTCAAAAGGGGAGACGCATTACAACCAGCATGCAGACACCAAAAACAGTAAAATTGGATTTACACCGAACAAAAGCCGTAGGCCGCTGCTCTGAATTACACTACCCTCTGTCATGGTGCCTTCAGCCCATTAGTTCACAGTCCATGCACAATCACATGGGTTTAAATCCCATTTCACACTGTGCTGTCACATCCCTTTGTCTGGCCCTTTCCTGCCTCCACTCCAAATTCAGTGTCCTCCTAAAGCCCTAATAAAATATGTGGATGTTCACATGTGAGGAGATTTGTGTTTTCAGCAGCACAAGTTGCCCTCTGGTTGAAAAAAATAACAAGTACAGTTGCCACTGAGCAAACGACCACCTTTTTAAAATACAAACAATTTATGAAGAAGTGGAAAAATTACTGATGCAATGTCACATGAACATAAAGACTGCGAGCTCCAGCGAGAGAGTAATAGGGTTGGGTAATACCGCACCAAATCACAACGCAGATTTCAGAGCATCATCGTGGTGCCTGAGCTACATACTGAAATAGTTTCCCAGCTTACAAGCAACATAAAAATCACCAAACATTTTACTAAAGTCCAGTGCATGGAAACACAAGCTCCGGCAGCACAAAATGTTAGCCTACATTTAGCTATTAGCTACCTCAAGCTGGAGTTGAGTATTTTACTGTATCAAGCACTGAAACTGTTATTTAGTGTTGAATTATTGCAGTTGGGTTAGATTTATTTATTGGTGGTTTTGTTATGTTGTTATGTTTTGAGTTTTGCACATATTTATTTTTGTATATTTAATGTACGTATACTTTTACAATTAATATTAAATGAATAATGTCCAATTTTTCAACTTCCAATTCTTAGGAATAAAAAGTTAATCCTATCCTTAACCCTCATTTTGTTTTTTGGGGTGAAAAAAGTAGCGTTTCTGGCACCGAACTATTTCAACAGTATTGATTTAGCAATACTTAACCCTAGAGTAACTGCAGGAACTGCCAAAGTGGAACTAACATACAAGTTAGACAAATAAATGGAGAAGCGTTAACAAAATTGTGGACGCATCATTACAATACAAGCGCACACACACACACACATACAGAGGTTGGGCACTGGCTTGGCAGCTGATTTCTGCTGCTCTGTTTGTTTTTTAAAGCCTTTCTGCCCCTGAGGTCTGGGCACTCATTTTACTCAGTGCAAAGTAGAACAGAGAAGACAAATAAGGCAACACACACACACACACACACACACACACACACACACAAACACACACACACACACACACACACACACACACACACACACACACACACACATAATGCTTTAAACCATCCTTTTACAAAAGAAGCACTAATCCTTTACATTAAAGCAGATACACTTAACTCCCACAAATACTGGCCACAAAAACCCTCTCACATGTAAAGACTTGAACTCTTAGTCCATATCACATTCACACACACCCTCATGTCTATTGTACTTGTGAACAAATCCACAGAGTAACACCAATCCACTCTGACATCATGACATCAGTTGGCAGCTGTTTGTTGCAGTGACCATCCTCCCTCCTGCATCTGTCTTCTGTTTGTACTGACACTGCTGCTGCAGCCTGCCTCTCAAATTTACAACTAATGAGTTTGTGTGGGGAAGAAAAGAAAAGAACAACACTTGAGTTTATTTTCATTCCATGCAAAAAGAAACAATTTTTTGTCCTTAGGCACTGCAAGCATGTCTTCACCTTATCTGCTATGAGATATTGTTGTTTTTGTGTTTAATAATTTGGTATTTTGGGGGCATAACATGACAGGGTAGAGCAATCTCTTGTGCTCGCGCTCCAGCACCTGATTCTGGGTGTGTCTGCAGCAGCTTTCATCGCCTCTATCACTGTGAGGATGTTCTGTTGCCTGAAAAGATCCCAAATTTAAATTTTCCAAACAATTGCCCCTGTGGGGCGGTAATAGTGCAGCAGTAATGGTCTGCTCAGCGGATGGTATATAAGAAGCAAAAAGACTCTTGGTGATGTGATGTTTACTTGTGTATGCTAATCAGTCAAACAGACAGACACACACGCACACACACAGTGTGCAAATACTGAACAAAATCCAGAATTCAATGGATAACTCTCACAGTTATGAAAGATGAAAATTGAGGGGGAAATGCTCAGAATGGAAAAGCTGTATCAGAAATGTGGGAATGAATAATGTGAATCCTGTGACAGTTGGACATTGGTATAATATTCAGCACCAATGCAAAATGACTCTAAGAACATCTCTCTAAAAATATCAGTACTACTACTGTTCAGTAAGGTGTAATATCTACTCATCGTGCCATAGTCAAGGTCAATAAGGGTTGAATGGCCCCACTTCAAAACAGATCCAATTGGAAAGAAAACAAACCTGATCATAAAGCTTCCAACCAACAGTCAAAACCTGAGGTTGATAAGCCTTCATCTAACTTTCTGCAGCCAACTGTGATAAACGTTAATCACATTTTATTGCATTTATTTACCAGTTTTTGATGATGAGCCCCCAAAACTAACACTGTCACATGATATTTTATGGGACTGCCAGTATGATCCATTTATCAAGTGACCAGGACACAGTAAACTGAGGGAAACTGATGGATGCAAACAGTCCAAAAGATGTGTAACCCTAATCTTGAAGGACGGCTGTATCTAGGCCACTTTTGAGGGTGTTACGACAAAGGGGAAACCTTAAAATATGACAGCCTTTTTCTACCTCGTATTCACACTTGGAATTTGGAGGATCCACCCACAGATGTCCACATGTCAAGCTCAGTAGAGCGCATACCTGTGCCAAGGCTCAACAGTCCCCTTAAATTCAATCACACTACACCAGATCACCTCCCCTCTCAGAAATCACTTCGCTAAACACCTTATCTGGATGCACACCAAAATTGTATGGGTATGTGCTGTAATTTTTGCATAATCCTGCTAACAAACAAACACAGATGAAAGCATAACCTCCTCGGCGGAGGTAATAAACCTTAATAAAGCCATAAACACAAACTTCTGACAAACTTAAACTGACTAATCAACTCCAGCCTGATGTCTCACAGTTCAAATGCAGCACAAAGGATTAATTACTGTCCTGATTTTGTTTGTTTACGATAATCATGGCAATGCTGTGATGCTAATGTGGAAATTATTTATTGATGCTACTACGCTAAACATAGAGTAGAAGTTCCAGGCTGTAAATGATCTTTCCATATTTTCACTGCCTCCTGTATCTTCCTCCTCCTCCCTAAAGGCGGAGGATCTGGACTTTCTTCAGACAAGAGCAAACAAATCGTTAGAATGTTATTTATGAAATACTTATATTTCCATTTACCATCCACCACTTGGCTCTTTGGAGTCTGAGAAGTGAAGGGACCTGGCTCTTAAGTCATAAACTTTCGCTGTATGTCTTGAAATCTGTGATGCACTTTAGTTTCTAATACGTTTTACATCTCGTTTCTTTCTTCTAATGACTGCAAAGCTTGTGCTACTGGCATTCTAAAAATAAAATGTGCCTGCAGAGGAAGTTGCTGACTTATTATCCTGTTTTGTCAGCAAATATGAAATAAAGGATCAAAACTTTATTTTTAGTAAAAAGGTTAACAGTGTCCTGGTGTCATTAGCTGGATTCCCAGAGGCAGTTTTTCCTCCTCATTTGGTGCAGTTGTCTTGGTATTACTGTTGCGCTCTTTTATTCCAGAAAACTCATCCAGCCGTGTGAATATAATGGATGAATGTCAGCCTTCCTAATTAAAGAAACAGACAACCAAGCACTGTGCTGGAGCAAAGCAAAAAAAGATGCACCGCGTTTCTCCAGTGTGTGACATTTAGCACAAACATTAATTATGTTATGATTCCACCAAAGTTTTAAGGTAGTTTGTGATGAAACTTTATGCTGTAGAGTGTTTGAACCTTTTTTACTTGTCATCCATTATGCAGGCTGAATATGCAGAGTTAAAACCATACTCTGCCTGCATAATACAACTGAGTGATACATCGTACAGCAGGTTTCATGACTTTCTCTGTCAGGCTACAGAGGAACAGTGTGGAGAACTTTGTGCTCTGGTGCTTCCTGGCGAGTCAAAGAGTCATAAGCAAAACTCTGACAGTCAGTAAACAAAGAAAACTGAGGTTGTATGTGAGCAAAAAGCCTGGACTGTCAGTCTGTGGATGAAATTCTTAAATATTTTGTGGGGGCTCAAATTCACCATCACAGACGCTTTAAACAATTCATATGTTTGGTAATAATCGTGTTTGTCAGCAGTAATATTTGAAGTGTTCACATTTGTCATGTTAGCTTGCTGAGTACAACTGTAGGTGCCAAAGAGAAGAGGTGTGAGAAAGAATTCAGGACCAGAGGCTTCTCTCAGTGGGGAGCATGAACATTTCTGTTGCAAATCTCTCAGCAGGGAACACGAATTTGTTATGCTCTCAAGTCCCTGAAAACTTCTGTTAAAATATTCAATGGTGGATGGCCCACCATGCCTGGATTCTCACTGCCATAGAATTCCCCCATGCTGCCTTATTTATCACTGTGTGCCAGCACTCGTCCTCTCACTCAAACCACCGCTCCCCAATAACGACCACTGCTCAACTGCTGCTTGGCATTTACAGTCAATGACACTCGAGTGCAGATCTAACAAATCCTTATCACTGAGTTTAACTGTCACTCTGATTTCTCATTAACTCTCTGTCTCACTTTATACATTTGCATGACATAACCGAAGCCATCTACTTAAGCTTTGAGGTCCACTATCGCTGTAACACAAGCTTTTTCTTGGAGTAAGTACTCAACCTTGTATTGTCAGACAAACGTGGCTTCGCAGCCTCATATCTCTGGCCTTCAGTGAGCTACAAACCACTGCATAACATCAGATTTACAAAGCAGCAAGGGGCACAGCTGCTATTACTACACAACTAGCAGACAACCAAAACCAACCAACTTAATTTAAGTTTAAGAAATAAGCAGATTTGTAAGAGGGGATATATGTGTCAAACCCCACAACGCTCTCTGCTCCGCCTGAATCATTTAGCTCCTGACAGGTGGCTGATGCATTGTGGTCCAAGACAGGTTTAAGATATGGATGAACATCTAATGGATTCTAAAGGGCTGGTAAAATAGTGAAGCTGTTGTGGTTGGTCAGTAAAGTGGACATTAATAAGTCATCGTGGCCGCAAAGTGAGCTGCAACAAGTGTGTGTGTGTATACATATGTCATATATGTATATATGTAACAGAACTTAGTAACATAGGCTCTTGCTTCATTTTACATCTTGTCTTGTACCTGTCAGGGCTGTGCGATATGGATATGAATATGATTGTTTTACATCAGTTGATATCAATTATTATCAAATTTGTATTTTTTTTCCAAAGGTACAGGGTGTAGAATTTTTTGATATCTAATGTTGAAATTGCATGTTGCAGCTGAACACCCCACACTTCACCCTCTCCTTCCAAACATGGAAGGGACAAAAAGAAACTGTGGTAGCCTTCAGTTGTCATAAAAACTCAAAAGGTGTTTAGTTTGTCCAGTCTGGACTAATGTAAAAAAGATGGCGGCCTCCATAGAGAGGGTCCCCCTCAATGTAAATATAAAGTATTTAAATATAAAGGGCTTTTCTAGGGTAAAAAAAACTACAATTCATACAATTTAGATGAAACAAACAAGTGAAAACATCATGAGGATTAATCTACATTAAATTTCTGCCAATAGTTCCCTTTCACCTAAGTCTTACACACTGGACCTTTAGGTTTAAAAACTGATTTTTAGCCCTGAAAGTTGTGGTTTTAAATGAATATTACTTAATTATTAGCTAAACCTTTTACAAATCTGAGGTACAACAAACATCATACCTCACTGTGCTTGTGCAATACATAAACATGATATCAATATATAATGGACTTTTGACATACTTCTTATTGATGAAAATTATATGACCATAATTATGTTATTGTTTCATTGCCAAGCCCTAGTACTTTGTACTTAAAAATTTTAAAAATTAAGAGATAAATTATAATGATGATTTAAAAAATGCATGATTCATAACATTTTATTCTCTTGGGTTTTGACCTTTCTCAGCTGACCCACATGTAAATGCTTTAGCTGCCTCACACATGAAGGAAGCATCAGTGCACTCGCCCGTGTACATTCGCTGGTACGGTGTAACATCAGTGAGTTAATTCATGGTGCACTGACCTGTGTCAATTAGCATGACATACATAGAGTAAAGCAGTGTGTACATTTATCAGGCTTTATTTCTCATCTTTAACCCTTTTATTTGTGTTCACTGTGTTTATTTCTGTTCATTAAATATCTTATAATCATAAATAAAGAGGTCACAGTCAGGATTAAATGCAAAACCTACAACTTACAAATAAACACATAATGCCATATAGGCAAAATACACCAGAAATGCATCTTGATAATCATAAATCCTGTTTTAAAGTTTTTTTTAAAGCTTGGTTAGTTAATATTCTTGTTTTCACCAAGTATCAGATGAAATTGTGTAATAACAAACACAGAATGATCACAAACTCTTCAGTTATTCTGAGCAGTTTTGCCTCTTAGCTGATATTTTGGTTTTTCAACAAATTACATTTACTAGGAAACTAGTAAAGAGTAAAAAAGTTCTGATAAATCCACTCTATCCCTCAAACAGCATAGATACAACGGAAACAATCCACCCTGAAAACTGTATTTAAAAATCAGCACCGGCTTACAACTGTGAAACAGAGAGATTTGGACACCACCAACTATCTTGTGCTAAATGCAAAGGAGGGTGAGGAGATGGTGTTTGACCCGTGTAGGCAGTAGGTGACCTGAGGCTGGTGGTGATCCACAATGTCTCCATCTCTCAGGGTTCACATACACACCCTCTGCTCTAGACTTCACTTGTGGATGTATTTTGTATGTAGATTTAGGGTCTCCGGAGTTGAGCAGAGCTCCCCGTTACCAGAGAGCCTTATAAGATATGGTAAAAGCCTGGTGCTGTAATTTGACAGGTTGACCTAGTAACATAAGTACCTGTTACTTACTAGAACGGTAAAGTGCATTCATCTGCCAAGGCCCAACAGTCCCCTCAAATTCAATCAAGCCCAGCCAAATTGCACACACTTATTTCTAAATTGACAAAAATGTCCAAAAATGTTGCACTGTTGAAAATGTGATGGGAAAAGTAATTGCTGGATCCACCCACTTAATTGAATCTGCTCAAAATTTGATGGGTTCTTATATTACACCCTTTCACCAAGTTTCAAGAAACTATGTTTTTGGATAATCCTAGAAGAAGACAAGATAGCAATTAAAACATAACATTACCTCCTTGGTGGATGTAAAAACATCAATGATCCCTCTACAATAACCAAACCCTGAAACTGAAGCTGCTAAGTGGAATCCAGCCATCATTAATTTTATTGTATGATTTTTGTCATAAAGTCTGACTGACACCACAGAGTTGTTATTTAAACCTTCATCAACTAAGGGAAGTCGAGTTATGGACATGTTTTCTTTTCCCTTCAAAATGCTTCACACATTCACAACTGGGAGTTTGCCTATACAACCACAGTGTTTTCTAATGGACACTCAAGCATCTGGGGTTTGCTTTGCTCAAGGGCACCTTGTGCTGATGTTGTTGGGGGTGCCAAACTAAAATTAATTATTTTTCATGACTTAATTTAACCAGCTGACCCTACAGCCAGTGCTATGTGTGTTTATGTGTGTGTGCTTTAACTCCTGGCAACACACTATGCTCAATAAATATGGGAATTATCCTGAGAATCAATAGCCTGGAACTAAAACTACCACAGAGAGAACAGAGAGAAAGAAGAGATGGAGAGTAGCAGAGAGGAAGGGAAATGGGAGACAAAGAGAGGAAGCGAGGGAAGAAAATGCTAAAGAGTGAGGAAGCAAGAAAGCAAGAGAGGCAAACAAAAAGGAAGAGTCCCAGCACTCTCTGGCATGCACAGATATTATTCATTGAACAGACATGAATACACTCTCAAGTGCAATGCTTTGAACCACCTGAGAGTGCACACACACAAACACACACACACATTTATGAACACACATGAACTTAGACTATGTGCAAGCACAAATCATGCACAGAAAAAATCTTTCTGCTCCAAGGAAGTATTGTTAAAACATACACATACAAGTCAGATGTGTGCATGTCTGCAGAAACACACTCACACATTTGTGAATTCATACAGACACAAATAAGGAGAGAAGAAACCAGGAGAGGGGAAAGAAGGAAGGAGGAGCAGGGTTGAAAGGAACATGCCATGGAAGAGAAACAGCCCATGAGAGTTATGTGAGGAATACAGGGAAGTACCATGTGAAAGGAAAGAGTTGGGGCAGAGAAGGGTGGATTACTGAGTGTGAACGGAGGGCAGAGGAGGAGAAAAAGAAAGAGGAAACATCAGATGACTAAATAATATACAGCGGCATGAGGGGGAGAGAAAGAAGGAGAAGGAGAAAAAAGGAGGAAGGCAGATGGGAATATAGAAGAAATGGAAAGCAGGATGATGAAAAAGAAGAGAGAAATTTGAGGAATAAAAGAGAAAGATTAATTCAGCCATCCAGCCGAGCATCCACAGACGGGGGGGGGATAAAGGAGAGGAAGAAAGTGATGGTTAGAGGAGGGACGAGTAGTCCCAGATAACACACAGCACACAATGAAAGTGACAGCAGTGCTCCGAGCCTGACTCTGGCTGACTGTTGTTTCATTATAATCTCATAACTGTCAAATCCTGGAGCAGAGGAGAGAGAGAGAGAGAGGAGGGGGAACGAGCGAGCGGTTGAGGAAGAGAGTAAGAGTGAGAAAGGTGACAAAGTGGCACACACAAAGTCCATACACACAGTTTAATGTATGCACACACACATGCACACGTTCTCACCCACTCCCTTATTCACTCACTCACACAGTTTTTATGCTGGAAAAGGTCTTAAAGAGGAAAAATATCAAGTAAACACACAGTTAGTGAAAGTCACAATTGGTGAAACCTTTGAAATAGAGTTTGTAATTTGTGTTGAATACATTTATTACATTAATAAATACTAAGTACATGTTATTAATATATATAATTAATGAGTAGAACATATTAATCAGGCTGCTCCTTTATGATATTCTGTTTTCTAGATCTGTTTGCGAACAACAAATCCACATCGACCATTTTTCTTGCTGAAACTTTTATTTTTTGTTGAGTAAATGTTCTCAGTTTTTCACATGGATTTCTGTGGCTCTGGTGACATGTTTAATGTTTCAAGGAGTCCTGTCTTTAGACTAAAGTAGATTCACCTTTAGAAATAAGAGCATAGGTTGTGGACTGGAGTTTAAATTATGAATGTCATGTGTTTCTATTGTTCAGGCTTGTGGACTATTTCTACAGCCCAACTCACAGGCTCACCCCTTTCCTTCACACCCCCTTAACCTTTACCTTCCCCCCAAAACAAACTTTCACCCCCACCTCCAACCCCAGACCCCTCCTCTGTGCATGTTATTCAACTCTCGAAAAAGTAAATAATGTCAATATTTAATATCATATTATTTCATTATATATCATTTCAGATCATATTTTATTGTATCAGTGAATAAATATAATTGTGCATTACATCAGCCTGTGTCTGCCTGAATATAGATACAGGATTCATGGCTCTCATCAATTACGACAGTATTGGTTTTGTTTTTACTATATTGTTTCTATATTTCTTATTATTGTATTGTTTCCAACCCCGTCTATGTGTGTGTGTGTGTGTGTGTAAGCAGATAACATCTTGATATTGGTGTCTATGTCACTCACTCACTAACTTATTAATTAACTTATTTGGTAACTGACTTTACTCACTTGATGAGATTTTAAGGTCTTGACCTTTTATTTAAAGTGCCTTGAGATAATGTACATTATGATTTGGCGCTATACAAATAAAATTTAATTGAATGAGTACCTCACCAACTCAGTCCATTCGCCCTCCCTCCCTCACTCCCTCCCTTACTCCCTCACTCACTCAGTGTAAATAGGGTAGCAGGTCACACATAGTCCCATGCCAGCTCTCATCCATTACAGCTTCCTGACAGAATACAAGCAGCTCTAACCACGCCTTCAAAGCAACGCTGTGCTCTCGTTTTTTCTTTTTCCTTATTTGTCTTCTAAAGCTTTGATCATTGAAAGGAAAGAGGTCTGAGGAGCTTTTAGGAAGCTTTTATCTTAAAGCTGAAGCCCGGAAATGCAAATAAATAAGTAGCAAAATATGTTTCTTTAAAAATAAATTAGAATAGAATTAATACAAAAAGTCAAGTTACTGTTTCTTAAATATAGGCCTACGCATTGGATGGGGAAAAAAGAGATATGACTATTTTCTTGTGTTTACATAGTCTCAATACAACTTGTAATATGAATTTAACATTGAGCCGAGAAATTCTAATTCATTATTCAGTAATCACTCATGAACAGCACAACAGCTTCTCATTATGGTGTTGAAACTTTTTTCCAGTTAAGATAAGATGATGGATCCTGTGAAAAGGGCACTTGACTTTTCTGGATAAGCATGACATTTTTCCTCTCTATGATGTGCCATGAGTTTACACTGTCCCATTTCATTAGGAAATATATATCACATATCATAAATATATTTACAAACCAGAAGGGCACTCGGAGGGCACTGCTGCCAAGGCTGAATGGCCACTTTATCATAATATTGCATCTACGTGTATTGAGATCAGATTCATTTAGGTCATTATTTGGATCTGTACCAAATTTCACTTGTTCATTGATATTAGCAGCCCACACATGCTTGATTTGTTTCATAAAGATCTCTGCATTATTCCTTAAGAAATTCGCTGACATGTTGAAAAACGGCCTCTCACAAAGTTAAAGAAAGTGAAAAATGATGCTATTAGTAGCATTGATATTGAATATTACCTCTTGTGTACAAAACGTTACTGAGATTATTTGAGGTTTATTATTTAAGTAAGGACTTGGTTTAGATTTTAAATTACTGTTGATGGGGTTAGAAATTATATGTTTTACTTATTGTTTTAAAGAAAATTAATACATCATAGAAGTACTGATATAATTGAACAAAACATCTAACAGCCAGATATCTCATATGTATTTCTTTAATAATCCAAAATACTTGTGGGAACTTGGCCTGCACTTCACTCAGATCACCTATCAATCAATGTGACTGGTACTGGTACAGCAGCATATCTCAGAAACTGGCAACATGCTGACTGATATTAGAATTTAATTGAGAAAAACCCTACTAATAACCCTGACTTATCTCACAGTGCCTTCAGACTTCAAAAGTTATTAAATCTATTTCTTCCTCTTATACATTTTCTCCCTTCTTCTCTACTGTCATTCTTCTCACACAATCATCCACAAACACATACAAAGCATTTCCCTTCTTTTTTTCCTCATCCTTTTTTCATTTACTTCTCACCTTTTCCAAGCTTTAACCTGCCAAGTCACCTATGACCTAAATCTCCCAATTGTTTTTCCGACGTGCTTCTAGGTGAATCTCATTTAGGCAACAGGTCTGTCACTCTCACAGTCACACGCTCACACTCACATGAGCTCTTTACTGGACACAGGTAGTTCAAGTAGTAGATTTCTTACACACAGGTAACAAGTCGAAATTTTCTTCCTCTCTCTCCTTCCCCTCATTCAACTGGCTTTCTCTCACAATCAGCAGAATGTGTTTACATTTTTTTTCATTCATGCACACAAGTCAAGACAAAGTGACAAAAAATGAAAAGCCCAAAACTCAACCAAATATCATCCAGCCTCATCACTCTCCTGTCTCACTCGCAAACAACCCTGTAGAGTCTGAGTCCTTATCTTCACAGTATTTGTTACAGTCAATAAAGCTACAGGTGAATCTAAACTGACTACACAAACACACACACATACACAAACACAAACACACACACACACACACACACACACACCCTCTCATTTTCCAACATTTTTTCCCTCCATGGTCTCTTACCCGTGACGGTGATCAGCATGGGAGCCACCAGAGGTCTGTTGTTATCCAGTTTTCGGCTCAGTCGGATCTCTCCACTAGTGTGATTCAGGAGCAGCAGGTGAAGCTCGTTCCCCCTGTCTATGGTGTAGTACAGCCTGTCTGACACATCAGGGTCGTGGGCCGGTACCCTCCCAATCACCCCGCTGGGGAAACTGTTGGACCGGTTGGACACAAAGTTGTTGAATATGATTTGAAAGTCCTGTAGCGTGGGCTCATTGTCGTTCTGGTCCAACAATCGGATCCGTACAGTGGCCCTGCTGACTAGAGGTGCTGAGGTGGCCTGCACCACGATGACATACTCATTGTGGGCTTCGTAGTCAAGATCAATAAGTGAAGTGAGCTCCCCAGAAAAGATGTCCATCTGGAAGATTTCAGGGATGTTACCCTCCACAATCTGGTACATGATCTGAGCGTTTGCGCCCTCGTCCGGGTCAGTGGCTGTGATCTGAGCCACCACAGAGCCCACTGCACTGTTCTCCTTCACTAGAACTTCAAAGTCATCAGCAGGAAAAACAGGGGCATTGTCGTTCACATCCAGAACTGTCACCTGGATGTGGACAGGGGTCCGCTGAGGTGGCACGCCACGATCTACAGCATAAGCGGTGAGTTCATAGAATGGCACACTCTCACGGTCCAAACGCCTGACAGTTCGCACAATCCCAGATGTGGGTTCAATGGTGAAATCTCCATCCCCGTCCTCACCGTTTTGGAAGGTGTACTGAACACGACCATTGGCATGTGCATCGCGGTCAGTGGCTGAGATTTGGAGGACACTGGTGAAAGGGGGGGCATCCTCGCTCACTGTTCCTTGATACCTGGGGCTGAGGAACTGAGGTGCATTGTCGTTCACATCATTGACATTCACCTCAACGTATGTAGTGTCTGATTTCTGTGGTATGCCATTGTCTTTAGCTGTTATTGCCAAAGTGTAGGTCATCTGGTGCTCATAATCCAGCTCTGCCTGGAGTGTTATGGCCCCTGTGGCTGGGTCAATGCGGAATTGTGGGATATTATCTTCAAGGAAGTATGTAATTCGAGCATTTTCCCCAACATCATCATCTGTGGCACTGATCACAACCACAGTGCTTCCAGGTGGCCGGTCCTCATTCACACTAACAGAGTAGTGGGCGCTCTGGAACACAGGCCGATGTGTATTGGCATCTGTGATGTTGATGTGCACTTGACAGGTGTCGTGCAGCGTGCGGTCTGAGGCGGTGACTGTCAGAACATAACGCCGCTCCTGTTTGTAATCCAGCGGGAGGGCTAAAGTGAGAAGTCCAGACCCTCCCGCTGTGCTGATGGCAAAGCGGTTTCTGGTGTTTCCTCCCGTTATCTGATAGGTCACCGCACTGTTGACATCACGGTCCACAGCTGTGACTGTCACTACGCTGGTACCGACCACAGCATCCTCATTCAGACGGGAATAGTACTCCTTCTGGAGAAACTCAGGGCGGTTGTCATTAACATCCATCACTGTAATTGTAACGCTTGCTGTCGCAGAAAGAGGTGGCATGCCATAATCCCTGGCCTCTACACCAAAGAAATAGTGCTCTACAGATTCTCGGTCCAGGATGGAGCTGACAGTTACCCAGCCTGTTGCAGAGTTGATAATGAAAGGTGTGTCAGAGCTGGTGCCAGTTAACCTGTACTCCAGACGGGCGTTATCACCAGAATCTGTATCGATGGCCTGGATGTGGAGGATAGAACTACCAACAGGGGCGCTCTCGAGCACAGATGCCTGGAATGGTGTGGAAACAAATATTGGGGGGTTGTCATTGACATCTGTCACCTGTACACTCACAATTCCAGTGTTGTTAGAGAGAGGTGGTCGGCCATTGTCCTGTGCACGGACACGAAGGGTATACTCCCGTTCAGACTCGTAGTCTAGTGGTGCCACCACCTGGATCTCACCGGTGACACTGTCAATGGAAAATTGGCCACGACTGTTACCACTGATGATATTATAGTGAACAGCAGCATTACTGTCCTTGTCACGGTCTGAAGCACTCACACGGAGGATCTCAGAGTGAGGCCTTACATCTTCTTTCACTGCCACCACATAGCGCTTTTCACTGAACTGTGGCACATTGTCATTTTCATCCAGCACGGTGATGAAAACTTTGACGTTGGCGGAGCGTGGGCCCGGGTCCTTCCCCTGGTCACTGGCCTCCACCTGGAGAGTGTAGTGCTCATTTGTTTCCCGGTCCACTGCCCCACGGGTTGTGATGAGGCCAGAGCGTGGGTCAATCTCAAAGGCTGATCGTGCTATTGCAACCATGTCACCGACAAACCGGTAACGAATATTGGCATTGGATGGGGAGTCTGAATCTGTTGCTCTCAGCTGTAAAATGGGATAGCCTTCCTCTACATTCTCTCTGATTGTCTCCCTGTACTCTGCCTGTTCAAATATAGGAGAATGGTCATTTCGGTCTGAAACAGTAATGGCCACCATTGTGGTGCCAGAAAGGCGAGGGGAGCCATAATCAGTCGCTGTGACCCGGAAGTAATGCAGATCCATGTGTTCTCTGTCAAGAATCTGAGTGGTGGTGATGAGACCTGTGTCTGGGTGGATGTGGAAATAGTCAGACGAGCGACTGTTCATCAGCGGGGCAATTGTGTAGCTCACTCTGCCTGCATCTCCTGCATCTTGGTCTGAGGCGGACATGACAATGACTGAGGTGCCGGGAGGCTGGTTCTCAGCTACTTGTACTTGGAAGTTATACAGGGAGAAATGGGGGTGTCTGTTGGCTGCTCGTCGAGAGCGAGGCCACGGCATCAGCATCTTTCTCTGCCTCTCTCCCTGCGAAGTTTCATCATCTGCTACTATTATCAGCCGTTCCAGACTCCTCTCTCCCCTTGAGCTGTGCCTCCCCTCATCCTCTTTCTCCCCCTCCACCTCTCCCCCTGCGTGGCTTTCATCTGCCTGGCTCTCTTTCTTGCCTCTTTCACTATCTAGCTGTGTGATGCCCGTGGTGCTACTGCCCCTACCCTGACCCTTCAGTTCCTCTGCCTCTCTCTCCTCTGCGTGGCTGGCCTTTGTTATTCCTCTCTTCCAACCCTCCTCCTCCTCTCCCCCTGGATCTCTCCCTTCCATCAGCCGCGCCTCTCTCTCGCCCTCCCCCACCTGTAATTTTCCTCCCCCAGCAGTAGCAGCAATAGCAGCAGACCCCTCTGAGCCCTCTCCCTCCCACTCTCCATCCCTCTCTCTGCCTGCCTCAGCCCCCATCTGCTGCCTATCTGACTGTCTGACACCTTCAAGCTTTAATGGCACTCGCTTACCAGATTTTAATTGCACATGTGCAAGGTCCTTGCGCTCGGTGGCTGAACAGTCGGTGGAAAGGCTATCAGGGCACCCTGTTTGGACCCTCTCCCACAGGTCCTGTCGCTGTGCCTGTCCATTCCACTGTAAGGTTTCCATTTCAGATTCAAGATTGTGTCCATCTATCTCTTCGTTGTTGTTGTTGTTGTTGTTGTTGCTATTGAATTTGCTCCAGAGAAACACGCACACAGAGTCTAAGGGAGCTGTCCAACGTGCTGAAATCACATTCTCCACAGGCAGGTGATGAGGTTGACGTGGAGAGTCATTGTGCCATGTGGTCAGATTTACTTTCGTGAGAAGCCGTGGTTTGATTGCAGCTGCAGAGTGAGATGTGGCTGACACAGCACTGGGAGATTGAACGGAAAACTCAGCAGGCAAGAAAAAGCTTGAGTCACCGGCAGGCTCCTCGTCAGAAGTTGCTTTCACTGTTACAGCAGACAGGTGAAGGGGTTGGGATAGCTTTGCACTTTCTGTATGAGTGGGTGAATTGGGCGCAGGCACAGGATATTTTGATGCAATATCAGGATATTGGCTGTGTGTCTCAGTGATGCTGCTGGGGGTAAAATGGATGGGGAGATTCCTCTGAGCTATGCCTCCCTCTGGGACCATAAACTCTGCTAAATATCCATCCCCCATTTCTATTCTGTCCAAATAAATGCTGCAACCACCGGGAAACTCCCTCCTCTCTCCCTGGGTTTGGCTGCTCTGCCCTCTTTCTGGTGCTGATTTCCCATGTCGAAGCTCATTATCAGCCCTACATAGGTTTGGGAAAAAAATTGGAAAAGCCAAATCATTATAGGGATAATTAGATAAATTAATCTGTTTGTTGCCTTGGTTTATCCCTCCTCCACCCATCCCCTCTTTCTTATCATCCCTCCCCTCATCTCTAATGCTGGCATATTTATATCCAGCTTTTGCAACGTGAAGAGGGGGCCCACAACCCTCTAGGTGTCTCCTGGTACCAGGGTTAATCACTGCTCTACACCTGTTCCTTTTCTCCTCATCCCTCCCAAATCTTACCTCCTTATCCCTCATGCACCCAGTCAAACAGCTATCATCACCCCCCTCTCTGTCGCTGCTGGGATCGATAACATTGTGCCTGCCCAAATCAGAACAATTACCAGCCCTGCTGTCCACGCTGGCTGAGCCCCCATCATCCGCCTTGTTGTTGTTACTGTTCCTGTAATCTGGATATGGCTGAATTTCCTCTGTGCAGCCGGTCTGAGAAGAATCACAAGCTGGAAAATGACACACGTGGTCCAAATGTGATCTTGCAATGCAGTCTGAATCCTCAGGGAAGCAGGGATTACATGTAAAGGTGTAGTTTGAAGCATCAGTATGAGGTGAGCTGTATCCAGAAAGAGCGTGCATGCAACAAGAGCAACTGGTTGATGGGGGGCCAGGCCAGGGTTTGTTGGCAGAGAGGGGCAGTGAGGACCGCTGGTGATGTGTCAGGGAGCAGCATGTACCAAAGAGCCTCCTCACCTCAGGAGCCCTCTCCAACCCCTCTCCCCATCTCCCCCCGCCACTTCCGGGTGCCCCGCGCAGGCCAGAGGCGCGCACAAAGGCTCCTGCGGCGCCACGCTTGGCGAGGTGTGGCCTCGACGCCGGCCACCGTTGCGCACACGCTCTAGTCCTTTGTACTGCCCGTTTTTTGCCACTCTGAACCGGCAAGGAGGTGAAAGCAGGTGAAGCGGGAGGGGAAACAACGCCCTTCCTCCCCATCCTCCCTCTCTCCACTCCCTCCACTGAGCCGACGCCATCTGAGCTACCTGGGTGGAGAGGAGGAGGTGGTGGTGCTGATGCCGGTGGACCGTCTCCACTCCCCCAAACCGTCCCGACACGTTTCTGTCTCTCCTTCCGCACCCGGTCATCCCGGTGATATCCTACCGGCGTCTCTCCTGCGCGCTGCGCTCCAGAGCATCCCTCAGTCCGCTCTACGGTGCACCTGCGCGGGCGGAGACACCAGCTGCCCCTCGGCGTCCCCCTTGCTCCCTCGCACCGCTGTTGCTCCTGGCTGACTTTACCGGCGTCTCGGTAGCACAGGCCGGGGGTCCATGGGTTGGAAGCCCCTCCTGTGTTCCCCGTCCCCGGGGTAAGGGCGAACAAAGGGCCGAGGAGAAGCAGGTGGAGTGCCAGAGACGAGAGCAGCAGCGGGGTGAAGCCCGGTAGCGGTGCAGCCATTTAGTCTCTTCCTTTCTCTGTCTCTCCCCTCCTTTCTCCCTCTTCCACCTCTGCCTATTCTCTTTCTCCTTCTCGTCTTCCCTTCTCTTCCGTCACTTCTCTCTTCTCTCTCTCTCCCGCCGGCACCGCCCGACACCTTCCCCCAGGCTCCCCCGTCTCTCCGTCGGCCTGGAGAGTTGGCATCTACCCGCTGTGGTCCGTGGAGCTGGAGGTCTGAGCGTTAGGAGCGGGGCGGCAGCAGCAGCATCTCTCCTCCCGTTCATTCACATCCAACATGGCTCACACACTCACACTGACTGGCTGGCTCACACACTATCCTTCAGTGTGTGTGTGTGTGTGTGTGTGTGAGAGAGAGAGTGAGTGTGTGTGTCTGTTATGTGTGTGCGCTCCTCAGAGGCAGAGGCAGCACAGCCCGATGGTACAGGCTACTATCCATCCACACACACACACAATCACACTCTCCTCCTCTCTCCTTTTTCTACCCCTCCCCCTATTGCTTGCATCTATCTCTCTCTCCCCCCCCCCCCCCCCCCCTCATTATGGATGGCTCCGGTGCACAGGGCTGTTACGCAGCACCCGCGGCGGCAGCCATATACACAACTGGAAGAGGAACCGGAGGAAGGGGGGGTTGTATCTTACAAAATCACAGCGTCATCACCATATCATCTGAATAACCATCACTTCAAACAGCCCCGCAGGTTTGTCACCCTTCATGAGGGTTACACACACAAACAGCACTGCTGCTGATTCCTAGAAATCCCCCCCACACACATTAAGAAGAAAATGAAATGATCCAGCAGTGGGATATGAGAGAAATGCACCAAAAAAAAGAAGAAAAGAAAGAAATTCCAAGAAACTTTCTCAGAGTCTATTGGGACAAGACATCACAATCTATTATGATAGACTATTTGTTTATTTCTGTTTATATAAAAGCTCCAGTTCATCAGCATCACTGAGGGCTATGGATTTATTTGTAATCATTATATCATCTGATGTCAAGCTACAGAGTCCATGTTCCAGTCAGTGTGAGGTAAAAGTAAATGACGTCATCTCCCGTAGTATCACCGATGAGTAATTCACACACACACACACACAGACACAGAAAGAGAGAGAGAGAGAGAGACTTCATTGTGAATAATGTTTTTCTAAGGCAGAATAAAATAGCCTATAGGCTTAATAGTTCCATAGGGATTCATATATTTGCTGTAGTAGCCATATAGTATCCTACTAAAATCTATTATAGGATTACTGTGATTCATTTCACTGTAAGGCACATGCGCGCAATCCGGCAATCATCCCAATTTAACACTAATTTGCGCATGGCTAAATGGGCAGATCCATTTCCTGATACTTGTTGCAAAAAAAAATCACATTATGCAAAGTAGGCTACAAATTTCCTCCAGCATCCACTCTCGATCTCTTTTTCCTTTTCAATACCAATTTATAATGCCGACTGGGTGGTGCAGTTTTTCTAATGACACGCCTGGAATTGAGTGTGATTTCCTCCCGTGGCTGATGGGTGGAGATACACAACAAGGCGTGTCAGCCTGAAGAGCTGAGGAGCAGTAGTCACAGACCGCCGCGTGACCGTGCGCGTGAATGTGCGCGTACACACCCCTCCCCATGGGCTCTTGCTTTTCCCTCTCTCTGCTGAGTGTGTGCGTTTTTCTGCGTGTATGACTGATTTGTTAGGCTCCAGGGGAACAAATGTCCTCAGTGGGGAATCCTCCAGACAGAGATCATCATTTAATTTCTCATTTTCTATGAAGGGGCTGGTTTAGGTTGTGTGTGACTAGCAGACTTAAAATTTTAGGATCAACCTCCAACTGCAGGGGTTGGGCTAAGGTCAGTGTTGGAAGAAGTTCTCAACAATTTGACTAATTAGACAAAATGTACTCAGGTAAAAGTAACAATACTACATAAATGTTTCTACTTGAGCAAAAGTAAAAGTACTTGCTTGGTGTTTGCTATTCCCTATCTGCATCATTATGTCAGAGTCTTGGTGGGGGTGTTTCTTAATGCTGCTGCTGCAGGAGGCGGGGTTTAAGGTTACTCCCAGCTGTGATTGGGCCACACACACCACATTGTTGGGCAATTGTTGCTAGAAGCTGTTTGAATTGAATGTGTGTCTTTGCTGGACTGATCAGCGTAAGTTGCTGCTCACTCAAATGTCCTTTGATCCATCTTGCCACCCACATATCAAAGACCACAGTGAACACGAGACTATTGTTGCCTTTACTTCAGTTTAAATGTGAAATTAAAACTGAGTCACAAAATGAAAAACAAATGTTGTGACCAACAGTTTTTGAAAATTTAGTTGTGTGAAAATATGTGTGTGTGTCCCTTGGATCCCTGTCTCTCTTTTTCTGCTAAACACTTGGATCACAGAGCAACATGGGTTTTCAAAATGCATATCCTCTTTTTCCAAATAAGATTTGAATGCACAGAAGAAAAGCTCTCTCCCTCCCTCCCCTCTCTGGTTCTCAGTTGTCTCCCCCCAGCCATCATGCTGTGTCACCAGGATTCGCAGCTGATTTACTGTGTCGGCTTTGACACCCCTTATGCCTGCACTCAATCGGTGTGATCACTGTCGAATGTAGGTTGTTGTGTGACGCAGGCTGGCAGCGTTAACAGGATTTGGGATGGGGTGCGTGTCAGGGGAAGCACGAGGGATGTCTAGACAAATGGTGACAAAGCAGCGTGAGAGACAGTGTGACAGGTATTATTCAAGATTTCTCATTCAGCAGCGATAGTTTAGATGTAATGATGCTCTTTTCAGCTTAGAAGGATCTTTTTCTATACCACCCAGATGTGAGAGGTCAAAGTGACTCCATGCAGCAGAGGACTTCACTGGAGCAGGGTGTTTTCTGCTGGCTCCCATGGAAGCTTTAATTTTCTTGCTGCTCTGCCTCACTGAAACCCCTGAAACCCAAATTGAAATAGTATTTTGTTACAATGCTCCTCATTGGGAAATTAACACACTAAGGCTATTAAAGTTTTGGTTTCAGTGATTATACTAGTCACCAGTAATTAAATACCATTGTTAATATCCTCTCCTCTTCAGTTACGCAAAAGCTGCAATATATGTACTTCCCATGTTTAGTTGTTGAATGGGCATATTAGATTATTGTTTGTGGGTTTGCCAGATTAATTTCTCTTTATTTCTCTCTCCTACAGCAGTAAATAGCTGATTAGTGATCCTCTAACACAATCAAGTTTTGATTCATTCATCAAATTTGTGAATTAAACTCCCTTTGCTTGGTAATGAAAACACATTTTATTTAGGAATGATAATCCAGAAGGAGATGGGGAGCTTGTCACGTATCCACATACTCATGTTATTAGAGTTTCCATTCGATATAATTCACCGTCCATTTTCCAGAATAGGACTCAAAATTGCTTCATGTCAGATATTTTCTTCTCTTTTTTTGGTTTCACAGCTCAACTTAACAGACAAGGACATTACACTGCTGCCTTTAACTTGTTTTCATTGCAGTCTTTGATATCTGGGCAGCAGCACAAAGGACATTTGGTCAAGGAAAAATACAGTTATGTCGTTTCTAACAATTATTTCACACTGATGTCATTGTGAGATTTTATCCATCCACCCATACATAATCTATACTGCTTATCCCTGAAGGGTTGTGAGGGGAACTGGAGCCAATTGTTTATTTTATGGTCGACGCAACTCTTCTCAAACTGAGTAGAATTTACTCTCTGAGGTAGGAAATATTGTTTTAACTTAGATTTTGTTTCGCTAAAACCTGAAAAAGGTTGATGATCAAAGGTGTTTGTTCTAAGTGTTGAGTAAACTGAGAATCTCAGTTCTTCTAAGGCTAAAGAGGATATCTTTGGAAATATAGAGCTGTAACATTACAGAATAGATTTACACTTTGATGGAAAAAATACTGTAAACACAATAGGCATCTTATACAGTATATATCCAATACTAACTGGACACGCACATACACACACATAACACACAAGAGGAGGGGATTACACAGCATATTTTACAAAAATATTCCCAGTCCCCATTTGCAAAATATGAAAACTAGTTTAATCCTTGTACGCCCTTGAATGTCTTTGAGGTATTAATAGGCTCCGGTCTATCAGGACGAGACAGCAGCGAGTGCACCAGGGGAAAATTTCTGGCATGAAGTAATTTTGATTCCTACTCTGGAAGATGGACGCTTAATTACACCGAATAGAAACTCTATTAACATGAGGATGTGAAAAATGTGATGAGGAAATTTGGATTTGTCTTTCCCAAATACAGTGTGTTTTCATTACCAAGTAAATGGAGTTTCATTTGTAAATTTGAAGAATATAATTGTTAGAAGATCAATGTGGGCTATTCTACAATTAACTGCTAGTAGACAGAGGAATAAAGAGAAAATAATCTGGCAAATCCACAAACAATAACCACAGCAACAACTGAACAACACACACATCTATATCCGCAGCTCAGGATGTAAATTGCCTGTGACAACTGTAAGTGTCTCAAGGCCTACATATATTTATTTTGATTGGCACTTTGAAAGACTAGCAGCAGATTACATCACAGACCTTGAGACCTTGAAGAATCCCAAATGTACCCTTGAAAACTCTTGAATTATAAATAGCTCTGGCTGTCAAACCAAATAAAAATCTGACTCAAAATCATCTGGGACTGCTTGTCTGTGTTGCTCCAATTAAGTACACAAAATGATTGAGCATGCCTAATTAAACAGACACAAATAAGTTTCAGAAAATAAGTATAACACCTTTTCATGTTGTTTTTATTAATTGACGAGGTGAATAGGAGTTTAGATTCAGGATGTAACAGCTTCATGTCCACCTCAATTTTTTATTCTGAGCAACTGGTCAGATTAATTAAACTGAGCAGGAACTTTAATAGACAGAGTGTTGAGTGACAGCGGGGAGGGAATGCTGTGCCACTTAGAGCCATTTATTATGGATCAGAGAGGCTGGACAGACAAGACACGAAACAAAACTGACTGACAGCTACTGTAGCATGTGTGGCTCTCACACCAGGGAGAGAGTGTGTGTGAGAGGAGGAAAGAGACTGGAAAAAGAGGGCAAGTGATGAGTAGGAGAGAATTTGGGAGAGGGAAAGGGTGAGGAAGGAACAGAAAGTCAAGCCCCTGTAATGCTTGAAACTTGAAGAACTGCAGTGCAAACCTTTTCAGGCGACAGCAGAGGTTTATTCTCCTCATGCTGAGAGTTGGAATTCAAGCACTTTTAAAAAAAAACACTGCTCATGAAATTTAAATAGTTGTCATCTTGTTTTTATTTGGATCCAAACCAAATTACACATAAATATCAGTCCCTTAAAGAATTACCTCCAACAGTCTGCTTATTAAACTACATTTAAATAATTATTTTTTATTTGGATCCACACCAAATTACACATACAAATCAGTCCCTTAAGGATGATCAAGATACATGAATTATTCTCTTATGGTATTAAAAAAACTGCCTATTTTGCAATGTTCAAGATAAAATTTCCTTTGTCCACATCTGCAGCAAACTTAAATCGTTTTTCTCTTGGCCCATGTCCCATCCTTCCACCAAGTTTCACGGAAACTGGTCCAGCAATTTTTGCATAATCCTGCACAATCCTTCTGACAAACACAGAACACTCAGTAGAGTTCAACAGCACCTTACATTCAATGAAGATGTACCAAATTACTCACTTTTATAGAAATCAATTACATAAATATGTCAGATTTGTTTCATCAAGATCCATGAATTATTTCCAGAGAAATTTGCAATATTAAAGAAAGAAAAGTCTGAATCTGCCCCCTGATTCAGATCCACACCAGAATTTAATGGGTTCTTCCCTGACGCATACTGCATCTTTCCACCAAGTTTCCTGGTAACCCAGTAAATCCAGTAGTTTTTGCATAATTTTGCTGACAAGGGTGACAACATAACCTCCTTGGTGGTGGATCATGCTCTGCTCTAAAGTGTCACAGCAAACAGTCCTGACAATGTCTCTAAGTCCTGATTGGAAAAAACTGCTGTTTCACCTATTTTTTTCCCAAAACGACAACTCGAATGCCTATTAACACACAATTCAAAGACTTGATGAAAGTGCACTCTTAAAAGGGGTAAAGAGAGAAGAGAGAAGTTAAAAGAGACACAAGCGGGAAGTGATGAAAGAGTGAGGTGAGGAGAGGAAGAGAAACGGATGAAGAGTTGAAAAGCATAAAGGCTTGTATCTGAAAGTGATTCTTTAATAGCAATCACAAGCATCATAGTGCAAAAGGTAATCTAGTGACAAAAATCCACATGCCACCTCATTCAGGCCTATGTAATTACATTAGGTGATTTAATCATCTAATTTCACACTATCAAACTCCCATTAACAGATTAAAATGTGACAGGTGTCTATGGTGATGCAGTCTTTGAAGGTGTCGGCCTATTTCACAGCACCATGTCCTTACATAATCCAATTATTTTAGGATGGCTACACATGCTCCTTGTAAACACATTTGTCAACCTGCTACATTTGTATGTCTATTGTATTCATCTATTTGGTATATTTAGATTTTGCCCTACAGCCATGCTTTGTACCCTGTTGGAGAAGAGAGTGATAAATATGTCTTCATTTCATTCCAGGTCTATTAAGTGTTACGTTTCTGTGGAGACAGGTGTTCTGTCTACCTACTCTGGAAACAACAACCTCAATGATTTTTACATGTCAGCGTTAAGTGGTCGTATTGACTGATCAAATGGACCTTCCAGGTATCTGAAAATGTTTCTGAATGCAATATCCAAATGAGATGATGTTATAAAATCAATTGAGGCTAATGCTCAATATAAAAAAGACAAAAACACCATCAGATGATGCAGGGAATATGTTGGGTACCTTCTTTTAAATAGTACATATTTAGTACCTTGTGTTGATTGTGGTGATAATTAGTTATTATCTAATTAGATCATTAGTTTGGGACTGTTCTTTCTATTCAGCACCATGGACAGTTACGTGTTGTTTTTGCAAAGTGAAAAGTAGAAGATGGTTCCTGAACTTCCTTGCTTGATTTTATTATTATTATTTCAAATGGGAGCAGCATGTGGAGTGATCTTCAGAAATCAAATGAATACCTTATGGCAGGATGTTTGCATGATATTGACTCTGACTTCAGAGTGCAGCCTTTAATATCCCCACTCAATGTGGAGTCAGAAACAAGAAGGTCTAGATGAGAAAATCTTATTCCCAGTTTATGTGAGGTAATGTGGGTCAGGTCCATTAATGGCTGCCTTTATTCACACTGAATATCTGTTACTTTTGTCTCAAATGGAAAATAATGCATCCGGATGTAACTGTTTTAACAGGCTTGAAATTACCAGATGTTTTTCTATGGCCCGTTGACTGTATCTGAAATAAAAGCTTTCTGATGGAAAACATTACATGGTAAATTAAGCAAATCAACAGTTTTTTGAATAACAGTACACGTTTCTTGGTGTTTAAGCTGATGAAAATGATGAGTATTGTTGAACTGATCATTCTAAAGAGAGTTTAAATAGATATGCCAGTGTCTGACACACTGCAACGCCACGTTCACATTAAATCAGAGGAGGTGGAAAACAGGATTTCATCTGCATATTCAAAATTTCAGCTCAGCTTGGGGGAGCACTACAACATTTATACAATTTCCTGTATGTCAGGCACAATATCTGATATGCTGTGAATTGGATTTCCACAAGCCTTTGGGGAATTATTCAGTTCACTGCTCAGCTGTGATATTTTCTGGCATTTCCTGGGTGGAACATTATTATGTTTGTTGTCATGTTGGATTTTCTGGGAATGATCTCACCAGTGTGTTCTTACATCTTTAAAACTGCAAACATCTTTTTTTTTTCTTCTTATTCATGTGTCAGCTGTAAAAAAATCCTTGAACTAAGATAACATCTTTAAAAAAGTAATACATCTGGTGGGACGATACCATTTAGCAGAGATGACACATGTTAACTGTTGCTGTGCTGATTTTAAAAGCAGTGGTGTGCCTGTTCACTGTTGGGTTTTATGATAAGTAACCTTGGCAAAACTTGGACCTGTTTAGTGGATCATTTTTTGTGCCAAGTGTGCGTGTGTATTTTTGTATGCAAACATGTGTGCGTGCTTGTGCTAGTTGGCCAGCCTCTCTGTAGCGAAGGATCAATAACCAGCTGACTCCTCGCGGGAAGTCTCCTCGCTACCTCGAGCCTCCAGGCAGGGGCCCGCATGCTTTCTGTCTGTGTGGGTTTCCATGGGAACAGTCAGTGAAAGCATGAGTGTTTGTGTGTATGTGTGTGCGAGAGAGAGAGAAAGGTTGAGGGGGTACACTGAGACTGGCAGATTACTGCTGTGTGTGTGTGTGTGTGTGAGAGAGAGAGAGAGAGAGAGGACAGAAGAAAAGGTGGGCGCATAGGTTGAAACACACACATACACAAAGAGGCAGACAGATAAACATGAGGACAAAGCCAGAAGTACAAAAGGAGACAATCTTTACAGGTCGTTTTTGGTTCTCATTGCTTTCCCCCTCTCAAATATCGCTCCCCACTAAGTGCCTGCTGCCATCGTCTCTTTGCCTCACAGTTGAGCCATCCCACAGGGGGTTACAGAGGGGGTTGTGGATGTGGTGGGGAGGGTCACAGGCTGTTGATAACCCGGCTAACAACCCCCCTAAAAAACGTGGGGAGATCCTGAGCGGCAGGTCAGCAGGTGGCCTCTGGCCTGCTGTTCATCTGTCCAGCTTGGAAGTGATGTAGCAGTGATGCATATTCAGCACGGGGCGAGGGTGACAGAGGTGGGACAGGGTGTGAATGTTTGAGTGTGTGTGAGAGAGAGAGAGGGAGAGAGAGAGAGAGAGGGAGAGAGAGAGAGACAGGCAGAGAGGGAGGGGCAGGCATTTCCTGACATACAGACAGGCAGTCAGTGACAGAAGAGCCACTTGCTGGAAACCCACCCTTTACACACACACACACACACACACACACACATACACACACACACACACACACACACACACAGGGTGGCATATGGTGGCAGCTGCCCGGCACGTGTTGTGGTTGGGTGAATTAGAAGCAGTGTGGTGCGTGTGTGAATAATGAGTCTCGCCTCTCCACGGGGACGCGCCTCACTTGATGAAAAGATGAAAGAATTATGGGAAGGAAAAGAGGTGAAACCCTCCTGTAGAGCTGCTTCTCCACCTGTGATCCATAACTGTTGATTTAACAGCTGGTTCCTCAGTTCTTCATTAAACTCTCGTTCACATTCAATTTGAATTTATAAAAAGGGAACGGCTCTCAGACCTTTTAAACTGGTTTCTTCAAATAAAAGGTCCTGTCTACTTCTGACCAACTCTGACATAGATGTACAAATACTTTATCATTTTCAATCATTTCCCCAAAAACAGGTGAACTGATGCTTGAGCATGAAAATAATCTTGACTCAAATTCCATTAGTTTAACAATTGTAGCCTTTGCTCCATGTACTCCTTGTTCCTCGCCATGTCTATTAACCCCGGCCTGCTGTTTGTTTGTCCTGATCCCGGGTTCACTCTGCTGCAATGAGACTATTTTCATGACTTTTCTATCATTGTAAAGTTTTACAAGTTACTTTTTTTCATCTCCTGCCTAATATCTCTAAACCTGATGTTTCCACAGGAAATGCCTCCTCACATTTCCTGTCCAGAATCCCATACAGAGGCACCCGGCAGGCCTCACAAACCTTTCTTGCACATTACAAACTTTCTCTCGGTTGAAAAGAGCTCAGTAGTAGTTTAGAGCAGTATTCTGCTTGTTTGACAAACTATTTACTTCTGCCATGACGTAATCTGCATCAACAGTCAATAACATACTATAGAAATTCTATTTACTTTACGTTAAAGGTTAAACTGCTGTTGATGTCTGATGAAAACAAAAGGTAATTTTAAAAATAGGCTCATTCAGTTTACCGTACATGGCAAAGACGACTACACTTGAACGCGTCACAAGTCAGCACACACAAGTTCAGTAATGATCTTTGTCTTTTCTAACACGTGAGTATGAAGGAACATCAGTTAAATACCTTCAATACGAAGCCATGTACGCGTTGGCTTATTCTGTCGTTTCCTGTGAAGATCCTAACACCGAGCAGTGTCCTCACCTCCAGGTTAGCATGAAGCCACAGCTGTTGTTGCGTTAGCATTAGCGCCAGTCGCCAGCTAACTGTTAGCTAATGTGAAATGTAAACAAAGGCACGTGTTGCTGCATATGTTGATCGTAGATTACTCTTTGTTGAGCTGCTGATAAGACCGTGTGTTACACTGAAGTGTTTTCTGGATCCATGTAGTTCAGTTACTCTGGGGTTTGTCCATTCAACATACTAATATGGGATAGTTTATTCCTCATAATTTAAAGTTGCACATTTAAAAAAAAAACTTGCCAACAATACAACAAACAAATCAAAATGTGACTGAATACAGTAATAAAAAAAGAACAAAAACATACTTATTCTGAAGTTAGACATTTGAAATGCAAAACTGAATTTTGAGTTATAAAAAGTATATAAGCCAGGGTGTGATCGCAGGGGTAAAATATATAGAAATGGTTTAACGTTTGTTTTTGCGTGCACAGTGTTATCTTGGTTAAAGGATATTGGGTATTGTTCATCGGTCAGATGATAAATGTGCTGATGTGAAGGAGAGAGTGAAAAATGTGCTCTGAAATCCAGACAGTTTACTTTGTTAATCCAGAGAGTTAACTTTGGCAATCGTTGACGGACAGGACAAAGGTGGTTCAGTCAGGAGGTGAAAAGACGCCAACAGGATATAAATGTTGCTCTGTTTCTGCTGCATGTGTCAATAACACTAATCACCAAAGTTAATTTAATACAGGTTCAATTTGTGACTGTCAATAAAGGCTAATATTGGCTTAATTTTAGACTTTAAGAGTGTTTTAAGATCCAGTGTAATGTCAAAACTAACCTCATCTGACCAAAGCAGCTATGATATATATTCAATTTATGATTACAACACCAATAGACTTTTACCCCATCCACATCCACCATGTTTCCGTATTTTTTCCTCATTTCACTTCTTGACCTTACTTTACCTTGTCTCTGTGGTCTCTCAGATAACTTTCCTTTGTTCTGGTGTTCTATTCTCTTTCTCTCTCTCTCCCACTCTCTGCCACACACACTCTCCCCCCCCCCCTCTCTCTCTCTCTCTCTCTCACCCCCTCTCTCTCTCTTCCTCTCTCTCTCTCTCCCTCTCTCTCCCACTCTCCGCCACACACTCTCATTTTATTACCTCTGGCGTCCAACTGGCCAACAATGTCATAGCCAAAATGATGTCATTAATTATTTGGGTAGAGATTATGCTGTTAAGCCTCTGTGTGTGTGTGTGTGTGTGTGTGTGTGTGTGTGTGTGTGTGTGTGTGTGTCTCTCAGTGAGTGTGAATGCATGAATGCGTGACTGTGTGGTTTATCTGGTGGCCACACAATTAAATGTAGAGCAGAGATGCGTACATGGGCAATTTGTAAAATTTGTGACCGATGTAAAGCAAACAAATACAAAAAAAACCCAATAAAAATACAAAATCCACTCAGAATTTCTCCAGCTAAGAAAACATTAAAAAGTAAAAAGTGAAGTAAATGTTGCAGATATCTGAAGATCAAACTCCTCTAGCTGGGATGTTTGAGATGAGAAAAGACAAACACACTCTCATTGTACTTCCATGGCTCAGTCATGAGTGACAGAACATAGGATAGTTGAAGAAAAGGTGAGTTATTAAAAGTGAAATAAGGACAATCAGACAAAAAGAGATACTGGTGAAGAGGTTAATAAAGAGTGTGTGTGAGGACCAGCATGAATGCACATGATGGACCAAATAAACAAAGTGTTTCAGGATGCTGTCAGTTACTGCCAGGGCCAGATTGTCATTCATCACTGTATGTGTGCGTGTCTATGTGTGTGTGTACGAGGGGAGGGGACTGAAGAGGAGGACAGAGCGGTTTATAGGCCAGCTGTGTGGAGTCTTTTAGTCAGTCAGTGACCTAAATCATAGAATGAAAAAAGAGTGAGGGAGAATGAGAAGCCAAAAAGCAGGAGATTGTGTAAAGGTGGTGGTGGGAGGGGGGGAAGAACAAGTAAAAAGACAGGAGGAAGAAAAGAAGGATAAGCGACAGAGGTTGAGGAGTGAAAGAGGGATCATGTGAAGGAGGTGCGGTGTTGATGGCAGAGAAAGTAAGGAGTTGGGATGTAGAGAGATGAGTGATGACATTTGTGAAGCAGAAATTATGCAGCGCTGATATAAATATCTGAGCTTGTTATTCATTCTTTGCCTGCTTTACATTTCCAGAGCAAAAAAAAAAAAAACTTGCTGCAATGGTGGCTCCCTGCACAAACACACAACCTCCTCCAAGCTCGCTGCAGCCACAACTTTCTTTCTCCTCCACTGTGCAGCGTCGCACCACAACATACATAACTGGAAGAAAAAAATATCCAAAGCTGTAAAGTTGACAGATAGTGAGGGATCTTCATCTGCATTTGGACAGTTAAATGTCTGGCACCAAATACCACATTAAGAATTTAGGATCAAGTTGCAAATTGAAGATGAAAGTCATCTTTTTAAATCATTTAAATAAGGAAATTGTGTTACACTGTATTGTGTTGTAGATATAACTCCAAATGGATAAAGTTGCCCTTTTTGTTCAATCTACACTCAATAATCATAATGGTGCGTAACGAGGAAGTGAAAATATGCTTTTGAATATTTCAAATTTAAATCCAAACTTTACATAAATACTCTAGTTCAGTTCTAGACACTTCTCAAAGATCAGGCTGATTTCGGGTCGATTCAGCCCTTCTGACAATCGTGGGGGTGTTGCCGAGTGTGAGGGGTTGACAGACATAATTTTAATTTTGCAGACTGAGTCAGAGTCTCCCCGATTTCGAATTGTAAATCTCAACTTAGTGAGTGAGAAAATTTAAATAGTAATAGTGAAACCTGCAATAGCCAATGAGGGAGAGATGACCGAGAGGCTTCAACAACCAGATGTCTACAGCGCCGATATCACTTTTGTCTCCAGTGCCAGGGGGACAGTAGAAAAGGAGGACACATTTGTGGTATTGTTCTTTTCTTATTTTTTTTCAATTTAAAACATTGCTCAAACAAGCACAGCCAGCTGAGTTTCTGGAATCACCTCTCAGAAATTGTTTTTTTAACGAGCCTGAGGTTCTGCGTCTCGACTGGATCGTTCTCACAATTTCAATATTTAAAAATCGATTAAATCTGTTATGTCTGTGGTCTTCCACAATTTTAAAAGCAATTAAGACTAAATAATAGCAATTGTATCAATGTCATATTAAATCTAGGAACCCAGTAAAATGTGCAAAAAGTGAAGGGGTCTCTGTTTACTCTGCCACTGTGCATTTGTGATTCAGAGCAAGGGAGTACACTAATGGGTGGTGGGGGTGGGGGGATCAGAAACAAGGACAGAATCCATTAGCATCACTTCCAGGCTTTACATCTGCTCGCTGTCCCGCCAGCTCAGGACCACAGCACTGCTGGAGCTTCTGCACCAGTGTGGCACACCGGCAGTTCAAGCACAGTTTGGGATTTGGTTCTGATGTGGAAAAAGAAAATATCAAATGTTTTTTGTTTGAGAACCCCACACACTCCTTTGAGACTTGAATAGAGACTGTGGATAGTTTGTAGTCGGCTGCTCCATGGAGAATAGAGGCTGTATCCAGCTTGGATTCATGCTGGTTACAATGCAGTGACATGTTTTCATGGTAAGATGTCAGAAGTGAAAAACGCGATTGTTATTCATGCTTTAAATGGTTTTCTGTGAGGCAGCTTCAGAGTCTGATCTGAAGGTGTTAAACTGTGTAGAAGTGTAGGCTGCTGTTTCAATAGAATAAAACCTGTCTGGGCATATACAGATCTCAAAATATTCAAAATTCTCCCCCTGCATATGTTGGCTCTCTAAAAAAGTTGTTTTCTTGTATTGATAATGGTTGACAATTAGCTCGATGAGCTTAATTTTTCTTCTGTCATGGTGAAATATTCTTTGTGTGTTGTGTGCAATGTTCACCTTCTTAACAACATTAAGAATATAACATTATGATGACGTTAGTGTTTTGATTGTTATGCAGATTCAGAGCTTGCAGGCAACAACCACAGGAAAACCCACTTTTGCTGGGCTTTTCCATGTTTCCAGCTGAGCAGTCAGGCGTGATCGGAATGTTTCGAGGCATGGTGCAGATGATACGAAGCCAAAGACACGGTCAATAATTTGGATAATTCTCTCAGACGTCAGAGTTGAAAAGCTGTGAGGCATGTAACACTTAAAGTCTCATATTATTTAATCTGCACTATTTGATTTCTGAGTGCACAGCTCTGTGGTTTAAGATCAGAGTATGCAAATGCATATGACAGAAATGTGTTAATTTAAAAGCGTCCTCAGCATTCACACAACATCAGCCACATCAATAAGATCTGCTCGGCTAATTCAAATGTTAACTGTTGTGCGAAACCTGTCCAGGAGGACGACACCTCAAACAATGATTGACACATTTCTATCATTGTTTGGTAAGAGGAGCCAGCAGAAGCCATCTCCAGTTTGTGTGGTGCACCGACAGGACGAGTCCAAAACACACACACACACACACACACACAGTGGTGGTCTGTTGCGAGCATGTTCTTCTACTGGGCTCACTGGCCACTCACTACCATGTTAGGTAACGTATTCTATTGAAATTCTTTTTTTTTTCATTAATCCCTGCATTGAAACCAGCAGCAGTTCAAAGCTTTCAGTTTGGGGGCATGTCTGCTTAATATACAGCAGATGCCCATGTTGCTTAATATTCTAGAGAACACTGATTCGGAGAACTTGGCCTGTATATCAGAGGTTGACTGATGCTATATTTCTAAAGCAGATATAATACAAGTATATATGAAAAAGCCAGTTAATCAGCCAACAGCAGCATTCAGGATTGTGCTGATATTGGTCAATGTTGCCATGTTAAATTTACATCCAGTGCTAAATTGATGGATCAGTGCCAGAAGAAGCAGAAAGTAAGCAAATGCAGGACAAGTAGATGGATAAGTTGTGCAACCGACTTTCATGTCCCATCTCAGACCAAGCATTATGTTTTTTACCGTAACTATGTTCTTTCTGTCCATATAGCTTTGACCACACTGTGGTTTTTGTTGCAGTTGTCCATTGTCAGTGTTCTGACTCCTGTGTGCATTGATAAATCCCATATGAGAAGAGGGGGACAGTGTTTGGAAGGTACGTGACATTTTCCATGAAAGCGGTTCCACTCTGCAGCAGTGGGAGTATGTGGCAGCCAGCAGGACGTGCAGGAACCCAGATTGGTAGAAAATTAGTTACACATGGGTACAGACCTTCATGTTGGACAGAGCAGCAACACACCAACAAATCTTTACTGCAATTTGTCTGATGACAGTGATGCAGTTTGATGTGCTGCACAGCTCTGATCACAAAGAATATCTTCAGAGGCACAATGGCCTTTATACAGCAGCACATCTACATACTGATGTATGTGCAAATGCGCAGCATGTAGAAAACATGTATGTAGATAAAAATAGCACTAGATAGAAGATAAAACAAATTGGATCAATCAGATTTTATGGGCGAAATTAAAGTTTGAGAAAAAAAAAATATATATATTGTCACTAAAGTTGCAGTGACTTTTTATGCCTCTTTGCAGGTGACAGCCAGTGGCCATGTTTCTTGGATGTCAATCTGTACGTCCCATTCTTTTGAACATGAAACATCTTGAGGGAAATTTTTCAAATTTGTTACAAATGTTCAGTTAGACAGTTTATGGTCTTTTGAATTCAGCATCTCAGGATCACCTTGAGGGGAATTCTTAAACTTTGGTACAGGTCTCAAAGAACTAATTAGATATAGATGGTCAAAGGTCAAGGTTACTGTGACACTCATCTCACATTAAATTCCCTTGGACTCCAGAATGAACTGATTAGAATTTGGTGGTCACAGGTCAAGTCAAGGTCACTGTGATCTCACAAACCCATTTATTGCCTTGTGAATGTCTTAAGAACTTCACTGGGACTCAAAGATTAACTGATTAGATTTCAGTGGTAAAAGGTCATTGTGACCTCAGGAGTCTGGAAAAAAATTGATGTAGACTGAAACTGCACTGGCAGGTGGAGAACTACATCCGCAGGACGGTAATTCCCTCTGATTTCACTGCACTGTGCCTGCGAAGCACTTTCATTTGTAAATGAAATCTGCCCCCTGGTTACAGATATGTCCCCTGTGTTGAAATCTGGTTTTCCTTGTATGTTTTGTATTTTATAGCCACTCCTCTGCTTTTGCAACAAAGAAATACACATACATGTGATGTTTTATATTCTTATTTGAATTCATTTTATTTCCAGAACACTAGTCCACAAAAGTCAGCCTCCGTAAATTAAATCAGAACCGTTGTACAAAATGCTTGTTGCTTTCAAATTTTTCTCTCTCTCTTCCTGCCTCACCCACCCACCACACGTTTGGATCAGTGCATAATTTCCCTCTGCCCCATATTTAACATTGCTTCACATCCCTCCTACTGCTGCAGACACATTGATAACAATAAGAGACACTCAGCAGATCAAACCAAAACTGGTAATCAACCTTTAAACCAAATCTGTAATCTGACTCTAAGCACCACTCATCCCTGTATCCTGTTCAGTTCCTGCTTCTGCCTGGACGTGAGTCAAACTGCATTCATATTCAGATCAGCATAGCTTTGTGCAGCTCTGGCTCCGGTTCCTCGATCACCCACTCAGTTTGGCACCAGGCGAGTTGGTCGGCAGCCAGAGCTCAGAT
Source organism: Paralichthys olivaceus (assembly GCF_024713975.1). Taxonomy (NCBI): domain Eukaryota; kingdom Metazoa; phylum Chordata; class Actinopteri; order Pleuronectiformes; family Paralichthyidae; genus Paralichthys; species Paralichthys olivaceus. Next base: position 10,241,184 of record NC_091098.1, on the reverse strand, counting down.
GGAAATCACCCCAAATTGGATCAATATTGAAGCCAGGAGTAAGCTCTGTGTCTTATTACAACACAGTATTGGAAAGTTATGCTCCTCATTACTTGGAATAGGATTACATTAATGCACAGAGAAAAGGTAACTGCACTTTAACAAGTAGTTCGAGTCACACAGTTATATGAAAAGCAATAGGCGGTATTCAGACTACACTGCATCAGTATTTAATCCAACTGAATGATGGAACCTTTTAACTGGACGGAATTAGGAATTTACTCATTTTATGTAATGGGATCACAGGATTACAGGAAATCTGGGGCCTAAAAAAATTGTATGAACTGTAAGGTTTACAGTCTACAGTCATGAAAGCAACTCATTGAGGCTGTAATGTTCCTCACACAGCCTAAAACACATTTTTATAATGAAAGATTAATAAAAAAATACATCTTATCAAGTTTTAGTTTTATTTCTAGTGGGAGAAAAATGTACCGTTTGGCACAAAACATTTAAAATGACTTGCTTCTGGTTTCCGCCTCTTAAAGCTCCACAGTCTCAGAATGATTTGCAAATGCTCCATCGTGTAAACTCATCTCATATGAATCCTGCATGGAAGCTCAGCATCGATTCACTGGCTCTTTACAACATTAAATGGTCGCAGCTCATCCACTGAAATTCTGAGATTTGTGTGAAATCTTGTGGGTGTGAACCATAAACTATAAAAATGGACGACATGACTGCTACTCTAAAGTGGAGCCAAATCACCTTGATCGCCCACTAGTGAACAATACTGCAGCCCAATACCAGGTCGGTTAATCTTGCCTCCTCCTTGTTAATGGATGGGACACGGACTGAATGTAATTTGGGGGTTTTAATTTGTTATTTGATGCTATAAAATGGTGAACATGGCAACATGGCAGGACTTGTATCTAGGATATTTAAGCTTCAGTCTTTATTCATTAGTGTGAACATTCCTGTACAACATTAATAAGTCTAAGCTTTGTCAGATTCAGTTACACTTTGGTTGAGCACTTCGGTGTAAAGAAACCAGATTAGATTCACATAATTCAAAATGGATTCATTTTGATTCATTACACCAGATATATATGAATGTTGTATAATGTTCACATTGTAGAATAAATAGTCAAATAATTAGTTAGCGTTAAAAATGCATTTATTTTCTTGACACAGCACGGCAGCATTGTTTTTATGCCTGTTTAGTACTTGTGCACCACTCGCAAAGGCTTCATCATTATGCACATATAAAAATAAAATAGGTGTTAGCTGCAGATGCAGACATCCACCTTCATTTTCATTTTGAGCACAGACAGGGCAGAAACTGAAATTCTGCTCAACAAATCATCTGCACTGTTTGTGTTGACAAGACATTAGCTTGATATCTGCAGACAGCTAGTTAAATACGTTAGCTCCCAGGCAGGGACAGATTGAATAAAGTAGAATCCACATACTGCTCCCTTCACTCTGTATCTTGGCTTTGAGATATGAAGCTATGGAAGCTGACTGTCCAGAATCACAACAGTTCGGTAAACTGCTGCAGGTAAAAATAGACAGTCATTTTTCCCATCCAGCTGTCATCTACACTTTACACAAGTAGATAGTCCTATCATCCTGCAGCCCTAACTAAACCCCTCACAACAAGCCACTACAGATTTAACACTGGCGTAGATGTACATGTTTATTTGGAAAGACGCAGATTTAAAAATCAGTCTGAGAATATTAAGAATGAATATTAGATTATTAAATCTTCCAGCCCATAGACTGTATATAAAGATGGGCAACATGACTGCTCCCTGAGGGTGAAAAGCTTCTACATCGCAACCTGATGGCTGGCTGCTGTATCAGTCATTATTGTTGCCTCATCCACGTTAGCAAATGGGACTGAAAAGTCATAGTGCACGTTGAATTATTTTTTATTTGAGAAACAAAGATGGTTTTTGTCATTTTAAGTTATTGCACTGATGTTTGCCCAAGTGCAAATTTTTTTAGAAAGTTAATTATTTATCTAAAGCTATAAAAACGTGATGAAAGGTCATGATTGACAGCTGAGGCTGAATACAAATTGGTTGAGCACATGTATCGGCGGAACCTCACTACTACGGCTCCACGCCCGATCGCTACTGCACAGAATCAGGCTCCAAATGTGCAAGATGGCAGAATTCATAGCCAGGATATTTTGGCTTCATTTTTGAATAGTGGGAGGTAGTGGAAACACATTGTTAATTTTCATTCAGAGTCTATGGTTTTTGTGAAGAAAATAAAGTTAGAAAGAAACAAAAACTTTACTGAATAATATAAGATGTAGAAACTGTCTTACTGGCAGCTCCTCTTTGAGCTCCCTGAGTATTTCCCTGTACTCCTGCTTGTATGGAGTAAAAAGTTAGACTTAAATGGAGTAGACATCTATAGACGCTGCTTCAGAATAAAGTCTGGTTGCAGTGGGTATTGCGTCAATTCACATTCTGCATAATTTTTGATGCTGAGAAGTTCTCACTCTTATTTAAATCCCTTGTGTCCACATACAGAGGGCTAGCTTTTTGACAAACTTAAAATAAAAGTAATTATTTATGTCTTTTTGTCACAGATATAATTGGGCTCACAGTCATGTACAGGTGAGAGGAAGTGAGTGGTCTATTATCCACCATTTCACAAAACTGTGCTTCTATGCTTTAGTGAAAACCCAAAGTGTTGCAGAAGACAAGCTATTAAACCTATTGTAGAAGCTCATTCACACACATGCATGTATTTCAATCATTAAGTTGACAGCCTAATTCCAGTCTGCTTTATATGGTGGAAAATCAACCTTGTCGGGATGAAGCTGGAATAACCTCATCTCTTTTAACATAATCACGTAATCAAAGAACATGGTGATGCCTTGAGACGTGCATTAGAGCAGAACAGAGGGGAGTACTCAGCTGAACAGAGGGAACAGCTCATCTTGTATTCTTTATAGGTGTCTTAAAAATTTCCACATTTACATTTCAGCCTTACAACAGAACCCAGCCACTTACCTTAAGTGCATTCAGCAGGAGTTTGGTGAGAATCCACCTTTTTACAAAATGGTGCTTCTAGGCTTTAGTGAAAACCCAAAGTGTTGCAGAAGATGATGACAGATGACAGGGGCTGGAAACACTGAAAATAAAAGCATTTGAAAATGTTACCTTTGTGGCTGCCAGTTCTTTGAGATTAGCTTGGTGTGTCAGCAACAAAAATGTGAAATACTGGACAGAGAAATGAACAAACCAAAGCATTCTCAACTAAAAAAAAACGGCTGAGATTTTAAGTAGATTATTAGAACTGCCAAGAGGTCATGTTTTCATTTTGTCTGTATGCCTGTAAATTAGCAGGATTATGCAAAAACTACTGGATGGATTACCACAAGACTTAGTGGAAGGATGTTGTATGGGTCAGGGAAAAACATGTTGAATTTTGGAGTTGATCCACCTCAGGGGGAAGATGTAAGATTTCCCCCCCACACACTTTCTTTAACATTGCAAGCTTTGTGTTTTTCAATAATTTTATTTATTTCTCAGAGAATATTTGATAGATCTTGATGAAAAAAATCAGACATGTTTAGGAGACTGATATTAATGTGCGTGTGCAGTTTGGAGCAGATCCACAGAAAAATCCAGATCTAGTACATTTAAATGTAGCTTCATAAGGGGGCTCTCTGCCCCTCTGGTTGACAGAGAGTTGATGTCAACTAATCAGAGAACATGATTCTTTGAAATCCACTGAATTGTTCATTGAAATTTTCTTTGATTCATTTAATAATCAATCCTTTTTTTTTGCTGCAGTGCAGAAGTCTGTTAACAGACAGGATTTATTCATCCAGATTCAAGTGGAACTGGACAGTCAGATGTTTGGCAGGGTCTTATCTCTGCTGTTTGAAGATTAGCACCCTGTTTACTGTCCTGAGTAAGTGAGACTTGAAGTCCCATCCTAATCAGAGACATTTGACATTTGTGAGGGGTCTCACAGATCACGTCACTCTAGCTGGTGATATTTAAGCAGTGTCTGTCACCAGAGCACGTATGAGCTCCCAGCCGACTGATGCGGCATTGTTTTAGGTTTTAGGTTGTGTTAGGAAACTTTATTCCGAACCTGTGACAGCCAGTGGCCAGAAGCGTTATGTTTTGGCCTTTGAGGTATTTAGATTTTGGTGGTCAAACCACCGCTCGTCAATTCATTAACTCAAGAACACCTTCAAGGAATCCTGTCAAATTTGATACAAATGCTCACTTGGAGCCATGGACTAATGGCTCTTTAATGTGACCTCTCAAGTCTGCCTTCAGGAAATGTCTTCAAACCAATTGTCAGTTCGACTCAAAGATTATCTGATCAGATTTCAGTGGTCAAGTTTCAAGGGTTAGGGTGAAAACTGCAGTGGAGACATGCAACCGCAGAGCAACAATCCTAGTTTATTTCATCAAGTAGCCACAGTGAAATAAGGACCACATTTATTTCTGAGGTGGATTGATTTCTGTCAGGGTTTAAGGAACAGGTGGACCCACAAAATCAAAAGCAAAGTAAACTAACAAAGGTTTCCTTTATTAAAGATAAAGTTCTTAAATAAATAAATAAATAAATAAAATCCACGAACAAAAAAACACTGTGATGAAAAGAAAACACTAGAAAGAAGAAAAACTCACAAGCAAAGGATCTGAAGATGGATGATGTGAAAGGTGAAAACAGACTGACTGAGACAAAGGGAAGCACAGAGACTTATATACACGGGGGGGGGGGTAATAGGACACAGGTGAAACACATGAGGGACAGGTGCAGACAATCACAGGGGCAGGAAACAGGACCAAGACAGGAAGTTGAGGCTTTGACACACGAGGAGTAAAAACTTCATAATAAAACAGGAAACATAGAAATCAGAATGAAACAGCTGAACCCAAAACTAAACACAGGGGAAACAGGTTTTAAACAAAGAGTCCACAATCAAAACTAAAATACTCTTCATCTAAGAGTGCAAGTCCAGAGAGTCATGACAATTTCATTAGCTGCCCTGGTTGAATATTTTATCCATAGGGCATATTTGGATACATTTTCATCAGCAATAATTACAGCTCCAATTACTGTTTGTCACCTAATTCACTGTCCATTTTCCAATTTTAATCCTGGAGTGATGTCCCTGTATCTCAAAGTCATCTCTGATTTTTTTTTTCACAGGAGCAAGTACTTTTTAATCAGCTCAGTGTCAAATTTAACAGGAAAGTGAAAATATGTTCCTGAACTGTATGCCTGTTAACACCAACACATAGGATTACTTGGAAACTAATAGGACAATGGACACAAATGAAAACCATTATTAAATCCCCAGTGATGTGGGCTGTCTGGTATAGTCTTTTTCTCCATGTCTATTACAGACCACGACCTGAAATTTCACAGTGGTTAAAATCCCATTTAGAATGATGAGGGACTTCTTTATTAACCACATCCTCCTGTGATGTTCATCCCTGAATGAGGCAGCAATAATGTGCAGCCCCGTGTCCGCACCTCTTCGACGTGTGTGTTTTACTTTGGTAAATGAGATGTGGACTCAGACAAAACGTAAAGTGGCTGTTAAGCTGAGAGAAGTGGGGGTGTGTGTGTCTGAACTGTACTGTATCCCATGTTTCATGCCACTATCAGCAACCCCTTCCCTTCAAACACACACACATACACACAAACTGTGGAGTGCTTTCAGCTCAATGGGGCTTCATTACACACTCACACACACCCTTGACTCCCTGCTGTTCCTTACCAATCACTAATGCTGGATATGCACTTTGATAGGAGTATGTGTGTGTGTGTGTGTGTGTGTGTGTGTGTGTGTGTGTGTGTGTGTGTGTGTGTGTGTGTGTGTGTGTGTGTGTGTGTGTGTGTGTGTGTGTGTGTGTGTGTGTGTGTGAGGTGGAAAAAGAGATAGAGAAAATGAGTGTATTAGCATATCGGTGTGTGCCAGCTTGCACGTTTAACACAGTTGTGTGTGTTTTGGTTGAGGGCTGGCACAAAGCTTAGATGTGCATGATAAAAAGACTTGAATGGAGAACTTAAGGATAAATTGGGACACCGACTTTGTAGTATCCCAGTGAACTTGAGCAAAATTAGGTTAAATGCAGTTTCATATCTTAATGAAGTGCAATTCCAGGCTAAACACTATTTCAAATGCAAAAGCAGTGAATTGGAAACAATCTTCGGTGGTTGTCTGTTATTCAGAGCTATTTGAAACAAAACCATTTGGCCATAAGATAAATATCTTCCCAAACCTCTAATTTAGAGCCTTTAATTGATGCACTCAGATGAAATACCCCTCTAGTGATATCATAAACCATCTGTGATACTCAGTTTGTCCCAGGTGTTGATTTATAGTCAAGTGTTTTAATCTGCCTTGGTACTCAAACTGCCGGGTTTAGATTGACTCACTTGTTGATTTCCAATATTTTGTTGAATAACTTTGCCTCATATCCAGAAGTCAGACCTGAACTTTTGGATTTTGAAAATCCCAACTTCATCAAAGAAGCTGCTCAGTGTTAAAACAGAGGATTGTGATTGCACTATGTAGCTTTTACATCTGGATGTGCACTACAATAAACCCAGCTAAGCTTACTCAACAGAAAAATACACAGGTAAAATCAGCCTTATCATGCACAGACTGATATGACACTGTCAGTGTGTCCTTGTTCAGACACATTTTCATTGACTGTATATTTGCCAGTGTTACATTCATTTAGGTTCAAGGTTCAAGTTTACTTTGTCTTCATTTGGATACAGGGAATTGCTGCCTCAAAGCAAAATACACACACAATAAAAACATTACATACTTGTCCTACATGTGCAAAACATTACTTTACACTACATTACAATTTGCTAATACAAATTGCTTGGTTATCGCTGAGAACCTGTTCAATTCAGCTGCTACAACCGTGTTTCAGTCTCTCCTCCATATTCGAATTGATGAGTGAACTAACAGAGGGATGAATGAGTGTTTGTACCTGTTGTGTTTGTCTGATGGTGTGTGTCTGTGTCATGAGCAAGCGTAAGAAAGGTAGAGATGAGTCAGGAGAGTCTGAATGAAACTTGTGCTGCTGTGATCTTATAACAGGCATAGCAGGGATAAGTGAAGCTTACGGAGAGTAGAAGGGTTGACCCACTGACACTCTGCCATAATGAAAAGGTCAAAGGTTCAATCTCTACAGCATCAATTGTTGTGTTCTTCAGGAGGACACAGAATACCAGAGAGCCCACTGATAGTAATTCAATCTCTGTCAGATCATCAGATAAATTGCCCCCAACAAATGTATCTAACAATAAGTGTGAGCAGCGGGTGAGTGTGTGTGTGTTTGTCTTTGTGGAAAAGAAAGCTTTATCAAACCAGATCCTCAGCAGCTGGATTAGAGACTGAGATGGATAATGGACAGCACATGAGCTTTCCTCTGACCTAAGAGTTGGTGTGTGTGTGTTTGTGTGTTTGTGTGTTTGTGTGTGTGCGTGTGTGTGTCCACTGGGGGTACGATTATATGTGATTTTTCTAAGTACACTCACATGTCTGACATACTGAAACAGGCCTGGATACAGAGACGAGATTCGGAGACAGAGGGGCATTAAGCAGGGATGGAGAGGAAGAGGGGGGATAGGGAGGAAGAGAGATGGAGGGTTAGGCAGGGAGATTGGGTCATAGACAGGCCGGGTCTGGGTGACAGCTGTTGCAGCAAGAGTTTATCAGATTAAATCTGACCATCTCCGCAAAGGGAGGGATGGACCCAGTTAACTGATGCCCCAAAGATACAAACAGACAGAAACACACAACACACAATACACAAACACACACACACACAAACACACACAGTAGACGCTAAACTTCTCTAAATCAGAAATTAGGGTTTCAAAAAAGAAAAACCTCAGCACTTAATGAATAATTGTACTGGATATCATCCCAGTTTAGTGGAATAGGACAATATGGTATGTTGTATAGTCACTGGTGTTTCAGTGGAAAATCCAAAGTTGAGATTGAAAATACTGAAGAGTCCACTAAAAAATACTAGTATTACAAAAATAAATCACCGCCCTCTAAAACCATAACATGATACATTGTGTGGATATTAAAGTTAAATAAATCTAAACAGGAAGTTTCCCTTTTCCGAGCCACCACTGTGAAGCTCTGATGTCGGCTTTGAAGGAAAAAGCCGTTTTTCCTTTTTGGCAGTGATAATTCCACCAAGGCGTATGGAATCTCTCGGATTAGATGATCTAAACATTCAGTATCGGATGCTGCTTGTCAAACTGTGCATATTGTTTAAGCCCAGCCGTTACTCTCTGATGTGTTTCTTTTTGGCTCTGATGGTGGAAACAGGAGCAACATTTCCTCCTGAGGATGAAGTCACAGAGGTTACAATCTGGCCCAGTTTTGGAGAGTAATGTTTCCCTATAAACAGCACTGGCCCTAAATAAACTAACATTTATTGTCATGTAAAGTTCAAAGGTTATCATCATCCTGTATTGATTCATATTTTAAAATCATACTCAGAAAAGTGGCTGAATACTATTTCTTTTAATTCTGCTTCAGTAACGAAGGTCTCCCTAAATGTTCAGTAAATGTGGAAGTCAGTTTCTTACTGATATTTTCCCCAATGTTTTAAAAATAATCTCCATCCACACAACCTTTGTTATAAAAAATATCTCCATCCAAATGGGAACACAAAAATGTATAGAAATTCCTCAAAAAAGCATGCCGGGTAAGTACTAGGAGATAAGGTCTATATCAACGATCTGTTTAGTGTGGACAGGGCCTTCAAAGTGGACTTAAAAGCTTGCCTGATCTCTTCAGGTAGGTCGTTCCAGAGTTTTGAGCCCTGACTGCAAATGCTCTTTGCCTTGGTCTCTGGAACACTGAGGAGACCTCGCTCGGGATATGGGATCAGAAGGTGTTAAATACAATCAGGCCTCAGGCCATGCAGCGTCTTAAAGGTAAATCAATAATATCTTAAAATCAATCCTGAACATACTGTCAGACCAAAGTCCATATTGGCAGGTCTCGCCACTTGTCAGCCATCTTGGCACAACCTCCGAGCAGTTGTTTCAGGCTCAAGAGACGGCTCCTATTTAAATGAGTGAGAGAGAGACTTTTCTTTCATTGTTCTACAGGAAATAACAACTGCAACCAACCAGCCACATCTGACTGAAAAATGTGACTTTGCCAAAAAAATAAGGATTAAAATGTTTTGTTCCACATATTATATTTCTACTATGTGTGCAAACTGTGGCTGTTATAAAGGTAAGATATCGGTCACACAACCTCTTCTTCTTTGACTTAAAAGACTCAAAGTGGTTTATCTCTCTTATAACATCTGTGGTCAGACCTCACTCAGATACCGCAGCACCTCTGTCCTCTCTTCTGTTTGAATTCTCTGTTCAACTCGATTCACTTATTTTGGCAGATGACCCCTGGCCGCGGCTCGATCATCCCCCAGGCTTAATTTAGCACTTCAGAAATATGCCATCCCTCTGAGAGGTTGTCACAGGACTTACCTTGTGATCATGTGCCATATTACTTTTTTCAGGATCCATTTTGCTTCCACCTACCATCTGCTGCAGTTAAAGCATCTGCACATGAGCGTGAGATTATTATTTTTTGTCATTTAATCTTGTTTGTCTGAGATTGACAAGGCAAAAATGATCAACAAATGAGAGCGATTGAAAAATAAATCATCTGAGTCAGGCCCTGCCGCTTATTCAAATCGCAACGTGTCCTCCTTTTAGCTGCATTGGATTCTGGTCTATTTCCTGTTCCAGTGGGTAAGGAAATTGCTTTTATGATGGATTTTTTCCTGTGTGATTGTTAAACATCAGTGCAAAATGGTATATCTACAAAACCCTGCTCTTTGACTCTAAGGTTTTTACACCAGAAATCATTTTCTTTTACGGAGCTGCGTTGTAGCTACAGATGCAATTTTTTCTATTTTAAAAACAACATCTGTGTGAGAATTCCACACAACGGCACTGACGCAAACATTTGAGATACCCTGCAAATGGATTTTTCTGTTAACCCTCATTGACTCTTTTATGAATGAATGACAGGTGATTGTTTGATGTCTATAAAAGAAGAAAAAACGGAAAAATAATTTCTCCCAAGGGTAAAGCATCATAGCATCAACCTCCACCCAGCCCCCATCTCAAGCATGAGCCATCGCCTTGGGCAAGCAACCACAGTTCACAGCAATTAGATATACCCAGAATCCTAATTTATACAATTTAATTTAATTCACTTCTCAATTTATTCAATTATTGAATAACACAGATCCTGCCTCCACTACCTAACCTCCCCTCCTCCATCCTTGTCATGGTCAAACCCCCAGCAATCTCCTGCACGTCACTTCACACCGCTGATGCACTTGACAGGCACATTTGCAACTGTTTTTGAAATTAATTGAAGGGGCACGGTTCAGAAAATGCCCCACATGTTGAATCGAGCAGAATGCTGACTCTCTGCTGTGGAGAGATTATTCCACACTAGCAGCCACAGTGATATCTGCAGCTTTCCTTCAGTCTCGCCCTCATCCTCATACTAAATTAATTTAGGCGCAGGGCTGTTCCCACTGAATCCATGTGAACTTGTTCATGGAAAATTCAGAAATGGTGATTAGAACATATGGGAGGTCTGAGTGTCACGCAGCTCCACCCTTGCTGCAGTGCACCAATACAGCAAATAATTCCCTGTTATCAAAGTGAAATACTGTCAGTATAAAGAAAAACTGTTCCTTTATAAAGAGCGATGCTGTACTTTGCTTTTTCTACCTCAGTTTTGTGAGGTATGGAAACAACCATGTTGAGTTATTCCATCATGTCAAGAAAACAGTATTGTTTTTTAGTGCTGCCTTCATTTTTTTTCTTATTGGTGCTCTGCAGTGAGAGAAGCGTGAGTGCACTGTAGCACCATCACCCCCAGATAGGGGTGGAGGATGCTATTTGGCTCACAGCAGCCTCACCACAAGCAGTCAACTCCTCCTCACCTCACCTGCCTGGAACCTACCACCTGCGCTGGTTGGTAAAAGGTGAGCTAAAAAGAAAGACAAGTAGAAACCACACTCAGATAAAGACCAAGTTTGCACTCTGGGTTATTGCCGACCTCACAATTCAATCTATCTGCAAAAATACAGAAGATAAATGAAATAGGTTTGACTACAATATAATCCAATGCAGCATACTTCACCCATTCTCTGTCACCTTGAGTCTGCCCAGCCCCTCCTCTCTCAGAGACGCTATGGTACAAACCTGGTGTCACTCTCCCTGATCGACCGATCTGACCCCACGTACCTGGCAAAACAACCAAACAATCAAATAGAGGCACTTTACAAACGTAACAAAATAAACTGTCAACACTTGCTGTAAAAGAATACAACACACAAATAATAATCAAATTACCAAATGTTTAATGTAGGAAGACAGGGCTGAGTGAAAAAGGGGGAGAAATCATCCTTTTCACATGAATGCAAAACATTCTCCATCAGACAGAATAACAGTACAACTGAATGTGTCTGAATCGATGCCCCAGCTAGGATGCCTTCAGATGTAAATCGAGAAAAATTACGAGTCATAGGCCACATTTATTATTGAAGGAATGCGGGCTGGTTCCAGCGACGGTTCACCACCTACCTAACTGCTCTAGCCTTCCTGGCATCCTCCTCCTCCCCTCAGAGCTTTCCTGCTGAGTCAGTAAGGAACTCTTTGGCTTGTGGAGGAAGAAAATATCTCAAAATAGAGCGTCTTAGCTTCCACACGGCTAATGTCTCGGCTGCGTTGAAAGAATCTTTAGCAATGTGTTAAATCTGCTGACATGAATGTGTCACAGGCCTAGATGAAGCAGACGTCACTGTCTCTCTGTGCCTGGCATGGAGAGGGGAGATAAACGTACGGCTTGTTGAGATCAGAGGGTATTAATGTTTCACAGCCCACCATACTGCAGTGTCAGTATTTCTTTTATCTGTGTTTTGCTCTCTACAGTCTTGAGTGAGTCTGTGGTTCTGTCTGTGAGTCTGTGGTTCACAAACACATGCAGTAATGCATACACATCAAAAACTGAAAAATTCACTCTCTGGAATTCTGGTCAACTTGTGTTTCTTTTCTGGGTAAAGAAAAATAGAAAAGGAACTATCGTTCTCTGTTGTGCCACAAGGTGGTGCCTCATAACTTTTTTGTCCGGACCTTTGGGCTTTTCAGTTTTAACCAAACACCGCCCCCCTAAAAAAAACTGTTATGAATGGTGCTTTTGAAAACTGTCTAGACCAACAGACAAAAGTTTTGTCCAACCAAAAGATGTGGTGCAGATCAAACTTAATCATGGTTTGGTTTGTTTGCATGGTGAAAACACTTTTTTGTGTGGTTCTGCATTTTGGACCAATAACAGGAAGTTTAGACAGCATTAAACAATAGAAGAAGAAGAAACAGAAGTGGAGGCCTTACTGCTCCCAGAAACAGAGCTGCCCAGGCTCGCAAGATTGCTCACAGTCTTCACCTGTGACGATATAATGTTTGAATAATGAGGACATTCAATTGGCTATTTTGATTGCTATTATTTTCATTAGGCCATTTTAACTTTATTCTGCTCGCTCAATTACAATATGAAACCAAAGCTCACTAAGGATAGACGTGAAGGAGCATTCATAAGGACTTGATAACTAGACACAGACAGTTTGACTGCACTACACTAGGCTACGCATTTATGTGTTAAATTTTTTAATTAAACCATATATATGTTTTTCTACTGCAAACATTTTAATTGCCGTGTACTTTGTGACGGCTTAATACCTGCACAGTATAGGTTGTATACAGCTCTATCTCTGGTGTCAGCTGTTGCGTCTGTCCTATAGCTCTCCCGCGGCAGCATGTTGGCTGCTTTCCTCCTCCTCTCCTACATTTCTCTCTTCATTAGCTACAGTTTCTCATCCTGACCCTGTCCTGCTGTCGCAGCTGCCTCAACAGCACCAGTTAAAGCCTGGAAACATTCGATACAGACTAATTGGATAGCTAATCCCACTGGTCGGCCTGTTTGGTTTCTTCATGTATGTATTCTTCTGCACTGTGCCTTGTCAGGATGAGCCCTCTTTAGTCTGGACATTTTTTTTCAATTCTCATCTGTTTTGAGTGAGCAAACATTCAGCGTTAGAGACCCCAGTTCTTGATTCAGTGCCCACAGAGAGAGGGAGCAGGGCAAGGAGGAGCTGGGCCAATAATGCAGCTCTACAATCCTAAAAGATTTTACCCACTTAAAATAGTAAAAAAATACAAAATCAATATATGACAGTCAATGTTAATATTGTGGTGGACCACCACTAATCAATCACTGTAGGGAAACACAACAAGAAGACAAAAAGGCTAAATATCCCACAAATGAACACATTTCATTTCTCCTTATTTTTTTATTCATTAATATTCTCTGGGTTAGATCTGAAGCTTTGGCGAGGTGTGGCCCGCAGGCGAATTTCAATCAGCTCTTATCATGGCTGCCTCTGGGATACTTCCAGGTCATTTCACTCAGTTAGGAACCTTCCTGAGCAAATAAGATAATCCGACTGCAGCCTCATTGTTTAATGAGATGGAGATACATGTGTTAGTTGACCCATAAGGGCCGCACGCTATAGCAAGAAATAAGTTACATGATGGTTCTGTGCTCACTGTTGTGTTGAACAGGGAAGAGTAAAATAACACAGAGACGTGTGCAGGTTTACCTAACTTTAGAGACTCAAACTAATGTCACGTTTTAATTACTGATTTCATAATTCATTCATTACTGATGAAGATGGAACAACAGAAGTTCTGCATCCAGATAGAAAGAAAAAAAGTCCATCCCCTAGACTGTATTTAAAGACATGACTGCTACCCAAAAGGGAAGTGGCTGGTGGCTGGCTGCAGTAGAGGTGATAAACCCCATCTCATCCATGTTAGTGGATTGGACATGGCCCAAACCAAAAGATGGTAGGTCTTACACTGATGTATGTTTTACTTTTCCGGTAAGTTTGATTTTTATTTGTTACTTCATGCTATAAAAACAGAATCAAGTATCAAGCCATTATTCACTGGTGAGAATTAATCATTTAGAACTCATCATTAATATAGTGTCTGACCGTAACCTCAATCCTCCTACTGTTTCACCCAAAGTTCAAAATAACATTTCTAATCTGTCCTTTGTAGGATTGATTTAGTCTGATTTGAACATCAAGTGGATCCTATTGTTAAATAGATCAATAGTTTTATGATGTATGCCATGAATTGCCTGTGATTAAGGGACTTTTGATCTATAGCGTGGCTGAGAGGATAATTGATTTGAATGATTGATACGAGGACATCATACTGAAATACTATCAAAAGTATGAGAGTGGTGAGAATTATTTTGGGTGAAGAAGTAAACATTATTTATTCAGAGACAGTGTTTAGTGACTAGCAGCTGAAGTTCGTCCTGATCTTGGGCGAACATGAAACTCTCCTGTTTAATCATTAGTACAAAAGAAACAAGTAACTACATTACAGAACAACTGATAGTTTGATTTAAAAAACAGACACCAGTCTCTAAGCTTTCTTTTCTCTCTTTCAATTTGTCACCAAGCAGCAGCTCTCATCATTTGTCTAGGTCCTTCAACTTGGATAGGCTGAGTTCACTGTAGTACTTTAATTGTACTCTCCGTGTCTCTCCTCCCTTCTTAGTGTAACCCCGCTCCTCATTCTCCCCTCTCTGCTGCTCCACATCAAGCCCTCTGTCTTCCCCTTCTCTTTCGTCCTCATTAAACGATGCTCCTCTCTCCTTCACCTCCTTTTTAATCTTTCCCTCTCACCTTCTGGTTATCCACCAATTTACACTTCATCTCACCCTCTGTCACTCTTCTTTTTTTTATCTTGCTCTCTCCTGCTGGCTCTCACTCTTCTTCTCTTCCTCTTGCATACTTTTCTTTCCTCATTTCCATGTTCCCTCTCCTCTTTCTCTTTGTTACTTAATTCCTCGATGCTGTTGCCCTCAGTCCATTTCCACCTCATGCATTCACTCCATCCTACCTTCTGTTATCCCCTTTCTCTCACTCTATCAAGCCCCTCTCTTTTTTTTTGCTTTCTCTCTTTATTCTCAGGGGCGTCCCTGACCCCATTCATTCATCTCTCTTCAAGACAGTGGACCCGCTCTCAGCGATTACTCTACATGCTCCGCTCCCTCCAACATCACATCCCTGTGTTTTCCAACCACTTTCACGTCCACCCCCCTTCCTGTATTATCCTCCCTCTCTTTCTCTCTCCTGCCTCTTTTGTCTCCCTCCAACCCATCGCCCAAGGGGAGTGATTGACAAGCAAGCGGGGGTCTTGTAAGGGGGGACTTTCTGATTGGTGGTGAGGAAGATGAAAAGGATAAAGCCTCCTGGACCTGCCCTGACTACACTGCAAAAATAAATTCACTGTAATTTATCTTGTGCAGTGTAAAGCAGGATTCACATCAAGCACGTTTGAAGTGGCTTCTTTGAACTCTGCAGTGTTTACAGCTTCACTGTGCTGAGAACAGTGTCATCCAAGTCTCAAATGGCACTGTAGTACCAGACTAAACTGATTCATGATGAAAATGGAGTCACTGTTAGCACAAAAATAGAGAAGAAGTTGGTGTCCCAATCCAAAGTGAAAAAAATAAGGAGGACGAGGTTTTAATTCTTCAATTCATAGCAATTGGAATTAGAGTCATAGCAGCATTATTTTTAAGTAAAACTTAGTGAACCATGAATTCAAATTTAAAACAAATAGAAATTCTCTTTACATTAATGGCTACACCATCAACAATGCCTGCCACATCTTCAGCAGCAACAACCTGAAACATATTGCACATTTTTCAAACTTTTTTATATATATATTGAATTTTTGAGCAAGATTACACAAAAACTACAGGGCAGATTTCCATTAAACGTAGTGGAAGGATGTGTAATGGTTTAGGGAAGAACCCATTTAATTCTGGTGCGGATCCAGGACAATTTTGTGGCCTTCTTCGTAACATTGTGAGATCAGGCATTATTTTACATTTTCACAATTTTCTTAAGGAATAATTCATGGATCTTGATGCTAAAATTAGGCATCTGTAAGTGTGTGCAGTTTGGTGCAGCCTTTTTGTGCAGTTTTGTGTAGTTTTGTACTACACTACTTGCTTCTTACTTTGCTTCAACTTTCCCTCTATATTGTCTACTTAATATGTTTGTTATACCCAAAACATCAAAGCAAATGTATTCCATGTTGAAAAACCTACTTGGCAATTAATCTGATTCTGATTCATTTTCAATATAAAAATAAACACAGCAGTTAATGTTCTGTTTGAAATGGCTGGATGTTTTAGCTGTTCAGTTTAATTCTAGGAAGACTTCATTTTTTCCTGTTTTCTGACCATTCAATGTCATAATGTGAACACAAGTTAAACTTTGCAACACTTGAAAAAAGCATCATCTGCGCCCTTCTCTTTTCAGACAGCTGTGGTGTTCATTTGCACTGATGACATAACAAACAATAGGAAACAAACTAAAAACCAAAAGGTTTGCAGGCATGAAAAGACAGATGTTGGCATCTGGCAATCAGCAGCTTGGAAATCTGAGTACAACAACAAGAGGAGGATCCAAACCACGATGTTCATGTTTAGCTACTCCTTCGTGTGACTTAAGGAAGAAGAGAGTTGGCAAGGCCATTACACTTTGCTGGGGTTTCTGAGTTGAAACAGAATTCAGATTGTTTTAACGTTTTCCTAATAGTTGAGGCATAATAATAACATTAACAGTGTGAGCCTGTATGTATATGATAATGATCGTTAGCCTTTATAACATGCATGGAAAGAAATTTTGAGACGTCCATAACAAATTTTGCTTTGCTCTGCTTTTTTGCAGTGTGTCTGGCTGGATTTAAGACTTGTTTGTTTAGCCTATGGAAAACCTGTCCAAGCATCGCCTCTGTGTGGTGAATCTGGTGCACTGCAGATGTCATCATAGATCGACATGCCTTCCGGTACCTTTGAGTTGTGTAGAATGTCACGAGTTGTGAGCTGGTAGTGAGAGATCACAAACCCAAATATGGCACACTTATGACAAGGTGTAGGAAGAGGAGACACCCAGACATGAAGGCCTTTGTTCAATACACACAAAGATGAAGAATATTCAGGCTATGTAACATTTGTCAGCGCATTTGTCTGGTGCTCACACAGTCACCATTTGTAAAAAAAGAAAAAAAAAGAAAGAAAGAAGAAAATGGCAGTGAGAGCATCTGCAGTGCAAACAAGCTCAATAATTGATTTCTTCCACTGAAGAAACCTCTTTGTGACTGTAACTCGTGTAAATATGCAGAGACAGAGAGAGAAGGGCTCCAGGAAACAGCTGTGTTGATGCTCATACTAAACACACAACAGACGGGAGCAGATGATTGGCCAAATGAGAAAATCTAACAGTGACCTCTTTATCACCACACATACACACACACACACACACACACACACACACACACACACACACACACTGATCACACTCCCTTTGAGACTTAAACCCACCTGTCTCTCTTTTTTACTCTCCAGCCAGAGCAAAAAAAACAGCATAACAAAGATGAGACAGCATATTTGAGCCTTTGTCAACATGCAACTCAAAATGTGGCTGCACCTCCTCTATGCAAGAGTAACTAATACATGCACTATATAAACAACAGCTTGAGAGAGACTAATTTGTTTTTTTGACAGTGCTACAAGTTGTCACTGTGTGGAAAGTTGCGAGACAAATGACAGATCAATTGTTACAATTAAAAAAAGGCTGGTCACAATTTGAGATCAAGAAAAGTCTTGATATCTCATTGGCAAATTGCAGTTAAGGCTGCAAATCCATGCTTCAATGCTGACCATAAAAAATGTAATAGGCTTGCTTATTTGAACTTTGCACATTTCCTTCCAAAGCTTTGTCTATGTCTTCTATGTGGCTGTGCAGGTAAGGGACTGCCCGATACTGTGTCATTGTGTTTTTCATTGTCCCTACTTTGAACAGGGTACAAGTAGATACAATTCCAAGTCAAGCAAGTGTATACTTCTGTAAACGTATCTATAGGTGCATTAGTGTCTGACTGGTCATCCTGTCATGAATAAATTGACAGACAGGGTCTTAAAAACTCTAAAGTTCAATACTCTGTATTTTAGGCCTCAAAAAGTCGTTCATATGTTAAAATATCTGTAAGTAATTACTCAAATATTCCTTCATATCTGTTGAACTTGAAATCTTTTATTTTTAATCTTAATGTCTTTATTCAACTTGTATCGTATTGTTGCTCTCAGAAATAGTTGCAATTATCCCTAAAACCTTCATGTCCCTATTTTGTCTTCTTTCTTTTTACACAATTTGAAAAGAAGAAGCCGCACTGGAAGAAGAGCATGCCCTAAATACTGATGTTTTCTGACTGCTGCTCATTACTGCAGGTCAGGACAGGTTGTGAGGAGGAAACATCATTAAACTGCTCCACGGATTTGTTACATTTATCAGCTGTAGCTCATCATGCATGACTGCAAATGTCAAGAGTTAATACCATTATTTCAAATTAAATCTAAAAGACGACTTGCTGTTCTGTCTTTGTTTGTTTTTTTTCGGAGATCTTATTCTCTATAAGCGTCCAAAGAGCCCTGTGCCTCACGCTGATAAACACTGCAGCTTTTGATGTTTGTGACATGAGGTCTGTCAGTTGCTCTCTGTATGTGCTGCGTTGGCAGGAAGACGGTATCAAGACTGCGTGGGCTCGGAGCATCTCTCACTCACTTCACTGTCTAAAATGAAATGAAGGATGAAGAGGAGGCTGACAGCCTGAACAGGTGGAGGGAATCTTGTCCCTGGAAACACTATCAATCAACTGTATTTCCCTCCTCTGTAAAGAAATAAGCTTCTGTCTGTAAACAGTCTGACAACACACTGACACACAGATGCAGAAAGTAACAGCACACTGCTGTACACTTCCAGAGAAGAACTTTCAGTGCATTGGATATTTCCTGTATATGAAATGTTATTTTCTGCCACTATTTTTCATGGTGTCTCATGGCTGTTATTTTATATATTTGTTTTAGATTGTTTATATATATATATATATATATATATATGGTCAGGGTTCAAGACTAAAGAGATGAAATAAAAGACGACATGACGATGACCATCGAGAGCCTTAAATGAGCACCAAGCCCAAGGGAAGATTCAAATGACAAATATTGGCCATGGAGACAAAGAACGAATCAAGAAAACATCCACAGATCAGGTCTAAAATATAAATTATAGCAATATAACATAGCGACAAACTGCTGATTTGTCACACGATTGATTAACCACAGATTTAACTGTGTTTTAATTGTCTATATTTATATATATATATATACATATATATATATATATATATATATACTGTGAAACTACAAAATGTACCATTAACATCATTTAATAAACTGACAAAAATAGCATTTGGCAGATACTTTATATATCGAGGTCTCTTGTGATGGTTTCAGGAAACACTGCAACATCCCTCTTTTTATTTTGAGTAGATTATAATGGATATATTTAAAATTTGAATTCCATCATTGTAAGGTTGAGTTCCTTGTCAATCAGCTGTGCTTTGTGTTAACAACATTCTCTTATAATCTTCCCTCATTCAATTTAGAGGACCCACTGATTGTCTGCATTGTCCTGTGAGGCTACATGATAATCAGTGACCTTTACCATGCAGACCTTCTCCACTTAAAGTATTAGTATTATAACTATGACTGGCTCAATGTATTCATTTAACTACAACAGAAGCAGCTATACAGTTTTTTAAAACTTTGTAGATAAACCATGACATCACAGATTTTTAAAAAATCAACAGGGTGGTGGAGAAATAATTTATTGATCTACATGTGTATTTGTAGCATAGCTTGGAAAGTACACATTTGAATGAACACAGAGGAGGGTCACAGGTGAGACTCACAGCTGTGTGTGTTTGTGTGTATGTACTTGTACAGATATCTTTGTGAGGACCAATTTGAGCCTAGAACGTGAAGGGTGAGGACATTTTGGCTTTCTACCCCACTTCCAATGGACTGTTGGAGGATTAAGTCTTGTTTTTAGGGTTAGAATTAGGTTTAGCTAAGGGTTAGGGTTAGGCATAAGGTTGTGATGGTTAGGGTAAGGGGCTACGGCATGCATAATGCCAATGAGTTTCCTCACTAACATAGAAGTATTAGTTTGTTAGGGTTAGATTATTTTATTTTAATTTCTCTGGGTTTGAGAGTTGCATGATGGGAAAAATAATTTTTGGAAGTAACAATAAAACCCAGATAGGAATCAAAATCAAAGTCTGGAGGAAAAGATACATAATCCTTCATAATACTAGTGAAGCTGAATTTGTTCAGTCATTACCAATTATCAGGACTGAACTTTACTGGTTCAAACCCTTTGAGGTGCATGTGTGTACATTGTTCCATGTATAATTAGACAGGAACAGTGAGAGAGGAAATGCAGGACCTTCTAATATCATACATTTCTAATTTAAATCCACAAATATCATCTGGGGCACAATCAAACAGGATCTTTAGGATTCTTACTGTGAACAATTCACAGAGATAAATGTATGATAATTTAGTTTGTGATAAATCACATAAAATCTTAACAGAAATGTGATATTACCTACAGAATTCAGAATTGGCTCAGGTTTTTAAGAAGCAAATCTTTGTAATCAGCCATGAATCAGTCCCTTCCTTTTTATTAACGAGCTCCAAATGAGGGAACAGATAATCAAAGGAGAGAAGGGAAGAAAACACCAAGTTAGGCACCCAAGCGAGGGGATAGGAAGCAGAAGAGAAAAAGAGTAAAGACTAATGTCATGTCACGTTACCAGGGTCTGATCTATAGTGATGGATCACTGTTAACAACATATTCTTTATATCCATGCAGTACGTGGGGTATTGTATTTCTGTAGCCTAGGGGCAGTTTGCAACAATGGAGCAGTTTCTGTATTTCTATCAGTCTGACGCAGAGGAGAACACAGCGAGGGAGCCAGTGTTAGTTATTTTCATTCTGCAGATGGGAAGGACACAGAAACTGTAGGTGGACAGATGTGTGTTGGAGGACGTTTGGCAGGAATACTTTCAGATGAGTGGATATACTCAAGGGTCAGAGAGGGAGATTTTACAGCATACAAAGGAATATCCTTAGAAGCTGTGGCAATGCTTCTTATTGTTGCAGGACTGATGAAATACAATTTTTCTTTTAATATTGATAAGGTCCAATTCAAAGCTGGGTGGATTAACAATAATTTAGAAGCATTATTTTTTAATTGTGTTGTAGCTGTTTGATTTACACAGAAACAATGCTTCTTATCAGCATTTCCAGAAATTAGCTTTTAAAAAATGAATCACAAGTACTTGAACACCCAAAACATGCGGCCCTGAATTAGGAACAGCAAAGTTAAGCTCTGTATATGAAGATGAGAGTAATTGGAGAAGGAACAGGAAAGGGGAAGGAGAGAAGAAAGAGAAATGGTGGAAGGTCAGAGATGCTGAGGTCTCATGGGTGAAAACATGGCAACACGAGAGTCCCACCGTTGTGTATATGTAAGTGAACAAATGGCATCTATACATTATCCAGCATAAGGTACAAAAAAAAGTCCATCATCTCTGCTGCTTTACGGCTGTATAATTACTATGGCAGTTAACAACAGTTACTGTAAACAAATCAGCTTATTGCAAACCTCTCCTTCCCTTTTCTTCAGTAAAAAAAATTCGTCCCATTAAGAAAAGAAATCTGACAATTCAGGAACAGACAACATTTCATGCAGTGAGAAGAGAATTTGTAAGATATTTGATCTTTGTGTACGATACAACAGTTTTGTTTCAACGACAGACAATTTAAAAAAAACAAGTTATGGCACGTTTTACCAGAACTGAAATTGCAACAAACACATTTCCCCATGTCAGAGATACCGAAGATTCCACTTAGGCTCATTGTTTTTCCCCTCCCACAGTTTATAAATTACATCTTATCTCATAAAACTCTTCATATATATTATTTTCATGCCACTTCATGCATTTGCTAACATTTTGGCACAAAGTCCTAGATGCTGCGAAGCTGCTGTTGTTGCACCTGTTTATCTGGTACATGTTTGATACTGAACATTTGTGATTTGTCAAGCACAATAACTACAACTAATCTGAGGGTTCTGGATAATCATATCAACACAGCAGTTAAGACTTAGTATGCAGAATATATATATTCTGTACACATTAAACTGACAATAAATATTTATATGGCATTGATTAATGCAAGGTGGCAAACGTACATGAAACTGGACCCTCTACCACAAAGCGTCATATAGAGTAAGACTTTCAGGACTGTTTTCAGGCATTGTTTCAAAGAAGAGAGACACAGACATTATGGACGTTTTCACACCTGAAAGTCTGAACCAAGGTTCATTCTTTGTTATCTTGTTTACATTTGATCCAGTTAGATTTGTTATCACATTGTAATTTAGGGAGGGGTCTGAAATTTTTGTGTGACATAAACACATCCTGTCGTCATCTGGTGGGCAGTTGTCTTTTCGTAGTTAAATTAATGAAAGGGTTCATTTTGTTAAATTCACTACCTCAGTACGATCATTACGGTATTTCCAGCCAATTTCCAATGTGCCAAATGAACGTCCTCATCATTTAAACATTATGTCAGACGCAAAGACTGCAGCAATCCTTCATTCCTTCTTGCAATTGGTCTGAAAGTGTGCACAGTCCAAAAATATGTTTTTTCACTCTCCAAATGAACAGAACTTATTATTTTTATCTGGACCGAGACCACCTCTTTTGGCCCGACTTTATTATTTTGTTTCGGACAAAACTGAAACCTCAGAAGGTCCAGACCATACACGGTAGGTGTGAAAGCATCCTAAATCAGGGGGTACCAAGATTATAATAAGGCCATTTAAAAAGATGAACAAGTTTATCTACAGTTCAGGTGGGACACAAGAGTAATGTTGGGATTACGGCACCAAGATAGAATGTTTTTTAGGTTGTTGGGTTAAAAGGCATAAAAATGCACGACATGGTTACATGACAAGAGTAGAATTTATAATTGCAAGCTTCAACCGAACAAATGTCCCATCTTCATTAACTGAGTCGCTCTACATTTGCCACATTAGGTTGTTAAAATTCTGCTGCCTGGTCTGTGTGATGGACAAATATCCCTTTCACCTCAATGGAGCAGTTAATCCAAACTTGAAGGAATAGTTTGACATTTTGGGAAATAAAGCTTGTTCACATTCTCACGAGAGTTGGAGGAGAAGCTCAATACTACTCATTCAGCTGGTTAGCTTAGCTTAGCATGAAGACTGCTAAAGGCAGTTTGTGTCAGACTATTTCCTGCCAGGGATCAGTAACTTCTTGGGGTCTCCTCTGGTGGCATGTTAGCTGGCCCAAGATAGGAAATAGTCTAACACGTAATGCCCCATAAAATATCAGATTATCGTTTTCACACTTTGGTTTTTGTTTATATTATATAACCAAGCTCTATTGTGCAAATATGTGAGTTTTAGAGGAGCTAGTGGAGAGATTGTGTTCCTCTGAAAACTATATAAGAATTATATAGACCTTCTCATCTAACGCTTGATAAGAAAGCAAATAGGAGGATTTCCAAAAATATAAACTATCAATTCTTTAACAATATAAAATCTTTGCACATTTTCCAACAAAACCAGTCGACCCACATCAAGCTGAACTTACCATTACCATTGTCACATTACAGGATTGATGAGTAATGTTGTATTACAGTATGTTCAGCTACAGGAAATCATTCACATTGAGCTGTAGAAGCTACATAGTGAGCAGGTGAAACAGTCACTGGCTGTAACAACGCCAAAACAGGGGAAGCTAACAATGTGCCACATGGACACATTTAATATCCAAGCAAAGTGTTTATATGATGAAGCTACAAGCATGTGTGTGTGTGTGTGTGTGTGTGTGTGTGGGTGTGTGTGTGTGTGTGTGTGTGTGTGTGTGTGTGTGTGGTGGGTTTGGAGGTAGGGCTAACACTGATGGCCAGAGTGAATTCTATCAAGGCTATAGTTGTCTGATGGGGGGAAGGTTGAGGGTGTCCAGAGCGCTGTGGTAGAGCTCTCTCAAGGCTCTCAACAGATACAGGCGACAAAACATCTGGTTAAAGAGATGAGGCAACGGCTCCTGAAAGGAAAGAAAGAAAGACAAAAAGAGAAAGAAAGACAATATGGTAGGAGGCAAGGGTGGGAGGTAAAAAAAAGGAAGACAGAGAAAGTGAAGGGAGAGATCCGAAGAGAGATTTAGAGAAATATTGTTTACCTAACACACAAAGTCACCAGACAGTGCAGCAGGCTCTTAATACACTTATCTCTGTATGATGCACAACAGGAAGGGAACACACGCATCTAAACAAATATGTTTCCAGGCAAGAATCCACTTCAGTGAATAAATCAAATAATATGTTTTGTAAAAGAGGCACACAGATATAAAAAGATCCTTACCCCCAGCACGTGGACTCTGTTGTAGTACGAGCTGAAGTCTTTACTGAGAGACACGAGAAATTTACAGATCTGAAGAACACAAACACATTTAAGAGTTACATTAACATTCAATTCTCAACAGCAGACTTTGGACACTATTTACTTCACTTATCTGTTCATCTACCTGTTCAGTCTTTATATTGACTCTGGCTCCTCCTCCTTCCCCATCTAGCGCTTGTCCCGATTGGTCCAGCAGCTCGGAGAATGGGATGAGGTAATTGAAGAGGAGCAGCCACTCGCCCTGTCACAGCACAGAGACAAGATGTCAGGGTTCAGGAACCCCACTGAAATGCTGCTGTGAGTGGAGACAGGGCCGATACCAAAACATTTCTGATACAGATATATCAGCCAATGTTTATATTGAAGAAAATTGGCAATGATTTCTAAATTGTCTTTATGAAATCTGTATTACAGTTTTTAGCATACATTTTATCATAAATACAAACAAATATATAGAACTTCAATTCGGAAAATATTTTTTTTAGACAGTTATGTCTGTTAAAGATTTATATTTGCTGATATTATTGGCCACCAATGAATTATGAAAAATGAAAACAAAAGGAAATCAGTGGGACGGGGAAACATATAATCACAATATACACAATAAAGTGGTACCTCCTCTTTCAGAGCAGAGAAGTCTAGCTGGGAGCAATCAGGGATTTCTGGGTACAGACCTGTAGGCAAACAGTGAACACACATATAAATCATATTCACTTGTTATAAGTAATAACTAAAAATAATAAGCTTGGACTCTTTAAAGCAATGATTACCAACATACAAAGATTGTGAAGTAGCTTAAGTACTGTGAGAAAATGAGAAATGATGGTTTCGATTTTTCAGTTTCTCTCTGACGTGACTCCGTTTCAGCACCTCGACACAGCTCCTTCCAAATCAGAGCATGAAAACTGCTTAACGAGCCGGAGAAACTGTCTGAAAGGATAAATGAGCTCTCACCCTTCTCCACTCCTCTCTCATAGCTGTCGAACAGAGTGTGAAGTCTGGCACAGTTGTACATCACAAACACGCCTCCTCTCGGCCCTTTGGTGGACACGCCCCCTTCCCTCTGGACGTCCAGTGTCACCTGCAACCGACAGCTGTCACTCATTCTGACTCAACCAATTACATCATTGAGTAAACTGTCATGGATTTCACTTTGAACAGAGACAAACTTCCCGAGTCAAACCCAGTCAATGTTAAAAGCACACACACAGGTTTGTGCAGCTATTCTTATTAGGACTTTGCTTTGACTCATGTACAACCTTCAACCAAGATATTGTCTCTAAATGAACAGTGACCAATTCACGCCAAACCCTAACCTAACCACATCTCAACTCTATTCTTTACCATGTTTTCCATCATTTGGTCTACTGGTGAGAACTCACAGGACTAGTGTGGACTGTAGACAGCAGCTCAAATCTGACTGTGGCAGAGGTCATGACCCTGATGATGTCATCCCACGTCTGACCTAGAGGAGGATGAGAAGGTATTTAGTTTGTTCCCTTCATCATCTCAGGTCAGTTTGATAAGTAAGGAGACCACAAACTCTGTTATATGTGCACACACACAAACCTTCTACTTGATCTCCATACTTCATCTCTGAGGCTTCCTTCATCTGTCCTCTTCTCAGCCTGCAGCAGAGGAGGAAGACAATAGAGGCCTTGTTTACTCAGACAGCTGGGCTAAAAATACACTGCAATAACACAGAGATGAAGAAAAGCCCCATCAACGCCCACTAGAGTTATTTTAATGTACTTTTCATTAACTTCAATCTCATCAGTGCTGAGGGGATCCTGGTAATAATGACTTTTATGATAATAAACATCTGTATTGTGGAAAAACAGAAGTGATAGAGAGGGAAAAGGAGACCAGGAAAGAAATGCGAAGAGATATAGATAAAAGGAAGTGATGTGTCTTACTGCAGGTACTGTGCAGCAGTGAGGTGAGAACCAGGAGTCTTCACAGGCCCACACACCAGATGTCTCTGCAGACACATAGAGCAGAGACGCTGAAAATAGGAACACTATGCACTACATGGCCGTGTGAGTTTGTGTGTGTACAGCATGTGTGTGGTCACCTGCGTGTGTGTCGCTCCACTGGCTCTCCACAACATTGCTATCTGCTGCTGGCGGAACTCATCCTGACAGGAAGTCACATGTAACGCTGTTGCCATGGCTACCTATGAAGGATACAGAAAGGATTTACAAATCAATGCTTTGACTGTTATTGTTGATGAGAAATTAGGAAATTGCGTGTGTCTCTCTTACTGTGCAGTCGGCTGTGGCTAGGTCCAGTTGTGCCAGATGTGAAACACTGTCTCTTTGTACTGAAACAGATATAAACCAACGAACTCTTATCAGTAAATGTATAGCTGATATAACTATCTGTTACCCTTGAGACTTTTCTCTTACATAGGCATGTGTAAACACATGAAACACTGCCAAAGTATGAAAGGAATAGTTTTTTTAGGAATGAGGAGTAATGTGATGGTGCTGGAGCCAGGACATTAGTTTGGCTTTAAATAAAGTATGGAAATCTGGGTGAAACAGTGAGCCTGGCCATCTCCAAACTGCCTGACTCCACTGCTCACAATCACTAATTAATATGCAGTGTTTCTTGTTTTGTCTGAAGAAAAACATGGATGAGAAGGAACATTGTCTTAAGTATAAATACTTTAAACATTGACACACTTCTTCATTATCTTACAATCTGTTTCTTCTAATCAATGTTGTAAATACTATTATTTTGTTGATGTGTTGAATTACAAGCGGCATCTATTGCACTTCTGTCTGCACTCCCCCCCCCCCCCCCTTATAGTTTTTTGGTAGTTTTTCTTACTCTTGTTACGGTTAAGGACAGAAGATGTTGTTAAGACCATATGAGACAAATTGTGATTTGTAAATCTGGGCTATACAAATAAGATAAGAATTTGATTCACTATTATGATAGACACAGGAGTTAACTGTGATGTGGGTCAGCTGTCCACTTCAGATCACCCAAGACCAACATTATTGCCAAATGTAAACACGAACAAAGTTGTTATCAGACAAACTTTTATCCGTTCAAAAAATGCTGAATGAAATAGAAAAGCAGCACGGCACAAACACGCCATTACAATATAACCATAAACTGCAGCAAAAATCTTATCTAACTTACCTGTGCAGGTACCAAGGCTAGGGTCGTATCCCAGCAGCCCCTCCTCCTGGAACACTCTTGTCAGGTTGACCCTGAGCGCTCCCTCGTTCTCCCCCTCCTCTGCCTTCCTTCCTCCGCCACCACTGGTCCTCCTGCCTCTCTCCGTTTCCCTCTCTTTATACGGGCAGTTCTCCAGTGCCTCCTGGATCTTCTCCTCCCGCTCCTCATTGGTCCAGCTGGCGGGGGCTGTCGGCCAATCGATTCCTAGAGCTTGCAGAAAGGTGCTGATGTCGCTGTCTTGGGGAAGCGTGGGGCAATAGGACACTGCAAATCTGAGAGAGGTGACATCGGCATGTCACACTTACAGCAACAGTTGTTTTCATAAGCAGGTCACCTATCTTTAACTTTTTTCAATTGATGGTTTATTTTTTAAAGGTCAGAAAATATTGAATATGCTCATTTAAGTTGTCAGTTGTTATTTGTTGTTACCAATTCATTGTTAATTAGTGGTTAAATATAAAAAACAAAGGATTTTTTTTGATGTAGAGTAAATCAGGGGAAGCTGATGTAATGGATTTAAGAGAGACATGTTGAAATTAACTCTCACACTCACCCTTGTCCTCTCAGCAGCGCCCCCATGTGGTCAGCCAGCAGAACAGTCCTCAGCTGACCTAGAGTCAGTGTATCAGGAGTGGGTGTGTTGGGTTTAGGGTGCAGCGCGGGGCAGTTAAGCACTACACAGCTCTGCCTCTGACTGGAGGGCTTCAGGTACTCTGTGGCTCCACCTGCCAGAACGGCCCTGAAGGCTGCGGGCCGGTCCACCCTCACCCTCAGCCCTTCACCAATCACCTCCCCCCCAGCCACAGGGAGAACCCCACTGCCACGAAGGGACAGGACCCTGGACATCACTGACGGAGGGACCTAGGTGGATACAGAGACTGATCAGACTGTTGCATGGATGAGACAGACACGAGGGGAGAAAAGGCAGAATTTCAGGTAATGACATCTGCATATAAGCCAAGCATGAGAAAGATTTAGTTTAACAGCACTGCACATTCAGCCCCAGAAACCACGTCCAAACAAACTGGGCTAGCCCTCGCAAACAGTACACAATGTTAACTAACAAAAACTAAGGACATCTCATCTCATTAACATGAAACACTGACAGACAGAAAAAAGCTGCATTAGTGACAGGAAATGTCATTAAGTGCTGCTATGGCTGCATATTTCACCTTATTGACCTGTATCTATGTCTGTATGGCAATATGTTAAAGTAGCAATTGGGTGGGTGAGTGATGTCATGTGTTTTTGAGGTTGAGAATCTAGTTCAGGGAGGTTGGGTGTGGAAAGTTACTGTGGTAGCAGTCTGGATTATACATGTTAGTTTCATCCATCCATCCATTATCCATACCACTTATCCTTTTGAGAGTCAGGGGAAGCTGGAGCCAATCCCAGCAGACATCCAATTTGTGTGTCTTTGGAGTGTGGGTGGAGACCAACGTACCCACAGAAATCACACGCAAACACAAATCATACAAATTCCATACAGAAGGATTCGAACAAAGGACCTTGATGATGTGACACAGTGCTAACCCTGTTAACCTGCTTACCCATGCTGCCCTGTTAGTCTGGTTTGTTATTTCTTTATTGTTTTGACATTGTGGTTTGACTACATGAACTGGCAAGAACTTGATATCGACTGATTGTAAGATTATCTCATTTTAACTTTTTTTTCTAGTAGTGTGACACTCAATGCTTTCAAATTAGAAACACAGTAAATGGGATTGTTTTGAGTTTGAATTTTTAAGATATGAATAACTAGAAATACAATTTATTAGCTTCTGCTTCAATGATTCATATCAGTGCATATACAGTTCATAAACAATGATCGTAATAACGTTATAGTAATTCCTGCTACGGGTGATGTTATTATTATTCACATCATTATATTTATCAGTCATGTTATTTCCCTATAAGAACAAGTCTGACAGAATAGGATCGTACACAACAATCCCTGGTGTCTCTCTCTTCTCTCCTCTCTTTTCCACTCACATCTCCTCTCTTCCCTATTTCTCTTCTCTCACAGATATGTAAGTTTCTTCCCATTAAAAACTTTTTTATCCTCCCCAGTCAACTGTTTGCTCATTGTGTGACCTGTTGGGGATCTTGACCTTAATGGGTCAAGTGCTGTGACACATTGAATGTAGTGATTTGGCGGTTTGCAAAATGAATCTGAATGGAATAATACATGCTCATGTTGCAGTGAACTGCCTTACATATATATATATATATATATATATATATAGAAACATCACCCTGCACAGGGATGCATGAAGGGGTTGACAGATGCACTTGTTTTAATAATTTACATTCAGGCATCTTTATAAAGTCATGATTGACTGATTCAAACATGCATTTAAAAAGGCATTTATGTGTGTCTGTGCCTCTGTGTTTCTTGACTTGCAGCTGTGCATGTGTGCGTGTGTGTGTGACCCATATGCCACTCATGGGTTAATAATGCCGCCGCTGGCTGCCCTCGACTGGTCGATCATGATGGGACAGCCATCATCATCATCATCATCATCATCATCAGCCAAACCTCTGGTGTTTTTCTATCCCAATGTTTTTATTCTAAGTGTTTTTACATAGCTGTGTCCGGTCTGCTCTTTTCTCTCTCTTGTTTTTTGTTCAGGCAGATGGTTGGACACAACCTGACATTTAAATATTAAACCTCACATTTCAGGTCCAATTCACCGCAGAATGCTTTATCAGCATAAATGTGGAGAACGATTATTATTGACATGTGTTATCTGGGACAATCCCACTATTAAATGATAATAATAATATAATTACAATTAATATTACTGCGGTGAAGACTAGCTAGCATGATTCCTTGAGGAACTATAGCGCCTAGCGGAAGAGTAAAAGGGGTACTTCTTCGTGGAAGTAGTGTTGTGACCGTGAGGTTGATACAGTGACTGTTGTGTTTAGATCATATTTCTGCTTCTCTGTGTTTAGCCTCAAAACACACATTTAAATGAGCGACGTTAAAATGCCGCCAGCCCCGCAGGTACCAGTCTAACCGACCTGTCCGTCCGCATACAGCGTGTTGAGCATCGTGGTGGGCGACAGAAAGTCTCTGTTCCGCAGGTTCTTCACGCTGCTCTCCTTGAACCACAGCTTCTCCGGCTCCGGGAAGATCCTGTGGCCGTTTCTCCGGCTGCACTCGGGGACATTTTCTCGCTTCCCCCGCAGTGCGGAGCTCAGCGCCCGGACGGTAGGGGTGATCCGGAGGGGCGAAGGCTCCTCGATGTTCTCCATCACCAGCCTCCGACACTAACACGCGAGCTAGCTACCGGGATATCAACACATCCACATCGCGCTGTGGTCGGCCATTGAAATGCGGTCACTCCGGTTGTTGCTGATGGAGGCTGAGTTACATCCCAGTCACACGCTCGATCCCTGATCGATATTGACTGTGAGGGAGGACTGCATTGGCTGTTTTTCCTTTGCGGAACTAGTGAAGTGCAGTCCGTGTTTCTGCCGAGGAGATTTTCTGTGTTGGACCAGTGGGCGGGCTCTAATGGCATCTAATA
Source organism: Paralichthys olivaceus (assembly GCF_024713975.1). Taxonomy (NCBI): domain Eukaryota; kingdom Metazoa; phylum Chordata; class Actinopteri; order Pleuronectiformes; family Paralichthyidae; genus Paralichthys; species Paralichthys olivaceus. The sequence goes on along the minus strand of NC_091098.1, from coordinate 10,209,910 downwards.
GCGCCCTCCAATGCATGATACAATAACTGCAACCTTAACTGCACTACATGGCCTAAAGTATGCGGACACATACTGCCTGTGCTTGGTGTGGGTGAGGCCTCTTAGCTCCTATCAAGGAGAATCTTAAATCATACAGTGATGTTATAAACAGCCACATGCTTTTAGAGAGAGGCTCCTTCCTGTTTCAACATGTCGCTACATGTGTGCACAAAGTGAAACACAAACAATGTTTCCTCTTGGTCTGATTGATTTGCACAGATCTCTGATCTCAAACACTTGTTGGATGAAGTGGAGAATTAACAAACATCTGGGCCTGACCTCACTCACACTCTCATGGCTGAACGGGAGCAAATCTCTGCAACCACAAGAGCAGTTTAGTTTGGAATGAGAAGTTCAGCAAACACACAGCAACATGTTATGTTTGTCTGCCCAGAATCCTTTCACCAGAAGTGTATACACATAAATATTTAAATCAGAAGTAATGCCATATGTAATTTCACCTACTGCCACTATCACTATAACAAATACTCAAGTTTTAATAATGGCTGATAATTGTTATCAGGCATTTTAAAGAACTTAAAACATGGTACATTATTTGAATAATCAAACAAAAGCAAATAATCTTTAACAATTTTGATTATTTTTTAATAATTCAAGATGTTTTTCAAGAAAAAAATCCCCAATAATCAGCTCCAGCTTCCAAAATGTGAAGTTGTTTATACACTACAGTTTGTATTATGGTAAACTGTACCTGAATATGCACTCTTAACGTCTCCTAGGCTTTAAGAAATTCTAGTTGGTTATATTGCATTATCTTTTGAAAGATACTCCAAAGTGTGTGCTGCTTATTGTGACTTCACATGCATGTTGAAGCTTCACTTTACAGAAGGAGTTCCTGTATTCACCCTCTATCAGTGTAAAACGTGCACGTACAACAAGTTCAGTGACATAACAACTTGTTTTGGGAGCCTCGATGTGGAAAACTGAGTCCTCCAGTGCACATACTGATGTTTCAGTGAGGATGGGGTTGTGTTTTGTCCTGCTGTAAATAAAGTGTGATCTTGACCTATTATAGAAAAGTAATAATAATGATAGTACAATATTACAATGAATGAACTCCCCTATGGTTGCTTAATGTAATTGATAATCAAGCAAGAATTATTATTGTTGTTGTAAAGAGATCCACAAATGCATACAAACTGATCAAATCAACAGATCTAATTATGAAAGAAAATGTAATGTATGTATTAAAAACATATCATTATATTAAATTTGGTGCAAATGTTGAGGGGTTTTACTGCTTTTCTATTACAGGACATAGATGATAAACACTGAAACTGGGTTTAATTTCAGTACTTAACATTTGAGGATGTGGAACTTGGTCAGTAACATGATGAGCTTGCTAAGAAAACATAGTTGGAACTCTCTCTTATAATTTCAGAAACCGAATATTAAATCCTTAGAGCAAAGTGTAATAGCATCGTAGATACAGTCCAATAAGCCACAGCCATCTTTTTAACCACGGAGTGAGTCATCCACAATAGACCATCTTTGAGCTCGCCTTCTTCCGGCTCAGAAATGTGACGTAAAGGGCGCAAATATACAAGGGAGGTCTTTGTAGTAAGTTGAGACGCTCGAGCTGCAGCGTTTTCCTCACGAGAGAAGATGCACAACTGGCAGGAGAACGAAATCAAAGAACTTCTGAACATCCGGGGCACGGAGGCGATCCGCAACCAGATCACAGGCACCGTGAAGGACTCGGTAGTTTACAGCCGGATCACCAAGCAGCTGGCGGAGAGGGGGGTGTTCAGGTCCCACATGCAGGTGATCAGCAAGCTGAAGGCGCTGAGGAAGCAGTACCTCAAGTACCACCAGCAGAAGATCCGCTGCGGGAGCGACCGCGTCGACTGGCCGTTTTACGACCAGTGCCACCGGGTCTTCGGTTGCCCCCCCGTGGCGGTGAAGCGTCAGAGGAGTCCCACACCCCCGCTGGCGCCCTCACCGCCGCCGCCGCCGACTCCTCCGCCTCCGACTCCTCCGCCACCGCCATCTGCCCTCAGCGACGAGCATCATGAGGTCGTGGTCGGCCTCTGGGACGAGGTCGATAAGCATCTGGGTCCCGTGGAGCCGGAGGACGACGATGACCAGTACAGTCCACCAGAGCAGCTGCACACCATCAACACCAGTGAGTATATGTGTCATAGACAGCGTGAAGACCTGCAGGGTCCTGAGCACCGAGGGCATTTGTCCAACATCAAGTCCATTTCCATAGTATGAACTCTGTTAGATACATTCATAATAAATCCATTTGAAATGATACAACTTGTAGATGGACATTTGTACGTCTCAAAGATTAAGAGTCAAGTATTTCTAACTTTGAGCTTCACCAGATCGAACATTCTACAATGCTCTTTAGAGAATGAAACGGTGGGAGATGATAGATCATTCTTCAAAAGATCTGTCAACCATCAGATTATAAAACTTTTCCCAATTTGAAAGCAGACTGAAAGTTGAGCAGAGGGCCTGAACAGCTCCTGAGACCTTCTCAGTTGAATAATTGCTTGGTTGCTGAGCTCTGTGTCTGCGTCGACCTCCAAGATGCGTTGTTTACTGCAGCAGCATTTCCTACAAGCCCCCTGTGTGGGAAACTGTGCAAGAACAGACACATCAAAACAATAGAGAACTTCCAGAGGGAAGCGACTGACTCTTCTCACAAATAGACCCCAGAAAAAGGAAGCATTTGTTATACTTTGTTGAAGACATGAAACTTTGCTTCCCCTACTATTAAAGACTCTGTTCTGCATAAAGAACAGAATTTTTTTTTAAAGAATAGAAAAGTTTTGAATTTTTCTCCTGACTTCGATGAGGCATTACGCTGTTTTGCTGCAAAAATGGGTGTGGACATTTTCCGGACTTAGCATTTCACATATGAAGAACGCAGCAGGAGATTGTCCGGGTCAGACATGTTCACAACAACAGGAAATGTCTGGAACATTCCATCATCAACGCACCCACTCACTCGTTTTTCCTTTTACTGAGGGGGGGGGGGGGGCTGACAGGAAATGTTCTGGCACATGTCTGGAGCAACTGACTCGGACATTTGCGTTCTCACATGCAGCCCGTCTGGAAAATGTCTGAGCTTCTCTGAACAGTTATAAAGTTAAATAATATTTTATGGCAGCAATTTACTGTGGAGAGTTGGGTCTTAAATATGTGAGCCAGTTATAATTTGGTCCAGAAGGTTTTACTTTAAAACATCCCTCAACCTGATCAAACTTTGCACTTTAATGCCATTCTTGTTCTCCTATGGCGAATATCGGGGTCTGTTTATGCTCAGCTTTAATCAGTGCACTGTCGGTCACAGCCGACTATTTAACCCACTTCTCCATCATGGCTGTTATGTAAAGACCCTCAAACTGACCATCAGATCAGTGGTGGGTAAACACGCTGTCAAATCCTAATGTTTATATGTTTAAATTACATTTCTGCAACACACACCCTCTTGTTGCCATTAGAAAATGCAACCATGCAAATTAATCAAATGCACTTCTGCATTACAAATCTGTATTACATTATTGTGCACGTGTTGTGTCTACACGCTTTCAGACAACATGCACTTTGCTCACATTTTCCTGGAATTTTCCAGAGGGGCTGTATGTGAGAATGCAAATGTCAGAGTCAGTTGCGTCTGACATTTTCCAAAACTTTTCTTGCCAGCCCCCAGTAAAATGTCTGGAAAATGTCAGGGTGAGCCCATGTGAGAATTCAGCGAGAGAATGTCACGGTGAGCAAGTGGGTGTGTTTTAACCATCTAACACATGATGGATGCAGAAGTGAGGGGAAAAAACAAAGGAGTACAAATATTTCAGGAAGAATCAAGAGCTTTGGGGGCTGACACCGGTGTCGATGTGCTATAAACAAAAACACATGATTTCTGCAGTGGAATTTAAACATCATGTTCTGCCTCCTGCATGCTCTACTTAGGGCCACCCCTTGTCTGAATGTTCCAGACGTTTCCTTTTGTTGTGAACCCGTCTCACCCGGACAATTTCCTGCTGCATTCTTCAGTTGTGAAAGGCAAAATTCAGAAAATGTCTGGACCCAATTTTCCAGACATTTTCTGGAGTTTATGTCTTAAAATAGCTTCTGTTTGTCAAGACCACAAACACTGTGTTATTTTGCTGTTGTTGGCTCTGCTCTGAATTAGAAAAGAGGAAATGACTGATGTTTAGTGGGTGTAAACACACAGTTTACTTTATTTGGATTCACAGAGACAAAACTATACAAGAAGCCTGTCACTGTCAGGTTGCTTTGTGTCTTTGGTCTTTCTAGCATACAAGGTGCCAACGAAGAAAAGGAAAACAACGGTCATGGACCAAGTCTCTGCTTTAGTGTCGGCAACAGTCGCCCAGCTCAGAGAGATGGACGCCGCCATGCAGGCGCAGGAAGATGCCCGGCTTCAGAGGTTAATGGACCACGAGAGGGAAATGCAGAACAATCTAATGAATCAGCTCGCAGTCATGCATGAACGGGTCAGTCAAGAAAACCATGAGAGACACATGGAACTCGTTGACAGGATACTCTCTAGGTTCCCTTCATCTTCAGCCTCATCAGGCCGCTGACTGACTTCCTGTGTGAGTGGAGATGGTGATCGACAGGGTTTTTCTTTTTTTGAGGTGTAGGGAACATGTCTGACTCTCCCCTCCACCAGCTGACTAGTGCCTGAGACCCCTTTACTTTTTTATTTTCACTGTATTTAAAAAGATCATTTTGCATTTAACCTCAGCCCCAATGGCCTGCAGCTGATACAGATTCAGGTTAAAAACCAGACCAGGCTCACACCACTGATTCACTGCTAGTGTTTTTATCTGTATTATCTTAAATTATTATTTCATTGTAAACTGGCCGTGGTGTGAAACACACAAATATACAGGAACAATAACCAAACACTAACTTGACAGGGACAGAGACTCTGCACCACTGTAGCACCATCAGAAATCATTTGTTAAATGCATATTGTTATGCACTATTCCCCAAAAATCGTATATATAATCAGTCAGTTGTGAATTGATGACTTTATACTAAATGGATAATTGTGTTGCAGTGTTTTGGCAACTGGTTTCGATTTTGACGAACATGTATATTTTTAATCATTTGTATTAGTTTTAGTTTAGAAAACATCATTTGCACACAGCTTTGCAATGTTTTTTATTAATAGCAGTGCAACAGGTCAAGTTAAATCATGTGAGCAAGAGATGGTGTGTGTGTTCTCACAGACGCCTACAGACTGTTGAACAAGACTTTGCATTAATCGTCCATTCACAACATTTATTCTTTAGCGTATATCAACTGCTGGTTCATGTAGAGTAAACTGGGTTGAACAGAAAATGTCAGCTGCGGTGGGAGGATGATGAATCTAAATTTGGAGACTTTCAACACCTGCAGTGTGAACACAGCTTTCCGTTGCAGGAAAGGAGACAAACGTGTCAAAAAAACCAACATATAAAGTAGAATGTGACGTGTGGATGGACGTGCTGTGCCCCTCCCACCACCTCAGCTGAGCATGTTGGTGTGTGAACAGTGAACCAAAGGCTGAAGCAAAACAAATCTGTGGCCACTGTGGCCTTTTGTAGTAGGAAATGCTTTAGTAAGCGTTTGCTTTCATTTGGGATCATTCATATGCAGAAAGAGCTGCATGAATTCAGTAGAGATGGCAGTCGCTGCACTACACAGGAGGTAATGCTGTAGAAATTTGGCATTTAAAGAAGGCACTGCTGTGTCAAACATTGATGTAAATATCGTGTTTCAGCCGTCACGGTGCTGCAGTGCCCCCTGGAGGGAGAGGAAGCCAGAGTAAGCTCCAGACACAACTCAAACACTGGTGGGGGAAATGTTGCTCCTCAGTGGTCTATTTGTAGCACAGGTCAAAGACACATGGTGATGCAAAGAAAATACTCAGTAACTGGTAAAGGTAGAAAATTACAAGATTTATTATTTAAATATACCGTGCGGTTACATTGAGTAAAAATGTTGTGGTAGACTTCACAGTCTAAGAATATAAAGTTATTTGCGACTCGATGTCTGAAGTGTCATTCTTGGCTGACACGAAATTCCCGGTTGCGTTTACTGTGTTCAGCAATCCGGGAGAAAACGTGTCATTTAGGAAAAAACACCTGTAGTCAAACCAAAATTCAGTCGTCAAACCAAAATTCAGTCTTTACACACAAATATGCCCTTTTACAGAAAAGCAACACAGCAATAAAGTGCTTTAATGTTAGTTTCACTTTCTTTACTGATTTAATAGAAACAAAAGTGAAATCCTACAGTGGTGAGCTCTTAGGGATAGTTCACTGAAAAAAGAAAATTAGGCTTAAACCGTGGTGTAAATGACCTAGTTTTGAGTCGAATTTGAATGTGGAGGCTTGAGGACACTTGGAAGACAGTCTAGGTCACCATCGACTTCAGTTGTATTGGATTCTGCTCTAACAAAGTTTACTTCTGAAACTTTGTTTGAAAAAGTTCTGTGGACTCAAACACTTCACCCACCCCTCCATCGGCATAGTGGTGAGTAGATAATGGGAGAATAAAAAATTTTCAGTGAACTATCCCTTTAACGTTGGCTCTTGTGAATCAAGTCGTTACGTATAAGCTAATCAGGCCTTGGTGTGTCCGTGTGGTTCAGTCAGCTGGGATGTGTATACATATTATACTTTTATACTGTCCTATATTATAACTTGTGTTTTACTGTTTAAATATATCATTGTTTTTTTCTTTTAAGGAACAATAAAGTTTTCAGCTGAAATAATCTGAATTTTAATCTGATTTAAGAAAAACATCTGAGGTTTGTTCACAAATGTTCTTGGTGACGATGATGATTAGCCCGTCTGCTGGCTCCTGTGCATTGTGGGATGGAAACGGACGCCATAACCAGCTGAAGTCAAGAATCACAGCTGCATTATGGGTTCCGTTACAATCCCACCCACCAAAACAAGGGTCAGGGCTCAGGTCTGGGCAGCATAGCATTGCTAAAGAGACGGGAACAATTGTTATAAAAAGGAAAAAAGATTAAGAAGAAGAATTATCAGCAACAAATTAATCAGAATTTATGGCAGCGTTAGCAGAATACAAAAACATTTTCATAGTTGTTGTTCTTTAAATTGCAGCTTTTTAAAGTGACATGTCATTCATTTGAAGAAAAAAATGAAAGAACACAAGCATATTAGATACCAGCCAGATAATGACATGTATGGTTTATCCTGAACAGCGTCCTACTTTGCGTACAGCACACAAAAAAGTGAACACCAAGCTAAAATGTGTGGTAATACTTTTAAAGGTTCAGTTCACCAGAGTTTTGTAAGAATCTCTCTCTTACTGTTAAACATGTTTTTATGTTCATGATCTCAGGCCTCAGGTTTGCATTGTGGGACTGTGAAAAAGAATAGGGTTGTTCTAACACCTCAGCTTCCTCTGGCTCAAATTCTTTGCATCACTCTTAAGTTGTTCAAACACTAACTCTTCATTTTTACTCTTTTACAACATCGGCAGAAGCAGAACTGAGAAATCTGAGTTCACTGGATGATAAAACGTAAAACAAGACGACCATTGAAAGTCATCCATTCACTCAGCGGTAACAGAGTGAAGACAGAACAAATATTAATGAGCAAATTTGATTGACCATATATATGATTGACCATATTTGCAATTTGGTATCTCTTTAAAGCATCGCAACCGCTTAAAACCCGACAGTCTTTCATTTGCAGGATTGAACCGACAAACTGACAAAGCTTACGTGAAAAAAAAAAAAAAGATCAACTTTCAAAATGCTGAAACTAAATCTCCATCAAACCACCTTCAGGACTGTCCGTTACAAACCGCAGCAGAAAATCTTCACCGATCACTTACAGTTTCACACTTTATAAATAGTTCTTTTGTGTTGCGGCTCCATCTCGAAAAACCTGTTGTGTGTCATCTGCAGAGAGACAGAGCAGAGTGAGCTCTATGGAGCACGAGAGGTCAGCCTGACGAGGGATAGCTGATGGGACGATAAAAGGAAGAAGAGAGCTGAAAAAAGATATGAAGGAAGTGATTTACATATGAGGATTCCTTCCTGTGGAGAATGAAACAGGTTTGAGACACTGATTTGAAGCTGCCTCGTACTCTTGTGTCCTTAGAAAGTTTCAAGTAAACCTGGAAAATGATGAACTAGTGAGGCAGCAGAATGAAAGAAAGAAAGAAGACTTGGATAAAACAGCACAAGCTCTAACATGTTTCCAGTTTGTCATCGAGACTTCAACCCCTGATAAGAAAACCTGAATGTTTTCTAAAAAATGACAGCAATGATGGAACAAACATTCTGTACAATCTAGCAGACACAGACAGATTGGAGGAGAACTTGTGGAAAAGTTAAGAAGTTGAATAAAAGGAAAAATGTGTTCAGAGGGAAAAAAGAAAGCAGGAGGAATGAAAGAAAGCAAAGTGAAAGTTAAAAAGCAGCCGAGAAAAGAACACTTATGAATAAGCAGTGATTAAATGGCGTCTTAAAATTTCTCCAGCTCACCAACATCTCAGGTCAGTGTGTCCCCACGCTGTGGTCCCGTCCACTAACAGCTCAGAGTCGACACTTCCTCTTTAAATATTCTCCAGAGATTCATTTCACTTTCACTTCTCCTGATCACACAAAACTCCTCCTTTCCTTCCTTTATCCACTCCCTCTCCTCTGGAGAGAGACAACAACTACTATCTTGTCTTCACTTTGTCCCTGGATGAACTCTAAAATACTCCATTTCATTGATATAGCACCAAATCACATCATACATATCTAGAGACACTTTACATGTAAGGGTGAGACCTTAGAAATGTTATTAGAATAATATAAATGCTCTTTTTTTGTTTTATTATTATTTAGCCTTACATCTCATTTATCAAACCTGAATTGACACTGGTATAATTTGAACGTAACCTTTCCAATATGAGATATTCAGACACTTAAATAGTATGTATGTCTTTGATACAGTGTGTTCACCTTCACTGTCACTTTTCTCAGTGTCCACACTAGTTAACGTCAAGATAAAATGTTAGGATTATTTTTAATAAAGCCTCAGTTTGACTGAAGCAGAAAAGAAAAAAACTAAATGGTTCCAGACATTTGTTTCAATGGTAATAGTCTCTATTTACATGTTGCTTATAGTCTTAATTTATACAGTGTCTATAATCTTAATAGCCCCTTAAAGCAGTCTACACCACAGTTTTTGCCATTTATACACAGATCTGTGTGCAGCACTTTCTCTGTCACACATTACCAGTACAGCCGTTAGCGTTCATTGTCTTGCCCAAAGACACTTTGGCACGTGGAACGGAGGAGAAAGGGATCGAACTGCCAATCCTCTGGCTAGTGGACCCGCTTTACCTCCCGAGCCACAGCCGTCCGTTGTGTGTTTGACAAACAAAACCCACGTCGCTGTGGTGAGTTTCACTGGAAACTTTCTGAGAATCAGATGTAAACTTTTAACGCTGTGAAATTGTTCCTAGCTTCATGTTGTTGGCGAAGGCAGAAACCTGAACAAATAAATCCAATCTGTGGCTGGATACCACCACACACAAGTTTTATTCTATTCATTCATGTATTTATTTTTGTAGTTTCAGTGATTCAGTGATTCGCTGTGACTGACGCCCCTCACTGCTTCCTGACTCTTTAGTGAGCCAGACAGATCCTTCGGCCCCCTGATGTGAAACTCAAGACCACAGGTGACTGCACCTCCAACGAACCCTAACTCTGCACAGTTTTTAATTTCTACTCTAAAACTTTACTCTGTAATTCAGAAATGACATAACATACAGAATATTCAAGGAAAAGCATGTTCATGTTTTCATGTCGTTTTTTCTCCAATTCTTTCCTCCCAAACTTTTCAACATGTTCTTAAGCATGTTGAATGTTAACACATGTTTAGCCGTCTGACACCAGAGAGATATTATACTAAACACTGCACAACACTGATTACACAAGTCAATCTGAGCCTCAGGTGCAGCAGCACAATTCTGCTCTTCTGTTTTAAATAACTATAAGAATTGAACTGCATCTTAATGTGATGTTATTGTAGCCTCAGTCTGATGTGCAGCTTTAATATGAAGGATAAAATCAGCACGGACTGGATTTAGTTATCACAAACTCAACTGTGGTCCTCAGTACAGCACAGACCTTCACCAAGGCCCGACAGTCCCCTTCAATTAAAACAAGCTGCACCACATTGCACAATTTCTTAGAGATCAGTTCTCTTAATGTTCCTGATTCTATTTTTTCAACAAGATCCATGAAATAGTCCCTGGAATAATTGATAATGTTGAAAAATGTCTATCTTGCAATTTAAGAAAAGAAATTCCTAAATTTTCTGGGTTCTTCCCTGACACAAACTACATTTCTCACCCAAGTCGCATGCTAATCTGCCCTGTTGCTTTTGTGTAGTATTGCTTAAATAAAACATACAAACAAATCATAATAATACTGTATGATCAGGAGCTAATATATGTAATCAGAACAATTTTACGGCGAACTGAGCTCTACGTCTGTCCTGTCAAACAGGCTCAGGCACCTGAACCATAGACTGTATATAAAGAGACCTGAACCTATACTATGATTCATTCGCTAATGGTATCAGATGTGACACTAGCAGTAGTAGTAGTAGTAGTATTAGTAGTAACAGTAGTATTAGTAGCAGTAGTAGTAGTATTTGCAGTGATGAAGCATTATGAACGTTCCATATGATCCTTGTTTCCTCATGTAAAATCCCTGATCTTTCAGTTGCCTGTAAACCGACTCGCTCGCTCAGCGTTAATCACTAACACCTGCATGTGACATGATGGACGAGGTGAGATGATGTGAGACAGGTGTGACCAACAGACTGTGACCGCAAGAGTCCCATCAGTCCGTCTGGGTTTCAGCCTGGAAAGTCCGGTGAAGTTGGTGGTGGAGCATGTGATCCTCCCCCCAGGAGACGTTCATCAGCCCCAGGGAACGAGGTGAGGGAGGTGGAGAGAAGGTGGAAGGAACTGTGACATTGAATGTTCTTTACTTATCAACTAATAATTTTGCAGCGTGATCGGATAAACTGGCAACATCTGGCTTGTACCTCCGTGTAATGAATTCTGAAATGAATGCCACATTGCTTTGTTTTACTTTAAAGTTCATTAAATAACATTTCGGTAACTTTAACTTCTGGTAAATAACTCCTTTCTCTAAAATCAAACTTTATAGTTTGTCAGGTGAAATAATTGGTATAAAAATTATATGTAGTGCAGTTTGGTATCTATAGTACCAGCTGTAAATGAACAATGTTCGTAACTATTTGTGTTACGCTTGTTGTCCTCCATAACCTTCAAACAGTGGTACTGGAAGTACTCAAACATTTTACTGAAGTAAAACTACAAACATATAGATAAATGTACTCAAGTAAAACTACCACAGTACCTTTTCTAATTGAGTTAATGAATAAAATGTCTACTGATGTATTCTGTTTAATACAGCAATAGAACAGACGCTGCAATATGAATAAATGATGCTGCAGATTTTGCGACTAAAACTTTTGCATTGTCATTAATAAGTAAGTCTTAGTGAGGGACTCTGCTGAATCTATTGTGGGTGTAACAGTGCTTTGAAAATATGTTTTGGGGGAGAAAGAATATACTTGCTAATATAAATTCAAAGTGAAAAGATACTTAAGTACAGTAACAAAGTAAATGTTTTTGTTACATCCACCACTGCTTACAAAAACTAAAATAGTATTTTTTTTATTGTAAGTATCCCTTTTATTTTGATGGTTTTTTTGGGATAAATACATATTTTGTTTCTAATAATTATATGGAAAGTGTTTGGTTGCTCAACATGTTAATTCAACCAAGAGTCTTGTATTAATGCCACAGCAGCTTCAGCCACGTGTGATAATTTCAATTCTTGCAGTCATTTGTCAAACATCTCCAAGTATGATCCCTATAATCAATACAAATTATTCCCATGTAGTTTAATAAACACTATAGAAAGTGTTTTAAGTAATTCCAGGATATTTTTTGGCCTAAAAACATTCAACCCCCACCATGGAAAAGAACATTTCTGCCTTTAGCCTTTGTAAATTCTGCCTTGAAAAATAATCAAATGCGTAGTGGCTGTTTATAATTTTATCAGTTTGAAATGGCTGTTTAGTTTCAGAGTATCATGGACAGTCGTCACATCTCTAAACAAATATGTTTAAAGAAGGGATTTCCTCCTGGTTTCTTTCATCAGAAAGTAAATCTCTCGTTTGTTCAGGCGACAGTTTTCTCAGGAGAAAACTCCTGAGAAAACTGTCAAAATACATTACAAGTGTAAAACTGCTTTTCATTGTAAACAACATGACAAACAGCAGCTTGTGGAAAAAACCAGAGCTTTATTATCATTGGACAATTTTTTGCCAAAGAAAATGAACACAGCAGTAAACTGGAGACATGAAGGCATTGGAGGATTCAATCACACATGTACTGATAAATACACAGAAATGCTTAGTTCCCTCCTTCACACACAAACAGATAAAAACACAGACGATGCATAGATGGCACTGGCAGGAAGACCGATGATCCTTGGAAGAGTGTGTGTTACGACTGATCTTTTTAGACTCCTTTGTAAGAAAAGTTAGTCTGCATGTGTAGAGTATGAAAACGAGAGGGTCTGGCAAGTAGTGTGTTTGAATGTGAGTTTGCATAATGTCTTTTGGAAGGATTCCTCATCTTCAGGCTAAACGTCCTCAAAACAGACGTTTCTCGTAACTGTGGGAGAGAGAAGAAGTGATCACATAAATATCCATGAGGACAGAGGTTTGTGCGGTTTAACTTAAAACATAATGCAACACAGAACTCGGAGTTACTTATTTGAGTTGGTGTAGTTTGAAAAAACGTGTGTGTACCTGTGCAGGCTGTGGACTCCACCCTCCATCTGAGCTGATGATGTTCTCTTTTCAAATTTCAGATCTCCAGAGTACATCATGGCTCTGCAAGAAGGAAAGAAACACTGTAAAGCCCCTTTTCCACTGGTCAAAGAATCCACTAACACCCACTAACATCTGGCTTGTGTTTGTAATGGGAATGGATTCAATCAGTTTTCACTCCCGGGTCAAATGACTCTGCAGTTTTAATCAGCTCCGATCTGCAGCGATGGAAACGGGACACCAGGGTGAACGTGCTAATTTGGCAAGACAACGAGGTGAAAGAGCTTCTCAGTTTTCAGTGCGTCCCCTGGAGACTCATGTCACCAGAGGACATGAAAAGACAAAAAAAAGGCAAACTCCTCCACTGGCAATGGAAAGAATTCAATCGCCTCTTTAGTTGGTTAAACCAACTTATATGTGGTAAGGAATTAGAAGGATTTCAATATGAGGCATGAGAAACAAAGTCATGGTGAGTGAGGTGACTGTGACCTCTGACTCAGTTCATTTAATGAACTATTGTACCATTCCAGAGATACAGTGGACAAACACACAAACAACCTGAAAACATGAGACTCCATACACAGCTGTCCCCAGCGTGGAGGCCAGAGTGGCTGCTTTGATTTGGGCTTTCCTAAATGCCAAGTGTGCGCAGCCCTAAATATTGCAGCATTATATTTAAAGCTTTTTGATTATTCAGCAGTTATTTGCTTTTGCTAAATCAACCATTTAAATGATTTCATCCCAAACAAATTCAACCCCCCAACAAATTCCACTCAAATGTACGTTTCTGTCCACATTCATTTCCACATCACCATTATTTTGATTGGTCCTCAGAGGGCTCAGTTAAACTCACTGTTACACAGGCTGATTTCACACAGTTACTAGTGTCTCTAGGCCCCTTTCTACTGGTCACTACAACCACTAACATCTGGCTTTTATCTGCAATGTATCGGCATTCACTCCCGGGTCAATGGACTCTGCAGCAGTCATGGGTTTTAATCTGCTCTGGCTCCGATCGGCGGTGATGGAAACATGACACCCGGGTGAACTAATTTGGCAGACAGCGAGGTGAGAGCCTCAGTTTTCAGTGACTCGCTGGGGGAAAGAAAACAGAAAGGCAAACTCCTCTCGTGGCACAGGGAAAAAAAAGTCAGTTGTAGGTTTATCCACATTTAAACATCAGCATAAATGTTGCTGTAAAAGATGTATTTGTTTACCTGAGCTGTGTGAGGCTCTTAGAACCGATGTCCTGACAGGAGTGCTGAATGCCGGCCAGCAGGTATGGAATAAACTTGTGGATGGAGCCTTTGTCCTGCACCGCTCCAGAAACACCCTGAGCAACTTTAATCTTATCGCTCTCACTGTAAGGGGAGAGGAGGAGAAGAGAAGTGAGGAGAGTGGCGGGTGTATTCAAACCAGATGATCGTCTACGAGCTGTGTGCTGCCACCTTGCGGCTAAAAGTGAATAAAATGATTGATGACTTCGGAACATTTTCTCTTTTGAGGTTTTTTCTTATTTGTTTTTGAACCCAACAAACATTTTAAATTTCTAGCACTGTCTTTTCTCAGCAGTCTCATCGTCCTTCAACAGCTGCTCTGAAAACCACTGAAAATCAAATGAGGAAGTGTTGTCATCTGGGAAGAACCAACAGATGTCTCGACAGTACAAAGGCAACAGGAAGAAAAAGATTTTCTTCTCTCTGGGGTTAAGAATGAGTCTCTTGCTTTGTTCTAATTTCACCCGTAGAAGAACAAATGTTCGGCACCTGAAGTATCTGGTCTGGGAGCCCAGGTTTTTGTCCATGGCATCCAAAGAGCCCATGCCACGGTACTTCTTCAGTCTGATGCCGTCAGAGAAGAAATATTCACCCGGAGCTTCACTAGTGGCAGCCAGCAGAGAACCCATCATCACTGGACATAGAGAAAGAGAGAAGGTTAATGACTGGATCATAGAAATGACAACTGAAAGCATTTGATTAAAGGGGAAATGGAGGACATTTTTTGTTTTTTCTTCTACACCTCCCTCTGGTGTAATCCTAGTTTCCAACTGAGCGGCACAAACCCCATCATCCAAATCTGAAAATCTACAGCTCACATTAAAACCCTGTTTCCATGGATTCAAAAATATGACATACAAAAAAATACATCCTCAAAACAAGAATTAATTACATCAGTCTCCTCCGATGTCCAGATATTTAAATCATAAACTCTTCTACACACTGACCCTGAAACACTCATGTATCCTACCTGTGGATGCTCCCAGTGCCAGAGCTTTGGCGATGTGCCCGACATTCTGGATGCCTCCGTCAGCGATGACGGGCACACCAAAACGACGTGCGTACTCCGAGACCTTATAGACAGCTGTGGCCTGGGGTCTGCCACACGCCAGCACTGATGGGGGGAAGAAAGATGATGTAAGAAAATGTGTGTAGCTGAAGAGGTTGGTCAACTTATACATATATAGTCTCATCCAGAGACTACAGGATAGTGTTGCACTATATATACACACATCAACCCTCCCTCTGCCAAATGACACACAACTAAAACTAACCACCACACAAAGCTACAGACTAATGCTGGAATAAAACCCTTATCTATCTATCTAACACAAAGAAATTCAAGAGCTTTAAGTGATAAGTGCTGACGCTGGTGTTGATGTGCTGTAAAAAAAATTTGATCTCTACAGGGGAATTGATGTTACATCCTGCCCCTGCTCCACCTTTCGTCTGAACGTTCCGGAGATTTGTGTTGTTGTAAACGTGTCTGAACATAGAATCTTCTGATTTACTGTTCTTTCAACTACTTTCAACTCCGAAGAGCTCTGGGAACAGGAGTTGTCCGCTGACTAAAAATGTGATCAACTCGATCAACTGAGACTCACAGTGGGTGATGTTTGATTTTAAAAAAAGTGAATGAGCAGACAGGCTTGGAACACGTGCATTCGTGTTGTCACGTTGGTTAAACAATGTGAGAATGAGGAAGTTAAACGAGTCACATCAGCAGATAAATCCACCACATCTTCCTGAGCATCTTATTCAGGGATTTGAGAGCAAGTCTGATTCTCACAAACTCAAAAGATTAACTACTGTTACAGCACTAGACACTTACAGACTTCACAGTAGCTCAGAAAGAGGCTTGAATGTGTGAACACGTGTTGTGTTACAGTAAGGGATGAAACAGTTACCGGTTTTTTCTGCTTATAATTAACCACAATCAAATTCCTGACGATATCATTATAACCACAGTGGATTACCACGGTGAAAAGCTCATTGTAAAAACTGTCCAGCATCAGCACTTTATTAGAAACGTATTAAAACACATTGAAATAAAGACCAACATTTGGCAAGCACACCATCTTCAGACAGACAGACAGACAGAGAGAGAGAGAGAGAGAGAGATCCTGCAGATTATGATATAACAGTGTTTCAACTTAATTGTTGCAGAAGAAGCGATGCCCATTTATCAAGGAACATACATTTGAATTCAGCATTTTATAAAGATCAGTTCTACATGTGAGTGATGAGCCTGGATGCAGTACTATTTCTCACTGTTCACATCTCATTTGAGAAATATATACATCACATTCATGTAGATTTTGGCACACAGTTGTAGGTCAGATCCAAAATGTGTCACCTTTGAGTGCAACAACCACAGGCATGTGCAGGCAGGCCACAGTGTGCAGTCTGAGAGTGTGAGAAAGACATTGGAGTGGAGCACAGATGGATGAAAAAAGGCCTCCATCTTAATCCAACTACTCAAGTCTTGAGGCAAAGCCACCACCTGAAAACACAAGACTGCCTGGTCTCAACCAGCATTACCACCTCCTTCAGTGACAGACTGATTCACCTGAGGGGCAGGGAGAGGTATCACAGGCCGTTCCAGGATGCTGTGACCAGCACTGCTCTCACTAGACCACATGCATCAGGGTCTGTGACTAAATTACAAACTCACTCACTCAGATGTTGTTTCATTTAACTGAGCAAAACTTGTTTGTATTTGCAATTTTAATATCTTGTATGATTAATCCTGTTTACACTGTATATCATACCATTTTTCAGATTGTCTTATGTTTACATATTCATTATTTTTTTACTGGTCTTTCTTTTTGTTATGATCCAGTTTGCTGCTGTTACACGATGTAAATCCCAGAACTAGGGCTAGTAAAGGATTATTTTATCTTAAACAGACACTCTGTGACTGCCTGCCCCACCACTGAGCCACTCTCTGCTGTTTGCTCATTCCACTGCCGTGTTAAGAATGGACGATAGAAATAGTTGAGATACAATGGTGGAGGGTGGTGGATGTGGGGACAATAAATCACAATTCAGGATAAGGAGAAAAAATACAGTGGGTTTGGACTTATACCAGCCACCATCGGACCCATGGTATCTATAGGCAACCAAAACATATGAGTGGACAGTGTTTCTATTGGATGACACCATCCGGACCAGAGAGCAGTGGGTCAGTACAGTGGGGGGAGGAGGAGCCACAGCCGCTCAGGATGACTGACAGATTAGTGAGGATGCGGGAACAAGCAAACCCCAGAACCCCAAAACCCCTAAAGCCAGCTCTCAAAAACAAAACAAAAACCCTACGACCACTACCCCCACTACTTCTACCGAAGCAAAGCTGTTAACCAATCAATGCAGCAGGCTGTGAAGTGAAGGGGGGTGTCACACTGATATTGGAGCCAATGAGAGCCCCGGGGGGAAGGCAAACTTACCACTGTATCCCGTAACAGTGGTTGGGGTTTTGGGGCTGTGGAGCTTTATTGCTGGTGGTACACTGGGGGGAGCTGGACATAAAATCTCACACACACACACACACCATATAAACACAGGGGTGGAGGGGAGGAGGTAGGGGAGAAGATTTGAGAGGGGGAAAGAAGAGAGGAGAGATGATAAAAAAGAGGAGGAGGTAGGTGGAACGATGACAACATGATGAAGATGACAGACAAAAATTAAGAAAAAAACAATAAGCACAAGAAAATGAAGAACGAAAAAAGCTTTTGATTTAAAAAGAATCCTGGAAAAGATGAAGAAACAAAAAGAAGAAGCACAGACAGGAACAACACTCATTTATATTCACTGTGTCTGGAAAAAGACCACAAACTCCATCCTAATTTAAAACAACTAAATCCAAATCCAGTGTCAGCACCAAAACAAGTTTAAAACTATTTTTCTGGGAACAACAACCCAAACTATGCAATTTGACCAACGTTTCTAAACTGTTCAGCTCGTCTTTACATGGGGTTAAAATATCAGATCATCACAATACCTAAAATTCTTGACTTGACCGAGAGAAATATCAGCCTGCGAACTGAACCACAATCAGACGTAGCTCGTATTCTTTAACAAACTGGCCACAGCAAATCAGACAAGATAATCTAGAGACTTTTAACATCTCAAAAAAGTGCATCCAAAGTGTCAGAGAGGGTATAAATCAAAACGCTAATGTTTCCACCTGAGGGTCTGCGTGCATTTTGCAAAGTCAGCTGTCTGACACTAACACAAACTTCACAGAATACAACAAGCATGTTTGGTGCCACTGTCAAACTGACACTGTCGTCTCATCCAGGTCTTGGGATCAATGAAGCAAACTGGACTTAAACATTTCCAGTCGTATTGCTTTCCCTTTGGCACATTCAGTAACCACAGCTTTGTCGCTGAGGAGCAGTTAGCGATGCTGCTGGTTGCTGATCAGTGACTCACCTTCCTGTGTGATGCAGATGGAACCGCTGCCCATCCCCACTCTGAGCGCATCCACTCCTGCATCGATGAGGTTCTTCGCCTGAGCTGCAGTCACCACTGCAGCAGACAGGGGGAGACAACGTAAACAACGGAACACAACTGTAGTCAATGTTAGGGCTACATTCACACTATGTTTTAGTTTAAAATGTATCGCTGTTGCTTTTTAAAAATTTTTTTTTTTTTTAACAAGAGCTGTCCAAACTACTCGTACAGAAGTTTGGAAACTCCCCTGGACCCATTTTAGTTTGAAAACCCTGGGACTGAATTGTAGCATGGACAGGCAGAGACAGACGTTTGCAGATGTTGACAAAGTCACTCATATTCACTTCCTGATGGGTTCTTATCAGTCACTACTCGACTACCAGCTTTTGTCTGCAATGGTAATGGACTCAATCGACATTCACTCTCGTTCAAACGTTTCAGTTGTGGCCATGAAGTGACGCACCGGGGGGGAAAACAGAAAGGCAAACTCTTCTCCTTTTATTTGCAGTTTTACTCGCTTTTTAAAAAACCAGTGTACAGTCACCGATTTTGGGGGAAATTAGTCATAATATGTATTTTACTTTAGCTTAAACACTTAAAAAACAAGGATGTTGGTTTTAAAACGACTCCTTTCATACCTTTTAGAATGGATGTAACCAGAAGCTTTAGGGAAGCTCAACCAGTCACTGACACTGCTAACAAAGTTTTGGGCTCAGAAACGTTATTTGCCTGTTTGTACTCACAGCTGATGATATAATGTTCAAACAGCATCTATTCTATGACACTGTCTGGTACTTTGGATGGGTAGTTGGACTCAAATAAGATTTTTGCCCATATATTAGTCTACGGTTATATTTGCATATGTAGGTATAGTTACCATTGCCTCCGATGACCTGTACTTGGGGGTACTTTTCTTTTATATATTTGATCATGTTTATCTGGAAGATCGAGTTGCCCTGAGATGAGTCCTGGAGGTAGAGAGAGAACACAAATCATCACTTTGTTCAGCTCAGCGTCCACATAAAAATAAGAAGTCTGCAATAAATGTGCTCCCATCAAGTTTTGATCAAGACCAAGTTTTCATCTCACATGGATTTCCATCTAAAAAAGATAATCTCTAATTAATGTGCTCAGTGGAAGCACATTTAACAACATACTGATGCATCACTGATTTTAATCAAGAGCCCACTTCCAGTCTGTTCCCCACCATCAGTTACAGCAGTGATTCCTTAGTTATGAAGATGAAAACCAGTTTGTATTGGTTTGGGAATAAAAACCAACCAGTCCAGCCTGCATCAAAGACTTAAACTGATCCAAATAGAACAATCCAAATAACTTGTCCCCTACATTTCTAAGACTTCATTATCTCCTGTCTTTATTGTAAATAGATTTTAAGTCCTGCTTACCAGTACGACCACGTCCACCCCGCTCTGCACCAGCAGATCCAGTCGGTACTTGTCATCGTTGTGGGTACCGATGGCAGCGCCACACAGCAGCTGTTTACGGGAATCTTTGGAGGCCAGAGGGAAGTCTCTGTTCTTCTTCAAGTCTGTGCGAGCGATGATGGACACCAAGGATCCCTCTTCGTTCACTATAGGCAATTTACCTGCAGGAAGAAATCACATGGATTAAACCCATATAGACTAATGCATCTAGTGTGTAGGTTAATCAGTTATACTTTTATTCAGTCATACTTTTATATTCCATGTTGAATTTATGAGAAAAAGATTAAATACTTATCTCACCTTTCTTACTTCTCTGGAGGATTTCATTGGCTTCTTTCAACGTTACTCCAGCTGGGGCGACCACTAGGTCTTCCCGCTTTGTCATCACCTGAGAAGATGGTGTCACCAAAACCATGTAAATGCAGAATTTATTCTTGGAGAATGTGAAAAGTTCTAGTATTTCTTTTTTTTCTTTTTTTATGTGGTTCCTTGTTTCATATCTAGTCAGCATAAAATGTATTATGATTCACTACCAATTTAAATTCTAATGATGAATGCATCAGCAAATGTGAGTTCCTGAATTCTAGAAACTTTTTTATGCTCATGATTAATCATCACTGTATTACCAAACACGTCTGGCTTTTGGGGAAAACACTGTTCTTTATCTTCACAAAGTACTATTATGTCCACCTGGCTGAGTGGCAGGTAGTGGTCCTCCTCCTTCAGGAAGTCGATGTCTCTGGAAGAAATGATGCCCACCAGCTTGCCGCCCATTTTGCCGTTGTCTGTGATGGGAATGCCACAAAAGCCATGGCGAGCCTTGGCATGGAAGACGTCCTGTACGCACTCGTTGGGGCTCATCACCACGGGGTCTGTGATAAAGCCCTGCTCATAACGCTGGAGGAGAGAGGGAAGGAGGTGAGGAAATACAGGGATGGGGATGAGGAAGAGAAAAGGGGGGTCAGGAGAAAGAGCAGTGGTAAAGGAGAAAAAGAAATCACTGCCTACAGCAGAGGAGCAAAGGATGCTGGGTAAATAAAGTTCTATTAGGTTCTATCTACAACCAAACTGACTAAAATGACAACAACAAAAAAAAAAAAAAAGAAGATAGTGAGATGAAAACAAACAATCAGAAGAAATAAAGAACATGAGACTGGGGAAAAAGTCATGACACTGACATGAGAAAGACAGGAGGCTTAAAGACAGGAAAGGGGACAGGAAAACAATAGACTGAAAATAACCAGCGATATAACGATACAAGTGAGGAGATGAAATGAAAAAGTAAAAAAAACCACAGATCATCATTACCTTCACTTTACGAACTTCATTCGCCTGAAATTCTGGAGTGCAGTTATGGTGGATGAAACCGATACCACCTGTTAGCTGTGAGGAGACAAAATATTAGAGTTCGTCATGACAGGAACAACTAGAATGTCACTCAGTAGTGACAACTAGCTCTAAATGTGCCTGATCTTATTCACAAAGCTCTATCAATTATCACATGGAAATGTCAAAAGAAAGTCTCCAACCAACCATGGGCCAGGGACAAAAACATGACCTCTTGGCAGAAGTATGTCTGTTTTATGCACTTATATTTTAACATCCATTCAGATATATGTGAAGTTACTGTTACAGCGTTTAAAACGGACACATTTATTTTTGTGGATATAGAAGCTTTGACAGAGTGCTGGTGTTTTACTTACTGCCATAGCAATGGCCATGTTGGCCTCTGTGACAGTGTCCATAGGAGAGGAGACAAAGGGGGTCTTCATGGTGATTTGTTTGGTGAGTGCTGATGTCAGGTCCTGGATAAAAGACAGACAAGTAAAACATTGGTTCAGTCTTTTATTCTTTCAATGAGTCATTTTTATTCAAAACTCGAACATGTCACAGTCTTATTGTGTCATATCTTACCGGGACAATTTAATATTGAAATCTGCTATTAGAAGTTTTAAAAAAAAAAAAAGAATATATATATATATATATTCATTCATATATATATATATATATATATATATATATATATAAGGCATATATATATATATATAATATTGAAACTTTAATTTACATTCAGGGTCAGTAGGGGTCCAATAACAAATCTTTGTATATAAAAAATCAAAAATATAAATTTCTACTTATTAATATGTTTTTATAAATTTGCTTATAGTCTTTTATACTTGAATAAATGTGTTGTTAGCTTGAGGTTGCAAGGACACTTGGGTCAAACTTCTTCCAGTGTCTTATTTTTATTGATTTCTCGATTATGTATTTGTGTCAGGATTACAGGTGCAGATTTGAAACAGAACTGATCTGTCCCATCTAAAAAAATATGATATTTGGGTTTAGGAACAACAAGCAGCCAAAATGATGAGATGATATTTGCACTGGTAATCCTCACTCACCTCATGTGCTCCAACCCTGGATATCATCTCTAGCTCAGATTAGTGTAATGCCACAACAGCAGCGTTAATCGGATTTCGTGTGTTGGTAAATTAAAAAATAATTGTCCTCAATCGCAACTCACCACTTGATCTGATGTGAAGTCGATGTAACCTGGCAGGATCAGAAAGTCGCTGCAGGAGAGACAAGAAAAGATAGAAGAGGTTAGACTTTGGGGTCCTTATGAGACCTGTCCAGCTCAGCAACTTCGAACCTGCTTCAGCCAATCATAACTGAAGACAGGAAACACTCAGGTTTCATGGGCTGAAACGTGCACTTTACAAAACGCAACTCTGTGAGCATGTCCAAGTAAATACTTTCCAGTTCAGAAATAGAAGACTGTATTCAAGGAAAAAAATGTGACTTCAACTACTCAGAGCAGACGTATTGCCCATATGAATTTCTTTCTTGGGAATCCTCAGACGGAGTCACGTTACAGTGCGAGGGGTATGTGTAAAATGCAGAGATGCAAGGCATGACCATCAATGTAGCGTCTGAGTCATAGTGAGCACCTAGTGACAGTGAGACCAGAAGGAGACCGAACATGTGTCACTCAGTTAACTATTATACTTTAATGTGCCGCCAACAGCATCAAATCAGTCAGTAGAATCATGGGTTGATTGGATCACAGGGTGTTAAGTATATATTTGCTTTGACACTAATGTACCTTAGTACTAATAACACAGTGCTAATTAATTATTTAACAGAACATTTGATTGGCTCATTACTTTATAGAATTATCAGGTAAAAACAATTTTGCTTTACAAACACGCGGAGTAACTCACTTTTCTTAATTTCAAACTTGAGACATCATGCTGAATAGCAGATAAATGATGCAAGATATCACTGCCATAATACAATTCTTGATAGTTCTTCATCTACGTCAAACTACTGAAAACAGTGAAAAACATCAGATATATTCTCCGAGAGGCCCAAGTGCCATCTTCAGGCTAAAGGCTCAATTTAACCAACAGGTCTTACCCCAAAGATATTCATTTTCAAATGACATAAAACTTGCTTTGAGATGTTATAGGCAGGAACTGTGTTGGCATTTATCAAGGAATACATAAAAAATTCCAAACAACGTTGATCTATGATAAAAAAAAAAAAGAAGAATTAACTCAATTTGTGTCGATCAACTAATTTGTTGACAAATAGCCACAACACCAAACGTTTCCTGGCTACAGCCTGGAGAGCCAAATGTAGTGATTTTCAACTTTCGCTCCCATGTCATTGTGACTTGAACCTGTTTTTAGCTGCTGGTCACAAGTGTCAACAACCATGATGAAGTACATCGCATCAATAGTTTGTTTAGTGCATAGACAAATACTAAGCAGGGGCCAAATTTAGCCGGGTTCCACGCAGGCCAACATCACACACAGGCCTGAGTAAGCCAGGACCCATAAATGGGAGCAGTATGTGTGCAGAGGAACGCGTCCCTGTTTAATTTCCAAGAGACTGTTTTCACTTTCTAAACCAGTTAGTTCAGTTATTAGGGACATGGACAGTGTACGATTTAAAACATAGAAACCAAATACAAACTGTGGGTTTAGTTCAAAGCAAAAACAAAACTTCACCGCTGACTCAGACAATGTGTTCATCAGTTCTGCTGCCAAAAACTTTCACTGCTCAGTTGGTGATGCAGTGGCTCAAATTTCTACAGAGGGGCAATGGATGAACTTTGTCCTCATAACTCACATTTGTCAGTGGATCAACCATGAAATTTCTGTTATCATATTCTATAAGAAGATATATCAGAGTACAGAAACATTATTTCCATTTCTTCTGATGAATTTCATTCTTTAGGCTGATAATAACTTCACTTTAAAAGGTACAGTGTGTAAAATGGAAAGGAAAGGGATCTACTGGCAATATAGAATATAAAATATCCTACCAAGGTTTTCACTAGTGTGTTTCATCTAAATTGTACCAATTGTTGTTTTATTTACTCTAGAATGGGCCCTTTAAATTTAAATACTTTATATTTACATCTGGAGTAGGTCCTCTCTGCAAAGGCCACCATGTTTTTTTACAGTAGCCCAAACTGAACACACGGAACACCTTTTGAATTTTCATGACAACTGAAGCTACCACAGGTTGTCTTTCATGTTTGGGAGGGTAAGGTGAGGGGTGTTCAGCTGCAACATGACACTTCACCACTAGATATCACTAAATTCTACACACTGAACCTTTACATTTAAGTTAAAATGAAGACACCACTTGAAGCTCTGGCATTATTTAATGCAGGGCAGTAGTCAAAATAGTCATTGGAGGGAAGTTTAAATATGGTCAAATTGTCCCCCCCCCCCCCAATAAACTGAATTGCAAACTGGCCGGATGATAATAATAATAATACTAATAAAACTGTTATGCTATGACCATGGAGCGGAGAGGAGGACAAAAGATGACTGAAGAGAAAGTTAGTGTAGGAATCAATCCAAACCTTTTGCTGAAATAACTGCACTGTAATATTTCTGTTCATTGTTTGAACATAATACAATCAAATATCAAACATTGTGGACCCTAATGCGTTTGCTGTCTTATGTCTTATATTACCAAGCACACATTAAAATTACGATACCGTTTTAAACATTGTTTTAAATAACAAAATACATTAGCTGTGGGATTTTAGCTCCCCCCCATGTTTACTTCCTAACTCGGGCCTTGATTTAATGTAAATGTAAGAACACTTGCTGGAAAGATGAAGCTCAGTTGACTCATCATCAGGTGTACTGCTCCGCCTGTGATAACTCTCATATATTGTATCTTGTTGCTCTGAAAAGACTAAACTGTCTGTGTGGTTAAAGCATAAGTGTCTGATGGACCCTTCACTCCTGTTACGTGTTTCCAGTGTTTACACGAATGCTGCTGCGGTGTTTCTCAGCTAGTAAACAACTTGGTTTGGTGTTAGCCACGCTAAGCTAGCCTAATGTCACACTGATGACGAATTTCACACTTTAGCCGGAGGGAGCGGTGCCCCCATTCCAGACTACTAGTGTTAGCACGCTAGGCTAACCCCCACAGCAGCGTGTGGGTTAGGTTTAAGCTGCGCGTAGGTCGCTTAGCTCGGTGCAGGGTGGTGGGGGTGGTCGGTTCTTTACTTGTACGTGAGCCCGTCTCCCCCGTTGAACAGCTGCTGTCCCGATAACCCGTCATCGGGGACGTAACCGGTCTGCCCGCTGATCAGGTAGTCCGCCATGACGTCCGCCGCCCGGTCCTGTGTTCGGTCCCGGCTGATGATGGACCAAACTCAACCAGCTGCGATGGCAACACACGCGCACACGGAGGCCCGGGGACAGACACCGACAACTTTGTTCCTCCTCGTCCGTGTCGCTGTGCTCCTCCACGGTCACTCCTCCGTCCTGCCCCGCGCTCCTCAGCCGCGGAGACGATGTGCACCGCGTGTCACCGGCTGGTACCGAGGTGTTCTCTTCCTGCGCGCGCTCGTTACTCACGTTCTGCTGCGGCTCCTCCGTCCACACGTGCTCTACTATCCTGTGACAGTGTTTCCGAGACCGACGTCACATCCGACAGACACGCCCCCTCCATTTATAATTAGCACCTTGAATGGTTATTTTTCTACACATTATCATACTGATGAATATTCATGATTTAACCATTGCATATGATAAGATTGATTCATTGACAATGTCTAATTTATCAACATTAAAAAACAAGGATGTTGAGTTCACTTTCATTACAAATCATTTTCAAAAGCTAGTGGCAGTGAAGTTTTGACATTTTTGATTGGTGTTAATTTATGATTTATGATTAAACAAAATTGTTTAAGATTAATCTGTTAAGGTCTGTTTCATCTATTGGTCATCAGTTAGTTTCTGTACTGCACAGATTGGTTTGTGAGGGCTTTGGTAAATAATGAATCTTTAATTTACACCTATGATTTACACTCAGGGTCCGTAGGGGTCCTATAACAAATCTTTGTATGTAAAAGAGTACAAATCTAAATTTCTACTTAATATATTTTTATAGATTTGATAATAGTCTTTTATACTTGAATGTAAGAAATGCAAAGAAATTTCAATCATCTTTCAGCACTATGCAGATGTTTTATGTTATGAGGCTGTTGTGCTTTGGGATAAACCCTTGAAGGTGCACTCCCCCCCAAGCTCCACACTACTGTGTGAAGCTGAAACTGGGTCACAGGCGTAGGGTCAGGCAGTGCAGTGGGGCAGTTAATACTGTGTTGGCACACTATCACACCTAACTATATTAGGCCGTAGCAGATGCAGAGCTGGGACCTGCATAAAATGAGATGCCAATCTGATAATGTCAGAGGTGATGTGGGTTTCTGCAGCATGTGTTGAGAAACATACAAGTAATTCTACAGACTTTTATGTAATCCCATTATTTCCTTTAAATCCACTGAAAGCACCTTTGGACTCCTTTTACTGTTTTACATTGATGGTACTCATTGACTAATCAATGTCAAAGTGAGGGTAGGAATACAGAGTCAGCACACTTCTTTCTTTGATCCACATAGGCAGCAAAGATGCTTGAGACTCAAATATAGACAAGACGTTCCTGAGATTCATGAGCAGCACATTGAACACTTATGTTTGAGGGCTCTATTGTATAATGGAGAATGTCCTATCAGTGTAATACCAGAATGGGGCTCAGTAGAATGTATACCCCAGTCCAAGACCAGATAGTCCCCCTATGAAACCATTTTGATTTGGATGTGCACTAATTGCACACACATAATATCTCTCCGCTAAACATGTCGGATTTATTTTCATTGAGCTCTATTAATCAAGGGAAATGTTGAAAAACATGATCTCTCACTGTTTAAGTGAAAAATGAAAATCCACTCCTTATCCAGATCTGCACCAATTTAATAGGTTCTTCTCTGATCCATACCACATTCATTTTGTGGTAATCTGTCCAGTAGCTTTTGCATAATCTTGTTTACAAAGAAACAAATGGACAGAGGTGAAAAAAGGACTACGACAGTGCTTCAGTGTGGTGTGGATTCCTATAAAAAAACTTTATAATAACTAAGGGGCATGAAATATGGATTCAGTTATGTGAAGCTCATAATTACTAATCGGTGTGTAACTGCTTACAGCAAAGGTTGTGTTTATAAATCTCAGTTGAATTTTATCTAAAAAAAATTTGTTAATCTTGAAAAATCAGAGTCAAGGTGGTTTTATGTTGAAGTTAAAATTTATATGAGCCTCCCGTTAAGATAGTAATACATATCTCCTCAAGATTTCATTTAACTCATCACATTTACTCCTGTAGTAGTAAAGAAAATGAAGGAAACAAACCACTTAAGACAATCACCCAATTTCATATTTGGTGTGTGAGTATAATGAAGACACGAGACACAGGGTCCGGTTTTAAAAACTCTCAGTAACTCTATTTCTGTATTAATGTACAACCGTTGAAAATTACAGCAATTTTTTTGTATTTTTCTTTGTTTTTTTCTTTTTTTAAACGATCTATCTATCAACAGCCATTTTCCAGAAGAAAAGTGAACAATGTGGGAAGGAAAAAAAGAGAAAGTAAAGAGCAAAAATAAAATGAGGGGGTGAATGTATAGAAAACGAGAGGAGAGCATGAGATGAAGGGGGGGAGGCAAATTACCAGGTGACATTTTATTTTCTGCAGTTCGGTGCTTGAGCATGAGTGTGTCGATATGTGCATGCTGTGTTGGTGTCAGTGGGTGGTGCTGTAAGCGTGCGTTAAGTGAAAGGCTGAGATTACACTTGCTGCTTCAAAATAACTTCATCGTCTGATCAGCAGAGGTGCTAGTATTCAATGGAGGGGCTCAGGCTCACGCTTGTTTCGATCGACATCAGCTGAACACGATCAAGCACCAGTGTGAGAACGTAAAGAGACATGATTTCAGTAGTTTTACTTAGTTAACAATGACTAGCAACTGTATGCTGTCAGTTGTGGCTGGAGCACCTCATAACCAAGGGAGGGAGGTGTGCTTATTATGAAAACACTGGCGACAAAATCTATAGAGTTGTTATGTTAACACACATTCATCTTATTCTATAACATCTTGTACATATGAACATGCATCATACGTATGAAAACACTATTTTGTATGTGGGAGTATGTTGGACCACAAAGTTTTTTTTTTCCACACAAACACCAAGTTCATGTCTATGGCTTCATCCATACTACTACAGTTAAAATGTATTTTGGCTCTGCATTAGTTTTAATCCCTGTCCATACTACAATACCTGTAAACGCATATTGTGCTCGAATAATAGCTAGTCTCCTATGCATTTAAGCAGTAGTATCATTGGTAGCCAAGGCTAATGCTGGATGTCTTCCTCCAGAAGTGGGCCATCATATATGCATATACATATCAGTGAAGGCTAAATCGAGACCGAAAAGACCCAGTCAGCAAGAGGTTGTGAGCGTCTGTCATTGTTTTCCAAACATTGCTCTTCCTGCCCATCCAGAGTTTTCAAATTAAAATTCTCAGTCTTAACGGCTCTAAAACTCCAGAGTAGAGTGAAGGCCAGGCGAATCCACAGAAAAAACACAAAAACGTAGTTGTATGGATGAAGCCTATGAACAATCTGTGGCAGCGACATGTTTAATCTGGGATTATTTCAACAACTGTTGAAGTTCAAGAGAGGAAAGTGAAATTAAAACGTGTGTAGATTTCAGTATCTACACACGTGTTCTGACAAACCGAATAGGTTCTATAGTTACAACTACCAACAAGTGCCTGCTAGTCACGATTGTCTATATAAAACCACCAAATGCAGGCCGACAATCAGCAACATCTCTCTACAGAAAAATAACATTATTTCTCCCACAACTTCTTCATCTGCTTAATAACAAAAGCATTTTTATTAGTGCCTCTCTCTTTGTGTATTATTCCAGCATCACAAGAATAATCATGGAGAATAACAGCTCTCACTCTCTTTACAAACAAGAAACATGTTGCTTTTAGCTGCTCATATCAGCGTCTAAATGCTTTATGTGAAATAAAAGCATGCCCACTGTTTTCACACACTTGACGAAAACCTCAAAATTTGCCCTTAATTATCAGCTCGCAAAAGCTGCAACAAGTGTAACCACGGTGAGTGTGATGCTCCGAAGTCAAAACGTGTTAATGGGGATGAGGACGAGAGGAGGAAGGTTGAGATACAATCGTGCCATTCTGTGACCCTGCAGCATTATAGGAGTGAGGGGAGAGAAAGACAGAAAGTTAGAAGCAAATGAGCAAGTGTAAAGAAGCAAAAAGGAAGAGGTCAGTACAAATGCACCAAGAGATGGTCACTGAAAGAAGCAAAAGGTAGGTGGGCGAAGAAGAAAGGAAGTGAGGAAGGAGGGAGATGCTGGTGCTTTGCAGTCACGATGGAGCTTCAGGTGTCATGGAAATCCTTCAGCAGCGTGCGTCGCCTCTGCTCAGCAATGTGCATCTGATTCTCCAGATCCTGAAAGACACAGACAAACAAACAAACAATCGTTGTAGCTAAATTATAAGTCATTACTAAAAAAATTCAACAAAAAGACCCAAAACAGTTATTGATCTTATTACTCTGGGCCATAGAGCTCCACTAGCTTCACTGTTCTCCAAGAATGAATAAAAACAACCTATTAGCCTAATAGCCAGGCTGTTGTACTGGGCGAATTGTTCCTTTATTACCACAAACAAACACTGTAGTTCTGACTGAAACCCACAGACACTCTTCTGGCCTAAGGAAAACTCTGCAGATCCTCTTCAAGATGAAGGGAGAGTTTCTAGCCACAGGGCCACATCGAGACTGAACTTGGCACTGAAAGAACAATTCCTAATAGAGAGTTTTTTACTGTGTAATATCTACCTCTGTACAATAGTAATTCACTGCAACAGCTGCCCCTGTGAAATATCCTCTGCTACAGGTGTGTGTGTTAGAGAGTGCCCTCCCCCCTGCAATTTTCTGTCCCAACACGTCTGAGCCAGAGAGAAATCTAACCGAGCCCGACAGGTATTGTTTTTTGTGGCCCAATGTTTCCCCAAATTAAAGGCATGTGCAGTGTAAATCAAGTATACAGCCCAGCCAACATGACCAACCCCGAATATCATTCCATAAATGTTGTCCATGCCCAGCCCATCTGGACCCTTTTTGGGTCAGGCATCCACATTCTGGTGTGTGTGCAGGTTTTGCATGTAGTTATTTATTCTCCGCACATTTTTATTCTTCTTGAATGTTTTTTATTTTCAATATTAAAAGAGCTCAACTAAGGTAATGTACCTGAATTTCACTGAACACAGCACAATGACAATTCTATTCAAAATTTGAATTAAAGTTTAAATAAAAAAACATTCTCAGTTAATTCCTTTTTAAAGTAACTATGATAAATAATGAAATTAATAAAATTATATTAATATGCATCTCATGAATACAACAATTAACATCCGCTCAAAGCAAAGGATCACCATGTTAACTCTTTACAGTCTGCTATCCTCTGTGAGAGCGAGAAAAAAAAAAAAGAAGACTAATCTTGACATAAAAAAAACAATTAATGAAAATTCCTTCATTTAGTATAAAACATAGCTTTTATTTGTTTGAAGTAATTTAACAAACAACTGTATTTATCTACTTTCAGGTGATTTTAACTGTTACCCAAAACCTTGACTTCCCACAAAACAGTGGTAGGGTTTCCAAACAATCAGTATAAAACAGAACCATAGTTAATGTTAGTCATCGTCTCATACCCCTCTGTCACTGGCGCTGAGCTCCCCCTCGCCTCCCACCACTCCTCTCTCATAGCTGTCGGCTCGCTCCACCTTCCACGACAGGTTTTCTATCTCTGCTTCCAGCTGAGCCTGTTGATACTCAAACTGCAGGGGACAGATAAAAAACAGGAAATTCAGGCCAAATATAAATCAATTCCCCCGACTGAGAAAAACTAAGATGATTAAAGACACAGTGAATATTAAAAACACTAACAAAACTGTGAAATAAAACCATCATCTATCTGGATATGGTAAGTACAGCAAACACATTGTAATATAGATTCTGCAGTATAAAACAGGCAGGGGGAGGGGTTTGTCACTCACCAGTTTTTTGCGTGGGCCAGACTCCATGTAATAGGCGTAGGGGTACGTATACTGCAGTGTGTAGCGACACTGGAAACACAAGGGAAATGTTCCTTCAAGACAGCGTCAACATTAAGTAAACAGTGTCTCAACATGGTTTCACGTGTGTATATCTATCAGAGATTAAATGGTTAAAAATAAACATCAGAGGTAAGAATGTCATGTTTAAGTCATGACAAACATTACAGGTATGAGCTTCACTTTTGAAAAAGAAAGCGAAGACTTTTGGCTTTTGAAGTATATTTCACAACCAAAGAGGCCTGACAAGGATGATGTTCCTTAAGCAAGTGCTGAAAAAAGTTTTGTCGTACTTATTTATGCCTGTGTCTTCATTGAAATACTCTGACACAGGACACATTCAGTAATTGCTCCGAACAGTCACACATCTCCTTTTCAATCTGACTGATTAAGAATTTAATTTGAACAAACTTTTTTATTTACTGACTCATAAGAGTGGCTTCATGGTTTGACTGCATAAAAAGTTACCAACTAAATCCCATACAAAAGTTTAATTTGACATTTCTTGTGTACCATGTCTGCCATCTCTCAGACCTTTACTCCTATCTCCATTCACCCTTCCCTAAATCACACACTAACTCTGAAAAGGGGACACACACACAGCCACTATCTACTGTACCTTAGCCAGTAGCTTTGCAGCATTATGCAGGTACTGCCAGTCGATCCAGGTTCCCAGGTTGTTCATCACTCTCTCCTGGATCTTCTCCTGGATTCTCTGGTACGTCTGAGCCTCTAACTGCAGAGACTTGTTATGATTCTCCCACTAGTGGAAAAAGAGAGAAAGAAAACAAGGATATTCCTCTTGTGGATCTCAAGGCAAGTCTCTACAAAAGTGCAAAAGGAAATCTGTAATCTCCCTCTAGTCCAAAGGATGAAATTATAACAATGATGGAAATCTGGTCTCAGCAACGGCAGAAAGGTTTTAGTGTTGGTCTGCAAAGGGTAATCAGGGAAATCAGTTTACTCAAGGAATGTTTTTAATATATCAAAAAATTAAAACAAAAAATAAACAAGAATACAAAAAAACTCACCCTCTCAAAGTAAAAGAGGTATTTCTTGAGGGCCTCTCTGGCCTGGGCCTGCTGGCTCTGGTTGACTATATCAGGGTTTTCTTTGTAGCGACTGCACTCATAGTATTCACTGCCGTGAGTCTTCCAGTCACCAAGACACATCCAGCAGAAGTCTGTGAGGAGACACAAACACATGTGGACCCATGTATCAAACATCATGTGCAGTAGGTGACTCTTGTTTACTGTATATGAGGTAAATAAATGTTCAGCTGAATTATCAGGTCTAAATTTACAAATAAAACATATTTACAAATTGGATGATATTAACTTTGGTTGATAAATTATTTTCTTCAGATGACAAACCAATTTAGATTCCTGATCTTTCATTCTAACTAAGTTTTATCTTTTACTAAGAATTTCTGGAAAATTCAGTTACTCTTTTAAACTCATGTCTCTTTTATTGTGATGTATTTTGCCACTAGGTGGATGCAAAGTGCCTCAGAAGAGCAAGTTCATGTTTCATGGCTGATGCAGGAGGTATAAAAGACAAACTACTTACCGTGTTTGCACTTGGAGCATTGCTGAAAGAAACAAAGACAGAAAAGGAAGTCTTACTGGTGAACTGGAAACTTAATTTAACAACCATGGACTTTTACACTGACTTTGAATGAAGCTGAACAAACTGTCAACTCAATTTGTTTCTACAAAACTATTTAGTGCTTGATTTGACACATTTAGAGGAAAAGAAAAATATAATAGAGAAGCACTCAATAGAGCGCATACCTCCACCAAGGCGAACCAATATGTCTGACTTTTTTTTACATCAGGATCCATAATCTACTTCCAAAGAAACTGATGAAATGGTTGAATAATGCCTTATGTTGCAATGTTAAACAGATGGAAAAATCCCTGAATTTTCTCCTTGTAACCAGACCAGCACCAACATATCACAGGTTCTTCACCGACTAATTCACTCCAACAGGTTTGCTACAAATTGATTCAGTACAAACAAGATGCAGGTGAACATTTTTAGTGTTTCCTGTGTTCTGGGTAAGTGTGTTTTCAGTTCTGACTCACCATGTGATTGCACCCTCCGTTCTTCTCAATGCAGATATTGCACTTTGGACACTAGAGAGAAATGCACGTTATTTTTATGATTTTAATCTGTGCTGCAGACTACAGTACATGAATGTTTTCAAACTGTAAGGTTCTGTGTGGAAATGTGAATAAGTATGTTTGCAAACATGTTTTAGTAACAGTAAGTTTAGTATGCATTCGCCTGTGTGTGTGTGTGTTCACATGCATCATCATACATCTTTAGTGTGAGCGCTGATGTAGTTGGCTGTCTCTGAGTCGTCCGCACATTTGGTCAACCATTTTCGGATTGTTGCACAGTCTGTGGGTGCATGGTACATCTGACGGCATTTAAAACTAAGAACAGAATCAGAGATTTAAATCATCAACATTTGCAGGGATATTTAAATACCAGGATTGAATTTGCAAAAGCCCTCAGCACAGAATCTCTGGACTGATTCTGAACATTTGTGTGTGTCTCCTACCAGAAGACTTCACTGCAGCGACTACACTGCACCCTGCGCGCCCGAGGCTCCTGCACTTTGATGACAATGGGACAGTCTGCACCCGGACACAACTGCAACTGGAAGTGACTCTGCAGGTCAGAGAAAGAGACCAAGATGTGTGAGGTAAGTTGGGTAACACAAAGAATGTCAAAATGGAGAAGAACTATTACGATGATGTGTATAACTGTCCATCTTACTTTCAACTTTAGCATTGACATCGTTTTTACGGGCTAGTTTCAGGGAAGAGGTGTAAATTTAATTTCCAACATTGTGAGCATCAACAACCATCAAGGTTCATCAAGAACCTGAGGAACTACAACTGTCAATGTATTGGTTTGTAATTTGGGTGAATGATCCATCAAGAAAACACAAACGTCTTATATTTCATATCATAACTTATGCAAAAAATAAATTTAGATAAAAAACAAGCTTGAGAGAGATGACTCAGATTTACTGCTGTATAAAAAGATTCAAAGAGTCACTTGTGGAAACACAAGGGCTTACTGAGTTTTTCTCACTCACTCTTCACATGCCTCTGACATCTCATTTGCTACACATGCAGACCTTGATGCAGCATCTGAGTGAAGAGCTTCAGCACACACACACAGACACTAACCTCAACGTAGTCTCTGAAGAGGTAGCGTCTATATTTGTCCTTCAGCTCCTCTCCCGGCAGCAGCGGCAGGACAAAGTCTTCAGGCATCTGCAGGGAACAGTCCTGAGCCATACACGAGATACCTAAAAACACAGAGTTTATTATTATTATTAAATCTCTGAATGTTGGAGAAGCAGCACATACACACAAAGCCCTACAAATAAACTACACTCCTGATCTGAGAAAGTTCCTCTGTAGACGTGTGAAGGTTTCTAGAGTTACTGTGACCTGGACAGTGGTTCTGTCATCTTAAATGTGTCCTTCGTCCAGCTGATAGTGAAATACTTATCAGACCCACAAGGACTCATTACATGGACTTTTTCAGAGAGACAAAACTAGCACAGGGGCACATAATGGGTTAGTGTGGACAAATACACTCTTGCACACACACAGACACACACACATGATGGTACTGAACAAAAATTGGCCCTCATAACAATACCTACGCATAAGCAGCTTTTAGATATGCACTGACATGCAATTCCTCTATATTTTCTGCAATTGAGGTGCTGTGTGAACGCAAATGTCTGAGTGAGACACTCCGCAGCTTCTGCAGACTTAATCCACCTGACCTCCTAGTGTGATGTCCATACAAATCCAGGAGAAGTTGATGCGTGAACACAGCGGAGGATCCCCCGCTGGGTTCACCCCGAGTAAGGGAAAACTAAAAGAAAACAAAATCTCCCGGGGAGGAAGTGGTGACACGTAGAAGACACCGACGGAGATGTCAAGAGTTTGCAGTGATAAGCGCTGACAGGGGTTTCCGTGTGTTGTAAAGAAAATCACGCGATGGAATTAATTACATCGCTTCCTGCCTCTGTCTGATGCACACTGCTGCTCCACCTCCCGCCTGTTTACTGCAGAGGATACGATGCTTTTACCCGTAGGTCATGTCTGAAAACGATTATACAGACGCAGATTTTTAAACATTGATAATACAGCAAAAAGGCGATTAACTCCATTGCCAGTAGAGGAGTTTTCGGATGTGTAAAGTTTGACAACATGAACACACCAAAAACTGAGGGGCTCTCTCATCTCGCTGTCTTGACAAATCAGCATGTTCACCTAGGTGTCATGTTTCCATCACTGCCATGTCTACCGCAGAGTCATTTCACCTGGGATGAATGCCAATTGTATCCATTCCCGTTGCAGACAAAAAGCCACATGTAAGTTAGTGTTAGTGAGTTTTGTGACCAGTGGAAAGGGGGCCATATTTGCAAACACTAATCTCACCCTATTATATCTTCTGTCTTCAAAGTCAGAACAACTCTTGAAATTTTAACACAAACATGAAAAGACACACAAATGAGGATATGTGCACAGACACCAAGCAAGAATCATAAATGTTTTTGGTCATCACACACAGGATTATTCAGTGATTGATTCCGTGAATCTAACTTTGGTAAATCAAATAGCAATCTGCAAACCCTGCTGGTCTGGCAGGAAAGCTGAGACTGAGATAAACGTTTGAAAGGATCAGAGGCTGAAACTGTGATGGAACCCTGAGCACGCGCACTTGGGAGCTTGGATCAAAGTGTGACTCAACAACTCTAATACCAGCTTTAAAGACTACACACGCAGACACACTACTCACCCACTCCCACTCCGTCTTTGACCAAAACAGTGCAGTGCTGCTCCCAGCAACCTTTGCAGAAGGAGTGCTGACAGGGCAGTGCCAGCAGGGAGTCTCTCCGTACGACCTGTAGACATACGCCACACTGGAGGGACTGAGAGGCCTGAAAACACAAGTACATAAATCCTCAACATACCAGCAAACACAAACAGAAAAACCCTGCACTAAAGAGATGGTAAGGGTCTGCACACATGCATGTTACATTTGAAATAGATTAATATATATTCAAAAAGGTAACAGGGAAATGACATCTGTAGCACTGATACTTAATTTAATAGTCATATAAAACCTTCTAAATAGAACCAATCATGTAATAAATCTAAATCTTTGAATTAGAAAAGTATATTAAATATAATAATAATATAATAAAAATGTTATGTAAATAAAATCTGATATTTTCCACTGCATTATAACAACCAGAACCCTTGTACTTGTTATTTTGCTGCAAATATGTAAAGAGCAGTGAATAAACAAAAAACAATAAATATAAATTACACCTTCAAACTACCCACAATGTAGAATTATACTCCATTGTGGCTTTTATACCAATACATGTGAATGGCTTGAAATGTTTCCCCAATGTCTCAAGAAATACTGGTTATATTGGTTATATTTTTATCCACAAAATATATGAAAGATGTAAAAATAAAGATGATGATAGATGTAAGACCAAAGCAAGTGCATGTTGTTTTTGTTCGTCTACTAAAGATTCCTGATTTATCGCATCTGATCTGTTACTCACAGTGACTGATCTGCAGGTGCTGCTGGGCTGGACCAGAGCATCTGACAACATCAGGGACGAGTTGGACTTAAATCTGTGGGGGAACACGGACAGAACATCGGTCATAAGAGGATGAGACATCTAACCAGTTGAAGCTGCAGCGCAGAAGAAAGACGGGGAGAGAGAAAGACAAGACAAAACCAAAGACCAAACAATAAGAACCTGAGAATATGACAAAATACAGTAGTTGCAGAGGGGAATAATAGAAAGAAAGATAGTAAGGAAGTGCAAGAGGCTCATGAGAAAAGGGGAGAAAGAAACAGCGAGTAGGTGATGAGAACAAACGACTTCAAGAATGGAAAAAAAAGACAGGAATGGGGAGGAGCAGAGGAGACATACCTGTCCTGTATTTGTGAAACCTGCCAGTGAAAATGCACCAGGATCAGTTTTGCTACTGCTGGCAAAACCTGAGAGACAGAGACAGAACAAAGTCAGAGAGACAAAGAGACTACGAAGCTGCCTCAAATGACATTTAGGTCAGGGCAATTACATGTTTCTTCACTCACAGATAAGTCACTTGGCTGTCTTTACAGTCAGCTAATCTGCACTCAGCTGCCCAGTCTGCCTGTTCTTACTGTAATGGACAAAAAGCGGGCACTACTTCTGATGAGCAGGAAATACATCATGATCATGACCCTGCTGTAAACACTGATAAAGTAATATTTTTCTTAAAGATTCCAGCATTGAAAATTCAAAGTCGGGCATCGGAGAGTATGTGAATCTATTTTCAGATCAGATACAACGTCTTCAAAGAGTTACGCCAGGACGAATTGCAATTTTTCCCCCTGGAAATCATTTCTTTGCCACACAGTTGTTGTACTGCTTCTGGAAGGTGCGTTTTTTTAGAGTGGCGAAGAAATAGCGATTTAAGGCAGTGTAACATTAGCACTAGTAGCATATAGCTGTTAAAATACGTTATGCAAATTTGACAATTACAACATACAATTTACGTAAATGCACTAGAATCGGTTCCATACTCAACATCAGCCGAGATTGGAATCAGTATTGGGAAGAAAAAAATGGTATTGGAACATTTCTAATTTTCTTACTGCTGATATTTATTCTGGCTACTGAACAATAATTTAATAGCAAAACAAGTATTTGATTAATTGATTATTTCACAAAAAGACAACATATCATTGGAAATCTCTGCCACCATTACAATGAATAAAATATATCTTCTGAAAATATCTGCCTGTTCTATTATACAGAGCTGTATGCAGCTGTTTCTTTCTTTCTTTCTTTTTTTTTTAATTGATTGCTAGCAAGGCATACTAAGACAAAATTCCTCAATATATTACACACACACATACAATACACAGTTTTAAAGACAAAATGCTGCACTGACTGCATGAACACCCGTCTGAGTTACTAGCCTAGAAAACAAAGGAAACTGCGATTTTTATTTTTAGTATTATTTTTATTACGGTCATTGGTTTTCAATTGTTTCAGTTGACCAAATTAACCCAAGAGTAAAAAAATTGTTTAGCATAAAAAAAAAATATTTTAAAATTATGTAACCTCATGATCATTGTCCTTCATTCCCAGAGTAAGAATAATGCATGAATATTAATGTGCGCCCACGGATCAATGTAAACTGTCAGGCTTACGTTACTATCACTGCAAGAGTGAAATTACTGTAAGATAGATATAGATAGTAACTACTTCAGGATGAGAATTCTAATACATCCATATTGGCTGGCATTCGGACAATTTGGTCTGGGTCCTGCACCTTAAATAGTCCAGACGCAGCATCACTCATCATTCAAACACCTCTTCTCACTTCAGAAGCCATCTACTCTGACCTATGTCGACGCTAACTACTAACTGTCCTTAGACCAGAGAGGATTGGACCTCCATTGCCGGACGCTAATTGTAAGACACGCTATTCTGAACTCCTTCACCTGGTACAGCTGGACGAGCCACCACCATGCACACACTTACAAACAATAACATCTTACAATATTGTTCAACAGCAGTTAGTGATCAGCAATAGTTATGTACGTTAACATTAATGCTCAACTTTTCTGTGCCCTTCATTCTGTAAAATAAAGGTTTTCATATCAGCAAACAAAAAACGCAGATACTGATGTGACTGTGAAATGCTCTATTACCTAATATTTTAAGTAATCGTATTTCTGCCATTAGTGCAGCATTAAAAAAATCCAGCTTCACTCACCTTTAGTGCAGCAGCCACAGTGTTAACCTCCTCCGTCAGCGCCCTTTGACTCTCTTTATATGTCAGACAAGTGAACTGGTACTCCTCTGGGTCAAAGGAGTCAGCGCCCTGTTGCTCCACATCGCTGGCCACGCCTTCATAGTAGGCTGCAATGTCGCCCTGGTCGTCCTCCTCTCCACCATCGTCGTCATCATCCTCCTCCTCCTCAGAGTTAACACCGAAGTCTTCCTCATTGCTGTCCGACGCCTGGCTGTTCATGTCCACAGACATCCAGTCGACTGAATCAATCACCCGCACAGGTAGACGGCCTGCCCACCTGTCGGATCTCAGTGGTCCAGTTGGCTAAAAATTGCTCTTTTTAAAGTCCCACCTTCTTGCTCCTTTCTGCCCACCTCTCCACCCGATCGTCTCTCTTCTCGGAGTCACCCTGCCTTCTCGTCGGTCTGAGACACGTAAGAGGCGCACTCAGCAGCAACGGAAGAAGCAAAAGAAGTCACACTCCCCGTCACTCATTTGGAAAGCTGGTTAAAGGGTGATCTAAGGAGAGAAAAAAGACTGGCGAAAAAGAAAGAGGAGGAGGGAAAGAGAGGAGAGGAATGTGATACATGGGTGAAAAAGAAAGGGGGAAAGTGATAGGAGTTAGTAAGAAATAAGCTTATTCATATTAACCTCACAGACGGTGTGTTCTAGTAGAGGGAAACTCTAAATGATCATAGAGGCTAGCAATGCTCTTAAGAGGAAAAGAAAAGGAAGCCCAGCCGTCTGCATTATGACTACAGAGATGGTCCCACAGAACACTGTGTCTGAAAGACCAAGATATAAAGCATCTAAAGAAGTGTGAGTAGTACAGTACTTAGTTCCATTTTAGTATCATCAGTGGTTGGCCCCATTTTAACGCACAGAGATAACATATATTTAACTGTACTTCGTAAAAGTTCTCATCTTTTTTTCTTGGACAAACAAGATTCTTGAAATACCAAACTCAATGACACCCTGGGTGAAATAAATGTGCAAATGTACAAAAAAATACTCAAAAGCTGAAAAAAAAATGCTATTATTTTGACAGATACAGGGGCAAGAAATACCTTGAGAAACCCCTTTGGAGTGAACTGTTGTGCACTAATTGGAGATAGATATAATGTGTTAAAGCTAATTACAGACAGTTATAATCCTTAGAGTCTAATAGAACACACCCATTAAACGCATGCAGTGCTGGTGGAAAAAGTAAGTGCACCCTTGGATTTAATAACTGGCCGAACCTCCTTTGACAGCAATAACCTCAGACATGAGCTTTGGAACCCATTGATCAGAGTTACGTAATGTTCAAGTTTTAGACCATTCTCCCTACAGGACTGTTTCAGCTCAGGCATATTCTTAGAATGTCCACCCAAATTCTGCTAAGGCTACATCCATACTACAACATTTTCATTTGAAAATATGGCCGACATTAGCCTCTGTTACCAGTGTAGAACGCAACATGGATAATCAATTACAAGTGATGCTGACCCTTTTGTCTTTGCTAACAGCTGTGGTGCAGCTAAATTCTACAATTTACAATGATGTAACTGCTGACATGCATAGAAGAGGGAGCACTCTGCAACAATTCCTGTGAAAAGCAACACAACTGTGTTGAGTAGTAAAGCAACCCCAAATCATCATGCTCCCTCCACTCTACTTCATTGTCATGATGTTTACTTGATGGCATGCAGTAGAGTTGGCTGCAACGCTGTTTAACTCTGAAACTCCAAAAGGGGTTTTAGATTAGATAAGTGAATTTTCATTTTAGGTGAACTATCCGTTTAAGAAGTCAGACTCATCCCTTGCTCCTCCAAAAATGTCTACTTCAGTTTTCAAAAGACCAAGAAGGCCACTGAACTGCACATGAGTCACAGTTTTAGGAAGAAGTGTTATTTTGTATTTCAGTAGTATTTTCTTATACCAAACCATCATGTTCCTTTGTGTCCAGAGAATGTGATTTTTAGGCCATGACATCTGCATAGCATCACAATGCTTAATTTATAAAAGCATTTTGATTAATCGTTAAAACACTGATTTCCTAATATCTTACGTATTCAGTCAACCTATGACATGTGGATAAAAATGCTAGTTTGCTGAGTTGTGCCATTCAAAGCAGCCAAATCGACTGTGCAGTCAAAAAGTATTACATTACACAAACTAATCAACTATCCTCTTCTTAAGTATGATGTTTTAAACACAATCTAGTGCCTGGTATTGCAGCAGGGACACAAACACCACCAGCCACTTACTACAAAACTGTCGACTGTTTCATCCATCCTCTCATTAGAGATTAAATGATGTACCAGAACCCAAACTGTTATGTCCTATTAACACTGAATATAACAGAATTTGGTTTGCTTACAAAATAGTGTGGCTTGACAACTCTACCCGACCCACTTACGATGTTATGTGCTTTTCTAACTTATGAAAAACTAACACCTTCTTCATTATTTCCTTCCATTATTTCTACAACTCTACCACTTGTCTCCCCTTCAGTGTACCTTCAGTGTACCAGTCTACTCCCTGTGCCTGCCTCTAACTTCATGAAACTTCACAAAGACTGCATTTGAAATCAGCTCTTGCTCAACTATCTGTATTTTTCTACCAAACAATGTTGTTTATCAACTGAACATGTGAAGGACACAAGGCATGGGTGAAGGCTTAGCACCACAGTTTAGAGGATTAGTTGAAGATGCTTTAGCTTCAGGGATGAGGGAGACATACAAACCATACCTGCAGTTTACTTGGTCGCAAACTAGGCAGTAATACACCATAAGTGCAGAAAAACAGAAAGGCAGTGATGCAAGACTCAGGACATCAGGGATTGGCTCCAGCTCCCCCTGCGACCCTGATAAGGATAAGGATGTATTTCTACTTTTCTCCTAATATCACCCAACCAATTGGCAGAACTATTACATTTCTCTCCACGTATATATGTGCAGCAGCAGTGACGTGTCGACATTGATCAAGTCCTTTTCATAATGGGCTTCTCCTTGTCTCTCAGAGTCTTCATATCCACATTATTTTTTTATGAATGAGGTGGGAGGAATAGGTTGACCATACCTGTCTCCCCCTCCATGAAACTAAGGTTACACTAATCTCCTCACTGATCTGCAGACCGATCATTGCAGTTTATTGGCACCGGGGTTAACCCGAGACTTCACGGGAATAATCAACTAGATTGAAAACAAGGTTAGCCGGGGAAGCCAGTGAGCCAGCCGGCCCCGGTGTGAGCCAGACGAACGCTCGCATTCCGCCCGGTGCAGGCTAAAAATAGGCAGAAAACTGGGTGACACACATCTTGCTAGGCTAATGTATCACTGTGACACAAAGGCAGATTTGATAACAAGACGTAGGTGGTGGAAGAGATAACGGGAATAAACTAAGTAAAAACCGG
Organism: Paralichthys olivaceus; assembly: GCF_024713975.1. Classification (NCBI taxonomy): domain Eukaryota; kingdom Metazoa; phylum Chordata; class Actinopteri; order Pleuronectiformes; family Paralichthyidae; genus Paralichthys; species Paralichthys olivaceus. Next base: position 10,167,000 of record NC_091098.1, on the reverse strand, counting down.
CTCGGTACTCGCTGGACATCGGCACCGAAGCAGTAAACGACGGCAGCGAAGTGTAAAACCACACGGCGACTGGCTAATTTACCGTTAGCCACATTAGCCTCCAGGCTAGCGTGCTAGCACTTGCACTAAGCAGCGGAGTAACGGAATGGCAAACCAGCGAGTTAAACTGTGAGATGCTCACATAATAAACTTACTGGGGTTCTCAAGGAAAGACGTGAATTTAGCCTCCTAACAAGAATTTCTACATCAATGACTGACTAGGTGAGCCAGCCTCTTCAGCGCTCCCTCCCACTGCTCCTCCGCCTCGCACGCACTATAGTCCGGGGATTGAGATGTAAACAAGGCCCGCCGGAGCGCAGGAGTAAACAGACATGTTTCAGCAGACGCAGCGCTCGTTTCCCCCGGTTAAAGTCGGAGGTGTTTACCTGTGAGAGCAGCGTCGGCTCGGCGACAGCCAGGAGAGGGTTTAGAGTGAGGGGGATCCAGGGAGCGAGTTACACAGTGTTCGGCTGGATGGTAGGCGGAAGATAGACGGTTACAGGGTGCTTATCAGTGACGTCACATCCGCCTTTCTCAGTCTCCTCTCCTTTCCTTTCCTCTCTCCCCTCCTCTCCTTTCCTTTCCTCTCTCCCCTCCTCTCCTCTCCCCTAAGTGTTTCGGGGACACTTTGCTCTTTCTCCACCGCTGCACCAAAACTCCAACACTCTCTCTCCTTCCCATCATACGATTCTCCCCCTTAATAGTGATTTTCAAAAGTAATCTGAAACATTTTTACTCCTTAGCCTTTCAATGTGCCTAAATGTTTGAGTGTTGTATTTATTGGCATTTCTTGGGAATCCAGCCCTGTTGCACAGTCTTTCTTATTGTATGACAGTTTATCTTAATCACATGGCAGATATAAACACACAAGTTCCTTTAAAACACTTTTTAACAGCTGCATAGATTTACCTCCAGCAAATTGTCTGCAGGTCTAAATCGCTCAGGGTTTAGTTTCCTTGCCTGTACAGCAGGTGGCAGAGGTTGGACTGTAACTTCAGGTGTTGTGGCTCTAAATCTAAACGGAGCACTCAAAGTGCTTTAGGTTAAAGGTATAGATCGATGGCTTCATAAATAATGCATGACACTCTGCTGCGCTTCTCAGCGGCGCCGAAGAGAAGCAGAGGGTCGAGCTGCTGGGGTTAATGCATTGGTAATTGGTCTTGGTTGAGGGAGATACATCGACTAATGTACCTGATGGTGCCGTTTGTGCTCATAAAGAAACGTTCACCAAGTCCAGTCAGGAGATATAGATGAAAAGTTAGATACAGATTATTTGGAAATAAAAGTTTAGACTAGGATTTTTGGGAATTTTCAATTTAGGAGAAATATATAAACTTGGTCTTAAGTATTAGCCTGACTGGTCTCTATCATTCCTGTGTCCCTGAATCCTGCAACAAGCTCTGAACCCCTGGGTCAGTGAGGGCCTGAGTAGATACATCTCAGATCAACACACATCCAAACACCACATGGCCACATGATGAGGGACATGTGATTCCTAGTGAAAATTGTTTTAATTTTTAACTAAGGATGTGTTGCTTTTAAAGATTTTGAAATTTGAAAAAATAAATGATGGCCACAGACTTTTCTCAACACTCACCATAAAAAAATTCACATTTTTAAAATACACACAGGTCAATTCAAAAAGATTCAAACAATTATTTTGGTTGTTTTGCTTTTACTATTTCTTACAAAAATACTTTTCATACAAAAACTGCTAAATACTACAGCTGCTGTGAAACATATAGACACACAGTGTGAAACTGACCAGAGTGTAAATAAAGAGGATGAATTTGACAATGACACACCAGAAAACAGCAGAAAAAACAGTGAACCTCCAGGTATATAGCATCCTAACAACAAAGAAGTGTGAGCTGCGACGACTGCGACGAGTTAAAAACACAATGGACAGCGGTGCTCCATTTGTTCATCCTGGCGTGCTTCTCATGTTTGCAAGATCGGAGAAACCTGCTAATATGTCTTCATTGTAAACTGAAACAGCAGAAAGTAGCAGAGCCTGGTTTGAGCCCATCAGGCCCTGTACAGGTTTTTTTGAGGCACACCCAATGATCATTTGCAAGAGAGCTGTGTGGAACAGCTTTCTGGGTAAAATGACCAGTAGTGCATCTTCATGTGATGTTAGACACACAACTGTAAGCCCTGTTCTCACATTCATGTTGATTCGTTCAAGCCGAGACAACCTGGAATAACTGTTCAGCACGAGGGCATGTCTCTCTGTTCCAGATTCAATATCGACCATGCCTCTTTTCAACACTGGCACGTACTGTATCTCTATTAAGCTCTCATAAAGAAAACTAACAAGACAGTATATGAGCAAATGGGCACACTTACAATGATAGTGGAGAAGGTTTAATGGACACAGTCTGAAAATCAGTTCTCGAAAAACATTTTTATCCTTCCCCTCTTCCTCTTCTCCTGCCTCCTTTCTTTCTGTCATCCTCTTCTACTTTTCAGAGATGACTAGATTAACCTAAACTATTTCAAATCTGTTGTCCCACACATTTTATCCAATCTTTAAAGGCATGTGAACAACTTATCAGAAGCAGAGTAATCAGCCATGATTCATCAAAAACATTCATCAACAGTTTTTAATCTCCAATATTACGCCTTCTCAAAGGGAAACAAATGTTTGTCTTGTCCTTTCTTTTCTCGTTTTGTTTTCTGCCTCTTCTTCAGTCCGCTGCTGTTCCCTCCGTCCTCCTCCTCTGCTTGTCTGTTTTGAGGCCAGGACATAGCCAGAGTTTCAGATGCAGTCTTAGCTCCTGGACTTTCACCCTCACCTGCCTCCTCATCAGATGAAAGGTCACCGGTGTTGTCTCCCTCAGCGAGGCTCCCCAACCCAGGGTTCTTCTTGCCGTAGCGCTGTCGAAGCCTCTCTCTGATCAGAAGTCCTTTCACCAGCAGAGTCCAGTTGGAGACTGCCCGCTTTTCTAGTTTCTGGAAATTGGAGGAGAAGAAAAGCTAGTGCATACTGCATGGATGTCCAGAGAAGGCTTCAAATAACTGGTTTTGATTTAGATGATCAACAATTGAAAAATCATATGCATTTTTAACACAACAGGCTCCTTTCAGGGATGAAGAAAAATATTTAACTTAAAGCTTTGCTGCAGCAATGGGAGATACTGTAGCCAAGGAAAAGTCATGCAAACAATTCCTGCAGCAAGTGCATACATTTCTTCACCCTCCGATGATGAATTATCAGGACAAGGAAGCAGTTCTGTGCATCATCAACACACACACACACCTCTCTCTCCTTCTGTCTCTGAAGCTCTTGTTCTTCCACCCAGGCAGCTCTGAGAATCTCCTCATGTTCTTCACACACAATGTAACCATCAGTCCTGAAACACAAAAATTAATTTTGTATGAGAACGATTATTTATAATCATATTCCCTCACTTCAATTGATTTACTCAAGCAGATAAGATCAGATAAAAATGAGATGACTTACACAGCGTGTGAGTATCCTCCATGGAAGTCGAAGCCTGTGACCGCAGGGGCGGCTTCGATGCCCAGCTTCCTGGCCACGCGGTGCAGGTTGGGCAGCTTGAGATGAACACAGCCTACCGGTAACATGCAGGGCTTAAAGAGGTAGACGTTACCGTAATCGTTACGGGGAACCTGATGGGAACAAACACACACAACACGTAAATAAATAATTGTAATAATCATGATAATATTCTAATCTGTATAGCACTTTTCTAAACAAACTTACTAAGTGCTTCACAGCAGGATAAAACAACAACAAAATGAAATAAAATAATAGATGATAAAGTTCTCTGCTGTAAAATTAGAATAATTGTCTCCACATTGACTCTACCTTCCCATCCACAGCTATAGGCGGTAGGTACTCTTCAGTCTGCCATTCTCCAAACAGAGGAAGGTCATTCTTCTCCTTCAGCTCAGACATGATCCTGGCCTTACGGGAACGATTAGAGAACCCCTTCACCATCTGACAGAAAGAGAGACCATTGAGAGAATATTTATATTCTATCAATCTACTTGACTGAGTTCAGACGACCAACAAACACTTTTGAATCTCAACTGAGTCAGACAGGTTAGGGAATTAACTAAAACAACAGTATCATGTCTGTGAATACTGAATAAATATGGAACTAGTGGGGCCATGTTCACCACATTATCTTGTAACCCCCATTTCATTGTCTTTTATATTTTATTACTTGTTTTGTATTTCACTTCTTTTGATTAATCATTGCTTTACATTTAAACTGTTAAAATCTACTATAATTATTATTATTATTATTATCATATTTGTGTCTAATCAGCGCTGGCTGACAAGGTTTCCACTGCAATGCACCATGTTACTAGATATTAATTGATCCAATTAAGACAAACTTAGATTTATTAGCACCATTGCTCCTCAAATTATTCAAAACACTTCTACTCAGCAAAATACCATTGCCTTATTAAAAAACTGATGCGTTGACATCGACCAACAGCACATCAATCTTTCTTCAGGCTACTGATAAAATACTTGGGCTTTGCTAAACCAAACATTTACAGTAACTTCACTGTGTATCTGGCTTTATTTGGCTCCACTGAGTCTCATACTTAAGTGACTGCTGTGGAAATTCTTCTAAGAGGTATTTAGGGGGCAAAGCTGCACGCCATGAACTGCTTTTCTGAATAACCCATGAAAAATAAGCAGGTCTCCCCTTGAAAATGAATAAGGTGCCACATAGTGAGGTAAAACTATGCAATCGTAGACAGTGGTGGTTAATTTTCAGACTGAAGTTTTAATTTGGATGTTCCTTAAAGCAAACTGAAAAAAACAGACTTGATGGATGGAAGGGCAAAGTGTTCTCTCTTACTTTGTATGGTTCTTCCCCAAGTCTGACAGTCCGTGCTTCTTTCAGCCATGTGTCTTTGGAGTGGAGGGTGTGCACACAATCCCTAGAGAGAAAGATTTAAACATCACAAAAAGATAAAACATGCATTTATAATATTGATATTCCCATTTGAAAGATGATTTAAATGATATTCTAACACCAGACGCAGACCCAAAGTCTTCTGAGTTCATTTAGGATGTATTTACTTCAGCATGAACAGTGCCTAACAAACACTCACAGCCAGCAGTTCACTTTTGGAGATGAAAACTCAAACACAAGAGTGTGAGAAAAGCATACAGCACCACCAGGTGGATACTGAAAACTATAGCAAGTGCATTTCCCTGTTGATAACAGTGGTAAACCTGAAAAACCTTTATAATTTTTTGGGTGGAAGCACCACAGACAACTGGCAAGAATCTACCAGATTAATGGTAGATATCCCAATACATTATAATCTATCTACAACCCTCCGAGATTCACAGAACAACCTGTTTCTTTGTTATTTGTCATTTTTCAAGTGATGGATGCACGTGATGGATCAGATGGATCAGTGCAAATACCAGGTTAATAAAACACATGAAGTTTGGACAAAGGGATCCAGAGACCTACAGAGGATACATCTGTTGACTCCTCCAAATTCAGACCAAAGATGAATATATTCCTCACACATCTAGAATGACTCTTACGAAGTCATTTATATTTGTTCCAGAAACGTGGAAATGAGGATGCAGCCCCTGAAGTGGGATGAAGAAACTCACTTCACTAAAAATCACACGTTAGTCCTTTCCAAACCAGTTTTTGTAATAAATTAGGGTCACACAGATTATATTATATATATTGACTTGACTACTGCAATTCCCTGTATGTGGGCTTAGACCAATCATCTGTTAAATGCCTGCAGCTCGTCCAAAATGCTGCGGCTCACCTCCTGACTAAGAAGAAAAACAGAGACCGTATCACCCTCCACTGCCTTCCTGTTCATCACAGGATCGATTTAAAAATGTTACTGTTCATTTTTAAATCTCTTGACGGACTGGCACCGCCTTACTTAGCCGAACTTCTCCATACACACACTCCAGTTAGGGAGCTTCGGGAGTTGAGTACGTTTTATCACAGCTGATTATTTTTTACTCTTATGTATTGCATGTTACAGTCTTCTTGTTGTACCTTGTGCTTGTGAAGCACTTTGGTCAACCAAGTTGTTTTAAATGTGCTATATAAATAAAATGTATACTGACATAAATGCATATCATGCAATGTAGCACAGACCTGGAGTACACTGGCTCTCCTCTGCAGTATCCCAGTACAGTGGCTGTTGAAGGGTAGATGGCTTCATACTTGAGCATGTGTCTCTTTAAGGCGTACAGTGGGTGGTTCTTGTACTCCGCTATGGAGATGGGCAGGGGTTTGTTGAGAAGCTTATTCTGGAGCTGGATGGAGAACAGGAGAGATGGGTGGTATCAGTGAGTGTAAAAGGGTGCTGAGCTTTTAACCTGATGAGATTAAACATGTTGAGTAAAACTTTGCATTTTAATGTCTCATTTATATTAACTGAATTCAAATGTTCACTGAGAGACTCATTGATATAAAGATGGACGATATGACTGCTCTGCAAAACTGAAGCCAAAGTGTCTTGATGGCTAACTAGAGACAAAAGAAAAAATCATAGTATACATCAAATACATTTCTCTCAAAACTTTTAGGTTTGTCCAATTAAAACCAAACTTTTAAAATATTTAACATTTAAAATATGTCTTGAATGACAGCTGAAACTGTCTCATGATTGGTCAAGCTTGTGTATATCGACAGGACATCACTACACTGATGCCATCCCCCAATCGCTACTGCGTAGACTCTGGCTTTATATGTGCAAGATGGCAGCGGTCGCTATTTTGGCTTAATTTCTGACGATGGGAGAAAGTAAGGAAATGTTGTCCATCTTTATAAAACATTCTATGGTTTACTTTACACTGGGCTGCTACAGGGGTCCAATTCCCCAAACATTATTGATGTAAGACCCACTGCTTATTATCTTTTACTACCTGGACATGAAGAGACCAGGCAGACACAATAATTAATCAAACCTTACAATGATTTTAAGAGGTGAGTTCATGCATGTGGGTGTGTTAGTTTGACCATGTTTATAAAATAGATGTGGGTCTCACCTCCTTGTCCTCCTTTTTGTCCCTATCGTCCTCAGGTCCCAGGAATGGCTCGAGCGTTTCATCCCACCAGTCTTCATCCACCCGTCTCTTCCTGGATGATGTCATCCAGGTGGGGTCGTACTTCCTTCCCAGGTCCTTTAAAAACCCATCCCCGTCCACCGACACCACATACGTCACTGGTGATGTTGCATTCTGGGAGCAGAGGTGAGGCATTCCGACACCGTGCTCAACATCCACACAAACCCAGGAAGATGTTTTTTCTAGATAGACCTCCATCCATTCGTCCGCTCCAGGGCCCTTTGTCTTCTTGCCACTCCTTCGCTTTGTTCTGTTATTTACCTTTCCTTCTCCTTCTTCATCTTCCTCCTCATCTTCTTCCCACTCTTTGTCCCCCTCGTCTTTTACCATTTTTTTCCCTCCAGTGTTCTTATTGTTTATCACTTTCCTCCCTTTCCCCTTTGATGGTTTAGCTTCACTCTCTGAATCCTCACTGTCCTCCTCGCTGCTTGCCTTAAACTCGTCCTCATCGCTTAGTACCTCTTCATCTTCGCTGTGGCTCTCCTCCTTGTAGCTGACCTTTGAAGCGATAGTGCGGCGCTTTGAGTTCTTCGGTCTCTGTCCTCCGGATGTTACAGCCTTTTCCTCTTCTTCCGGTTTTTCTTTTCTCTTTGCTTTCTTTCCTCCTCTGTCTCCCTTGGCTTTTCCCCCTGCAGCTGGTCTCTTCGTGCCAGGAGAGACCTTCAGCTGAGGGGAGGTGGTCTTGGAGGTTTCTTGGGTTGAGCAGCTCTTTCCTGAAGCACCAGGAGATGTTTTTGCTCCTTTGCCCTGAAGAAAGACATTTAGTATTTGTAAAAACAAGTCTTTTAAAATCAAACATGAGCAAATATTGTATAATCAAAATATTGGAATGAGCAGTCACATATAAAAGCAATAGTGCAATACAGTATGTAGCAGTTTCTGTCTTACTACTCTAGTTTTGCTACGTTGATGATTAAGTGCATAACATTTTCCAGTTCCAAACTAGGTGTTCTCGTTCCCTAGAGGTTATTTCTGCAGTTTCCAGGGGATACATGGAAAGAATGTTAGAAGAACTATTAAAAAATGTAAATTAATCATGTTGAGTAATTATTAGAACAAACGTGCTTGTGTCAAAATGTTCCAATAAAAGAAGTTTGTTCTGTCAAAACAAGACATTTGTAGACTGGAATTTTGGGGGCTGCCACCCTATTTGTCATGGATTTGTTTGGGAAGCACTTTGTTACCTTGGTTGGATAAGTGCAATACAGATATTACCAATATTGGGGAGTAAAAAAAGACAGGCATGTTAATCAGGTAATCTCTTATATTCTTGTGACTTCTAGACACCAACATACTGATCACTTAATGAGAAGGGTGGAAGACAGAGATCTACAATAAACTGTGTGTGCAGGTTGGGTACAGCTGCTGCTTTAACACCTGAATACTCTAAAGAGCTCAGTAACAGTTTGTCGGTACCTTTGCTGACGGGGGTTTCAAAGGAATCGGCTGCAGAGAAAGAACCAATCTGCAGAAGAACTGCAGAGACCTCAGCACTAACAGGAACAGCTGTAGGAAACACAAAACAAGGAAACGAATGACCTCCACCACTTGTAAATTCACACAAAGGCTGTATTTCACTTCATTTAATGGACTGTGTTTTGTGCCAGAATACCAACCTGAGTCATCTCCTGGTGGTTCCTGGCTGATAGGCTGGCTAGCCGCCTCTCCAGGAGAGCCCGGGGGTCCGGACACTCCTCATAGGGAAGACTGGGATTGAGGGTGAATGTTGCTCTAAACCTGAGAGAAGAAAGAGGTGATTTATTTTAACCTGTTCACACCTGTCAATTTCAAGCTCAATTCTATTGTCTCCATCATTTCACACACATTGTTTTAACAGTCTGATTTAAAGGGACACACCATTTGAGCAGTCCAGAGATGTAGTTTTGGTCGATGCGTTCCTTCAGGACCATGCTGAAGTGGCCGGGCAGCAGTGACAGAGTGATGGCCAACAGGTCTGGTTCACTGCACAGACGGTTGCGAAACATTCCACTGGCTATCAGGCACATGAGGTGGACCTGACGAGACACAATCAGAGGTTTGTGATGGTAAAAAAAATCCAACTGGAGTTAATTCAGTTCAGACAAAAGACTGTGAAGCAGCAAGAGGGATGAGGTAAAGTGCTGCGTGTGTGTTTTCACCTTGTGTGTGTCTATCAGCAGGTCTTTCTTGCATTTGTTCATCATCCGCCTCAGATACGACTCAAACTCCGCCTGCCTCTTCTGCCTGGCAAATCAGAAATAATGATCAATAAAATAAGAAAGATCACAGGACGTGCTACAAAACTCATGTTGTCAATGTAAATGCCGAACAAACATTAGTAGTAAATACCACAGTAAAATGATCTTTTAATTGGTAATTGCTGTAGCTGACACAAAGCTTCGGAACAGGGTACGTTTTACAATCAAGTGGTTTCTGTCGACATATTTGAGACTTAACTGAAGACCCTCATGTTCTCAAAGGCTTGTTTTTATTCACAACTATAATTAACTTGACTTCAATTATATGCAGTCAGTATGTACACACTGTAACACAGAGTCACGTACTTTTTCCTGACTTCTGGTGTCTCAATCTCTATCTCAACAGGCTGAGAAGGAAGCACAGGTTCTGATGCTTCAGCTGGACCCAGTGGCTCAGCTAGCTCTGAAAAACACACAACACACACACACACAGTTGTTTCTCCATGACTTCAGGGGACATTACATTGTCTTACATTGATTTCTTGTAGACTTACTCAAACCTTTAACCATTGTTACCACTTAAACCTAACCTAAACTAAGAACCATGTACAGAAACATTTACATCCTCACAACATGAGTAATACCTGGACCACACACACACACACACACACACACACACACACACACACACACACACACACACACACACAGATACTGACAACATGCTATAGCCCTACAAGATTTTCTAAATTGACAAACCAGTGGGAAACTGATATTACACACAACAGGCTCACATTTTTTAAAGCTGATGTTTACCTTCCACTTCCTCCCAGTCATCCTCGTCTTCCTCACTGTCCTCCTCCTCTTTCTCTGGTTTCTTGGCGTTTACAGTAACCACAGGTGGTGGTGATGTCACCATGTCAAAGTCGTCCTCACTGCCAATGTCCTCCTCCTTGACTGGTGACTGGAAGTATTTACTGGTGTTGACATCAGTGGTGGTGCTGGTGGTGGATTTGGAGGGAGAGTTTCTCTTCGCCACCAATTTTGAGGACAAACGTGAATTGGGTTTGATCTTCCTCTCCAGTTTCTCCTCTTCCTCTGTGATGCCATTATCTGGACGAACAGACATAAAGAAATGGCTTCAAGCTGCAGTTAAAATGATCATATCAGTCAATACTGATAATTCTCACCACAAATGTCAAAATATTTGTATTTCTTTTAAGTTTACAGTGTGACAGCTTTGCTTGTAAACTCGTCTTAATGAGCAGAGAATTAAAAACACTGGATAAGCAGTAAAACATTTTGCAAATCTGATATTGATCAATTGTGCTGTACCTCCTCCCCATGCTTGAACAAAGCACAAGCAATGAATTGCGATATGCTAAACTTTATTATTATATATAAAAGTTATAATGGCACATTTACTGCTTTTGATTTATTGTCCAACCCTATGATAAATGAATAATATCTCGATTTACTGAAGTTGATATTAATCATGTGTATCACTGAACCTGCATAATTTAATCTACACTGAAAATCAGCCCGTATCTATAAGTATACATCCAAAACAAACAATAATACTTTAGCATGGAATATTTTATACGTCTTCTTCAAGTAAAAACTAACTTTGATCAGAGTTGAAGACACACACGCCCCTCTGCTGTGGCAACACGTAATCGGACCAAGTTTAGTGAACAATCTCAGTTTTCCCATTCATCTTGAATGCACAGTGGTCGCATGTGCAGAGAGTAGTAGTATGATGAGTATAGCGGGACATGTTGTGTCCGTGGGGACTTGTCCATAGTAGAATAATGAGTAACTTGTCCTACCTGCCTGTCTCTTCTTGGCTCTTGCTGCCTTTGCTGTTCTGCTCTTCACCGTCAGCACCTGCCTCGGTTTCTTTGTTTTGACCTGAGTCTCAACGCTCTCTCTCCTCTTCGCCATGTTTCTTCTCTCTCTTCTTCTTCCAGAAACTCTTTCTGAACGTCTCTGTGTCAAACTAGCCGAGCAGCGGCCCTGCAGACGAACTCATGCTGTTGTGTAAGCTGAGGAACCCGCCGCTTATCCAACACTTCTCATTACACAAGGAGAAACTCCGCTCCGGATGTTTTGGAGGCAGGGCTTTGACGTCACATCCGCATCCTCTTCTTCTTAAAGGGATAGTTCACACAAAAATGAAAATTCACTCATTATCTACTCACCACTATACCGATGGAGTTTTAGGGTTAAACAGTGTTGCAGCCAAATCCAATACAATTGAAGTTAATGGTGATCAATTCTTCAAAAAAAAAAAAACTTGACATGCCTCCATATTGCTCCTAGAGGCATTTCATTTTTTTCTTCTGGCATTTCCTTTATTTGCGTTTGAAGAAGTGGTTGCTAGTTACTTCAATTGTGTTTTGTGGACTCAAACACCCACCCCTCTGTTGGCATTTTTTGGTGAACTATCTCTTTAAATGAATATTACATTTGGAATCATCTTGTGATTTGCTGTTGAACACTTTACTTATTTTGGGAAAAAAAATGTTCATCCATAAGTGTAAATGTTTGAAAGCACGACCACTATTTACAGTATAAGTAAAGGACTTTGCAATGCATTACAAATAATTGATGCATATGAAGAAGAAAACAGACCCTCAGCTATTATTTATTTGATTTTAATTGTAATTTCATTTATATTCTTACTTGTATTTAAGTTGTATAGCTGTCTACATTGTGTGCTCAAATCTATGTAGAGCCTATATATTGAAAAAAGTATACTTCATTAAAGAGAAAAAATAATAATCTCTGTGTAAAATTTCCTCATACTGGTGTAATACATCATTCTGTACACTGAGGGGCGGTGCTGTGCCACATTTGAGGCTGCACTGCAGGTGTCAGGTGCAGAGCTGAGGAGAGGCCTGTCTCTGATGAAGCTGCTCATACTCCTGATATTAAAGTATCATCATGTCCGCTCTGACAGTTTATTCAGTGACACGTTCACAGCTACATTCATTGGGTTTCATTAAAGAGAAGCTCAGGTTGGACGACCACAGAAAAACTCCAGCTTCTACATCCTCTGTAAATGCAAAACGCTGCACCAGAGTCTACATGATGAATTTCATTCAGTAGTGATCTAATCTGATTCTCAGTCCTGACAGCCATTTCAAGAGCAAACAACATGTTGAAAGTTTACAGTGTACAAACAGTTATCAGTGAATAGTCTGTACCTTATATTAATGATATTTGTATATTTACAGAGTTGTTGAAATGTATTATTTTTGCAGATGATGCTAGTATATTTAATTCTGGGAAAAATGTGAAGGAACTTCTCTGCACTATTGAAACGGAACTCGAAATTCTCTAAGCTTGGTTTGATGTAGATAAACTGTCTTAATAATACAAAAACTAAATTTGTATTGTTTTTGGAAATCAAACAGACATTACTGGTGAAATTTTAAATAAGCAATGTAAAAACTGAAGTGGTTTTGGGTTAAAATTTCTAGGGCTTGTGAATAATCATAAATTAACATGGAAATAAGATATTAGATGTATCAAAGAAAAAAATGTCATAGTCAGTAGCACTACTGTATAAATCTGGAAACACATTAAAACACTTTCTATATAATTTACTGTTCACTAATAGTTCCTTATCTATCATACTGTTTGGAACTGTGGGGGTCAACTTTTAAAACAACTTTAAATTCAATTGTTTTACTACAGAAAAGAGCCATACGTATAATAAATAAGAAAGGTTACAATAATCACACACATTAACTATTTGTAAAATACCATGTGATGAAATTTGCTATATTGTAAAATAATGCAATTAATATCAAGAGTCAAATCAAAATCACTCCCAAGTTGTGTTCAAAGTATTTTTTTATTTCAGGACAGTAAATATGATTTAAGAGATGTTTGTGACTTTGTGGAACAAAAAACAAAAAGGGGGTAAAAAAGTATGTGTACCTCCATATTTGTTTTTAAAAAAAAGGTCTGTGAAGCAATTTTTTTGAGGGTTACAAACGTGAATAGTTGTATGTTTTTGCTTTGTTCATTCAAATCTGGAGGATTCATTAGATCAGATTAGATGTAGGACAGGCGTATACTGTATAAACATCTTGCTTCTGCCTATGTCTTTTCATTCACCTCATAATCTGTTGACTATGTGCATATTATGAAGAATGTTTTCATGACTGGATAAAAAGTCACCACTACTACTTCTACTAAATAAATGCTCCACAATTACACTGTGACATTTCAAATCAGTCTAAACTGCAGGCTGCTCCATGCATCATATTGATCAACCGAAGAAATAATTGCACAATGGTCTAATCACGTTATTTTCACACCATGAATGGTATGAATGTAAATGGTGGTATATTAGGTGTTAATGCAAACTTGATATAAAACTTTAGAATAAAAGCATTAAAGGTCAGAGTCACACTCTCATAAGAATGATGCTTTTTGTAAACTTAGAGTTGAAAAAGTATCGGAAATAAAGAAACAATCAGACCAATAGATAATGTAATTTATTATTGATGTATAGATTTTTTTAGTGTTCACAGGAGCATGAGGCCATTGGTCAACTCTGGTCAACTCTGTGACACAATCACCTGGTCAACAGGGACAGATTCTGAAAACATGTCGTCAAATAGAGGAGCTACTTTTAGGATTGACACTTTTGAGGTGTTGGGCTATTTCGCGTTCATAAAATGAGGTGTTTCACTAAATGTTGTTTATTTGCATGTGTAGATTTCAATTAAGATGTAGAACTTTGAGGCCATTTGTGTGGGTACCTCATAACCCAACAATCAAACATCAGACTTTCCAGGTGTATATCAATGTTATGCAGGTTCTTACAGAGCTATTTAAATTGTTTTAATAGCTGTAGACAGTATTTTCCTTATTTATGGAGAAACTGAAAGAAATCCCCTGTTTAAAAATATTTGGCTCTAATACCTAATTCGTTGTTCAGAATTCTGCTCTGAATCTCTTAAATGTATAAATTAGCACATATATAATTAGAAAATGCCTAATTAGTAAAAATAAACATAACATTTCAGAAAACTTGTATTAATAGGGAACCGAAAACTTTTCAAGTGTTTTGAGTTATCACCGATTGCACTTCTGATTTCAGGTCATCAAGCAGACGTGACAGATTTAAGTCTCTTTCTATTCCCGTTCTGTTTTACTTATAATGATGTGTAACAGATCCTCACACACCAGGAAACAAATGTGATGCTTCGTCTTTCAGAGCGGGAAAAAAAAATCCTTCTTTTTCCAAATGTTATTGTGCAAAACATTTCATCTGAAACAATGAGAGGCCTGATGTGTGTTTACTCTGTTATGAAGGTGAAAATGTATCATTAACAAAAGGGGTCTTCTATTTCACACTAAACTGGCTTCTGACATAAATGTGTTCCCAGCCACGACTCCAGTGCATGCTGGGATGCCCTCTTCATCGCACTGGCAGCCTGAACAAAGAATTAAGGAAGTAAAAGACCATGACTGAATGAATTCTTTATCTTGTTATTTTTGCGATGGGCCTGTGTGATTCCCCCTGAAACGAGTTCTGCTTCTTCTCTCTGAATCAATTTGGTTCATTCCAGTTCAATCTAATTTTTCATTCTGCTCCGCTGCGATCCGTATTGATCACGTTGAGATTCTGTGGCAGACATGTGTGTGTTTTACTTCAGAGTGTGTGTGTGTGCATTTGTAAAGCAGGCCCCACATGCATATCTATTGCATGCATACGCATACATTAATGCATGTTTATGTGTGCAGTTCACGTGTATCCATATTCTGTCAGAGAGCCTTTCACTTCACAGTCCCCTGGATGTGTGCATGCATTTATTGCCCTCTGTAAGTATGTGCTCCTAAAAGTGTGTCCATACATAAAGTGTGTGTGTGTGTGTGTGTGTGTGTGTGTGTGTGTGTGTGTGTGTGTGTGTATATGTGTGTGGGGTGACAGGGTTAAATCCATGGTCCAGTGCGTTGGGCTCCCAGCGCGGTGCATGGCTTCCATCCCTATATGAACCATCAGTAGAGTCAGATAGGAATAAAAAGCCATACAGCGCACTGGGCATTTGGAAGACTGGATTTTAAGAGCTAGGGTAGACACACACACGCACGCACACACACTCCCAGATTAAGATTAAAGACATTCAAATAAAACCCCTGAGGCCTGCAAAACTGGAAAACAGGATAAGAGCAGGTGGGGGACACAGACACCCTGAGATCTCATAAAAGACTATACTGGGACCTGTATACTGGATTTACTGGGAATTCAGCATTATACAGGGCTTAAAAGTGATCATCTGATTGACCATAAGTCAGATAGTGTGAGTGTGTGACTCAGATTGAGAGCCTGGTGACTGGTGATGCCACCCAGCACTGAGGTGTGGCAATAGGATTGACGTCCACCAAGCATTGGGCTCTTTACCCCCACAGTGTTGTCTCCAAGGCAGCTGGATTTCCAGTCATGCAGCTCTTGGCTCGTCACGATCAGACGGACCTACCCTGCTGTGTGACGTACACGATTTCTTCCTTAGAACTTAAAGACCCTTGACCCGTTAACTTTCAGATACCGCCATAGTCATAGAAAGTGACTATTGTATGTTTTCACACTTTTCCTTCCTAATGTAACATTAGACCCTACCCCCATCTCCTTTACTGTAAATACATATCAAGAAAGAAAGAAAGACTCATTCAGCTGTCTGACTCAGTTATGCAAACAGTTAAATGTGTATGATTTACAAATTGGGTCTAACTGTATTTACTATAAACAATTACTCTCTTTATATAGTATTCATTACTATTCTAAACATTTGAAGTCAGCGTAAATTGCCAGTGTATTTTTCAATAAATTAAAATTAAAATTTAAAGGTGACTTTACTTTGGGTGGTTGTTAAAATATAGGATTTTTGTCCACAATTAAATCCACTTCTTTTGGTGGAGGCTAAATCCTGCTCCCTTTAAATAATTTTCTCTAACAGGGGAAGAATCAACTTTTCCACCAATAGGCGTGCAGGAACCTGGCCTCCTGCAAACACATCCACATCAACAAGTTTCATGAACCTTTCTTCAAACCAGTCAAGAAAAAAAAATCCGTCAGTTATTTCTTATTTTAGCTTTGCCATTCAATCAGTAGTCATAAACCACATGTACCATCTCCCACGTTTTGTGTCACATGTGGAAGCAAATATTCCTGAAACAAGACACAGTACACTTTAAAGGTAAAATGTAAAATAAAAATCCCTCTCTTCTGCCTGAAATCCCCCCCCCCTTCTTTGGCCTCAGAAGTAGCTTGGATTAGGATGGAGGATTGCGAATTTTGCCAAGTGCCTACATTAAAATAGAATAGAATAAACCCCTCCAAAACAAATCCCTTGCAGATCTAAAGTGGGCATGTTATTATTGTTTTCTGCAGAAATAAAAGCCTGAGAAACCACTCCTGTCGCGCCTTAAGAGGCTTCACAACTTCAAGGAGCGGATATGAAATAAATCCAATTACTGAGCTGTCAATCAAGTCGCTAATTAGTGAGACTTGGGCAGACTAAGTGGCATCAGCGCTGGAAACCCACCACAGGGGGAGACGACAGACAGAGACAGCGACGCAGGAAAGCAAGAGAATTTAAGGGAAAGTCGACAAGTAGCGCAAATAAACACATTCAGACGCGTCCTCACAAAGACTCTGCTGCTATTTCTGGATGCGACGAGCAACAGCAGCTAAAAAAAAAAACGAAGAAAAAAAAAAAGATGATGAAGATGACGAAGATGACGAAGACGAAGCGATCATCCACGCATCCTAGGCGGGACACCACGGGTCCTTCTCTGCCTCTGCACCGGCCCAGTCCCTGCGTCCTGTGCGTCCTGCCGCCGGGGGCTCCACAGCCCGCTTTCAAACAGGTGGTCTCCAGTCTGTGTTGGCTTCTGCACGCAGCCTGAACAAATGTCCAAAAGAATAAAAAAGACAGAGTAGAGTTGGTGTCCCCTGCTCGCTCCTCTTGTCCTTAAAGAGACGGGGGTCGGTGGTGCTGCCGCTGCCACCGGTGGATATGTGGAGTTTGACCGCCCCTTCACGCATCTGTGCGTATTTCCATTCAGCGGCGGCGGAGGCAGACGGAGAGAGAGAGGGAGGGAGGGAGGTGTGGTGGAAAAGCAGAGGAGGAGGAGAGTAAGGTAACAAAAGCCCCTGAGTGAGGAGGAGCGAAAAAAAGAGGGATGAGAGAAACGGGGAAAAAGAGCGAGTAAGGGGGGAGGGAGGGGGCATCATCATACCTGAACAGGAGACCTCCCTCTGCCTGTGTGTGTTCGTGTGTGGGTACTTGTACAGATATCTCTGTGAGGACCTTTCTGAGCCCAGACCTTAAAGAGTGAGGACATTTTAGCCAGTCCTAACTTTCTGACCCTGGGTTAAAACTTGGTTTTATAGGGTCAGTATTAGGTTTAGGTTAGGGTTAAGCATTTAGTTTTAATGGTTAAGTTTAAGTTAGGTAGGTCTATAGGGAATGCATCATGCCAGTGAGTGTCCTCACTAAGATAGAAGTACGAATGTGTGTGTGTGTGCGTGTTGAAACAGACAGTGGGTGTGAGGGAGGGGAGGCTTATGTCGCCTCAGTGACACGCAGTGTTAATAAAAGCCGGGCAGTGGGGCTGAATAGGGTTCTTTTCTGTCTCATTCAAATACCGCCAGAAAGCACTTTCATTCTCCTGATAAAGTAGTATGTGTGTGCGTGTGCGTGTGTGTGTGCGTGTGTGTGTGCGTGTGTGTGTGTGGGTGGGTGTGGGTGGGTGTGTGGCTGGGGAATTTGTGAATGTGTTTGAGTGTGTATCCATCTGCATCTCCATGTATTTAGCCCTCTCTCTCTCTTTCTCTCCATCTCTCCCTCTGTCTCTTTCACTGGCATTTACATTGCGAACAGTCAGACAAACAAACGGCTGAGTGTACAGCCTGAACACCGGCTGACAAAACTGAAGTGGTAGAGAAAACAGTGAAATCAAGCTGTAATATTGCAATATGAGGTATGAGAGATGGGTGAAAGGTCAGAGAGGAGATTTGGAGAGATAGAACAGCAATAAGAGGGATAGAGAGGGAGAATAACAGCTCTTGGCCCCCTACTTTCAAAGACAGAGGGGAGGAAATAAAAAGGAAGAAGCCCAAAATGTCAAAGACAAGACACGAAGAAAGAGACGGGGTGAGAAAAAGAACGAGAGAATTTGAGAGAAACACTTTAAAGGGATAAAGTGGAAATACTTGCTCTCGACCTTCCCTCAATCCTCCTCCTCCTCCTCCTTTCTTTTCCTCCTCCTCCTTCTTCTGTTCTCAGGGGCTCGGCTGGAGTTGCATTCCAACGCGTCGCCCTCAATCCCCGCTACTCCAGGCAACACTGTTCCTTGATCTGGACCCACGTCATGTCGGGCAGAGGAGGAGGAGGAGGCGGAGGAGGGAGGAGAGAGAGAGAGAAAGGTGGGGGAGAGGTGGTGGTGAAGGTGGGTGCCTCAGGGAGAGTGGGGGGGCAGGATGAATGAGAAAATGGGTAAGAGGAAGGAGAGAGGGCATCAAGGGTGAGAGGAGATGAGAGGAGAGAGATGAGGAAGGATATAAGAGGGAAAAGAAGGGATAAGGTGAAGGTGGGAGAAGGGAGGAAGGAAGAATGCAGGGTTAAGGTGAATGGACGTTAGAGGGCAGTAAAGAAGTAAATGTAGGAGTGGGGAGAGGAGGTGACAGAGGACACAAGAGTGGAAGAAAGGATGGGGAGGAAGAGAAGGAGATTAAAAAAAAGGATTGGAGCTGGTGGAAGAGAAGGATGGAGAGATGAGAAAAAAGAGGAGATGCAATAGCAAAGGACAGAAAGTGAAGAGGCTTGGGAGTGTAAAAGTCATAACACCTCCATCTCTCTCCCCCAGCCCTCGTTCCTGATTGCAATAAAAGTTAAAGTATAAAATCACAGTTCGGGATCATTTGCTTCTCTGGAGGCTATTAAAGTCAGATGGGTTTGTTCTGAACTGCCTGCTTTTTAATAAAGTCCAATAAAGTAGAGTTAAATAGAGTGAAAGAGAAGATAGGAGAGTAATGAAGAGGTGACACAGCACACATGGCTGAATTTGCAAAATCGTGGCGGTTTGTTTCTAATTGCTTGCAAAACCAGGCGGCTGGGACATCGGCCAATAAAACACCTGTGTAGGCTATAAGATGGCCAAAGGCATGGATATTATTACCTGGCACAATATTTCACAGTCAGGGTAATATCACTGAACCTTTCATGTAATATTTGTGACATTTTGTTTGATTGTAATATTCACCCAACTCTAAATACTAGTAAAGATGTATCATTTCTTTTGCAAAGATCAAATGTGATGTGATATTGTTTGTAACCAGTGGCAGACAGCAAAACACTCTCTGTGCCTGGTCCATCCAACCTTTCATTTTCTTCTGCTTATCCAAGATCGGATCACAGTCGGCTAATAGGATGTTCCAAACATTTCCCCAGCCATGCTTTTTACCCATGAAAATGACCCAAGATGTCTGAGATACTCTTTGACATACTATATCTCTATGGGCTTTTCTGACTTTGTGAACATTGTGGACTAACCTGATTTGAAAATGAGAATGTACTTCGCTCAATGAGACAAATTGTGATAGTTGAATATGGGCTATACAAAATTGGATTGATAGATTTAGCAATTACAGATTTTAGTGGCCACTTGGATGCAGTGTGAATACAACACTGACATTGTTGATCCCTTCTTAAGTTGATACGTCAAACTCATTGTATATAGTTAACTGTTTACACATCCAGCAGATACAGAGAAACCATTTAACTGAAGTCATGTGTCTGGCTGCCTGGCAAGGGTAAGTACAAAATTCCATCTTTTCTAGCTCTGCTTGTGGTCTTCACTAACTCCCGAGGGAAATATCTGGCTCTGTAGCTGCATCACACTTTTACTTGTCAGTGAACTCGGTGCACCTCGCTAAAACTGTCTGATACATTAGTCCTGCAACTAAAACTATTTTCATGAAGTTTCTAACAAAGCTGTAGTATGTGGCAGTGTTTAATTGCAATGTGTTATATTCTATCAAGAACATCACAAACTACCACTTCCAAAATTATTATGAAACTTGTCTACTGACCTTGTCTACCTTCTGTGTGGTGCAGGGCAATGAACCAAAAAAGAAAAGCTGCAGGATTTAAAACTAAAAGATGCTGAAACATGCTCTGTAATTCTCTCTGGGTTCAGCACATACAGACTTCATTTAAAGATTGAATACATGACAGTTGCCCAATAGTGAAGCCACAGCATCAGGATCGCAACCTGGTGGCTGGCTGCAGAATAGGTCAAAAACCTTGCCTCCTCCATGTGAGTGACTGGGACATGGACTGTACTGTGAAGTCAAAGTAACCATTATATACATTTTTAAAAGATGTTTTCTGTCATTTTAGGGAGTTGTTATCACATTGATGTTTGTCCAAGTAATCATTTACCAAGTGAGTTAGTTATTGATGCTATAAAAAAACCATCATGTGGTGAAACCTCATGATTGACAGCTGAGACTGACTCACGATTGGACGGGTGTGTGTATCGACTAGACCTCAAAACCATGGCTCCATCCCCAAATCGCTACTGCACAGACTCCAAGACACAAGATGGCTTGACGTCTGGATAGTGAGAGGAAGATGAGAGATGTCACCCATCTATAAATACAGTCTATGATTAATTGCTGTGAGCAAACTCTTTCATATAGTCATGTGATTGTTAATATAAAGAAAGCTTTAAAAGAATGCCACAGTCGATCAGCACTTTATTTGCAAGGAAGTGAACAAGTCTACAACAACAAGGTCTTAGTAATGGGATAGGTCTCTATGTGCCACAGAAGTCAACTATTGTCTCTAGCACACCTTCAGGTAGAGAGGAACAATGAGGCAGTAAAATCCCAGACATTCAGTGGATAATACCAACAGACTGTAGACACTCAGAAATGAGAAATGTTTTTTCACGTGTCCTCAAGAGAAATACAGCAAAAGTGCAAAGGCAGGTTTAGAGACGAAACTGAACAATACTGAAACCGTTCCAACTGAAAATTTTAAGAAAAAAAACAATTTAATTTGAAACATTTAAACAGTTAAGATACACTGTCAAAGTAGTGATTTGGGCCGAAACAACTCTTGACTCTCAAGTCTGTATAAACAGAAAACGCTATAAACTCTTGAGTTAGTTAGTTAGTCGGTCTGAAAATTGCTAATGAGATACTTTATTCGAAAATTATTGTTACTGCAAACAGAATCACTATAAGTGGTATGCATTGATCAACATGCGTGAGGAGTGGGGTGATTTTAAGTGGGATAATGAGATGAAGTTAATGATCACTTCATCTGGGTTTGTTCCGTCAATATTTTATATTGAAATTACAGTTTATCAAAGACAAATATAGAGAAATATTCAGGTTTATTCAGAATGTATTTCATGTCAGGGCTGAAAAGCATTTAAAACACAATTTAGACCCCAAGAACATAGTAAAACTAAGAAAACCAGGCTAACATCATCTAATAACAATCCTAATAGCACAATAAAGCAGCTGACACATGATGTTTACAATCAGGCCCAATGACACATCGCTCTACAGAAAGTACAG
This sequence comes from Paralichthys olivaceus, assembly GCF_024713975.1. Lineage (NCBI taxonomy): Eukaryota > Metazoa > Chordata > Actinopteri > Pleuronectiformes > Paralichthyidae > Paralichthys > Paralichthys olivaceus. The sequence continues at coordinate 10,145,060 of NC_091098.1, read as the reverse complement.
AAGCTGTGAGGTATGGAGGGACAAACACAACGTGGGGGATAGAGAAAGAGAAAATACAGCTGAGCAAACCTTGGATAAAGACAGGGGAGCTTAACCAGGGGGAAGCAGGTGTGTGCAGACAGGATGAGATGAGATTTTCCTCATGTTGGTGACGTCTACTCAACTCTAAATGTCAAATGATGGCACCACTAAGATCTTATTTTATCACTCAAACACTCCCACAGGTTTGTGTGTATTTAGGTCCTGCTGAGGACACAATGCTGTCCTTTATGCACAGCTGTAACTTTAACAACCCAGAGTGACAGCACTGATGTTGTGTTAAAAGCTCAAATACATTTGCTATCCATAAATTAAACAAGTCGATCTCAGACACAAAGCCTGGAAAATGTCCGGAAAATGATGTCTCGAGATTTTCAAGAATTTGCCTTTCACGTATGAAGAATGCAGCAGGAGATTGTCAAGGTCTGTCATTCAGACGAGGGGGTGATGTCTGAGTAGATCATGCAGGAGGCAAATGACCTTTAAACTATGCTGCGAAAATCACATCCACACTTGCATCAGCACTCATGACCAAAAGCTCTTCAATTGTGTTGTCTTTCTAAGTTGACATCTTTGTCATCGTCTTCTATTTGTATGGCTCCTGTTTGTCATTATAACATATTTGTATTCTTTTGGTTTTTTTCTGTTTTGCGTCTGTTGCATTTTCAAATGTCATCAACATTTTCCTGCTGTATTTTCACATGGGCTCTTTCAGACACTATCGGTAACATTATATTAGGTGGTTGGCAAGAAAAGTTCTGGAAGATGTCAGCAGCAATTGATGCAAACATTCGCGTTCTCACATACAGCCCCTCTTGGAACATCCCAGGTAAATATCTAATGTCAGTGCATGTCTTAAAGTAACTAAACAATGAGTTCTGACAAATTCTGAATTGGTGGACAAACTGTATTTTGGAGATGCCCTGCAGTATTTCAGTTGCTGCAACAAGCAGAAATATTCATGTGCAAAACAACACAGTTCAATCATACATCAAAGGCTGCAAACATACTGTTCTCCATTACTTCACATCTTGATCACCTCTTTGAAGGAATAATGGACTTGTTGGAGAGTCCTTTGCCTGGCTCTATCTCAATTGATAACAGACAGTTATGGAATAATGAATAACTGGGAAGTTAGCATGAGCAGCGAGAGCAAACATGAATAGAGAAAAGAAAAACCCCAGAGACAAATAAAATCCAAGGAAGAATTTTAAGGGGAATTTTGGAGAGAGTAGTGCAGAAAAATCCCAACAATAAAGTCTTGTAAGCAAAAATTTTGATCATCTTTGATAAACATTTTACGTAATGTGTACTTTGACTTTTCAGTTTGGTCCATGTCCTATCCACTAACAAGGAGGAGGTGGGGCTTATGACCTATACTGCAGCAAGTCTGTGGGGGGCAATCCAGATGATCCTTTGGGGAGCTGTTAATCTTTATATACAGTCTATGATTGAGACACTAAAAGTCTACAATCATGCATCTACTAGCATAGTAGATGTCTATGTGAGGCTATACAAAGCTCTGAGCTTAATGCTGACATCAGAATGTTAATATACTCACAAATATTACAGTAAACAGTATCTGTGCATGTTAGCATGCTGACATTTGTCTTTAAAACAGAGAACAGCTGAGGCTCATTGGAATGTCATTAGTTTTGAAGGCATTTGGTCATAAAACTGAGTATTGGACAAATTAAAATGTTTAGCAGCTGATGGTTCTAGATGAAAAATTAATGGCTCACCATAAATCATGTGGGACAGACTGATCTCACAAGTAGAAAGACAACATCCATCGTGTCAGCAAATCCCCTAAAATAAAGATGCCTATGTTTACATTGACTTGGCAAAGCCCTTGAACATGTCGTGGGAATAACTTTATCCCAAACTATGCTCCTCTGTTTTTGTGCTTGGACCAAAACATATGCATTTCCACACAATCAAACTTTATTTTTTAATAATGATTTGCAACAGATTTGGAGACCTCAGACAAATAATGTTATTCTGCTGACAGGGGAATTATAAGCATGGCTGTAGAGGGCAGAGTGATGTATTTAGTTGATTAATTTGGAGTACTTGTCATCAAGGATCCAAGAACATCTGTACAAAATGTAGCGCAAACGTCACAGTACCAAACATCACAGCAATTGATCATCTAAGTGTCTAAATAGTTCAGTCTGGACCAGAGTGGGGGACTGACACATATTTCTATTTGTCATGCCACTGGAGAAAACCTTGCAGACTGCCACATTGAGCTGAGTTCTCAGACGTATCAAATATGCACAGCAGACAACAGAACTATACATACTACGATATGACTTTAATATTTTCTCTATTTTCTCCAGTTTTTTGTTTGACTTTGACTGAAACCTATTAGTTAGCCCACGCATTAGCAGCTGTTGTAAAAAGGGCCATAACGTGCAGATGTCTGCTTTGTACTTTGAATATGGATGTGAAAACGACGCATCAGGCAGCAGTGAAGCATAACCAAGCTTTTACAGCTGCAATCAAACATGTAGCAGTCGATCTGGAAATGATGAGAATCTTAATTTCTCAGGATCTGCAAAGAAAAGTACCCACATCTTATCAGAGCTGGAAAAAAAGATGTACAATATGCTATATAGATTTATTTTCTTCAAGGAATCTCCCAAGTGATGATTATGATAAAATGCAGGCAATATAAGTAAAGTAATCAAAGAACACTTACTTTAATCATACTTGATAATAATTGGGGTATCCGAGGTTGTGAGCAAAGAATATATATAAATATATTATTCAATGTGCAGTTATTATTATTGTTACAGTTACACAAAATTGTACACAGTTAGTACATGGGAGAGGTAAGACAATTCGGTCATTCAAGTTTTTGTAAGTTAGGTTCTCTATTATTGTGTTTTAACTTGTTACAGTATCATAAGCTGACGTACTTCTGATGTTTATTTTGTGTAGAGACTCCACATGTAAAACTTAACTGGAGGATTCGTTTTTCAATTGGTTTGTCAGGTTTTTCAGAATAAACAAAGACATTCATCATCTGGCCTTTCCATCAAATAGATTACAAAGCAGACTTCACTTAACTCCACTGATTACACATGCATAAACACATGTACATCTACTGTTACAAATGGTCATTAGTGGAAACCACAGTGACAAAGGAGAAAAAATAAAGAAAATGGTGTCTTTTGATCTTTTCCCTATGTGTTTGATCCTCTTAAATAAGAACAGGTTGAATTTGGTATTTATGTTTCCTCTAACTTGGCCTCTGCTGCCTGACTGTGCTACGCTACATGATTATACACAAAACATTAGTGAGTAAGAGAGGGTGAGATTGAAGAAAGATTGAAATAGGCGAGAGAGGGGGAAAAAAATGCAGAAAATGAATAGTGCGAGTCAGAATTGAAGAGAACAGAGGAGAATAGGCTGCAATAGAAAACATGAAATATGAATAGGCCCTTGATGATATTCCCACTCTATCTGCCTGTCAGTGGGGCTTCATTGATATTCAGGGTAGGGCTCCCTTTTCTCGCAGCACATATCAGAAGGCAGTATTATGATCAATAAATATGTCATGGGAATCAAAGCTTTTTTCTTTGATAGTATTGGTCATTTGCCCAGAAACAGTTTGGAATGCGAGGCAGCTTTGAAAGCAGTCTGCAATGAGTCACTGGTTACATTTACAAGAGAGCAGAAAATCTGATTTTTAACCTCATGTGGGTTAGCTGAGCCGCTCATCCTCTTTCTGCTGCCTTAACAATGCAGACTGAGATGCCGGGCGTCCCGTCCCTGCTTAGACAGCCTTGAAAATAAAAGCTGTGAAAAAAGAAAGTTGGGATGGATTGTAATAAAATGTCTTTAAACAGCTTGTACCCTTCAACGCTGTGATTGATACCACTGCAGTAATAACAAATAGCATGACATTTCTGAATGTGTTAACCTGAGGGTTTAGGGCTGATTGAAATGGGTGTATATCAAATCTGGAAAGGAAAGACTGAGTGGTAAAATATTCACTGTGTCATTCTCAGATGATGTCTGCAAAATCTACCTGCTATTTAATCAAATAATGCTTTCTAAGGTTCTGGGTCCAAACACACATGACCTTCATCCAAGAGACAATCAACACGTTGGGTTAAAAACACACAGGATCAATGATCTGCTCTGAACAGCATAAAAATCACTTGAGGAGAGACTTCAAACAGCTCTGGCACATCAGACATACACATTTACATAAATATTTGTTACTTCTGATTACTTCCCATTATCATTTTTAGGTGTATGTTAGCATACCAACCTACCAGCAAAGGGCCAGGTTGGAACTAAGGACTCAAGCCTTCGTATTTGCCCCTGGAATCAGGTCAGCTAGCGGGTTCTCTCGATGCACTCTGTGGTGGATTATTTAAGGAAGATCTGATATCTGAAATGTGGGCAATTCAAATCCAGAAGTCAAGGAAAACATGGACATTGGCAAAAGAAATATAAACATACAAACATCAAATGTACAGTAAAAATCTTAATTTGAGCATCTACTGGGCATTGGGTGTGATACAACTAAAAGATAACAAAAGACTGATTTTCAAATAAGAATTTAAATGTGTCTCACTGTATAAATGTTGCTACTCAGCAGGCAACTCTTAGAAGCTGTCACAACAGTACATAACCAAAATGAGACAGATCAAATTGTCATATTTTACAATTTGGAATAAATTGAAATAAATGTCTTCCTCACAGGAAGCTGCTACGGGACACAGTTGGCAGTAATGTTACAGCCTTCAGTCTGTCAATCCTGGAACACAGAGAGGATGGTTGTGGTGGGAAAAGCAAGAATGTTCAGAAACTGAATTAAGTGAAGTGTTCTGTCTGTGAATCGATCTCCTTCACTCTGTTTGAATAGTCCACTATCACAGGGCAGCATCTACACAACAAACAGCACTGCACGTGCTTCAGGCATGACCTGAGTGATTGGTCTCTCTCTCTCTTTTTTCCAATCAGATTATTAATACATTTCAAAATAGGAAAATATATATATTACAGAGAATGAAATGAAAACAAATGATGTACTGCTTATTTGTGATTCATAGTTAATGGGCAGAAAGATGCAAAATGAAGGGAACCATCTTTCATCTTTCAGTCCATTATTCATCTAATCCACATATCCTGGTCCGGGTCACGTTGGCAGCAGGCCAAGCAGAGCAGTACCGACATTCCTCTCTCTAGCTATACCTCCTACAGCTTGTCCTGCAGGATCCTGAGAGATTCCCAGACAAGAGTGGATACACAATCCCTGCTGGATACTCCTGGTCAGTCCCAGGGTCTCCTCTCAGAATACCTCCACAGGGCCATCCTGATTAGATGCTCAGTCTTCAAAAAATCAACTGCTTCTTTTCATCTGCTCTGAGACCCCTACCCTGTCTTCTCTAACACCGAAACACCTACCAGCAAATGAAAGAAGCAGAATGGATTATGATTGTCCATTATCCAAAATGTTTTCAACAATGTACAAACTCAAAGAAATCACAATTATTTTCAAAGTGACTTTGCATCATATGTCTTTTACACGTGAGTGTGTCCATCTCTGCTATAACTTCCTATGCAAAAACACACTGACAGTTATAGCTGTGTTTTCCTTTTGATGTTTGTATTGGTCACTTGTAATAGATCACAATTATTTATTTGCTGCATAAGATGAATACAACTTTAGGAGAGGTAAGAATTAAAGTGCTAGATCTTGTTTTTTTTCCCCCGCCATGAAACAAGTTCAAATCTGGATGTCTAAAAATGCACACTATGTGCCTAGATTGTTGAGATAGAGCCCCGAGTGTAGGAGATCAGGTAGACAAGTGCACGGACAGTGCACAGTAGGTGTTAGTTAGGCATGTTAGGGTGTTAGGGGTGTTTTATTCACTGCTTTCATACTGTATATCCATTATCTTGTCTTTCTTGAGACCTTTTTATCCCATGTGAACGTTCATTGCAAATGAGAGAAAAACACTATCACAACGATAATTACATGTTTTTCTTTTTTTTCAACACACCACCGAGCCAGATTAAAAACCCTCTGATGTCCATTTCTGAAGAGGTGATGGGTCCCAGCAGCCGCTTGGCTGATCGTCTCTCTTCTATTAGCACTGGAGCCAAAAACTGCTGCAATTACTATCACTGTCATGGCAGACACAAGTGGCACAATCCCAGTGATTAGAGTCAGGCTTTGACACAATCTCATGGAAATACACACACACACACACACACACACACACACACACACACACACACACACACACACACACACACACACACAGAGCTTGTGGTTGTAACTTGCTAAGTGGATGCTCCATCGCTGTGCTACACTCAGCCACCTGCTGCCATCTCTGTACCGTCGCTCAGGCAGGAACATAACAGTGCTGGAGACATTAGACATTAGTCATTAATTGAGCTTTAATCGTCTCATTGTTTAATTGTCTGAGACCAACCTAATGATTATGCCAAACTCAAGTGCACTAAACACCTGGCTGCAATAAAGTTGAAGCCACACTTTTTTAAGCTAAGGGTGGGGATTGGAAAAGGGTCATGGACCAGGTCCATGTGTGATGAGATCATGTAACTTTTAATGAGACTGGGACGAAGCTGAACTCAAATCCTGGGTTTAAAACTTTATTCTACCTATTCAGAGCTAATGGAAAGTCCATGTGTGGCTGTGTCAATCAATCCTCCTGTATGGGCACATGGAGCAAAACTCCAATTACCACAACTGCAGTATGAGATTTCTGTTTGGCAGGAAAGTGACAGTTGGCTAAAGTCTCCAGAATTTGTTGGGTTTGTGTTTGTGTGGCCACACATGAGCTCACACATGTTATTACTCATTGTTTCAGTCAACTGGCTTCTGGTTCAGGAGGTTGCAGCAGCCACTGGCGGTCGGATCAGATGGAGGGTCCTGTTGATGGAGTGAATGAGTATGTGGGGGGGTGAGAGAAGAGATGCATGTGTCAGGGTGGTGGGGGTTTTGAGGGTTATTGGGTGGACAACTGCCCACCCTTTGTGCTGCAAATCCGGGGAAATCTGCTGGCCATTGTGGGTCCCAGCTTGTTCACCATCCAGAGAGCTGAGAGAGGGGATTTCAGCTCTACAGAGCCGATGACTAGCAGGGTTTTTTCTAATCATCCTCTCTGGTTTTCTCTTTTCCTCTTTTATCCTCCGTCTTTTCTCGTTGTCTCTCCGCTTTGTTCTGGATACAGTGCACAGTCAGCCCCGGCCAGCTATAGTGTAGTAATCTCTGAGCGACTGAGGTTGGTGATCCAGCTCTAGGTTTTAGGGGTAACACCTGTGTATGCTGCGGAGCATGTTACTGCAGCTTATGACAGTGTATGCAGGCGGTTTATTGTTTAATTTTAAATTTGTCTTGCTTAACAAGCACAGCAGAAATAGCTCACGTTCGTTTAGAGCTGGCTATTTTTGTTGAGTGAGGAAAAAAATCCATGCTTATCCTTTTATTTCCTCCCTCCCAAATCGTTGCGTGGAAAAGCCTCTGAAAGCGTACGAAGACTGTGAGACATCAAACAAGACTCTGCTGAAACTAACAGTAATGAGATTCTCTCAGGTGGGTTGGCAGTGTCTCAAGGTGATGCATTAACACTGATGGTAGAGAGAACACATGTACACATAATATATATATAGCCAGAAGATAGTTTCATTGTTGTGGCAGATTGGTGTTTGCATTAGTAACATATTAGTAATGTTGGTTTTTGCATTCTGTAACGTATTCAGAAAATAACAACAATCTCTGGTGGTCATATAATACATTCTTTTTATATGACTGAAGCAGCATTGCCAGATAATTATTGTATTTGCCCTCTGTAATATAATAATGTTATAATGTATGGTAATAATTGATGATAATTATATCATTTAGAGACAGTATTAGGAGTTATAATAAACAGTATCTTAAAATATGGATTCGATGTCTGTGTTAAAGCATGTTTGTAGTGATGATTTAGGTGAATAAGACCATTTTACTCATCTTGTCTCAACAAGTGGAGGAGACCCAGACAGAGCTTGGCTATGTGTTTTGTGAAGATACTGATATACAAACAATTTGAAGTTTGTGTTGTGTTAAAGAATAAGAACAAATAAGTACAAATTCTTCATTAAAATGTCTAAAAAAAATAGACCTATGTGACATATTGTGTCCACTTGTTGAAACTCAGAGAAATCCCCAGTTTCCAATCAAGGTAATGGGACATTTAATTTCTGTCGCCTTTTAATTGTGTCATATCCTTCTAACCCATCTCTGTCCCATCTCTGCGATAACTTCCAGGGCTAACACCACAATACGAGGGAAAAACATACAGTTAGCCAGTTAGCCCATCAGCTGTTTTTTCCTTCCAGTGTTTGTATTGGTCAAGCAAAATGGATTCCGATTATTTATTGCCGTTTGCTGCATAATGTGAATACAATTTTAATATTTTACATCAGGTACAATATTTACACCTGAGTGGTGACAGATTAACATTTATAATGATGGTGAAGACAACTACCATGATCCAATGCTCATTGTCTCTTGATTGAGAGACCCCTAACAACTGAAGTTACATATTGTTCATTGAATTTTTTCTTGGGTGACTAGTCCCAGATATAATATTTAACATATAAGATATAATATAGTTTAATCCTTACCTCAACATTTCCCATCTGGCAGCCCTGGAGTGGAGAGTTGATTTTGTTTCTCAGCAGACTTTAGTGGAAACGTCAGTGCATTCTGTGATTGACAAATGAAACATATTAAATGTGTATTATGATGACCAAGCTGGCAGCAAGTTGACAGTCTATATCAGCACAAGTGTCTGTGTCATGACTGAAAGACTCATTTGATTTCAGCAAGTTTCAAAAATATCAGTGATAAGAGATTTGTCAGAGCAGTCTGAGGACACTGTCAGATTCAGATTTTTTTGAAAAGCATGAAAATCAATGCATACAAATATTTTTTTAACTCCACAAAGGCATTTTCCTTGTCAAAACCTGGTGTCTGCTGACTCACAATGTAACTTCACTGCTGACAGTTCCGTCAGATGAAATGTTATGCTCAAATAAGTCTGAGCACATTTCAGTTTGAGCACCATGTCACGATTGAGTTGAAGTTAACTATAATTCCAACTTTTGTAGCCTGTAGAAGCTGGTTAGCTTAGTTGGTTCTATATTTTGACCGTTTTCCAAACTGATAATACTGATAATTTAGGCTAACTAAAGTGTCTGGAACCCACTGGTATGTTTAAACATATTACTACAATCCCAAGCTGTAAGTAAATGCTGAAAAAATGAGATTACAAACAGACTGGGCTCTGCAGCTAATGGGGCGAGTGCACCACACACGGATTCAGAGGTCAAAATATTTCCTGACATGAGATCCTAAGCATTTTCAGTCTTTAAACCTATATCCCTGTCTGTTTGGAGAATAATCATTTGTGATTGAAACAGAAAAGCATCTCTGGGGTGACAAGTTAGAAAACAAATAGGGCTTCCTGGAGGTTTCGGTGTATCTGTGCAGATGTGTGTGTCAGTGGGTTTGGTTCCAGTCTCGTGCTGAGCTGTCGCGTCTCTCTGCTCCATTTCCTGTCTCCCCTCTCAGTGGGCTGTCGCAAGGCCTGCAGGAGGGGATGTGGATATGGAGGGAGGTGGGATGCCTGCTCTCCTTTCAAATGAAAGAGACGTAACATGAATTTGTGGTTCATGATGAGGGGAGTGGTTGGATTTATTTTGGTAATCGCAGGGAAAATGGACCAGAGGGTGAGTTTTTCACTAGCTTTATAACCCCTTGACAAAATAAAATACATTGATTAACACATTGTGGGTAGGTAGGGTGGTTGGTGGGTGGGTGGTTGTTTAGATAGGTAGGTAGGTTGGGTGTGTGGGTAGGTAGGTAGGTTTGCTTGTATTTTATTGATTCCAAACTCCTGTAACTTTAAGGTCCAGTGTGTAGAATTTAGTGAAATCTCGTGGTGAAGTGAAATGTTGCAGTCACCTCACCCTCTGCTTCAAAACATGAAAGAGAACCTGTGGTAGAATTCAATTAAAAACTCAAAAGGTGTTTAGTTTGTCCAGTCTGGACTACCGAAAAAAACATGGCGACCTCCACAGAGAGGACCCCCTTGATGTAAATATAAAGTATTTAAATAGAAAGGGCTCATTCTAGAGTAAGGAAAACAAACATTCATGCGGTTTAGATGAAACACACTAGGGAAACATCACTAGGATTGTTTTATATTCAATTTCTGCAAATAGATCCCTTTCACCTAAATCTCACACCCTGGACCTTTAAAGAAAAATAATTGAATAATAAAATAATTAAAAACACAAAATAAGTAATGAATAGCAATTACGGTTTGTTCAGAATCCACAGAGCTGCCATATTATTAAAACTGTCTCTCAGCAGTATTAATTCTATATTACAATCCTCCAAAGAGTAATAATTGAGCAAAGTTAATAATTTGGTGGTGAGAGTGACACCATCCTCTGAAGACAATCTTGAAAGGGAGATTCAGAAAGAGACTAAAATTTAAAAAACACAGAAAAACAAACTACATCAAATCAGGTCTGTCTTTGATGGATAAGTGAAAGAAAAGAGGATAAAAGGAGGAAGATGATATGAATAACAGAACAATGGAAGGGAGGAAAGAAGGAGGAAGAGTGACGAAAGAACTGTGATGAATACTGTGTTGATATATCTTGAGAGAAATGTGTGTAAAAAAAAAAGGAACCCAACATCCAGAGAGGGTTATCTGTAAATATTGGTGCCACATTTCAAATTTTAAATACTATTTTCTGTTCTTAAAGGTACAGTGTGTAGAATTTAGTGACCTCTAGTGGTGAAATTGCATGTTGCAGCTGAACACCCCTCACCTCACCCTCTATTAAATTTGTGCCAAAAGATCCATTTCACCTAAATCTTATACACACTGAACCATTAAGTCTGGTTTTCCACTGTTGAAAAGTAAAAAATTCAGTCGCTATTACATCACAGGAAACGTAGTGTTACTAACATCTACTCTCTATCTACTTATGGTGCAACATTATCCAAGTGGTTTTAGTTTCCTATCTTGAACCTTCAGTTTATTTCAATAAGCAATAATATAACGTCCTGTTTGATACATATTCAGAATATAACGTGAATGTTATGGAAATTCTTATTTGTAAAGGTTACAGATAAATGATGTGTGAATAAGGGAGGAAAATAATAAATTATACTTTTATGATGAAGGAAAGAGAGAGGAGAGAAGAAAAGTGACAATAGGAAAAATCAATGCTTGGACAGAAGAGTGAACATATTAATGCAAAACAAGAAATTAAAGGTTGTGTGAGTTGCAAAAAGGCATTGATTATTATAATCAAAAACAAAAGACAAAAACATAGAAATTCTCTGAACACAAAGAAAATCAAAACAGATTGAGCTGAGAGTCTCAAACGGCAAATCTAATCATATACTGAGCAGAGAAAGAATAAACTTGAAGAAAGAAACTGAACCAACATTATGAAATGTAGAAACATTACAGAAAAATGCCTGCAGGAGAAGAGAAGGAGAAACCCCAAACAGTAATACATTAAACGGAGAACTTCTGACTGGTAACGGAGGCAGGGGTTTCACAGCACAATGTAAAGAATAAGGAATTGGAAGGATGAAAGACACGAAACAGGAGAGGAGTAACGTGCATGTATGTGTTTATGTATATTTGTGCGTGCGTGTGTGATCTTGTATGAGCCGTGTGGAGCGAGGGCTGCATGGCTGAGCAATTCCTGTCCAGTTGGCTGGTTGTGTGAGTGTGTACGGTAGGGGGTCCTAGAGAGAGCTTTGATCATTACCGAGTGTGACAGAAGAGTTCTGACAGAGAGGTAACCCCCCCCCCCCCAACACACACACACACACACACACCAGTAACAACATCACCATGACCACTCATGTTAGTCCCATACATGGGTAGAGACAGACACTGAGCAGAGGGTGAACCTTGAAGTCAGTTTAGCAGCTTTTTAAAAGACTAGAAACCACACTATGTTTCTGCCGTGTGCTATTTCTGTTTGGTGTGACTCACTTCAGAGTAAACAAAGTGAAATGTCCATTCAACTTTAAGTTAAATGTAATTTTTTGACTGAAAAAGACGGATCAACCATCTCAAGGGGTGACTTCTATCATTCTTATTCTTATGAACATGTTTTTCCCATCTTCCCAACACACACACACACACAGACACACAAACACACACACCATTATCCATACTGCAAAGGTAAGCTGATGTGCAAACTCACACAATGCTCATACAAACGAAGATGGTTCTTCAGACCAAGACACAAATACATCCAATAATAAGTTTCACCACCTGCCGCAAGCAACATAAAAATGAACAGCTCATTGTTGTTTACACGTTGGCCTTCAGTTATTTAAATGACTTAATTGACATCTTAGCCTTGCATCTATTTGACACACACTGTAATATGTTCTATGGTTCAATAAAACCCCACAAAAGGAGCAAACGTTACCCCAAAGGTGATCAAATCAGACCCTGTGAAAATACCAACACACACACACACGCTCAGTCCAATAATAGAACATTAATTTCCCAATTTATTTTGTCTAGTTGCCAGTCTGCCAGTCCTTCAGGTGTTTTCATTGAGGTTCAGGTTTCTCAGACACTCAGTGAACTGGTAATTAGTTTCTCCTGGTTTTGTGTGTGTGTGTGTGTGTGTGTGTGTGTGTGTGTGTGTGTGTGTGTGTGTGTGTGTGTGTGTGTGTGTGTGTGTGTGTGTGTGTGTGTGTGTGTGTGTGAGTCACATCCAGACAGAAATCAATTTCAGGCGGAGATCTATCACCTTTTGTAGCCAGCGATCCAATCATCGAATAATGCATCTGATATCACGCTGTCGAGGTGGTCTGTTCAGGGAATGATTCACTCGCTCTCTTTCTCTTGTTCACTTTCTCATTCTCTCTCTGACCGTTCAATTCTTCCCTCCACCACCCACACACCTGCACTATCTCACACATTCTGTCATCTGTCTCACACACACACACACACACACACACACACACACACACAGGTGTGATGGATAGTATTTGGAAACCCAACATCACCTCAGTATCATCAGAGGAAAAACCCTCCTTCAGATTCTTTTATACCGTTAGGAATCATCAGTCTGTGATGTTCACAGCACACTATTCTCTGATGAAGTGTGATTTATTTATTTTCCTCCTTTACCTCTTTGTCTTCCTTTAATTCAGTTAGTGATTTTCTGCACGTAGCTCAAAGCACTGACATGGCACACAGCTGTATTACCGAGAGGCAGACAGAGCCACAGTTAGAGTGGCAGGACAGTTAAAGTGTGTAGGTTTATTTTAAAAGGTGAGAGCTGCACCTCCACACATTTTAACAACTGCTGCATGGCCGTTTTGGTTCATTGAGACAACTGTCGGTGCAGAAAATGTATATGTCCACCTCTTGAATGATGAACGTCGAGGAATGATTGCTCGTGTCTGTCGTCTTAAGAGTACATACTCCAGAGTCTGGTTACAAGCTTACATTTACTGAGCTATTGACTGTTCCACAGCTTAAAGGTTAATAATAAAGGCTCCTCGTTGACAATAAACCATGATGTGTGAACTGTTCTGAACTTATAAAATTTTCATTACCTTAATATTCTTGATTTATTCTACTAATAAATCCAGAAATCTCTGTTTGCAGTGCAATGTAACAACAGGCACATTTTGAAGGGGCGATAACACATTCACCAGTCCTATTAATAAGTTGAGGAATCTCTCTCTGGCTGTCTTCCTGTCTGTCCAATCTGATCCACTTCAAGTTGGCAGGTGACTCGCTGAGGAAGTGCTGAGACAACTGGGTTTTTTTGGATGAGAATGGTTATTGAGTTTTGGATGGTTGTTGGAAACCCAAGACAACTTGTGCATTTGTTTTAAACTGCAGCAACTGTCTTTAGGAACATACGTCCAGCTGCAGGCAGCGCAGTGTTGTGGTCGTTAGCACTGTTGAATCTCAGTTTTAATGGGGTCTTACTGTGTGGAGTTTGCACGTTCTTCCTGTGTGGGTTTCCTCTGGGTACTGGACTTCCTCCCACAAACCAAAGACATTTAGATTGGGGTAGGTTTAATTATAGACTCATAGGAGTGAATGTGAGAGTGATTGGTTGTGTGTCTCTGTCCAGGATGTACCCCATCTCCTACCCAACGTCAGGTGGGATTGGCAACCTCCCACTGTGACCCTCAAGGGTAAGTGTTATAATGGATGGATTGACAGATGAAAGTCCAGTTGCCCATGTACACAATGAGGCAGGCACGTGCACAGACATTTTTGGGGGCAGGTACTCAAGCCAAAAAAAAAGGGCACCCATCGCCAAAATTAGAATGAAGTAAAAAATTGGGCTCCAGCAGAAAGGGCATTTTTCTCATCCAGGGCAAAAGGGCCGGTGCTTGAGCACAGATAGGGGTCTATCTGTGCACGTGCCTGCAATGAGGACACCATGACATGGGTGACTGAAAATCCATGTTGTGGTTACCCTGATAATCATTGTAACCCTTGTAACCCATGTTCTAACCCTCAGTAAAGTTTCATGATGGGGGTTTCTTCGTCACTCACATAATGTTGCTTTGTGAGTTGTGAGTGCTATGCCACATAACAACTGGCATATTTAGTTACTAGTTCTATGAATTAATCAGGAAATCTCTGTCTGTCTGTCTGATTTGACAGTAAACATGGCGAGACATAAGTAAGTGCAGTGTTGCCCACAGTTTTCGGATTGGTTATTTCAACCTTCACCCCATTTTAAAATAATTACACCTGCTCTTAACAAAGTAGCCATAGATGCAATCCTTTCATAATGATGGTTAAAGGTGGACTCTATGAACCAGAAAACAGAGACAAAGTGGGGTTTCAAAATATCAAACAAAATAACTGAACTGGATATCAATGTGAACAGTTCAGATTCCTGTCAGGGACAAGGCAGGCCAGTGATTTTTAGATAATGATGTTTTACAAAAATGTAAGAAACTACAGGTAGAGTCACACTGTATTACCACTCAACAGTGTGTTCACACAGCACTTGAGACACTGACTAGCATGCTTACCTCTGAGAGTATTAACAGGTTTTCCACCTGGTCCACTTGAGGGTGTGTGTGTGTGTGTGTCTGTGTGTATGTCCTCAACATAGTGTGTGTATTCTTATGTTGACTAAGTGCATGACGTTTGTGTGAACCCAAGCAGCTACTGTATGTGTGTGTTTACCAGATGTAGTCAGTGACAATATATTTGCAGTAAATTGTGTGTGTGAGTATGTGTGGGTGCGTATTTCGAGTTAAACATTGATGTCATTGAGCATTTACACACACAGCCTCTCCTACTGGGACATTGTCATGGTTACCATATGAAGACAATACAGTAGATATCTCTATTTACCATCAGTTCACCAAACACACGCAAACCCGCACACGCGCGCACTCACACACACCCACAATGGACATATGGTATGCACACACACGTACAATCACACACACTTTTTCCTCCTTCTCACTCACACATTTGTCTCATATACAATGCACATGAACACATTAACCCAAATCACCTTCACACATATGTTCCCAAACAGAAGGAGACATGCACGCATGCCACACACACACACACACGCTCACAATACGTATGTACAACTCTGTTTTAAAACACAATCCCCCTCTCTTTACTACTAAATTGTCATTCACTCATTTATGTTTCCCCTCTTGCTCAATTTGCTGCTCCCTCTCTCTCTCTTACTGCTTCGTTCTTCCTCTCTCTCTCTTTCTCCCTCTCTCTTTCTCTCTCCTTGAGGAGAAAGGTCACCTCTCACCAGGAGACCCAGCAGCCTGTCGGAGAGAAGGGGGAGGGATGATGGAACAGTCCACACTCAGCCAGCTAAATATAAAAATGCCCTTCACTTCACAATCATGTGATTTCAGGTTGTATTCATTTAAATTCTCCACCAATTAAAAACAAATAAAGAATCTGAACTATGCATCACAGCGAGCATGTGGCAAAGAGAAGGACAGTTACTCTGCTGAGCCTGGTCTCCTGCTCTCTGAGACCACCTGGCCTGAATTCACTATTCACTGGTTCTCATTTACACATTTGCCTGTTTCTGTTCTCAGACAGAAACAAGATAAATTATTATCATTAACACTGAACACATGTTAGCTGGCTGAATAACAGAAGCCGCTCCATGCTAATCGAACTGTTCTGTGTAATCATGACTTTGCTGGATAAAATAAACATACAGTGCATCCAGAAAATCTTTCAACCCCATAATTTTTTTACATTGTATTGTGTTGCAGCCAAATGTGAACCCTCCCAGTAATCCACACAAAACCCCCACAATGAAAAGGTGAAAACAGGATTTTAGATGTTTTTTCACAGATTTATTAAAAAAGGTTGATATCCAGACCCTTTGCTATGATACAAGTGCAAGCCACATGTTTGCTGCAGCGTCCTCTGAAGGAGGCGACTACAAGGGCCGTGCAGACTGCGAAGGACTGAACTGAGCCAACTTACGTAGTATTGTGTCGGTTCTTTTCTTGAATTTTGAGTTGTTCAAGTTTGACCTGGTGTCATTTGTCTCTGGCCTGTGTGGTGCCCATCAATGCTCAGATCGATTCTTATTCAAACCAAAGAAAACAAAGTAGAAACATATTGTAACATCTAGCCTGCATGAAATCACTTTTAAGGCATCATCATACCGAAAAACTTCCAGAAAAATGCTGCTGATATAAATTATCTTAAGAAGAAATGAGCCATGATCACTTTATGCAATATAACTTTAGTCATTGTAATTACAATAGCATGCACATCTTCACTCACTTTGCTAGTATCTCATACTTTGTCAGCAGTTCTTGAATGTAGGATAGATCATGAAAACTACATCAGGTTTTTAATGCACATAGAATTTGTTGACGACACAAAGTCCATCCATCTATTATCCAAAGCACTTATCCTTAGAGGGTTGTGGGGGAGCTGGAGCCAATCCAAGCTGACATTGGGCGAAAGCTGGGGATTCACCCTGGTACATACCAGGTCATCAGCTTATATGCCAGTGTATCACAGGGATGACACATAGAGACAAATGACCATTCACACCAATGGGCAGTTTAGAGTCTGTATGTGTTGGTCTGTGGAAAGGGGCTGGAGTTACCACAGAAAACGCATACAGACACTGAGGACAAACAGAACGACCCGACCAAACCAAGAGTCCCTTGCTGTGAGGAAACAGTGCTGCACCATCATGCTGCTGCTGTTATATCCACAACAAGGACAGTGGTGAACACAAATCTTATGCAAAAATCAACAAGTAAAAGCAAAATCTGTGAGTTACAGTTGAATGAATCAAACTAAATGTGAAGAGGAAACTGTTTTCTGTAACAGAATGCATACATAAAGATCAGACTGTAGACGTCATGTCACAGGAGTGTGGAACTTTAGTCCTGTGATATCAGTGACTAGCCAATAGAAGATCAATGAGGTCATTCACAATGGGCACCAACAGTCGAGACGATGGCTTCTCCGTATGAACTCTTATTGTTTGATCTGCTGTGGTTAAAAAAAACTACCTCTGGCTCTTTTTGTTTCATATTTCCATGGCCTTAAGAAAACTGTATCTCAAAGATGAATGTCCTCTCACTCCACTTTAAGTTTTGTTTTTTAACAGAAGTATTTAAAGGTACCTCTTAATGTAAAAAAAGAAAACATTGGTGATACCTTTTAAAGCTCCCTGCATCCTTGACTGTCCTCTAAAGAGACTCAACAGGATTTTCCTCTTCCTTTCATCCTGCTTTCTTCTTATGTTTCACCTTGTCCTTGCCTGTGATATGTTCTTCTTTTCAGTGATAGATCCCTTCAGGAGAAATTCAGTGTGTAGATTTTGAATGCATGTCTGCAGAGAATGATTCGTAAACAGCATTTGTGTGAGTTTTTTTTTTTTTCATGTGTTTTCCTCAACAAAAAAAAATCTTTGCAGATAATTAAACGTGCTCACACCACAGGGAGGAGAAGAATAGAGGAAAGACCTTGACTCTGCGCGTGGATAACAAGAATAAAATGATGAATTTGAAGGTGGTTTTGATTCCCCCAGACAACTCCAAGGAGACTGACAGGTGGAATATGAATGAGGATAAAGTGTGTGTGTGTGTGTGTGTGTGAGAGCGTTTGTGTAGGTGTGTGAGTGTGCGTAGATGTGTGTAAAGGGTGGTGGGGTAAAAAGGGAGAGAATTGACAGAGAGAAAAAAAGAGAGAGAGACACTGAGAAAGAGAGAAATTTTCAGCAAGCAAGAGAAGAGGAACAGAAAAAGTGGAGTGAAAATTAACGGATGGAGGGTCAAAGAGCCTGAAAGAAAAAAACGGATGAAAGGCAGGACAGACGGACTGGTGAGCTAATGGCAGAAGACAAAAAGAGTTAGACAAAAGGAAATGATAGATAAAAGAGGAGGCAGAGTGACAGAGAGAATTACAAGACAAAAACGGTGGGAAGGTCAAAGAGGAAAAAATGGGAAGGGATGAGGCTTGAAAACCGTACACACCGCAGCAGAGATAAAGTTAAAAAGCCACTTTTTAAAAACATTTAAACTGGAGATAATGTGATTTTTCATAACTGCTCTCCATAAGTGGTTTAATGTTTCAGTGCAGGAAAAACACAGGGAAGATTGTGACATACGATTGTCACGTGTTAAATCGTCTTGATCCTTGTGCCGTTTTTTATCGTTGATGTCTGGAGGCCGAGCAGAGAGAGAGGAAAAGTTGAATGTAACATGATGGAGACAGTTGGAGGGAAATGTTGAAGATAAAGAGGATGAGAGATACAAAAGTGGAAGGGAAGAAATAGAGCCTAGTAATATCACATGTAGGAAGCAATGGGAAATAAAGGGGGGAAAAAAGAAAGGACAGAAAGGAGAAGAAAGGACAGAAGAGGGGAAAAAATGGTTACAGGAGAAAATGAACCAATGAGAAAGATGGTGAAAAAGGGTAGCCAGATGAGAATAAGTGTGTGTGTGTGTGTGTGTGTCAGAGAGAGAGAGAGAGAGTGTGAGAGAGAAAGAGAGAGAGATAGGATGGCAGACAATCAGGAGCAGAGTGAGACTGACGGGAGGTTGACGGAAGGGAGGGAGGAGGAAGTTGGTCGGGGATCAAACCAGTCTCAAAGATCATTTGACAAGAGATGAAAAAAGAAGGTGATGAGGAGCGAAACGGTGCAGATTAACAGACGGGGAAAGAGGAATGCCGATGAGAAGTGGAGGTGATGAAATAAAAGAAAGACGAGTGGAGGAAGAAGATGAAGAAGAAGAGTACCTGCGGTGTCACTTTGTTGGTGCATGATGCCACTACTCTGCAATGATATAAATGAAGACTTTGAATCCCCAAAAAACACCTGTGCTATTAATAGTTACTGCATATGTGTTTTGTTTTTTTATTGTTATTGGGCCTCAGATAGAGACAGAAACAGGAAGAGGAAGTGAACAGTGTTCAGGACTAAACCGAGGGAAAGTCATTTCACAAACATGTTTGATTGTTCGACCTTGGAATAAGCAACTCAACTGGGGACATGAAACTTTGACTTCAGGTCTTAGTTCATATAATCCACATCTTTGCATTTCAGCTGTGCTGCATTTCATCAACAGTAAAATATTGCCACATTCATTTTGAAACACCATGGGAATAGCACATTCCTCCATCAAGTTCCCTTAAGTTCAAACAAGCTGCACTTGCTCTTTTCATCAAGATCTGTGAATTATATCCTGGGAAATCAGTCAAAATAAATGAGCTATCTCAAAATATTAAGGAAAGTGAATCCTGAATCCACACCAACATTTATTGGGTTAATCCTTGACCCCACATCCTTCGATCAAGAACTGAGGAAATCTGTCTGGTAGTTTTTGTATAAACTTGCTTACAATCCAACAAAAAACTGACAGGGTGAAAACACAGGTAATTTCTCTGTGAAACAGCCACATCAGTTAGACAATTTCAAACATTTAAGTGGCTCCATAATGAATTTTAAATTCTGTGATACAGGAACAAAATGTGAGGGATGAGGGGATAAAACACACAAAGCCTTTAATTTCCTGCAACCAACGATAGTAATTGTTGAACAGAGACAAGAGATAAGAAAAATCCTGCAGAAAATAGATTAAAAAGAAAAACAATGTAAACTTGAAAAGAGCAGTGGTGGTGAGAACTAGAGGGATCCAAAGAGAAGCCATTGATTTGGAGATATGCGAGAAATGGTGAATAAATCCATGAGTTTGGGTTTGACACATCAAACGTTAGGGGAATGAAAATCTTTATTTTGGTTTAAAACGAGGAGCCGCAGCAGAGGAGATGTTGAAACCACCAACACACACTGTGATAGGCTGAGACGCACATCAATGAAACACCGGTCAATCAATACCACCAAACAATTAGAGCAAAGTCTTGTTTTCCTAAAGATATTTTTCTCAAATCACAAGGAAATAAATTAGCTGAGTTTATGTATAATGGGAATTCTGATATAATGTTCTCAACTGCCTGAGTGAAGAAAAAAGTCTTTGTGAAGAGAAATTGCAGAAATGGTACATGTCGTCCTTTTCACTGGTACGGAAACAATGTACATGATCGCGTTTGCTTTGCAGCATTTTCTGCTTCACAGCAGTAGCACTGGGGGTTTTGTTTGATTTTTCTTTTTCTGAGAAATTCTAACTCTGAAGTTAGAAATGTTTCCCCCTTCTCTCCAGTTTGGACTGACTAATCCTCCTCACACTATGATCACTTGTGTAGGTGTTGGCAACCAAACGTATCGGTGGCAGTCACCCATGTAAAAGTCCCGGTCCCTCACTTTCTTCCGACCTATGAACACCAGCTGCTGAACATGATGTGCAAAAATTAAAGTTTCTCATCTTCTTTGTTTTCTTATGATCACAAAATAACATTTTCCTCGTCTTGGCATTCTAACTTGTCTTCCTTTTGACAGCTTATTATAACAAGGTTTTGGAATACTTTTGTAATTATATATGAAATGTCAGGATTACAAATCGAGAAAGGAAAACATTTTATCCTCTTGACCTCTATTCATTGATTTTCCATCATATGGACATCATTGTGTTATATGTATGCTAATTTAAGATAAATGCAGGTTGAGAAAAGCAGCAAAACATGATTGAAAAGATTGGATGACACAAAGTGAGGCGACAGCCACACTAATACATGTTTTGAAAATGCATCAACTCTTCTGTGGATACACCTGCCGTCCACACTACGAAGTTTAAGAGAGAAATTTAAGCTGTGTCTCAAATTAGTGGTCTCATCCTTCGTAGGCTGCATTCGTAGAATTATTTGCGTCACAGCAACGCTGCTCGGAAACATGAGTCCTTCCACGCCCGAGCAAGGAAGGCTCCACCGGGTTGATATCTCCCGGCCCAACATATCTCATGATTCATTTCGATGATGATGTGACAGTGTGAGAAGAGAAAGAGAGAAGAAGGTAAGAGTGAAAATGTCAAACTATTATTTAACCTCTCTGGCTACTATCAATCTTGCTGCTTGTTCTTCAGATCCCTCATCGGCATCCTGAAAGAAAATCAGGGTGACACTGTCACTGGGCTGCTCAACGAAGTAGTGGTGGCAGGTCCAAAGATAAATTGGTGGGATAGGCCCATGTGGGGATTTATAGCAGGACGAATCAGCCTACAGCACTGACATTATTTGTGAGGCTGTAAGCAAACAGTATTAATCAATGGGGGAGAACAATGATTATAAATGTCAAAAAATGAACTTGCCTGTTAGATGTTCATAAGAAGCAACTAGAGTTTTCAAAATATGCCTAAAAAAACACAACCTGGGGCCTATGTCTTTTCCATGCCACTTTCCAACAAAAGAAGCCAGAGGACCTGGTGACTCTGTCTAAGTGGCCTGGAATCATGACATAACACTGGCCTTGAACCCTTGACCCACCATGACACAAGACTTGTTCACTTTCTGACAAAGTCCGTGACATTTTCCTACTACACCATCATGAAGGTGTGAAGTCAGCAGACACAGCACAAACTGTGTCACACTGCAGCAACAATAATTTATAAAACTCAGTTAAAGTGACAAAACAAAGAGGAAAACAACAGGTTTAGTAAAGGGCAGTTGTTCTGTTTTTCTTCTGTAGGTTACAAAAAGGTTGTTGCTGCTCAGATTTCAGATTTTTCTTCGATCTGCTGTATTTTTTATGTGGTGCAAGTTTTCTAACCCCAAGGCCAACAAAATCCATTCAGTATCCTTAATAAGATTTCAAGGATCCATAGTCATCAATCTTACAATGAGCCTGCCTCTCCAAATTTCTGAAAAATTGACTTTTGTAAAGTGCAGCAAACAGCAGTTGAGGAGAGAAGGTGTTCACCACCGCAGACACACGGAGGAGCAGCTCATCACTCTTCTTTCTTACCAATTCAATTTAAGGGGACAGCGGAGGAAAGACTCCATTTACTTCCCTTTCATTTAACATTTGCTAAGGACGAATTCTACTGATAACTGTATCATTAAGAGCCGCCCTCGACAGCGAGGCCTGACTGTGCTGTAACACATCTCTAGGATAATTTGTCTGAATCCACTGAGTGAAGGTCAGACGTTTTCACCTACAAAACCCTCTCACTCATGTTCATGTGTAGAGGAAGGGGCAATCGTCTCTCATGAAGGCAATGTTCATAGCACAGTTAGTCTGTGAATGTATAGTTTTGGATAAAATCATCATTTTCTCATACATAACCAGGTTGCAAAAAACACATATAGGACACAAATTAAATTTAAAAATCTATAGAAAGTATCTTGGTAAAGGGTTAGGCCAACACAAAGCTGTAATAATAGATGAATGATTGATTCCTTAAGTCTTTGGATCTCTCCTGAAAGGGATGAACATAACTCTTCCAAAAGATTTGTTCACATATACGTAACAGAGTTTACACAATCATCCTGATCAAACCATTAAGGGATGGTTTGATGCTTTATGCCTAAATGTCGATGTTATGTCCACATATAAATACGCAGGATTTCTGGGTATTCAATGGTTAACATGGGGCCAGTTTTTGTACACAGCCAGTATAGCTACAGTTTACTAAGCTTAATATTTTAGTACAGTTGCTGTTGTTGGTAAAAGAACTAGTTGCAACTTTAAGGGCTACAGTCATAGACTTTATGTAAAGATGGTTGATGCGACCCCACTTCCTCCCACTATCTAGGCATGAAGCCAAAACATCCTATATAGCCATCTTGAGCCAAGTATGTCATTTGGAGTTTGCATGGCAGCAATCAGGGGATGGAGCCGCAGTAGCAAAGTCCGGCCAATACACAAGCTCAACCAATCATAACTCTCATGTGTCAATCATGATGAAATTTGGTTTTAGTTGCAAACCATCATTTTAACACAAAGATGTATTATGGATGTGGCCTGATAGGAATAAAGAGGCTGTTTGTGTAAACTATGATTGTTACCTGCTTCTATCCAGAGTTACCGGAATAATCTGAATAAACTATGCAAGGTTTTCATCTGCTCATTAAATCCCAGGGTCTGTTTTAATAAAACTGAGAAACTAACAACAGGTAAAAGAAGGTTTTGTTGCTCTAGTGAATATTAGATTTACAATGTAATAAACTCAAGTGTCTGTTCTTGTAGTAATGAAGAAACACATTAGTCATTGAACCCAACAGTGTGGCTCTTGATTTTAGGACAACACAGCTCAAATAAGTTATATCAGGCTTTAGATACTTTTAGATAAAACATTGGTTAGTAGGATACATTCATTGTTAGGTTTACTATTTACAACGTTATATAATAAAAACAATCCTTTAAGCAGACTATCATCATAATCTTGTGTGATCATAACGTGTGAACAAAAAAGTACTGAGTTCAAAGTAGATGGACAGAACAGAGGTGTGGGGAAGGAAGACATGGAGAAATGGAAAGTGAGGGAGCAACAGAGTGATGGACAGAGACCACTGAGGGAGGAGAGCAGGGTGGGGGGTGGGGGGGGTGCAGGGCGAGTAAAGGGAGTAACAGTCGTCTCCATGGTGAAGCAGTGGTCGTCATGGTTACCCACAGAGCCCGGGTCAGCGGCTCCAGGAATGTGCATGCTGTTTGCACACACACACACACACACACACACACACACACACACACACACACACTGGTCATTATTTTCTCCCCCTCCGTTGTATGTGTGTGATGACAGATGAGCCCTGTTGTCACAGTCACCAAGGGGTGTGAATGTCTACACTTCAGGAGGTAAGAAAAGAGGTGTGTGTTTTCAGTGTCAGAATGTGAAAGAGCCACTGAGTGTGTGTTAATTCATCCCATCTACTTTCTTATGGGGATTCAAATACATGTTTGCATCTGGTGTGTGTGTGTGTTGCTGTTTGTGTGTGTAGGTGTGTGTGGCTGGGTCAAACAGGTTCATGGCACAGAGGGGAGACAAAACAAGGTTGTCACTTGAATTAGGCTACCAAAAGCAGGTGCCAGGCTGTGTGTGCATGTGTGTGTACTCAAGGAGCACAAGTTAACCAACATGCGCTACTGTGCTGCCATTTCTGTAACACAAAACACCCAAATCTAATTGTGACTTTTGGTTTAGCACATGTAGACACGTGCACGCGCACACGCACACGCACAAACACACACACATACACACACACACACACACACATCTCCTGCTCTAGACATGCTCACCTGAGCACAAAATCAGAAGTTCAAGCAAGAAATCCCCCCTCTCCTTTCCCAGCGTCTTTCTACTACATTTAGGTTTCAACCACGATTCGCACGGTTACCATGACACACAGACTCACCACAAACACGCCACACCACACTGCTCTAACACGCTCTAATATGTTTGGATGCATGTGACTATTTGTGTCTTATTGATGTGCCGCCCATTTGAACCTATGCACCCACCTGCTGTGAATGCACTGAAGTGTGCAGCCATGTAAAAACACAGCCGACACAGTAGAGGACTACACACACAGTAAGGTTAATCGGGAACTGTAATCGCCACTATTTTAACACCTGAGTGACAACACAATCAGTGTATGATAAATACGCTCGCTCCTAATTGGTTAATTATCCATAATAGTAATGGCATGTTTCCATGGTAGCATTAACATTATCATGAGACATAGTGGCAACACATTTATATCAACATGATAACATAATAACAGCTCTGCCAGGGTTGGACAGTATAGACATAAACCTGATAAAGTAATCTATTGTGCTTGCATGGTCATTGTAAAGAGGATGAACTGAAACTTTTATCTGTATTCAGGGTGTACTGGAAGTGTTGCATCGCAGTAACAGAATAATAGAAAATAAGTGTGTTTCGGTTCATACAACTACTGTAAAACATCATAATTAATGTTGTAATGTAGTTGTTGCCATGATTCACTTTTTAGAAAAGCCATCACTGACTGCTGGTACAACACGTGATGAGAATCCATGAGCTGAAGGACTCATATTTGTCACAGACTGTTCTTACTGCTCAAAATGTTGAGATGCCAGACACACACAGATGTTATGGCAGCTTATAGGAAGCAGTGTAGCAATGGCAGAGAGCTGATGCTTGAGAGCTCTTGTTAAGTTAAAAAGCAGCATTTTGATGCTCTGAGTGACACTTGAAACAACTAGAGAATTGATGAGCAGCAGGACGCATGGAGCCTGACAATCAGAGGAGCTGTGATTGAGCTGTTAAACAGACCACGGTGTGTGATGAAGACAATGATGCCTGACCTCTCAGAGGATGAGGCGTTGAGTAGAAGAACGTCCCTTCTATAAATGATCAGGCTATGTTACGTCTGTACCCTTAAGTCAAATCAATGCATCTACACTAACAGGTTTCATGACCTGGGGACAGAGCAGACCTATTGAAAAGGCTTCCTGAAAGGTCATACATTTAAATTCACAGACATCAACAGGGGGAGAGGAGCAGGTTCCTCAGTTCCTGGATAGTCTTGTGTAGGTCTGAGGTGTTATGAAGGTCACTGACAATACACAGGATGCCTGGTTGAGTCAGCTCGGGTACCACTAGTACTCAGCCTGCTGCCCTTTCTAGCTCTGACCTGACATTCAGGAGGGATTTCTACTCCAGTAAATATTTAAGTGTTGCACTGTTCACTCACTTTCACCTCCCTGGCACACATCATACCCTTTCACACATCAGCTACTTGTGCACTTCAATTCACAACAGCCAAAGAAAAAGTGAACTATTTAACTGTTTTCTACTTAGTATGAAACTAGTTTTTCTGTTCCCCTTCCTCAATCTTTTTGTTTCGTATTAAAAGAATAAAAGAAAAAATGTCTCATGCAGTGTTCATAAAAATGTCTAATATTTACGCGGCACAGTCACACCCATAAAAAAGACAGAAATGCTAGATACAACGGCTGAAAGTCATGCTAGCTTCCTGTGACAACTGCCTGCTGCTGCTACAAGAGGGTAATAAATGTAGTTATCCTGCCTCGTTAGTGGATGGGACATGGAACAAACTTAAAAATCTAAATGGCAGTCTAATAAATTTGATTTCAGTCATTTTAGGTGGTTCTTTCACCCTGAAGTATGTTCAAGTGTTCATGTTTTCGATCATATAAAAATGGGCTGAGACGTCATGATACATGTATCTGCAGGACCTCGCTACCCTGCTGCCCCATCCCCCAATCACACATCTACTGCACAGACTCTCACTTCAATTGTGCAAGAGGGCAGCGTTCGTAACAGGGATAGTTTGGAATTGGAAAGGCATTGTCCATCTTTAAAAACAGTCTATGCATCAGATCCTTCATGGGACAGACCTTTGGTCTGAGATCAGATGTGGTGGGACTCATTATTATTAATTATGTCTATTTTTAGCTTTAGCCTGTTAGCTTGTCACTGGTGGATATGTTGAAAGAAATATGTGGTGTCTTTTATTTATTACTCCCTGATTTTTATATCACTATCAGATCAAATAACAGCACGTCTGTATCTTATGAATTTTGTGATTTTAGCACCAGTTCGTTCCAACAAAAAAAGCTTATACATACAGATTCTTTTTGGTGTTTGTATTGTCTCAACCTCGGACGACCACAAAGTCAAACTTGAACTTGAACTCTCATGATCTTGCCCTTGACCTCGCTCTGACACACATCTCTCCAGCTCTACAAATCACCTTTGACCCTTGTGACACCATTTATCATCAAGCTTGATCCCTTGTGTGTGCTCTGAAAGGCCTTTGAAAGGAAAAGAATGGACCTCTCACTTCACCTTTATTGTCACTCAGGCTTGATCCGGGCTCTCAATGGTTTGTTGGGCCCCATCTTGAATGCATTGGGCTGCATCGCATGATGGACACAGAAAGGCTTTAAATTCATCAACACAGACATCAACAGTCTTTCTGAAAACACCCTGGTTGCTATATAATGACACTTGAGGCTCCTCCAATTATATTTGAGACAAGGAGCTCATATCTAATGTCCCTTTCGGCGCCACGATGGCCCCTCTGTCAGCTTTTCTGTTTTTGTGGGGTCAGACTGCCTGTCTTCAGTGACAAACACTAACTATCACACATGTCAAGCTGGACGTCTACAGTGTTTCAAATAAAAAAGAAAGTCAGGAATTTTAGTCAAATGTCACTTCTGGCGCCAAGATGACTCCACCTGGACTTCGTCTGTCCTCAAAGGAAGACAGAAAAACAAAAAAATAAATCAACGTCACAGTTGAAGACAATTACTAACAGTCAATCAAAGAAATTCAATGTTCATGTCACTAGAGCTGTCAGGCTCATTCTGTCTGTCATATACCTCATAGTGTTTTGGACTCTTACACATTGACAGCAAAATATTAGAGATCTGCTTCTTCATCGATGAAACAAAATCTAGGGCAACTGGACTTCTAAGAAACACTGGTAAAACTATAATAATTATCATTCCTCTAATAATATAATATACAAATATAGATGCATATATTTGTGTGGCGCTTTTTGCAAGTGTTCAAATTGTTCTGTTTATTGTCCCCTTAACAAAAAGAAATATCTGCCCATCAAACAACTCCACTGTTGGCTGTGTTCTTTTAATGGGACTGATCTTTTCAATCTCTTATTGTTTTTGATGACTATACAACACTGTGTTTCCAGTGTTATATTTGAACCTATTCTGTTGCTGTCATGCTTAGTTTACTTTTGTTACGAATGTAAAAAAGTGAATGAGATTGTTTTACATCAGCGTGTCTCACCCTTGAAGAAGATTACCTAAATCTCAGAGTGACGAGTCTGTATTTTGATCTTTTTTGCTGCGCTGTGCCATGCTGCGTTTAAGGTAAACAACATTCCGGTCCACGTTCAGCATTGGGAGGAGGGCATGAACCATTAGCTTACAGAAGCCAGCCCAGTCCTCCACTATCTGCCGGCCTGAGAGGAGAGAGCTGGTAGGATGGCTGGCTTACTGGTTGACTGGCTGTATGGCTGTATGTTACACTCCAGTGGACAGACATGCCAAAAAATTGGGCATGGAAAAGCCTCAGGGGGTGAGAGAATAACAAATGACAAAAAAGGGACCTTGTAATTTAAATGCAATTGTGAGTTTGTCTGTTTTGTCTGAAATATGCTGCTGCACACAATAACAACACGTAGTGGGGCTTGTCTTCAGGAGGTAATGACCCTTGTGTTTTGTATTTGAGTGCCACAAATCACTCACAGATGCAGAGATGGTCTGAAAGCTGCGCCGTGCTTTGAAAACTGCATTATCATTTGTACGGACACTTTACTGAAATAAAAGATTTCATTTCATTCCACTGCAAAACATTTTGTTTGTTTCATTTTTGTCACACACAGTTTGTCTTCGGCTGCATTAACACAGACTCAGAAAAATGAAACCACTGGGTGGAGGAAGTGTTAGATTTCAAGGTAATGTGCTAGAGAGAGATGAGCAGGATTTAAACAGGCAAAGAAAAAACAGTTTTTAACCGTGTGTATTTATTGCTTTATAAACTAGGACAAAACTAAAGACGCCAGCACCTGGTATGAACATCTGTCCTGAGGTCAGAACTGAATGCACCCAACTCTTCTTGAGGTCGGATCTTACAGGATGCATGTTTTTTTTCATACTTTACTGTAAATTGTAATTTTACATTTGCTTGTATGACATTGTTAATCGTACTTATGGCAGTCTTTACAATATATATATTCACATATATGATAATAAAAATAATGGCAACTAAGGAAACTAAAAAAGAAAGAAAGAAAGAAAATAGTATGATGGTGCATGTATATACACACATACACATACATATATACATGTTGCATATTTGTACAATTGTGATCCACATATTTAATCCTCTCATCGCTTTACATCGCTTAACCTTTCATTTACTGTATGGGTACATTTATTCAGGTAGTGATGTATTTTTCGCACTCTTGATAAGTCCGTGCCAGTATCATTCTGTCAAATACATTTCAAACACAGCGATAACAGTTGTAGCTGTGGCCTCTCTGGACCAGACAGACTACAGGCTTCATCCACTTCAGTGTTTTTTTTTCCATGGCATCTCTATGGTTCGATGTGTGCCACTTCAGCCGTCCAGCTGGCACAGACACAGGAGTTACTGAGCAACATCCACAGAGCACCACGAGGGCCAAATGTGGGCGCTCACTGTTTGGCACGATGAGTTCCAGTCCACATGCTGGCACCAAACCAGACTGTTAGTAATTGGGGGATTTGGGCCCAGACTGGACTCTGCTGGCCGCTGTGTCCCGAGCACTAAAGAGCAACAATGCATTACAATGTTGCCAAAGTCTCGGGCAAAATTTTCTGCCTCTGCACAAGGATGGAGATGACTGCTCCTCTGCAGCTTTTCTGTTTACTCACCAACAAATGGATTCAAATATTGTGACAGTTCTGTTCCGACAGGCTCCATTATTCCTGCTCTTGGTTTTCTCTCTGTCTTTTAAACAGAGGTTGGTGAGCAGCAGCCTGTAATTACTAAAAGACGCAGTGGGGAACAGATCAGTCCTGCATCATAGACTGGAGACTACAAAACAGCAGCAGTGAGCTAGAGGATGCTGTAGAGATGTGAGAGACTTTAGAGTCAGGTGATGATTCTGGGGTGGTTTAAGGGAGAGTGGGTTGATCCCCGTCTCCTCCATTCGGTGTTCCAAAATGCTGCATAATAAAAGTGCTGCACATCGATGCACTGTATGAATGCATGGGTAAATGACAAAACTGTTTTCGCAAGGCACCTGAAGACGAGAGATGCGCTGTATGAATACAGACCATTTACCATTCTCTGTTAGTTCATCAGGGATCCTTGTCACATGCAGGTGATCACGTGATCCACCGGTAATGAAATACATTTTAATAGCAGCTGCATGAAGGGTTGTTCACCTGATGCACAGAGCTCACTACAGACTGGGAACAGTTATTTGCTTGTTTTTGCTTCATGCAACACAGTGTATAGAAATAAGTCAGGTCCTGATCTATTCTGCATGTATAATGCACCAAACCCAAACTATAAAACCAACATGCAGCCAGTGTGTGAGGAAGTCAGTTACTTGAAATGTCTACATTCCTTTGCCAGCTGGCAGCTCACTAGATGCAGAATTGACCTGTGGAACCTCAATCAATGTCCTCTTGTGTGACCTTTCTGGTGTTTAAAGCCAAATAAAAAACATGGTATTGTTCACAGTTAAGTGGTTTCTGTCTGACAACAGAGATGGGCGCTGTGGCCAAAACTGCAAATAGCAGCAGAGGAAGGGAAAGTGGCCAAACAGGCACTTAGGAGCTGAGCACTGCTCAGGCTTCATGCTACTTACTGTGAGTGGAGCTTAGGATGGTTAATTTCAGTGTGAAGAAAAACATTGTGTGTTGTATATTACTACATATTAAAAATAACATCACATTGAGGGAACCTTTAATAAAAATTGATTTACCTATCTTTGTTGTTATCATTGCAAATGAGTGAGAAAGACCAACACACAGTTAAACACTCTCCTGCTCTCACTCCATGCTTCTAACAACACTTCAACAAATTACTTTAGAGAGCTGTTAGCAAGCAGCATCTATCAGAAAGTTGGGATGTGCGGTTTCAGTCTGCTGCTGTTTAAACCTCTCAGAAACACACAGATGGCACATCGTTCATCTCCATCTTCAAGTACTTGTTTCTTAAAAGTCTGAACCGCCTTTCAAAAATCTCACATATCAGCTGCTGTCGAAACTAGAGGTTCTCACTTCAACTCAGCTCTTCCTCTCTCTCGCTTTCTCTGAAACCTTGCGTGTGTGTGTGGTGTCTGGTTGAGTGTGTACCATTACGTCTGAGTCCTTAAACTGCAGCTGCCTGGGTACGAATCGGGCTCAGGTCCTTTGCTGCTTTGTCCTTTGTCAGCCACTCTCTCTGCTGCCTTTCCTGTATATCTACAGCACTGCAATGAATAAAGGCCAAAATCTCAAAAAATGTAGTTTTATATATAGAATAAATGGGATAAATTCCTCAGAAGACACAAGAATAAAGAATATAGCCTGCAGCGGCTGCAGGTTCAGCTCTGACCTGGCCCTTTGCTGTACGTCTGCCCCCATTCTCTCTCTCCCCATATACTGTACTATATACTATACCCCTTACTGTCCTGTCAGTAAAGATGAAAAGCACGGGAAAAAAGTTCATTGTTTGTGTGTATTTGTTTATTTAGGCCCAGTTACACAATTACCAACCAACCAGGAGTGAATTCAAAGTGAAAATATCCCAGTGTTTTCTCCAGAACAAAATCAATGCTCTACATCCTGTGTGGAAACCATCAGAGCAGTGACGTATGGAAACACCACAGTGATCACAGTAGCAACTTCTGCATAAAACTCATTTAACAATTCTGAACTCTTGTTTTCAAAGAAGAACTTGACGATGTTGCACACGCAGGTTTCTCAACCCTTCACAGCAGCACATCTGATCCACTGAATGTTTAATGCAACACAGAACAAAAAGGTAAAAATGAGCAAATACACAGGGGAGGAGAAAGTAGGACCACGAGCCCTAGTTTTTCACAGCTTATTTCTTTTCAAAAGATGTTGATATCCAGTTCCTAATACCCATGATTACTTGTGTTTTGATGTTGGTAAAAATGTATTTAACAATGAAACAGCTCACTCAGCACAAGTTCCTGAACATGATTGATCTAAAAGCATTTAATCATTTTTACAGATGTGATAGCTGAAGCTCTTTGTGTAAAGCATCAACAAAAGTGTTAGACTTACTTCACATTGTGTTGTTGATGTGCACTGACCAACAGGGGGTTTTAATTGTATGGGTGGTGGGGTGTTACTGGTGAGATCACGCCAATTGGTGTTAACATAAACTGCAGCCTTTGTCAGTTTCCATGAGTGTCAGGATTTTACATTTGATCATGCAGCAATGAGCCGGTCTGAACTGAACCCGCGGCCACTGCTGGAAGACCCACGCCAAGGAGTTTTTAACTGGTTGTGAAACTGTCTCATTTTAATATTACTGGCTTTTTATGAGCTTGGACAGCGAAGGAGACAATCTGGGGGAAAATTGGCATTTTTCTATAAACAATTCTCAATGCCTGTGGTCGAGTGTCTGAGTCAGACCACCAGCGAGGTCAGACAAAACGATTTATGTCAGGGTTAGTGTATGAGCGATACTAAAACAAACTATAATGTTGTCATACGACAGTTTCAATCATACAGCAACACAAAGATACATTACCTCATTGCTATGCATCCTGCACACAGCTGTGTCTTTTTTTCACTTCTTCCAAAAAAACGCACAAGCTGGTCAGACCAAGGTTTTTACGACAGGTGACAGTGGATACACCACCGCTTCTGTCCACAGAGGTGAAAATAAAAGGTTCCTGTAGGAGCACTAACACTGCACCACTGACTTTAGACCAGGGTTTTCTTTTCATGGCCTCACTACAGCAATGCTCCAACTTTGTGCCTGACCACACCTCATTTTGGGACTAACATGTTCACAGGTGCTCAGATAAGTGCAAGTGTTAGCTGTGTAGATCTGATCTACAGCAAAAACACTAGCATTGGTGCTACTTTGCGCTGGGAGTGAAATATCTCCCCTAGTTTTGTTAATGACATGGGGCTTATTGATCATGGTTGTTACACAGTTGGGGTTTGAAAGTGCAGAATGGTAATCACAATGTATTTTCCATCACTGAGATCAAATATAAAGTTTATGTGACTGTGTCCAATCAAATAAACCAAAGCAAACTTCAAACTGCACGCTCCTCCTCTGGTGCTCAGCATTCAATAAAACTGATTGAAACAGTTAAAAGAACTTCATTCACTGCAAACATGTGCGGCCTGTTAATCCTTTAGCATTATTTTCTCTGTCTGTCTGTCACTCTCTCAATTTAATTTCTCAGCTTGAATCATTGCACTGGCTCGACTGTTCACCAGACAAAACACTGCCAAAGTGGTTTATGAAATGTACAATTTCTGCCTGTCTCGCCTTTCTCCCACCGTCTCGAGCGTTTCTCCACTGCCTCCTGTTTACCCCCCACCAGCTCCCCCCGCCTCCCCCTCACCACCCGCCGTCCCGTCTTGAAGACAGCGTTGCGTTGCGGCTCTGTGCTCCTAAAGAGCTGAAACTGTCGGCCGGGGAAGCGGTGAAATGGAAAAATTTAATCGCATTAAGAGAAAAACCTTCTCTTTTCATTTGTAAATTCCTGGGACACGCTTTTTTTTCCCTTCCACCCTTTTTTTCCCCTTTTGCACCTACCCCTCTCTCTCTGTGTGTCCTTACCCCGACACGGATGCTGAGCTCGGAAAACATCCGCCTAGGCCTCAACACACACACACACATGCACACACACTCTCACAGAACAAGTAGGAACACACACATCCAAACCCTCAAGTCGTCACTTACTTCGACTGCAGATTTGACAAACCAAGATGGAGGCCTATTTGATGGGTACACGTATACACACACACACACACACACACACACACACACTAATTCTTTTCCTTTTTAACGACACACAGATCAAAGACGGCCCGAATGACTCCTCCTCTTTTCCCTCCCTCCATATTTCCCTCCTCCAAATTGACCGGTGCACCTCAAAGCATTTTCCTTCCTCCACTCCCCCCTGTTTCTCCTTCCACCCTTCTTTCCTCTTTTCTTCACCTCAACTGCCTTTCTCCTTCTTCCCTCTTCATCTAACCCTTTCACCTCCTCTTCCAGTGCTATCTGTCTCTCTGCTCCTCACTTTCTCTCTCCTCTCACTGAATTATCTCCAACAGCAAATTAAACTCATTAGGGATTAAGAGTTTAAGGTATTTGCCTCAGAACTATATCCTCTTTCAGGTTGAATCATTGATGTTTTTCCTCTTTAAATTCCAATTTGCAGCTTTTGTTCATGTGTCATTAAAAAAAATACTTTAGAAGGATTATGTATGAAAACATTGGGTTTCAGAAGAGGTCCTCAGCACTCGGCCAGGGTTAAACATGCTAACATTGAACTGTTGACTGTGCAGTTGTGATTTCTTTAATAATTTATTCAAACACAGAAGCTCCACTTTCGCCTCCTCTGGTTTCTCTCTTTTCTAATCTTTTTTTGGGCGTCAGCTCTAAACTGTGCGGCTGGTGTCCCCGCTGAACTCGATCATATCTATTGTGTGTAAAAAAGACCAGTTAGCTTCACATTCCTGCTGGATACTGTCACACTAAAGAGCACAATAGAGGTGCTTTCACACTGCAAATCTTTTAGTTCAGAGCAGCAACGTCAGCCAAACTGTAATACCAGTCTGGTGTGTCTGTTTGTGTGTGTGTGTGTGTGTGTGTGTGTGTGTGTTTACCTGCTCTTTCTTTTGCTCTCTCTGCACGTCTCTCTCGCTCTCGCTCTAACCATCAGAGGGAGCCCTCTATCTGCAACCAGATTACTCCAAATCCAGCTAAATCTACATCACCGTCAACTTGCTGGTGACAGAAATCCTCAGTGTACAGCTCAGGACACCATGTGTGTCTTTACTATCACTATTTGAGTTAAAGGAAAAATCAAGATAAAGGGACCCAGAAAGGTGTCGGACCTCCAGGCATTGATGCTACAACTGTACTGGATTGTTAAACTGAGCTAGGATCCTGTGACTGCCACAGATGGAAGTACTGTCAACATGTTTCTTCACTCATTTTCATGTGTCATCTGACTGTATGTAACAGTGTACTGACTTACTATAAATGCTTGAGAGTGAGCTGAATTCACTTTTCAGTCATGCATCTCTCGGCTAAAGTGGTGTTTTTTTCTCATGCATTTCGGTGTACGATAAATGTTCAGATATGGATGATCATACAATATTTGGGACCTGATGCGCGAGAGAGAGCGGCAGAGCTGCAGGAAAACAGCGGTGAGCTGCAGAACAATCATCTGAATGAAGAAGAGCGTTCTCTGCTCACTCACAGCTCGCATCACTGGTGGCTTCTGAAATGATCCAGTTCAATGAGTGTTTATCTCCAAAGCTACAATAATGACCAGCGCCAGCACCACCACAACTTCAAACAGATCCAGTTAACACGACATCAGTGATACATTTTTACAGATTGGCATCATCATTATAAGATAAAATAGTCTTCATTAAAGGTCGGGATCTCAGTCTTTATTCTCACTTAACATAAAGAATTGGATTCTGTGAGCAGTTGGTATGACTGAATGCTGAAGGGGACACAGATGGTGTAATGATTATTGAGGCATTACATAGATGAAATCACATTTTTATGAACTGATCAGAGCTGAAAACTCTCCTGTGCAACTTTTTATTTTGAATTCTCACATAGAATTATATATATGTATAATTTAAAATATTTTCATGTGCATAAAATGCAATGGCTAAATTGCAAATTTCTTACTGGTAATATCCTTAAGTTAGGTTTTTACTATTGTCTTTGCATTAATGTG
This sequence comes from Paralichthys olivaceus, assembly GCF_024713975.1. Classification (NCBI taxonomy): domain Eukaryota; kingdom Metazoa; phylum Chordata; class Actinopteri; order Pleuronectiformes; family Paralichthyidae; genus Paralichthys; species Paralichthys olivaceus. The sequence continues at coordinate 10,109,097 of NC_091098.1, read as the reverse complement.
ACAGCACTTAAATATTAAGATGTGCTGAATGTGTCACAGATACTGCCTGCAATACTTTCATACTTACTTATAATGCGGCATGTCTTCACTATCCCTTATAGGTGGCTGAAAAGCAACTATGAATGGGCAGTAAGTTATAGGATTTATCTAAAGATGGTGATGTAGTTGTCTGCAAAACAAAAATAAACTAGAGTTCTATATCATATCGTTATCTGTGCTTATGTTTGTAGAAGTGAAGTACAGAAATTAAATTTTTCATTTTACAGAATAAACAATGCAGAAAACATGTGCATCTGTGTTTATATTTAAATTTCAATGTGTTCATTATCTTACTTCACGTTCCTTCTCTATTTGATTGTATTTATTTCTATTTTATGGTTAAACTGTAAAATAGCATGTCTCAATTACAATTTGATAATGACATCTTAAGAATTTCTATTTCTAAATATATATATATATATACATATATATATATATACATATATATCGGCCGATATATCAGTGTTACGTCCCTAAGAGGTCTAGGAGATGAGGGACGAACAATTAAAAAATAAACCGGGGGAAAAACAGGTGACCAGCATGATTAAATGTTGAAAATCCAGTATTTTATTAACAAATGTAAAATCTGCACAAAACTGAAGAAGGACTAAACAAACAAAGAACAACCAACTGAAAACAATCTCCAACAAACTGAAGACTAACCAGGACAACAAAAGAGCACGAACAAAAGTTAATCGAAGCGTTCTAAAACTCACAAAGACACAAACCTCCAATGCACACTACCACACCGTTCGCTCGCAGCTTGTTCCACGTGGCCGCTTGGCCCACTGGCAACTTCTGAAGCTCTGCGGAGGGCTTTATGCCTCCACTCTGATCCCAGAGTGGCTTCAGCTGTGCCAGTGGAGGGGCTGGCAAGAGCACACACCAAGAGGAGATGAGATAGAGAGAGAAACAAAAAACAAACGGCACGTAACAATCAGTACTACACATTTTTTTTCTTGTTAATATTAGTATTGGTCCCTAAAATCCACATCGTTCTGGCTCTAATGGCAATACAGTTAAATAAAAAGATGCATGTGTGACAGAAGATTGAAATGTAATTCCACAATTCCACTCTTCTCTCTACAATGCACAGGATTTTCTTATTGCATACACGTTTTCAGACGATGCAAACTGCCATTTTCAGAACTGGAATTATTATTCTGGAGAGAGCTTATATCGATAAAGTTATTAGTCCTTGTCATATATTACAAACTTGATATATATATAGGAGCCAACTGCTGAATTCAAACACTGCAATCACTCCCCACAATCACTGTTTCTTAAGGACCAGTGATTGGTTCTTGTGTAGTCGTTGGTGCTTCAGAAGGGGAGCGTTCACACTGTGTGAAAATTACCAACAAATCATTAAAGATTACAACATATTACATGATGTTTCATGGTTGCCTCTAAACAGTGTGTGCCTTCTGCTTTTCTGACATGGAAAGCTATATTCCAATATTAACCTGATTAAGACAATAGTCTATTTAGTTAACATGCTTATGCAATAATCAAATTAAGACATGTGGGGTATTTTATTATTAATATTACTATACTACCATCGACATACAGCAGTTACCAACTGCTTGATGACACCTGGTTGTAAACAAGATGGAAAAATAGCAAAATAAGACAATAAACACCCCAAAGGGTAAACAGTAGCATGATACATTCAACGATTTCAGGTGGAGGTTTTAAAACTGGTGGAATAATATGATGACGTGAGACATAATCAGACTACGCTCTGCAACATGTTAACAGACATGTGAATGGAATATTCCATTAGTAACTCATGTAGAGACCATAATAAAAATAAAGTCTAATCCTGAATCACGTCAATAGTTGGAAATCGGAGTCCATGCAAACGTAGTCATTGAACTAAACTGTGAAGACTAACGTTTCTCTGGTCTTACATTTCTGTGCTGCTCAATTGAGACATCCACTTAGTGGAGAACATAAGAGACGGTCCATACATTTCATAAGAGGTTGATAAAAACAGTGACACAGTATCTGGTTTGACTGGCATCACACAGAGTACATGTCAGTCAGGGAAGTGATGATGGGGTGTTGTAACAAGTGAATTTCCCTGACGTGGGATCAATAAAGTTTATCTTATCTCATCTTACCTTAAACCTACGGGCATCATTCACTCTGCTAAGAGATAGTATGACAGCTCTAAATCAGAGAAACAAAGAAATAAAAAATTCTGATAACTGATAAAAAGTGGTCAAACAGAAACTTTTTACTATTAAAAGTAAAGGTTTAGTTCATATTCCCAAATCCTAATTGGTCCCAGAGATCTTAACAAGCTTTACAAGCTCCAGGTACGACTAGATAAAGAAAAACATCGAAAGAGACCATTTGTTTGTGTGGGTGGTTGATGAGGAGTCTATGACATCACTGCCATCGACAGGAAGGGTCACAATCAATAACCATGTTTCTATGAAATTAGAGGCACTGCACTTAGGAAGTAAACAACGTGACATGAAAAAGATTTGATGTCACTCCCATCACCTTAATCCACCTTTTATAATCAATAAGATGCAGAAGGTAAAACACATGTTTTAAACTGAGTCTGGCTCCCAGCGGTGTCCAGATGTTACATTTGTTGAGGAGTATCTGTACAAACTACATGTTACCATTAAACAGAAATAGCTGGGATCAAAATCAGGGTTAATCTCAAAGGCTGGTGTCCTCATCCAGCAGTATGGGAATTGATTTACCTTTTTCTTTACATAAACTTTGAGCAAATCCTCCTTGCTCCTCCACGGCTTCAAGCTCCTTATCTGCCTCCTCACTTCGTATTTGTTTCCTGTCTCTTTATCTGCGCCCTGTCCCCTTATCTGCTCCCAGTGTGTCCTATTTCTATCCGAATGCGGTGGCTTGTGAGATCCCCATCATTATCATCATCCCCTCGCTGATCTGTTTCCAGGGAAACGTGGCCTCGGAGCAAATCGGATGACCTCAGGGTATTGAATACATTTAATCTGACTGGTGCATTGGTGTGTACGTGTGTCTGTGATGGCACATGTGTGTTTAACCTAAAGGTATTGTTGGTGACCTTTGTATAATCCATGTGCTCTGAGTGCTCTACCTTAAGGAGTGCAGGGGACCTCCTCACGCAATCATAGCACAGGTACATACAATTTCCTTTATGCGTAAAAACGCCTGTAACTCACCAGACCAGAATCAAGAGGAATGAGCACGCAACAATCGACGGTGTAACACAGAACGCACGAAAAACACACAAAAAGATGTACATGCACAAACAACCTGCCTGAGGCTGAAGTGGGCAACTTCCCCATGTGAGTGTGTATATCTGAGGCTGTAGAGATCTAGAGATGTAAATTTACACTTTTCATCTACAGAAAGTGAATATAACTGCAAATAAACCAGATGCACAATGCAATCTGAGTGATAATTGTAAAGAACACAGATGCATGCAGAGAAAACAAAGCATATGCTGTACATATAACTGGAGAACTGGAAAACACATGCAAGCACACAGATGTAACACAAATGCCCCACAGAGACACACAGTTTTCATGTGTAGTCTTCTGCCACTTGTCATGCGCTGGATGCTTTTATCTCTAACTCCCTGTGGCGTGATGCATGAACATGTATTTATAGTGTGTGAGGCCTCAGTGGGAATAAAATAAGAGGCCGGAATATGTAAGATTCACGAGCATTAGCTACAGTGAGGAACGCACTGAAACCACAAACGCATACTCACAGATATAAAAGCATCTTTCTGCTTACAAATGTTGTTCACATCAGACTGCATATGGAACATTTTTAATATTAAGTATAAATCATGCAAGGTAAAATAAATAACTTAGTAATTAGTTACCGACTTTACCGAGTTTTAGGACTGACAGCCTTCATACTGTAAACTACATTTTTACCTCCGCCAATGTTTTCACCGCTGTTCGTTACTTGGTTTGTTTGTTAGCAGAATTACACAAAAACTACTTGACAGATGTCCACGAAATGTAGCAGAAGGGTGTGGCATGGGTCAGTGTAGAAGCTTTTAAAATTAAGTACCTGGATGAGGAAGCAGGTCGAGAATTTTTTCTTTCCCTTTTTAAAGCATTGTCAGATTTTTCAACATTTTCACAGATTTCCAAGGAGAATAATTGATGGAATTGATAAAAAATCTGGCACGATAAAAAGTGAGCAAAATAGTTACATTTTATATTGAGAGTGACACAGAATTTATTCCTGTTCCACTAGCGGCATATTTTCATTTTCATGGGGGGGAGCTGTGCCATAAGGTCACTAACATCATCATGAAAGGATATGCAGCAGATATTGAGTATAATGGTTGCTAATTTTAATACACATAATGGCTACATGGAGCACAGAGAGAAACTGAAGAAAGTAAAAAAAATCTCAAGAAAAGACCGGCAGCAAGAAGAGGGATGAAAACAGGTGAATTTATAGAAAAAGCATGAGAGCACAGGTGTTATTCCCTGACCAGGTTATTAGCTATTATGTGCAGTGACAGCTCTAATGGAAAAAATGACAGATGACTTAGAAGAGATAGATGGAATGTAAAAGGTATGGAGCCTAAATAAAGAGCTGGGATGGAAATCTATAAGAGACAAACATGAAAAAAAGAGAAAAACAATGAAGAAAAAGATAATGTCGGGGGGAACAGAATATAGGCAGAAATGATTGAGGTACATGGAGAATATCAATGTGTTTTGATGCAAAAGACAGACAAGGTGGAGTTTTACCTTCCTTCAGTGCAACTCATATGATGTATGACTGGCCCATGCAGGCTTCCATTAACACAGCAGCATGTATTATCCTGAGGGACAGTTTGTAAATGTAAAACTAAAGTAATGTGCTTTTATAAATGAGCAGGGACCCGATGACAGAATTCTGTGTTGAGTTAAAAAATCTCATTAAGTTTTGGATCTGGCTTTAGACCTTATTCTGAATGAGACCTTATTGGGATCATGATGTTTACATGAGTTGCTAATAGAATATAATAATTAATATTACATTAATAATCCCTTTTACGTGTTGCAGAGCATAATGTGATGATGTCATTAAACTGTTGTATGTCATTGTCACAAAATGCTTCTAAAAATCGAACAGGATGTTGTACTGTGATTGAGACGTAAACATGTTGACATCATTTGACAAAGGTCAGAATACTCCATATGTCTTCATTTTATTATTGCTTACTCATTACTGTGTGATAAAGAGATTGTGCCACATGACGGAGGATGTAACTCACATTTCATTAGTGACTTAAACATTTTATGTTTCTCATTATTAGTGGAAAATTACTGTCCAGAAGTTGTGAAGATCTTTCATGTAGTTTCTGAGCATGGAGACATTTGTACAGACTCCTTTTTGGCTTAAATCTTTACTGGTGTCATGATACACATTCCTCCACTGATTTGTTCACATTTTTACCTCCGACAGGGAGGTTATGTTTTCACTCCTGTCTGTCTGTCTGTCTGTCTGTCTGTCTGTCAGCACGATTACACAGAGAGTACCTCAAGTAGTAACTAAACAGATGAAAATCCATGAAACCTGATGGAAGGATGGAACATGATTAGATAGAGCCCATTAAATGTTGTGGCTGTTCCAAGATTCTTTTTCACTCAATATAACATTACAAGATTCATGATTAGACAACAATGAAAGAGGGTATAAAAAACAAATGCATGAGAGTAAAATAAAGAGCAGAAAAAGAAAAGGACATGGAGAAAGAGGGAGCATTGGTTATTGCTGTGTCATACCAACCCAGACAATGCTGGTGTGTTTTTTTTGTGGCAGCTGCATCCTTGAAGGAAAGGTCAATGAAAAACAACAGAATCAACTGTGGAAGAAAAGAGATTAGGGAGTAAGGGATTTGGGAGGGAAGAAAGGAGCTGGAGGGGGAGGAGAAGGAGGAGGAGAGTTAAAGAAATTAAAATTTACACAGATGATTAAAAAACAAACAGATGAAGTAGGGGAGGAAGGTGACAGAGCGGAAGAGGAGGCTGAGAAGACAAAAAAAGATGAAGAGGTGGAAGGAAGTGAGTACGAGTGAAGGTGGGGGGTGGGAGGAAGACAGGTGTGATCCTCCACAGCTCGGGTGTTTGTTTAGCCAAGAGCGGCAGCAGTATAGAAGAGGATTATGGGATTACGGTCAGTGTCGTTGGTCATGTGAGCCGGCGGGGGCGACACTGACCCTGCTTACCTTCTCTCAGTAAGTAAGCTTAGCCTGGCTGTGAAGGTGAGGTCACACACACACACACACACACACACACACACACACACACACACACACACACACACACGCACACACACCTGCCCAACCATCTCTCTATCTCCAACTGAGTCTCATCGCCTCCTCTACCACTCTTTACTTTTCTAACTTAACTTTTTGCAGCTATTTCTGTCTTTTATTTCATTCCTCCTCCCTCTCTTTCTCTCCTGTCACATTTTATCTCTCTTTTTAATTCTCTTGTCTATTTCTGTCTCTACACCTCCCTCCTCCCTCCCTTCTCGATCTCTCTCTTCCGGATGTCAGGCTCCTGTTCGCTGCATGTTTCACATGCAAAGCTTATCTATGCCCTCGCAAATCCAACAGGATTTGAATTTCCAACATGGACGAGTGAAGAATAAAACAAAAGACAGAGGAATTAAACATCTTAATGTCAGGAGCAGAGAGTCAGACGGTGTCCGGACTGTGAGGAGTAAATACAGGAGCAACTCCGGCCTCGGTAAGTTTCACTTGTCCTGATGACTTGGTTTGGCTTCCGATCAGCATTTATCCAGTTTGAGTGCTTTAGCACTTTTGATTTGGTTTCATTTAATCCAGCTAATTTAAGCAACATTTTCAGTTTGAATGACTAAAAACTCTGAGATGTGGAGATTTTTTTTTGAAGTTAATGTTTGTGTTTTGTCAGTAGTGGTTAATTCAAACATGAACAAACAAGCCCTAAAAAAAACTACTGTAGCAAATGATGTAAAGAAAACCTTCCTGATAGTAACTAAACCTTGTCTTCAGAAAAAGTGTATTAAGTGGTTTTACATTTGAACTATTGAACTGACTGTTCAGTGATTTCGAGCACCGTTGTATTGGAGAGGCTGAAGCTGTGGATCGCGTATAACCTCAGCTTATAAAACTATGACATGGCCACACTACAGCTCAGAGAAGGTTAAAGAAAACACATTTGTTTTCTTAGGCAAAACACCTTTCTACATCACTGTGTTGACTGTCTTAACTAACCTGCTGTTTGTGGTGTAAATTGTACTTTTGACTGTTTCTAGCCAAAAACTATATGACAGTTAAAATAAAAAATGTCCAAATTGCAAAAATATCATATCGAATATCATTGTTTCTATATGAAGATAATCAAGTTATAGAGAAGACTGAGAAATAATACTAGTATATACAATAAATAATTTCCGCATTCCAAAGTCAGTGGAAAAACATTTTGACATGAAACATTAACATATTTCATCACTAATACAGCGATGTACACAACTACATCAACACATCTACACGTTTCTGTCTTGTGGCTCTGCAGCAGGAAACTGATTTACTAAACTTGCAGATGTGACCGACACATGTATGAGTATTACAGGTGTGAAGTAAGTAAGCTTAGCTGGTACTGTATTTCTCCTGTATATTGAATCACATCTAAGTGCCAGTGATTCATCTCAGGTTGTTTTGATAACTATGTGAGGAGAGAGGGGATGATGCTACTGGCAGAGCAGGAAAGGTCAGAGGGTCACCAGAAAACAATTTGGACTCCATCACTGGAGGCCATGAAAAGTCCCAGCACATTTCCTGAGAGCAAGAAAAGAGGAAAATATGAAATGAAGGCGACTCGACCAGCATCTGATATTGTCATTGTTTTTGGTTACAAAAAGTGTTTGATTGGGTGAAAACAGGAACATTACTGCTGTGTTTTAATGTCAGTCACTGCAGGGAGGTTCATCTGCATGTTTAAGGCTTTATTGAAAATCACAGTAGGTATCGACAGAAAATAAGAGAGAGGGAGAGAAAGAGATAGCCAAAATTAAAATGGGACTCTTGTAGTTATTTATGGTCTTGACCACTTGGCAACAATCTTCAGAGCAAACACAATCGACCACCACCCTCCTAAATATACCTGATCTGTCTTACTTATGTATACTGTTATCACACTGCTCAAGGTTTTGCATCATGAAGAAAAAAGAATGAATGTCCACAACTTGATGACAAAAACACTGAGTAAAGTGAGTTCTGCACTTTGAAGGTTTCTTTTCTTTGAGCAAATGTTCTTTTAACACCTAAAAACTGAAACCACTGTTGAGCCTGAGCAGTGATTTGCTTTAGATCGACTGCAGTGGTTCTTTTCTGGGCATCAGATAGGAGTGACGCATGTATCACCCTAATCTCTGCTGATTTCACTGATTGGATCCTACCACCGTTTCCTCTCGCTTCATTGAGCAGCAGCACGGTGAGGGAACATGAGGAGGCAGAGCAGCACTTTAATCTGCCCACAATCAGGAGGCATCGGTCTCTGAAGTGTCGACAATTGAAAACAAAACAAACCTGTGTTTTCTAAGTTTGGGGAGAAAGTACAGCAAAGACTTTCTCAAAGAGTGTCTATGAATACACAAAAAAAGAAAAATAAACCTGTTGCACGGCAATCTGGTTGATGTTTGGTGCTCATTGTCAAACATTAAAGGAACAGTGATTCTGCAGCTTACATTTGATGGAAGAGCTCAATGTCTACATTTAAGTGATTTGTGTTCTTTGTTGTGTTTTTGTTTTTTCAAAAATACTTTTCTCCTCAAGTGCAAAATAACATATTTACAAACTGTCAGATGGCGACTAGATCAAATCAGAGTCCCTGCAGGCTAAAACAAGATTTTTCTTTGTGTTCTTGGCTCAGCATGGTGGCGATTATGGGCGAGGAGCAGACAAATGAACTCTGGGATGAACACAAGAATTTGCTGTGTTTACAAATTCAACCATTCCATCTTGGCTGAGGGACTTAAATAATCAATCTGTTTAGAAAATATAATAAAAAGTGAGATATATTTTTTTAACCTCTATGTAACATACATGCTGACACATTGGGTGTGTTATCGGTTACATGTAACTAATAAGGCTGAGGTGGGGGGTTTTTTGCCGGTGAGCTGTGGAGGCGTTGGGCTCAGGATCAGCCTGTGCCCAGACAGAGGAGTAAACACAGACCAGCAGCTTAGTCTGACCAGATTATCCACATATCACGTTTACCATTCACTACTAACAGTAACTGCAGGATTACATACAGTATGATGAGATTACAGCTATTGGAATAAAATAGGTAACAGATAAAGACCAGATTATGAACACTGTTGAAAGCAGGCGATGATAACATGAAGTGATAGTTCCCTACTCGTGTCTGTAGACGAACACGGTATCATACTGTGTGAATGGTGCAAGAGAAGAAATATAGGACTTCTATCTATTCTCTTATTTGTGTGTTTCTGCAAATATGCTCTGACAGCATTGTAGTCACACTTAAAATAATTTGTAGTGAGAACCGACAGGTACTAGCAAGGGAGGAAACATGCCCTTAATGAATAATTACTATATGTTAATTCTTTCACAACAGTTACTGTTGTAGCTGAGACTCTCCTTAAAGATGTTTAAAAACTGGATAAAGAAAGAAACATGCTGAGAGAGTCATCAAATCATCTTATCTCAGACTCAACAGATTCTAAATCAGTTTTTTTTAGAAACAGAAACACTGTGCATTCTATGACCTCTGACCTCCTGAGTATTAGTGGCTTATTATGTTGGAGATCTGGTAGCTTATACAACTGTTCCTACCCAGTCACTGTGGATAAGAACACGCTTAAAATGCACTGAGGTGGAAGTCTGATGGATTACTGTTAATGAATGTACAAATGTGCAATGTAGGTATTGGAAAATATAAAAGTAGTGACAGGTTTTTATACTGAATGATTTTACATTCAATTTGCTCATTAATCAATGTAGTTGGTGCTGTGTTATAATCAGTCAGTCATGCATTCATGTTAAAGATTTATTTAGTAAAAAATGCTACAAAATACTAGAAAATTTACTAAACTACAGCAACATTGAAATCCAATAATGAAGTGAAGCCGCTTTCATCACTGTTTCTCTCTTCTTGTAAACAAATCAAACTTCATCATTAAACTATTTATTAAGATGTCCCTGAAAACACCTGCGTGTCCCACCCACCAGCAGTTATCACTCACTCATTCTGCCTGTTTAAACATCCATCATGACTGTGTGGCCTGGTACAGATTAACAGTGAATTACCACAGTTTTGTTGCATATTATTTGTAATTTGACTCCACATCAGATAACTTCCACCTGAGCGGAGGTGTATTCAGCCAGACTGAGAACTGAACACCTCAGTGTGGATGTGCAGGACCTTGTTCTGAAGTTTTCTCTTCATGTTGGAGAAATCTCTCAACATGTTGTACTTTCTTTACTCCAGACAATAGTCACATATTGTGATGGAACATTTCCCCTTTGATTCCTTTGATTTGTTTTTAATTGTGCAGCTATTTGTGTTGACGGGCTAAGGTAAGGTTGGTTAGCTACAGTAATTAACATGCTTTGTTTAATCTGTAGTGAAATTGAAAAGCAGTGTTTTATTTATACATATGAATATATATATATATATATTATGTGAGATAAGATGGAAAACATAAAATGCTGCAGTTCTTTATCAAGGAGCATAGAACAGAGTTAAATATAATTTATCTAAAAACAGAAACCATCAATCATTGAAATGCACAGACAAGGTATATCTGATAAAAGAGGGAAGATACATGAGAAAGACAGATGCTTCCAAACAGGATCGCTGAGGATCTTTGAGCAGTTGATGTATTTGTATGAAAACTATGTGTAATGAACAATATGTCAGATTTTAGGACTGAGTATTGAAATGTGCTTTCCATCATCATCTTCATCAAATTAACAGAAGAGGAAATATTTTAAAGAAAAAACTGTGTTTATTCCTCCAGTAGAGTTCAGAGATTTAAAAAACAGGTTCTAATCGAGGCATGTCTCCTGAATGAGGAGTGGGAGGGATGAAGACGAGACAGAGAGAAATGAGGCTAAGCTACTATGTGAAAGGAACAGGAGGAGTTTAGCTACAGATCAACATAAGAGCCACAACAGTGCCTGTGACACAGGTCCTGGAGGCAGGGAAGGTGTTAGAGTTACTTATTCATGGAGTTTTTACTCATCAGTCAAATAAACTTAATCTGTTGCCAGTCAGACACCAGTTCCTTCACGCCTGGTATCAATACATTTCTTCCAGTCTCTGATTTGATCAGATTTAAAAGGGAAGATGTAGGAGATGAACCTTCTTTTCTCATCACTTCTATTATTTTTCATTTCAAACTGCATCGCATCAGTCTTCATACTTTTACCACTGCGCACGCACACACACACACACACACACACATGCACGCACGCACGCACGCACGCACGCACACACACACACACACACACACACACACACACACAGGAAAAACACTGCAGTGCTCAACTTCAAAGTTTCTTTTCCTGATGCTGCTGATGCCTCTGTGTTATTATTGATGCATTCAAAGTTGCAGGTGGTCTAACTAAATGTTGTTTGGTTTAAACTCCAAAAGTAAACTTCATATTTTATGAACATTTTGCTTATTTTTATGTCAAATTGAACCTTCAGCTAAATCTATCAGAATCAAAAAGGGTAATATGTCAAAGAAATGTAGTGTAGTTAAATAATAAAGTCTCTCATGTTATATAAACTTTAGATTTTGAGTAGTTAACTGTACATAAGTGTTGTGCTAGAACGTGTGTTTGGCCTGAGAGTTACTGCTGTCATTTATTAGCACTGTATTTATTCTTATCTTAATGAACAGAGTGATGCACACAGTGGTCATCTGCGTGTCAGTCTCACAGCTTTGAGAGGAAAGTCACAAATGACTCATTAAGTTAATTAAAAGGAAACAGTGTGATACATGTGAAAGGTGGAAAGCAAAGATGCATTAGTAATACTTATTGAACTTGTATGAAGCTGCTGGTGAAATATGATTTTTTATAACATGTGCTCCCCAACCAACATTTTCAACTGGGAGCTGTGAGAGAGAAATTGCCCCTGCTACAAATTTTAGGATTAAAAGCTTAATGATAAAACCTCTAAAGAAATGGACAGATTATTTAGCATCACTACAGTACTACTAATGCAACAATGTGTCCTGTGCTGATTGTTGGATCGTCTTCCTGTGTGAGAATGTGTGGAAAACAGCAATGGAGGATATATGAGTGAACATTTTGTATAGATAATAAGTTGGATATATTGGAATTGGGTGTCTGAGGGGAATCACATGAGGTTTACTGAGTTTTTTTGTGGAGCTCAGATACGAGATTGGCTATTTAAGCTGTAGCAAAGTCACTGAACAAATATTTATTTTGGATAAAAAAATAATTATCTATTTAATTTAATCTATTTATTTCATTGATCATTATATTGTTGTTTTATGCTATCGGAGCATTTTAACTGTATTGTTAAGCAACTTGTATTGTATCATTGCACAAAAGTCTGATTTGATGCACAAACTGGACAGTTTGTCAGTCTAGAGGAAAAGCATGTGTGTTCACTGGGCCATTTGTAATCCCATGTTCGACAGGCTGAATGTTTGGCATGACTCTTCGTTCATATCTTTGTTTTCTACTTTTATTATCTTGTTGTCTATGGATAAAAAAAAAGTCAGATTAGTGTGAAAACTGAGGCGTAGAAGTAGTTGAACTGCTGCAGGACATTTGGTCGCTTTGTCAACATATGGAACAATGTGTGACTGTCTAACATGTGAGGATAGTAAAGGGTGATTGTATCAAAAGATGTGGAGTGGAAGTCACTGATACTTTGCTGCATCATGTATAAAATCATAACTACATCAGCTGTCAACATGACATGTGCCTCATGTAACCCGTGAGGAATCTATGATCTGTACAAATATAAAAAAACAGAATCAAAACAGAAAGTAAATATCAGGAAATATGTTCTGTGAATTCAACCATGTTTTCAACTCATCAGCCACTTCAGATCAGTATATGTTTGAGCCATGGTAAATATTTAAACTCCACAATAATGTCTAACACAACATTAAACTAGTTTCCCACTGATATCGGTTGCAGTGATAAAAAACATATGTGGGGTGTTGATAGTAACCTGATCTTTAAAATTGTACTGTGTCTACATTAGAAAAATGTATTTGTACTTCTAAAATTCTTACGAAAACTGCAAAGAATATTAAAAGTCCTGGCGATGGCAAACAGGAAATTTGAATACTCTAATAGTATCGATGGTAGACCTTTACCACCCACTGAGCTTTACATACCAATGCTAGGGAAGTAATAACAAGCACAAAAATTGCTCCTGTCAAAATCAATTAGAAAACTGAATTGCCCACGTCTTCCGCCCAGCTCTGCTCTTGTCATCATTATTTTGGTAATTGTCTATGTCGTTCATAATTGTGTTGTTTTTCTGAGGGTGTGTAATGTACAGTGTAGATCATGTAAAGGACCAGATTCTCTTTTACCACTTGTGTGTTAGAGTAGGTTTTTGTTTTATGTTTGAAATAACCACAACTAGTTTTCTGCTGCCACCTCAATAAAACAGAGGTGAATACAGGTGAATGTTCTTAACACAGCAATTGCCGGTCTCAGTTACTCAGAATAATCCATACCTATCACTTAACGTTTGAATTGTACAGTCAGCAAAGTTGGACAAATAAACATTAACTTAGAAGATCTGTAGTATATCATAAAGATAAGATTATCATATTACAGACTGGTGGAGGTTTGATTTCTTCTCCGTTTTACAGGAACATGATCGGCTGTGAAGGCCTGAACGGGTGAGAGCCTGAGAGCTGGCCGCTCCAATGGCGTGGATCGAGACCCGGTCGCGTCCAGACGCAGAGCGGGAACAACAACTGACGCCTTACAATCTCAGGACACAAATATCCACACCAGCGTCTTCATCAACCATTCCTCAAGTCCAGCCTTCAATTTTAACACCCGTCCTCATCCTCCTGCTCACTGCCTTTGCAGACCTCTGTATAGCTGGTCCACCCCAGCCAGCCCGCCCCCCTCTCCTGTCTGGACAGCCTTTCATCATCTTTTGGGGCATCCCCAACTCGGCCTGCTCCAGTAGGACAGATCCCAGATCTTTTGGGATGGAGCAGGAGGGCCGGGTGGCTCTCTTTTACGAGGACACACTGGGGAACTACCCATATTTTGTAGACAAAGACACTCCGATTAATGGGGGTCTACCACAGCACACACGACTTGATAACCACCTCCAGAAGGCACAGCAGGACTTGGAAGCAGCTTTACCTGCACCGAGGTATCTTGGGCTGGGGGTGCTGCGCTGGGCAGAGTGGTCCCCCCAGTGGTTCAGGAACAGAGAGAAGCAAATTATGTATCTGGAAGCATCGAGGAACCTGCTGAAGAATTTCTTCCCTAACTGGAGCCCAGAGGAGGTGGAGAAGTGGTCTCAGGTAAGATGAATAGAATTCAGGTGAAGAGGACAATAACAACAATGGAAAACTACAATTGTGCAAGAAATAAATGGGAGATGGGTGGTGAAGGATCATGGGCGGATATTGGTAGAACATAGTAAATGGTCTGTTTTTATATAGTGCTTTTCTAGCCTTGATGACCACTCATAGCACTTTACAGTAGCTTTTTTTTGCCATTCAAACATTCACACACACATTCATACAGTGCATGACACTAGCCAAGGACACTTAAGAAAGGGAAAGACTGGGATCAAATCACAGACCTAAGAGGACAATCCCCTCTACCCCCTGAGCCACAGCCACCCTTAGTTACTGGCTTATGGTCGAGCAGGTAGGAAGCTAATTGAAAAGAAAAACACCTTCCACAAGTGTTTCTCCTTCAGTTAAGAGACATCATCTGATGGAAAATGCAAATATTGACTGAGATTTTATCATTAATAACATGACCACAGTCCCATGACATCAAAGACTCATAATTATGGAGACTATGATATTTAAAAGTTATGCTGTGGACACCAAGGAAGAAATGGGAGGAGGGAAAAGAGATAAAGTTATAAAGTGATGTGACAGGGTGAAGCAACATGAGGACTCCACTCAGTCAGAAAGCGAAGGAGGAAGAGTTTGTGTATAATATATGTAAACAATGTGTCTTTTTACTCATTGTGTGTATATATATATATATATATATATATATATATATATATATATATTTTTTTTTTTTTTTTTTTTTATCACAACCTAAGTCTTGGCAACATAATGAAAAATAATGCAAAAGTATTAACTATCCTATAACTCTACTCCTGCATTAAAGCAGACATGCTTTCCGATCTGTTACATCACGTCACACTGGCCCGGATAAAACCAGACAAACGAAAATTACAGTTAACTCAACAGAAACACTTCTAAATGTGTCTGTCACTAATTAAATTGGTGTGTCCATTTCAAATATCCGAGGAGGCTGAAAGGTGATCTTATTGATCTTGTCGCAGGTGGACTTTGAGGCAGCCGCGCAGGCGGTAATGATGGAGACGTTACGGGAGGCCAAAAGATTACGGCCCAAAGCATTATGGGGTGTCTCCCCTTATCCCAGCTGCTACAACGGCGACCCTGCCCAAACCATGTTAGCCAATTACACCGGCCAGTGCCCTGCTGCAGAGATGGCCCTTAACGACGAGCTTCTGTGGCTCTGGAAACGAAGCTCCGCCCTCTACCCGCTCCTCACTCTGGAGAAGCTGCAGGTGGGCAACATGACCAGCTGATGTGAAATAATCAAAAGTAAAAAGTCATGAAAGGAGCTTTAGCGTCATAAAAAAATATATGATCATTGTCCTTGTGAAACTTGAACTGAGTTGCAAATGTGTGCAACATGTTTTCCTTTTCTAGGGCGGGACTTCAGGAGCCAGACTTTATTTATCCAGTCAAATAAGAGAAGCACTGCGAGTATCATCTCTGACTGGGATGACGTTTGATCTTCCTGTATTCCCACTGGTCAAGAGCGTCTACACCTCAACTAATACCTTCCTCTCACAGGTGATGTTTAATATCTGACACATCTGCTGTATCAAGTATTTGATGCAGATGCACCATACATTTCAACAAGTACATTCCCATAGTATCATGGCTCCGATTATTTAATGGCTTCATATGTAGAAATGATAACAAAGAATGTAATAGAATGTAATAGTGCATATACTGTCTTTCTGCATTGATGTAAACCTGCTTAAATTAAAGCTTGACAAACTGATGCTGCTGATGAACTGAAAGTGTTAAAGCTCACAAAACAAAAGTGTGTGACCGTCCACATGCTGCTCTCTGCAGACAGACCTGGTCAACACCATAGGAGAAAGTGCTGCATTGGGAACAGCTGGAGTTGTCATCTGGGAGAGAAATGAGACTAAAACAGAGGTACACACATAAGTACACACGCACAGACACACGCACAGACACACGCACACACACCTGCACATTAATCTGTATTTATCCTTGTGATAATATCCTCTGCCAAGGAGGTTTTGTTTTTTGCAACTGCTCGTTGATTTGTTTTTTCAGCAGGATTTCACAAAAACAACTGAGTAGATTTCCACGAAACAGGAACATGGGGCAAGAAAGAAAATAATGGAATAATATTTGGATTTGGTTGAAAAAATATTGCCTGGACTCTCTCTGTGTGCAGCAAAACTGAATTTAAGGGGAATGATGGGCTTTGGCGGAAGTATGCGTTCTTCTCAATGCCAATCTAGTTCTCTATTTTTTTGCCCACCAGACTTCAGTATATAAAAACATATTTTTCTATTTCAATTTTTTCACAACCTACTTATGTTTTACAAATGCTCTTTTTCTTCCAGCAGCTCAAACTATGACATGATAGGTTTAAAAGAAAAGAAAAAAAGGAGATGTGTTTTATAAATCAACCGGTACCACTGTCCCTGCTTCCTGTTGAAATCAAGCTATCTGCCTATTTGTTTCCCAGAGAGAGTGCCAGGACCTGGCAGAGTTTGTCCGCAAGGTCCTGGGACCATATTCCATCAACGTAACCACGGCAACTCGACTCTGCTCAGCTTCTCTGTGCCAGGGAAAGGGCCGATGTGTGCGTCAAAAACCAGAAAGCTCCGCCTACCTCCACCTCCAGCCCCCGACTGAAGTAGTTGAAAAGGTGACGGAAAAGGTGGGAGAAAGTAAATTTTACCTGATTTCAATGTTAACTCTGGATTATGAAGCACTCTATTCCCAGCTATGATTAAAACTGTGCAGAGGCACAAATGTGCAGATGCTGACAAACGTCCGTTTAACTTCGTTCAGATATAAACCAGACTCTTTTTGTCTTTGGTCTCATTTTGGCAAAGTCATCAAAGCAGCTCTGTGTCATTAGACAAAGGCATGACACAACCCAATGCTTGTGGGGATCTTTCAGTCTTACACCAGACACATTTACTAGAGTTTCTAGTTAATTAACTAGATAATGTTCTGTTTTAGTTAAAAGGATTGAAAAGTGGTCTTTTTGAGAGCTACGATTAATGGAGCTAAAAATCAACTGTTACTGCAGAACATTATGAATATATATACTTTGAAATTAGCTTTATATTATTTACAATTCAGTTTTCAGACAGATATTGTAAACTCTTTTATTTTCTCAGATATTTAAGGCAACATTTTTTGCTAATGTGAATGTTTTTTTCTATCACTCTTTACAGGCAGAAGCAGCAAAAGCCACAGATCAGCCGGACACAGACACTAAACCAGCTGAACCAGCTGAACCAGACCCAGCTGAGATATGGAAGAACGATTTCCAGTGCCAGTGGTACAAGATCGCAGACGGAGACGTCTCCGACCGACTGCCCCCCAAAGACGGAACATCTTTTGGGGGAACAGTAGAAGTAAACACAGGAGACGTTGTGGGAACTACAACTGCATCTACAATAGCTTCTATAACGAAAGGTGCCTCTGCGACTGAGCTAAGAAGAAGCAGTTCAGTGGATACTGTGAGTCCATCGCCTTCACTGGAGGTACCTACAGGCCGTGGTACGAATCCCCCGAGTGCCCCACACCTGACTGTTCTGCTGCTGCTGGTGATTGGACGTCTGTGCCTAGAACCTTAAAATGTGAATAAACCTGCCTTCACCAGGAAGGTCTGGGCTAAAATGGCCCTTCCTAAGTGCCCTTGAGCAAGACACTGAATCCATGCTTTGCTGCAGATGTGCTGCTTTGTAGCTGAAAATGACTTTTTTGAGCATCAAAAGAAGAAAACAAGTCCAGACGGAGTCCTAGAAGTCCAAACTTATCACTGGATGTGCCAAGAGACAGTGGTATAAATACTGGCTGTATTATAACCTTTTTTTCCTGAAAGGAGAAATAACATTCCAGACAATTATTTTGATTCTGATTATTACTGTCATGTCAAAACAACAGTCTTCCCAACCACAGATACATGAAAGCAGTCTGTAAAAACCTTCAATGAGGTTTTATGTTCTTTCTTTATTTACTTGTCAGTGCTTTAAACAACAGATTAAAACCTGGAGAAGATGAAACAGAAACTAAAATGGCACTGAGTGATTGTATACATCTCTGCCAAGGCCTTACAGTCCGACACGATTGTGTGGCTCTTGTAGAAATTTAAGGAAAAAAGGAAGAGGACTGATACTAACTTATCTTTTTGTCATTAAACATTAAAAGAAAGTGGAAACATTTTTTATCTGCATCTACACCCATCCTCTACTACATTTGGCAGAAACTTGTTGAGTAGTTTTTGTGTAATCCTGCTAACAAATAAACAATCAGACGCAGGTACATAAAAAACACACTTGAGGTAAATGGTAACTGAATGAATTATTTTGTAATTTGGGTGAACTGAAGTACATGACTGACTTTGAAGATCTGTTGCCCATATTTTCATTTGTGCATTAATTTTGAGTTAAACGTCTAATAGACAGATCTCTGAGATTTCATTTAAAGAGAATTTATGTAAATTTTGGCATACAAATGTTTCATATTCTCAAAAACACCCGGACTATACATTGGTGGATTTTTATCACTATGAGGTAAATGACTGCAAGAGACATATGTGCTGAGCTGCAGATCTCTGGCACCATTCATCCTCTGTGAAATGTCACAGAAGGAAAAGCACAGACGTAAACAATGAAATGAATAATGGCTGGATTCCATTTAGCTGCTTGCGTTTCAGGGTGCTGGTACTGTGCATGCTGGCTCACTGTCACACTGGCATGGCTTACTGGGACATTTTAATAGCAAAGACCCATCAATAATGTTATCAGTGACACCGGTGCTTTTGCTACAATGGTAAGTCAAAATGTCTGATTCCCCCCAGCAGGTAATGAAGGCTCCTTTACATATAATATTGGCTATGAATGCAGTATCTGTTCTTTGAAAGACATACCTCTGAAGAAATAAAGACAAAAACACATAATAAGTCAGCATTATTTATGTATATATATTTTTATAAGTCAGTGTTGTTTATATCTTGTCTCTTTCTCACCCATATCCTGCAGTGTTCCCTGAGGCAGTATCTAGTACAAAAGACTCAAATGTTTGTTTTTGCAGCTCATGTAAATTTATTTGTTATTTTTCATTAAAATATACACTCAAGACAAAGGGTATCTAAATCATTTTTAGTTACAGAAAGAGATCATATGTACACGGGTGCATCTGATTGTAAAACTGAAAATCCATGAATCATACATTTATATATATTATGAACAAGAAAGTGACATTTCCTCTCATGTCAGATGCTTAAATTTCAACTCTCTGGACAGTTTTACCTTCATCTGTAAAAGATCAGTTCATCTTTACAGCCTTGGACATGTTTGAGTTAATTTCAGTATCATCCAGGGAACCAGGATTATCACTAACTTTTATATGAGTTTTTTAATGATGCTCCCCCCCCTCTTTGAATTCTCCCCTGAAAATGTTCACAAAATATGGCTAACGACTTTGAGGAAATGTAACACTTCATGCAATCGGAGCTTTCTGTGTAGCCTACAACATGATCTTTACCCACAGTAGTGAAACCACATGCAGAGCTGCATGTAGAGACACTTTAGACCATGTTGCTGCTAAAAGCTCCACTTCCAAATGTGTCGCTTTGAAAAGAAGTTCATTTTATAGTAGATCGAGGCATCAATTTTATGGCCAAGAATAAAACGTACTTACTTTTCCTGCACTATTGCTCCGTTTTATAAATATTCCAAAAGCTCTGAAGTGTTCCATAAAAGAAAGCATCACACCACACCTTTAACACAACTCAAGCCAAATTACATCCTGCCTGCCATCAGTAATAGGTACATGTGCATAGATCTACTACATGTACAATGATTTACTACAGCTCTACCCTCCAGTGCAATGACAGAAGTACCACAGTCTCTTCATTAAATCAAGAAGAATGCTCAGTAAGAGCACATGGCTTTAGTCGGTAAGCAGGAGACAGTGCTGTTGTTCAGTGACTCTAACACTGACAAATACTCACTTTCCAACTTGATTTTATGTGCTGTGAGTCCACGTTAGTTCAGATCCAAAGGCTGTGTCCCGACTCCATCCAGTGATAGTTCCTGATTCTTGTTGTAACATTACCAAAATGTTTTTGCCTCCAATGGTTGACGATTAGCAGCTAATTTAATTCACTGGCTTTGCCGACAACAATTCATCAAAAAGAATTTAATGGATTGTTTTGAAATGGATCTCTGCTAAGGGCTGTTGCACACTAGAGGATTTTCAACTCTTGACTAATTTAAAAACATGGGAGACCACAGACATAATGACAGATTAAACCGATTTTTAATCTTATAATCTTCAGAACACAAACACACAGACCACATGCTTGCTGTCTGTTGGAAACAATTTCACAGTGGAGATTCCAGAGACTTGAAACCTCACAGAACCTCAATATCTTCTTCTTCTTCAGCCTTCTTTATGACGGATGGCAAACCACTTTTAGGCGCATTCCTGCCACCTTCTGAACTGGAGTGTGGAACACTCGCGTGATTAAATGAGACTTCAGAAGAAAAACAAATGTCGAAGTGTCAACTTTGCAGACAAAAAAAAAAAACATAGCTCAGAAGGCAGCACGAGCTGGAAATGAGTTGGAAATTAAGTGTTGTGTTTAGTCACAAATGTACAAGTACACAACATCCAGTTGGTGATGCTTCCCAGCTGGCTCGCTCTCTGGCTCTCTCTCGTGCTATTGCAGGTTTCTGCCGCAGCCAGTTCGAGATCAGGTAGGCTCTGACTCAGTCGGTAGCATTACGATTATTTTATAAACCCTGCGCACTTGAGGATTATTTGGGCAGATAATCGGCACAGAGTGACTTCCAGTCGGGAATGCCCCCGCGATTGTCTGAAGGTGCAAATAGGTTCAAAAACCAGCCTGATTATCCTCTAGTGTGTAGCAGCCAGAATGCAGTTTTTATTTCTTGTAAATTGACTGAATTCATGAAGGGTTTACACTTTAGAATTCATGAGTATGTGAAGCTTTTCAAATATTTAAAGCCACTGTGAAGAAGATATTTTTCTGGTTAGGGTTTCAATAACATCTTAGATTGCACAGACACTGAAGTGAGTTTTCAGCCCAAATGATTCATGGTGCTAACCAAACAAATTAGAGAAGCAGCTGTGTAATTTAAATTTCGTTTTTTGTTAAATTGATGGACAGTGTGAGAGGATCTGAGGGAGAAAAGCGCTCAGTCTCACTCCCAGTCTCATTACTCCTGACAAACAGCCTCAAGCAGCAGTTAAACCCCAAATGCTCCAGTGGAGCTGGTCAGTGGCCTCCAGTGGAGAAATCTAGCAGAGCCGGTCAGTGATACAGAAGCACTGTTTTATTTTTTTGTAAAAGCATGCACTAGAAAACAGAATAAATAAAAAAAAAAAAGGCAGACAGACCGACAGAAAGATGTGATGTGTCGCTCAATTCATTTATTCCCCAATGAAAGAATCTGATCTTTGTTTGCATAAGATTAAAAAACAGACTTTCTGTTCCTGTGCAAAAGTCACTGTCTTCTGAGCAGTTTGTACGGTCCCTCTTCATAACCCAAGAGAGACACAGAGAGAGAAACATCGCCCCCATGTGGAGAGGAAAGGTTAGTGCAATCTGAACCAAGCGGTCTGGACGGATAACAACACACTTCCTCCTGTAGAGTGGGAACAGCAGGCGTCTATTCCCACATCTTTGTGTGCGTCCTTATATGTGTTTTCAGGGCACTTGGCCAAGTGTCTCCAAAAATGGTTAATCTTCAAGATTTTATCTGAGGAAGTGAAGTTGCTTTAAAAAAAAAAAAAAAAAGCTGAGACCCTAGAGAAAATCAAGCGCAAATCATTTGAGATCGCACAACACAAACATGGCCACCTCGAACAATGAACAAGCGGAGGGACTATGAGCGCCAATCATCCAGCATGCCTAGTAACAGTGGTTCAAGGACTCCAGTGGTGCACTTAATCTTCACCGCAGTATGTGTGTGGTACCTGCAGATGGGTGGAGTTACTTGTAGACAGCCTCGTCCAGGATGTGCTTGACGATGGATCTTTCCAGCTGGGATGTGTTTTCATCCCATACATGCGGGTTACTTGCAAATCGCCTCAAGAGCGTCCAGGGTGCGCTTGATGTCACGGATCTGCGCGGCCAGGGTGTGTATAGGCTGCATGGAACGATCCAGCTCCTCACAGCGAGCCATCAGCGTGTACATACCCTGTGGTATCACATATAATAGGCAGACAATGAAAAAGCTGCTTTAATATACAGTAAACACATCAATAAGGATTAATAACTTGAATCAGATAGAAAACAAAGAATCCCATACAAGGTCCATTACTTGTAATCACGTTATTGACAACACCGTTAAAAAAGTCCTGAGAGTGAATCAAGCACAACCTATTATTGATTAGTGTCGTTAATAAACTGACTAATGGACGGTGGGAGGGGACATTTTTTGGGGGTTGCCTACTATGACCTCATGTAAGAATTTGAGATATTTTAATAATCACAGTGCTGACTTGATTTGCTGACTATGTCACCTTTATACTCATGTCCACAGATTCTCCCAGGCTATCAACAGAGTCTCTGTAGGTCTGGATGTAGCCCACACTCAGAGCTGTCATCTGGATGGACAGACAGATGGACAGAATCAATCAGTTGCACAGACGGACGAAAAAAGGCATGAGGGTGAGAAATATGCTTGTGAGGCAGAGATTAATCTGTGTATGTGTGTTTGTGTGTGTGAGAGAGAGACAAGAAGGTAGGAGATTTTGTGAGGGAGAGACAGTTGTGTGTATACTTAAATTTAGATTAGATTAGATTAGATTCAACTTTATTGTCATTGTACAGAGTACAGGTACAGAGTACAGGTACTGAGACAACGTACATCATCAAAATAAGAATTTAGGAAGGTAAATACAGTCTGTACAAGAACTTTCTCATTTGAATACTCACATTCTGGATGGTTCCATTGAGGCTTCGCATCATCATCTCCACACTCTGCGCCACTTCCTGTGTGTGTCTCTGAAGGTCCATTAGGACAGATGGATCAATGGGTGGGATATCTGCTGGTCTCCGTGACAACCCCCGACTTCGGTAGATGGGCCCAGAACAGTCCGCTGGGAAGAAATAATGATGAAATTAGATGCATCATATACAATAATAGGTCTGCAACTAATTGTTAATTTAAACTGATTATTCTTTTGGTTTGTATGTTAACATTTAGAATATATAAATGTTAAAAGAAAATAGCGAGAAAGGCCCATCAAAAATCTTTGAGTGATATTTAATTTGTAATAATTTAAAACAGATTAAAGCAGCAAATCCTCACATTTGAGAAGCTGGAACCAGCTAACATTTGCATTTCTGCTCAATTTATGACAAATAACAATCAAAACTGTTGATGATTAATTCTCTGTTGGCTAACTAATTGACAAACAACAAACTCTTTGTACAGGAAAAGTGGAAAAAATTGTGAAACACACATTTTACACAAGACCCACTGAAGAAACACTGAAGAAACACCTGCTCTTAAACAAACACTGCCAACACGTATTCAAACTAACTATGGCACTTAACCAAAAAAACATTTGTGCCTCAAGTCATCACATCTTGAAACACACAAAGCCTGGGTGGCCAGTGAACCAAAGAAAGGTTTCCATCTCTGAAAAAGAGTCCTGTTAGGCAGCAGCAAGACCTGAGTAATAAATCCCTGCAGTCTAAACAAAGTCTGTGAGTCATCCATCCTAATTGAATCAGCAGGTAGAGGGAATGAGCTGCCGCTGAGGGCACACTCACTCTGTTCCTGGGTATAAATTGAGTGGCCAGTTTTGCTGACGCTCTAATCCAGAGGGATTTTTCTCTGAATGAAGGGCAGCGGTGTGTTTTCTTTCTCCTGGAAAACTTGATAAGACAGACGGCTGCTAATGGACAGGCAGGGCAACCTGCTGAGCTTACAAAGAGGATTTAATTCATGCTGTAACTCATGCTGTACATGTGAGACATTTAGGGGGAAAATATCGTTTCATTTTCTGGGGTTGAATCTCTGCAGTCTCATTAAAACATAATCTGATGTTAATTAAATCTGCCTGGAACAAGTAAGACAGAGAGAGCAATGTCAAAGTATTAATATATAATATCTATCTGGTTATAAAAAATCAGCCAGAGATGACTATAAATGGGGAAGTTGGTTGAGCTACTGTGAGCAGGCAGTTTCTCTAACCACTGAGCACAAATGTATTACGATCTTATAAATAATGAGGAATATTGGTAGACGACAAAAAGAAAATAAAAACATGCATGTTATCAGGTAACCTCACAGAAATCTGTCTAAGGAGTCTGATGACCTGCTGCTTCCACCATTACCTCCACCAAGGTGGTTATGGTTTTCATTGCTGTTTATCAGTTTTTTTAGCACGATTACACAAAAACTATTGAACCGATTTCCTCAAAACCTGGTGAGAGGATAGGATGTGGACAAGAATGTATCCACCAACTTTAACACTGACCTTTAACTTTCTTTAACACTGAATAACATATGGAGCTTTTCAGTATGTTTGTCTCAAGGGACCATGCAGAGATGTTGATGAAAAAAAAAATCAGGCATACTTGATTGAATTTTAAGGAAATAGTCTGTAACAAAGATCAAACCTTCACTGCTTAAACTGTACATTGACTGTATTCATTATTTCAGAGCCTCTGCATCCCACCATGAATCAAGGTCAAAGAACACACACACTTGTGAAACAGTAGTAGAAATGTATGAACACAAAATGGATCAAATCTGATGTAGCTCTACTTGAGGACAACGTACATCTTGTATAGATCAGGCTTATGGGACAATACTGCTACATTGTGAAAACTGAAGGGCTGATGATGATTCATATAAACCTCCATCGGTTTGTCGAGAGCCAACAGTCAAAGCCATTCATTTGCTTAATACAGTGCATCAATTCTCCATTACTTATGGTTTGGATATAACCAGAGCTACATATGAATGATGAGTAGTGGATCTGACAGAGTCAGACACCCAGTACTGCAGATTTAGAACCGAAACCTATAAAAACGCTATTAACCTGCTGAAGTGCCATGTCTGACACCTCCCTCTGCAGAGGAAAACAGACAGTTCCCCTTTCAGTCTCCTGACTCTAACACATAAGCCGTCATGAAAGCAGCCTTCATCACGGCATTGTGTGTGCACACCTCTATATCAGTGCATGTGCTGTATGCACACATTTCTTCTACACATCTCAAATACAACACGACATGAAACACACAAATAGCACACTCAGTGTGAGATCCAGAGACTTCACTGCAGCTTGTAAATCCGTACTAAAGTCTCACCTTTACAAGATAGCCTACACTTAATGTGCTGTTAGTATTATCAGATCTTACTATTATTCATTTTACTATTTTATGATGTTTAATTTACAGTATCTATCTCATTTTAATGTTTTTATAAATCTAAAAGTACTTGTCTTTTAACCATTCTGTATTTATGAGCTGTAATTCAATTTGGTAGAAATACAGTTTATATTCACATGAGACTATCTTTTTTTATAATTATCCTTTGAATTGTCTTGGAACCATCTTGTGAAGTTTGTTTCTGCTCCACACTCACAGTCATCGCAGTCCAGACTTGGCTTGGAGCTCATCTTGATCTTCTGCTCCAGGTTCTTAGTGATGAAGTGAGTTAGGTCTCCATCATGGCTGACCGTCCCCTCTAGCTCCAGAGCTGAGGAGATCGTAGCCCGTCGACCCTCTGATTGGCCACTTCTGCCCCCTCCCCGGGCCCCCAAACTGCCTACGGATAATACGCAAACATCAGCTAAATACGGTTATAAAACGCTGACACTAATCACGAACATAAAAAGATGAAAAGCCCATTGATACAGTCACAATTCCCACTACTTTTCTGTTACTTGTTTTACTGGTCTTAAATGTTATCGTTTCAAGCAAGTAAAGAGAAGACAGATCACTCCAACAGATTTCTACCTCCGCATGATTGGCTGATTTCATCCAGGCTCTTGCTATCCTGCATCCCCCGGACGTTGCGAACCCACACCTGGGCCATGACATGGGGTGGGCAGGGGCCATCATCTGAGGGAAGAGGAGGATGGGGAGAGGAGGAGGAGGCGGTGCTAGGCCCGGGAGCAGAGGATGAGTAGTGTTGTGAAGACTAAAAAGGAGGTGGGGAGATGAATGAAGAAAGAAGTTAAACTACTGCTTAATAAAAAATGATTATGAAACTAAGCCAGGAGCCTTACATTTGATGGACAGCTTTTTACCACATGTTCACATTTAACCATTAAATGAAAATTAGAGATTTATACTTTTAACATCGATAGACAGATTTATTTGTCCTTTTAGAAATTCATCATGTGCTCCACAGCACATGCTTTAGTTTATGTGAAGAATAGTGTCTCAGCAGAGTGTATTTAAAGGAGGTAAGCCCTGATTTTATTCCCATGATGCTCTCCACTCTTAAGTACACTTAAACAACAAAACATCCGAAAGTAATCCTACAGTCCACTCACGTCCATTTGTGTTCTCCCTGCATACGGATTCCTCCACTTGTTTTCATTCTTCTCATCCTCCTCCTCATCCTGTTTCTCCGCCTCTCCATCTTCCTCCTCGTCTCGGCTGTCAGTGCTTCCATCCACAGTATCTGCCTCTGTCAGCTGTCCGTCCCGGGAGATGAGGTCTTCTCGCTGAGATGAGTCTTTGGTCTGTGCTGAGTCCCACAGCAGAGCTACACCAGGAGGCTCGACAGTGTTAGAGGCCTCAGGAATGTCTCTGACGATAGATACTGATTCTGAGTATCCTGTACATGTGTCAGTGGAGAGAGACGGGTCTGTGTGCAATGATAAACTGGAGGTTCTCTCGTTAATGGCCATCTCTGTATCCAGGTGACCTTCGCCATCGTAAACTCTGTTTTCCACATTTATATGGTTCTCTGTATGTCCGAGGGAGCTGTCCTCTGATCCCTCCCCAGAACAGGGAGCTCTGCTTCCTCCGCATTTCACAGAGACGTTAGGGCCGTTCTCTGAAACAACGGGTATCACAACCCCGTTAGCTGTTTCTGGCACTTCTGTGCCAATCACAGGGGAGAGACTCATCCCTCCACCTGCTGGTGAAGAAAGAGAAAATGTTAGAGGATGAAGTTCTGCTATTTAAATCCACATTAAATGATGTGTTAATGATTGTGTTCTGCTGTTTGACAAATGGATACTAACAAGTGCCACTGTTTACAAGGGCTAAGAATACCTGGGGTTTTTTTCACTTTCACCTTGGTTTGGTGAATAAATATTTGTTTAAACCTCTTATCCTTGCTTGTTGTATCAGGCTAAAATTAAGGTCATTACCTTGATGAGAAATAGTCTGCAGGTAAACATGTATCCTAATTTGAATCATGAATATCTTCCAGGTTTCATTATTAAATGCTGCAGACACAGTTTGGTTGGTGCTTCAAAGTTCTGAGGCATGACCTAGTTATAAGGTGCATGTCATTTTTAAGTTGTGCTATCTTTGTAATAGTGTTGTATTTTGTAAAAAAAAAAAGCTTCATTGGATACAGTAACACAGCAGGGAAAATAGTTGAATAAACTGTTATGTTTCCAAATTAGAGGAACATGATCACATTTCATGAAAAGTTCTAAATTCACAGGTTGAATTTAAGAACTCAAGAAATTCATACAAACGAATAATTTTGCAGTCATGTGTAGGGACTGGGGGGGTCTGTGTGTATGTATACATGCACACACCATGTGTGTGTAAATGTGTGTATACATGGTAGTGTTTGTGTGAATAGAAATGTGTTTGTGTGTGTATGTTAAGACATGTGTTCTCCAGCTAGTCACACTGCTGCATAAGGTCAACAAAATTAATTTTCTAGTCTCGTCACAACTATAAATTATCTCCTCATAAAGTATTTGCACTGCATAATCTATTTTGCACGGTTTGCACTACAATCATTCACTGTAGTCCATTCATAGCTTATCTACCCTGTGCCTCTTTGACTGGGTACTTATTATTACTAACTTACTTATTGTGTTAATTATGCTTTGTGTACTTCAATGTCTTCTTATATGTTTACAGCAGCGATCAGAAAGAAACTGTATTTCAATCCTGTATGTCCTGGACTGTACATATGGCAGAATTGAGAGTAAAGTTGATTATCTTTGACTAATTCTGATGTCTTGTGTGTAAATGTCTTATAGGCACATACTACAAATGCTGCACTGCTTTGCATTGGGTTGTTTTCAAGGTGTTGTATCGATCGCTATCAAATAAACATTACAGTCAGTTCGAATGTTTCCACGTAGATGTCCTGCACACACAGTTAGCAAACATAACCAGAGACGACAAAGGAGGGCTGCAGTGTTTGTGTGATAACTATAAGAAAATAAGATGAGCTAAGATAAAGTGGTGGGCAACAACAATCTCATGCTGCAGGTGAAGATTTGTCACGTCACTATTCTGTTTTTCGTCTCAGTCTCCAGAACTGAATGTGTTGATGTGCAGTAACTCCAACTGGAAATGTTGAACCCAGTTGTTTTCTTCTTGACCAGGGTTGTTGGATCATATCAGCTGCTGAAGCGTGAGGCAGCTCTGCCACAAACACACTGCACACATCTTCTCATTCATGTGAAATGACGTAGTAGTCGGCTGCTAAGCTTCGCACTAGCTTAGTCTGAGCTACCTTCATGTTAACACTAGCTCACATCCTGTGGACTGTCAGCACAGACAGCACGTTGTGTGGCTAACAAACAAACAGCGACAGAGAAATGAAGACGACGCAGAGAACTGTGCGATGAGGAAGTTGATGTGCTGCTGCCTTTAGCCGTCTTGCTAACTCGCTGTCAACGGTGAATGTTATTGAATAGTGTTAGCACCTAGCGGCTAACGTTAGCTGGCCTTTAAAACACAGTGTTTACAAGGTTCGCTGGTAACTGTCCGACACTGGAACACTACAGAGGGTGTATCATCTAGAAATGTGCACAGGTCTATCGCTGAGGGTTTACAACACCAGCTCACAGCTCAATTAGTTAAAGAAAACACTCACCGGAGCAGTTCCTGTTCTGAAAAATGTAACAACCAAGTCCGACCCGGAAATCCTTCCCCTCGGATCCCAGCACAACAGTTCCGCCTCACAATGATAAAAGCAGTTTTAGACGATATTATTTCAAGAAGTAATAATACCAACTTTTCTCCACACTGTATGATGTAATACCGAGTTTATTTTATTACTACCCACAGCCAGAGTCCAGTGCTGTTCATTTGTGTGTAACCCTAATGGAGGAGAACCGCTGTGTGCTGCTGTGGCATAATGATGACACCACACGTGACTCCTGCATCCTGAAGCCGAGTGTGTGTTGATGTGTTACTGTTTACGTCACCGTGGCTCAGTCTGTGTGTGTCCCTGCTCTCCTGCAGATGGAGACAAACACCACAGGGCAGAGTACAGTTACATTTAGATGCAGAGGAGCGTCCAGGTTAGTGAAGACACAGGAAGACAAAGGTTCAGCATCTTGTGCTGGCAGCTGAGTCTGAGGGGTCTTGATCTTGACTTCTTCAGCTGTGGGCGTGCAGCTGGGCCTCTGACCTCTGACCTTCTGGGGAGGAGAGGAACGATGCAGAAGACATCCCTGATATAAACCTTGAAGATATGTGTTTCTAAGGCTACAGAGAAACACACAGAGCTGCTTCTTTTGTGAGACTTCAAATCTCAAAACCTGACAGTCAGTGTTTCCTGGTTTGACTTTGTGCTTCTGTGGTTTTCAGTTTCTGACCTTCTATAGCCACTGTGCACTCTGAAGGGAAACAAAAGTGTTTAGTCTGAACATCAGAGAACCTGGAGGGCATTTTGATTGTTTTAGAGTCTCAAGGGTATGTTTCACTATTTGGCACATAGCAACACAGTGGTCTTGGTGGTCACTTTCATATATTTAGGGAGATATGAGGACCATCCTACAGTGGCTGAGAGAGCTCAACGCACTACAAACTAAGAAAACATGCAAATAGAAAAAACATTAAGAAAACAACTTCATCAGTGACTTAATGAAATAATGGTGTTGTACTCATCAGTGGTGATGAAACTTCACAATTTATTGAACTACAGCCAGGTGCATCCCTTTTTGGGTCCCCTGGAAACATTTACGGTGTCGCCTCGCTATTTGCAGCAAGTTTCTGTATTTGCATGTTGTGACTTTTTGCAGCACATGTGCTGTCAAATTAAAGAAGTTGTTTTCTGAATTTGCAAGTGTTTTTTCTATTTGCATGTGTTTTCTTAATCTGTAGTGTGTTGAGCTGTCTCGGCCACCGTACGATACAGAAAAAAATATTCGCAGATAAAAAGAGGAAGAATTTCAATTAAAAGCATGATCGGGGTAAGTGCTAAAATACTGCAAACAGATCAATAAATCATTTTTGAGTTGCTAAATGATATCCCACGAGTCATAATTTTGGAAATCATAATGATATAATTGTTGATATCAACAGAAGAAGATAAAGATTTGAAATTCTTTAAACTGCTGGTAAAATGACTGGAGAGGACACGTAAATACACAGGAGGCTTTGGTTTAGCCTGTTTGCCTCCACAGTGGAACCTGGGCCAATGTCTGTGGCTTTCAAACCAATGAGTGTGGTCAGAAATGACAAACACCGCTGCAGAGGAGGAGAGAGGGTTCAAAACCACACTCTCCCCACATCTAGAGAGCTTGTAAAATTTCTAATTTACCCCATGCATCCAGGCCAGCTGCTCCCGCTCTCTTGGTGGTTATTCGGCTGTTGTATCCCATTTGTTTCTTTTTGTGCCAAACATCAAAGCCTGGGGAATTTACCTAAAGGACAATTGGATTTCTGAAATAACCCAATAGTTCAACACTTCCAGAGTTTCCTAGTAAAACACTCAATAAGCACAATGACTATTAGCAAAATTTTACTTTTGTGTCTGAGGAGGTTACTATCAGAGAAAAGCTATTAACTTTCACATTAATGGAAATTTTTGGGAAAATTAGAGATTGGAAGCACATGTCTTTATACAGATGCATTCTTTCCATAATAAAAGCTGCACACTGCATCGGCAACTGAAATGACTACAAAGACCCATAAACCTGCTCGTTGTCTCTCCCTCAGTCAGGAAACTGCCTTCACATGTCCAGGAATACTGTAAAGGAATAAGGAAATACACTAATGTAACTCCAATGCAATTGTTTTGCAGTGGCACAATAACTGAAAGTATAGCTGCTTTCGGACGTGAACTGAACACAGGATAATCTCTGGAAATTCTCCAGAGAGGCTGCATGTGAAAACACAAATATCTGAGTGAGAGCCTCTGGACTATTTCTGGAGTTTCTCCTCCCAACCACTTAAAGTAAAAACTCTGAGAATGTACGAATGCGCCCATGGAGAAAATAGCAGGACATCATCCAGAGGATTCACTGGAAGCAAGAGAGCGTATTGATGACATTTCGAACACAACAATTAAGAGACAAACAAAAAGAAAATCAATACCTCAGGATGAAAAAGTGGTGCCATATTGAAGACATCAAGAAAGATGAGACTTTTTGGTGATAAGGACAGACACCAGTGCAATGTGCTGTAAACAAAAACATGATCTCCGCAGTGGAATTTATATGTAACATCCTTCGTCTGCATGCTGCACCACCCCCGCCTGAATACCTCAGAGATTTCTATGTTGTTGTGAATATGTCTCTACTTCTACATGTCTGAGTGGAGAATTTCCTGCTGCATCGTTGATATGTTATAGACAAAATCCAGAGAAGGTTCAGACCCGATTGTGTGGACATCCTCTGGATTTGAAGTCTGAAAAAGGCTTGTGATGTTCTCAAGTCAGCGCATGGCAAATAATGCAGTGGGTTAAAAGATATTTTAAATTATTTTCCAGCAAAATACTGACATCTTGACACAGCGTTTTGTCCAAATTGGCTTTGAATCAAACTCTATTCTACTTCTCTCTTCCCAAACACACTTCCACAGGTCACATTAAAAACTGCAGTTAAATGTCTGTCTCACTCTGATAGCAGTGAAGACACTGATAGGGTCCAGCTGGCCCCGTCTCCACCGGCAGTTGCCATAGGAACCAAGGTCGTAGCAGAGATCTACGTTTGTAAAAGATATGAGCCTTGAGTTGAGATAGTGAACAGTTATATTACAGATGTTCCCTCAGGGTTACGGCCTACAGTGTTCTGTTAGAGAGGATATACGTGTTACATAGGATGCATACATGAATTACTGGGTTAATCTTCATCCTATGTTGTAATTGTTATATAGATATTATTATTTGTATTATTTATTGCTATATATAGAATTTATAATGATAGTAGGTGAACGCGATAGGGTGTATAGCCACACTGGGCTGATGGAGGAGGTTGTTGTGCAGCAGCTCTCTGCCTGTTGCCCCTGGTGGCATGATGTGTAGACGTGGTCACACGTACAAGATGTGTCTCTAAAACCTGAGAGGAAAATTGTGGCCTTTGGCAAGAAATTTCAGTGACTTTTCTTTTTTTTTTGTAGATTGCCAATTTAGGAGATTCTTTCGGAATGCTCAACCAGAAGATTGACTGGTTTCAAGTCCGAGGAAAGAACATCATCAATTAGAGGCGTCTGTGTAAATATACTCAGTAACTGTGGCATCCTTCAAGTCCGCAGGAATAAGTTCTCAGAAAACCGTGCGTTGCAGTAAGCTGTAAAATTCAATCGTAAAACATGAGCTGAGAGTTTTGTTGAGCATAAAAACTTCACTGAAAGAGATGCCGCAGTGAGGTGCACACAAACCCCTCATTACACCAAAAAGGCACTTTTATGAGCAAAATGGTGAAAATAAGACTTCCTGGTTGTTTGAGCTGTGAGGGAAAAGTAAAATGGTAGATGAGTCATTTTGTCATCTCATGCTGAGTGCTTGTTAAAAACATCGAAAACGGTATGGACATTGACTATTACATTTTTTGTGTCGTGACATCCCTAGTCTTAAAGGTACAGTGTGAAGGATTTACGTACATCTAGTGGTGAAGTTGCATGTTGCAGCTGAACACCCCTCACCTCACCCTCTCCTTCCAAACATGAAAAAGAACCTGTGGTAACCTTCAGTTGTCATAAAACTCAAAAGGTGTTTAGTTTGTCCAGTCTGGACTAATGTAAAAAACATGGCAGTCTCCGTAAAGAGGACCCCCTCAATGTATATATAAAGAATTTAGATATAAAGGGTCTTCTCTGGGGTAAAGAAAACTATAATTCATACAATTTAGATGAAACGAACTAGTGAAAACATCATGAGGATTATTCTACATTAAATTTCTGCCAATAGATCCCTTTGACCGAAATCTTACACACTGGACCTTTAACTCAAAAACCTTTGAAGAATACTAACCAGTTGTGAGTATGTAATTGTATGACTTGTGCATACAAAGTGAGTGTTGGTGAAAATGGGATGAGTTTTACTGGGTTTTAAAGGTTCTAGAATTGACTTGTACTTGTATTCCACCTGTTATGACCCGTTAGAATTCAAACTATATTGTCTAGAAGCACATGCAGACTGTCCGAAATAGTTTGTCTCCTGATCGAGAAGGGGGTGATCTCTGTCACCTTGATCTATCAGTCCAGGAAACTAGTATTGTTACGTGGTTTTGCTTTAAAAATGGAGGACGCTCGCAGTCAAAGCCACCAGCAGCATCTGAGAAGCTGCGTGTGGAGGTATTTTGGGTTCTACACTTCAGATGACAAAGCATCAATCACAGATGAAGCTGTTTGTCGTCTTTGTACTATGTAACTCCCTTATAACATATCTATAACATTTTTGGAAAAACTGACAGCACTAATGTACAGAACTCTTGAACTTACTGGGTCTGCTTCTGGCAATTGAAACTGTGATGATCAGTCTGTTACACAGTCTTTGAGGAGGTTGACCCTGTTTCAATAGCTTCATAGTGGAAGAACTTAGCATCCGCAGTAAGTGTGCCATCAAACACATTTTGAAGCCACATTTTTGTTTCACTTGACTTTGTGTGTAGTGTGTGGATTTGTTAAAGGCACAATAAATCACCAAACACAAGCATAACATTTTGAAAGCAGACCAATACATTTACTGAGAGAAAAACAAAGTCTGCACACTACAGAGGAAATCATTTGATGACAGTTTCATTCTGTCTGCAGAGAAGTCATTGTGGAAAGTCACAGTCTACTATTGGCACTGAGATGTATATACAGCAACAAAAGGAAACACATGAGGCCATTGTAATGAATGAGGAGCAGCTCTGCACCACGTCTTCAAGTGAAACACTAAAATTAAATGGTTCACCGTTAAAATGTCATGTCAGTTCAGCCTCCTGTACATGTGGTGTTTGGATCGAAACACACACACATACAGTATATAATATTTACACACTTTAAACAATCTCATATAGACAATATTCACAAGCGGGAATTTAAACAAACGTGATCATTTTTGAGATTGTTGTTACATCTGGTTCATTTTTATGCGACAGACAAACTAAATCTGAACAGGCAGTGTGCTCCAAATTAAATCAACGTTGGCGTCTTCTCACAGGCCGCATGGAGGTTTGAGAGCTAATGCATCACATTTGGCTTGTTGGCCTGAGAGTGTGTGTTGTGGTAAGCAGCGATTGTCGAAATCTTTGCACAGCCTACACAACACAATGTTGCCTGAGGGCGAATCAACATCATACCTATCAGCTATCATTGGTGGTGTGAGTGTCTCAATCTACTCATCTGAGGGCGCTTACACCTATTTGTAAGTTTAGTCCAGACCCTTAGACTTTTCAGTTTAGTGTGAACCAAATGATTAGGTGTGAAAGGTGCCTTGGATCCAGATCACATCCCCCAAACTTTAGTCTGACTTTAGAGAGGTGGTGTCGGTCTGCATCAAACTCGACTTTGGTTTGGATCTTTTGCAGTGATAAAACATTTTTTGGACAGTTCAAAGTTTTGATCCAATTGCAGGAAGTTGACACAGAATTTAATAATAGAGGAAGTTAAATCACAGTTTTGAAGGCTCACTCTATTGCTTAGTCTTCACCTCTGAGAATACAATGTTTGAATGACGAGGACGTTCATTTGAACTAGTATCACTGCACTTGAAGTTTGTGATGAAGGTAATAATACAGTCAATACAGACAATACAGTGACATCAGACGTTAATCCTGTGGAGAATTTGTTGCCCTTGTGAACACGTCTGGGCAGTCTTATGCATGTGTGAAAGAAAACCTGCGGAGAAAGTCCTGATCAAATTTTCTGGAGAACCTCCGCAGGGTCTGTTTGAAAATGTCTTTACAAAGAGGTTTAGTCCGCTCCCTAAATTACAATGTGAAGCCAAAACTAACTGGATCAAATGAAACAAAGACATGAACCTTGATTCAGACCTTGGTCTGGACGTTTATGTTTGAAGACACCCTTTAACTGTAAACTGTAAAGATTTGTATTTAACACTACACCTTAGCTATTTATGTGGTATATATGGACAGAAAGTGTAGGAACAAGATATAACAACAAATATTTAAAAAAAAATTACAACTCAGTTTATCAGTGGAGGCTCATTTAGCTGTCAACATTAACAGTGTATCCCAGGGACAGTTTTTACTAAAGGCAGGGTGCCTGTCTAAAGTGCAAACACTCTGTATCTGCTGTTAACACCATGAAACACCTGTTTACTTGTATTTGCTCTAAATTATCTACTTGACAGCAGCACGAGAACACAAATCTTGAATTCATTTGGATCACGCTGCTCGCTTCACGTTCGCCCACATGCACCCTTTTATTTTTGAGACAAGGCTATATCTGACACTTTCACACTTTCAACAGCACCTCAGAGTCACATACTTCCCCATAAACCCTCTTTCGTTCTCTTTCTTTAAACACTCTCATACAGAACCAGCTCAGCACTGGTTAGCTCTTTCATGTGGCCAAAGCCAAGACGCCAAGAAGCCAAGCCCATGTTAATGCTCTGCAGGCTCTCGCTGCTCTGAGTCGTTTTGGTTTATTTGGCTTTCTGCATCAAAAGTGTCTCAGATTCATTGCTCCAAACCTCTGAACAGCTGGACTTCAGACCCTCTCACTTCAATCCCACAAATTTCAAACATACAAGAAGATATATACACACTCACACACACAGACACACTGCACATCCCCTAACAACATTCTGTCCTTAATCTAACCTTAACCATCGCAACTGAACACTTAATCTTAATCTTAACCTAATTCTAGTCCTACCTAAACTAAAAAGTAAATCCTCAAACATGAAGCATGAAGAGTCCAGCAAGTATGTCCCCACAAAGCTGTTGGACCCCAAATATAGTGGGGTTCTAACTTCCAAACCCCACAAACATAGTAAAACAAGGCTACATACACACATGCGTAAAGCCAGATGAGCAAAGGAACTGAGGTCATATAGATTTAATATAGACACGATTGCGTGCTCAGCATCATCATTGTGGGATGAAACTAAATATACGAAAATACGAGAGGCTGTAATTATTGGACTTAACCAAGCATATAAACACATCTTCTTCCAGTAAGCATACAGAGTAAATTTTCAAGTTTTAATTCACTCAGGCTGTCTGGCTTTCTCTTGGTCCTACTCCATCCTCTCATGTCAACCAATAAACGTCAGAAGCATTCGATATGTTCACCTCTTATACAGTCTGATCTATGAACAACAGAACTATCACCATATCAGCTGACTGTTTATATCAGATATTCCAAGACGTAAATACACTTGGGCAAGATTCTCTGGAAATTTAGTAAAAACAAAAAGAAAAGAAAAAGATTAGAGTATACAAAGACCAACAAACACATTTGTTAAATAAGTATCCAGTCTTCAAACCTGAAGGAGAGCTTAAAGCGTTTCCCAAAAAAACTGACCTCACAATGTGCGAAACAAGGATTTTCACTCCAGATGAATAAACAAATAAATAAGCAGAATGTTAAATAGACATGGAACAAGATGGGATGTTTAACATTTTAACATTAAGAACAAATCACAATTTACAGCTTTGAAAAGTCAGTGAAGTCGCTCAGATCCTCTTTATGTTAAGCACTTTCTCACGTTCTCATGCAACGGAACACTCCACCTCTTCAAAGTCACACTCGGTCCATTTTGGGCCCCGAGCCGTAGTTCGAGAAACATGCATGTTCTGTACAGTCTTGCCATAGTTCAAGTTCACCGTCCATGTCGTATCCAACATGACTGGAAATCTTTTCTGATGATTCAGTAGTGTTAACTGTCACCACCTGAATAACATTAAATGATTTTTGTCCAATGGAAACAGAGCCACACAATATCCAGTTTGTATTTGAATTTGCATTGTACACTGTATTTTAGTTTTACTTTTTTGTGTGTTTTTTTCCTGTATTCTATTTTATATGTTCAGTACTTTAATCTTGGATCAAGCTGGCTCAGTCTAATTATGACTTTTATTGAGTTACTATAAAGGCCTGACTGTGCCTCATATATGAGCGGCAACATCATTTTGTTTCAGAAACGCAAAAACAAAGATGTGTTGATTTGTCTGTAGACTGGACATGATGTGCAGACGTTACTTTTGTTGCACAGAGAATAAACCTTAACATGTTTCTTGCATCTGTACACTGAAACCAACCAAAACTCAAAATAGGACTGAGCATTTTTTTCTGGCTTTACAAAACACACCACATCCACCTTCATTTGGCTCACCACACCTGTGCTGAACAGCTTTTTGCTGCGTGGCATAAAATAAGTGCAGCTATGGACTGAAACAAACACTGAGGAGAACATAATGGAAACATCTCCTGTGGTGCATTTGTACGGCAGCAACACACAACACTAACGACCTGGGAAAGTAGATCTGTAACCTCATCAAAGCCGTCGATCCCTTTCATCTTTGTGGTCACGGTCAGTAATCTTGTGGTCAGACTCCGCCTACCTCAACAAACCAAAGGCTCTCGTTTTAGGTGAATTGCTGAAGGGACTTCATGATAAACTGTTACATATTCAAACTAAGTGCTATTCACAATCTAAATCATTACTTTTTCAAAGTTGCTTCTGTGTTTACATTACATTGATAACTAATAATTAAATTCTGAAGATTTTAGCCCTTTAATTATCAATTACTGTATTTAGATCAATGAGGTTTCCATTTTCTTTTCTTACAGAAGGGGGTCATGTGATAGAAGCCTGACAATTTAGCAAATATGTCGTGACTGAAAAGACCCAGTCAGCAAACAGTTGCAAGCATCTATGTCATTGTTTCCAGACATCTCAGTTTCTGCCCATCCAGACTACAAGATAGTTCATTTTCAAAATAAAATAGGGCCAGAAGCGTTTACAAACTTCTCCGTTTTAATGGCTCTACAACTCTGGAGTAGGGTGGACGTATACGTTGCAGAGCTGATGCTTTTTTAAACAAAGTAGTATGGATGTGGCCTCAGTTCTCCATTGACGGATGGAGTATCCTTGAAATTTCAGCTAAACAAAACAGAAGGTTTGAAAAATGTTTCTTGCAACTGCAATTAAATTACTTTTAACCCAAAAAAGGCAACATGTTGCATTTTTTAAGTTTCTGCACATGAAAATCAATGGAAACCAGTGTCTGCCTGGAAGGTAGGAAATCAATCTAAAAACATCTGTTCTCTTTTAGAGCATAAGTGACATGATTTGTAATTAATGGGCAAAAACATTCAGAAAACTATGGTCCTTTAAGGCAGCAATCATTTCATATGGGTTGGATTATTTTTTTTCAATTGCTAAACTTCTGGAACATGACTCCTATTTCATGTTTTTCTGTAGAGGATGTAAATTCAAAGCATTCCTTTTACACGTCCTTGTCACGAGACAGAGTCAGTCAAACTGAGTGATCTGGACATGCTGCTCATCCTTCATTCAGCATGCATCTACTTTCTTTTGTATTAACAAAGTCTCTGTCCAGGTCAAACAGTCTTTGCTGTTCACATCCTCCTGTACATACTTCAGTTCTTTGTGTAGCTTAGTTTACGAAAAGTAAGTAATGATGCCTTTTTTATTGGTAAGTAAGTAAGTGCATGCTCATGACGTAGTCTCTGTACATACAGTATGTGTGTGTCTCAGTGTATTAAGTGTGTGTGTGTCTGTGTCTATGTATGTGTGTGTATTCACGTATATGTAACATAAATGTGTGCGCTTCACTGAAAATCCTCCCTACTGCTCCGCAACATATTCAAGCGCTTCTTGGCGCCCTCTGCTGAGGCTTGCTCCTGCTCTTCCTCCCTGCTGCTCTTCCTCCCCCTCCCCGTTCTCCCCCGTGCTTGTGCCTGTCTCCTCTTCCTTTCTCCTTGTTTGGCTCCACCATCATGTCACCATGACGACGGTGGTTGCGCGGGGGGCGGTATCCCAGGGCCCTGCAGTGCTGGCCAAGATTTCCCGGGTGAATCAGCGCCATCACGTCCTCATACCAGGGCTGGGGTCCCCTGCTCTGATAGGATGAGGTGGACCAGGAAGCGACGAGGTGGTTGGCCGAGGCGCTCCAGACGGCGAGACGAACAGTGACGGCGGTCCAGTGGTAGCCATGCTCCTCCACCTGGCAGTGGTAGACGCCACTATGAGACAGCTCGGCTCGACGAATCAGAACACCCCGCTCGATAACCACCAGCTGGTCACCTGTTACCACCTTAGTGGTGAGACAGATTAGATGAATGATGAGTGCTACACCAAGTGCAAAGATGGAAGATACGACAGCTCCTACTGGCTGTTTGCATTAAAGGCCATGAACCCTGCCTCCTCCATGTTGATGTATGGGACATGGGCTTTCGGTAGTTCTTATCTGATTGATATTTATTCTGGTGCTGAGGATGGTTTCAGAACATTCAAGTGTTGGACAAACTCAAAACTACTGCATACAAGCTCTGGAGATCATGCTAGCATGACTGTGAGGCTCAAGTTCAAACCACTTGAGCCACTCAGCTCCACCCACCCCTCCCTCTCCCTAACCCTGGAACACTCCACCCAGGAGCGAGGCCACAGAGGAGCCCTGAAGGCAGACGGCCCTGGCCCAGCCCTTCACCGGCATCCTCATCATGTTCGCTGTCTCGGGAGCTTGCTAACCTGTGATTCAACCATGAAGACATTTAGTGTTAAGCCTCAGTGCGAGAGGACCAGTTGACCAGAGGCATGTTTATAAAAAGATTGACAGCTGTGATCTCCCACCCCTTCTCTGGTTGGTTAGAATGGAAAGAAAAATGTATCAAGAATATCTTTGCACTGGTGGCAGGCTGCTCAATGAGTCACAGAAAACTTTGACAGCACCTCTCCACCTTAAGATATGCTTAGGTGCATATTTCCTCGAAAGATATGAGAAAAAAGTTTCATAAAGTTACATCATGCAACCTACAAGATTCTCCTGTATTTATTTTTAAAAAGTTAAAAAATAAAAAAGGTATAACAGGCGAATGGGTGTGTGATTACCTGGTTTAGTTCAGGACTGTTCTCTCCAGCCTGTTTGTACCAGGTAACAGCAGCATGTCTGGATCGAGGGAGACATTCCAGGTATGTGCTGTTACCCTCAGCAACCATCATCACCCTCTGTTCCGCCTCCACCTGCAGCACGGCTGACAGTGAGAAAAAGATGTGACAGCTTGATTTACTGTGTTTCCAACAGAGACAACAAAAGAAACAAGTCCAGAACTTTTTGATCAACAGGGTTGGAGTCCGATATGTTTTACAAGTTCTGCCCATTTGTTAGCATGTTGTCATTTGACCTAAAGACTTTTTATTTATTTTTTTAAGTTTAAATGTGTTTCCTCTCTTTTGCCAAAAGATGATTGTTTCTGTCGTCACAGTATTTTGCCTTTTTTATTATATTTATGGAATTTATGTTAACAATGTAAATTCAGTGGTATTGTGGTGAGTTATTGATTATTTATCCCATCTGGCCTGGGAACGCCTCAAGATCTCCAAGGAACATCTGGAAAGCATGGCCAGGGAGGCCTACTTGGCCGGCTACCTTTGTGACCCAGGCCCAGACAAGAGGAAGACAATGGATTGGTGGAATGTATAAACTTAACTATTTATCAGGGATTTACTATCAGTGTGTTTTAAGCTGTAGAGCTTTTATGATATAAAATGTTCTCTACTTCTAAGCTATTTCAAATAAAACTTACTTTGATGCTGTTACTTTGCATTCACGCTGTATCAGTGAACAAACA
Source organism: Paralichthys olivaceus (assembly GCF_024713975.1). NCBI lineage: Eukaryota > Metazoa > Chordata > Actinopteri > Pleuronectiformes > Paralichthyidae > Paralichthys > Paralichthys olivaceus. The sequence goes on along the minus strand of NC_091098.1, from coordinate 10,067,336 downwards.
TGTTGAACAGTGTATTGGTTCCTCACCTCCCTGTCTGACACACTGAGTTAGCGGATCCTCCTCCTCCCCTAAATGACGAGCATTCCTCCTGTGGAGAAAAAGTAATAAACTTGTCACCTTCTGGTCTCCTGGAGGCTGCAATGCAAATTCATCCTGTAACAGAGTGTTACATGGAACCAAATGAAAACAACAGAAGTTTGTCCTGAATGTTGTGGTGCAGAAAACACCACTCATAATTAAATCTACTTGGGAGAATCAATTTACTAAACAAATTTAATGCCAATTGAGCTTTTATGTTTTTAAATTTTGTGCTGGCAGTGGAGATCTTGGCTTATGGTGACGAAGGTGACACTGAGGGAAAGTTCCCCCAAAAAATGATTGGCATCTTTGCATTTCATGGAAAATGTTGTTCAAGTGGAAAAAATGCTTAAAATTTAATCAGAATGATCTGAAAGATGTAATTGAGATGTAGCTTTGGTCGTGTTTCAAACTATAAACTATTTTGGTTTAAAGGATCAAATCCACATGTTTGTTATCCAGAGAAAAATAATTGAATTTGTCAGTGATTTCCAGTAAACGGGATATGGTTCTGAGCAGATCTGTAGTAATTCACTATACCTGCGCACAGTGGGCATGTAGGGGCTGCACGCGTGTCCGTCCCAGGTGCAGTAGGGATCTCTGGCCAGGCAGCACTCAGCACACGCCTGACCATACAACTCACACTGGTACAAGGCGAGCTGGGACACACCCTCCCTGGAGCCCACAAACAACCACTGCTGGAGGAGGAGAAGGAGGGGGGGAGGAGACAAAGAGAAATAGAGTCAGACGAACAAAGATGGTTGGAAAGGGGAGTGAAGGATGGTGGAGAAAGAGGGAAGGAGGAATGGAAGCAGGAAAGAGTAGGGGGAGGAGAAGAGTTAAATAGAGAGCCATGAGAGAAAATGGGTATTTCATTTGCTCCCAAAAAACAGAGACACACTGACAATCAAAAGCAAAACCAGATTCATCCTCAACCTCTGAGTCACACATCTAGCTCACAGTGTAACAATGTCAATGTGGCCTGATTGTGTGTGAGAGAGATAAAAAGAGAGAGAGAAAGAGGGAAGGGGAGAAAGAAACAAATGTACTTTTTATCTTGATGCTTTTAATCTTCTGGGTGTGTTTGTGCGATGTGTTTTTCATGAACCCAGACAATTTTAATAATACAAGGTGTATTTCTGTGTGTGTGTGTGTGTGCGGTGTGTGTGGCATCTCTTCATTACTGCTCTGACTGAGGTGGAGTAACCATAGCAACTGGTGATGAAGCTGTCCTTGGAGATATAAGGTGGAGATGTGAGTGTAAAGTGTGATGTTTTGTGTGTGTGAGCATGTGCATGTCTACATTCGTGCATGCCTGTGTGTGTGTGTGAGAGTGTGGAAGTTTCAAAGTTAGGTTTTTTCTCCATATCTTTTCATCTGTTACCTTTTTCTTTGAGAGTGTCATGGCTGTCACAGGCGATTTGTGCTATGAACGAGAGAGAAGCAAACACATAAAATTTAAAACTTAACAGTAGATAGATAGATAGATAGATAGATAGATAGATAGATAGATAGATGGATAGATATTCTTTTTATTAATTATGTATGGAATGAAATGGTTTATTAAACATTAAGCTATCATGCTGTTTTGAATGCAGACTGACTTGAAGTCTACTCTGCATTAATACTTGATAGTCTAACTGATAAAAAATAAGTGCATGTTTCAAATGTCTGTGAGTTAATGTTCAGATTGTACAGAAACAATGATACAGTGGTTTGCAGTAAAATCTCTGGTACAACACTGTGTTTGTTTGTTGTACCTGAAAGACCTGGAGCTGCTCCAGAGTGACCTCATGACTCTGACCGTGTTCTCGGGGCAGATGGATGGCTTTCAGCACCAGACCAGAGTCTGCAGCAAAAAAACACAACTTTCACCTCAGGGTTAAAGCACAAACCTAAACCTTTGGAAACTTAGAGAAAGAGTCCATTGCACACACTCTACCTGTGCCGATGAACAGAACGTCATAGGTGCCGTCCACCGCCTCCACTCTGTCCACCAGCAATTTGCTGAACTTGTAGTGGACACCCACTCTGACCAGGAGTGGGCGCTCTCCCAGTGGTAGCACATTTTCCTAGAGCAATAAAGTTTAAAATGTATTTAAAAAATTTCATCACTCAGTGCTGGTGAAGATTTAATCTACTTTAAGAACTTGGGGAAAAAATATCGCAATGTTACAGAAATTGATGATAAAAAATTCCTGGATCTGTCCCCTGATCCGGATTCACACCAATATTTAATGCATTCTTCTCTGACTCATACCACATCATTCCACCAAGTTAAGTGGAAATCCATTCCGTTAACCTCCATGAAATAATCCACACTTAACATATTTTTATAAATGTGATTTTACTTGACTTGTGGTATGTACTTCTTCCTTTCTTTCTGTTCTTGTACTTCTTTTGATAAATGATCACTTTGTCTTATAAGGCACTTTGTTACTTTGCTTTAAAAACTGGAATATAAATAAAGTTTACTTATATTATTATTATTATTAAATAATGTGAATCATCAGCTGAACCTGCAGCAGTGGGTGTGTCCTGCTGAAGAAGATGACGTCGTCAGGATACTCTCTGGTCGAACTGTAGCTTCCATATGTGCTGCTCGGACACTGACAGAGAGAAAAAGAAAGAAGAAAAATGTCAGAAGGAGACATAAAGAAAACATGGTGTCATTTATATTAAAATCAAGTAGATTATTTTGCTACATTTATTGGCTATGTCACAGTGACTGGGTGTAGTCATCAAGGTGCATTTGGTACCTTTATGCTTTTTTGTAAACTGTATAACTTCAAACACTAGTTTGTGAGGGTTTTTACATGTTTATAAAAATAAAACATTGCCTAAATGAAAGCTGTTTAGAGGTTTAACTTACAGTTCCTGGTCGTGGGTAGGGCACCTTGCCTGTAAACTCTGCCCACTTATACTGAGGCCCCTCCTTGTGTAAGAAATTTCCCTTAAAAGCCCGAACGATATCCTCCATCCGGTAAACGCACACAGCCGAACCATTCAGAATATCACTGAGGATGAACAAGGAGGAAGGAAGGAAGGGAGGAAGGAAGGAAGGAAGGAAGGAAAGAGAGGAGTCATTAACAGCAACCCTCATCCAGCATTCATTAGTAAAAGCATGGGCTGAGCACGGCTGCCATGGTCTCTAAGCTGTAAGTTAAAGAAGGATGTGATATGAAAAACTCTTGAGTCATTGTGGCTTTTCATCTCAAACACGCAGTGAATCTGCTCCAAACCAAAGTTCAGCTTGGATGAACACTCTGCTTTTAGCACATCATCGAACCACAACACATCCCATCCACTGCAGTTAAGGTCATGGTTTACATTTTTGGCAAAGTGTGTCAGAGTTAAAGATTCCAGCAGTGTTTTATGGGCAGAGCTGCTAGAAACAGAACAGCTAGAAAGGCCCTGTTGCGATTGTAACGGTCACACAGTGGTTTCACTCAGTTTACACAGCTGACACATACTGTAGAGTTGTAAAAATTATACTGTGACTGATTTATCAGGAATCTCTGATGACAACAACTGCAAAACTTCTGCAAAGCCGACACTGCTGATAGTTACATCCAAATAAAATCCAATGTTAACACAAATATAATAATACATAGTTTGCTTGTAGATTCACTTGTTGACAAACTGTTCCAAACATTTCTCAAGAATCACATTTTGGTGGCTGACATAATGTGAAGGTGAGCAGTGGAATGACAGATTTCCTATCTTAGAGTCACCTCTGAAAAAAAAAAAAGGTTCTCAGTGCTCTATTTTCCGACTCACTATGCTGGATTTTAATCGAGCCCTTTTAACTATTTTCCAATCCGAAACTAAGTGCCCACATTCAGAATTGGCTGACATCTGGCAAAAGGCGGGGTACACCCCTGAGGCAGAGAGGGTCATCTCACCTCTGCATTCCAAAATGTCCTTGGTGAGCAAGATACTGAACCCCAAATGGCCCCTGACAGCTGTGTCTACAGTGTGAATGAATGTGTGTGAAAAGGTAAATGCTACTTCTTCTGTAAAGCTCTTTGAGTGGTTGATAAGACTGGAAAAGCGCTTTATAAATACAAGCCATTTACAGGTTGCCAGCATATCACAGGGCTGACGTACAGTGACAAACAACCATTCTCATCTCAAGGCAGTTTAGATTGTACAATTATTATAAGCTGCATGTCTTTGGATCTGACGTGAACCATAAACCTTTTGGCTGCAAGGCAGAGAAAACAATTTATTATTTCCAGAAGTTTTGGGTCTTTGTGTATCCCCTCTAACTAATCAGAAATCACCAAAGCGATTACTCAATTTATCGTAGGAATATTAGTACCAGTGTTTGAAGGGCATTTATAAATCAAGGCAAGAATTCACCTCCATGGACAGAAAGAGACAAAGGTTGTAGTTACTGTTAAACCCAACCATAAGCCTCCTTAAAATATTCAGTGAAATTTACAACCTGCCATATTTTGATAATCAGTTAAGCCATAAATGTTGCTTAAAATACCCAAAACACACAAATGAACATAAGTATTATTGAATATGCAAATGCATTATTAAATTAGAAGAAATATAATTGAATGAAAGACAATGACAAAACCTAAAAAACACTTCAGAACAGTAAGGGTCCGTAGCAAAATAAAATCAATCACCTCTGTCTAACACATTGCATGGGATATATGGACAATTAATAAAAAAAGAAAAGGTGGATTAAAAAAAATGAATAAAAGCAGAAATCAGAGGATAAATCCGCTGAAAAACATCTGTGTGTGAAATCATTACTGCAGCATAGAGAGAAGTTTCCATTCAGGAGGAATGACCTTTCTGCACTCCGCACTTCAGTGGTTGGGACCCCACCCCTGAGTGATGCTTTGGATTTTGCACACTTTCCAAAACCCAAGATGCGCTGGCGTCCAGCTCTGAAGCTGGCTTATTCTCAGAGCATGTGTTGCTGTCAGTCAGTTTGGAGAAAAAAACAAACTATTGGCTTTCACTTGCTCATTTGTGCTGGTTTTTCCTTACTTTATATACTTCACCCACTTTCAGTCAGTGCCTATGTTTTATTCTTGTTTTTTTTTGTCTGCAAACTGTATTTGTTCACCTGTTGTCTGTCTTTAACACCCAGTCTTAATGAGGACCTCTCTTCTGTTTTCTGTTCATCTCTCTGTGTTTAAATGTCTGTCTGCCGTCTATCATGTCACTGCTCTGTTCCAGATGTAACAGAGATATTTTTCTCTCCCTCTCCTTGGGGATCAATAAAGTATTTCTGATTATGTTATGAATGTCTCTCACACTTAATTGTTACTAGTTTGCAGATACTAACAGAAATCCTGTTGCAAACACACTAATAAAGCCCATTTCATTTCTGCTTTATATGTACCATGTTTTACCATGGATTTTGATCAAGTTTGTTGTTGCACAGCATGTAGTTGTTCTGGTTTGACCTCCATATATGGGTAAAAATTATTTTGTATTTTGTGTCTTCTGTAGTTTTTCTCTCATGACTTTCTTTTTCTCAAGGTCTAAAAGTAGCTTGAGGTCAGAGAGAGATATTATGGGCTGCGTCTTGAAATGAGAGAGTTTGATTCAAAAGGGTTGGGGTGACTGTGTGTGAGGATACAAGTCAAGATCCACACACACACACACACACACACACACACACACACACACACACACACACACACACACACGTTGACATCATGGCTCAGATTTTCTCTTGTCTTGCCTTTCATTCCAATCATGATGAAGCAAACTATAGAGCAATGCAGTGGTTGATTTCTTGATTTAAGGATAAAATTTAATGAAAACTGAACTTTTTTCAACTCCTCTCAACCAGTTCTCCACATCACAATATAATCCAGGTCCATATACAGTTAATATAAAGCTGCATCTATATTATATGTATAAATCTTTATCATTCACATCTTGGAAACAAGAAGAGAGAAATCTCATAATTGACCCCATGACATCTGCCCTTAAATCAATGACTCAGCTGTTCAATTTCAAGTTTCATTTATACACCTGCAGTACCTACTGCTGCCTCTGGGGGCAGCAAAAGTACGTAACTGTGTAAGGCCCAGGACAAACTGATTACGTTTCATATGTGAAACATTTGGTTTTCATTCTGGCTGCAATGTAAGCATATGAGAGTGGACACACCGCCTGTGTCAGAAGCTGCAATGGGTCATCTCGTCATCGAGTTGAGGCTATATTTAATGTGTGATGATTATGCAAAAAATATACAATAGATCCGTTTATCGTCATGACATCATAGCATTAGTAGCATTACAATAAGGAACTTTTTTTCGTTGGTTACGGCGCCTCTGTGGAGAAAGCCGTAGTGTTTCCAATATCACCTGTTGTCAAAACCTGGTAGTGAAAAAAAGACACGTAGCGAGTTCAAGAAACAAACTGCGACACTGCAGCTCTCTTTGGATTGTTTCTACTGTGATGATGTAACATGAAACAAGAACTGCATCAGTTTCCATCCTCTTCTCAGACCACTGTGTCTCTGCTCAACATGCAAACAGTACCAAAGCACGACAAGGGGATGGTTAAAAAATGTAAATACAGTACTCAGCATATTCATATAAAAATAAAGATTCAGAAAATATGAATCCATTTGTCAGTAAAAATCAATCTTCTAGTTTATAGAAAAAGCTAATTTTCTCCATGATTGTCTCATTTGCTCTTTTATGACATAAGGATACATAAAAAAGACAGTTTCAAACTCACTTAAAAACTGCTTGTAGGGTTTAAACTGACAAATTTCAGTATAGTTTCAATGTCTGGTGGACTCTCTCCTGATTGAAGGTAAACAAATATAATGTGCCTTGTTTCTAGTTACAATCCAACTACCCACACCGCTCATCAATGCAGGCAGAGATGCTGCAACCATTCGCTCCGCTCATCAATGCTGGATGATTATTATTATTTATGGACATCATCCAAGGCAAACTCAGGGTAGAAAGACGGGGCTGGCAAGAGCAGCAATGCAGCAGACAGTGTTGTGGACATGTGTGAGCTGCAGTGAGGTAGCTGTCCCTGGTGTAATGCAGCTTTGATTCCTTTTGGTTTTAGTGGATCAGCTAGTCTTAATATATCTTTAAGGATTTTTGTGTTTTTGCATCACTATGAGTGATCCGTGCACTAACAAAATTTCTCCACCCAGTGGAAATTTATGACAGCCCCAGTCCCTCCCAGCCATCACGCCACTGGAATTTTTTTTATCAACACAAGGGTGCGCAAATTATAAACTACAATTTGAAGTTACTCAGCTCTGAGGTTTTTTGTTTTGCAGAGGAACATACCTCGACGTGGTGAACAGGCCGTAGATGAGAGGGTTCTTCTTGTCTTTCCCCTGGAGGATAAAGATGTCCTCTGGATAGAGAGAATAGGGAATGAGAAAGGAAGACAAGGAAAATAGATAAACGTTAGTAATACTACAGTAGACATTATAAATAAAAACCTTACAGCAGAAGTGATACATCTGTTGTTTGTGTTTTTGTTAGTGTGTAATGTTCATGAATCTGTGTAAATGTCTATGTGCTAGGGGGTGGTATTTGCTGCTCATTAATTGTACGCCTGTGTGTTTGTGTGTGTGTGCGTGTGTGCATCTATCAGTCTGACTGTGTGACTAATAGCATCAGGCGGGATGGCTGCATGGCTGACTGGCTGCTTGTAATGAATCTGTAGCCATTAATAACCGGCCACAGTGGGAGAGCTGAGCGCTCAGGCCGCCACAGGAGAACGACACCTGCTGTCACACACACTAACACCACGCCTCAGCCTTCGCTCTTTATTTAAAACACAGTGGATCACATGTGATGTGTTTTTTTCACTTTGGTGTTGCTTCGACTGTCGTCCCTCATACTGTGCAATCAGGTGGAGTGTGGATTTTCTCTTGTTCCATCTGTCTGTCTTTCTAACCTGATAACTCATCAGCCATCGGACCAAATTTGACAATTTTTTAAATGGTGTCCAAGCATTTGAACTTAAAATTGATTGTGATTGTGACCCTAAGTCTTGATATTCACAGATTTTATATGATGCCTCTTTGACAAATGACAATAATTAAAACTTTTTGTACCAAGTTGGCACAATAGCAACACCCTGGGCGGAAGGTCAGAATCAATCTATCACATTGTTGGTAAAATGAATTTACTAATAAAAATACATCCCCTTAAGATTTAATTAAAGGTATCCTGCAGAGTTTTGACCACTACTAACATCATGGAGTAACACTTTGGTGAGCTTATCCAATTTGGCTGTAACCTTCAAAAGTCTGAGAAGTTGTTTTTAACAAACAAACACAACTACTCTTCCATATTATTCACATACTGTGATTTCTGTCCTCGGGCTAGTCAGTGTGATTTCTTTTAATCCCAAATTACAATAGAAACAAAGCATTTCACAGTTCACAGATGAACAGATTGACAGAAAAGCAGACAAACAAACAGACAAACAGATGGCAACTAATGAAAACTGAAAAATGTCTTCAAAAGACTCTAGTTTACAAAGTCACAAACAATCTAAATTAATTAGTCGCTCAGCAAATGTAACTGCAGACAGCTCCATATGGTGTAGTGAGGTATTCCTGACTTCTAAGAGGCTTTGCTCCTTTACCTCTACAGCCAAACTGACACAAATCAGCCCACAGATCCTGCCATCATCACGAAATACATCCATTACTTGATTTTTAAATCTGTCATGAGACATATAATTTACTGTTCAAGACACCGGTCTACCAATTAAAATTGTATGGGTGTAAAACACTGTGGAGCTGATTTCCCTCTCTCGAAATGATTAACTGTTCCTGTTGTGTAGGGCTGGGCAATATAATAATTGCTCATTAATTGCAATCAAGGTAAAAGTTTGAAATAATGGTGATATTGATTTAAAGTCACATCGCCCAGCCCGACTGTGTTTTCTACTCTAAAAAGGTTTCACATCTTGTAAATCAGATAACGTTAAACAAGTCCACTGCAGATGTCATAACTTTCTATTGCCAATTTTGAGAAGCTCAGGAATTTTGTGCAAACAACAAAATATCTGAGTTCAAAAATAGAGTTTGAGCAAAAGCAGAGCAAATCTAAGCACGGGCAGGGGCTATTCGAGTGTGAGCACAGCCTTTTGAGTGAAAGCAATACAAAATCTGGACGTGAAAGTCCTGCTCTCAAACTGAATGACTCCTCTCTTCAATAAAGATAGAAACATATAAAAACATGATATTTACACATAATGTTGAAATGTGTGATTTATTAGCTCATGATCATTACAGTTTAACACAATTTAAACTTTTCAACTCCATTTCTCAGGTGTTGTTCATTATTGTATAATTTAGTAGTCTGCTGTCACAGCTCCACCTTCGTTTTCACAGTCATATAATAGTCAAAGATTTTCTGTTTTGCACTGTTGTCTGAGATAAGATTTGAAAATGTTTTTACCATCGCATCACAGTAGAGAACAGAGACCTTTCTTTCCTGTGTGGCATGCTGGGATAATCTATAAATATGTGTCTTGACTTTGCTCAGAGGATACGGTTGGCAAACAACTTTAAATGTCTTAGAAACTCTATAAAAAGGATTTAACTGAAAAGAGCTGAGGTCGATGTTGAGATATAGAGAGTTTGCAGCAATGAAGGTTGGAAAAGCTTGTTTCAAACAAGGTCTGCATGTGTCTCTATACTCTTATTCTCCTCTATTCTCTTTTCTTCCCTTTACACCATCATCTTTTCTCCCACACTGAGGCAGAGATGTTGCTGTGGTGACTGAGATGATTAAGCGTATCATCATTCTCACATTCCTGTCATTCCTGCTGCTTCAGGTGGCCTCCATGGAACTACAGCCCTGCAGGAAGCCTAATCTCATTTCATTTCATCTCACACACACACACACACACACACACACACACACACACACACACACACACATATTGACAGACATCAATCTAAGAGAAAGTAGAATTACTGCCTTGTTATATGCCAATCAGTCAAGTTGCAGACTTACTGTATATGTGATATGAAGACTTTGATGGAATCTAATTAAAGGTATTGTGTCTCATTCTTATTTGTCACACAGGATTTATGAATTAATATCATGCGAGTTGACTATGTAAAGCTTCGTTGCTTTTGTTCTGCTGCATGTCTTTACTCCAAGTTCATTGAGAGAAACAGAGTCAAAGTGCATCCGTGGTATGAATATGTAAGTTACCATAAAGAAGCTTCAAAATTTAAAATATGGATTATTAACCTGACTCCACAGAAGATCAAGGACCACATGTGACATATGGTCACAGTCTTTTACTCAGTTCTGGCGTTGATATTGTCAATATTATGATGTCAAAGTGAAGGTGACCTTTGACCTTTTGGATATGAATTGTCATCATGACATTGTTTTATTCAATTACAAACGTACAGTGTCATGGGATAGATAAAATCCGCCAGTTAACTGACAGAGAGCAGGCTGCTGTAACTTTTCATCTTGAGCTGCTAGTGACTGTCAACTCTGCCACACCAGCTACTGTAAATGCAAATCAATATTTGTGAGACAGCAGAGTTGAACAGCAGAAGCTCCCAGAAGGCAATAGTCCATAAAAGTCACACAAAGAGGCCCTTCAGCTGTTAGTACAACTCCTCACACTCCTGAACAATAAAACAAATTCTTCATAAAAATTCTTGAGTCCAAGTGAACATTTCTGGTAATTTTAAGAAATTCCCTGGTGTCATTCCTGAGATTTCCCCATTGGCAAGAACAGGACGAGCTGACAACCTGAAACATTAAGCCGGCGACCATAGCTGATGGCAGCGAAGAGGCATAATGAAAGCAATCAGCAGGACCCTTAGGACATAGAAGGGAGGATTATGGGTAATTTACAGCTTGCAGCCTACACATTGCTCACTTCCCGAATCCCTTATTCATTATATCGCTTCAAGATTGAATTTTCTTTAGTGCGTACCTTTTTCTCTCTACTGCTTCATGTGTATCTCATCCCTCCATCTATTTTTTTCTTTCTTCTCCATTTTTCTTATCATTTCAAGCTTGGTTTTTCTTTACTGCTTACATCCTTCAAAGAATACCACTCTGTCTTCCCCTCCTTTCATTTATCAAAACTTTTATCATATCTCCATTTTCTTTTTTTTTCTCTATTCTATTTGTCTTAAAGTTTTTCACAGTGGTTCTGATTTATTACTTTGGATGATATATATTCTGTTTGGTGAATCCAAAGCACCTCAACATTTTTCACAGAGGGGATGATCGAGAGACTCAAAAGAAGGGCAGTGAAAGATTTACATCTCAACCTGGTGGAAGTCATTACAGTACAGATGAAAGAGCAACTCCCCTTGAATCTGGTGGGAACATGTTCATTGGGCGATTGGATTGTGATGAGATAGAGAAAAGAAGAGATACAAATCCATTTGAAAGAGCACTAAATATGCACCCGACCTCTGATCTTCCAAACAACATCTGCAGAACTGGTCAGACCCATATTTGGCCATGTTGACAACAAGTGTTGGTGATATTTGTCTGCAGGACACATGTTTGATATTTGGAATGGTGAATAAACTTTTATGTGCAGAGGTGAATATGAAGCAAAAAGGCCAATGGATAGCAGACAGTTGAGGAAAATAATATTTGTCAATGTATATACAAACAGGATTCAAATGTTTATTTTAAAGTGCTGTACAAGGTACAAAGTGTCCCTGCTGACAGCCAAACAGGTAATGATTCTCAGATAAGGAATGTACTGTGATGTGGGATAAGATTGGGGTTAATTTGGTTGTTAGATGTCTAGGTTACATTTAATATTAGGCAAATACTACTCTGCCATTCACAACAAAGCAACAACATCAAAAGTAAGTTACTGTACACTACACAAAGCAAAAAGTATTTTCCTATTTTTAAAAAGTTGAGCCAAATTCAGTAAAGCAGCTTGAACCCAGTACAATGTTTCCAGTAGTGTCTACTCACAGCCCATCATCCAGCAGAGTGGCGCAGCGGAAGCGTGCTGGGCCCATAACCCAGAGGTCGATGGATCGAAACCATCCTCTGCTATAAATTTTCCACAAAGCTGTTTTAAAGAAATTAACACGATCACTGTGTCAGGTTACTAAAACATAGAGTCATACATCTGTTGATGCTTCCAACATCAACAACAACCTCGTCTTTAGTATACTGGAGAAAAGAGGCCACATAGCCTGCAGATATGCTCAGTTCAATATTAAAAAAGTGCAAAAACTCCATGCAAACTTTGGTAATCCCAGTATGGTAAAAATGCTGAGTCCCACCTTGTGTTTCAAAGTTAGTCAGACTCTCTTTCTTCTCAGCACCTCAGTGTGAATTCAGCTCCGCATGAAAACAGTTAGACTTTGGAAGATTCAGCCAGAACCACATATTTCTTTCAACAGACTTTGAAGAATGCATCTCGGGTATTTACAGCACAGGTTTTCAAAAAACTCTCCCTTATCAGACAGCGACAAGTTTGAATCAGGGCAGATTAATTTCATAAATCATTTAATTAATCAATTTTTTAAGTTAAAGCAGGAAGGAGCACGGATTTTAACTTTTAAAATATCTAACACAAAGCAGTCAGATCATATTGCAGCTGTACAAAACACTGTTTTCTTTTCTTTTCTTTTTATCTTCATCCTCTCTCTCTATCACTTTCAGATGACCATCTTTTACAAAAAGAATCCCTCGTTCTGAGCAGCTTTTCTTTGTCTCTTTCTGAATCTATGTTTCTCCTTTTCTTTCTCTCTCTTATCTCTCCTTCAGGTGCTCATCCCCCCGCCTTCCTTTCTCCGCAAATCCACCTGGACTTCCCAGGATCCCTCTAGGCCTGTTCTCTGGTTCTCTTTGTTTCTCACTTTTCTCGTCCCTCCCTCTCAGCATCTCTTCTTCCCTCCAACGCCCTCTACATCTGTGCGTCTGGCCTATTTTCTCTGGAGGATTGGTCTTGTGTCTTCTTCCCAAACAAAAAGAGGTTGTATCCCCCTGAGGGAAGACAGTCTTGTCTGGCCCGCAGACCTGCAGCCTAAGTCCCTATCTTTCTCCTCCTCCTCCTCCTAAATGTCTGCCCACAGCCCTGAGGCAGATTCCCTTAACCTCCTCATTTCTGTTCCCTCATTCCCTCTCTCCCTGCCCAGCCACCCAGAATGCCAACATCGTCCTTCTCCTTGTCACCTTTCTGACTACACTCCCTGTCTTCATTTCCTTGTGGCCATCCCCATTAATTTGCCAGTAATCGCCCTGCCTTCATCTTGTTCTGTCCTTTAACCTCGGGGCTATTGGCCCGATTCCTGTCGCTGTACCATTATTTTCTCCATGACACATTTTCCCCCTCTAGCCACTGCTGTTATCTCCATCTTCATGTCTCTTTGAGTTTATGTCCAGACTGAGATATCCATTTGGCAGGTGTCTGCTCTCCCACGGTTGCAGTGAAGGACATTTAATTTGTTTTTTTGATTTAAAAGCATTTGTGTAACTCACTTGCAAATCTAAAAGAAAACCTTTCCCCCAAAAAATAACATGATGTATCATTTTTGGAAAGACAAGTTCACCTGAAAACGTTGGAAAATGGAAAATGTTCTCTACATCTACTTATAAGAGAAAATGTTATCTATAATTCTACTTTAATAACTTTGAGACTGGGAACCAAGCCAGCAGGAATATAGCCTTTGGCCAAACACCAGTAATTTACATTAAGTAACTATAGCTTTTAAAAAGTCTCACTCTCACACTCCTTGCCCCCCCCCCTTCTCCATCCTTTCCAATTAACCCCATTCCCCTCCTTCCCTCCCGCTCTGTCTCCATCACATCACCCCTCACACCCTTTTAGCTTCACTTCACCTCACTCATCCCCTCCTTATCCAATGAGGGGTAAAAGCCTTTTGTCTGGGCTGTAGTGTTTCCTTGTTCATAAATATCACATCTCTTTTGTCCTCCTCCTCTTCTGTCTGTCTATTATTCTGTACTCCCTGGTAGCACTTAAAATACATTTCTACATTGTAAAGAGATGTAAGGAAAAAGTACTGTTGATGTACAGGGAGGATCTTTGTTACTTTCAAAACTTAGGATTTTCACCCTAATTAGCGATCCTATATAGCTTCCCTTGTGTCACTTTCAGGGTACCATAGCTCAAGGGGAATATAAAACTAGTCGTAAGAGGGGAGGCTGTGCCAGACATCTGCATAACAGCAGGCAAATTCCACCCATGCTACTGTAATTTCCACCTCAGACATCTTAAATGACCTTTAAATAGCAGCCACATGAAACACTATCTCAAATTTTTCTCAAAACTCTTTTCCTGAGGAACAATGTGTTTTTTGTCCAGAGCTCCTTTCTTTTTCTCATCATCCACCTCATCTTCTATTTACTTTTCCTACTCTGAAGCAAAGTTTCTACTCAGTCCTCCTAATCAGCTCTTCTTTCCCTCTCCTCTGCCTTCACCTTCTCTTACACAGCAGTGTTAGAGCAGTAACACTCTGATAACATCAATTCTTTCTCTCTTCCTCTTACCGCTATTTTCCTGTTCTCCACCTCTTGCTATAACCTCTGCTCTCCTCCTACTTCATTTTTCCTCCCTCACCCTCTTTCTAAGCTCCATTCCTCCCCTCTCATCCCCCCTCTCTCCCTCTATCATTCTCCTCATTTTCTCCTTTTGATAAACTGGGCTTCCATTCAAGTTTTTTTTCCACACAAGCTATGATGGATTAGAAAGGCTGAATGTAGGTGTCAAGACATGATTAATTTTCTTCAGTATCACAAAACATGTTTTCATACCCACTTAAAGCACAGTGTGTTTTTATAAATGAGGTAATTCACCAGAACACAGAGGAGACACATTTGTCACATTAATCTGACAGGGTTACAGGGTTGGGCGTCCTAGTGGCTCAGTCATACATGTATCTGCTCCATCCTCAGTTCATGAACGCAGACTCTTCCCCTCCAATCTCTTTTCTGTGCCAATATCCACTAAAGCCAAACAGCCTCAGACACAACCCACAAGCAGTAGTAAACTATTCTAGTTTGGAGTAAACTTCAATAACTACCCCACAGTTGTATCCCTCTATCAACTGTTCAATTTCTTTTCAGGTCATCTTGAGTCCATGTGAAGGTTTGTACTATATTTGAAGTACTTCCCTCAAGGCGCTCTTAAGATATCGTGTCCTCAAAAATGGGGTAAACAGATAATGCTGATAAATGCCAATCAATAAGAGTGAAAAGTCACTTCATAGCTTTGTGTTGTCACATCCAACGTGTGAAAAGAATGCATGAGCCTGACCTAATGGATAAGGCACTGGCCTCCTAACCCAGGGATTGTGAATTCACATCCTGTCCTCAGTATTCTACAGCAGAGTGGCGCAGCGGAAGCGTGCTGGGCCCATAACCCAGAGGTCGATGGATCGAAACCATCCTCTGCTAATTATCTTTTACCAGAAGATGATTGTCTGTAAAAGTGACGCAAACATATACATCAGCTGTTTAATACAAAATCTCAATACATTTTGAGATACAAATCTCTGTCCTCATTGACTTTGTTGCTGTCTGCTTAGTAGCATAGGCAGCAAGTAATGTACCTGCCAGGTGACCACATGTCTCCCAAACCCAAATGATCAACTTTTGACATCAGAGTGTGATGTCACCATGATGTTTATCATCCCCATCCCGATTTTGTCCTCTCCCTGTATTCTTTTCATCCTGTCTTTTGCTTTCAATTATTCTTTCTTTCTGACCTCTATAGATTTTTCCTCTCATCATACAGAGTGGTTGACAAGATGACAGGCCCTTTCCTCATCTTCTCTCCCTCCTTTTGTCAGATTTGCCCTTTAAGTATAGAACATAGTTCATATTCCTCTTCTTCTCCTTTTTCCCAACTTCATTTACATTCAGAAACAATACTTATCCTTCAGTACAGTCCCAGACTGCTCCACTGATATGCTAAACATACATACTCACTGCATATTTTCTCCCAACTTCACCTCCTCTTCCAACTTCAGTGCTTGATGTAATGATGAGGACATGAGGGCTGTCTTCTGCCCGGAACATTCAATTTTATACACACAGACAAAAATATATGATGAAAAGGCTGAAAATACCCCATTGTCTCTAGCGTCATGATACTGGAGTCTAACCACAGAGGGCCGTTGTGTCGTGCTCTAAAACCTCATAGCATGCCTGTCCTCCACAACAACAGCAGTAAACAGCCTTCCTGCATGTTGAACTTTTATCCAGATGGGAATATGAGTTGTTCCAGCTTGCAGGGACAGCAGAATGTCTGTCCTCGTTTAGAGAGAAAACAGCCGACATGAGTCACTTCCACTCAACATTTTGGTTTTTGAATAATTGTGGTTCAATTTGGCTTGGCAGATAACAGCAAGTGACATCGACAACAAGAGCCAGACACATTAACAGTCTCATAAACGTGAACGCAGCCTCTGCAGTCATAGACACAAAAGTAACTGAACAATAACCCCAATGCAAATTTGTCTCCAACGTCAGAACAAAGGGCATCAAATTCCAGATGCTCTGTTCAAAACAAGTGTGAGGGCGCTCAGAGCATCATCAAACGTGAGTAAACGACCACAAACAAGTACTACAGGAAACAGAGGTGAATAAACTATTTACAAGTGCTCAGATTTTAACAAAATATGTTGTTTGTCAGGCACAAAAACAAACTGGTGAGGTCAAGGGAAATATCCTGGTTTATCATAATAGCTTCAACAACACTTACTGAAAAGACTGATGCTCTTTTATAGTCTCACTATTTCACTTGAATGGCTCAGTAGAGCACATACCTCCGCCAACACCTCAACAACCCCCTTAATTTCATTTAAACTGCACCAAATTGCACAAATTAGTAGATATCAGTTCATGTTGCTTATTTTTGCATCAAGATCCATAAGTCATTACTTGGGAAAACGTCCTGAATCTGTCCCCTGATTCAGATCCACACCAAAATGTAATACGTTGACCCATCCTCTGACCCCTACCACTTTCTTTTCATGGAAATCCATGAAGTTGTTTTTGTGTAATCTTGCTTACAAACCAACCAACAAACAGAAACAGGTGAAGACCTAACCTACTTGGCGAAGGCAAAAAGATGAGCACCCATCAATGTATCCATGCATTATCTGTGCCTTAGGTTGCCATTCTGTCATAGGGGTGATCCAGGATCATCAAACTATACATTACTGTCTTTCCATAGTTCACATTGACTGTTAACAGATATTAGTTTTCTTTGTCACAGTATAAATCATGAGTTAATTGTGTTATAACCAGCTAAAGCATTTATTCCACCTTATAAATCACAGATTTTCTACCATCTGGCGAGTTCAAATTCCTATCATTCTTCTCGTAAGAACTTTTATGAGCTGCACAGGGACTGAAATGTTCAAGTTGCAAATGTGATTGTTCCTATGTAGGTATTAGCTGGTATGTACAGAATAAATACACTGGGTAGGGCTGGGTGATATGGCCAGGAATACAAAAATTATATTAGTTGATATTGAAAATGAATTACCACGATCAATCTCACTAGCTCTAACAATATGATTACTAGGCCTTCCATGTTTGGTTTGAAAGTACTGTAATGCAGGGATCACATTTTATTTGAAAGTTGTTTGTTTGTGACATGTACATCTAATATTTGTGCACTTTATGGATTTGTCCCACATGGTGTTAAAACAGTAGCCGAGCACAAATACAACTAATTTTTGTGTGCTTTGTATAGTTTACATACATACACACTGAGACACATAGTGCACATACTCACACCTACTTTCAACGTGAACTCTCACACTCACAAAGTTTGGTGCCCTGTGGTTTATTTGACTGTAGGTGATTGATTTCCATGTTTTCTGTGACTGAGCAGCTTTAAAATGTTCTGCATAATCTAATCACTGTCACACGCGCACACACACACACACACACACTCACACACACAGTCAGGTGGGATCCACTTCTATGAGGGACCCGCGGACCATCAAGGGTATGTTGGATTTGTAGGGTTTCTGTTTGACAGAGCGTGGCGTAAACACAACACTGACAGCATTCTTAACCTGATGAGTTAATCTCCTGTATACGGGTTTGCGGTTTTGAATGAGTGTTCTGCTGAGAAGTGTTCACAAACAAATTTGTAGGCACCCTTATCAGATTTGTAAAATGTGGCCACAGGCATGCTGGCTAGAAATGTTTATGCTCCTGACAAGTCAGAACTGCCTTGTGTACACAGACAGGCTGAAGCTTGTGAAAGTGTGTCAACAGCTCCAAAGATGTGTGTGTGTGCGTGTGCCTGCATTGAAACACTTCATATTTGCATCTGTAAAAAGGTTAGACTATAAGAAAGAAAAAGTGTTTTATTTACTTAGTTTATTGTATGATTTAATGCATGTTCACACAAAGTAATTTTGAGTGTGTGTGCTCAGCAGAGAGACGTTGTTTATTTTGAGATTTTCCGTTTACAAAAACAGCTGTGATAAGAAACTAGTCCAGTCTCCGCAAAGCTCTCTCTCTGTTTCTGTGTGCTCTCTTTGCACATGTCCTATGCTTTTTGTCAGAGAGCAAAACCTGGAGCCCAAATGGTCATCTGAGGTGGCTGTGTTTTGCTTCACAAGTTGCTTAAAGTAGACAATGGTGAATTTCTCCGACAGGGAAAGTAGCGTGAGAAGATTAGCCACATTGGTCTAATAGAGACGATTAGGCCTCTTAAGCCTGGAACTGTATGTTCAAATCCCCTCTCAGCTGAGATACAACAAGATAATAAGCTTCATAGCAGGTATAAGTACTTCAGCTGGTAAAAAAAAACATCAGAACATGCTATCAACACATAATTTGGAAGAAATATAAACCACGCTTAAAGTACAAGAACTCTGTCATACATCTGCAAACGCACTTGTTTTCCCATCCAACTAATAAATGCACTTGGGCCTATCTGTATCATGAGGAAGTGTGGATTTCAGAAACAGACACAAACTGTGTTGTCTGTGCCGCAGAGAGGATAACTCAGCCCAAGCACTGTTGCTTGGTTACGTCATTGCTTTTTTCTCATGTCACCCCAGTTTTCAATGCTCTGCACCACAATGTTTGCGCCATGCTTTTCATACTTTGCTTTCCTTTCTGTGTTGTCTGTTTTAAGCCAGTCACAATGTTTCTAGTTGGATGCCCAATAGCAGAGTGGCGCAGCGGAAGCGTGCTGGGCCCATAACCCAGAGGTCGATGGATCGAAACCATCCTCTGCTATCATTGCTTTACCAGCAGCTGACTTCAACCTTATAGGGTTGATGAAACCTGTCATGGAGGGTTTAAAGAAATCTGTTTTTCTCAGTTTCTTTTTAACAATACACACAAGACCCATCAAGTGCCATAGGATTTCTGGACCTGCCTACAATTGGTCTGATATTGTGTAGTCTGACCCCAACATTACCTAAAGAATTAGCACCTACATAAACCATGATTGAAACTGCAAAAACACTCGACCTTTCAATTCCCTGAATGCCTATAGCACCTTTGTTCCACTCTTTCTGCCAGTTAACAGCCATCCAGGGACAAGAATTAACAGCCATGTGTTTCAAAGTCCACCCCACAATTGTTAACACACACTTTTCATTTATAAACAGTACTTAGAGCTGTGAAGCCCCAGTGGCCCAATGCAGTCCTACCTGTACTGACTTTCAGCAGAGTGGCGCAGTGGGACCATGCAGGGCCCATAACCCAGAGGCTGATGGATTGAAACCATTCTCCAGTATCTATTCTTTAGGGGATTTAAAAACTATTTTAACCTCCACTTTACTGAAAGTAATAACACTGCTGGACATAAAGTGGTGCTTGTAGTGCAGAGCAGCACAGAGGGAGAAAACCTCCGGAGATGTGACTGGAAGCTGTTGTCTTAGTGATATAGAATGGGTCGGGAGGAAAAGCTATATTTGAATATTCGGCCTGCACCTAAACCAACCTACTCTGCTAATTACAGTGTTTGGAACGTGACATGTTGGGGGGCCATCCCTGTGTATAGAGATCTCCAGAGTATCTTCTTTTAATAACAGATCGTTTGAATCATAATCAGAAACACTAACATAAAACAACACACAGAGGCAAATACCTGTGGCACCACCTTGATAAGAATCTCACAGGTCATGACTGCAGTGTTGTTGAGAAAATCTGAACGTTTTTCCACCCTCTAAAAAGCTAAAGAGCAGATCTCTGACCTGGTGATTAATGAGAAGAGTCAGTTTTATTAGGACCAGAAGTTTGGTGAACGAAAGTTTCAGCACTCAGTAGCTGAAGGATCTTTCAAAGAAAAACAACAATGAAGGCTGGTGATTTCCCTTTATAAGTATAGAATAATATGTGCATCACTACTGAAGTTTGTAAGAATACTAAGTGACAGGAGCCCATCAGCCAATATTTTAGGGCTTCCAGTGTAGACAGTGGATGTGTGGGCCAAATCTCTGCTGTCTTATGCTCACTGTACTTTTTACAGTCATACTAGTTTCTTTAATCACTCGTCGGACGTTTCTCTACACAAAACACAAACACCGCATTTTGGCTAATCTCTATTCACAGCTATCTACGTAAGAATGCAGATACTTTAAACAGCTGATAGCCGATGCATTTCAGTCAACGCGTTCTACCTCATTTGCTCTCCACATGGACCTGCAGGCAACCAAAGCCTGTCCAAACGTGATTGGTCAAACTCGACACGAAAACTAGAAGGCTTCTGGCCACAGACTCTTTTCCCTCAGCTGCAGATTCTGCATATTCACATGCAAAATCATCTTATAGAGACTACCAACAGTGTAGCAGTAGTTCACAGCTTAATGCAGAAAATTAGAGTCATACATCTGCAGATGGACTGATGAGTAAGACAGAGGCTAAAAACCCTAATTCACTCAAAAAACCCATCAGAGTTACGCCTACATAGACGTGCTCACACACACACACACACACACACACACACACACACACACACACACACACACACACACACACACACACACACACACACACACACACACACACACACAAGAGCCAACCGGAGGACACTGGTGCAATCCTCAATATTTGAATAAGCCCACAGCAACTGAATGTTAATGGGTTGCTGTGGTTACCAAGGCTGAGGCACGAAGACGAACCCAAGGTGACCGTCAGGCCTGTTGATCACCGTGGTAACAGTGGAGCCATGCAGACACACTTACAGACAGAGGCTGTGGTTGAGCACAAAGTTTCTTCAGCATGCAAACTCTCTGTCACCTCAAACTATTTGAGCCACAAGTTCCTGCTTCTCATGAATCAGACTCATTAACAAACACACACACTGTCAGAGTGTTTGAACTCAGGTCCTCTTTAATTCAGTGGCTGAGCTCCAGATGTTGACGTGACCAGTGGTTGAGGCCTGTCGGATGTGTTTAGTTTTATGGTGCATGTATTTTACTTTCATTTGATGCTTGTGCGTGTACTCACGCAGCTGGTCAAAGTGCGTCTGCAGGCCGTCTGGTCCTGGGACTGAACACACCATACGAGCCTTTTGGAAGGTGCTCCACTTATTAACTAAACTCCTCTGGCCTCCAATGTCATTCTAAAAAAAATCCAGAATAATTAAGATACATGAAACATTAAAACATTAAAAGAATGTACAAACATAGGGTGTCTCAGCCATGAATCTTTATTTATAAAAATATTTTAAGAGAATCCTTGGAAGATGATGTAAATCCAATTAAAGAATAAGAATATAAAGCCTATTCTAAAGACACTTGTTCATTTTCTTCGATGATTATGAGGCCTTAAATTACTACCATTCTATCTTACTTCAGAAATGCAATTTAATGCACAATTTCCTTCTTGAAATTATACAGACTGATGGATTTTTAACCTATTTTCCAACTGTTGTCTAACATATAAACACAAACATATAACCATACCACAAATATTCATGCATGACAAACACAGTCATGCATGTGTATACAGATCCACATAAAGGAGCCAATGATACAAACACTGCCATGGAGCAGAAGATACATGTATAGTGAAGAAAGTGATAGGGACAAACACATAAACAGTCTTTTAAACAGACTTCAAAATGTGTATCTATACCAAATGCCTGGAAATCCCAGTCGTCCATATCCATTCTTTTACATAAACACACACACACACACACACACACACACACACACACACACACACACACACACACACACACACACACAAACACACAAACACACACGAACTCTACCTGTTCAGCCAGACATTTACGTAAATTACAGGCAGACAGTTTCTGATATGAGAACACAAACACATGAACCTGGTCTCTATCTATCTCTAACAAACTCTGCACCGTACCTTGCACACACGTGCCACCCTGGAGTAGAGCACTTTCCCAGCAGCCCCTTCTGCCTCCTGAGCACGCTCAGTGAAGAACACGTAGACCTTATCATCTTCTTGGTTATCAGTTTCAGACAGTGGCGCTACCCGCACAAACTGGGCATCTGGTGAGAGAGAGGTGCACACACACACAAACACACACACACACACAAACATGGGTAAAATTATAAATCAAATGTAATGCAAACCAACTCTACTGATACGCACACAACATGCATATCAGAATGTGCAAAAGATAAAGCAAAGGGATGATGGAGGTACAATTGACTTTTGAATGGCAGAGAAAGTCAACATGTATCTTGTTGTTATCAGTGGCAGACGTCAACACACTGGCCTGATAAAACACCAAGCGGGCGTGTAGGACATGGTTCCTGAGATGCTGATTTAGAGTAGAAGATATTCAGTTCAGTCCAGGATATTCAGTTTATAAAACAAAAATAAAAAGAAGGATGTTTGTTATTGTGATTGATTTGTATTTCCAAACAGCCAGTAAAAACTGAAGCATGTTAGAAGTGCACTGCATGTTTTAGTTTAAACACATAATGACTGTGCAAGGTCATTTTATCTTGTGTTTTTTAGGATACAAATATTTTCTGGTTTCTAGCAGAAATCCTGACACTTCTGTTGTGACATTCACTAGATTCACTTGCAAAATTAAGGGGATAGAGGGTTTTTTTTAGTGCTTACTCTGCAGCCAGGTGGAGTCGTACTGCTCAGTGCGGATAACATGGCGGCTGCCGAGACTACGGAAGAAGGCAGAGTCCCTGCTCATGAAGTCTGAGGTGATCCCAGCATACAGTTCTCCATCTTCATACAAAAACAAAACATTTAGGTATTTTTACCAATAGAGAATGTTTTTGACAATCTGAATTTTTGGCTTATTCTAACATATTCTCACAGTGGTTCATAAGATTAGACTTTATTGGACCCATGGGTAAACATTTTCTTCTGATTCTCTAATTCCATCCATTTTTTTTTAATGACAAACTGGAAAAATTCTCACAGATATGTTGTAGCAGTTCCTGCCATAACTTGTAATTTGTTGTAAACTGATATAAGGAAACAGACATACCAACAACAGCGGAGGCTGTTTTCTGGAACGGATCGTAGGGGCATTTGCCCTTCCCACACTCTGTCTGGCTGTAGGAGAGAGTCTGGTGCTCTGACTGGCAAAGAAAACAGAGACAGAAGTCACTCAGACAGACTGGCAGACAAGAGAAAAAAAATGTTTGGGCCGGCTGACTGACTAACTAATTCTTTAATACATAAATTATTTTATTTATCCACTGATTCTGTCAAATAAGCAGGAAATACTTTTCACACACACACACACACACACACACACACACACACACACACACACACACACACACACACACACACACACACACACACACACAAAGAGTGAGCGGCCAAGTGAGGGTAATTGGGCTAAGTGGAGGGATTTAAAAATGTGTGAAGTCCAGTCTTAAAACAGTCAGCACCACCAGCTCCTCTAAGCACCAAGTCTGAACCTCTGCTCTGATCTCACACACCCTTTCATGGGATTAGCTGTTAGCTGACACACACACACGCACACACACACACAAAGGCTGAAAGGCATGCATGCAACGTAAAAAAACACAGATCCAGGAATGCACATACCCACACACACAAAATCCAACATAGTCTCTGACCCCACAACTGGCACACACACACACTGAGGGAATTTAGAGCCATTAACCTATTTCTGACAGAATGATAACCCACATGTGTCTTAATGATGATAAATTACCATAAGGGAGACACTCTCAGGCTCTAGAATTACATTTATGTTATATTTGACACACAGATGTCAAATAAAAAATCTACAATGTCCAGTAGCCCCCAAACTATAGCCTAAATGACAAAAGGAACACTGTGTATATTACAGACAGATGGCACAGAATAAACTAGGTAGATATATGGGCATAGGGGCAGACACCACACATATGATATTTCAGCTGCTGATAGGTTGGTGTATAAGGGCTGGTGCTGGGGAACACACACACACAGGAGGGTGGGTGGTTGGAACAGCTGTCTGTTCTGCAGTCAATTATACCTTTTGTATATTAATTTAAATTTGGTTTGTATACATAGTCTTATTGGTCTTTTTCCCCCTGACATCACCTCACTGCTGTCTTTGAATGTGGGCTCTCATTGAACACATTCAAATTACTGGATGAAACTGCAGGTGCCAACTGTTTTAACTGAGCTCAGGAAAAATAGTTTCATGCACCTGCAACATGGAACAACAGACATAATCTAAAGCTCGATTCATTTTTATCCTTTGGGCAATTTAAGTTTTGAATCACATCTTTTTAATATCTTGCAAGCTATTTATTTAAAGAGCAGCTACAGCTGTGTGGTTGTGGTTGGCAGGAGAGGCCAGTTCCATCCACTAAAAAATCATATTGCTCTAAAGTTATATTTGCAGGTGCAGTAGGTGAGGTAACGAAACATTATCCTTGAAAATATATTTTCCAATCTTCAAGTACAAGGTGAATATATAGTTGGAATATGAAAATCTGCCACGTCACACCCACAGTACGTGCATACATTTTTTCATGCTTTGATGGTGTGGTCCAGTTTTTCCTTCACTTATAGTGAAAATTATGTTTGATAGTATGGATGTTCTGAGTGTGGCTATTTGTAAACTGCCGCTAAAAGTTATTTTACATAAAGATTAAGAAACACCACATTGATCCAGTCATTCTCCTTCCAGTCACAGTGACAGAGGCACTACATTCTAGTTAAGCGGCAAAACAAAAGGATTATTTGTGTGTATACGTGTGTTTGTAGTTACCCGCTGGAAGACACTGGTAGCGACGAAAGCACAGCGAGGGTTGAAGGCCCCGGTGCCACATATGTAGAGATGAGTCTGATTAAAAGGCTGCAGAACTCGCAGGAAGTTGGCACACTCCAACTGAGACAGAGAGACAAAAACAAGTTGAGACATAATGTAGATGCTGAATATTTCATGTCATTGTTTTATTACATATTTAAGGTATTGGTTTCCTTATCCATTTTGTCCTGCACCTGTCTGTTCTGCAGCCATCCTGAGTCATGATATCCTCCCCAGCATCTCTCATGGTTATTGTTCCCAAATGAATCAGATTCTATTAAAATTCACTTCCGCTCTAGATTGTAATCTATCATGCAACTGTCTTGCTTAACTGTCAGACAGTTTTTCAGACAGTTCCTTGTGTGGTAGTACGCAGCAACTGATCTGTATCTGTGTAGGATTCTGGGTAAATATTTCTCCTCCCCTGTGTGAATTTAAAAGATGATGATCTGCCATTCATCCACACAATGTTACTGCAGTACCTGTAAGTGTGTGTGTTTGTATGTGTGTGCAATGCGTCTTGAATCACCTCTGGATCCTTCCCAGCCATGAGACATTCCTGGACGCGGTCCGGACTGGCTGGCCAGTACAGCTGCAGTGAGCAAGAGAGATAAATTAAACAAAGAGGGGAGAAAAAGAGATTTTAAAAGTGTTTTTATGCTCAGGCAAAAATTTCTGATGAAAGGCATTTGCTTTTGGCATTGGCAGGTGCTTTACAAGGACGCGAAGCAGAGAGTGACAGCTATGTATGACTAATCTAGAAGAAAGAGGAGTTGAGAGGAAGAGGGAGACTTTAATGTTTGATGTCCAAACTGTGAGGCGTCCTCAGCGCAAAAGAATTTAAAAACCAAATGACTGGATGCCGGTGAGTCATGATGACGAGCCAAGCAGCAGTGACAACATGACTAAGTAATCCACTATGGATACAGATACAGGTTCACGTCAATGCAACAACTGTCAATACTTTGTATGAAGCAGATTTCTTTGTTGACTGAATCAGCACATCCCTGTTCACAGTACTTGTAAATGTAAACAAATTCAGGTATTTTTTTACTATTACTTAAGTGCTGACACCAACTCCAGCTGCTTCAATGGTTTTGTTACGACAAATGACTAAATGTTCACAGCATATTGCAAAATGTGACAGTTTTAACATTCAGAGCAATAATAAAATATGGCTGAAAAACTGCAGCCAAAGTTTGAAACAAGCTTCATTAACTAACATGTCAGACAACATATTTCGTCATATGATTTTATAATAATAAACGTAGACTATTTTATTTCTTCAAGCACATTAAAGTTTATCTATGTTACGACGATTTCAATGCAACAGGAGGGTTTGTTTAAATTGATTTGCATCCAAATTAAAATCATCAAAACAATTCAAAAAAAGTTTCACCATAATATTCCCATGTTCATTTTGGTTTGGCTAAAGTGTTGGATAATCTGTTTCGGTAAGAGAGTTTGCCCACACAGAAGCTTATATACATGATCCATGTCTTGTTGCCCATGTTCTTTCCATTGCATTGTATCTGGGTTCTTTGTCATGTGGATCAATAATCAAATTAATGTGTCAACAACACAATTCCTCTTATCTCTGTAATGCATGTGTGAGACAGGCAATGGAACCTGTCAAAAGTTATAAGAACAGAGGAGGTTGTTTCATTCATGGCTCAGGGGCAGACATGAAGATGTTAACATAATCAAGCCTTTTGTGGAGGCCTGAAACAAATTAGAGGCAAAACATTACAAGTGCCACATGTTGATCTACTTTTTTAAACATTCGAAATCACTGCGTTTGAATAAAATCCACAGGTTGTTTCTCAATCAGGTCCAATTTGCTTTGGGCCCATTTAGGTTTGCTTGCAGAGGATTGGGGTAAGACATGGAAAGATTCATTTGTAATTAGAAAATGGCCTACAGAGAGAGAGGGAGAGAGAGAGATGGAAGTGTGGCTTAGTGTCAGATGACAGCTGCATGACTAATCTAAATATTTCTCTGAGTCAGTCATTCCCTCAGAGACCACAATGGTGGAGCAGATTGAACACTTATGATAAGTGATCGTCACCGCGTATCTCCACATACCACACGAACAGCGATGTGTGGTTCTGACGGGGACGAAGGAACTTTAAATTGAAAACCTGTTTCAGCCAAATAAAAAGTCTGACACTACAACTGCAGAGCTCATTGTTAGTGTCACATCATCAGTGCAACAGAAAACCCTCAAGCACTTGTTTTGTTTTTTTCCTTTTCTTTTGCTTGAAATTGCTTTAATCAAGAAAATGTGACACCGGCTCATCAAATGTGATTAATAACAAACGATGATGCATTCAGGAAACAATTTCTGCAAAGCCAGTAATTGCTCCCTGATGTAGTCATTCCTGCAGCGCGCTGTGTGGAGTCGAGACCATCAGATTAGATTAGAGACCACGTTCCCCCTTATCTCCAAATACCAACTGACAGGAACACGGACCACCACTAGAGGATTCTCACCAGGTAAAAACTCTGGTTAATGGAAATGCACCCCTGTGTGAAAAGTATGCTGGCTGTCACTTTAATCAACAAATAAGGAGAATGTTGGTTTATGTATAAAGGGAATTAAAATAAATTAAAAAAAATTGTCAAAATGCACTTTGACTGTCAGTACCTGTGCTGAAAAAGAAAGACAGAAAACAGAAACAATGAGAGCAATGGAAATGAATACAGAAGGAATATGCAATGGAAGGCCACACACACACTTAAACCCCTGGTGACCCTTTGTGAAATGTGGGTTTCCAACTGAAGACTCACTCACAAGGAATTTCGTGAGAGCTGTTGGCCTGATCAAAGAAAAAAAATGAGTGATGACGACACCGTCACCTTCAGCTCTCAGCCCTGCAATGAAGGAGCGGGTTACACATCTCTCTGTGCCAAAATTGGTTTCACTGCATCGGCTAACATTGTGGATAAATACACTATAATTGTGTGTTAAATAAGTTGTGAGAAGATTAAACAAATGAAAGACGGCATCACTTGGTCTCTTGGAGAAGTGCTGATAAGAAACCGCGGATGACGGTAGCAGAGAAAATAAACAGAAATGCAGAGAACATGGCACCGTGAGTGGTTTTAACACCACAAGGGAAAAAACTGCATATGAGCTGGAACAGTATAAACAGACTATAAATACTGTATGTACAAATATATAACTTAACAGCCTGCACAGAGCTGAGTTATGAGTTGTCTATGACTATCTATCCTTTTGTTGGCGGCCTGCCTGGCTGAGTGGGTGGCTGGCCAGCTTGACTACTGTCTCTCTGTCTGTCTCGCTGTCTGTTTGTCTGCTTCCTCACCTGTTTGGCTCTCTGATAGCGTGTGTGTACTTCTGACTGATGAGGGTATTGATTTGATCAGACAGAGTTCAGTCATTAAAAGGCTGTCCTTGCTGCGACCCTGAACTAAACCTGGCTGATAAACCATAATTGTGTCTGTCTGCATATCGTGTTAAAGCTGCACAAACTCCAAAGGACCTGTAACCCTTTAACAAATCGCCACTGTTTAAGTTTTTCGTCATGTTGAATTAAACTAATATCCACCTAAATCTTCCTGTGCATCAACAATACTGGTGTCAGACATGTTTAGTCGCACCTTGTCGATGTGTATGATGCAGACTCTGGTGCTTGGCAACATGAATATTATTGCTCAAACTCATTAAGATGACTGATTTTCACAGGAGGGAACAGCTCAATCAGGAAAAGGCAGAGTTGACAGGACACTTCCTGCCTCAGGGTTTTAAGCCTCATTTCATTTAGCTTCATATTATTGATGCCATATAAAACTCCTGGTCTTTAAAATGTTGGTATGAAAAGAAAATAACTGATTCATTAAATCATTAAAGCCAAATTGTAAATACAGAAATTTAAATATTGTATTTAAAAGTAGCTGTGTTTTCTGATTATTACCCACAACAATGAGGTTATGTCTTCACCTTTGTCCCTGTAGGTTTCTATGTAAGATTGTATCTAAGTTTGTTTGTTTGATTGTAGGCAAGATGATACAAATACAACTCAAACAAATTCAACGAAACCTGGTGGAAAGGAAGCAGTATGGGTCAGGGAAGAACCCTCTAAATTTTGGTATGGATCCAGACATTGCAAGATGACATAGAGTGTTCTTCATTATTTTCACAATATTCCCAAGGAATAATTTATGGACCTTGATTTAAAAAATCAGGCACATTTAGAGGACTGATATCTATTAGTGTGTGAAATCCGGTGCATCTTGATTGAATTTAAGGGAACCACTGGGCCTTGGTGGAGGTATGCGTTCTACTGAGTGCCATTCTGGTTCAAAAATGTGGAGGTGAACTCGTACTGTTTTTGTAATTGAATACAAATTTCAGATGTTCGGCAGTGGGAATGTGAAAAATGTGAAGAAAATACCATCTTGAAAGGAACTATTTACCACTCAGGGTTTCCACTTTTTCAGACAACACATTAGCCAATAGTTCTTAAGCTAACAAAGACTTGTTTGGCTTCTGACAGTTTGAATCTACCGTCATTTCACTGTGTGTATTTCATGTGTATCTCCACACATGCATCAACTTCCATGTGTGTGTCTGCAGTATGTCTGTATCGTACCTTGCCTGAGATGGTATGTGAATGTGTGTGTGTGTATGTGTATGTGTATGTGTGTGTGTGTGTGTGTGTGTGTTGTGTGTGTGTGTGTGTGTGTTTGTGCGTGCATCCTCCACTTCTAACCTTGCGTGGGTTCTGTGTTATGTCGTCCAGACTGGTAGACAGTAGGTTATCTTTCATGGCCACGTACAGACGCCTCCCATCTTCGTCGGGCAGCAGGGAGTGCAGGTCTCCAGCCACTAGGGGCAGCATCAGCAGGCGGCCATTCTGGATCAGCTCTGACAAAGGAGGAGAGGACAGGTGAGTTTGATTTTTGTTAGCTCTTTTGTTTTTCCCCAAACTATGTTAATTAAATAAATCAATAATAACTTAACTTCCTTCAACAACGAAACAAACAAATAATCAATTAGCATATCATTGGATAACAAAATCCAACAGCGAGCCCGTCAACCTCTAAAGCTCACTTATGACCATATTTTGGTTGTTGTGAAAGTTATGATAATCAGCCAAGCTACCATCAAGACTTTACATAAAGATAGACGAAATGATTGCTCCCCAACAGACAAGCCAAGCCACCTAGTGGCAGGATGCAGTATAGATCATAAACCCTGCCTCATCCATGTTGTCAGACATGGACCACACTAAAAAGTCACATTACACATCGAATAAATCTTTCTTACAGATGGTTTCTGTCATTTTAGGTATTTCTTATCACACTGATGTTCAAGTGTTAATTTTTCTAGTAAGTTTGACTTTAATTAGTTTTAATTTAGTTTTAAACACAGTCATGGGTATGAGGAACAATATATACAAAATCGAAAAAAATACACATAACAAATGCCATCTCTCAGCATCTGTTACTTAGATAAATGGTCCGTTTTTGAGGACGACAAACAATCAGATAAACTGACACACACATTCCCACATATCTATCACACACGCACACTCACACACACTGACACTTGTCAGTTTTTCGTCTCCAGCCTCATTCTTCTTATCGCACTGGATGCTCCGGTCAAACTAAATAATCTGCAACATATCTTCTGGTGAAAAACAAACACAGACACTCACACCGAACCTGCAACTACATCTCCAGACAGATTTTGTGATAACGTGATTATGAAAGTACGAGTAACAAGCGCACACATTTCATTTTTTTTAAACTATTACACCCTCGCACCATGTAAACTATGAAAAATATGGTGCAGGAGATTGGCCGATAGCTGAGCAAGGACATGAATCGCACGTCCGTCTGTCTTGTGTTAACTTTCATTTTTGAACTGCTGAGTGTTCTTCAGTGGACTGGACTTGGCAACGGCTCACAAAGCTGAAAGCATAAACATATAGGCTCTGAAGCAGCATCAGGCATAACTTCATACACTGGCAGCTCCAAGTACTGGTGAGAGGCAGAAAGAGCTTATGAAAACAGTTTGAACGTCAAAACCAAATAAATTTGGCTCGTAGTGTTGGTAAACTACACACAGTATGCTGTTGTTGAGAAACCTGGCCACTCTACACTGCTTTTATACCAAATAATACCAAAGGGACAAGAAGCAGTGAAGTAAATTTTCCTGTGTGTATAAACCACACCCCAAGGACAAATGGGATAAATGAGAAAATGCAGCCTCTAATTTACATATATGACGCCCAATGAAGCTTAAGCTTAAAAGATTTAAAGAAGTAAAAGATTTATCGTCTTCCACTGTTGCAGAAAACTAATTCATATGAAAGGAAATAGCTTGTATAGTTTTGTAATGTACATATGGCAGCCACCCATGTGCTGCTTCCACCTCCACTTCTCAAATACACAGCGTGTTTCTTCATGCAGCTGAATCTGAACTGACAGAAAGACCTTAATTGTATCACACAGAATATAATCTGCTTAATAAGCCTTACAGTATTACGACGGTGTGACTTTCTAGCTTGGATGGTTTCTGTACAAATTGATCCCTCAGTTCATTCATTCATGCTGAAGAAAACAATCTTTTTCTTTAAATTCACTTCATTTTTGGTTCTTTAGTTTGTACAGACTGGGCTGCTGACAAATCAGTCTCCTACAAACTTCAACGCAATCTGATAACGTTAAAACCTGTTGAGCTTCTTGAAATATTTGTTTGACACCGTCTGTTTTGTTGCATTCTTAAGTTTAATTTAAGATGAAATTACAAAGAAATGCAGATCTGAGCTTTTGGTAACATGGCACCAGGGTGAAAACACTATTTCTTCTTCTACTTCTTTAATTTGGCAGTCTTTTCTGGCGCTACGATTGAACCTCCAGCCACCTAAAATTGATCAATCACCACTGAGTTTGAAAAGTGCGTCAAGCAAAGGTTATTAAGGTGTGACCGCTATAACATTGTCACTGGGCTCGAGACGCATTGGTTTCGTGCTGATGAAATAAAACAGAAAAGCAAACTCCTCCTCTGGCAATGGGAGATGAGTCACTCACCTTAGCAGGTTGTCCTGAATTTAAAAAAACACTTACTAATGTCTACCTACTAATTTTGGTACCCCCCCCCCCCCAAAAAAAAGCAAACATATGTCCAATTAACTCTGCTACGTCTATGTGGCTGACCCTTAATCCTTACATTTTCCCCAACAGTGTTCTGTGAAAAACACGTGGCTTACATCTAAAACAGCAGCAGACTACAGCAGATGTGGGATCTTAGGAAAAAAGTGATGAATGTCTCTGAAAAACCTTCAACACTCTGCTGTATCTGTTCTTTATACGTTACAGTATGCATCATGTTAGTTGGCATGTGGGTTTAATAGAACGAAGGGGAAGGGAGTCACAAAAACTTACAAAAAGATGAGGAGACTTATAGGCAGATATGATGTGTGGAGGAGTGAACACCAAGAGGATGAGAGGAGAAAAACAAAAACTTGTTGATAGACAGGAAGAGAAGTGGGACGCTGCTGAGATGCCTTAGATCGATCCGAAAGACTGAGAAAGATATGAGAGGAAATCACCGAGAAAGAGCATGAAATGATGACAGGCTGGATATTAAAATGCAAGGATAGATGAAGAGATACAAGGATCAGACTGGGGTGAAAGAAAGGTCATATTCACTCTGAGCATATCTGAAGCTCAAACGAACACTTGTTTGATCAAGACCATTCATGCACTGCTACAAAATAATCACAAAGAACTGCAGAGGAAGCAACTTCGCAAACTTTTCCTCTAACATAACTACAGCGCTCTTTGTTCACATTGACAGTATCATCTACAGAAACAACAGGAAACATCCCCACAATACAAGGTTTGGGATGAATGGATGATGCTCTGACAGCTCCCGGTGCTTTCTAATCAAACAGAGCCTTAAATAATAAATGAATTCCTTTCAACAGTCTTCCACAAGCATAACGTTAAAACAAATATGGAAAAGTTAATGAAGTCGTAATGGCTCTTAGATGATGAATCCCAAGAAAACTTTTGTTGCATTGAAGTGACTGGGAAAACCCTTTTTTTTCACAGTTAAATATGATGACTCCTGGAATCCATCTGTGGAAGTATTCTGGGCACGTCCAAGTAGGAGGAAACCCTAGAGCAGACCCAGAGCATACTGGAGGGATTACATATTCTGCCTGATCTGGAAAAACCTTGGCATCTCCCAGCATGAACTGTAAGATGTGGCTGGGTAGAGGTACATCTGAGCCACGTGTTTCATCCTGCACCTACCATGACCCCGTAGTGAATCAAAATGCATTACAGAATGTCAGTGATTGTGTAATGCCTTTTCAGTGTCGACATTGATTGTGTAGTATCTCTGTTGTTACATTCAGTACAGAAAACTGAAGATAAAGTGTCAATACACAGCTCTGAACTGTACCAGCTCTGTGATTATTAGCTTTTTAAATGACCACGACCAAAAACAATAACCAAGAATCCTCAGACTACGATACTTCATGACATTTTTGCTGCATGGAACTCTTCATGTATTATACTCAGGCATGACAGGTGCTGCCTGCTCACACCATTTCAGCTCCACATAGTTGCACAAATATGAATATTCTCGCTCTAGTAACTTCATTCATGCATGTTGCAGCCTGAAGTTCATATTAAGCAGTTTCTTTGTGAGCAAAGACAAAGAGAGTGCAGAGAAGTTCATCATGGTTAAATACATTTACAGAAACATGAACAACGTGTCTAACATATCTAACACGGCAGGATGACAGGTTTCCACAACTCGGCCCAATTAACAAGCTCCATGCTGTGAGCCCATGTGACTTTTTACAGTTCTTGCCTGGTAATTATATGATTTAAAAAAGACAATTTCCTGTTGGTTTGTTTGTTTGCCAGCATGATTACGTAAAAACTGCAAAATGGATTTCCATGAAATTTAGTTGAAAGATGAGACAAGGGCCAAAAAATAAATAATAAAATATATTTCCAGGAATAGTTTTTCTATCACTTTTTAACATTGTGAGAGTTTTGTTTTTACATCTTACATCAATTACACAAGAAATAATTCATGGATCTTGATGGAGAAAAGATCAGGCATGTTTGTGTGCAACTTGGTGCAGCTTGATTAATTTAAGGGCTTTTGTTTAGGTATGCACTCAACTTGGTGCCATTCAGGTTGTTTGTCATCAGGATTACACAAAAACTGCAGAACAGATTTAAACAAAACTTGGTTGAAATATGGGACATGGGCCAAGTACAATGCTATTACTGTAAACCTTGGAATGGATCCAGACAAAATCTCTTCTCTTTGACATTCAATTTTCACTGATTTCACAGGGTAAAATTCATGGATCTTGATGAATTAAATCCGAAAGAACATATTCAGGGAAGTCTAATCTATGAATGTGTGTAGCTTGATTGAATTTAAGGGGACTTTTGGGCCTTGGCCTTCTTTGTTGACTATGATCACTGTATTGCATAGCTGCATGTTTTTAAAAACTTAACACCTTTATTTTTCACTGTGCACATCAACTATAAACTAAACGAGAGATCCTGCATAGAAGAGCACAGACAGATAAAGTCAAAGATATATGGGGTGGGGGGGGTGGGGGAAGAGGAGTGTCAGGGAGACAATATGAGAAAAACGTCTCAAAGTGACAACAAGATGAAAATGGTGTGATGGGAGATGACAGTTAACTAGATGAGAATGGGAAAAATGTCAAAACATGACACGATGATAGACAGATGATGAGAGGAGGGGGGGAGGAGATCACAGAGGAAGAAATCCTGATGGAAGAAATGAATAAATATTGATGGATGATGATGAGGATGAGCGGGAAGAAAAGAAATGAGGAAAGACAGGTGGGGATTGGGCAGGGAAGGTCGATGAGTGTGGAAGAGAAAGCGGCTGTAGAAATCACGTTACAGCGACAGAGCGGGGGGAAGTGATGGGCGCACGGGTGAATTGGGGAGGAAATGGAACCAACTGGAGGATGAAGGGGAAGAGTAGAGAGGGTGTGAGGGAAAATTGTCGTGTAATAACAGTGACAGATGATGGGCAGAAAGGTAGACTGAGACGGAGGAGAGGAGTGACAAAGGCAGATGAAACGAGAGGTGAAAGGTAAGAGGAGAGAAAGAGAAGAGAGAGAGAGAGAGAGAGAGAGAGAGAGAGAGAGAGAGAGAGAGAGAGCCGATGACTGGCTGATGACAGCCTGAAAGATGATGATTGGGTGGGTGATGGGTGAGAGAGACAGCAGGCATTAAACAGAGTGACTTTGGTAGAAGAGAAGAGTAGGAAAAACTGACAGAGAGGAAGAGAAAAAAGAAGGTAGAGGTCGCGTCATGGAGGCAGAGACAAGAAAGCTGAGAAATTAGGCTGAAGAAGAGGAAGAGGAGGAGAAGAAGGAACCACAACATGCTGACAGTCAGGCGAAAACATGAGAGATGAATGAGCAGAAGGGAAATGAGCAGAGAGAAAGAGGGAGGAAGACATGTGACTCAATGGAGGGGAAGAGATAATCTGAAAAAGAGAAGCAGGCACAGTAGGAAAGCAAAGTTCCACACTCTAATGGCAGATAGAAGAAACCTATACTTTAGCTCAGTGGGAAAGCTCTGCATATATTCAGCAAACGGTCAGGGACGGAAATTGTTTTGCGTCACAATGATCTTGGCTTCATTAATCTCAGTGGGTACATCAGCCACACAATGAATTCAACAGAATAGTGACTTCTCTGTCTGTTTTGTTCAAGGCTGGTATGATTTAGTTGCCCTCAGGTACAAATAATTCATGCAGAAACATTTCTTGTGCAGCAGCAAATGCGAACAACTGGGAGGTTTACAAAAAAGATTCTGATAAACGCTACACCTCTGCTTTCACCTCAGACTCAGCAGCGGTGATTCAACTGTTGGGAGTAAAGCTGTGTCTAAGCGGAGTCAATATTTCCAAATCTTCTATCTATCTTTCAAGAAATCTGTCTGCTTGTGTCTCGCATATCTCAAGAACCATTCATCTTATTGTCGTCACACTTCACATGTATGTTGTTAAGGGCCCAAGAAAGTGTATCAAATTTGGTGCCATTTGGACACAAAAAACATTCAATATTAACAAACAGGTTACCAGTTTCAGAAAAAGAGCTGCAACCAACATCACCACAGACCAAACAAACAGGCAGGTTTAGAAATGTCTGTATTAATAACAGAGTACTGTTAACAGAGTAGTATTAATAGCGGAAATTAGCGGTTAATTATACCCATGCTCTTCCTGCTATATGAAGAGGTTCCATGGTGGGTGTTTTCAAATTGAGTTGTTTTCTGTCTTCCATATAAACTGATGTTTATATTTGCAGACACTATTTTCCCCTTTCGGTTTTGATTGCTGAGATTTCTCATTCCAAAACATGCTGAATCTAAAATAAAATCTATTCAATATTTTAAGGGGAACACAAGATAATATCCATCCACTTTGTTTGGCGAATAACTGTGTTCTAACAATTCTTAAATTCCAAGCATATCATGTACTCCACTTCTGGAACTACAACCTCTTGGCTTCCATTTAAAGGCAAGACATTTCTGAGAGCTGCTCTCTTTACAGGGAATCCAGCCCGGGTGGAATTCATGCCTTGCACTGCTTGTTCAAGCATCCAGCACCACATCTGAATTACATTCAGACTGTGTGCCGAAAGAGCGCTTTGACCTTGCTTAATTCAATATAAAGTGAAAAGCTCAGTTTAATTGAATGTGAAACCACCTCTGCGCTGGAAACTCCAGCAACATTCAGCATCTGTTAATATCACAAGATCCTATTGAGTCAGACAGGCTGAAATAAATCCTGCTCACATTCTCACTTTGGGTGCATTAAATTAGCATAATAGCAGGAGGGTGACACTCAGATGTGCGAGAGGGAACTGAAAGTGGTTTCGTCAACACACAAATATACGCAGTGATAGGAAGAGGGTGCGATTGGTGAGTCAGCAGCACATGTTCAATACTGAAGAAAATTTGGATTTAATATCAGTCTCTGTTCCAACTCAGATTTTCTTTCTCTCTCTCTCGCACGCACACACACACACACACACACACACACACACACACACACACACACACACACACACACACACACACACACACACACACACACACACACACACACACACACACACACACACACAGAATGTTTGGAGATTTAGGCCCTTGTCAAACATTTCCTATCTTGACCTCACAAAGATGACTGGCTCTCAGAATGAAAATAACACACATTCTTTTCTCAGCAATGCACAAACAAACACACACATACACACATAACCCCTGACTCAGTCGTGAAACACCAGCTGCACCCACCCCACCCTTACTCTTGGGACAGTTTCCTTGGCAACAGCAACCATGCCGACATAATTTCTGAGGGTGTGTGTATGTGTGTGCTGTGTCGAGGGGTGTCTCTTGGCCGTGCCTCCTTACCCTCACTCCCCATGTGTAACACACACACATATATATACACACACACACACACAAACACACTTCAATTATTGGGCCCACACCTCCCATTAACACCAGCTAAAACACAGAGGGCAGTCTGCAGTAATGGAGTGTTTTTCCAGGACATCAAAGCAATTTATTTAATGGGAGGGCAAACACACACACAAACACACACACAAACACACACACACACACACCCACACACACACACACATCCACGCACACCATCAACCACATACATTTACAGATATTTCAGGATACAATAACTGCCATCTGTGTGCCAGTAGCCTGTCTGTCACTGCCAACATTCAACAGGATGTTAACACACACACACGTCTGTTGAGACTAAATGAAATCTTTGGTCATTATTAACCACAGTCACATAGGGCCGACCCATTCCCTTCACACTCTACAATAACTTCTGAATCGTTAGTGAAACCTTCAGTATTCATCTTTGGTGGTTTGT
Source organism: Paralichthys olivaceus (assembly GCF_024713975.1). Lineage (NCBI taxonomy): Eukaryota > Metazoa > Chordata > Actinopteri > Pleuronectiformes > Paralichthyidae > Paralichthys > Paralichthys olivaceus. The sequence continues at coordinate 10,029,073 of NC_091098.1, read as the reverse complement.
GATAATTTCATCGACCCAGCGGCAATTTGTTCTCCAGCCCTGCAGCCTTTTTAGAAACTCTGAATTGAAATAGATTTTTTTTTTAATAACTCTAAGCTCACAAATGCACTGAAAGCTGGATGAACAACCTGATAACAAAATGGTGAGTTGTCATGTCAGAGGAGGACATAAAGCAAAGAGGAAAAGCAGAAAGATATCACATTATATACTCTGGGGAGTTGGTTTAGTGGATGGACTACTGTCATATTCTGTGAAAAAGGCTGGGTAATATATGTTGCCTTCACTATGCAATATTTCTTTAGGACTAATCGTTTCAACCACAAATGATCCTGTAGTTTTTGAGTTTGACAAAGACAATATAACAACTGCTATAAATATTCACAGATTTCCATGCTCCTGCCAGTATCCATGATGAAACATCACTTTTAAAAGTGGCTTTTTACATCATTGATTTGTCTGACTTCTAATAGGATGCAGCAAAACCTAAACCTCCAATTTTATGTAGTGATAAAGGTGGTATGGTGCTAAATTTAGCAATCAATGTTGTTATCGTTATTTTTGGAACAACTGTTATCTGCAAGAATGACTTAAAACACACTTGTCTATTTTAAGCAAAAGTTACAGGTAATCAGACTACGACTCCTGTCCTTTGTGTTATATTATGCTGACGTGACCTCTAAAATTCTGAATTCTGATTGTTTAAAAGTGAGCACGTGTTTGTTTTCCATTCAAAATTAATGAACCAGTATTACAGATATAATATGTGACAATTTCATTAAAACTTCTAAAAACAACTTGACCTACATTATGTTTTGTTGACTTGGGTACTTAGATTATCCAAAATATTTTCAACAATGTTCCAACCCAGAGAAATCCCCAATTTTATTCAAGGTAACGGGACTCTTTTTAATTGCATCCTATCTGGTTTTGCTCGTTTTTGCTCTGACAGAGCTAACAGCCCATGAGGAAAGAAAAACACACTGCTAACCAGTTAGCCAGTTGGCAGTTTTTACCTTACACTCTTTTAATTTTTCATTCATAATGGATCGCTAATATTCATGGACGTTTGCTCGACTTTCAGTCACAGAAGTTCTCCCAGTGAAACGCAAACACACAGGGGAACCAAGTGTCCAAAGAGGACTATGGGAAAAGAAATAGTGGTGAAGACAACAACTTCCATCCCATGCTGCTTCAAATCATCATCAGATTAAGCCTTCTGTTTTGGTTCGTGGTTATTGTTGAACCCCTTCATGTTTAGCTAGATGTTGCTAAACAATTTGAATTCTGGGGGTTACAAGCACAAATTAACGAGTGATATTTTTATTTGATTACGTATAACAGTTTCTTGTCAAGGGGCCACTGAGAATTGTTATTGCTAAATTTGACCGACACTTTCTGAGTACATCGTTCTCACTAAGGGGTTTATGGTCTCTATGTTTTTGTCCATATGACATGTCGTATAGCCACATCTTAGTTTCACTCTCAGTGTGATGAAAGTGCTGCCATTTTGTACAGGCACAATGAGAAAGAAAAGGCAAACATTTCAGAAATTAATCTGACTGTCAAATAGCCAATCAGGAGCATTTAATCATACCTTGCTCTTTCCTGTACACTCCACTACAAACAACTGAAATTCGCTCTGTAAAATAAGGTCTGCAAAATTCTGTAGATTTGATAGTTTGTTCTGCACAATGAAAGTAGCATGATCTGATCCTTCTCTACACACACATACCACTTACACACACACGCGCCTGCTGAGTGCAGCCATTCTTATTAACATCAAGTTGACAGCAGGGTCAACAAGGGTCATGACCTCTGATCTAAGCCAATTGGCCTTTGACTCCTGTCACTGGGAATCAAAGACGAAAAAGGTTAAGACATAAAAGAACAGAGATGTTAAGAGATAATCCTATGTTACATGCACGAACCCACACACACCGTCCCACACACGTCTGTGTGTGAATGGTTTCTTTATGTCACTGCAAGCGTCAACCTTGACAAGTGTCTGTTTTTCTTTATATACTGTTACATACCAGTTTGTTTGTGTGTGCGTTGTGTTTGTGGGTCTTAGTGGTGAGGTATTTTTATCCATGGTGAACATTACATTACATTGAAGGCTACTGGTCATGGGAGCTCTGATGGACCTCGAAGTGATTAGAGCAAATGTGTGGCGTGTGATACAGCTAAGAACATTCCAGCATTGCACCACATACACACTCACTCTCTCTTACACACACATACACACACACAGACACACACACTAACAGACGTAAACACACACCGAAAAACAAACAAAACAAAAAAGTATGTTTTGTCCAAATCAGGTTTCAGCACAAAGTGTTGAATGTTAATTGACAAGAAATTAGTTAACAAAGTAACGTTGACAAATAATCTGAATCAGTTTCTTATTTACATATTATAATATTCACCAATGGTTGGTGAGGTTTTCTGTGGGTCCCTGTCTGGATTCCACTAAGTTGGTCTTAAAGTCCCCTTTCAGAAATGTCTGAGCTGTCTTCTTATATGGATTTCTAGGTCTTATCTCAGCTGTGACACAGCTAAACATACACCAAACATCTTCTTTTCCATGCTGGCATCACAAGAACATATCAGATTTCCTGACAACCACACCTGTAAGCAACTGGACAGGAAGCATGTTTTCAAATTCTATTAGCAAGCAGACAACACTGGATTATTTCTCACTTTATGAACAGTGTCAGGCTTAGTGTGGGACCTGTATCATATTTAATATATATATGTATAAGAATAATTCTGTAAGTCTTGCAGGGGTTTGCAGTGACACAGAGAAATCTGAATGACGCACAAGATAAAAATTACAATGATGAAATAATCAAGTCTCTCATCCCTCATGGGAATCCAACTTTGTTATTTTACAGTAAGTTTTCCTGATTTTACATCCAGACCCACACAAGCTACACTTACTATTATCCAATTATTCTCTCACAGCCTACAGCACTGTCCATGTGAGTGTGTTTGCAATCTACATGTGTCCTCTGTGTGTGTGTCTGTCTTTATCCATCTGTTCGTCTACTTGCTGAGCCCCAGGGAACTTAAGCTGTCTGGTGCGACATTCCCAGGGGGAGGACTTTGTTGGCTGCGCCATCAGAGGGGGGTGGCACTGGCGGAGGCAAGGAAACCGGGGCACATTTCCTGTGGAAATGGGGTTATCACTTCACCAATTACTGTTGCAATTACAGCAGGAGGCCTGCAGAAGCCTGGGAACAAAGCCTGTAGGCACACAAATGGGCACTCATGTGAAGACATGCACAAGTGTGTGCACACAGACAAAAGCGTTTCACATGTCGACATACATAGAGGAGTTTAAAATCTCATTGTCTCTCGATGCTACTCTCACCAAAATCAGACTATACTGCTTCAATAATGACACACATTCACTATCAATATGTGTATTTATTCACGGTGCCTGGAATTCTTTTCAGTCACATTGAACAATCATAATCTTTGAAATTCCTACATGCTTGTTTTTTTGTTGAAGTTACATGAGGTGTCTTAGATGCACAATCAGTGGTTTATGTTTTTGAAACACAGTACATTGAATAAAACCACAACTTCTCATGCCCAGTACTATTTCCTTCCAGCTGTCTTAAGATCAGTTCATCTATGTCAATAATTTTGTTTCATAATTAGCAATGAATACTCGAGACCTAGATGCTGGAAGTGTATGAGTTGAGGCTCCTTCTGTCTCACTGACTGTTATATGTATAAACCTGCCATTGGGCTCCTATTTCATGCAGAATTCTCCTCCCCTTCCATTTCCTGTCTGTTACAGTTTTCAAACCCCTGTTTTAAAAACAGCAAGAGAAACCTTCAAGCTACAATCTAGCAAGTTTTAAGAAATGATTTAGTTTTTTTTCTTTTCTTCGTGGGGAATTAGTCATCTTTATGACGGTTATGAGTGGTCTCAAGTTCTAATGCTTCACTAAAACTAGTTACCCCCAACAGTGTTTTCCCGGGGCATTGTTGCTGCATGGGCTCTTTGCCGCTCCATAATGATTGTGATTGGTTAAAGAAATACAAACAAGCTGATACAGCAAGACTATTCTCCAGTGCTGACAAAAACGCTGTGAGGGTGATAGATTTGTATCTACAAAAGTATCACTCACTTTATCAACCAAAAAGTGTTTTTCTCAATGTGGGAACTGTTGGGTTTCTCTCTAATATTGTAGTCTCAACCATACTATGTAAAGTGCTTTGAGATAATGTATTTGGTGATTTAGTGATATACAAATTTTTTTTAATTTTACTGAATTAAATAAAACATTTTACTTAAACCACGCTTTTTTTGTTGCTGGTGGGTCAACTGCATCCTCTGACTCTTTGGGAGGGTCTCCTGTACTATAATTATGTGCATAATGCTGATATAAATTCATTAACACATAGCTCACATCCGAGCTAATCTATTCTCTACTCATTGCATCTTCCTGTTCCACATGAACTCACATCTTTCATATACAAACATGAGTCCACACACACACAAACATACACACACACACCACAGCAAAATTATAGTCAAACACACACTACGTCTGGACTGTGTCACCGACAGACCAGACCCACGTGAACAGCTTGACCTCTGACCTCAGTGTCTATGATTATTTATCATCATCAGAATGTTGATTGTGTCGCTGTGCTGCTACATACACACCTTATACATACACACCGCAAACATTGTTTGCTTTTAATAAAATTTATTTTTCTTCTTTATTTATGTGAGGGAAGCTCATTGTTTTTTTTCTGCTTCACATTCACACAGTTACATATAGTCTCATCTGCTGTCCAACTGCTGAACAATGTTATTGATTAAAACCTTGTTCACAACGACAAAGACTGAGACATTTTGGATGAGCAGTTATGTCCTGTCATTGATTTAAGGATTTGAAAACATTTTTTCACAACCCTAATGAGAAAAGAGAAAGAAAAGACCACTGGTGACTGTGAATCTTCATCTTAACAACACTCTCATATAATACATTGTACAATCTCACACCTCACATGATTTTTTATCCCTGTGAGCATATTGAAATAAACATTCTGCTTTTCCTGAGTCCATGAAAAATGTATCAACCACATTTTATTTATTCATTCATAGTGAACAAGTGTGAAACATAAGCTCTTTGGCAAAATGGCCAAAACCCCAACTGATATCTGGTGATTTATTCATTTTTCCATCCTACATCCAAACAATGTATGAAAATAAATCTGGCTGTAGAGCTTTGGATTTAGTTGACTATGTAACACATCTTGCTGCTGAGGCCGAGACTTGAGGTTTATTACTCCGAAGTGGACTCAGTCCAAGATGAAACAATAACCCTTAGTGGCCTGGACTATTGCCAGATACTCAACAAAATCACTACTGTGTTTCCTACACAGACTGGTGGATACCCTGTGCAGCAAAAATCATAAGCATACATTTATCCACATAAGAGTTAAGTCAACACTTTTGAAGAGATTCTGTATGTCCACACCCATCAGAATGAAAAATCACTGCAGTCTTTTCAAACCGTCTGTGGCTTCTACTTCTTGGCTCTGCCTCAAAGTATGTTTGACATACGATATGTTTCTTGAAAGTTCGCTTTGGCAAATTAACAATAACTACTGTAAATCCATACATCTTAAGAACCATAAAAGAGATGCTGTCCCTTTGAAGGTTATGGACAGTCAGCTGCGAGGGTCAAATATATCACCCATCTGGGCTTTAAAGTCCAGCCAGACGATAAAACCCCTATCTGTCACTGTACATCCTCTCTATTTTCTGATAAGTCCTGGCTCTATTTAAACAGGAAAAGGAAGTCAGACTTCCAACCTTTTGTGGGACTTTGTCTCATCTTCCCATCACTGATAAAATAGGGAGAATCAAATTCTTGTGGTTTGCTTTTGTTTATCCGGCCCTGGGAATGTAAAATCACTAACACCAAGGACTAGAGGTGAGATGTGTTGTGTCAGTGTGTATGTAGCACTAATCCGAGGTTCACTACATGATGATACTTAAAACTCAATAAATAAAATTCCCTTTATTCACAGTATAATTGGGGATTTAGTTGTAAAGGGAATTGATATTTAGTGCCTTTTAGTTGAAAATAAAAAACTTGCCTGTGAGTAAGTTATTGGCTCCCTGACAGGGAGTGCTTCACTAACAGAGATCACAGCTTGGGAACTTGGGACTTCAAATGTTACCTCTCTTCTTTTTCTGTCTTTGTTTTGTTGCCGACACAGAAATACCATAAAAATAATACTGTGCTTGGTGGTTGATAAGCCACTTCAGCTGCTCATTTTGCCATGTTGCTATTTGGTCTTTGGAATATAAAAACTGTGTATCTGTGATAACTTTAGGATAACAACAATTCCTGCAACAATCTTTGTAGAAGAATTTGTGACAGATGGATATCTATTTTGGGAATAAACCTCTCAGTATCAGCTACATCTCTATACACCCTCATATTCTGCTTCTCCAGCTAGTCCTAATCTACAGCTAATGAGGTAAACTAATAGGGAAAGTTTTAGCACTCCTGATCCGTCGGCTTCTGGCTTCAGTCAAGGGTGCCTTTGTGGATTTAATTCCCACGTGGAGCAAAAGTGAAAGGAATGCTGTGAGAAATATACTTCCGAAACAAACATGAACATCTACATCCAAGGTGACAAGGTAGAGGTTACAGAACTACCTCTTTCAATCACTTCGACATCATTATATGATACGAATGACACATACAATGACAATAAGGTTAGATGTAATCTAATTGATTTATCAACTTTAAGCTACTTTTCTGGTATCATTTTGGATTTTCTATGTAAGCTACTGTTCACAGTGAACAGTACAGTTAAGTCAAATCCCTTGGGTGCTTGAGTTAAAGTAATTTGAGTAAAAACCTTTCTGTCATCTCTTGAATGTTAAGTAGAAATGCAGAGAAACACATATGTTGAAGGAGTTACGCAGGAGGAGATTGTCAGAGTCAGTCGCTTCACAATAGGAAAATGTCTCGATCAACCAGACAAGGGGTGGTGTCTGGGTAGCACATGCATGAGTCAGGACATGACATATAAATTCCCCTTCGGAAAGCACATGTTTTTGTTTACAGCACATTGACATTGGCGTCGGCCCTTGTCACCAAAAGGTCTCAAATCTCTGTCTTTCTAAGTTGACGTCTTCGTCTGCATCTCCAATGTGTATATCACCTCTTTTTAATCTTGAGATTTTTGTATTCTTTTGTTTGTCTTTTTCACTTTTGGATCCATCACGTGTTAGAAACGTCATCAACACGCCCACTCTCTCGCTCTGAATTTTCATTTTCATATTGAATTCTCACATGGGCTCACTCTTTTGAGATTTTCCCGACATTTTGAGCTGGTAGGAAAAGTTCTGGAAAAACATCTGGAGCAACCGACTGGAACATTTGTCTTTTTACGGCCCCACCAGAAAATTTCAAGAAAATGTCTGGACTTCATTTCAAGTCTAAAACCATCTTAAGAGGCAGAGAGAATTGGTGAGAAACTCTACTCAACTGAGTCCTGGATTATTGACACCAGAGCAGATTGGAGCAAATGAATACTTAAGGGATACAGAAGAAATATGAAGCTTGTGGAATTATTTTATGCTTAATTAATGTCTTCAGGCTAAAGATAGCCCCTGATATTAACAGCAGAGACCTCTCAAGGGTAAATGTACAGTATGCCCACTGTTGTTAGGAGTTGTTGCCAAAACAAGAAAGTAATTAGACTCCTTCTACTGTCTGTCATATAGAAGGGAAAACCCTCAAGCAAAAATACCATTAATCAGGGACTTTTATGTTTTAGTGAGGACCTACAGTTTAGTTGCATCAGGTTCATGTTGGGTCTTTTCATACATGTTTGGGACGTAAAATTTTTATATTTTACAGTTTTTACAGGCTCTGTCAGTACTTTACTGCTCCTCTTTTTGAACTGTGCAATACCAACTGCACAGGAAAAAGCCTGCTAACCTAAGTTAAAACTTAACTATATATTGTTTGTATGTATACAGTCCCCACAATCAGGTCCAGAGAAGACGGCTATCTTACTTGAGTTTTTTCAAAAGTTTTGGCATTTAACTTCAGCAGTCACAAACAATGGTAGTGTCACCTTTTGGGGACGGGTGCAGTTAATATTACAGTAATAAGACAGATTATTTCGATTCTGTACCAGATAACATCTGAGTGAAATCCACATCTCAGCAACATCCCCAGCCCAGAGCCTGAAAAGCACTGGCCTAGATAGAAACAGATCTGAAAGAATAAATGAATAATGGCTCTGGATAAATATGGCATGGAAGATTTTGCACTTTATTAGTACAGAGGGGGAAAGGAAAGGTGAGGTCACAGAACAAGGAGGATACACCAAGAACCTTTCATATAAATTAAATGCAGACAACCTAGTAAGTGAAGCCTCTTAGCAGCTGAGAATTGTATCTTATATCATAGTCTGGTACAGGACAAGGAAAAACAAGCTCTTTAAATCAGTCCATCTGAAATACTGCGCAATTACAAATTATAAAGTACAGCGACATAATGCAGTGTTTCTGAGATGCTGAAAAGACTAAAATAATTCTAGTTTCTGCAAAAAAACAGCAACAAAGAAGAATTGGCCTCAAATCAGATTTTTTCAAGACAAAAACTTTTAGAAAAAAATCTAAATGCATGCGCAAATGCAACAGAAGAATATATATATATATATATATATATATATATATATATATATATATATATATATATAAATATAAGCGACAAAATGACAGCAAAAATTGCTTAATTCGTAGTTTAATTTGTTTAATATAGAAATACTGGTATCTCCTGCTTCTCTAAGTAACTTTAAAATACACTAAACTATGCCTGAAATTACCCTGTCCACTTACTCACTACCCACGATATAAGTATATATAAGTACTAAAATTAGTCAGGATGCGGAAGGAAATTGAAATTTCTTCTTTTTGTGTTGTCACAGACAGCTCCACGGGAACAATTGTTATTTCTGCATCTATAAATAATTGTTAGAGCATTTTGTTGATGACTTTAGTTTCAAAAGAGTTGGCAACATGCCCTGAACACCATTTATTTTGATTCTCTTGTGGAGGGCACTATCCTATACAGCAGGATACCTTCACACACTGAAGATTTGAGCACAATTTTTAGACACATTACACTGTTTGATTTTTTTTTGTGGCTGAAAGTTTTAGATCGCTCACTAGAAGCCATAAAAAGGGGGACTTATTCTGATAAATGATGTTTCAAATTAAAGAATGAGAAAGAAACAAACCATTCACACACACACTGATTTAAAAAGCTTGGACAGTGACAGCTGCTATTCATTGAGTATATTCACTGCTTTGCAGCCCTGTGCCCCCAACTGAGTTTGAATGATACAAAAAACAGTGCACGACAAAAGGGGACAGTTGACAAAGTTGAGTCCAACTTTATACAAAGATCCCCAAATGTGGTGCAAGAGAGAGCCAGGCAAGAGCCAAATTCGCAATCATCTTGATTCCAAAGGAAAAAGTAGCACACAGTTGTTTACTAACTTACTGACTGTCACAGTCTCTATGAAGGACATGAATACTACATTGTACAGTATATACGAATACAAGTATCCACAAGCAGATGTATGCAAATTGTTCACACAACACTCCCCTCCAGAACTGCTCAGTAATGAGAGACCATTTACTTTTACAGCTAATTTACAGGGTTCAAATTTTGTTTTTACAATTTAATTATTCAGTTTGAAGTGAATAAGCTGCTGTTTATGGCTCCTTAAAAAACATTTCTCCTGCTCCAGCTTATTGGACAACACAATGGCTTCATTTCTCATAAAATCACAACTTAGAGATGAGAATAGAAGCATTTGCGAAGATCAAAACTGCAGCTCTTATATGGGCAACACATTTTCCTCTTAAGCAACCTAAGTATAATTTTACAAAGAAAACCCATGAGAAAATATGAATCTGGAAACTGATGACTAAACTATTGTGTAGTATAACCAAGCAATCTGCATGCTCATGATAAGAAATTGAAAAGGAATCATTTACATGACAATTTGGGAAATTTTCCAGAAGTAGGGTGAGTTTAAATGACTACATTTAATACATCACAAACGAGCAAGAAACACCCGATATTGCATATTCATTAAGGCAAACGTACTAAATGGACAGCGCGTGTTGTTTTGCACACAATCCTCAGTGCGCACCATTAGTAGATCAACTTGCATGTTTTTTTTGCGGGTGAAATCAAGTTTGTACACGTATTTACACACGCAAACTTTTAGTAGATCAGGCCCTCATTGCATATGTGCAGAGCAAATCACTAAGTGAATGCTGTAAAACACGACTCAACATCCTCAGTGTGTGAAAGTTCTTTTCACACAGATATAATTAAACATCCAAACCCCCTTTTATGGATCTTTATTCTGTGATAATGAATCTTTACATACTTGTTTGAAAGCAGGTGCTAATGAACCTTTGATAGCAGGTTAAGGGGTTTTGTGTTTCTGTTGTTTTTGCAAGTTTGAAAACAATAATTGCCTGTCTGTGTGTTTGCAAAACTCTATAAAAGACTCTGTGTGTATGTGTGTGTGTGTGTGTGTGTATATTTGTGTGAGCGTGTGGTACATAGATGATATCTCAAACTGCCATCTATCATCAAGAAAATCAAACTACCACCCACTGAATTGCTGGGATAATGGACTCAATTCCCTCTTTGTGTGTGTGTTAGCCCACTGTTGCACCTGGGTGACATTTGACAGAATAACTGGGATAATTTAGTCATTGAGAAAGAGATAAGAGAGGAGGTAATCAGACATGTATTTAAGTATTTAAAGTTGTCTGATCGGTAGGTCTGATTAAACCTCACCAATCACAACAAATCTCTGAGACAATGTGAGGGCCCCTTTTTCTGTCTAAACACTAACAGCTCAAAATGTCTTTTTTGCTGGCAAGTGCTTGATTTCAGCAACAGATACCACTGTATGATGATGATGCCAGAATGTGCTTATGTGGTAATTTGAGCTCACTGCTTTTGCAGTATGCAACCGATTTCTTAATTTTAATTTTTATCTACTGACGTGGATACACAAATTGAGTGATGTCATTTCAACTATCAAAGTCAATTCTACTTTTTGTTGCTCACTGCATTAAATTTGCTCTTAAACTAACAAAGTTAAGCATGCTGGGCCCATAACACAGAAGCACTGTTTTATGCCTCCTCAACTTGGTATATAAAACACTGTCCTCCTGAGCCAGGGATTGTGGGTTCGAGTCCCATCTGGGGTGATTAACAGCAGAGTGGCGCAGCGGAAGCGTGCTGGGCCCATAACCCAGAGGTCGATAGATCGAAACTATCCTCTGCTAACAACAGTTTACCAGGATGTGACTGTTGGTAAAAGTTCACAAAGTACTGTTTTTTATACAGCCTCCTCAACTCTGTCCTCCTGAGCCAGGGATTGTGGGTTCCAGTCCTATCTAGGGTGATTAACAGCAGAGTGGCCGCGCGGAAACGTGTGAAACACAGCTCCAAAAGTGCCCCAGTGGCCTAATGGATAAGGCACTGGCCTCCTAAGCCAGGGATTGTGGGTTCAAGTCCCATCTGGGGTGACAAACAGCAGAGTGGCATGCTGTGACTGTGGGTAAACTGTTCACAAAGTACTGTTTTTTATACAGCCTCCTCATCGACATATGTAAGGCACTGTCCTCCTCGGCCAGAGATTGTGGGTTCCAGTCCCATCTGCGGTGATTAACAGCAGCGTGCTGGGCCCATAACCCAGAGGTCGATAGATCGAAACTATCCTCTGCTAACAACAGTTTAACAGGATGTGACTGTCAGTAAAAATTTCTCAAAGAAGAACTATTTTTATACAGTCTCCTCAACTCTTTCCTCCTGAGCCAGGGATTGTGGGTTAGAGTCCTATCTAGGGTGATTAACAGCAGAGTATCACACTGGAAGCGTGCTGGGCCCATAACCCAGAGGTTGATAGATCCAAACCATCCTCTGCTGACAAAATTTTACCAGGATGCGACTGTTGGGCCCATAACCCAGAGGTCAATAGATCGAAACTATCACAAAGTACTGTTTTTCTATACAGCCTCCTCAACTACATATGCAAGGCACTGTCCTCTTGAGCCAGGGATTGTGGGTTCAAGTCCCATCTGGGGTGATTACCAGCATGTGTACCATGTACCAGGATGTGTTGGTAAAAAAAAAAAAATTTGTCAAAGAAGCACAG